>NC_141082.1:33761478-35250228 GCF_041138505.1 Cibotium barometz
CTAAGGTAGTGGTCGAACAAGTAATCAGAATTATGCTCAATAGCAGCAGCAGCAGTCCCAAGATTCACAACATCAACATACAGGTAGAAGAGGCCAATTTAGAGGCAGGGGGAGTCAGGGGGTCGAGGTAATTGTCAAAGGCAGCATAATGATACACGAGTGTGTTTTTACTGTGGTAAGCTTGGACATGTGCAAGCAGATTGTTATAAGAAGCAGAGTGGCATGCGCAATGGAAAAGTGCAGCAAAACAACTATGCATTCTCTAGCAGAAATAATGAGGATAATAAGAGGTTTTTTGTTGTAAGATTCCTCCTCAACCTGAATAATGAATAGGCTCTACTTCAATCCCCTGTAATCATTCCCTATTTTTGAATACAAGAAAATATTATTTTTTCTTAGAGAGATGAAACATTCTAGGGGTTGGTAATTCAATATTGAGATATTTTTGGATAAACAAATTCTCCTAACATCAAAAATATGTTTCCCTGAAACAGAAAATCAAAATTAATTTTCCAAGGTACATTAGGAATCAATTAAAAATGATTTAAAAGACCTTAGCCTAAGGGTCAAGATTTTCTGAAATTTTTGGATTATGGTCCAATTAAGGTTCCTATAGGCCAATAAGATTAATCCAAGTGTTGAGATGAGATAAATCCAATGAATAAAAGAAAATACCCAAAAATGAGTAAATTCTCACATAAGATGAAGAGTTGAATGAGTACAAGGTTTATTAGTTAAAAACTATGAGATATTACTAAAAAAATAAGATATTTTGACATAATGATACATTTTTGACACCTTGGTAAGGAGGGGGGAGACTTCAAGGAGGTGCCTATTTCACACATGTGAATGAGTTTTTAATTCAAAAATATTAAGATATTTTTATCTCTCCTCTCTCCTGGATCAAACCAAATCAAAAAGGGAGCTAAAATGGTCCAAATCTTGTCCAAATTCAGCCAAACTGAAGCTAGAAAATTCTAGAACTTAGTTGGACTTAGTTAGTGGCCTCCCTCACCTATAGACCCTCATTATTTTGTATTCTCATCTGTGAACTAGACCATGCCATTATTATATTAGAATAAGCATATTTTCTATTATCCCCTAAAAATCCTCTACATTTTGCAGAGATTGGATCTTCTCTCTCTCTTCAACCTTTCTTGGAGCTTTCCCCTCAACATACTAACCAATTGATTGGTTGGGGGCTTCTTCTAAGAATAGAGAAGTAAGAAAATCAAGAGGTAAGATGTGATTTTATGGTTTTTTCTCTCATATTCTAAATGTTTTCACTTCTCAACCCCTCTCAAGCTTGAGAAGTATTCAAATGAATGGTTTTTCAATGAAAATGAAGCCCTCTAATGAATTCTAATGATTAATCACAAAAAGATTATTTTTATGCTTAATTTAGGATGTTTTTAAGTATCTCTCTCTCTCCCCCAAAGAATGGTCATTCCTATGACCAATTCTCTATTCAAATGATGCTTCTCATGGAGCAATTCTTAATTCTAAAATAAAACTTTATGCTAGTTAAGCTAGAGGCTAAAAAAATGGCTTTTTAATGCTTTATGTTACATAAATTATGATGAACTTATGATTTAGATCCACAAATTGGATTTAGATCTAGGATATCAAGTTCAAAGACGTGTGTTGTATGAATTCATACCAAGTTAAAAGACTTGTGTTGTGTTTCAACACAAACTATGGTAAAAACATAAAAGACTTTCAACTTGGTATCATTTTTTGAAACAAGCAAAGATATTTGACTTGTTTTGGGTTTTCTTTAAAAAGGGGCTACAAAAAATTAAGCTTTTTTAAAAATACAATAGCTTGAGCTATGTACTCAAAAAAAAAATGGCACCAAGGCAACATTTAGATTACATTCAAAAGACATGCCTACAATCTAAATGTTATGTTGGTGCCAAAATATTTAAAAATTGTGTATTATAGCTCAAGTTATTGTATTTGAAGGAAACTCAAACTTTGGTAGCGCTTTTTAGAAAAAAGTAGAATATAAATTTTTGTTTCAAATAACAAAGTAGAATATCATTGTTTGTTTTAAAAAATAAATACCAAGTTGAAAGGCTTGTGTGTTTTTCACATGTGTTGAAAACATGCAAGGCTTTTGAGCTTTGTATTCATTTTCCAAAATAGGTAGCTTTAACTTGTTTTGAAAGCTCTCTACTCGTTTTTAACATAATTCATGTTGTAAACACACAAGGTTTTCAAGTTGGCATGCATTTTCTAGAACGTGCAACTTTTATTTGTTTTAGACTAGGTTTGCATGTTTTTAACTCAATTTGGATACTTAGCATCCAAATGATGTATTTTCAAATACTTGGTGTCCATTTTCTAAAACAAGACAAAATACTTGTTTTGGACAAGAACTTCCACTTTACTAAGAATTCTCTAAGGACTTTGCTCCTGAGAATCTTCTCCCAAACATCAAGGATTTCCTCAGGTTGGAGTACCATAGATCAATTGTTCATCATTAAGCATGTGACTCGGGCTAGGTACATACTTCTTAAAGCAAGCTCACATGGAATACATCATGTACCTTGAGATGGGGAGGCAGAAGAAGTTTGTAAGCTAGATCGCCCACTTTCTTTATGATAACATACGACCCACAGTATCTGGGAGAGAGCTTCTTGTACTTCCCTAAGGATAAGGAACTTCTTTTTGGTCGTACTCTAATGAAGACCATATCTTACTCTTCAAACTCTCTCTCTAACCTCTTTTTATCTGCATAATGCTTTTGTCTATCTTGGGCTGCCTTTATGTATTTACGGATTGATTGCATCTGGTGGTCCATGTCATCAAGAATTTGTCTGGACATTTTGACCCTGATCAATGGGTCAGACCGACGGTGTAAGGCAATCTTGTCCATACAAAGCTTTGAAAGGACTCATCCCAATGCTCCGATGATAGGAAGCATTATAAGCAAATTCAACCAGATGCAGATGACTTAACCACTTCTCGAGTTCCCTGCCACCACAGCATGAGCGAAGGATATCCTTTATTACCTGATTCACCCATTCCGTCTAGCCATCAGTTTCGAGGTGATAGTTTGTGCTGAGATCCAAGAAAGTTCCTACTGCTTCAAAGAACACAGTGTCCAGAATTTTGAGGTGAATTTGGGATCTCTGTAACCTACTATCCTCCTGGGTATGTGAATTTGGGATCTCTGTCACTTACTATCCTCCTGGGTAAACCATGCAATTTGAAGATCTCCTTAAGGAAAACTCTGGCAACATCTACTGCAGAGTATGTTTCTTTCGCTGGAATCAGATGGGTAACTTTGGTTAGCCTGTCAACTACCACAAAAATGGAGTTGTAACTTGATTGCACTAAAGGGAATCCAGTGACAAAGTCCATATTGATGCATTCCCACTTCGTTTGTGGAATGTCTAGAGGCTGCAGTTTCCCTGGCATCTTGACTCTTTGGCACATCAAGCATTTCCGCACATGATCAAGTACATCCTTTTTGAATCCTGGCCAGAAGAAGCTTTTCTTCACAAACATATAGGTTTTTATAAACCCTGGATGTCCAGCTATCAGGCTATCATGGGCTTCTCTCAGAATTCTTCCCTTTATTATATCATTGGGAATACATAGCCGATTATTATAATACATGCATCCTTCATCCAATTTGTATCCAAGAACTCGACTCATTTCCTGAGGAGTCTTGCTTTCCTACATCAGAAGGGTAGCAATAGGGGCAAATAATTTGTCTTGCAAGATTTTCTCCTTTGCTTCATTGATCAATGGATTTGACACCACTGTTACTCCAAGCAAGGAAGCTTTTCTGCTGAGCGCATCTGCAACCACATTTTCTTTCCCCGACTGATACTTTATTTCAAAATCAAATTCCTGCAGGATTTGCATCCATCTCCTTTGACGCATGTTGAGATCCCTTTAGACTTTGATGATCCACTTTAGACTTTGATGATCTGTCATCAAGGTGAACCTTTTTCCCAAAAGATAATGTCTCCACAACTTTAGAGCATACACTACTGAGAGTAACTCCAAGTCATGGACGGCATCATTCCTCTCATGTGTTCTCAGTTTTCTGGATTCATAGGCCACTGCATGACCTTCTTGCATCAGAGCACCACCTAAGGCAAATCCATTGGCATCAGTAACTACCTCAAAGGGTTTGGTAAAATCTTGCAATTTACGGATAGGGTTGGTTAGTTAGGTTGTCTTTAGCTTGTCAAAGGCACTCTGACACATTGCAGTCCACTGAAAAAGTGTACTCTTCTTGAGAAGGTTAGTTAAGGGGGATGCTATCTGCACATACCTAGGTATAAAGATCCTATACCATCCGATTAACCCTAGGAATCCTCTGACTTCCTTTACTGACTTGGGTTTTGGCCATTCTACGACTGCTTGGATCTTTGCGGGGTCAGGAGAAATCCCATCCTTTGACACTATGAATCTTTGCTCTTCTTTGCAAAGAGTTGGTGTTTCCTTAGGATTTCTAGGACCTTCTGCACATGATCTTCATGGTCTGCAGCATTCTTTGAGTATACCAAGATATCATCAAAGAAGACAAGAACAAAATCATCCAAGTATTCTCTGAGAATATCTTGCATAAGACGATTAAGCCACTTCTAGTTGTGAAGCTGAGTACAGGGTAGCTTTCACAGCTACGGTTGAGTGTGTGTGGCTCAGACGGCTTATGGCTGACTTGGGTGTTGGACAGGAGTCTGCCACCTCTATCTTCACTGACAGTCAGAGCGCATTGGCAGTTGCGAGAAACCCAGTTTTTCATGCTCGCACAAAGCACATTGAGGTGCATTATCACTATGTCAGGGAGAGACTCTCAGCAGGAGAGATCAGCTTGGCCTATGTGCCAACACAGGACAACCTCGCCGATCTTTTCACAAAGGCGCTTCCTCATGAGAAGTTTGAAGCTTTTCGCAAAGCTTTGGGCTTGCTCCCCTTTGTGGATTGATCTACTTTGGGCATGGCACTCCCCTATACATGAGTGCCAGCTCTCGTTCACACCATCACTCCCAGGGGGGATTTGTTGCCATATATATAGGCAGTGATGTGTGTGAACACACTTAGGACCGTCGGGGCACTTTTTCCCTCTTTATTAGGAGGTTTTTTCCCCCGGCTTGTAAATACGGCCATCATTCTAGGGCTAACTTATCTTTTGTACATTGACACAATCTAATACACTTTGTGTTGTGTGCATTCTTGCTTCTTCTTCTCCAAGCTTTGTGTGCTTTCCTGCAACCCTAATTCCAACAGCCTTACATCCTCTCCTACTTGAAAAACGCGAGATGTCCTCATCTCGCAAAGTGGGGGTAATCCTTCGCCGGCTCTTCTTCTTTCTCCAAGGTGGCGTCTTCTAGAGGGAAGAACTTCCACTTTACTAAGAATTCTCTAAGGACTCTGCTCCTGAGAATCTTCTCCCAAACATCAAGGATTTCCTCAGGTTGGAGTACCATAGATCAATTGTTCATCATTAAGCATGTGACTCGGGCTAGGTACATACTTCTTAAAGCAAGCTCACATGGAATACATCATGTACCTTGAGATGGGGAGGCAGAAGAAGTTTGTAAGCTAGATCGCCCACTTTCTTTATGATAACATACGACCCACAGTATCTGAGAGAGAGCTTCTTGTACTTCCCTAAGGATAAGGAACTTCTTTTTGGTTGTACTCTAATGAAGACCATATCTTACTCTTCAAACTCTCTCTCTAACCTCTTTTTATCTGCATAATGCTTTTGTCTATCTTGGGCTGCCTTTATGTATTTACGGATTGATTGCATCTGGTGGTCCATGTCATCAAGAATTTGTCTCGACATTTCGACCCTGATTAATGGGTCAGACCAACGGTGTAAGGCAATCTTGTCCATACAAATCTTTGAAAGGACTCATCCCAATGCTCCGATGATAGGAAGCATTGTAAGCAAATTCAACCAGATGCAGATGACTTAACCACTTCTCGGGTTCCCTGTCACCACAGCATGAGCGAAGGATATCCTTTATTACCTGATTCACCCATTCCGTCTAGCCATCAGTTTCGAGGTGATAGTTTGTGCTCAGATCCAAGAAAGTTCCTACTGCTTCAAAGAACACAGTGTCCAGAATTTCGATGTGAATTTGGGATCTCTGTCACCTACTATCCTCCTGGGTATGTGAATTTGGGATCTCTGTCACTTACTATCCTCCTGGGTAAACCATGCAATTTGAAGATCTCCTTAAGGAAAACTCTGGCAACATCCACTGCAGAGTATGTTTCTTTCACTAGAATCAGATGGGTAACTTTGGTTAGCCTGTCAACTACCACAAGAATGGAGTTGTAACTTGATTGCACTAAAGGGAATCCAGTGACAAAGTCCATATTGATGCATTCCCACTTCGTTTGTGGAATGTCTAGAGGCTGCAGTTTCCCTGGCATCTTGACTCTTTGGCACATCAAGCATTTTTGCACATGATCAAGTACATCCTTTTTGAGTCCTGGCCAGAAGAAGCTTTTCTTCACAAACATATAGGTTTTTATAAACCCTGGATGTCCAGCTATCAGGCTATCATGGGCTTCTCTCAGAATTCTTCCCTTTATTCCCTCATCATTGGGGATACATAGCCGATTATTATAATACATGCATCCTTCATCCAATTTGTATCCAAGAACTCGACTCATTTCCTGAGGAGTCTTGCTTTCCTACATCAGAAGGGTAGCAATAGGGGAAAATAATTTGTCCTGCAAGATTTTCTCCTTTGCTTCATTGATCAATGGATTTGACACCACTCTTACTGCAAGCAAGGAGGCTTTTCTATTGAGTGCATCTACAACCACATTTTCTTTCCCCGACTAATACTTTATTTCAAAATCAGATTCCTGAAGGATTTGCATCCATCTCCTTTGACGCATGTTGAGATCCCTTTGGAAGATCCACTTTAGACTTTGATGATCCACTTTAGACTTTGATGATCTGTCATCAAGGTGAACCTTTGTCCCAAAAGATAATGTCTCCACAACTTTAGAGCATACACTACTGAGAGTAACTCCAAGTCATGGATGGCATAATTCCTCTCATGTGTTTTGAGTTTTCTGGATTCATAGGTCATAGGCCACTGCATGACCTTCTTGCATCAGCCTAAGGTAAATCCATTGGCATCAGTAACTACCTCAAAGGGTTTGGTAAAATCGGGTTGGTTAGTAAGGTTGTCTTTAGCTTGTCAAAGGCACTCCGACACATTGGAGTCCACTGAAAAAGTGTACTCTTCTTGAGAAGGTTAGTTAAGGGGGATGCTATCTGCGCATACCTAGTTATAAAGATCCTATACCATCCGATTAACCCTAGGAATCCTCTGACTTCCTTTACTGACTTGGGTTTTGGCCATTCTACGACTGCTTGGATCTTTGCGGGGTCAGGAGAAATCCCATCCTTTGACACTATGAATCTTTGCTCTTCTTTGCAAAGAGTTGGTGTTTCCTTAGGATTTCTAGGACCTTGCGCACATGATCTTCATGGTCTGCAGCATTCTTTGAGTATACCAAGATATCATCAAAGAAGACAAGAACAAAATCATCCAAGTATTCTCTGAGAATATCTTGCATAAGACGATTAAATGTCATTGGGGCATTAGTCAATCCAAACGGCATGACTCTGAACTCATAATGCCCATAGCGAGTATTGAATGCTATCTTTGGGATGTCCTACTTCTTGATTCTGATCTGGTAGTACCCGGATTTGAGATCTATCTTTGTGAATATTTGGGTCCTACTTAACCGATCCAGAAGTTCATCAATCCTAGGAATAGGATACCTATTCTTAATTGTTAATTGATTCAGTCCTCTATAGTCAATACAGAGTCTTAACATTCCATCTTTCTTTTTTTGAAAAAGAACGGGCGCACCCCAAGGTGAGACACTGGGTCTGACGAATCCCTGTTCTAACATACAAACTTAAACTAGTCACACCACTTACACACCCAATATGAAATTACCTTTTTCACAGAATCAGCTATCTTTAAAAATAATAATTTAATGAAACCATGGTGTCACTAATCATAAATCTCTGCTTAAATCCTTATTTCTAATCATTCCTTCATCGGTGTACCTATGGCATCATTGGCAACCAAAACGCTCACCACCTATCCACTCAAGGGCCTTTTCGATAGTTCCTAGCTCATAGGGTAACTGGCAATACATTCACAACTCTTACTCCTTGTTCCAATACATCATTTTTCATCATCTCATCACTTCTTTCCTCAAATATCCTCATCATATTCATTTCATATAAATTCCCATTCTCATCCAATTACATCATTTTTCATCTCGTCTTTCCACATCAATCAACATTACTTAATCCATATTCATTTCATATAAATTCCCATTCTCATCCAATTACATCATTTTTCATCTCGTCTTTCCACATCAATCAACATTACTTAATCCATATTCATTTCATATAAATTCCCATTCTCATCCAATTACATCATTTTTCATCTCGTCTTTCCACATCAATCAACATTACTTAATCCATATTCATTTCATATAAATTCCCATTCTTATCCTATTATATCATTTTTCATCTCATCACTTCTTTCCTCAAATATCCTCATCAGATCTCATCCACTTACATCATTTTTCATCTCATCACTTCTTTCCTCAAATATCCTCATCATATTCATTTCATATAAATTCCCATTCTCATCCAATTACATCATTTTTCATCCCGTCTTTCCACATCAATCAACATTACTTAATCCATATTCATTTCATATAAATTTCCATTCTCATCCAATTACATCATTTTTCATCTCATCACTTCTTTCCTCAAATATCCTCATCAGATCTCATCCACTTGCATTTACCCATACATCTCATCAGATCTCATCCACTCGCATTTACCCATACATCTCATCAGATCTCATCCACTCGCATTTACCCATGCATCTCATCACATCACATTCATTAACATCTATCGAGTTTACATCGCATCTTATCACATCCATTTCATATCACATCTCATTCATTCACATCCCGATTCACATCACAACACATCTGTTCACATCCCATACCATTCAATCTCATCCCCATTCACATGCCATCACATTCATTCACATCCCTTATCATTCATTCACATCCCGATTCACAGGCTATCACATTCATTCACATCCCTTATCATTCATTCACATAGTGATTCACATGCTATCACATTCATTCACATCCCATATCATTCTATCCAATTTACATCACATCTCATTGCCTCTATTCTCGTTCATATCCATCACATTCACATCTACATATATTCTTCCACATACATCCTCATCCATACTTATCACATACACATCCACATCTATACTTTCACATACATCCACATCCATCCTTTCACATACATACATCCACATCCATTCTTTCACATACATCCACTTTCATTCTTCACATACATCCACATCCATTCTTCACATACATCCACATCCATTCTTTCACATACATCCACATCCATCCCATATCATTCATTTACATCCTCATTCACATGACATCTCATTACATCTATTCACATCACATCCATCCATCCATTCATTCACATTTATCTGATTCACATCACATCCATCCATCCATCCATTCACATTTATCTAATTCACATCACATACATCGATTCATTCTCATTTATCTGATTCACATCACATCTATCCATCCATTCATTCATATTTATCTGATTCATATCACATCTATCCATCCATTCATTCACATTTATTTGATTCACATCACATCTCTCCAATCATTATCATTTATCTGATTCACATCACATCTATCCATCCATTCATTCTTTTATAAAAATCAACTTCAATGGGAATAACACTTTTATAAAAATCCTTTTATACATCAATTTATGCATAAATTCAATTTTAAGGAAAATAACACTTTCGAAATAGAAATAAATCCTTTATGCATCTTTCTATGCATAAAATAAAATTTAATAAGAAAAACTCTCTTGTAATAAAAAATAAATTTCTTTATGCATCTTTCTATGCAATAAAATAAAAAATAATGAGAATAACTCTTTTGGAATAAAAATAAATTCCTTTATGCATCTTTCTATGCATAAAATCAAAATTAATGAGAATAACTCTTTTGGAATAAAAATAAATTTCTTTATGCATCTTTCTATGCATAACATCAAAATTAATGAGAATAACACTTTTGGAATAAAAATAAATTCCTTTATGCATCATTCTATGCATAAAATCAAAATTAATGAGAGTAAATCTTTTGAAATAAAAATAAATTTATTTATGCATAAAATCAAAATTAATGAGAATAACTCTTTTGGAATAAAAATAAATTTCTTTATGCATCTTTCTATGCATAAAATCAAAATTAATGAGAATAACACTTTTGGAATAAAAATAAATTCCTTTATGCATCTTTCTATGCATAAAATCAAAATTAATGAGTAACTTTTGAAATAAAAATAAATTTCTTTATGCATCTTTCTATGTATAAAATCAAAATTAATGAGAATAACACTTTTGAAATAAAAATAAATTTTTTATGCATCTTTTTATGCATAAAATCAATTTTGATGAAAGTAATACTTTTATAATAAAAAAACATTCTTTTATGCATCACTTTATGCATAAAAATCAATATTGGTGAAAGTAACACTTTTATAATAAAAATATGTCCAATATGCATCTTTCTATGTATAGAAGTTAATTCCAATGAAAATAACACTTTTATAATAAAAATATTTCCAATATGCATCTTTCTATGCATAGAATGAAAATAACACTTTTAGAATACACAAACGGAGGTGATTACTCTTTTTGAATAACATAAAGATAAAACTTATTTTCACAAAGTTTAAGAAAATTTTACCTTAACCTCCTTTGTATGGCTGACCATTTCTCAATTTTTACATTCTAAATCTACTTAGAATTTACCCCAAGATGAATTTAGCACTCTAATTTAATCAATTTTTCTTTTTTTAAAGAGAAAATAATACGAAAAGTTTAACTCTATTTATTTGATTACACATCTTGGATAAAGAAGGGCTGAATTCAATGAAGAGAAGGGGAAAGCCTTTCCATCAAGGCATAACATCCAATTTCAATTTAAAAGAAGCAAGAAATCGTAAAACCATAGAATAGAATTAGAAAAAAGTAGAATTTCTAACTTACATGGAGTTTTGTGAGCTATCCTTTGGCTTGAGGGATTGAGGGTTCTACTCTTGCTTGGATCAAGAGTGGCCACCAATTCTTTGTAGAGGAAATAGTCAAAAACAAGTGAATTATCAATGAATTCAATGTTTTTGGCTCTCGGGAGGAGTAGAGTAACAGTGCAAAAAACACTATTAAGCTTTTACAAAGGGGGAGGCTTCTATTTATAAGAAAAATGAGCCTCTAACCAAGCAAACTGATTCTAGAATTTTTCAGATAAGTTTGGTCACTTTTTGACCATTTTTAGGTCAGTTTAGCTTACTTTTTGGTTCTAGTTAAAACATGAGAGAGAAAAGATGAAAATATCTCATTATTTGTGAGTTTAAAACTCATCCACACATGTGAAATAGGCGCCTCCTTCATGAGGGGAATTCCCCCACACTAAGGTGTCAAAAATGCATCATTTCCTCTAAATATCTCTTCTTTTTTAACTAATAACCTTGTCCTTAGTCAACTCTTTATCTTATGTGAGTATTTACTCATTTTTGGGAGGATTTTCTTTTTTTCTTAAATTTATCTCCTCCTTTCCTACATTTGGATTAATCTAATTGGCCCCTCAGAACCTTAATCTAAAATTTTCAAAAAATCTGGACCCTTAGGCTAAGGCCTTTTGAACAAAAAATAATTTATTTCTAATGCACCTTCTGAAATCCTTTTTGAACTTCTGTTTTGGGGGAAGCTTGTCTCCAAAAGGTGATCTCCATCGTATCTTCAAAGGTCTGTAGCACTAGGCGAGCATCCACATGATGTGTTCATAGTACCCAAGAATCTACTTGAGGGTGGGCCCTTTGTTGATGTCGCGAAGGCCAAACCCTGTGCGCCTTCAGAGTACTGGTCCCAATCAAGAAAAGACTTCAATAGCGTGATGATCAAGCTAAATAATTGAATAGTTTTGCAATCACAACTGGGTCAAGGACTTGGTTGTAGTAGGTGGATGAAATCATGGATGCGTCGGGGACCATAGTTTCTTTGGTACATGGCTACTCTACGCTGACAACAGGGGAGTGAACCAAGGAAAGTTGAATTTCAACTTGGGGTTCTACTTCTGTTTCTCATGGAAGACATTCCACGCCCACTTTCATAATATCAGGAGGTAATCTTGGCTAATGTAAAATGCATGAGGTGCGTCCGAGATGAAAGGCTTGGTGAGGAAGGGTCACGGCTGCTTGCCCATGAGTTCAAACGTAATGTGGAGAGCAGCCTGGTGGGTGACCACCAGTGGTATCCTCTATGTGTCGTGGGGGGAGGTGGTCTTGCCGTGCCACTGGTCATGCTTTGCACGTCGAGGTAAGGAGGCAGGACATAGATGTCCATGTGGTTTGTGAACCGGGTGATAGGATCTGCCTGGAGTCGTCGATCAAGCAGAATGGCAATGGCCTACTCGAACTCCATACGATTGAGGGGATCCTACCAGTTGAGAGGGTTGAGCAGAGGGTTGACCTCCTCATGCTCTAGTTATGGGGCGGCAACAGAATCTCTCCTTCTTCAAGGTTTTGGTATGTGGAGGGTTGGTGTGTCAGCGATGGGGGTGGAGGGGTTGTGGATGCAGAGGGTCCTTGGTGAGGTTAGCATCAAGGATGGGTAGGGGTTTAGTGGAGGTGGAGTGTGCATTCCTAGCTACAGTGATAAAAAAGGGGGTGATGGAGGTGGGTGGAAAAATGAATGTGTGGAGAAGAAGGTTATACATGGAAGAGTGGGAGGGTGGATGTGCCCGACGGGGGTGGAGATGGTGGGGGTTAGCTACTGATATGGGTGGAAGAGGAACTGGGTTATGGTGGGGGAGGTGGGGAAGAAGAGGGTCGTGGGGGTGGTGGTGGTAGATTGCCCTGGCCATCATCTTTGCCATCGTTCTTGTCAGGGCCTAGGCCTGCTTCAATGGCATCTGCAGGTGTAAGATTCCTCCCTCCGGCTTTTGAGGTGTGCAGGTGTAAGAACCTCCCCTTCTAATCTTATAATTATTCCCCTCTCTGAAGTAAAAGAAAGATCATGTTTACCCTATTTTGGCCTAGAGAGAGAAAATATCTAGAGGGAGGTAATTCAAAATTGAGATATTTTTGGATATAAAAATCCTCCTAGTGTCTAAAATGGTTTCCCCTGAAATAGAAATTCAAAAAAAACTTTCCAATGTGCAATTGAAATTAATTAAAAATAGGTATAAAGGATCTTAGCCTAAGGGTCTAGATTTTTTGCAAGCTAAAAAATCTACTTTTTAATTTCTAATCTATGGTTTTCTGATTTCTTTGCTTTTTTTTTAGTTGATTAAAGTGAATTTTGATATTATGCTTTGATGAAAAGGCCACCCCCTTCTCTTCCTTAAGAATTCAGCCCTTCTTTATCCTAAAATGACTAACAAATAAAATGATTTAAACTTTTCTTGTTGTTTACTCTTTAGAAAGTGAAAATTGAATAGATTAGAGTACTTTACTTCAAATTGGGATGAAGTGCTACTTCCGCTGCTAGCACCCCTGAATTCGTTGTTGCGCGGTGGGGACAGGGATCTCACAGCTGGTATTAGAGAAAATTGGCTAATGTGGATCAACGGAGAAGCCAAAAATGTCAAAAATTTATGAAATAGCAGTAAAAGGTTGTAAGTGTGTGATAAAATGCATACAAATTGTTATTCAGAGACTGAAATTCATAAATTGGTAATTGGGTCTTTAGATGGAAGTACCACAATTACATGGAATCCTTGACTTGCTTGAGACCTAGACATGATGGTATTTACCTTATAGTTCCAAGGACGGTGACTACCCGTATATACCGAGGATATAACTGTAGCTCTTTACTGGCAGTATATACAAGTAAATCTAAGACTTGAAATTATGAGCATAAATGCTATCCAGATGATGAATTCGAATGTGATTGATATGATTTTTAAATTCTGGTTGAGAACTGATGAGTTGATTTGGATTTTGATTGAAAAATAATGATTCTTGAATTTTGGTTGAAATGTAATAAGCTGAGCAAAACCACAATTAGGATGAATGGGATGAGTCCCTATGATGATGTTCATTAACTGGAATGACGTTAATGACTTCAGAAAATCACTATGAGATTAGTGGATTGTGCTGACAGATTGCTGCTGTTAACACTTGACGCAGTCGATCAAGTGAAGGGATGTCAAATTAAAAATCTGTATAATTGAAAATTCCCATGGAGGACTGTTCAGATAGAAATCTCGGTCTAATGGTGGACCATTATTGTGATAAGGATTTGAATGTTATGATCTAAGTGAATTGTTATTTGATGATGAGTTCTATATAAGGGATCTTTATCCCATGATTCTGTTGGGTTCACCAGACTATAAGGAACCCCAAAAATTAGTTGGATCTTAAGGGAAAGAGTTCTCCTCTAATTTTTGCGAGATGAGGACATCTCACATTTTTTACGTGGGGTAGGATGTAAGATTCCTCCCTTCGGCTTTTGAGGTGTGCAGGTGTAAGAACCTCCCCTTCTGATCTTATAATTATTTCCCTCTCTGAAGAAATAAAAGAAAGATCCTATTATACCCTGTTTTGGCCTAGAGAGAGAAAATGTCTAGAGGGAGGTAATTCAAAATCGAGATATTTTTGGATATAAAAATCCTCCTAGTGTCTAAAATGGTTTCCCCTGAAACAGAAATTCAAAAAGAACTTTCCTATGTGCAATTGGAATTAATTAAAAATAGTTATAAAGGACCTTAGCCTAAGGGTCCAGATTTTAAGAATTTTTGGAATTATGCTTCAATTAAGGTCCTATGGACAAATAAGATTAATCCAAATGTAGGGAGGAGATAAATTGAAGAATAAAAGAAAATCTCCCAAAAATGAGTAAATGCTCACATAAGATGAAGTGTAAGATTCCTCCTCAGCCTGAATAACTAATAAGCCTCTACTTCAATCCCTTGTAATCATTCTATGTTTCTGAATACAAGAAAATATTATTTTTCCTTGTTTGGCCTAGTGAGATAAAAATTTCTAGAGAGTGGTAAATCAATATTGGGATATTTCTGGATAAATAATTAGCATTGACACCTTCATAAAATAATAGTAAGATTTTCATTTCCTTAATTTTGCTTACCTTTTTAAAGCATTGAACAATTAACAATAATTCTACAAATATCAAAAAAAGTATTTTCCTGAAACAAAAAATAAAAATAGATTTTGCAATTGGAATTAATAAAAAAATTATTTAGAAGACCTTAGCCTAAGGGTCAAGATTTTCTGAAAATTTTAGATTATGGTCCAATTAAGGTTCCTATTATGGACTAATAAGATCAATCCAAGTGTTGGGATAAGATAAATCCAAAGAATAAAAGAAAATACCCAAAAATGAGTAAATGCCCACATAAGATGAAGAGTTGACTGAGTATTATATTTATTATTCAAAAATTATGAAGTATTAATAAAAAAAATGAGATATTTTAGAGTAATCATTCATTTTTGACACATTGGTAAGGAGAAGGGGGCCCTTCAAGGAGGCGCCTATTGCACATGTGTGGATGAGTTTTAAACTAAAAAATAATAGGATATTTTTGTCTCTCCTCTCTCTTAGATCAAACCAAATCAAAAAGGGAGCCAAACTGGTCCAAATCTTGTCCAAATTCAACCAAATTGAAGCTGAAAAATTCTATAACTCAATTGGACTCAGTTAGTGGCCTCCCTCACCTATAAATAGACCCTCATTCTTTTGTATTCTTATCTATGAAGTAAACTATGCTGGTATTACTCTAAGATAAGCTTATTTTCTATTATCCTCCAAAAACCCTCTACAAATTGAAGAGATTGGAGCTTCTCTCTCTCTTCAATCTTCCTTGGAGTCTTGATCAACATACCAAACCAATTGATTGGTTGGGGGCCTCTACTTTGATTAAAGATTCAAGAAATCTAGGAGGTAAAGTGTGGTTTATGGTCTTTTTTTTTTTTAATCTCAAAATTTTTCTCTCTTCTCAACCCCTCTCAAGCTTGAGAAGCATTCAATTGAATGGATTTTTAATACAATTGAAGTTCTTTAATGAATTGTAGTGATAAAACACATACATTTCCAGTTATGCTTAAATTATAATGTTTTTTTTAAGCATTTCTCTCTCTCCCCCAAAGAATGGTCATTCCTATGACCTATTCTATATTCAAATGAAGTTTCTCATGGAGCAATTCTCCAATCTAAAAGTAATTTCTATGCTTGTCAAATTGAGGCCAAATAAGTGGTTTTTTTATGCTTTTATTGTATTTAATTCATGGAAAAATTAGGAAACAAGTCCATAATTGGATATTGATCCAATTAATGGTTACTCTATCACATGGTATTACTAAACTTTATGTTTTCAAAATTATTGAGAATTATCAGTAATAGCAACGGAGCTATGGTAAAATTTTTAAAAATTTTACACATAAATCATCTTCATTCATAATATGAAAAGAGGACTTCCTACCATATTCTAGGATTAATCATCCTAGATTAATTGAATGATTCTCATTATAATCATGAAAAATTTGATTTTTTTGTTTATGCATAAATAGTTAATTAGGAAAAAGAGGAATTTCTAGTAATTCATCTTTATGTTAAAAGAGTAATCCCCATGACAATGGAAATTCATGTATTCCAATGAAGTAAGAGGAAAATTAGGATGCTAAAATAATGTATATTTTATTTGAAAATTAAAGAAGGATTTTAGTTAAATTTATCTTTTTGCATAGATAAATTTAAATGATGAAAGAGGAATTCCCACCATATTGGAATTCAAATATTTAAATGAGGAAAGTGTAATTCCTAGTGTAAAGGAATCAATGGAGTTTTTTAATTTAAATTTTAAGAGAAAATTTAGTGAAATTTATCTTTTTGCATAGGTAAGTTTTAATGATGAAAGAGGAATTTCCACCATATTGGAATTCAAATATTTAAATGAGAAAAGTGGAATTCTTAGCTTAATGGAATTAATCGATATTTTTATGTAATTTTTAAGAAGAATTTTAAATAGATTTAATTTATGGTAAAAGAGGAATTCCCATGATAATTGGATTGCACTCATTAAAGTGAGAAAAAGAGGGATGTCAAGTTTATTCAAAAAAAAAGGTATGATATTTAGTTAAAAAGAAGAATTTTTATGATAATTAAGAAAACATGGATTTGAATTAAATTTTAGTGTCAAAAGATGAAATTTCCACCATAATTCTACCTAATGAAGTAAGGTTGAGAAATTATGTGATAGAAGGAATATCTTTGGATATTTTAATTGGTAAAATCACTAAATGGATATTTACCCAAAACTAGATGTTTATCTGAAGGGAATTCTTGTAGAACTAAACCGAATGAATTTGGCTAGACTACGAGAGGGACGGACAGTAAACCTACTTGTCCATCTCTCGATCTGAATCAAGTAAAAACTTTGTGACCAATTCCAGTTCACAAAGAATAGGCTACCAAAACTAAACTAGTTTTTCCTGACCGAACTCACCACCAAGAATCTAGTTGGACAATCAGACTGAATGATGGGTAGATTACCCTGATGAGAGATCAAGGATCCTTATTATGAAACTAGTAATCATGGAAAAAGGGTTTTTGGAACCAATCTCAAATTCGAATTTTACTTGCATTGGAACCGCTATTTTTTTAATTCAAAGGACTCTTTTATGCTAGAATGCTGGAGGAAGCATTTGGCTTATGTTTTTCTAAGAGGAGGTTCTTTGGAACAGCTGGTGGGGAGTCGTCAAGGGACATCGCTCATCATGGTAAAGCCTGCCAAGGTATTGACCAGCCTTGGTACGGTTAAAATGATGCGCCTCCGGTATGATGGGCGAGGACTGACGAAGCGGTCCCTGAGTGAAGTGCTAAGACACCTAAGGAGGATCCTAGAGGGTTCTGACCAAGCGATGCACAAGCTCACGGTTGCTAGGACACCCATACGTACATCGAGGAAGATTTCAAATGGACTAAAAGGAAAGATTTTTGGGAAGCAAATTTTGATATTGGATCTCGTTGTTGGTCAGCTGGTCTTCAACGGAGAGTCCAAAGGATATTATTGTAATACAATGGACTCATAATTTTAGAAAATGATGATCAGAAATATTATGATTTCTATTGAAGGATTGTTTTAAAGCCAGTCGAATCTATTATAAATGGTAATTTCATATTGGGTGTGTACGTGGTATGCCTAACTTAATTTTTGCAAGAATCGCCGGCTAGGGGGCCTGGGAATTTTTTTCCTTGGTACCCGGGCAAAAACACAACCAAAGCTTTATAAAGGAATTCCACCAATACAGTGGCCGGGTGGTAACCCATGGGCCGGATGGGGTTAGGTTGGATCGAAGGAGTCCTAAGAAACAACTAGATACGATTAGTTATGTTAATTAGTTTAAATCCTAAGAAGACCTTGTTCTGCGGGGCGGGAGGGGATCAGCTCCTGTGCCTCATAAATGAGGAAAAAAGCAGTGATTCCATGGACCAAGTGCAAGTCTCTTCTTGATCTGACTATGTGACTTCAGGTTCGCTCAGATCAGTTTAACTAGTTAAGACTTTGACTCGCTAGACATTAGGGGAAGGTTGAGGTCTATAGGGGGCCTTTAAGATGCCATGTGATTAAAAGGTTATTAAGGAAAAGAGCCAATCGTGTGATGCCATGTATACAAAAACGTTGGGTGATTAAAGGTGGTCAAAAGATTCTCTAGAAGATTCTCTAGAAATAAATGTTGGGCGTTGAGGGGTGAGAGAGGGGCAGGAGCACGAGGGCGTTGAGGCGAGAGAGGGACACGAGGGTGTGATAGCATTGAGAGAGAGGGGGCACTTGGGCGAAGGGCTCACAAAGGGCTTTGTGAGCCCTCAGTTGGCTATCCAACGGCTTTAAAGCCATTGGGGACATCCACGCAACCCTTGTGGCTAGCCACGTGTACTATCCAAGTGTGCGGGCATTACACAGCTTGCCAAATGTAATGCCCTAGTTTGGGAATTACACATGGCAAGCCACGTGTAATGCACGTGGCCAAATATTCCATGTGGCACCAATGACTTTGGCGCCATGTGTAATACTTGTCCACCATGTGCATTACACGTGGACTACGTAGTCCACATGCGCAGTCCACTTGGCAGCCACGTGGAATGCCTAAGTGCGGGCATTACATATGGCAGCGCCGCGTTGTGTGTTCCGCATGCCATGCACACAGTACATGCCACACAGTGTGGCTTGCATGCCACAGTCCACATGGCGTGGCGCCTGTGGTATGCAGGCCACGTTGTGTGGCCTGTGTGCCACATGCCACATGCCACGTGGCATGGCCTGTGGCATGCAGGCCATGCAGTGTATCCTCCATGCCGCCAGAGGCCACACAACTTGTGTGGCTTGCATGCGACAGGCTATGCGGCATGGCCTGTGGCATGCATACCACGTTACGTGGCATACACAGGGCTTTAAAAACCCTTTGTGAGCCCTTCGCCCAAGCACCCCCTCCCCTCCCTACTATCCTCCGTCAACGCACCCCGCGCCCCACCTCTCCTCCATGAACGTTCCCCCTATCCTCCATTAACGTGCACTCGCACACCCCACTTCTCCTCCATCAACGCACCCTCCCTCTTTTCCTTCTACATATCCCCCCTCAATCTTGAACGTGTCATCACGCTGCCCTCTCTTGCGCTTTTGTCATTGGACATGCCATCACTAGAGAAGCTAACCATGGAGTGTGTCATCTTTCAAGGATACATGGCGCTTGATGAGATGTACAAGGACTCAAACGATTTGGACTTGTACCAAGCTAAAGAGATTTCAGGGAGTTTATTATGGCAGATAAAGTGAATAATCAAAGTAAAGGAGAACAACCTTACAAAAATGATAGTTATGTTCGAGCTAAGAATATCAAGCGCAATTTCTTACTCGAGGACATACAGAGTGATCAATGAAGGGAATAAGCAACTAATTAGGAATTCGGCCCAATCAATGGTTGCACGTGTCGCAGAGCCTAATGAGTGTGTTTCCTAAGTATTTAATGTAGTAATAATGTTAGTGCTACTTCATAATGCCAACTTCTTCATAATGTACATGTCAAGTTTTTTATAGCTTAATGATGATTATGTTTCTCAATATTCATCTTGTAAACCATGATGAGCGAGAGAGAGGAGGGAGATGAGAGAGAGAGTGCTGGGAGGGAGAGAGAGATAGAGGAGTGATGGAGAGAGAAGAGGGGAGAGAATGTACGGATGCTAATTTTTGAAAAAGCATATATATGTATAACATAATTATATCATAGCACTAGTTTTTTTTAAATTAATATTTTTTTAAAAAATAATAATTATTTTAAAATGATCGAATTTAAAACAACCAACTTATTTTAAAATGGCCGAATTTAAAACAGCCAACTTATTTTAAATTGGTCGAATTTAAAACAGCCAACTTATTTAAGGGTGTTAATCACCATTCAATACGTGTGTACTTGGTACCTATTTGTCATTCTTTCTTGTTCTTGTTTACTTCTTTTTTGTTCCTCTTTATAATGAGTTGTACAATCACATTCCCATCTTCTAAGAAGAATCTAAGTTTCAACAATGGACGAGTACTCGTGCATGCAAAGTTTTTACAGGAACAAAGAGCTCCACATTCATTCTATGGATTGCAAGCCATAGTAAATATTGGGTCCCGATAGTTACATATCCCTCTCGAGGCAACCTCTAGTCATGAGGGGGAGGTGTTCTATATACTTGATAGGCCAAGCCCACTATTGGCAACTCCTCTAGAGAGAAGATAGGACCTAACACATGACCAATGTTGAAATGAGTGGTGCTAGAGTGCCAAGTCACCTAGCCAAGTTTATCCCACATGAGCTATCATAGCTCTGTTGTACTTATATAAAAGGAGGACATTTGAAGCATTGGAATGTAAGCACAACATCTCAAGTCTTTCTATGAGTACAATTTTCCATCTTGTATTTTAATTGAACTTGAGTCTAAACTTAATTAGCACACACTCATCACCATAAGTATTGTTCATTTTTATCCACTTTAGAGAAGTGTAGGATTAGATCAAGATTAGGATCTAATTAGATAGTTGATTGTCATTAGTTAGGGATCTTGATCCATGAATTTCATCATGGTATCAGAGCCTAGGTCTAGCTCTCCTAGATTAGTTCTTTAGTACTAGGAACAAATAATTAGTGTGTGATCAAAATAGAATTAAGGAATTCTTTCTTCTTCTTACTTCATTAAGGTTTATCATTAGTAAGAGAGAGAGAAGAAGAGAGGGTGAAGCTCTACTCCAAGGCAGAAAGCATCTGAGTTGGCTCAAGCAGGGCAGCCTCACTCTTCTGAGACGGGGTAGTGTTTTTTGGGTGATGTCCTTTGTAGAGTAAACATCTATAACATCCAGTCATCGCAGTAGCAACAATTAGTACCCACTGTAACAAACACAAATAGGCAAGCGCACGGTAGCCCAGTCGCCACAAGAAGAAGAGAGGAGGCACGCATAGTAGATAGCTACCAAGCAATTAGACCAGAGCGCATGCCAGTCAAAAGCAAGGAAAGCATCGGCGGGTTGGAGAGAGCAGAATGTGGCACAATATATACAAAGATCAAGCGTTGAGAAATCAGTAGAGAGAGCAGAAAGGTCAGCAAAAGGATGAGAGTGACTGCTAAGAAATGCTTGGTTGATGCTGTTGTCGAGGAAAGGTTTGTAGCAAAAGACGCATCGAGCAGCGGTAAGACCTTCGTAATGCCCAATCTTGTAAGTGACTAGACACTACCGTGTTGAAGCCTAGGAGCTCGAGCGGTAAGACCTTCGCAAAGGAAAAATTATGAGCATAAGTAAATTGCACATGGAGGACTCTCACATGGGGCACACGTTTTGAAACATTATGGGCAAACATCAAAGCACAAGCAAAAGCATAAAAGACACATAAAGAAATCAAGTACAAAAAATATATATATATATATATGCATCAACAAGGTTTTCCATGAACAAGTTGGAAAAAGTTTGTAAGTGGCCAAATGAGCATGTTAGTGTGTGTGTGAAAAAGAGGAGTACAACTCTTGTAAAAATGCTGCAGCCAAATGAGTATACAGGCATATGTAAGAAAAGCATAATCGGCGTAAGCAAATAGATCTCGAGCCAGTACACTACCCATCTCTTAAACAAAAAATTATTGTGAAAAAAATTCTACTTTCTACAAAAAGTGTTTGTAACTAGCCTCTGGGACCAATGATGTACCCAAGCTAGAAATTTACCCCTCTTGTCTCTACAAAAAGAGTGATGTAATCAGCCTTTGAGGCCATATGATGCACTCAAGCTAGAATTCATAGCCAAAGTAGCTATAATGCCAAAGTAGCCTAGCACAAGGGGAGAGAGAGGAAGAGTGAAAGCCTAAAAATTGTACCCAATCTAGCATCAAGGGGGGGTGTTGAAATGAGTGGCGCTAGAGTGCCAAGTCACCTAGCCAAGTTTATCCCACATGAGCTATCATATATCTATTGTACTTTCCTCATATAAAAGGAGGACATTTGAAGCATTGGAATACAAACACAACATCTCAAGTCTTTCTATGAGTACAAGTTTCCATCTTGTAACTTAACTGAACTTGAGTCTAAACTCAATTAGCATACACTCATCACCCTGAGTATTGTTCATTTTTATCCACCTTAGATTAGTGTTGTCATTAGTGTAGGATTAGATCAAGATTAGGATCTAATTAGATAGTTGATTGTCATTAGGGATCCATGAATTTCATCAACCAAGAGGATGATAGGTGAAGGATACTTTCCTCAGTGTGGTGGTGTCCTCAGAGTGGTATAGCTTGACTCAAAGCTTATCGAGTATGATTTCAAGCTAGGTTTGCATGTTTTCAAACTCAATTTGGATACTTAGCATCCAAATGATGTATTTTCAAACACAATTAGATACTTGGTGTCCATTTTTTAAAACAAGACAAAATCTTTTACTTGTTTTGGACTTTCTTTTCTAAAAAAGCTATAAACTTATTTATAATACAATAAAGAAATCGATGGATTTATGGTATTAAAATCTCACCTGTAAATAAAATATTATAGTGAATAATTTGGAATAAATTGAAGTGTAATAAACTTATCCATTTTTCAAAAAATCTTTCAACATCTCAATATCTAGTTTCATATTCAAAATTAATACATGGATGTATTTTCTTAGTATCTAGTTTCAGAGTCAAAATTAATATCTAGATGTATTTTTTCATTATCTAGTTCTATATTCAAAATCAATAACAAATTCGATACCCATTATGTATTTTTTATTGAACTTGAAATGTTTATATGTATTAACCATATTTGCAATCAATAGCCATTATCTATTTATCATCCTTTAATATTTTTATCATATAAAAAACTTATAAATTTATGATAAAATATTATCACAAGTTAAAATAAGATATATACTATTTTAAATTTAATTAACGTAAGTTTAAAATAAAAGTAAAATGATAAATTAAAATTTTAGTGTAGAGAAATTTTACATCACTTCATTATCTTTGACTAAATTAAGAAGTGTGTCTTTTTTCAAAAAAAAATATAGAGGAGTTAAAAATAAATTATTACAAAAAAGTTGATGAATTCTTTGTAAGCATCTGTTATAAAACTTGAAATTTTATTTTGGGATTATTTTGTACACTTTAATCAATAGTTTTTAGTGTATTTTAAATTTATAAAGTGCATTTTTAAGGACATTTTCACTTTTAGATCAAATTTAGCAAATCACTTTTTAGTGTACACATTCTTAAATTTATAAAGTGTATTTTTAAGGACATTTTCACTTTTAGATCAAATTTAGGAAATCCAAAAACATAGAAATTTAGTGTAATTTTTAGATATGATTGTACGTAAGACATGGTTTTTCCAAAAAGGGGTCTTTTTTTAAGGGACATGAATGGTATAGTTTACTTAACGTTACCTTTGTGTTTTCAATAGTACGTGGATGCATGTGGATGGATGCTTATTCAAATGCGTATGTCACTTGTAGTCACACTTGCTCACTATGTTATAGTATTGTCATATGCGAGAAAAAAAATTAGTGCTCAAACTGTCATGAAGAATGTTTTTAAAAAAAATTGGTGCTCAAACTGTCATGAAGTATAAGTTTCCCCCCCCCCCCCCCCGCCCCCCCCATTTTTTTGGGGGGGGGGTCATTTCTTTAATCACCCCCCTCATGGACTGGCGGTTGGTGGGGAGGGAGGGGCGAGCATTGAACTTGCAACCTCCGCTTTCGTGGAGGTCAAGTTTTAGCACTCGGCGAGGCTTGATTTTTGGCAGGTACCCTTGATTGATGGGTTTGGTGAAATATAACAAGTTTTTTTTTGTATTTTAGTGTAATTTTTGACGTGCAAGTATGTAACGACCAAAATGCTAAAAAAAAGGGCATGCGGCATGTGGAGCATGTGATGCCCTTACTAGCGGTATATGATTGGCATGGGGCATGTGCACTGGGCTATTCTTCCAATGCCCATTAAGCTACATGATTGGCGTGGGGCATTATGTTATATATAGGTATATACTTTTTCAAAAATTAGCATCCCTACATTCTCTCCCCTCTTCTCTCTCCATCACTCCTCTACCTCTCTCTCCCTCCCAGCACTCTCTCCCTCGTCTCCCTCCTCTCTCTCGCTCATCATGGTTTACAAGATGAACATTGAGAAACATAATCATCATTAAGCTATAAAAAACTCAACATGTACATTATGAAGAAGTTGGCAGTATGAAGTAGCACTAACATTATTACTACATTAAATACTTAGGAAACACACTCATTAGGTTCTACGAGACGTGCAACCATTGATTCGGCCGAATTCCTAATTAGTTACTTATTCCCTTCATTCATCACTCTGTATGTCCTCCAGTAAGAAATTGCGCTTGATATTCTGAGCTGGAACTTAACTATCATTTTTGTAAGGTTGTTCTCCTTTACTTTGATTGCACCATGTATCCTTGAAAGATGATACACTCCATGGTTAGCTCCTTTAGTGATGGCATGTCCAATTACAAAAGCGCAAGAGAGGGGCAATAGAGAGGGTAGCGTGATGACACGTTCAAGATTGAGGGGGGGTATGTAGAAGGAAAAGAGGGAGGGTGCATTGATGGAGGAGAAGTGGGGTGCGAGTGCACGTTAATGGAGGATAGGGGAAACGTTCATGGAGGAGAGGTGGGGCACGAGGTGCGTTGATGGAGAATAGGGAGGGGAGGGGGTGCTTGGGAGGAGGGCTCACAAAGGGTTTTTAAAGCCCTCTGTAGGCCACGTAATGTGGTATGCATGCCACAGGCCATGCCGCATAGCCTATCGCATGCAAGCCACACAAGTTGTGTGGCCTCTGGCACGGAGGATACACTGCATGGCCTGCATGCCATAGGCCATGCCACGTGGCATGTGGCATGTGGCACACAGGCCACACAATGTGGCCGGCATATACCACAGGCCACGCCATATGGACTGTGGCATGCAAGCCACAGCGTGTGTGGCATGTACCGCGTGCATGGCATGCGGAACACACAACACGGCGCTGCCATATGTAATGCCCACACTCAGGCATTCCACATGGCTGCCAAGTGGACTACGCGTGTGGAATACGTAGTCCATGTGTAATGCACATGGTGGACAAGTATTACACATGGCGCCAAAGTCATTGGTGACACCTGTAATATTTGGCCACGTGCATTACACATGGCTTGCCATGTGTAATTCCCAAACTAGGGTGTTACATGTGGCAAGCTGTGTAATGCCCGCACACTTGGACAGTACACGTGGCTAGCCACAAGGGTTGCGTGGCTGTCCCCAATGGCTTTAAAGCCGTTGGACAGCCAACAGAGGGCTCACAAAGCCCTTTGTGAGCCCTTCGCCCAAGTGCCCTCCCTCTCTCAATGCTATCACACCCTCGTGCCCCTCTCTCGCCTCTCAATGCCCTCGTGCTCGTGCCCCTCTCTCACCCCTCAACGCCCTCTCCCCCCTCTCTGCCCCCCCTCAATTCCCTCTCTCTTGTCCCTCAACGCCCCTCAATGTCCTCTCCCCCTTCTCTCACCCCTCAACGCCCCCCAATGTCCTCTCCCCCATCTCTCACCCCTCAACACCCTCTCTCTCACCCCTTAACGCTCTCTCCTCGCCCCTCAACGCTCTCTCACTCCTCTTCTCCCTCAACTATCTCCCCTCTCCTCCCTAAATCGTTCCCTCCTCTCCCTCAAATCACTCCCCTCTCCTCCCTAAATCGTCCCCTCTCTTCCCTCAACTTGTCCCCAACACATTAATCCATCAATTAGAGAATCTAGTGGTGTATAAGGAGTGACGAGGTGATGGATTAAAGGTTCTCTACACTACAACAACACGTTCCACAACCTAAGTTGATTCAATCATTCAAATTCTTGAGGTATTCTTCTTGTGATTAATATAAATGGCATAATAATTACCAAATATTAAGAAATTATGTGCATATTTAATGCGATGTTAATTTACAGAGTTACATCACATCTTATTTGAAATAATGTATTTCTTGGATCAATAATTAATCATGATTAAGGATTAATTTAAGCATTATTATTAATAATGGTTGTATATCAATAAAAAAATGACGTATATTAATTACTAATCATATTTAAAAATTAATTCAAAAAAAGAAAGAATCTGGTTGAAAAAGCTTATGTTTAATTTTTGAAGGCGGCATCTTTCAAACATCTAACTTTCAAGACAAAATGCCTCCACGGACTCATTTGCAAATCGAAGGGGTTCATCAAAAATCAAGATAAGATTGCACTATGACAAGATTTGGGCATATCACAAGTGACCACATCAAGCGAGGTATGAACACCTCTCAATCGCGTTGACTCTGGGGTTGGTTCTTCAACGCTCGCAAGCAATCGTGAGGCCATAAGTAGTGCCATGATTATTGAAGAAGAGGAGTCTGTAAAAGAGAGTTTTGGGAAAGTGGTTGATCAACACATCTCCATGAATTGGTTGGAGAACCACTTGGTCGATAATCATAACCACCTTCCCCTAGAGTACCACTTTTACCACTTTATCACCTCCTTTGCAAACCCAGTAATCTGTATGAACGAGGATTCCATCAAGGGGTTAATCAAAAGCATCGCGGAGGAGAGCACATACCAATTGACAATGGCAGCACTCATTGTCTCTGAGGGATTCCCTGGCAAAGCGCTCATTTCATTTAATCGTCGTCGAAGTCCCCGGTCACGACCTATTGTTGTTAGGTGTGTTTAACACGATAATAGAGGAGATTGAAGGATGGAAACACATGTTTGGGAAGATGTTTGTTGTTTGGGATGGAAACCATTGACTCAAAGCTTGGCAAGAATGGGCAAACACCAATCGACTTGAAAGAGAGAGGATTCCCAAGGTGAATTGCAGAGTGGTCGGATTCCTTGAGGAGGAGGAGGCAAACTTCTTGTTGATGCTACACATGATCAACAAGTAAGTGGATTGTACATTGTTTTTATGTGTATCAAATGAACAAACATTGTATATGTCATCATTTATCCTTGTTTTATATGCATGCAAAATTTCCAGGGTCACTACCATTCATGTGATGAACACAACGACACATAATATATTTATGGATGCAGCGTGTGGGTCTTACTGATCCACAATCATGGTTGTCAAAGTTTGATGACATTGATCGTGCATGGGCCCAAAAAGAACTTCCTCATTAGGGACCTAACAGATCCAAGTGGTTGAAGCTTCCCATGGCACTCCTGTCGTCACAATTAGTTTTCAAGGTGTGTGCGTGCCTCTTTCTCAAACCACAATAAAGCTATGTTTTGATTTCAAAATATGTTTCTTAAACATAAACGCATTGCAGTCAGAGTTTGATGCCACGTACCAAGACAAGATCAATGGCTTGGCTGAGCGAGGGAGTATAGAATATCAGCTGAGTGTAGAAATGTTTGACAATAACTGCAGAGATACCCTCAAGGAGACAAAGGCACTATTTCCTAAAAGAGGATATGAGCTAACACAAATCGCCAACCCTGACTGTGGAAAAGAGTTTTTCAAAAAAGTGATCTCATACCAGGGCTAGGGTGAAAAGGCTAGCAAATTCACTACTCCCAAGCTAGTAGAGATTGCTCGAGCACATATTTCAAATGGAGAGTAAGATCTCTAACTCTCTAGACACATCAATGTTTTTTAATTATGTAGGTAGAAACATAATACTTATTCACAATACAGGAAATGTGGACTCCTTGATATATTGGCTAGTGGGGGCAAGTTTGCTATGAGGGATGCCCGAATTCTGCCATCTGACAAACCGTTCTTCGTGTGGATCCATCATCATGTGTACTGGTTCCAATTGACCGAGTACATACTACAATTGTATGGGAAGTTGGAGGCGGGCTCACCTACTGTAGAGCCGACATGCATGAGATATCCACAATGTACTCTGGAGTAGGTATCACAGATGCCCTGAAATCTTATAGGAAGGCTCATTTTGAGAAGGCGCTCTAAGGTGGAAAGGGAAAATGTGTCCCTCGCAAACTTCAAAAATAGCTTAAAAACACACTTTTTTTGAAAGCACATCTAACATTAAAAAACTACATTATAAGCTGATAATGTTTCACATAAAAACAACTTGAATTTTTAAACAGGATAGAAGAAGTCCCCACAACTTAAAGAAAAACCAAAAAATTTTAATTAAAATTTATTTTATAAATTTCATAAATGAAAGAGACTTTTTAAATGAACTTTCTTGGAACAAATTTTACCACTATACACAAATATACACATTACTTGACAAGTGATAAAAAAAAGATTAGAATAGATAACATCATAAGCTCTATAAATTATGAAAAACCCTACAAATCATGCTTGGATCTATTTCTAGACCCAAATAGCAAAGCCAATACAAATAATATGAAATAAAAGTTCTCTCTAAAAAGATGAGATAAAACTTGTTGAAGGTTTCGCAGAGCAATAAACTAAAGTATGTAAAGTAGTAGAGTGATGATAAACTAGATTATATAAAGTAATAGAGTCAAAATTTAAACATCTAGCACTTGATCTGGTTCTTCCTCTGCTTCTTCATTGGATTGATCATTATTTTCTTCTCCTTGGGGACCAGGGAGCATCAAAGTAAAATTTTCATTTTCTAGTAGAGATGCTAATTCCCTAGGCTCATTAGCGAGGGGAGGCATAGATTCTTTTGATGTTGAATGAAACTTCTCATTAGCATCAATGGAGACTTCTCCCACCTCTTGATCTTTATTTGGTAGTTCCATAGCACCATTTACATGCATAGGAATAAAGTCTACTTGGATCTCATCCTTTTTAATTGTTGCAACACAGTTTCTCTTTCTCTTAATTGCACATGTCACAGTTGTAACTGTAGTTTTGAAAAAATGAATATAAGAACTAACACACTATCAATAATAAGAAAGTATATACTTAAACATGATTTTTTAAAGCAAGAATAAGTGTATACTAGTTCTAGACAACAATTCAAGTATCCAATCATCTGGCATAAATAGGTCAATCGAACGATTAATCAAGTGCTGAGGCTTCTAGTAGGGATTCACCAAGGCTTTGGACTCAATCACATGCCTTATTTTCCTAGTTACTTCAGGAAAAGAAAGCACATTGGAGCATCTAGACTCATTGACATGTGCTTTAAAACGTCTTTGCTTAATGTCATCACAATAGCCAACCATGAGCATTTCAAAGGAACTTTTGAAATGAAAACCACGAGTATGATCTATATTTGTTTTGACCCTACAATCAAATTAGTAAAACATAAATCTAAAGTGTTTGAAAAATAATGAAAAGAAACTAAAAACATAATTTCTTGAAATCATACTAAACAAGATACCCTAGACCATGTGCTTCTTTTCTTAGAGCTGCAATTAGCTGATGGAGCTTGGCTAGTGGAGCCTCTGAAAGATCACAAATCTCCACATATTTGATGTAGTTACCACACTTGAAAATTCTACAACATCTTTTGAATTTCTTGATAGGTATATTCTCTCTCATCATTTATAGAACCATTCATATTAAAACCATATGGGATGTCAGTAATAACAAGACTGTAATCTTTCTTAGGAATGATATTCTGAAGATTATCTACATCCCCACAAATCATCCCATTCCCTGCACAAGGCCACATAGGACCCATGATGCACTTATCTATAAAGCTTGCTTTAGAAGGCTTCATAATCACATTTGTTAACACACAGCATAATCATGCACTTCTGAAGAATAATTTGCAGCCCCGTTTTGAAGAGCAGGGCCTTGACAGACGCTTTGCAGAGATAAGGAACAAGAGAGAGAACGGGAGCACCAGTGGGCAAGACACCCTCGTTGAGCTGGCCAAGTCTTTCTATAGCTTGAAGCCGGTTTTCGAAGAGCTGGTGGAAGGTCTACTGCAATCCGAGGACACCCCTGTCACCTGCATGATTTCGGACCTTTACCTCTAACTTCACACAAGATGTGGCCACCAGATTTGGCCTCAGAAGGCTTGCTTTTTGGACTGCTTCAGCTGGTACCATTGCATCCGTCATGGCTGTTAATCAAGGGCATCGATCTCCTAAGGGTGAGCCTTCATCACTAAGTAATTTAAAGCAAAATTTATGATTAAGTGGGTTAACCTTCTCCTAATCAATTACTATGTATTGCATAGCGGAGAAGATGAAGCACTTGCTTTTAATTATTAATTTAGTCGATTGAATTAGATTTAATGGTATAATTAGCTAATGAATGGGGCTGGGCTTTAACTGCTGAACTAATGGAGAGGCTGCACATATAAGCTAATGGACGGGATTGGGCTTCACGATGACATCCATCCTTGATTTCTACGCTTAGTAGTGGCTAGTGATTAAGATAATCATACTCTAATGAGGATTATGGAAACAAGCTATATTTCTCTTCTAATAAGTTGTGACAAGCTATATTTCTCTTCTAATAAGTTGTGCCACTGCGTTTACAGAGACTGAGCGAATAAAATGGGTGCGAGGTGACGGAGCTAAACACGTATTTGCAGTCCTACGATACGCAAGACTTCATGTTCAACGCCTTTCTGGAGCCGTATCAAAGGCTAAAGGAGAGCACGTGGATTGCAATCAACACGTTTGAAGAGCTTGAGCAAGGTTCAATGGAAGCCTTGAGAGAGGAGAACAATCCCGTATACACAGTGGGACCTCTGCTACCACTGTCGTATTTCGAAGAGGGTGGAGACGGGCGGCTAGCCTCGTATGGAACGGCTGCCCTGTGGCCAGAAGACCACAATTGCCTAAAATGGCTAAACGGGCGAGAACGGTCATCAGTTCTGTATGTCTCGTTTGGGAGCATTGCTGTCATGTCCGCCCAACAGTTTGAACACCTGGCCTTGGGCTTGGAAGCTAACCAATCACCTATGCTTTGGGTGATCCGACCGGACCTCATGTACGGCGACACATCCCTCTTCCCCAAAGGCTACCTGGAAAGAGTGCAAGGGCGTGCATGCTTCGTGGAATGGGCACCCCAGCTCCAAGTACTCACCCACCCGGCCGTGGGCGGCTTCCTAACACACTGTGGCTGGAACTCCACATTGGAGAGCATCTCCACCGGGGTGCCCATGCTTGGGTGGCCCTACTTTGCAGACCAAATGCTCAACAATAGGTGTTCTGTGGATGCCTGGAATGTGGGGTTACATTTGGAGGCGGACCACAATGGTCTCATACACAGAGACGAGGTCGAGCGACAAGCTCGTGCCCTCATGCAAGGAGACACCTCTTCACAGCTTAAACATGCCACCTCGCTCTGGCGGAAGGCCGCCCAAAAATCTATCAAGGCTGGCGGTTCTTCCAACCTCCAATGGAAGAAACTCGTCAATGATATCGCCCAACCTCCTATTCCTTAAATTTAGTCCTTTATTTAAATTAAATAAAAACTTTTCCTCTCCTTTCCTTGGAGGTCGGTTGCTTTGATTGTAAGGCATCGTTTCTATCTATATGGATATATGTTTAACCTTTTGTTTTGTTTTTGTTTTCAGAGCCGAGGTCAACTTGGCACAGCTATATAGATATTTGTTCAATCAAAGCCACATAAAGCACCAACTTCAATGTACGTGGGTGTGGGGACAATAGCCACACTAGGTAGAAAAGGGCTACTAAGAAGACAGCTCGAAGCTTTTTAATTCTACCTAAAAACAAATGAACCATTCATTTCTCATTTTTATGTGCTCTAATTAACTCATTGATATGTTTTCTTTCTCTTCCTTGATACGTGCACTAAACTCGTTGATATGTTTTCGTTCTCTTCCTTGTGTTATCGGCGTTCTCTATATTCATGTACCACACTTTCTACCAATTGATGTACAACTAGACTCAAATTGTGCATTTGAGAACCCTTAAGTTAATGTGCGTAACCTTAGTACAAGTAGACTCAAAATGGGCAGCTATGTCATTAATTGAGCATAATATTAGTAAGCTTCTAGAGTCCAAATATCTTGCAAAGCCCATGCCTACAAGACTCTCTTAATTCAATCCCATGGTCTTTTTAATTCAATCCCATGGTCTTTTTAACAAATAAATTTCGCTACTATAGCTTCTATAGGAAAACGATGAGAAAATCTCTACAAATTTGCATTGTGAATAAAAATTTACTATGTAGAAGCCAAGATGCATACCACTAAAGTTTGGTCCCATGACCAAAAGATGGTACAATAAAGTGAAACAAATCAAATATACCTATGTGGCCTTCATCGAAAATCCAGTTGGTGCAAGACCTGAGGTCAGAGTATGGACAAAGCAGGGAGTTGTTTTGGAAGATCAATCACCTAAAGGCTGTACTAGTAAGGTTCTGATGGAAGCATCCATTCAACTAGGGTTTCAGATTTCATGGAAAAATTCATCCCTCTTTGTTTGCATACATCTAGAGCTCCCATTGCCTATTAATCAGCCTTTAGCTGGTCAAAGAGGAGGAGGGTTGTTTTCAGAGATATAGGACATCAAACCTTTGATCTCATACGGAGATTGGTCCAGAAGACTGATCAATGCTGTTCACAGAGATGGTCACAAACCTCTAATGATGTGATTACCCCCATTAGCTTAATACAACGGACCCCATACACCTAATCTATCATCTCTCAATCTCTACATAGCTTCAACCATGGTCTGGTTTTCGTCCTTTACCAGACTGCCTCAACATCCTTATATCACTAAAGCATATGCAAACATGCAGTCTACATGGGGTGCCCTTGCAACTTCCCGAGAGCGTCTAGAAATGAAATGCAGATGGGAGCTTCTAGAAACACAGCACGGGCAATGTGCCTGGCTCACTGCTAGCATTAAGGATCAACTCATCTTTGGCCAAACCAGACCACAGTCCCCTGTTTTATAATATTATGCAAGGATTAGAAAAGGTTGCACTACAAGAGGCGGGGCCATTATCCACGCTTTTTTCGACGCTTTAGAACTAAGCTCAAAATCCCCTAAACGTCGAAATACCCGTCGAAAAAAACGTCGAAATAAGTGTTGAAATAAGCGTCGAAAAAAGTAATTTTACCACGCATTTTTTGAGGGTGTTTTCGACGCCTGTCTCGACGGATATTTCGACGGTTATTTCGACTGCGATTTCGACACTTATTTCGACTGTCATTTAGACGCTATTTTCAATGGATGTAGGAAACTTTCAACGCTGTTTTTGACGGCTATACGAAACTTTCGACGCTATTTACGGATGCAGGAAACTTTCGACCCGCTTATTTCGCCGCGTGCAGGTCTTAAAATTTTTTTTGGCATAATGGTGCATCCAGCTGCAGTCTTGTAGCTAGATGCACCATTATGCCAAATTTATAGAGTACGGTCAAAGTCAATTGTACTCTGATGTGAAGAACGAAGCAAATTTGTTGAAAAAGTTAGAGAGAGTGCCATAACGTTTTTGACATTACAAAGTAGGTACACAATTCACACAAGTGCAAACAATGGCCAAATTATATTGCAAGATGTGCATTTTATATATCAAGCTCTGACGAGATAAGCCAAAATTGAAATTTTCATATCAAGCTCTAACGAGATAAGCCAAAATTTGCATCATGCAATCTATACAAGCTCAAACAAAGATGTGAGCTGACCAAAATGTGTATGTACAAGGAGAAAGACATGGGCAAAGCCACTCTATGCGGAGCCCTCACTCAGGATCAGCAATTGGTCCTTGCAAAAAACATACAAAACGCTTTTTTTGGTATACCAAAACAATGATCTAACATGACAAGGCAAAGCAAGTATACGAATCATAAGGTTAAGGCTTGCCGCACACTTACCATATCTACAATGCGCTCCCAATTGAGGTAGGCGCCTTCTCGCTCAAGCTTCTCCAAAAGAAAGTATGTGTTATGGTGGGCGAGCAATGTCCTCCTCTTCTCCCGTTGCCTGTCGAGACCAACCACTTGATTCTAAAAGTACTAAAATAACAAGATAAGCATTGATACTTACAATGTAGACATAACATCAAATGAAACATATAAGATAAATGTTGACATAACATCAAATGAAACATATAAGATAAATGTTGATTCTTACAAAGTAGACATGGATTGGGTCCCAACCGCCGCTTCCAAGGTGAGAGCTTCCTATGCTCTCCATTCGGGCTTTGGCCGTATCCTCTTGTTGCTTGTAGCGTTGGGGATTTCGAGCATGCTTTTGCCTCTCCTCATTCCAATCCTCGGTGCTCATGTACCAAGGCGTCTCACCCTCTGCCTTCACTCTCCCAGTCACATCTCCCCGCCAATGTTTCATGACGTCCACCATGTGGTCCTTTATTCACCTTATGGAGACGACATCACTACCGCCGGCCAGCTTGTACTCATCCTTGATTTGATTTATGACTCTTTCTTTCTTATCTTTATCCAACTTTGGCCATGAAGTCATTTGCAAAGACAATGTGGCAAAGCTCGTGGATACGGCTATTCGTCTCTTGCTCGACATTATCCAAAACCCCATTCCCATTGACAATTGTGTAAAACTTTTCTCCATCGCGGTGGCGTGGGTGTGGGCTGTGTGTCGAAATGTTGCGATGATCGCGAGCATGGAGTGCTTCTGGCACTAGATGGGGAAGGATGCTCACGTGGAGGCGTAGACCCATCTGTGCCCCCACTTGGACAACAACCGCCTCCACCTCCACTACTTGAGCATTGTGCTCTGTGAGTGGACAAGCGACCTGAGGGAGGGGTTCTAGTGGCTCTTTGTGGGGTTTCTACAGGTGAACTAGGGTTAGAACTTAGCGGTAGTGGTGCTCGATGGTGCAGAGCCGAAGTGCCCACCCCTCTCCCAAAATATTGTTGTGCCATCCCTCTTTGCTCGAGCGTGGCTTGTACTAAAAAACCCATGAACTGGTTAGGCGACATGGCATATGGAGAGAAGGATGGAAAGTAAGCCGGTGTCTCATCTGGAGTGCGAGACATGTTTCTACACACACATAACAAAGCCCACATAGACACTTTAATAAGAGCATACACATGAATTATCCCTCAACATTCATTATGCATAAAGCTTATGCATAAAGTATTATGCATACGCATGAGGCCTTATGCATAAAGCAATGCTTGAGCCTTATGCATAAAGTATTATGCATACGCATGAGGCCTTATGCATAAAGCAATGCTTGAGGCTTATGCATAAAGTATAAAGCAATGCTTGAGGCCTTATGCATAAAGCAATGCTTGAGGCTTATGCATAAAGCATGAATGAGCATTATGCATAATGCTTACGCGCAAATCTACAAAACAAATCCCCAGCACCCAAGGGTGCAATAATAATAGAGGAAATAGAGGAAAGATCGTGTGATGGTTGAGCATACACCACTAGCACCTATTGAACAACAACAAGATAAGCGTTGATACTTACAAAGTAGACATAACATCAAATGAAAGATACAAGATAAATGTTGATACTTACAAAGTAGACATGGAATGCGTCCCAACCGCCGCTTCCAAAGTGAGAGCTTCCTACACTCTCCATTCGAGCTTTGGCTGCATCCTCTTGTTGCTTGTAGCGTTGGGGATTTCGAGCATGCTTTTGCCTCTCCTCATTCCAATCCTTGGTACTCATGTACCAAGGCTTCTCACCCCCCTGCCTTCACTCTCCTAGTCACATCTCCCTGCCAATGTTTCATGACATCCACCATGTGGTCCTTTATCCACCTTCTTATGGGGACGACATCACTATCGCCGAGACCGGCTTGTACTCATCCTTGATTTGATTTATGACTCTATCTTTCTTGTCTTTATCCAACTTTGGCCACCATAAAGTCATAAAGTCATTTGCAAAGACAATGTGGAAAAGCTCGCGGATGTAGCTCTTCATCTCTTGCTGCCCGACATTATCCAAAACCACATTGGCATTGACAATTGTGTAAAAATTTTCTCTATTGGCGGGTGTGGGCTATGTGTTGAAATGTCACGATGATCGTGAGCATGGAGTGCTTCTGGTGCTAGATGGGGAAGGACGCTCACGTGGGGGCATAGACCCATCCATGCCCCCACTTGGATAACAACCGCCTCCACCTCCATTACTCGAGCGTTGTGCTCTCCGAGTGGACGAGCAACCTAAGGGAGGGGTTCTAGCGGCTCTTTGTGGGGTTTCTATAGGTGAACTAGGGTTAGCGGTGGTGGTGCCCGATGGTGTGGCCGAAGTGCCCGCCCCTCTCCCAAAATATTATTGTGCCATCACTCTTTACTCGGGCGTGGCTTGTGCTAAAAAACCCATGAACTCGTCAGGCAACATGGCATATGGAGAGAAGGATGGAGAGTAAGCCGGTGCCTCATCTGGAGTGCGAGACATGTTTCTACACACACATAAAAAAGCCCACATGGACACTTTAATAAGAGCATACACATGAATTATCCCTCAACATTCATCATGCATAAAGCATTATGCATAAAGCTATGCATGAGGCTTATGCATAAAGCATTATGTATAAGGCCTTATGCATAAAGCTTATGCATGAGGCCTTATCCATAAAGCTATGCATGAGGCTTATGCATAAAGCCTGAATGAGCATTATGCATAATGCTTATGTGCAAATCTACAAAACAAATCCCCAGCATCCAAGGGTGCAATAATAATAGAGGAAAGAGAGGAAAGATCATGTGATGGTTGAGCATACACCACTAACACCTATTGAACTCCCCCTAGATCATGTGATGGTTGAGCATACACCACTAGCACCTATTGAACAACAAGAAGAAAAAGAAGAAAACATACTAGTTGAGGAAGTAGGTGAGGCTCACACGGGATTAGGATCGGATGAAGGTGTACTCATTGAGAAAATACATCTTGAACGAGAAACAGGCACTAGAGATAATCCAGAAGAAGAAGAGATTCAAGCTGAGTATGATCATGATGCATCGACAGCTCTCATGCAAGAGCTAGAAGAGGATGGCGACATGGATGAATTATCTTCTACTACTAATTGACAACTGGTTCCACTGATTGACAACAATGATGGATTATTTCTAGAAATAGATTTAATTGGAGCCATGGATCTCGCTGAGGATGAGCAAGTTGATGATGAATTTTAATTTCATTGTAAAATAGAGCACTTTCTTAATTGCACCTGAGGAGGAGCTAGCATTTTTTTTCCTTCAAAGAGCATGATGGAAGTTATACCCTCCTCTCTCCCTCGGCTCCCCCCCCCTCTCTCTCTCTCTTTCTCTCTCTCTTTATCTCTCTTTCTCTCTGATCATCTCTCTCTCTCTCTCTCTCTCTCTCTCTCTCTCTCTCATAGACATATGCTTTTGCAAAGAAGTACAAAGAGAAGGCTAAAACACACCCTAGGATGGGAACTAGCAAATATTATATATAAATTTAATTTTTTTTAAAAAGAAAAATTTTGACTGTTATTTCGACGCTTATTCCGACGACTTTTTCCACGCATATTTCGACAGTTATTTCGACGCATTTTTCCACACATATTTCGACACCTATTTCGATGCACATATCGATGACGCGACTAGGCGTGGAAACTAAGCGTCGAAAAACAATGATTCTCTTGTAGTGTTGTGCGTCTTCATACACCTGTGAATACCGGCAGGTTATACTTCAAGCCATGGATGATAGGTAAATTGATTTTCCTTGCACTCTGGACATGAAGGGCATCATGGACACCTTTCATACATTGTGTGTGTGAACCATAAGATAACCTCATAAAAATCACGTGATCCACACATAGGTACACACAACTTTCTTACCAAAAAGATTGGTGCATCTCTCTCTCTCTCTCTCTCTTTATATGAGGATTAGGGTTTAAGAAACTACATCGCCTTCTTCTTCTGATCAAAATTGATGTTGAGTACAAGGCTCCAACCCAAAGGAAAGATGGGGCAGGCTTCTTCCAAGAGAGAAAACCATCATCAGCCACACTATGCATGTGCCATGTGTACTGTGTCTTAGAAAACCATCATTGGTCCAGATAGACCGTAGAGTACTTTATTATTCTTGTGCCTTACTTTGAGAAGATGAGCTGATGCCCTTCCCCACCTTCTCCCTGCTTGCAAGCTGTGACCTGGTGCTAGCCCCAGATTTCCCCATAAGACTCATGCTGCACCAGCACACGCCCTTGGTTGGTGGTAGTGGCACATGATGAAGTAACCAGCAAAGAGGGGCATCACACAACACCAGAACGACATGGCCGCTTCTTCTGCCCCCCCTCTTCTCTCTATAGTGCCAACTTTCTCACAAGGAAGGGGTTGAGCTTCTTGGCGGCGGTGGCGGTGGTAATGGCAGCAGCTTCTTCTTCTCCTTCATGAGCGGCCATGATAGTGCGACATGCCAAAAATGCAGGGCGAGAGTGAAGTCTCTCTCTCTAGGATGGGTTCTTTTTAAGGCATCATGCCATGCTCTGCACCATCCGATTCTTTTTTAGATGAACTATGTTTGTATAGTATCATCACCTCTAGGATTTTCAAAGATGAAGTGATATATATATATATAATTTTCTCTTTTGTAAATAAGGTGAAGTTAAATATTCTACTTGATGTTGAGACATGTGAAAAGATGTAGGGGGGAAGAGAGCTTGAGCTCTTCAAGCTCACACACACTCACACAAATCCTAGAAGAGAACACAAGGTGAGAGGCTGAAAATTCTTCTTCTTCTTCACACAACAAAAGAGGTCTACAAAGAAGATAAAGTGACTAACACACATAATAGAGTATATACAAGCAGTCCATAATGTGAACACGCTAAGAGGAGTGTATAGATGTGGACTAGTTGGTGTAGTCTAGTTGTAGAATCTCTGGCAAAGATATGTTGGTGCCAGCTACCAAACTCACCAGTGATGTAAATGTTGAACAGTCATGCAGGCACCTTGTGAGTGTCAACTCATGTTGAGCTTGACATCTCAACACTCCCCCTCAAGCTCAACTCTAGCTCATAACCTCCAAGCATATCTTAAAATCAGTGGAGCTTCTCCCAAGGCCTTTGTGAAGATGTCAGCGACCTGATCCTGTGTGCTGACGTAGGCCAAGTCGATGTCTCCCACACCAAGAATCTCTCCTGATGAAGTGGCAATGTACCGCACATGATCTTCATGATCTACAACATTCTTTGAGTATACCAAGATATCATCAAAGAAGACAAGAACAAAATCATCCAAGTATTCTCTGAGAATATCCTACATAAGATGATTAAATGTCGCTGGGCATTAGTCAATCCAAATGGCATGACTGTGAACTCATAATGCCCATAGCGAGTATTGAATGTTGTCTTCAAGATGTCCTGTTCCTTGATTCTGATCTAGTAGTACTTAGATTTGAGATCTATCTTTGCAAACATTTGGGTTCCACTTAACCGATCCAAAAGTTCATCAATCCTAGGGAAAGGATACTTATTTTTAATTCTTAATTGATTCAATCCTCTGTAGTCAATACAGAGTCTTAACGTTCCATCTTTCTTCTTTTGAAAGAGAACGGACGCACCCCAAGGTGAGACACTGGGTCTGACAAATCCCTACTCTAAATTGTTGTCTTAATTGCTCCTTAAGTTCTATGGCTTCAGGGACTAGCATTTTGCATGCACGTTGGGCCACTGGCTGAGCTCCGGTGGGGGTTAACTTGATCTCATGATCTACTTCGCGAGACGGAGGCATCTCAGTCAGCTCTTCAGGGAACACATCTGCATACTCACTTAACTACTTTGGTTCTTTAGCCTTGCAATTTATGTCTACTGGATTCACCTTAACGGCATAAACAGCTTGCCTTTTTTCTGAGCCCTTTTAATAATTTAGAAGCCTTGAGTAATTGCAGCACTGGGGATCCGAAAATACCAGTTCCTTGAACTTTATTCCCGTGAAGGTCAAGGAAAGATATAGTGTGTTAGCTTGATTCTTTTTGGAGCCAATCCATTCCAAGGATTCCATCATAGATTCCCAAGGGTAGGACTCTGAACTGGCACTCTGTTACGTTCCCATCTAGGCTAAACTAAATAAGGTCTGTCTCAAGGTGTGTGAAAAGAATCTTTCCACTTCCATAGGTTTCCCTGATTTTTGATTTAGGACTAAGTTACGCAGACATCCTGGGGAAATAAAAGAATGAGTGCTTCCTAAATCAATCAAAAGCTTGAATTGCTTACCTTGGTACTCTGCTGGGGTCTGGAGGACTGAAAATTGACGGTTATTCCCTTGATGCTCTATTGCTGCATAGATCTGTCCTTTTTCTTCCTCCACTTCCTCAGCTATAGTGAGTGATAGCTCTAGCTACTACAGTCTGAGGTGGAACTCTCTCTCTTTGTGGTTACTCCAATTCTGGGAGGGAGTTTGGAGACTGCTTTGCATGGAGGCTGCAGGTTGAGCTGGCACTCTTATGGGGTTACCCTGATTTTGGCGCGGGGGACCCTGATTGGGACTAATACGAAGGAGTCTATCTCTAAATTCTGGGACCCTGGCTTCCTTGGCCCACAGAAGGAGATGGGAAATCCTTGAGATGGTGCCCAAATCCCTGCATCCGAAGTACCTGGTCTCACTTCGAAGATTTTCCCTTTGCATTCTTAAGAGAGCCGGAGTTCCTGAGAAAGTACTTCGAGAGGGAAAGGTCTTTCTTCATTCCTGAAGCTTCCCATCTCCAGATTCTGGTTGGGACCTTGGTGTCTCTTTGGAGGCGGAAGGTTGGAAGAACTTCCCGGTGTCTGAAATCTCTTGAAGGATGAGGGAGCTAGCTTTGGCAGGACTTTCACGATGAAGGCTTTGGCGAAGTCTTCGCCATTCTGACAGCTTGTGCCATGGTCACTGACTTGGCATTCTTGACTAGTGTGTCTAAGGGTTCGTTCATTCCCCTAATGAACCTGACCATAAGTTGCTCTTCATCTAGAGGTGGTGAATACTTGAGTAGAAGAGAAAATGCCTAGTGATATTCTTCGATGATTTTGCTCCCCTGGTTTAGCTCTAAAAATTCATTCATTATGGTTTCTAAAAACCTGGGGGGACAAAATCTCTTCCTTAAATAGGCTTTAAGATCATTCCAAGATTGTGTATTTCTGTCGAGATGGTTGGTGTCATAATGGTTTCTCCATGCCACCTTGGATGTTTCCACAATTTTCAGCCTGGCAAGAGCCATTTTGCTCCTCTCATTGTAGCCGGTGACATCAATATTCCTTCATTGCTTCAATCCACTTCTCCGTAGCCTCGCCCAAGGTCTCCCCTTCACCTTTGTCCTGGCTGAGTTCTCTAAAGAGCCTTGCGAACGTCGGGGTCAAACTCTTCTTCTGTCAGAGAGGGTCTGGCTGACGGCCACAGTTTCCTCGCCTCATGATTCTGCCAAAAATGATATATTATTAAATTTTTATTTTGATATCATCCACGCGATCCTAAGACTTAAGAGGCTCGAAAAATAATTTCTTAAACAAGATAAATGATCTTATTGGAGATCTATGACATATGTCCGGTAACAGATTTTACTTCATTAATTCGTCAATAAACAATCACTTATACAACAGGGAATTTTTCCACAAAACATTTCTTTATTTATAGAAAGGTTGCAATATGTACATAGAGCAGCTCGGCTCTAGAAGTCAAAATCTCCTTGGCAGACGCATAAGACGACAGCACTGGGCTATAGACATGCCCTGATACAAATGTTCCCTTACTGCCAAGGGAGCTACTATCTTCTCCTTAAGAATAAAGCGACTAAGGAGTCTGTAGATTTGGTAGGAAAGTCTGAATTTTTGAGGCCTTGAGTGATATAAAATAACACCATGCATCACTTTTAGCCTCATCAAAATCATGGTTAATGAGAGATTCTGCCTCAGGATCGCACACAGTGTCGCAAGAGGCGTGGACATACTACCCTGCAAACCACTTGTGCTTCCATCGCTGGGTCAGGAAAATATGAAAATACAATATGTAAATGCTCTTTTTGAGTTTTTATTATAATTTTTTGATAAGAATTCATTTCTCCTTATTAGCTTTCAACAAAGCTCTGATACCAGTTGTGAGACCCCCGCCCCCTCTGCGGTGCCCCCTCCGAGGGTGCTCGCGACAGAAGTTGTGTTAGCCTCTCGTGTTGAGATATCGAGCTCATCTAGTGAGGCGATGGACACGGATGACCCGCCTGGGAGATAGGCCCCACACTTACACCAATGGCATGGTTGGTGAGATCATGGGTGATATGCGGCCAGTGGGATGACAGGCTGTGTGAGTGACAGCCATTCTAGAGACTGGCATAGTTATAGCGCCAGTTCATTTAGTTGGGTTCACACTATAGAGAACCCTAGAATGTATTTGGTTGAGTACCTTTTCATATTGGGTGTACTCTTATCTTTGTATATGGTGTGTTGAGTGTTGTGAAGAAGAAGAAGATTTTCAGCCTCACCTTGTGTGTTCTCTTTTAGGGTTTTGTGAGTGTGTGTGTGCTTGCAAGCGCTCAAGCTCTCGGTATGAGGGTAAGAACTTCATCTACTCTTCCCTGACGACTACACCCTTGTGTCGGGAGCTCTACCGGAGGCACCGGCAAACAATCTCTGATTGAGGAGCTTTCTTCACGGGAGTAAAGCTATAGGGCAATTATACCATCGAGGATAGTATTTTTCAGGCCGAAAACGCGTTTCAGGCGCGTTAGGACCTCCGTTTTTCAAAAAGCAGGCAATTTCAAGCACTGCAGGTAAGTCATCGATTCTATGCAGAACTCTGTTTGTTGTGCAGACATTGTGTGTGCTGCAAGGAGGTCAACAGTTGCCATTGGGTGTATGTATACACATTGAGGTCACTAGTTGTGACATTTGAGTGTAGTACAGTACCGCTGTAGGAAATACAATAGTTTATGCAGGACAAACCAGAGTGTTGTTTCTGGGAAATTTTTGTGTCTGGCAAGATGTCAAATGATGGCATAAACCAGATTGTTGCTGAGAAGCTTGATAAGAACAACTTCCATGCTTGGAGGTTCAGGTTGACGTGGGAAAGGGTTACTGGGACTACATAGAAGGTGAGCATGAAGAAGCACCAGAGATACCGGAGATACCGGAGATCAATCCGACTGCTGCAGATGTGAAAGACTTCAAGGATTGGAACCAAGGAGCCAGAAAAGTTATGTATTGGCTCTCTTCTATCAGTATACAGGACACCATGATTGGGCACATACAAGACGCCAAGTCCCCCAAGGAGGCGTGGGACACCTTGGTAAAACTCTATGAAACGAATACCAAGGCACGAAAGATATAGTTGAAGAATGAACTTCATACTGTGGAGAAAAAGAGTATGTCTGTGAATGACTATGCATTGAAGATCAAGGGTATTGTGGAATCCCTTGCATCTATTAGCGTTTCAGTAGATGATGATGATAAGGTGGAAGTCTGTCTACGTGGTCTCGGGCCACAATACAAGGTGTTCAAGACATCTATTCTACCTCGAGAAAACATTCCCAATTTCATAGATTTGGTGTCTATGTTGATTATAGAAGAGAAGAGCTTGGGTGAAGACCAACAGTCTTCACAAAACAAAAATAGTTCAGAGCAACAGGGCTTCTACACAAGTTCAGGAAGAGGATGAGGTAGAGGAGGTCGTGGACGTGGCCAAGGAGATGGCCGAACAGGTAATCAGAATTATGGCTAGCAGTAGCAACAACAACATTCCCAGAATTCACAACAACAACAACAACAACACGCAGGTGGAAGAGGCAACAAATTTAGAGGCAGGGGGAGTCAAAGAGGTCGTGGAAATTGGCAAAGGCAGCATAATGATGCTCGTGGATGCTTTTATTGTGGTGAGCATGGACATGTGCAGGCAGATTGTTATTAGAAGCAGGCTGACATGCAAAATGGGAAATTGCAGCAAAACAACTATGCATCCTCGAGTAGAAACAATGAGGATAATGAAAGGTTGTTTGTTATATAGCATGTCGTTAATGCCATGTCTGAAAATGTTGAAGCAGCACATAAAGATGATGTATGGTACATCGATTCAGGTGCTTCAAACCACATGACAAGTCCTGGGGAGTGGTTCAAGGAGATGAAAAACCTTGAAAGACCAGGTTTTGATTGCTCATCCAATTGCCCATGCTGGAGATGTGACATTGTTTATGCAGGATGGCAAAGTGAAGTACCTTGCAGATGTACTTCATGTTCCAAACATAACAAAGAATCTGGTTTCAGTTGGCCAGATGATTGAGCAGGGTTTGCAGGTTCGGTTTAATCCTGATGGTTGTTATGTTGAAAACTTTAAAGATGTGCAAGTTGGTTGCAAAAGGCAACAGAGTGGACAGAATGTTTACATTGAATGTAAACATGCCTGAAGTGAGTGCTGCGATGTTTGTAAATGGTTCAAGAATTGTTGCAGACACAGACATTTGGCATAAAAGAATTGGACATGTGAATGTGCAAAGAATGAAGTTTATGCAGACTAAAGGAATTGTGACAGGGCTACCAAAGTTTAAAGTTGAAGGTATGCAGAAAATATGTGAAGCATGTCAATATGGGAAGGAAACAAAGCATGTATTTCCACGTGACAAAAATGTGAGAAGAAATGCACTAGATGTTGTGCATTCAGATGTATGGGGTCCTACGAAGACCATGTCTATGGGAGGCTACAGGTATTATGTGACATTTATTGATGAGGACCACAGAAGGAAAGTGTGGGTATACTTCATGAAGGAGAAGGGTGAGGTGTTCACTCATTTTCAAAATTTCAGAGTTATGGTTGAAAAGCAAACAAGGAAACATGTAAAGTGCCTAAGGTCACATGGAGGGAGAGAGTACTTCTCCAATGAGTACTCTAAATTTTTGAAGAAGAATGGTATTTAGAGACAGTTTACATGTAGATACACTCCGTAGCAAAATGGAGTTGCTGATGAGCAGAAAAACAAGCACATTGCTGAGACTGCGCGAGCATTGATGGGAGAGAAGAATATGCCACATAGCTATTGGGCTGAGGCTATTTCTACAGCAATTTAATGATCATGAACAGGACTCCAACTGATGTAACTCCAGAGAAAACTGATTTGTCTCATCTGAAAGTCCTTAGATGCATTACATATGTGCATGTGCCAGATGAGCTAAGAACTAAGCTAGATCCAAAAGCTGAAAAATGTGTGTTTATTGGGTATTCCCTTGAGTAAAAGGGATACAAGTGTTATAACCCTACTACATTTGAGTTGAGGGACGTGAGTTGAGGGTAAGCAAGGGATGTTGTTTTTGATGAGATGAGCAGCTGGTATGTTGATGAAAAAGAAGCTTGGGGCTGATGTGAGTGGAAATGTGGTTGCACAAAATGCAAGTCAGCAATCACAGTCTTTGAGTGGACCAGGAGAGTCCTCATCTAGTGGTTCAGTTTGATAGACCATGGAGTGGCAGGCTGCGTCATAATACCAGTCCTACAAATGTGATTAGTACATCACATAAAGGCAAAAAGAAAGTGATTGAGCCCCTTAGTATGCCTGACATTTCTACAGGGCATTCTCATGTTGATGGAGAGTCTAGTGGCTTAGAGATGAGCCTTGATGTGAGGATCTTGAGATACCAGCTATGAGAACACCTGGTGTAAAGAAGGCTATGGAAGCCATGAATGCAAAGCTGCGAAGACCTGGGAGAGTGAAGAATCCTATGCAGAGGTTTACCTATGATGGTTATGTGGCACATCACTATGCATACATAGCAAAAGTTATACAGATTGTAGAGCCCACATGCATTGATGAGGCTGTTAGAAATGTGTGTTGGGAGAAAGCTATGGATGAGGAGATGGATGCACTATATGGACATGAGACTTGGGATTTAGTGCAATTGCCTGAAGGCAAGAAAGCCATTGGATGCAAGTGGGTGTACAAAGTAAAACATAACAGTGATGCAAGCATAAGCAGGTACAAGGCTAGATTGGTAGCCAAACGATATGCTCAGACACATGGCATTGATTATGAGGAAACTTTCAGCCCAGTTACCAAGATGGTAACAGTGAGAGTTGTGATAACAGTGAGAGAGTCCATCTCTGGATCCAGAGATGGACATATAGGTTTAATGTCTGTCCCTCTCGTAGTCTAACCAAAATCATTCGATTTAGTTCTATTAACAAGGATTTTCTTCAGATAAATAATTATTTTTGGGTAAATACCAATTTAGTGATTTAATCACATAAAACATCTAAAGATATTCTTTCTACTATTTAATTTCTCAACTTTAATTTCCTAGGTGGAATTATGGTGAAAATTTCTCTTTTGTTATTAAACATTAATTCAAATCTTTCTCTACTTAAATATCATTAAGTTTTTTCTTTTAATTAAATACAAATATTCACACTTAAAATTCCTCATTTAAGGATTAGGTTCTAATTGTCATGGGAATTCCTCTTTTATCATAAAATGAATTTATCTAAAATTCCTCTTCAATTTAAATAAAAATATGCATTATTCCAAATATACCAAGAATTCCTCTTTTTTCATTTAAATGATTGAGTTCCAAATATGATGGGAATTTCTCTTGCATCATTTAAATTTATTCATGCATAAAATAATTTTAACTAAAATTTCTCTTAAAAATTAAATAAAAAATATCCATTAATTTAAATATGATAAGAATTCCACTTTTTTCATTTAAATTATTGAATTCAAAATATGATGGGAATTCCTTTTTCATCATTTAAATTTATTTATGTATAAAAATAATTTATCTAAAGTTTCTCTTTAATTTTAAATAAAAATATTTATTATATTAATATACCTATTTTTCTCTTTCTCCATTGAAATACATGGATCTCAATTATCATGGAAATTCATCTTTTATCATAAAAATGAAATTTCTAAAAATGTCTCTTTTTCTCTAATTAATTATTTATGCATAAATATTAAAGATTCACTTTCCATGGATATGATGAGAATTATTCTTTTAACATAGGATGACTAATCCTAAATTATTGTAGGAAGTCCTCTTTTCACATTATGCATAAAAATGATTTATGTATAAATTTTTAAAAATTTTACCATAGCTCTGCTCCTATCCTCCCTGATAGTTTTTAATAATTTAAAAAAGAATAAAACTTAGTAATACAATTATGATAGATTAACTATCAATATATCTAAATCCAATTTGTGTATCTAAATCATAAGTTCATCATAATTTATGTAACATAAAGCATTAAAAAGCCATTTCTTTAGCCTCTAGCTTAACTAGCATAAAGATTGATTTTAGAATTAAGAATTGCTCCATGAGAAGCATCATTTGAGTAGAGAATTGGTCATAGGAATGACCATTCTTTGGGAGAGAGAGAGATATAGTTAAAAAACATCCTAAATTAAGCATAAAGATAATCTTTTTGTGATTAATCATTAGAATTCATTAGAGGGCTTCATTTTCATTGAAAAACCATTCATTTGAATACTTCTCAAGCTTGAGAGGGATTGAGAAGTGAAAGCATTTAGAATATGAGAGAAAAATCATAAAATCACATCTTACCTCTTGATTTCCTTACTTCTCTATTCTTAGAAGAAGCCCCCAACCAATCAATTGGTTAGTATGTTGAGGGGAAAGCTCCAAGGAAGGTTGAAGAGAGAGAGAAGCTCCAATCTCTCCAAAATGTAGAGGATTTTTAGGGGATAATAGAAAATGCATAAAAAATATATGTTTAAGATATTTCTACCAAAAATGAGATTGTGTATCCCTTTATTCTCTTTTATCAATTGTAGAATTTGATAATTACAAAGTATTTTTAAATTATAGAAATTTTTGTATCTTTGTATTCATGCCTAATACCTATTCCTATATTTAAACATAATATGAGGATGATGATCTTACCACACCTAGGACACTAAAACATTAACATTTTATCCTCTCAGTAAAGCCTTGTAAGATAAAACATTATCTAAAAGCAACTTGAAAGAATTTTATTTTCTCCAAGCTTTTAAGCTTACCTATTGAGAGAGTTAAGCAATCATAGATCGATGGTATGTACATGTAGCATATTTTTAATCTTTTTATAGTATGATGGTAACATTTAACAAAGCAATTATTTTACAAAGTTTTTATTCAACTTTGTAAGAAAAAGATATTTTTTGAATGCTACTTTCTTATTTGGTAGTGTACTAGAATTTCCATATTAAGACCATCAATATATTTTATATGATATCACCAAGTAATAATGAATTATTCTATAAGAATCTTATTATTAGATTAGAGATTTATTTGTGTAATTATAATACAATGTTTATTTTTTGAATTGATATGATATTTTTTATTAATGATGATTTAATACAAAATGGCCATATAAATAAATCCATAGAATTAATTTACCACCATAAGACGTTGTGGTATTAGTTTCTTTACCATAAATTTATTGTGTGATTTTTCCTTTGTGATTTGAAAAACTAATGTATAATAAGGTATGTACTACATTTATAAAGTTTTTAGGCACATCAATATCAAAATATATATGTACTCGTGTAAGTTTTTTGAATATGTGGCATTGTGTGTGAGAATATTTTTCCAATAGATTTTGTTTTTGGTGAATGTGCATGTGTTTATGAGTGAGTGTGTGTGTGTTCATGTTCAATGCAATGATATATATATATATATATATATATATATATATATATATATATATATATATATATATTTGTATGTATGTATGTTTAGTGCGTGTGCGTTCGTGTGTGTGTGTGTCAGTGTAATAGAGCATATATTATATTAATTAAAAATTTATTCAAAAAGAAAAAGTTATTTAAATCTTATGAAATCTTAAGAGTTTAAAACTCAAAACATTACGATCACATTAATGACATAAATTCAAGAAAATAATGACAAAGCCCTAATCATAAAGTTTTATAAAACTATAAAAATCACCATATTTTGGTAGGAGTTTTAGACTAGAAAATCACTAAAATATGTATGTTTTTCAAAATAAAGTCATGATGCACACTCTACTTTTTAAAAACGTGAAATATCAACTCGAAATTAAGGGAATCTTTATTTGGGTAACCTCATAAGTTACCCAGTGCATCTGTAACTATGTTAAATGAAGAAAATCAATCTCCTAGTATAAAGTTTAATTTCATTGCTAAATCACCCTCAATGTGAGGATGAAATACGTTAATTTATAGTTTCAAAAGAGCATTAAGAGCAACATTTTTTTCCATGATTCTCTTAATTAGGTCTCCTACATTCTCAATTCATACATTTTCAAAATTAGCTATACAACTATTGAGCTTAACTTTTATGACTTCTTCTATACTCTTCTTTAACCATTCATATTTACCAATAACTTTCTATAATTAATCTTTTCCAATCACCATACAAAAAAACCTTTGATCCATCAACCATTCATTTCTTAATCTTATTTAGATCACTCTCTATCCTTTTAAATACCAGGTCCTCTCAAGTAAACTCCACTCTATTTTGAAGTCATTTTGCATCACATCCTAATTTCTTATTGAGGCTTTTGTTCTCCTTTTGTGAGGGTTTTTCCTATATCTATGTGAAGACCGTTTGGCTTTGTGTAAATAAGTTTCCAGTGAGATTTAGAGGCAAATGATTTGATGCAATGGTTGGACTCTCAATGCAAAAAATTGATAGCATTGACATGTTTTTGCAAACAATGATGAAGATTGTCTCTTGGAGACATTTGGTTGTCTTGCAAGCCTTGGTAAGAGGCACATGTAATCTTATGATAAAGATGGCAAAGCTTGAAGCTATTGGTGATGTAATGGTGATCAATGATGGTGAAAAGAGAGACTATAAGAATGAGTTCATGCACTTGATGTAAGTGGCTTAAATCTAACTTTTGAAGCAATATTTCATTGGCATCTCAATTCTAAACTAGGATCTAGTATGTGGAAGAGGAGTACCCATGGCTAGAGGAGTAAGAGGGATCCATGGGGGAGTGTTTTCATTAACCTTCCTTACCGTAAGTGCCTTGGAAAAGTAAAAGTGTAAGATTCCTCCCCCAACCCCCTTTTTTGATGTCTAGTATCTTCCCCTGTAATCAATCCCTCTTTAGAAATATAAAGACCTTGTTTCTAACTGTTTTAACCTAGAGAGAGAAAATTATTCTAGAGAGAGAATATTCAGATTATGAATATTTTTGGATAGAAAAATAAGTCATCTTATTAAAATAAGTTCCCTTGAAACAGAAATTCAAAAAGAATTTTCCAATGTGCAATTGGAATTAATGGGAAGTGGGTATAAAGGACCTTAGTCTAAGGGTCTAGATTTTCAGAAATTTTTGGATTATGGTCCAATTAAGGTTCCTATGGGCCAATAGCATCAATCCATGTGTAGGGAGGAGATAAATCCAATTTGTAAAAGAAGATACCCAAAAATGAGTAAATGCTCACATAAGATGAAGAGTTGAAAATGTACAAGGTTTATTAGTAAAAAACTATGAGTAATATTAAAAATATGAGATATTTTGGGTATCCAAAAATGAGTAAATGTTCACATAAGATGAAGAGTTGAAAATGTACAAGGTTTATTAGTGAAAAAACTATGAGCAATATTAAAAATATGAGATATTTTGGGTATATTGATTCCATTTTGACACATATGTAAGGAAGGGGAGTTCTTTAAAGGAGGTGCATATTTCACATAAGATGAAGAGTTGAAAATGTACAAGGTTTATTAGTAAAAAACTATGAGTAATATCAAAAAAAAGAGATAAATTGAGTATCCAAAAATGAGTAAATGCTCACATAAGATGAAGAGTTGAAAATGTACAAGGTTTATTAGTAAAAAACTATGAGCAATATTAAAAATATGAGATATTTTGGGTATAATCATTCCATTTTGACACATATGTAAGGAAGGGGAGTTCTTTAAAGGAGGTGCATATTTCACATTCTTGAATGAGTTTTAAACTCAAAAATAATGTGATATTTTTATCTCTCATCTCTCTTGAACCAAACCAAATCAAAATGGAACCAAACCGAATCAAAAAGTAACCAAACTAGGTCCAAATCTAGTCCAAATTCAACCAAACTGCTCACAATGTGAAGGGGGGGTCACCTGCTCTCTTCACCCTGTGCGTGGGACTGTTGCTTATCATCATGCTCATCATCCTCGGACTGGCTATGCTCAGAATCCTCATCAATGTCATCCCCTTCTCACTCTGGCCGTGATCTTTTTTTGTGCGTTGGTGGACGATGGAGGATCCTCATTTGTTGATTTCTTACCCTTTTTCTTCTTGAGGGCCGATTCTCGTGCCTCAATGTTGGCAGTCTTCTTGCCCTTCTTGGCTATTCAACTAGCATTGTAACTTTAAATTCCCAAAAATATGCTTGATACTTTATACAAATCTTTGTACAAATGATCTACTATACATAATGGAACGTACCATGAACCTGCTCTGTCTCCTCTAGAGGAAAATCCCCCACTGGGTAGTCTATCCACCATGGACAAAGTATCCATGTGTCCTTGCGTCGAAGCTCATCGATCCACTCTTCGGTGTACAATCCTGTCTCCTCTATCTCAGACAACACCCATGCGTATGAAGGGTGCTTAGGAATATATACTCAATCACACACACTACTTCTCCACCACCTAATACATAAACATTAAAGAAGTCTACAAAACCAATACAATAAGAATAACAACTTTCCCACCACGTAAGGCGACAAATAAAAGAGGTGTGCTACTACATACATGTACAAAAGGCATCGTGTTGTGCACGGCATAGGTGTGGTTGCTGGTCAAGATCCAAAGTGGCACACATTTTCCCTTTCCACCTTAGAGCGCCTTCTCAAAATGAGCCTTCCTATAAGATTTCAGGGCATCTAAGATACCTACTCTCCAGAGTCCATTGTGGATCTCTCATGCATGTCGGCTCTTCAGTAGGTGAGCGTGCCTCCAACTTCCCGTACAATTGTAGCATGTACTCGGTCAATTGGAACCAGTACACATGATGATGGATCCACACGAAGAACAGTCAGATGGCAGAATCCGGGCGTCCCTCATAGCAAACTTGCCCCCACCAGCCAATATGTCAAGGAGTCCACATTTCCTGCATTGTGAATAAGCATTATGTTTCTACCTACATAAGCATTATGTTTCAATTGGAACCAGTACACATGATGATGCATCCACACGAAGAACGGTTTGTCAGATGGCAGAATCCGGGCATCCCTCATAGCAAACTTGCCCCCACCTGCCAATATGTCAAGGAGTCCACATTTCTTGCTTGTGAATAAGCATTATGTTTCTACCTACATAATTAAAAAACAATGATACATCTAGAGAGTTAGAGATCTTACTCTCCATTTGAAATATGTGTTCGAGCAATCTCTACTAGCTTGGGAGTAGTGAATTTGCTAGCCTTTTCACCCTAGCCCTGGTATGAGATCACTTTTTTGAAAAACTCTTTTCCACAGCCGGGGTTGGCAATTTGTGTCAGCTCATATCCTCTTTTAAGAAATAGTGCCTTTGTCTCCTTGAGGATATCTCTGCAGTTATTGTCGAGCATATCTACATTCAGTCGATATTCTCTACTCGCTCACTCAGCCAAGCCATTGATCTTGTCTTGGTACGGTGGCATCAAACTCCGACTGCAATGCGTTTATGTTTAAGAAACATATTTTGAAATCAAAACATGGCTTTATTGTGGTTTGAGACAGAGGCATGCACACACCTTGAAAACTAATTGTGATGACAGGAGTGCCATGGGAAGCTTCAACCACTTGGATCTGTTAGGTCCCTGATGAGGAAGTTCTTTCTGGGCCCATGCACGATCAATGTCATTAAACTTTGACAACCATGATTGTGGATCAGTAAGACCCACACGCTGCATCCATAAATATATTATGTGTCGTTATGTTCATCACATGAATGGTAGTGACCCTGGAAATTATATAAAACAAGGATAAATGATGACATATACAATGTTTGTTCATTTGATGCACATAAAAACAATGTACAATCCACTTACTTGTTGATCATGTGCAGCACCAACAAGAAGTTTGCCTCCTCCTCTCCTCAAGGAATCCGACCACTCTTTTGCAATTCACCTTGGGAATCCTCTCTCTTTCAACTCGATTAGTATTTGCCCATTCTTGCTAAGCTTTGAGTCGACAGTTTCCATACCAAACAACAAACATCCTTCCAAACATGTGTTTCCATCCTTCAATCTCCTCTATTATCGTGTTAAACACACCTATCAACAATAGGTTGTGGCCGGGAACTTCGATGACGATTGAATGAAACGAGCGCTTTGCTAGGGAATCCCTCAGAGACAATGAGTGCTGCCATTGTCAATTGGTATGTGCTCTCCTCGGTGATACTTTTGATTAACCCCTTGATGGAATCCTCGTTCATACAGATTACTGGGTTTGCAAAGGAGGTGATAAAGTGGTAAAAGTGGTACTCTAGGAAGGCGGTTATGATTATCGACCAAGTGGTCCTCCAACCAATTCATGGAGATGTGTTGATCAACCACTTGCTCGAAACTCTCTTTTATAGACTCCTCTTCTTCAACAATCATGGCACTACTTGTGGCCTCATGATTGTTGCTGTGGGGCGAGTGTTAAAGAACCAACCCCAGAGTCAACGCAATTGAGAGGTGTTCGTACCTCGCTTGATGTGGTCACTTGTGAGATGCCCACATCTTGTGACAGTGCAATCTCATCTTGATTTCCGGTGAACCCCTTCGATTTGCAAATGAGTCCATGGAGGCATTTTGTCTTGAGTTAGATGTTTGAAAGATGCCGCCTTCAAAAATTAAACATAAGCTTTTTCAACCATATTCTTTCTTTTTTTTAATTAAATTTTAAATATGATTAGTAATTAATGTCATTTTTTTATCGATATGCAACCATAATTAATAATTATGCTTAAATTAATCCTTAATCATGATTAATTATTGATCCAAGAAATCCATTGTTTCAAATAAGATGTGATGTAACTCTGTAAATTAACATTGCATTAAATATGCACATAATTTCTTAATATTTGGTAATTATTATGCCATTTATATTAATCACAAAAAGAATACCTCAAGAATTTGAATGATTGAATCAACTTAGGTTGTGGAATCTGTTATTGTAGTGTAGAGAACCTTTAATCCATCACCTCGTCACTCCTTATACACCACCAGATTCTCTAATTGATGGATTAATGTGTTGGGGACAAGTTAAGGGAAGAGAGGGGACAATTTAGGGAGGAGAGGGGAGTGATTTAAGGGAGGAGAGGGGATGATTTAGGGAGGAGAGGGGAGATAGTTGAGGGAGAAGAGGAGCGAGAGAGCGTTGAGGGGCGAGGAGAGAGCATTAAGGGGCGAGAGAGAGGGTGTTGAGGGGTGAGAGACGGGGGAGAGGACATTGGGGGGGCGTTGAGGGACAAGAGAGAGGGAATTGAGGGGGGCCAGAGAGGGGGCAGAGGGCGTTGAGGGGTGAGAGAGGGGCAGGAGCACGAGGGCGTTGAGAGGCGAGAGAGGGGCACGAGGGTGAGAGAGGGGGGGCACTTGGGTGAAGGGCTCACAAAGGGCTTTGTGAGCCCTTTGTTGGTTGTCCAACAGCTTTAAAGCCATTGGGGATAGCCACGCAACCCTTGTGGCTAGTCACGTGTACTATCCAAGTGTGTGGGCATTACAAAGCTTGCCACACGTAATCCACTAGTTCGGGAATTACACATGGCAAGCCACGTGTAATGCACGTGGAAAAATATTACATGTGGCACCAATGACTTTGGTGCCATGTGTAATACTTGTCCACCATGTGCATTACACGTGACTACGTAGTCCACATGCGCAGTCCACTTGGCAGCCATGTGGAATGCCTGAGTGCGGGCATTACATATGGCAGCGCCACATTGTGTGTTCCACATGCCATGCACACGGTACATGCCACAGGGTGTGGCTTGCATGCCATAGTCCACATGGCATGGCGGGCCTATGGTATGCAGGCCACGTTGTGTGACCTGTGTGCCACATGCCACATGCCACGTGGCATGGCCTATGGCATGCAGGCCATGCGGTGTATCCTCCATGCCAGAGGCCACACAGCTTGTGTGGCTTGCATGCGACAGGCTATGTGGCATGGCCTGTGTCATGCATACCACGTTATGTGGCATATATAGGGCTTAAAAAACCCTTTGTGAGCCCTCCGTCCAAGCACCCCCTCCCCTCTGTATCCTCCATCAACGCACCCCGCGCCCCACCTCTCCTCCATGAACGTTCCCCCTATCCTCCATTAACGTGCACTCGCACACCCCACTTCTCCTCCATCAACGCACCCTCCCTCTTTTCCTTCTACATACCCCCCCTCAATCTTGAACGTGTCATCACACTACCCTCTCTATTGCCCCTCTCTTGCGCTTTTGTCATTGGACATGCCATCACTAGAGGAGGTAACCATGGAGTGTGTCATCTTTCAAGGATACATGGCACTTGATGAGATGTACAAGGACTCAAACGATTTGGACTTGTACCAAGCTAGAGAGATTTCAGGGAGTTTATTATGGCAAATAAAGTAAATAATCAAAGTAAAGGAGAACAACCTTACAAAAAATGATAGTTATGTTCGAGCTTAGAATATCAAGCGCAATTTCTTACTGGGAGGACATACGGAGTGATCAATGAAGGGAATAAGCAACTAATTAGGAATTCGGCCCAATCAATGGTTGCACATCTTGCAGAGCCTAATGAGTGTGTTTCCTAAGTATTTAATGTAGTAATAATGTTAGTGCTACTTCATAATGCCAACTTCTTCATAATGTACATGTCAAGTTTTTTATAGCTTAATGATGATTATGTTTCTCAATGTTCATCTTGTAAACCATGATGTGTGAGAGAGAGGAGGGAGATGAGGGAGAGAGTGCTGGGAGGGAGAGAGAGATAGAGGAGTGATGGAGAGAGAAGAGGGGAGAGAATGTAGGGATGCTAATTTTTGAAAAAGCATATATATGTATAACATAATTATATCATAGGACTAGTTTTTTAATTAATTTTTTTAAAAAATAATAATTATTTTAAAATAGTCGAATTTAAAATAGCCAACTTATTTAAGGGTGTTAATCACCATTCAATACTTGTGTACTTGGTACCTATTGTGTCATTCTTTCTTGTTCTTGTTTGCTTCTTTTTTGTTTCTCTTTATAATGAGTTGTACAATCACATTCCCATCTTCTAAGAAGAATCTAAGTTTCAACAATGGACGAGTTCTCGTGCATGCAAAGTTTTTATAGGAACAAAGAGCTCCCCATTCATTCTATGGATTGCAAGCCATAGTAAATATTGGGTCCCGAGAGTTACATATCCCTCTCGAGGCAACCTCTAATCATGAGGGGGAGATGTTCTATATACTTGATAGGCCAAGCCCACTATTGGCAACTCCTCTAGAGAGAAGATAGGACCTAACACATGACCAATGTTGAAATGAGTGATGCTAGAGTGCCAAGTCACCTAGCCAAGTTTATCCCACATGAGCTATCATAGCTCTATTGTACTTTCTACATACAAAAGGAGGACATTTGAAGCATTGGATTACAAGCACAACATCTCTCAAGTCTTTCTATGAGTACAATTTTCCATCTTGTATCCTAACTGAACTTGAGTCTAAACTTATTTAGCACACACTCATCACCATACGTATTGTTCATTTTTATCCACTTTAGAGTAGTGTAGGATGAGATCAAGATCATGATCTAATTAGATAGTCGATTGTCATTAGTTAGGGATCTTGATCCATGAATTTCATCATGGTATCAGAGCCTACGTCTAGCTCTCCTAGATTAGTTCTTTAGTACTAGGAACAAGTAATTAGTGTGTGATTAAAATAGAATTAAGGAATTCTTTCTTCTTCTTACTTCATTAAGGTTTATCATTAGTAAGAGAGAGAAGAAGAGAGGGTGAAGCTCTACTCCAAGGCAGAAAGCATCTCAGTTGGCTCAAGCAGGGCTCAGTTGGCTCAAGCAGGGCAGCCTCACTCTTCTGAGACGGGGTAGTGTTTTTTGGGTGATGTCCTTTGTAGAGTAAACATCTATAACATCCAGTCATCGCAGTAGCAACAAACACAAATAGGCAAGCGCACGGTAGCCCAGTCGCCACAAGAAGAAGAGAGGAGGCACGCATAGTAGATAGCTGCCAAGCAATTAGACCAGAGCGCATGGCAGCCAAAAGCAAGGAAAGCATCGGCGGGTTGGAGAGAGCAGAACGTGGCACAATATATACAAAGATCAATCGTTGAGAAATCAGTAGAGAGAGCAAAAAGGTCAGCAAAGGATGAGAGTGACTGCTAAGAAATGCTTGGTTGCTGCTGTTGTCGAGGAAACGAGCAGCGCGGCGCCATCGACGAGACAGCGAGACAACCATAAAACGCCATGATCAAGAAGATAAGGTTTTGGAAACCTGAATTCTAAAAATAAAAAATAAAATAAAGAAAACCTTATCTTTGTAAGTTTTCTTAGGACTTGTTCACACGCGACACACAAAAACAATCATTCTTGCATTGCCCAATCTTGTAAGTGACTAGACACTACCGTGTTGAAGCCTAGGAGCTCGAACGGTAAGACCTTCGCAATGGAAAAAATTATGAGCATAAGTAAATTGCACATGGAGGACTCTCACATGGGAAAAGATCGTGCACACGCTTTGAAACATTATGGGCAAACATCAAAGAACAAGCAAAAGCATCAAAGACACATAAGGAGATCAAGTACAAATATATATATATATATATGCATCAACAAGGATTTCCATGAACAAGTTGGAAAAAGTTTGTAAGTGGCCAAATGAGCATGTTAGTGTGTGTGTGAAAAAGAGGAGTACAACTCTTGTAAAAATGCTGCAGCCAAATGAGTATGCAGGCATATGTAAGAAAAGCATAATTGGCATAAGTGAAGAGATCTCGAGCCAGTTACATCGAGCTATCACCACTACCCATCTCTCAAACAAAAAATTATTGTGAAAAAAATTCTACTTCCTACAAAAAGTGTTTGTAACTAGCCTCTGGGACCAATGATGTACCCAAGCTAGAAATTTACCCCTCTTGTCTCTACAAAAAGAGTGATGTAATCAGCCTTTGAGGCCATATGATGCACTCAAGCTGAAATTCATAGCCAAAGTAGCTATAATGCCAAAGTAGCATAAAGGCCAAAGTAGCCTAGCACAAGGGGAGAGAGAGGAAGAGTGAAAGCCTAAAAACTGTACCCAATCTAGCATCAAGGGGGGGTGTTGAAATGAGTGATGCTAGAGTGCCAAGTCACCTAGCCAAGTTTATCCCACATGAGCTATCATATATCTATTGTACTTTCCTCATATAAAAGGAGGACATTTGAAGCATTGGAATACAAACACAACATCTCAAGTCTTTCTATGAGTACAAGTTTCCATCTTGTAACCTAACTGAACTTGAGTCTAAACTCAATTAGCATACACTCATCACCATGAGTATTGTTCATTTTTATCCACCTTAGATTAGTGTTGTCATTAGTGTAGGATTAGATCAAGATTAGTTGATTGTCATTAGGGAGCTTGATCCATGAATTTCATCAACCAAGAGGATGATAGGCGACGGAGACTCTTTCTCAGTGGTGGTGTCCTCAGAGTGGTATAGCTTGACTCAAAGCTTATCGAGTATGATTTCAAGCTATGTGATCACTTTCTATTCAGCCCACATTTTACTATTTAAAAACTTTTCAGTTTAACTGTGCATAGTGAAACTATAAAAATTTCATAGTAGTGAAACTTTTTCAATTCAGTCGTGCATAGCGAAACCACAAAAATTTCACCAAATTTGTGCAAATGCCAATTCCCAACATTAAGTGGTCAATCCCATTATTACCACTCATTCAATAGTGTAAAAACACTAATGTATGCATCATTAGTACATGTGTCCCATAATTGCCATTCAAATGCATCAATTCATTTGCCAACAAGTGAGCAATGTTGCCAAGTAACGAATGAAGAAGAAGGTTGATGTCATGCAGCTACTTTCACTGTCTCCACTCCAGCTCACCTAATCCTCCTCCTTTTACTTTTCCAAGGCACTTACGATAAGGAAGGTTAATGAAAACACTCCCGCATGGATCCCTCTTACTCCTCTAGCCATGGGTACTCCTCTTCCACATACTAGATCCTAGTTTAGAATGGAGATGCCAATGAAACGTTGCTTCAAAAGTTAGATTTAAGCCACTTACATCAAGTGCATGAACTCATTCTTATAGTATCTCTTTTCACCATCATTGATCACCATTACATCACCAATAGCTTCAAGCTTTGCCATCTTTATCATAAGATTACATGTGCCTCTTACCAAGGCTTGCAAGACAACCAAATGTCTCCAAGAGACATCGAGTCACGAATCTTCATCATTGTTTGCAAAAACATGTCAATGCTATCAATTTTTTGCATTGAGAGTCCAACCATTGCATCAAATCATTCGCCTCTAAATGTCATTGGAAACTTATTTACACAAAGCCAAATAGTCTTTACATAGATTAATGAAAAACCCTCACAAGAGGAGAAGAAAAGCCTCAATAAGAAATTAGGATGTGATGCAAAATGGCTTCAAAACAGAGTGGAGTTACTTGAGAGGTATTTAAAAGGATAGAGAGTGATCTAAATAAGATTAAGGAATGAATGGTTGATGGATCAAAGGTTTTTTTGTATGGTGATTGGAAAAGATTAATTATAGAAAGTTATTGGTAAATATGAATGGTTAAAGAAGACTATAGAAGAAGTCATAAAATTTATTGGTAAATATGAATGGTTAAAGAAGACTACAGAAGAAGTCATACAAGTTATTGGTAAATATGAATGGTTAAAGAAGACTATAGAAGAAGTCATAAAAGTTAAGCTCAATAGTTGTATAGCTAATTCTGAGAATGTAGGAGACCTAATGGAGAGAATCATGGACAAAAATGTTGCTCTTGATGCTCTTTTGAAACTATAAATTAATGTATTTCATCTTCACATTTGAGGGTGATTTAGCAATGAAATTAAACTTTATACTAGGAGATTGATTTTCTTCATTTAACATAGTTACAGATGCACTGGGTAACTTATGAGGTTACCCAAATAAAGATTCCCTTAATTTTGAGTTGATATTTCACGTTTTTAAAAAGTAGAGTATGCATCATGACTTTATTTTGAAAAACATACATATTCTAGTGATTTTCTAGTCTAAAACTCCTACCAAAATATGGTGATTTTTATAGTTTTATAAAACTTTATGATTAGGGCTTTGTCATTATTTTCTTGAATTTATGTCATTAATGTGATCATAATGTTTTGAGTTTTCAATTCTTAAGATTTCATAAGATTTAAATAAATTTTTCTTTTTGAATAAATTTTTAATTAATATAATGAAACCATAGTTTTGTTGATCATAATCCTCCAAAATATTTGGTTGAATTCTAATTTTCACTATATATATATATATATATATATATATATCATCGTATTGAACATGAACACACACACACACTCACTCATAAAAAACACATGCACATACACCGAAAACAAAATCTATTGGAAAAATATTCTCACACACAATGCCACATATTCAAAAAACTTACACAAGTACATATATATTTTGATGTATATACATATTGATGTACCTAAAAACTTTATAAATGTAGTACATACCTTATTATACATTAGTTTTTCAAATCACAAAGGAAAAGTCACACAATAAATTTACAGTAAAGAAACTAATACCACAACGTCTTATGGTTGCAGCTACACAATAAACTAATTGGGCACCAATAAGAATATTTAATTATAAATTAATTCTATGGATTTATTTATATGGCCATTTTGTATTAAATCATCATTAATAAAAAATATCATATCAATTCAAAAAAATAAACATTGTATTATAATTACACAAATAAATCTCTAATCTAATAATAAGATTCTTATAGAATAATTCATTATTACTTGGTGATATCATATAAAATATATTGATGGTCTTAATATGGAAATTCTAGTACACTACCAAATAAGAAAGGAGCATTCAAAAAATATCTTTTTCTTACAAAGTTGAATCAAAACTTTGTAACATAATTACTTTGTTAAATGTTACCATCATACTATAAAAAGATTAAAAATATGCTACATGTACATACCATCGATCCATGATTGCTTAACTCTCTCAATAGGTAAGCTTAAAAGCTTGGAGAAAATAAAATTCTTTCAAGTTGCTTTTAGATAATGTTTTATCTTACAAGGCTTTACTGAGAGGATAGAATGTTAATGTTTTAGTGTCCTAGGTGTGGTAAGATCATCATCCTCATATTATGTTTAAATATAGGAATAGGCATGAATACAAAGATACAAAAATTTCTATAATTTAGAAATACTTTGTAATTATCAAATTCTACAATATATGTGTGATATCTAGTTTGGATAGGTTGAAAAAATAAAATACCTTTGATAAAAGAGAATAAAGGGATACACAATATCATTTTTGGTAGAAATATCTTAAACATATATTTTTTATGCATCAATTCTTGTGCTATGTCTCCAAGTTCGCAAAAATGGATATTGTGTATCCATTTTTAAGTTTTATGAACACTTTAAAATTATTCTAGACTCTTTGCTATAATATTTTGAGTTTTATTAACATTTCATTTAGTAATAAGATTTTGATACCATGAATTCATTTTTTGCTCTATTTTATTATAGATAGTTATATGCCTTTTTTTTTATAAAAGACCATAGCAAGTAAAAGCTCCCTGCTTGTTTGGAAAATGGATACCAAGTATCTACATTGTGTTGAAAACATAAAATTTGGATACTAAGTATCCAAATTGTGTTGGAAACACACAAATCTAGATACTTGGTACCTATTTTCTAAAATGAACAAAGAGCTTCCAAAACAAATAAAGCTCAACTCAAATTTAGGAATTTTGGGAAATATGCACAATTTTGGGACAATTCTTTGTTAGATCCAATACAATGTTTACTGTGCGATATGCAAGATTTATTATTGGATGTTCTCAACAAGCATTTGAATAATGCGATATGATTTATGTACTATTGTACATTTGCAACAAGTATATATGATGTTGGTGGGATGTAAATTTGCCTGCACACACACACACACATGCACACCAAGAATTAAGTTTGTTTATATCACATAGCCTCCAGTTTGACCATCAAACACAGAAACTTTAACAAAGAAAGGATATTCAATGTAACTTTACATTGTAAGAAAGACTAGCTGATAGAATTAAAAAGATCACCATCTATATTGAATCAAAATTCTTGAACAATGGGTGAACCATAAATCTAAAAGCTTAAGAAAGCCTTACAATCTGAATAATGATTGAACTATGAGTTTGGTAGCTTCATACAACATTGCTAAAATATTACAAAGCTAGTTGCCCATGTGCTAACAAATCATTCTTACTCAACTGCACTGACGTGTGATGGTGCCTCACTTTCATGTTGATTCAATTGATTCGTTTGGCCTTGAGTATTATAGCCTTTGGAATCTTGATTTTCTCTGGAAGTTGTCCACCCTTGGGCTTCTATGCCCAAATGATGCAGCTAGTGTCTTCCCAGTGCTGAGGATCATTTTTGTTCTCTCGCCAATACTTGTTCCAGCAATCCTTATAAACCTCCACATCACTTGCATTCTTCTTCTGTGAAATTGGTGCCCAATATTGTATCTGAACTTGTAGGTAGTTTATCGAGTTGTTGTTTTGATCAACATCACTTGTTGTCACTTCCAACCATATTGGGTAATTTGCATCACAAGGTTGTACAAGCACAAAATCTCCTTTAGACACATCAAGAGTCAGGTTGAACTCTTCAGCAGGTCTGTTGTGCATTGGACCACAATAATGGTCCTCATTTACATCAAACCTTTCATCTACATCATCCTCCACTTGAAGGTTAAGAGGCTCAGCTTTCTCGCATACACTCCTTGGCCAAAAGTCATGAAATCTAATGTCTTCCCTTGCACTAGGGGTTTGCATGTTTAGCATAAGATTCTCCCAGTAGGCAAGGACTGGATTGATCCACTTAGCATAATCACTTTGGTCTCCTTTCTCTTGCAAGTGCTCTTTCCACCAATTGACATGTTTTTTAAGCCCTCCACAACCTTCTCATTTTCCTTAACATACTCAAAGGGTGGCAATACTTCTAGAAAACCTTCAAGAAGCTTGGGTCCTCCTTGGTCATTTCTCTTCCATAACTCTATACCGCTTTTTGGTAACCAATCAAAATTTTTGGGGTGTACTTTGTATTGCATCAAAGGTATTCCATCACTCATATAAAACCTGAATTGCAATGGCTTTGAATGTCCAATCAAGCTATCGGCTCCATCATGTAAGCATCCCTTGACAAAGCCTTTGAAGTCTGCCACCTTTTGTAGGAGAAAGGGTGCTGGATGCATGCTAACACACTCATTAAAGATCTTCATCAGATGTGGAAATGTGAAAATGGTTTGTTTCCTCAACTTCTCAGAGAAGCGACTAAACAATGCATCAATATCTTCATGATGAGTATGACCAACCATAAGAAAACCAAGCTGCATCATGTCAAACACTCTTGCAACCAATAGGGATAGATAGGCAAATACATAACGATTCTTATTTTCAGAACCACAATTGTCAAGTTGCAACAACAACGTCCTTGGTAATCTCTTGAAAAATGTCCTTGAATTTGATGGCATTAAACTTGAGGCATTGACATTGCCCCTATCCAGCACATGTGTGTTAATATGAAAGACTGACTGCATATGTGAAGAACAATTTCCCTCTATATCCACATTTGTTTCTACATGTGTCTCTACATCTGCATCCTCAAGGCTTTGCTTGCAATATGCATTTCTCTCCTTTAGCACTTCCATATGCTGATACAGGGCCATAGTAGACAAAACACAATAAAAAAGATCTGTTCGTGGTTCTGCATCTAAGTTTTGTGAGCTCAAGTCACCATACATGTGTTGCTCTCCTCTTTCTAAGTTTCTTAAACATTTTGAGAGAGATGAAATTGTGAAGTTGGGATCACTTGGCCATAACCCCAAGGCAAAGTGACCATAAGCTGTTTGTCCATGTCCATGAGTGAGCATTCCTGTTAAGGATACTGGAAGCCTCTCAACCCCATTGAGAGATTAAGGAACTGGTTTAATTTGTGGTATGGCAGTCTTGCTCTGGTCCATCTTATCATGCATAATACACAAATACCTGTTTGGGTTCATTTCGGAAGAGCTCCTCCAAGCATAGTATAGATTTCTACAACTCATTTGCTGCAACATGTGTGCCCTTCTTTGTGCCATGTATCTGGCACGCTCCTCTTGATTTTTTGTTGATTTCAACTTGACCTTGATTGCTATACAAATGTCGCATTTTGAGAAGGTGCTGGTTTTTGATTATCTAACTATCTTGAACTCTGTGTTCCACAATCTTGAGAATGATGGTTGTGACAGTGGCCGGTATTCGAATGAGACAAGTGTGTCATTCACTTCATGCAATATGTCCACCTATTTGTACATTGCTGGTAGAACACGTTGGGTCTCGCGGGCTCCATGCATAGTTGTCCTCCTTGACCTATGTGGCATTTTATCGGCATTATTATCTATGAAGCCCTGTATGATTGATTTTGCCATCTCAACATGTGTCATGCCCTTCCGTATTATCCCACTATTGGCATGACTGACATTACATGCACCATTCAAGAACTTCTTTCGGAGCCTATAGAACGTTGACTTACCAATGCCATGCATTACATACCATGCTTTACTACAAACCTTCTTCCCATCAAAGCATTCGTCATCTTGACCTTGTCTATAGGCCATGCCCATGCAATCCAGTACAAATGTATATCGTGTACTATAGCTCTGTCCCCAAAAGTGTACCCTAGCTTGCATGATTTTGGATCTATCTCCAAATTGACAACATCGCTTCTTGCAACAATCAATGGTCTGCGACGCTCTGTGAATGTTTGCAACATCACATTTTTTGCTAGCTCCATGGGTTTTATCGTAATTTTTCATTACCCTTACCCTATGGACATAGCTCCTTTTCTTATTTGTCCCTTCAATGATATCATAGTCAGTGATCATGGCATCATGGTGTCTATCATCAGAACTATCGCCATCATTGCCCTCTACATCATCATCCTCTTTTTCATCACTTGAATTGTTTAGATTGTCAATATTTTTTTGCATGAAGTGATCTTGAATACCCTCATCAATAGAAGAAGATTCTGTGTCCTTCACTAATGGTTCACCATTCTCAAATGTGAGTTGCCTGATCGGCCAACTAACCAAATTCAGACCTGAAACACAAGTTGAACTTGGATGCAAAGATCCTTCTATAATGACACCCAAGCTACTTTCCCCTAGTTCTGTACAATTTATAGCCTCGTATGGGTGGACCTCAATACTCTCCATTGCCAAGTTTTGTAGATCTGTTGTCATCCCAGAGGATGACACTTTTCTCTTTCCAGCTCTCCCTATCTATAAAGTGATCTTCTTGATCAACAAGAAGTTCCGCAAAATTATCCTCTTTGGTATTAGTAATGTCTTTGTCCATAACAAGGTTGACCAATGGCCATTTGATGATGCTTCCAACTGCTTGAGACATTGTTCTTGCATCCATTGTGGCAAATGGAATAAGAAATGTGTCATCAAAGCTTTGTTGAACATGTATTGCTGCACATGTCTCACCAATGAATTGAAAACCACATGTTTGAGATGCATCAATGGAATGAATAACCCCGCGTGCCTTCCTTGCAGAACCATCAATGAGAAACACTGAAGCACCTTGTTTTAGACCCTGCAATCCCTGAGAAAATCAAGATCTCAATAAGAAAGATTGAAGCGATGTTTTTATGGTAGTACACAAAACTATAAATGTAATTCAATCTCAACACGAGTTGAGGCTCCAACCAAAGTTTGAATCTCACCTATCAATGCTAGTTTGCTAGGAGGCTAAGCTTGAGCCTTGCCTGCATATGCTAGCTTGTTAGTAGGAGGCTCCATGAGCCTCACCATCATATGTTAGTTTGCTAGGAGGCTCCAGTTAAAGTTATCATCCTCACTTGCATAATATATTAGTTTGCATATGTTAGCTAGAAGGGTAGGCTCCTCCAACAAAAGTTTGAGCCTCACCCATGAATGCTAGTTCGCTTCTAGGAAGCTGAAAGTAAACTTTGATCCTCACCCACAGATGCTAGTTTGCTTGGAGGCTCCAACCAAAGTTTGAGCCTCGCCTTCATATGCTAGTTTGCTATTAAGAGGTCCCAATTGAAGTGATAATCCTCACCTCATGTATATGCTAGTTTCCCAAGAGGTAGGCTTCATCACCCTCTGCATCTGGCCACACCGTTTCATTGGGATATTGAGTCAAGGTATGGTGTCAATTAGCCATCAATGTTTCATAGCTACAAAAGGCAAAGGTGAGTGGTTACAACAGCAGCAAAGGCAAAGAGAAAGCAATAGAGAGAAACAATATGCTAGTGAAGAGAATGTGACATGGAAATGAGAAAATGGACATTGGATTTGAGACTCTTCTCCTTCGTGAGTGCACAACTCAAGTTTGAGCCATTGTGCATTATATAGATTTTAGTTGAATTTTTAATCGCATAGTTTATAAGTATATTTGGGTGTATGGGGAAAGAGGGAGGAAAAGAAGAAATCTCAAGCTCAAGCTCAAGGCTGCTCAAACTTGAGTTTGAGCCTTGTCTATTACACAAGCAAGTAGGAATAGAGAGGGAAGCTAGGATAATCCCAGAGAACAAGTGGGGTGTGGGTGAAGAAGGGTATATATACAAAAGTGAAACTAACTATAATCAAAAGACCTGGGACCTGGGCCTAGGCCTGGGCTTGGGCTTGGGCTTGGGAGAAGAAATCGAAGCCAAAACGAGCTTTCTGGCGCTCCCTCCCGACCGTGCACCGGCGCGCCCGGGCTGCTGTGCTGCCCCGCCCCCTCTCCCTCTCTCGTGCGTGCGCCCTGCCCTCTCGTGCAGCGTGCGCCCTGCCCTCTCGTGCAGCGTGCGCCCCGCCCCCTCTCTCGTGCAGTAGTGCCACCCTCTCTCCCTCTCGTGCAGCAGTGCCCTCACCGCCCCCCTCTCCTCTCCCTCTCCCTCTCTCATGCAGCAGCGCTGCCATGCCCCCACCAACTTTCATTTGAAATTCAAATTTCAAATTTTCCCCCAACTACCTGCTCGGCGCGCCTGACTTTGAAATTCAAATTTTCCATCCATGTAAAAAAAAAGAATGACCAACCTCACACGTCCCTTCCATGTAAAAAACTAACCTTGCGTTTGAACCAACCCAAAGGACCTGCGAACCCTAAACGAGAGCGAAGGCGTGATTCTGTGTGGTGAGCGAACGCGATTCTATGTGGTGAGTGTACAGTGCTCATAATCGCCATCGCGCATGCCATCGTATGCAATAATCATCTCTGTTGTCTCTGAAGTACTCGCTCAGTCCTGCGTTTCAAACAGTTTCTTTTCCTCCTGCAATCGACACGTCTGCGTTGGTTTCGCGACCTCTGTTTCTTGCAAAACCATCACGCCCACACGCCATCGGAGACTTCAAGCATCCGTCACGTCTGTGCGATATCGGAGGCTTTCGTGCGCCCATCTGCGTTTCGTGTGCTCTCATCTAATTGAATACTTTACGCAAGTAAGTCCTTGTTTAATTGATTGTCTATATCAATATAAACGCTTACTTGATTGCACATTGAGTGTGCCATTTGTCAATCGTTGCTCGTCGTAGATTGTTTGCACTTCTTGCTGCTCTCTTTTGTATCTTCACATATGTCGAGAACCAGTAAAACTGATCTTTGTGCACATTATATAATCTAAATGACAAGGGTTCCCTATATAAACATGGTATATGTGTCACATATCTGAGTGCACAACTTGGATATAGACTCCACCTTAAGTTCAAGCCTCCCCTACATAGAACTTATGTGTTAATGCTAGACCTAGATTGAGTCTTTGTTCTCCATGTTAGTGCACCCTGGCCTTAAGGCTCGAACTTGAGTTTGAGCCTTTGCTCTCCATGCTAGTGCACCCTGGCCTTAAGGCTCAAACTTGAATTTGAGCCTTTGCTCTCCATGCTAGTGCACCCCGGCGGCCTTAAGGCTCGAACTTGAGTTTGAGCCTTTGCTCTCCATGCTAGTGCACCCTGGCCGCCTTAAGGCTCGAACTTGAGTTTGAGCCTTTGCTCCTTTGCTCTCCATGCTAGTGCACCCCGGCCTTAACGCTCGAACTTCAGATTGAGCCTTCGTTCTCCATGCTAGTTCACCCCGGCCTTAAGGCTCGAACTTGAGTTTGAGCCTTTGCTCTCCATGCTAGTGCACCCCGGCCTTAACGCTCGAACTTCAGATTGAGCCTTTGTTCTCCATGCTAGTTCATCCCGGCCTTAAGGCTTGAACTTGAGTTTGAGCCTTTGCTCTCCATGCTAGTGCACCCTGGTCTTAAGGCTCGAACTTGAGATTGAGCCTTCGTTCTCCATGCTAGTGTACCCCGGCCTTAAGGCTCGAACTTGAGTTTGAGCCTTTGCTCTCCATGCTAGTGCACCCAGGCCTTAAGGCTCGAGCTTCAGATTGAGCCTTTGTTCTCCATGCTAGTGTACCCCGGCCTTAAGGCTCGAACTTGAGTTTGAGCCTTTGCTCTCCATGCTAGTGCACCCCGGTCTTAAGGCTCAAACTTGAGTTTGAGCCTTTGCTCTCCATATGCTAGTGCACCCCGGCCTTAAGGCTCGAACTTCAGATTGAGCCTTTGTTCTCCATGCTAGTGTACCTCGGCCTTAAGGCTCAAACTTGAGTTTGAGCCTTTGCTCTCCATGCTAGTGCACCCCGGCCTTAAGGCTCGAACTTCAGATCGAACCTTCATTCTCCATGCTAGTGTACCCCGGCCTTAAGGCTCGAACTTGTGTTTGCGCCTTTGCTCTCGTTCTCCATGCTAGTGTACCCCGGCCTTAAGGCTCAAACTTGAGTTTGAGCCTTTGCTCTCCATGCTAGTACACCCCGGTGTTAAGGCTCGACCTTCAGATTGAGCCTTTGTTCTCTCTGCTAGTGTACATCGGCCTTAAGGCTTAAACTTGAGTTGGAGCCTTTGCTCTTGATGCTAGTGTACACCAGCGTTAAGGCTCAAACTTCGGATTATTGAACCTCCCCTACATGGAACTTATGTGTTAAGGCTCATTCTCCATGCTTAACTTTACATGGAACTTGGCCTTAAGGCTCCAACTTGAGTTCGAGCCTTGCCTATCTATGCTAGCGTATCCCTAGCATATGAGTGCACAACTTGGATCTAGGCTCCAGCTTAAGTTCAAGCCTCTCCTACATAAAACTTGGCCTTAAGGCTCGAACTTGATCTTGAGCCTTGTCTCTATATGCTGGTGTACCCCTATCATATGAGTGCACAACTTGGATCTAGGCTCTAGCTTAAGTTCGGGTTTCCCCTATATGGAACTTGGCCTTAAGGCTCCAATATACTAGTGTACCCCTAGCATATGAGTGCACAACTTGGATCTAGACTCCAGCTTAAGTTCAAGCCTCCCATACATGGAACTTCGCCTTAAGGCTCAAACTTGAGCCTTGCCTCTCTATGCTAGCGTACCCCTAGCATATCAGTGCACAACTTGGATCTCGAGCTTCTGTATGGATTAAGTAAATGCAAGTGAGGCCCCCGCTATTCAAGAAAACTAAGTGAAGCATCAATAATTGTAGCATGCATTAAGTTTCTTAAGTTTGATAGGTTTTGATTTGATGTGTAGCATTTAAATCTATTTTTTTCTAAGGTTTTGAAACTTTTTTTGTGCTTCACAGGAATGGAAGCTAGCAGAGCGCCCACTACCTCGCAACCACATGGTGCACCAATCTTTACTCTGGATGCTCTCGAAACAACAACTCAAGCTAAAAGTGTCACTCCTAGAATTAAGGTGGATAAAACCTTCGAATTGAGTAACAAAGAAGGAGTAAAATGGTTTGTGGATAGCTACGATGCTAGTGCAAACTTCAAAGGAGTCCTCCATTTGTTTCTATCTCAAGGTGATACATCATATGGAGATATGGGGATTGTGGTAGGCGCTAAGGATGATGTGGATGCAAGAGCAAACCCATGCTTCACATGCAATGTATTGCTAGAAGGAGAAACTACAAAAGCAAATAAGTTTTGCTTTATCATTGGACACTTTTCACCCAGCAAACACATGACTGGCAGTAAACTAGGAAAGGACAATTCTATTGTAAAGCTAGGATTGAAGATCATTGACTTTTCCAATCAAGAAGACTCACGGTTGGATAATGTGGAGGACCTGGTGAAAGCGGTGAGGCATGCAAAGAAGGCTTTGGATTCATGAAAAAAGTCCATACCTAAAAAGGAGACAACAACCACTCAAGTTAGGAAAATTATGGAGAAAAAAGGCAGGGCCATAGTGAAGAATGCACTTGAAGCATCTAGAAATGCTGGTGCAACTTCTTCAAAACATAAAAAGGAGGGTGACAAATCAAAAGTCCTTGATGTAAGCACAATAGCAGCTGAAGACATGGCAGGCTCTCAAGTGCAAGAAGAGGAGCAAGCACTTGCAAAGAAGAGAAAGGCAAAGCACTCTACAAAGATTCAAGAAATCTCTTCAAAGAGGCAAAGGACAAAACTAGCAAGTGGTTCAAAGGAGATAGATGCGTCCGATGACGAGCTAATGGAGGTTGAGACTCCAAACAAGGGCAGCAAAGCAATGATCTCATTATAAATAAAGAAGGGATATTATCCCTTTGGTCTAAATGAGGTCTTTAGCATTGATGTGATGAAATGTTATCCTGCTCCTTCAAACTATGTGTATAGAAGGTTAAATAAGGATTAGGTTCGTATTTTAACCCAAGACTTTATTGAGGACCCAAAGCAAGAGGAGATACTTGCAATTTTGATGCCCTGTAATCGTGCTACGAAACAACCCCTTGATAAACTCGCAAAAGAAGATATTCATAAACTTAAATATTGGATTATCTCTGGTCAACACTCCATTAGTGCTGCAAAAAGCTTGCAGGCTCTAAATATGGCTAAAGTGACCCCTCAACTGCGTCAGAAATTTAGGTTCAGGAGATCAAAGATAATTGTAAATTGCCCGCCCAAGATTTCTCGTGACATTTCCAAGGATGCAAATTTATCTCTTGCAAAGTCAATGCAAAAGGAGCCATTCCTTGATCAACTTCTACAAGCTCGAGCACAATGGCATGCAAACGGTCGTCCTAGTAGACCTTTGCCTGGTGTCAATCAACCTAAGATGGACGAGTCTTGGAAGGTACTCTTTCGATTCTTTGCTATATCTTGGTAAATCATAGACATACATTACTTCTTCTTTACTTTCCATAATATCTTTTACGGATCTATAGTTTCAAGTGTAGCAGTAGCATAAGAAAGATGCATGTGAGGCTTCTTCTCAAACTGCATAAACTTAATAGTTTGGTTTGAAATTGAACTTCAATCCTCACCTCTCTGTGATGGTGCAGCACTTGCATATCTAATTGTGGCTCGAACTTAAGTTGAAGCCTCATTTGCAAGTGCTAGATTTGCATACGGAGGTGACGCTCAAACCTAAGATCGAGCATCACCATTATATACTAGTTTAGCACTGGCAAGTGAGGCTCAAACTCAAGTTTGAGCATAAGCTCCAAATGATTGAAAACCCATAGATGCATGATTCCTCCTAATATTTTGTGATATCTATAGTAAGGGAGCTAACTTCTTATTTGCAACTTTGCAGGCCTTTGTGGAGACCACGGAGCACACACTACATAAGAATTTCGTCAAAAATGATTTACACTTGCTTCTATGTGATGATGATGTATGGCAGAATTGGGTTAAGATCATGAGGCTATATGCAAAATGCTTGCTACCAAATACAAAGGGAGAAACTCAAACTAAAGGGCTTGATCAAAATCCCAAACTTCCAACTTTGAAGACTGGGCAAATTTAGCAGGCACCAGGAATAGTCACGCTAGGCCCAACATTGTTTAGGTGCATTTTAGGCCTTTAAAAGAGTGAAGTTTTGGACATTCAAACAACACTTCTTGAGAAGAGAATATTGCTTAAGAAGGGAAAGCAAACCCATCAAAGAATGGATATGGAGGAGATGGCTTGGAAGCTAAAAACAAATCGAGTGCTCAAAGATGCAATAACCGCCTTCTATTTTGATCTGACAAGGGAAAAGATGACTTGGGAACAGGTGTGTGAGACATATAAGCTAGGGGAGTATGAGTATAATCAATTGAGGAGCTACAACCAGTCCTTTGTTAGGGACGCTCTCAATCGTTCAAAAAAAAATCCTTCACTTCCAAAAAGTGTAGTAACTTTACTGAATCACCTATATAGAGCATCTATGGGTATTGTATCTCAACAAGAGTCTATTCCTTGGACAATTAGGGGGGTGGGTTTTGATATGACAAAGATTATAGCCTTCTGGTAGTGAAGAGCATGTACCATTTCAACAAGCAATCATGGACCTACATGGTACAAAGGAGCAGCTCTCGTCAGAATTTTTCTCCAAGTTGGCACTTGCTTTGAACACACTAAACTCACAATATGAATGTATTCTTGTGTGTTTTGTTGATTTCATCACCATTGGAATGCTAATCGAAGGGATTTCTAGCCAGTCAACAAAGGTGCACTATGAATTTGGCGTGATCCACACACAAAAAGATGATGCTTGGACATCTGGAATAGTTGAGATTGCAACTGTTATTCTTTTCATCAGTAAGGTTGACAAGTTTGAGGCCATTGAAAAGGTTCTCACAAAAAATGTATTCATCTCAGGCTCTAGTGGCCAAAATAGAGAATTCATCGACAAAGGCCGCTTATTGTCGGTCTCATCACAGGGTTTTGTCCTGAACACAGCTATGTTGTAGAGATATATTGTGGTGGAGTTGTGCTAGAGGAGATCTTGCTAAAGAAGAGACGATGTATTGCTTTATGCAAAGAAGATTTGGAAGCGATGGCATTAGAATCAAAGTGCTCTGCTCTTTTAGACGGTCACCCGTCCTTGAAAGAGTGGTGTGGTGCAAGTGGCGGCACAAAAAAGCAAACACTAGATGATGCAGAAAAAGAGAACCTTCAAAATCTTCACATTGACGACCCGCCAAGTACAAAGGAGGAAGACGAAGGTGATGATATTGACAACAAAAATGACACAGATGATGATAAAGAAGTTGGGGATGCTATAGACTTTGAAGATGCAAGTTAAAGGAATGAAGAGGACCAAGGGAATGATGCTCTATTCAATGAGGATGCCGAAGACAATTTTGAAGATATTGGAAGGCATGAAAATGATGATGAAGGTGGGAATGGTGATGATATATTGGATACTGCAAAAGCCATGGAAGCTTCAAATGTTGGGGTTGCTATGGCCGTTGGAGAAGATTGGGGATACAGATGTCAACAAGGCTTTCCATGCTCATAGCCCATCAACCAAAGAAAGGTAGAAAAGTGCATTGATAGTGCTTATGAATGTACGAATGGTGATCATTGAAAGGAGCTTATCAACAACTATTATTAACATAGGTCTTGTTCAAAGTGTGGATTTGTTGAAATAATTATTAGTCTTTTGATTAATACATTGGCTTTTTTGGATTCACTTTTAACATTTTTCTATTAAAGTGAATATTTCTATTCTAATTATCCTTTATTTCATGCCAACGTCTGGTACAAATGATGATGCACACTTACTATTAAGAAATTACTCCACATCCTAGTGTAGCAGTGAGGCTCAAAATTAAGTTTGAGCTTAATACAAATGATGACGCACACTTACTATTAAGAAATTACACTTACTCCATATCCTAGTGTAGCGGTGAGGCTCAAACTTAAGTTTGAGCCGTCGTACCTCCACTTATGTCCAACCTTGGGGATGTCTTCTAACACAAGGCACAATCTCAAGTTGAGCGATCTTTACTTTGCCCTTGTAAGTGAGGCTCAAACTCAACTTTGACCCTTATGTGAAAGTCTTGGCATGTAACATGGTTCCTATATCATTATGGTACATCACTCAATGTTGAGTAATCTAAGTTTGGATACAAAGTATATGTGTAGATATAAAAATGACTAGTATTATCCTTGGTGTATTATTTAAATCCTAAAAGTAATAGCATTTTATTTTAATCTTACAGATATATACAAAGAAGGGAAAGACGAAGATAACATTGCTCAACTAGAACATCATCATGAAAGCCCTACTAGAGAGATCAACTCTCATGATTCAAATGATAGAAAATGAAGACAACATGGTGGAGGTAGATCACATTGATGATTCAGCTTTGCAAACATCTTCAATGCCTTCAAGTGATAGGACTAAAGAGACTAAGGACATTCCTGATTTGCAAGTTAATGTTGAGGTTAGTGAGAATAAAGATAAAGTTAATGAAGAGCTTCAAGAGACTTTTGCAGCCAAGGAGAGACAAGAAGAGATTGTCGAACAAATTGATGAGGCTACATATGCTACGAATAAAGGGAAAATAGTTGAAATCAAGGACTCTGTGGAGCTGAGGGTGTTGAAGAAATTGACGAGGCTACATATGCTACGAATAAAGAGAGAATAGTTGAAATCAAGGACTCTGTGGTGGCAGAGGGTGCCAAGAAAACTAAAGGTAGATCTTTTTCAATAGGATGTTATTTAAGATGATTTATTCAGCAATTTTGTGTGTTAAAAAGTATGTTTCTCAGCGAGAGTTGTTTTTGCAGGTACAACTGCTTCTAACAATCACAAGTTAAGTGCGCAAGAAATAGAGCAACGTGTTGAGGAGCTATGTTTCGATACACAAAAGAGTAGGCCTCTAGGAAGTTTATATTCTTTTGAGAGAGATGGAGATAGATTAGTATTTCAATCTTCACCAATCAATAGGGAAATGCAATCAAGTCTAGGAGCCATCGTCATAGATGAGTATGGGAGCATGAAACGAAAGTAAACTTGTGGATGTTTTGTTGTAATTAGCTCTCATTGATAATATAGGATCACTTGTTTTAACATTGTTAAGTATGTAAACACATTAAAGTGTTATCATTCTTTTGTATCGTATGCAGAAAATATTCCTCGTGCAATCACCATAAAGAAACATGCACTTATACTTGATCTTAATGGAGTTTTACTCAACAAGGAAGAGAAGAGGCATCCACAAACAAATTGTATTCGAATTGATATTGGTTGCACCACAGTTGTTATTTGCCCCGGGTGTTTTGAATTTTTGGATGAGAGTTGCCAGTACTTTCATGTTGGTATTTGGTCCACCATGCTACACAAGAATGTTTGTGCCTATGTAAACACTCTTAAACAGTATGCACATAAGAAACATCATTTCTTTATGGTGTGGGGACAAGAAGAATGTTATATCCATAATCTTTGAAAAGTGTATAGGCCAGATAAGCCTACTGTTGAGGCTATGAGGGATGTGTTAATCCAAAAGACAACTGTCTCTTCCCTAAAAGTTTTCAAGGAGGGTATGACTACGTACTGTGCAATGACCTTCTACCCTACCTTTTAAATCTAAATAATACAAATGGCATTAGGTCTATTATTTTGCTTAATCGGCTAGGTCAATCTCCTATCACACATGGTCATAATTTATTCATCGATTTTCAAGATGTACTGGAAGAATGGCTCCAATTCACCTCCCAATTTTTGCGAGAAGAGCTCAACAAATATTCAGATGAAGTGGAAAAATCATCTTCACACTTACCATTGTATGGTGATAAGCTAAAGTATGTCCAATAAAGAGGGAAAAAAAGAGAAGTAGAATCCATAAGCAAGGATCTAGCAATGTTGGCATCCAAAGCTGGAGTACCATTACTATCCAAAGACCACCTAAGCTTGTTAAAAGTGTGTTACAAAAGAAGGATTTTGAGTGATTAACACGCTATTGCTTATGCTACTCGCTTGGGATATGATCGTGGTCATCTCATAAGTGGAGTTGCAGCAAAAGCATACATATCAAGGCTACAAAAGGCTTACTTGAGCTTATGGGTAGGATAATGTCTGGTTTCATTAAACATTGAGTGACAGTATAATCAGATTCCAACCTAACCCATACTAGTTGTTGTTGCACGTCGAAGGAAACCATTTCTGAGGTCTAAACGTGCAGTTTGAAGTATGGGATCTGCACAAATATCAAGACTTGTTGGGTGCAGAATGTTTGGAGCCATTTTGTACTAAAAGCCCATAAGATAGACCTAGGCTTTAACCAAAACAATGTGCTTAGATGGGTTTAATTTTCGGATTATACGAGCCAAATCTTTACACTATTGTATCAATTAGCAATCAAATGCCTCCAAACTTACTATCATTTGATTATCTCTTTTGTCAATATTTGCAATTCGATTGCAAATGAAGACGTGTTTGCAATTCGATTGCAATTCGATTGCAATAAGATGTGTTTGTTTTTTATTGAAGATATTGCCTTGTCAAGGTGTAAGGCTATGAATATTATAATTTAATTTGGATAGACTCAATTATCTCAATAGTGAAAATCTTTTATACATCATATTGAATAAATTTGATGAAATTTAGCATTGACAATATACTCGCTCTTTTATTTTTTTGGTTGAACTTCTGAGGTATTGGAGCGTTTGTCTATGAAGGTTTAAGACCATCCATATCATGGATGAATTTATGTTGTTGTTGGCACATAATATATTTATTTAAAATTTTGAATGTCCATTAACCATACATTTTGTTTTCAACAGGATATGTTGAAGCATATAGCTTTAATTTCAAGTGTACAGAAAACTTACTATTGAGGTGGCACCAATCATTGGTGACTTATGTACCTTGAAGCAAAAGAGTTCCACCACCCCCAGATACAATAAGGAAACAAAGAAGAGTATTGATACTTGAACTCAATGGTGTTTTACTTAAGACCATTGAGATGCAACATGGTGATGTATGTCCAGACTAGGCCAAACATATGCATCTTGTGGAAGAGAATACAAGTGTTTGGCATTTGATTCGTAAAGATGCATTCACTTTCCTTGATTTTTGTATGCAATGGTTTGAGGTATGGATCTGGAGTACTAATAGACTACAAAGGACTCGACGCATTCTTGAGTTGTGCTTTCCTCGGCACCATCAAAAGTTTAAGGTCGTAGCAGGACAGGCAGCATGTCAAAAGACGGATCTTCTAATTGGATATCGATTTGTATACCACAAAAACTTGGATGTAGCATGGAGAATTTTTCATGACCTAGATGGAAATAACACGCTAATTTTTTATGATACCCTCTACAATGTAATGGGGAATATGCCCGGAACCTACTTGATTTTTCCAAAGATGTGGAATCAAAATATAGAGGAGCTTCAAAGTTTTTTGGAGACAACAATCAGTGCATAGTTACTTGGTTGGATTTATGCAAAGAACAAACGGGAGTATACTTGCAACACTTTAGTAAATAAAGCAGCTTATGAATAGAGAAACTTTGTATGTATTGGAGCAATACATGAGAAAACGCTATGTTTGAGATACAACTTGTACTCAATTATTATCTTGACAAAGTGTCTACGAAGGGTTTTTGTCAGATGAATTGTAAACTTGAATGTAACAATCTCATTGAAATTTGATTGCTTCTGGTGTTTCTAAACACCACACTCTTTGGAGATCCCTCAATTCTAAGGTTCCTTTTCCAAGTGTTCTTTGGCATTATTATCCCATGTTTTTACTTCAATGTCCCTCAAATTTGAGCATATATATCATGATTTATAATCTTGATATAATGTCTAAGATGGGTTTTTATCTGTGGATCAATCGTAAACTTAGCACATTGCTACTGTCATTGAGATTTACTTTTTGTTTTGTTGTTTCTAACACCACACCCTTTAGAGATCTCTCATTTCTAAGGTTCCTTTTTAAGTGCTATTTAGAATTCTTTTGGAAAATTAAATAAAGCCCATGTTTTTACTTCAATGTCTCAAAGTGGAGATAGTATTTAACATTATCTTCTTCATATGAAAGGTGTTGTATAATCTCAATTAAGTTTAGTGTCATGTTTCCCTTGTCCTTCCAATATTGTTGCATTGACATATGTATCTATACAACTACAAACCAATACGCCAAATAGTTGTGTCAAGATATAATCTAATGGCACAAAGAGTGCACCAACAAATAGATGTTAGCTCAAACTACACAAAAATATCGAGTTTCCAACCAATCCTATAAGAAATGGGACTCGAATAATTCCCAAAATTCCTAAATTTGTCTTCCTTGCTTGTTTTGAAAAATGGATACCAAGTATGTACATTATGTTGAAAACACACATTGTGTTGAAATTAGATACTTGGTATCCATTTTTCTAAAATGGGATAGGGAGCCTCCAAAACAAGTAAATTTGCACGTTTTAGAATATCGATATCAAGTTCAAAGACTTGTGTGTTGTATGAATTCATACCAAGTTAAAAGACTTGTGTTGTGTTTCAACACGAACTATGGTAAAAACATAAAAGACTTTCAACTTGGTATCATTTTTTGAAACAAGCAAAGATATTTGACTTGTTTTGGGTTTTCTTTAAAAAGGGGCTACAAAAAATTAAGCTTTTTTAAAAATACAATAGCTTGAGCTATGTACTCAAAAAAAAATGGCACCAAGGTAACATTTAGATTACATTCAAAAGACATGCCTACAATCTAAATGTTATGTTGGTGCCAAAATATTTAAAAATTGTGTATTATAGCTCAAGTTATTGTATTTCAAGAAAACTCAAACTTTGGTAGCGCTTTTTAGAAAAAAACCAAAAAGCAAGTAGAATATAAATTTTTGTTTCAAATAACAAAGTAGAATATCATTGTTTGTTTTAAAAAATAAATACCAAGTTGAAAGGCTTGTGTGTTTTTCACATGTGTTGAAAACATGCAAGGCTTTTGAGCTTTGTATTCATTTTCCAAAATAGGTAGCTTTAACTTGTTTTGAAAGCTCTCTACTCGTTTTTAACACAATTCGTGTTGTAAACACACAAGGTTTTCAAGTTGGCATGTGTCAGGCTAAAATCTGAAAGATATTTTGGGTCTGTGTACATATGGGATGCGTGGTGTGCAAAGAAATTTTGCCCTGAATGCCCTAGCAAATGTACAGGCCGAGTGGTTTGGCAGTGAACTGGTATATGCACGTGTTTTTTTGGGAGCAGACGCTGGAGATCTGGGAGTTTTATTGCAATAGTATGGTGTGCAGATAATTGCTAAAAGCAGGGCACCGACTGGCAATTGTCAGATTTGGTAAGTAGCTACAGCAGGAAGTGAAGAGGGGGGCAGCTTTGGTATTGGAAAGTTATGGGCGCGGCGTGATGATCCGAAGAAAGGAGAAGCAGAGTCTTTTAGCATTAGTGTGGCCATTATTTTATGGCTTTGAGGCTTTAAGTAAATAAAAAATATATGATACACATGGTCAATTTGTAGGAGACCAAGTGGACGATCTTTCGGCTACCAGCGAAACCATCTGGAAGACGGTCGAAGGGTGGCGCTTCGAAGGAATGGAGTGGAGGTCCGGAGGAGAGAAAAAAAAGAGAGTAGCCAGCGAGGGGGCGGCCTTGGAGGTGGTAGCGAGCCAGAGGCCGGGTGATCTGGAGACAGACAAGGCCCTGGTGGTGACGAAGGGTAAGTTGCCGCCTTTTGAGGAGAAGGTCGCCCGTGCAGAGGCGCTGGTGCAGTACAGGCAAAGAGGGTGAGGAACCGCCTCGCTGAGGAGCCAGAGGTCCATGAGGAGGTCGCGCTTGCTGTAGTGAAGCGTCCGGGTGATCGTGAGACCAGAGGGAAGGTGGCAGCGCTGAAGTGGCTATGTGGAGAGTGAGCAAAGAATTGGCCGCCGTGTGGAAGGCCAGGTGATCCAGTGATGCAGCTCCGACCAGTGGTCTTGTGCGTGGAGAAGGTGGCAGCGCTTGGTGATTTTGTAGAGCTGAGGCGAGTGGAGAGCTAACGTGAAAAGAGCTCAACCGTAAGCTAGTGGCCGTCAAGGGCTGGGGTGCAGAGGAGAGCTGCCTAGTAGGTGGGGCGCCCTCTAGTGATTGTGCAGCTGTAGCCGTATGGTGTGAAAGGAGCGCAGCCAGATGTGCGAAGAGAGCCAGAGTGTTGGCCACCTTGTAAAAGTTTTGTGTGGGCTGTAGAAGGCTGACTGCAGGCAATGATTTCGAGCCGCGTGGGTGGTGCATAGGGCTGCAAGAGTTGGCGATATAGGTAAGGCTGGCGTTGAGACTGAAGCAGAAGGGGTCACCGTCTCCTTTCAGTGATGTTGGGCTGGTGATTGCGAAGGCAGAGAAGCTGCCAAAGGGTTGACAGTCGCGAGGAAAGCTGCATGGGCTGCTGCCTCAGAGGTGACTAGTGTTGGTGCAGCTGCTGGCTTTCTACTGGGAGGTGGCCGTTTTGTTTCAAGGCCTCTGGTGTGAGACCAAGAGAAGCTTGGGCAGTGTGTGGGTGAGTTGTTGCTGTGAGTGTGTGATAAAAGGAGAGTGCGAGGATGAGTGGTTGAAGCTTGTCATTTGATAAAAAATATATGTGACCCCTTGTAAATGGACAATAGGGTTTGTGTTGATGATATGTGAGTGGCCTAGCCTTGCTGACAGATAAAAGGCTTTGATAATGAGATATATGAGCTGTTGAAACTGCCTTTCTTTGGGTATCTCTAGGTGGTAGAGAGAGAGAGAGAGAGAGAGATTTTTTCTTTCCAGCTAGAGAAGCTGGTGGTGCCCCTTGTGCTTGTGAGTGTTCTGCAGGTGGTGAGTCGGCGAGCTATAGTGGCCTTCTTGTGTTCTTGAGCTGCCTCACAGCATGCATTTTCTAGAACGTGCAACTTTTATTTGTTTTAGACTAGGTTTGCATGTTTTCAACTCAATTTGGATACTTAGCATCCAAATGATGTATTTTCAAATACTTGGTGTCCATTTTCTAAAACAAGACAAAATCTTTTACTTGTTTTGGACTTTTTTTTTCTAAAAAAGCTATATACTTATTTATAATACAATAAAGAAATAGATGGATTTATGGTATTAAAATCTCACCTGTAAATAAAATATTATAGTGAATAATTTTGAATAAATTGAAGTGTAAAAAACTTATCCGTTTTTTAAAAAATCTTTCAACATCTCAATATCTAGTTTCATATTCAAAATTAATACCTGGATGTATTTTCTTAGTATCTAGTTTCATATTCAAAATTAATATCTAGATGTATTTTTCTCAATATCTAGTTCTATATTCAAAATCAATAACAAATTCGATACCCATTATGTGTTTTTTATTGAACTTGAAATGTTTATACGTATTAACCATATTTGCAATCAATAGCCGTTATCTATATATCATCCTTTAATATTTTTATCATATAAAAAACTTATAAATTTATGATAAAATATTATCACAAGTTAAAATAAGATATATACTATTTTAAATTTAATTAATGTAAGTTTAAAATAAAAGTAAAATAATAAATTAAAATTTTAGTGTGGAGAAATTTTACATCACTTCATTATCTTTGACTAAATTAAGAAGTGTGTCTTTTTTCAAAAAAAATATAGAGGAGTTAAAAATAAATTATTACAAAAAAATTGATGAATTCTTTGTAAGCGTCTGTTATAAAACTTGAAATTTTATTTTGGGATTATTTTGTACACTTTAATCAATAGTTTTTTAGTGTATTTTAAATTTATAAAGTGTATTTTTAAGGACATTTTCACTTTTAGATGAAATTTAGCAAATCCCAAAACATAGAAATTTAGTGTACTTTTTAGATATGATTGTATGTAAGACATGGTTTTTCCAAAAAGGGATCTTTTTTTAAGGGACATGAATAGCACGTTACCGATGGTTTTAAAATATGTATGTTGACATATTAGGTGCGGTATAGTTTACTTAAGGTTACCTTTGAGTTTTCAATAGTATGTGGATGCATGTGGATGGATGCTTATTCAAATGTGTATGTCACTTGTGGTCACACTTGTTCACTATGTTATAGTATTGTCATATGCGAGAAAAAAATTAGTGCTCAAACTGTCATGAAGAATGTTTTAAAAAAAATTGGTGCTCAAACTGTCATGAAGAATAAGTTCCCCCCCTTTTTTTGGGGGGGGTCATTTCTTTAATCACCCCCCTCATGGACTGGCGGCGGGGAGGGAGGGGCGAGTATTGAACTTGCAACCTCAGCTTCCGCAGAGGTCAAGTTTTAGCACTCGGCGAGGCTTGATTTTTGGCAGGTACCCTTGATTGATGGGTTTGATGAAATATAGCAAGTTTTTTTTTTTGAATTTTAGTGTAATTTTTTACGTGCATTTCGCAAGTATGTAATGACCAAAATGCTATTAAAAAAAAGGGCATGGGGCATGTGGGGCATGTGCACTGGGCTATTCTCCCAATGCCCATTAAGCTACATGATTGGCGTGGGGCATTCTCCCTAGCGTAAGGGGGGACGTCTTCATGAGGTCTAAGGTGACGACACTGATGCAGATTCTAAGGTAAGTTGCCAAGTCAACTAAAGGGGTTTGTGTGTGAGATCCTTTTCAAATTTTAAGGTGAAATATTCCAAATTAGACTATTCCGGTCAACGGTAAAATTTTCAAAAGATGCCATATTATTATTTTATACCAAAAACAGAGAACATCTTCTCGCTTGATGTTTATGTATAAAAATGGTGACCATCTTCCTCACACTCATTATCATCATCAGTGGCAAGTGCAGAGCACACAGCATAACATCTCTCTCTCTCAGCTCAAGACTTTCAACTTGGTATCATTTTTTGAAACAAGCAAAGATATTTGACTTGTTTTGGGTTTTCTTTAAAAAGGGGCTACAAAAAATTAAGCTTTTTTAAAAATACAATAGCTTGAGCTATGTACTCAAAAAAAAATGGCACCAAGGTAACATTTAGATTACATTCAAAAGACATGCCTACAATCTAAATGTTATGTTGGTGCCAAAATATTTAAAAATTGTGTATTATAGCTCAAGTTATTGTATTTCAAGAAAACTCAAACTTTGGTAGCGCTTTTTAGAAAAAAACCAAAAAGTAGAATATAAATTTTTGTTTCAAATAACAAAGTAGAATATCATTGTTTGTTTTAAAAAATAAATACCAAGTTGAAAGGCTTGTGTGTTTTTCACATGTGTTGAAAACATGCAAGGCTTTTGAGCTTTGTATTCATTTTCCAAAATAGGTAGCTTTAACTTGGTTTGAAAGCTCTCTACTCGTTTTTAACACAATTCGTGTTGTAAACACACAAGGTTTTCAAGTTGGCATGCATTTTCTAGAACGTGCAACTTTTATTTGTTTTAGACTAGGTTTGCATGTTTTCAACTCAATTTGGATACTTAGCATCCAAATGATGTATTTTCAAATACTTGGTGTCCGTTTTCTAAAACAAGACAAAATCTTTTACTTGTTTTGGACTTTTTTTCTAAAAGAGCTATATACTTATTTATAATACAATAAAGAAATAGATGGATTTATGGTATTAAAATCTCACCTGTAAATAAAATATTATAGTGAATAATTTTAAATAAATTGAAGTGTAAAAAACTTATCCGTTTTTAAAAAAATCTTTCAACATCTCAATATCTAGTTTCATATTCAAAATTAATACCTAGATGTATTTTCTTAGTATCTAGTTTCATATTCAAAATTAATATCTAGATGTATTTTTCTCAATATCTAGTTCTATATTCAAAATCAATAACAAATTCGATACCCATTATGTATTTTTTATTGAACTTGAAATGTTTATACGTATTAACCATATTTGCAATCAATAGCCGTTATCTATATATCATCCTTTAATATTTTTATCATATAAAAAACTTATAAATTTATGATAAAATATTATCACAAGTTAAAATAAGATATATACTATTTTAAATTTAATTAATGTAAGTTTAAAATAAAAGTAAAATAATAAATTAAAATTTTAGTGTGGAGAAATTTTACATCACTTCATTATCTTTGACTAAATTAAGAAGTGTGTCTTTTTTTTAAAAACAATATAGAGGAGTTAAAAATAAATTATTACAAAAAAGTTGATGAATTCTTTGTAAGCGTCTGTTATAAAACTTGAAATTTTATTTTGGGATTATTTTGTACACTTTAATAAATAGTTTTTTAGTGTATTTTAAATTTATAAAGTGTATTTTTAAGGACATTTTCACTTTTAGATCAAATTTAGCAAATCACTTTTTAGTGTACACATTTTTAAATTTATAAAGTGTATTTTTAAGGACATTTTGACTTTTAGATCAAATTTAGGAAATCCGAAAACATAGAAATTTAGTGTACTTTTCAGATATGATTGTACGCAAGACATGGTTTTTCCAAAAAGGGGTCTTTTTTTAAGGGACATGAATAGCATGTTACAGATGGTTTTTCCAAAAAGGGGTCTTTTTTTAAGGGACATGAATAGCATGTTACAGATGGTTTTAAGGGACATGAATAGCATGTTACAGATGGCTATTCTCTCAATGCCCATTAAGCCACGTGCGCTAGCGTAAGGGGGGACGTCTTCATGAGGTCTAAGGTGACGACACTGATGCAGATTCTAAGGTAAGTTGCCAAGTCAACTAAAGGGGTTTGTGTGTGAGAGCCTTTTCAAATTTTAAGGTGAAATATTCTATTCCGGTCAACGGTAAAATTTTCAAAAGATGCCATATTATTATTATTTTATACCAAAAACAGAGAACATCTTCTCGCTTGATGTTTATGTATAAAAATGGTGACCATCTTCCTCACACTCATTATCATCATCAGTGGCAAGTGCAGAGCGCACAGCATAACATCTCTCTCTCTCTCTCTCTCTCTCAGCTCAAGATCCTCGCAGAGCTTGCACATTAAGGCTCTCGACACCTTATATAGAGCCCATCGCTTGTTTAATTAGGGTCTCACTTCACTTCACTAAGCTGATCGCAGTTAGGCAGCTAATCAAACCTTTTCTCGTGTCAACAAACAGTATGGGCCTTCCTAGCCAGCTCATTAAACCACATGCACTTGTCATCCCATTCCCTGCACAAGGCCACATAGGACCCATGATGCACTTATCTATAAAGCTTGCTTTAGAAGGCTTCATAATCACATTTGTTAACACACAGCATAATCATGCACTTCTGAAGAATAATTTGCAGCCCCGTTTTGAAGAGCAGGGCCTTGACATACGCTTTGCAGAGATAAGGGACAAGAGAGAGAACGGGAGCACCAGTGGGCAAGACACCCTCGTTGAGCTGGCCAAGTCTTTCTATAGCTTGAAGCCGGTTTTCGAAGAGCTGGTGGAAGGTCTACTGCAATCCGAGGACACCCCTGTCACCTGCATGATTTCGGACCTTTACCTCTACTTCACACAAGATGTGGCCACCAGATTTGGCCTCAGAAGGCTTGCTTTTTGGACTGCTTCAGCTGGTACCATTGCATCCGTCATGGCTGTTAATCAAGGGCATCGATCTCCTAAGGGTGAGCCTTCATCACTAAGTAATTTATAGGACCAAAATTTATGATTAAGTGGGTTAACCTTCTCCTAATCAATTACTATGTATTGCATAGCGGAGAAGATGAAGCACTTGCTTTTAATTATTAATTTAGTCGATTGAATTGGATTTAATGGTATAATTAGCTAATGAATGGGGCTGGGCTTTAACTGCTGAACTAATGGAGAGGCTGCACATATAAGCTAATGGACGGGATTGGGCTTCACGATGACATCCATCCTTGATTTCTACGCTTAGTAGTGGCTAGTGATCAAGATAATCATACTCTAATGAGGATTATGGAAACAAGCTATATTTCTCTTCTAATAAGTTGTGCCACTGCGTTTACAGAGCCTGAGCGAATAACATGGGTGCGAGGAGTGCCACCGCTGAAGGTGACGGAGCTAAACACGTATTTGCAGTCCTACGATACGCAAGACTTCATGTTCAACGCCTTTCTGGAGCCGTATCAAAGGCTAAAGGAGAGCACGTGGATTGCAATCAACACGTTTGAAGAGCTTGAGCAAGGTTCAATGGAAGCCTTGAGAGAGGAGAACAATCCCATATACACAGTGGGACCTCTGCTACCACTGTCGTATTTCGAAGAGGGTGGAGACGGGCGGCTAGCCTCGTATGGAACGGCTGCCCTGTGGCCAGAAGACCACAATTGCCTAAAATGGCTAAACGGGCGAGAACGGTCATCAGTTCTGTATGTCTCGTTTGGGAGCATTGCTGTCATGTCCGCCCAACAGTTTGAACACCTGACCTTGGGCTTGGGCTTTGGGTGATCCGACCGGACCTCATGTACGGCGACACATCCCTCTTCCCCAAAGGCTACCTAGAAAGAGTGCAAGGGCGTGCATGCTTCGTGGAATGGGCACCCCAGCTCCAAGTACTCACCCACCCGGCCGTGGGCGGCTTCCTAACACACTGTGGCTGGAACTCCACATTGGAGAGCATCTCCGCCGGGGTGCCCATGCTTGGGTGGCCCTACTTTGCAGACCAAATGCTCAACAATAGGTGTTCTGTGGACGCCTGGAACGTGGGATTACATTTGGAGGCGGACCACAATGGTCTCATACACAGAGACGAGGTCGAGCGACAAGCTCGTGCCCTCATGCAAGGAGACACCTCTTCACAGCTTAAACATGCCACCTCGCTCTGGCGGAAGGCCGCCCAAAAATCTATCAAGGCTGGCGGTTCTTCCAACCTCCAATGGAAGAAACTCGTCAATGATATGGCCCAACCTCCTATTCCTTAAATTTAGTCCTTTATTTAAATTAAATAAAAACTTTTCCTCTCCTTTCCTTGGAGGTCGGCTGCTTTGATTGTAAGACATCGTTTCTATCTATATGGATATATGTTTAACCTTTTGTTTTGTTTTTGTTTTCGGAGCTGAGGTCAACTTGGCACAGCTATATAGATATTTGTTCAATCAAAGCCACATAAAGCACCAACTTCGATGTACGTGGGTGTGGGGACAATAGCCACACTAGGTAGAAAAGGGCTACTAAGAAGACAGCTCAGAGTTTTTTAATTCAACCTAAAAACAAATGAACCGTTCATTTCTCGTTTTTATGTGCTCTAATTAACTCATTGATATGTTTTCTTTCTCTTCCTTGATACGTGCACTAAACTCGTTGATATGTTTTCGTTCTCTTCAATGTGTTATCGGCGTTCTCTATATTCATGTACCACACTTTCTACCGATTGATGTACAACTAGACTCAAATTGTGCATTTGAGAACCCTTAAGTTAATGTGCGTAACCTTAGTACAAGTAGACTCAAAATGGGCAGCTATGTCATTAATTGAGCATAATATTAGTAAGCTTCTAGAGTCCAAATATCTTGCAAAGCCCATGCCTACAAGACTCTCTTAATTCAATCCCATGGTCTTTTTAATTCAATCCCATGGTCTTTTTAACAAACAAATTTCGCTACTATAGCTTCTATAGGAAAACAATGAGAAAATCTCTACAAATTTGCATTGTGAATAAAAATTTACTATGTAGAAGCCAAGGTGCATACCACTAAAGTTTGGTCCCAGGACCAAAAGATGGTACAATAAAGTGAAACAAATCAAATATACCTATGCGGCCTTCATTGAAAATCCAGTTGGTGCAAGACTTGAGGTCAGAGTATGGACAAAGCAGGGAGTTGTTTTGGAAGATCAATCACCTAAAGGCTGTACTAGTAAGGTTCTGATGGAAGCATGCATTCAACTAGGGTTTCAGATTTCATGGGAAAATTCATCTTTTGTATTTGAAGATGAGAGATGGGATATGATCTGTAATATGCTAAATGGAGTTGAGGGTAAACTTGTTATTTGAGGTGTAAGTGTTTTTTTGGTATATTTAATACATATTTATATTGGTCCCAAAAAAAATCCAACACACTTTCTTGTTACTCTTGGTTATTGCATGATCATACCTACCTTAGAAGAAATGCATGACATGTTTCTTCATCTAACCTAGAGCTTTATTGAATATGTATGAATATATATATTATATGCAAGCGAAAGCACACAAAGCAAGCAGTGGCCACGTGTAGACCATCCAGAGCCCCAATTCAATCTCTCATCTCAGTGCAACGCTGTTGTACTTAAAGGAAAACCTTGAAAAGATCTCTTCCTTGTTTTATGTCAGTTTAGTTTTGCTTGTGTAGTCTAGATAGACTTGATGATCTCAGAATGCAAAGGGGAGGTTTCCATGGAGAATAATGGAGCCTGACATTGAAGCCCTAGTACATGATGATGCCCTTGGAAATAAAGCTGAGGACCCCAAGCCATATGGCTTGCAGCAAGTCTACGACAGTCAGCTTCCTAATGCCGTGGTGCTACGTATGTTAGTCAAAAAACCCAAGGCGTGTTAAAGAGCAGGTCACATGTGCCTGGCAGCCACATCCCTCTTTGTTTGCATACATCTAGAGCTCCCATTGCCTATTAATCAGCCTTTAGCTGGTCAAAGAGGAGGAGGGTTGTTTTCAGAGCTCTAATAAAAAGATATAGGACATCAAACCTTTGATCTCATACGGAGATCGGTCTAGAAGACTGATAATCTATCATCTCTCAATCTCTGCATAGCTTTAACTATGGTCTGGTTTTCGTCCTTTACCAGACTGCCTCAACATCCTTATATCACTAAAGCATATGCAAACATGCAGTCTGCATGGGGTGCCCTTGCAACTTCCCGAGAGCATTTAGAAATGAAATGCAGATGGGAGCTTCTAGAAACACAGCACGGGCAATGTGCCTGGCTCACTGCCAGCACTAAGGATCAACTCATCTCTAGCCAAACCAGACCACAGTCCCCTGTTTTATAATATTATGCAAGGATTAAAAAAGGTTGCACTACAAGAGGCGGGGCCATTATCCACGCTTTTTTCGACGCCTTAAGAACTAAGCTCAAAATCCCCTAAACGTCGAAATACCCGTCAAAAAAAACGTCGAAATAAGTGCCGAAATAAGCATCGAAATAAGGGTCAAAATAAGTAATTTTACCATGCATTTTTTGATGGTGTTTTCGACGCCTATCTCGACTGATATTTCGACGGTTATTTCGACTGCGATTTTGACGCGTATTTCGACTGTCATTTAGACGCTATTTTCGATGGATGCAGGAAACTTTCAACGCTGTTTTCGACGGATGTAGGAAACTTTCGACGCTATTTACGGATGCAGGAAACTTTCGACCCGCTGTGCAGGTATTAAATTTTTTTTGGCATAATGGTGCATCCAGCTCCAGTCTTGTAGCTAGATGCACCATTATGCCAAATTTATAGAGTACGGTCAAAGTCAATTGTACTCTGATGTGAAGAACGAAGCAAATTTGTTGAAAAAGTTAGAGAGAGTGCCATAACATTTTTGCCATTACAAAGTAGGTACACAATTCACACAAGCGCAAACAATGGCCAAATTATATTGCAAGATGTGTATTTTACATATCAAGCTCTGATGAGATAAGCCAAAATTGAAATTTACATATCAAGCTTTAACGAGATAAGCCAAAATTTGCATCATGCAATCTATACAAGCTCAAACAAAGATGTGAACTGACCAAAATGTGTATGTACAAGGGGAAAGACATGGGCAAGGCCACTCTATGCGGAGCCCTCACTCAGGATCAACAATTGGTCCTTGCAAAAACCATACAAGACGCTTTTTTTGGTATACCAAAACAATGATCTAACATGACAAGGAAAAGCAAGTATACAAATCATAAGGTTAAGGCTTGCCGCACACTTACCATATCTACAATGCGCTCCTAATTGAGGTAGGCGCCTTCTCGCTCAAGCTTCTCCAAAAGAAAGTATGTGTTATGGCGGGCGAGCAATGTCCTCCTCTTCTCTCGTTGCCTGTCGAGACCAACCACTTGATTCTAAAAGTACTAAAACAACAAGATAAGCGTTGATACTTACAATGTAGACATAACATCAAATGAAACATATAAGATAAATGTTAATTCTTACAAAGTAGACATGGAATGCGTCCCAACCGCCGCTTCCAAGGTGAGAGCTTCCTATGCTCTCCATTCGGGCTTTGGCCTCATCCTCTTGTTGATTGTAGCGTTGGGGATTTTGAGCATGCTTTTGCCTCTCCTCATTCCAGGGCCTCGGTGCTCATGTACCAAGGCATCTCACCCTCTGCCTTCACTCTCCCAGTCACATCTCCCCGCCAATGTTTCATGACGTCCACCATGTGGTCCTTTATTCACCTCATGGAGACGACATCACTACCGCCGGCCAGCTTGTACTCATCCTTGATTTGATTTATGACTTTATCTTTCTTGTCTTTATCCAACTTTGGCCATGAAGTCATTTGCAAAGACAATGTGGCAAAGCTCGTGGATACGGCTCTTCGTCTCTTGCCCGACATTATCCAAAACCACATTGCCATTGACAATTGTGTAAAACTTTTCTCCATCGGCGGCGTGGGTGTGGGCTGTGTGTCGAAATGTTGCGATGATCGCGAGCATGGAGTGCTTCTGGCACTAGATGGGGAAGGATGCTCACGTGGGGGCGTAGACCCATCTGTGCCCCCACTTGGACAACAACCGCCTCCACCTCCACTACTTGAGCATTGTGCTCTGCGAGTGGACAAGCGACCTGAGGGAGGGGTTCTAGCGGCTCTTTGTGGGGTTTCTACAGGTGAACTAGGGTTAGAACTTAGCAGTGGTGGTGCTCGATGGTGCAGAGCCGAAGTGCCCACCCCTCTCCCAAAATATTGTTGTGCCATCCCTCTTTGCTCGAGCGTGGCTTGTGCTAAAAAACCCATGAACTGGTTAGGCGACATGGCATATGGAGAGAAGGATGGAGAGTAAGCCGGTGTCTCATCTGGAGTGCGAGACATGTTTCTACACACACATAACAAAGCCCACATAGACACTTTAATAAGAGCATACACATGAATTATCCCTCAACATTCATTATGCATAAAGCTTATGCATAAGGCTTTATGCATAAAGTATTATGCATACGCATGAGGCCTTATGCATAAAGCAATGCTTGAGCCTTATGCATAAAGTATTATGCATACGCATGAGGCCTTATGCATAAAGCAATGCTTGAGGCTTATGCATAAAGCATGAATGAGCATTATGCATAATGCTTATGCGCAAATCTACACAACAAATCCCCAGCACCCACCAAGGGTGCAATAATAATAGAGGAAAGAGAGGAAAGATCATGTGATGGTTGAGCATAACTATTGAACAACAACAAGATAAGCGTTGATACTTACAAAGTAGACATAACATCAAATGAAACATACAAGATAAATGTTGATACTTACAAAGTAGACATGGAATGCATCCCAACCACCGCTTCCAAAGTGAGAGCTTCATACGCTCTCCATTCGGGCTTTGGCTGCATCCTCTTGTTGCTTATAGTGTTGGGGATTTCGAGCATGCTTTTGCCTCTCCTCATTCCAATCCTTGGTGCTCATGTACCAAGGCTTCTCACCCCCCCTGCCTTCACTCTCCTAGTCACATCTCCCTACCAATGTTTCATGACGTCCACCATGTGGTCCTTTATCCACCTTCTTATGGGGACGACATCACTATCGTCGACCGGCTTGTACTCATCCTTGATTTGATTTATGACTCTATCTTTCTCGTCTTTATCCAACTTTGGCCACCATAAAGTCATAAAGTCATTTGCAAAGACAATGTGGCAAAGCTCGCGGATGCAGCTCTTCATCTCCTGCCGCCCGACATTATCCAAAACCACATTGGCATTGACAATTGTGTAAAAATTTTCTCCATTGGCGGGTGTGGGCTGTGTGTTGAAATGTCGCGATGATCGTGAGCATGGAGTGCTTCTGGCGCTAGATGGGGAAGGACGCTCACGTGGGGGCATAGACCCATCCATGCCCCCACTTGGATAACAACCGCCTCCACCTCCACTACTCGAGCATTGTGCTCTGCGAGTGGACGAGCGACCTGAGGGAGGTAGCGGCTCTTTGTGGGGTTTCTACAGGTGAACTAGGGTTAGCGGTCGTGGTGCCCGATGGTGTGGCCGAAGTGCCCGCCCCTCTCCCAAAATATTATTGTGCCATCACTCTTTACTCGGGCGTGGCTTGTGCTAAAAAACCCATGAACTCGTCAGGCGACATGGCATATGGAGAGAACACCTTGTGTGTTCTCTTTTAGGTTTTTGTGAGTGTGTGTGTGCTTGCAAGAGCTCAAGCTCTCGGTGTACGAGGGTAAGAACATCTACTCTTCCCTATTTGTGTTGGCGACTACATCATTGTGTTGGGAGCTCTACCGGAGGCACCGGCAAACAATCTGTGATTGAGGAGCTTTCTTTGCGGGAGTAAAGCTATAGGGCAACTATACTATCGGGGACAGTATTTTTCAGGCCAAAAACGCGTTTCAGGCGCGTTAGGACCTCCGTTTTTCAGAAAGTAGGCAATTTCAAGCACTGCGGGTAAGTCATCGATTCTATGCAGAACTCTATTTGTTGTGCAGACATTGTGTGTGCTGCAAGGAGGTCAACAGTCTCCATTGGGTGTATGTATGCACATTGAGGTCACTAGTTGTGACATTTGAGTGTAGTACAGTACCACTGTAGGAAATATAGTAGTTTGTGCAAGACAAACCAGAGTGTTGTTTCTGAGAAATTTTTGTGTCTGGCAAGATGTCAAATAATGGCATAAACCAGATTGTTGCTAAGAAGCTTGATAAGAACAACTTCCATGCTTGGAGGTTCAGGTTGACATGGGAAAGGGTTACTGGGACTACATAGAAGATGAGCATGAAGAGGCACCGGAGATATCGGAGATACCGGAATCAATCCGACTGCTGCAGATGTGAAAGACTTCAAGGATTGGAACCAAGGAGCCAGAAAAGTTATGTATTGGCTCTCTTCTATCAGTATACAGGACACCATGATTGGGCACATACAAGATGCCAAGTCCCCCAAGGAGGCGTGGGACACCTTGGTAAAACTCTATGAAACGAATACCAAGGCACGAAAGATATAGTTAAAGAATGAACATACTGTGGAGAACAAGAGTATGTCTGTGAATGACTATACATTGAAGATCAAGGGTATTGTGGAATCCCTTGCATCTATTGGCGTTTCAGTAGATGATGATGATAAGGTGTATATAGGTGTTTATAAACCCTGGATGTCCAGCTATCAGGCTATCATGGGCTTCTCTCAGAATTCTTCTCTTTATTCCCTCATCATTGGGGATACATAGCCGATTATTATAATACATGCATCCTTCATCCAATTTGTATCCAAGAACTCGACTCATTTCCTGAGGAGTCTTGCTTTCCTACATCAGAAGGGTAGCAATAGGGGCAAAGAATTTGTCCTGCAAGATTTTCTCCTTTGCTTCATTGATCAATGGATTTGACACCACTGTTACTGCAAGCAAGGAGGCTTTTCTGCTGAGCGCATCTACAACCACAATTTCTTTCCCCGACTGATACTTTATTTCAAAATCAAATTCCTGTAGGGTTTGCATCCATCTCCTTTGATGCATGTTGAGATCCCTTTGGGTGAAGATCCACTTTAGACTTTGATGATTCACTTTAGACTTTGATGATCTGTCATCAAGGTGAACCTTTGTCCCAAAAGATAATGTCTCCACAACTTTAGAGCATACACTACTGAGAGTAACTCCGTCATGGACGGCATAATTCCTCTCATGTGTTCTGAGTTTTCTGGATTCATAGGCCACTGCATGACCTTCTTGCATCAGAGCACCGCCTAAGACAAATCCATTGGCATCAGTAACTACCTCAAAGGGTCTGGTAAAATCTTGTAATTTAAGGACAGGGTTGGTTAGTAAGGTTGTCTTTAGCTTGTCAAAGGCACTCTGACACATTGCAGTCCGCTGAAAAAGTGTACTCTTCTTGAGAAGGTTAGTTAAGGGGGATGCTATCTGCGCATACCTAGGTATAAAGATCCTATACCATCCGATTAACCCTAGGAATCCTCTGACTTCCTTTACTGACTTGGGTTTTGGCCATTCTACGACTGCTTGGATCTTTGCAGGGTCAGGAGAAATCCCATCCTTTGACACTATGAATCTTTGCTCTTCTTTGCAAAGAGTTGGTGTTTCCTTAGGATTTCCAGGACCTTGCGCACATGATCTTCATGGTCTGCAACATTCTTTGAGTATACCAAGATCTCATCAAAGAAGACAAGAACAAAATCATCCAAGTATTCTCTGAGAATATCTTGCATACGATTAAATGTCACTGGGGCATTAGTCAATCCAAACGGCATGACTCTGAACTCATAATGCCCATAGCGAGTATTGAATGCTATCTTTGGGATGTCCTACTCCGTGATTCTGATCTGGTAGTATCCGGATTTGAGATCTATCTTTGTGAATATTTGGGTCCTACTTAACCGATCCAGAAGTTCATCAATCCTAGGAATAGGATACCTATTCTTAATTGTTAATTAATTCAGTCCTCTATAGTCAATACAGAGTCTTAACATTCCATCTTTCCTTTTTTGAAAGAGAACGGGCGCACCCCAAGGTGAGACACTGGGTCTGACGAATCCCTGTTCTAACATACAAACTTAAACTAGTCACACCACCAATATGAAATTGCCTTTTTCACAGAATCAGCTATCTTTAAAAATAATAATTTAATGAAACCATGGTGTCACTAATCATAAATCTCTGCTTAAATCCTTATTTCTAATCATTCCTTCATCGGTGTACCTATGGCATCATTGGCAACCAAAATGCTCACCACCTGTTCACTCAGGGGCCTTTTCGATAGTTCCTAGCTCATAGAGTAACCGGCAATACATTCACAACTCTTACTCCTTGTTCCAATGTCTTCCACCATGCACGTGTGGGTATCGTCGGCGACCCAGAGCACCATATGGTCAGCACCCTCTAGGATCCTTCGCAGGTGACCCAACGCTTCACTCATAGGCCGCTTCCTTGGTCCCTCATCCACCGTACCGGAAGCTCACCATTTAAATTGAACCGAGGTTGGTCAAGACCTCGACCGACCTTGCTACGCGAGACGTCCTCCGTTGACTCTCCGCCGTCAGGTGTTGCAACTTGATCATCTAGGTCTCCACGATCTCATTCACAAGACGGTCAAAATGCTTTCCCAGCATTGTTGACATAAAACAATCATTTGAAAATAGGTCATAAATACAATTTCTATAACCAACTCTCGTCTTTCCACATCAATCAACATTACTTAATCCATATTCATTTCATATAAATTCCCATTCTCATCCAATTACATCATTTTTCATCATCTCATCACTTCTTTCCTCAAATATCCTCATCATATTCATTTCATATAAATTCCCATTCTCATCCAATTATATCATTTTTCATCTCGTCTTTCCACATCAATCAACATTACTTAATCCATATTCATTTCATATAAATTCCCATTCTCATCCAATTACATCATTTTTCATCTCGTCTTTCCACATCAATCAACATTACTTAATCCATATTCATTTCAATTCCCATTCTCATCCAATTACATCATTTTTCATCTCGTCTTTCCACATCAATCAACATTACTTAATCCATATTCATTTCATATAAATTCCCATTCTCATCCAATTACATCATTTTTCATCTCATCACTTCTTTCCTCAAATATCCTCATCAGATCTCATCCACTTACATCATTTTTCATCTCATCACTTCTTTCCTCAAATATCCTCATCATATTCATTTCATATAAATTCCCATTCTCATCCAATTACATCATTTTTCATCCCGTCTTTCCACATCAATCAACATTACTTAATCCATATTCATTTCATATAAATTCCCATTCTCATCCAATTACATCATTTTTCATCTCATCACTTCTTTCCTCAAATATCCTCATCAGATCTCATCCACTTGTATTTACCCATACATCTCATCAGATCTCATCCACTCGCATTTACTCATACATCTCATCAGATCTTATCCACTCGCATTTACCCATACATCTCATCACATCACATTCATTAACATCTATCGAGTTTACATCGCATCTTATCACATCCATTTCACATCACATCTCATTCATTCACATTCCGATTCACATCACAACACATCCGTTCACATCCCATACCATTCAATCTCATCCCCATTCACATGCCATCACATCCCTTATCATTCATTCACATCCCGATTCACAGGCTATCACATTCATTCACATCCCTTATCATTCATTCACATAGTGATTCACATGCTATCACATTCATTCATATCCCATATCATTCTATCCAATTTACATCACATCTCATTGCCTCTATTCTCGTTCATATCCATCACATTCACATCCACATATATTCTTCCACATACATCCTCATCCATACTTATCACATACACATCCACATCTATACTTTCACATACATCCACATCCATCCTTTCACATACATACATCCACATCCATTCTTTCACATACATCCACTTCCATTCTTCACATACATCCACATCCATTCTTCACATACATCCACATCCATTCTTTCACATACATCCACATCTATCCCATATCATTCATTTACATCCTCATTCACATGACATCTCATTACATCTATTCACATCACATCCATCCATCCATTCATTCACATTTATCTGATTCACATCACATCCATCCATCTATTCATTCACATTTATCTGATTCACATCACATACATCGATTCATTCTCATTTATCTGATTCACATCACATCTATCTAGCCATTCATTCATATTTATCTGATTCATATCACATCTATCCATCCATTCATTCACATTTATTTGATTCACATCACATCTCTCCAATCATTATCATTTATCTGATTCACATCACATCTATCCATCCATTCATTCTTTTATAAAAATCAACTTCAATGGGAATAACACTTTTATAAAAATCCTTTTATATATCAATTTATGCATAAATTCAATTTTAAGGAAAATAACACTTTCGAAATAGAAATAAATCCTTTATGCATCTTTCTATGCATAAAATAAAATTTAATAAGAAAAACTCTTTTGAAATAAAAATAAATTCCTTTATGCATCTTTCTATGCAATAAAATCAAAATTAATGAGAATAACTCTTTTGAAATAAAAATAAATTCCTTTATGCATCTTTCTATGCATAAAATCAAAATTAATGAGAATAACTCTTTTGGAATAAAAATAAATTCCTTTATGCATCTTTCTATGCATAACATCAAAATTAATGAGAATAACACTTTTGGAATAAAAATAAATTCCTTTATGCAGCATTCTATGCATAAAATGAAAATTAATGAGAGTAAATCTTTTGAAATAAAAATAAATTCATTTATGCATCTTTCTATGCATAAAATCAAAATTAATGAGAATAACTCTTTTGGAATAAAAATAAATTTCTTTATGCATCTTTCTATGCATAAAATCAAAATTAATGAGAATAACACTTTTGGAATAAAAATAAATTCCCTTATGCATCTTTCTATGCATAAAATCAAAATTAATGAGAATAACTTTTGAAATAAAAATAAATTCCTTTATGCATCTTTCTATGTATAAAATCAAAATTAATGAGAATAACACTTTTGGAATAAAAATAAATTCTTTATGCATCTTTTTATGCATAAAATCAATTTTGATGAAAGTAATACTTTTATAATAAAAAATATTCTTTTATGCATCACTTTATGCATAAAAATCAATATTGGTGAAAGTAACACTTTTATAATAAAAATATATCCAATATGCATCTTTCTACGTATAGAAATTAATTCCAATGAAAATAACGCTTTTATAATAAAAATATTTTCAATATGCATCTTTCTATGCATAGAATGAAAATAACAATTTTAGAATACACAAACGGAGGTGATTACTCTTTTTGAATAACATAAAGATAAAACTTATTTTCACAAAGTTTAAGAAAATTTTACCTTAACCTCCTTTGTATGGCTGACCATTTCTCAATTTTTACATTCTAAATCTACTTAGAATTTACCCCGAGATGAATTTAGCACTCTAATTTAATCAATTTCTATTTTTTTAAGAGAAAACAATACGAAAAGTTTAACTCTATTTATTTGATTACACATCTTGGATAAAGAAGGGCTGAATTCAATGAAGAGAAGGGGAAAGCCTTTCCATCAAGGCATAACATCTAATTTCAATTTAAAAGAAGCAAAAAATCATAAAACCATAGAATAGAATTAGAAAAAAGTAGAATTTCTAACTTACATGGAGTTTTGTGAGCTATCCTTTGGCTTGAGGGATTGAGGGTTCTACTCTTGCTTGGATCAAGAGTGGCCACCAATTCTTTGTGGAGGAAATAGTCAAAAACAAGTGAATTATCAATGAATTCAATGTTTTTGGCTCTCGGGAGGAGTAGAGTAACAGTGCAAAAAACACTATTAAGCTTCTACAAAGGGGAGGCTTCTATTTATAGGAAAAGTGAGCCTCTAACCAAGCAAACTGATTCTAGAATTTTTCAGATAAGTTTGGTCACTTTTTGACCATTTTTAGGTCAGTTTAGCTTACATTTTAGGTCAGTTTAGCTTACTTTTTGGTTCTAGTTAAAACACAAGAGAGGAAAGATGAAAATATCTCATTATTTGTGAGTTTAAAACTCATCCACACATGTGAAATAGGCACCTCCTTCATGAGGGTAATTCCCCCACACTAAGGTGTCAAAAATGCATCATTTCCTCTAAATATCTCTTCTTTTTTAACTAATAATCTTGTCCTTAGTCAACTCTTCATCTTATGTGAGTATTTACTCATTTTTGGGCGGATTTTCTTTATTTCTTAAATTTATCTTCTCCTTCCCTACATTTGGATTAATCTAATTGGCCCCTCAGAACCTTAATCTAAAATTTTCAGAAAATCTAGACCCTTAGGCTAAGGTCTTTTGAACAGATTATAATTTATTTCTAATGCACCTTCTGAAATCCTTTTTGAACTTCTGTTTTGGGAAAATTTATTTTAATAAGAAGAGATATTTTTCCATCCAAAAATATCTAAAAATTAAATAATCTCTCTCTAGAATATTTTCTCTCTCTAAGCCAAAATAGGTAGAAACAAGATCTGTTCATATTCTGACAAGGGGAATGATTACAGGGGGAGAGATTGGACATCTTGAGGGGATGGGGGAGGAATCTTACATCCTACCCCACTTAAAAAACATGAGATGTCCTCATCTCGCAGGTGGAGTATGATCTCTTTCATCTTCTTCTTCTTCTTCAATTACTTCCAGCATTACTGCCTTGGAAGTGGATAGCCGATTTAAGGTATAGGTCTTGCATTACTTTGGATTGAAACTGTAGGTTGGTTAGAGGGTCTACCTTTGAAATTTCCGTGATTTTGGCGGATAGAAACCTGATTACTCTGGAGTCTAGAATCTTGATCCCTAATTTCCCTGCCCTAAAAACCTTGATCCCTAATTTCCCTGCCCTAAAAACCTTGATCCAAATGGAGTTGGACAATCCATACTGCGATGTCCAATTCCTTGACAGTTACAACATTTCACTCCCTTATTCAAGTGTGGAACTTTTGAAGTTAAATTCTAGGGGATTGAGTTTCGGGAAAAGGACATTTCTTCCATTCTGGAACTTCCCCTATCTTGGGATTGACCCTGATATCTCTTAGGCCGTGGAAGGTTGGAATCACCTTCTGGAACTAAAAACCTTTTGAAAGGTGATGGTGCTGGCTTTGGTAGGATTTTGACATCAAAGGTCTTGGTCGCCACCATCCGCACTGCTTCGGCCATGGAAACTGGCTTGGCGTTCTTCACCAAAATATTCAAAGGTGCATTCAGTCCCCGATGTTCTTCATTCAGCAGTGGCGAGTATTTGAGGACGAGAGCGAATGCTTGGTGATATACTTCAATAGTTCTACTCCCCTAGGTTAGCTCTAAGAATTCGTTCATCTTTGTTTCCGGGAGGACAGAACCTCATCCTTAGGTAAATTTTGAGATCATTCCATGTCTGGGTATTCCGATCTAGACGGTTTGTCTCGCAGTGGTTTCTCCATGCCACTCTGGCTGTTTCTACAATCTCTTCAACCTTGTAAGAGCCATTTGGCTCTTCTCATTGTACCCAGTGACATTGAAATATTCTTCCATTGCATCGATTCACTTCTCCATAGCCACCATTAGGAATTTTTTAGACCCAAAAAGGGCCTCCTAAGGATTCCTAATTTTAAGAGATTAGAGCTTAAAAATCTAGGCTTAAGGGAGACAAAGGCTATGATGACCCCTACTTTTTGCCTTGCCACATCAGCCATACCCCCCTAGTTTCACTTTTTAAAGGGAATATTCTCATACTCTCTCTCTTACTTTTTGACTTTTCTCATACTTTCTCTCTTACTTTTTGAAATTTTTATCTTCACTCTCTATAAATTGAATCTTTCTTGTCAGTTTGAAATCTTCTTTCTCATTAGCTCCCACCATATCTCCCTTCCACATCAGCAAAACATTCTCGTATTTACGTGGGCCCCAAAAAGTGAAATTTTTTTATTTTTTATTTTTTTACATTTTGAGGTGGAAAAAACACCACCCAACCAATATGTATGATAAAAATAAAAATTTTCCTCCAAAAAACTTGTAGTTCAAGGGTCACGTCAGAAGCGTGTTAGGAGCCAGTACATCCATAACTAACTGTCAGGTCCCCACAACCCCATAAACATAACTAATTGCTGTCAGGAACCACTACATCCATGAGATCCTGAAATTGTGGGGACCCAAAAATTATTATTTTTTAATTTTTCTCATAAATGTAATTTATTGATAAAAAACTCCATGTTAGTATATTTGTATATCAAAAATATCATTTTTTACTTAGAAAAACGGATTTGTGTTAAACCTGTTAAACGTGCAAACAGCAAAGTTTTAAGAGTCTCTCACTCACTCCCTCTCTCTCTCTCTCTCTCTCTCTCTCTCTCTCTCTCTCTCCCCCCTATGAGGATCTCTCTGCTTAGCTATGGAGCCTTTGTAAGTTGTGTGTAGCCCCTTGTGAAGCTAGAAAACGGAAGGTTGATTTACACATTCGTATTCCTCAAGAGTATGGTAGCTCTAAAAAAACCCATCGTACTGATGCACAATCTGTCCAAGCTCGTAGGATAGCTAAGGAGAAAAATGTAGATCTTTGGGTTGATGGGCATCTCTATCTGGTTGACCCTCCATTAAGAGCAAACCCTCCTTTTCCACAATTTATCATCTTTTATTCGTGAAGGAGAGCTTGGCTTGTTAGGATACTACAGAAGATTGACTACAAGTGGAGCTTGGCAAACCCATATTCAACACCATATTGGGGAATATGGGAATTTTCCACAAGTTTGGGACACGTGGTCAAAAGTTTGGATTAACCATAACTTAAACACCACTAATTCAAAATGAGCGCTTTATAGCTCTTTAGATTCCATTTTTCAAGCGCTTTCCAACGATAGGTCATATGATAGGGTTTTGAGAAACTTACAAACATGTTATTCATGTCTCCTTTTTTAAGTATTCAAAAATGGGAATTGGGAAATTCCCAAATTCACTAATATGGTGTTATTCTCCAATCTAAATTGCAAGCATCACAATTTAGCCTTTTACAATGTCAAGAAGGACTTAAACATCATCAGAGATAAAATGAAAGGGATCCTCGCAGAGAATGTGGAGAAGAATGCAAAGATTCAAAGGCTAGAGGAACTTATCAAACGACTCAAAGCAATGCCAAATGGTGCTCGCGAATGCAAAAAGACATTGGCTGCTATAGAATATCTTATGTTTAAAGGTGGAGCACGGAAGAAAAGGATTCGTACAACAAAGTAAGTAACATAAACTTTCATTATGCACTCAGTGATTTAAACAAAATAGTCATGATTTGTGTTCTGCCAGGAATTTTTTGCAAGAGGTGTGTGGGTTCTAATGAAGAGAGATGGAAGGATTTGGTCAAAGCCATTCTGAATACCAAGGATATTCTCTCAATTATTACTGACCCTCATCATCCTAAAATACGCCAAGCTGTTGTCAGCAATGCAGTGAGCGAGATTACCACCTCCATCGATTCTTCATTAATTCAACATGCTTGTGATGCAGCTGGAATCAGCATGAAAGGGTACCAAGCAATCCGTCAGGTTGTAAAAGATGCATTTCTAAGACAAGGAATCACTAGCACTTTATTTCCTACACTCAAGGTGATTCACAATGTCAAGCATATCAATGATGATGATGTGAAGCGAGCTATATGACAGTTTTATCACGTTGCTAACATTAGACACAGGGTCGAGGAAAATCAAGACAACAAGTACAAAATTTCACTATGATGCTTACAATAACATCTTTATTCATATTGAGAGACTACAACAAGCTATGGTGAAGTTCTATGGTCTTTCACTAGAATTTTATTTACAGTTTTGGGGAGCACACTTTCATTTGTGCTCAAGCTAGATGAGTGCCAAATTGTGAAAGGTCAGAAGCTCGAACATATGAGCATTGCACTCATGAATGAGGCCATGATCTGTGCATGGGAAAAGACTACCAAACCAAGTTTTAGTGTGCAATCTAAAAAAGAGGTATGGTGGCTCGGTGCATTCGAGGTATCGAAGGAGACACATGAGGTATTGACATGGATAATTGAAAGGACTCCCTAGATAACAGATGTAATCAAAAAGCAAATCGATGGTCAACTTCTAGATGTAGAAAACATAGGAAAGTTCAAGGTGGATTGGCATCTTGGGGGAGATTTGAAGACAATTAAATGCATGATGGGTTGTGCTCAAGGCGCGACATCAAGATGGCCTTGTCCATACTGCAATGCTCAGATTGATATTCCTAGGCAGAAAAAGACAAATGGAAAAGGTATTTGTCCCTATTGCTACCCTACTTATGCAAGAAAGCAAAACTCCTCAGGAGTTGAACAAAGTTCAAGGGTACAGCAGCCTGGATGATGGCATTATGTATTATAATTGCAGGCTATGCATTCCCAATGATGAGGGAACCAAGGACCAAATTCTGAATGAAGCCCATGACAGCCTTATAGCAAGACATCCAGGTTTCATAAAAACCTACATGTCTGTAAAGAAAAGATTCTTTTGGCCTAGTCTAAAAAAGGATGTACTGAATCATGTACGTTAATGTCTGACATGCCAGAAAGTCAAAGCTGAAAGAGTAAAAATGCCTGGGAAGTTATATCCAGATGAAGTGGGAATGTATCAGTATGGACTTTATTACTAGATTACCTTCAGTGCAATCAGGTTACAACTCCATTTTTGTGGTAGTTGACAGACTAACCAAAGTTGCCCATTTGATCCTAGTAAAAGAAACCTACACTGCAGTGGATGTGGCCAGAGTGTTCCTCAAAGAAATCTTCAGATTGCATGGCCTACCCAGGAGAATAGTAAGTGCTCGAGATCCCAAGTTTACTTCAAGGTTCTGGACTGCATTTTTCGAAGTAATGGGAACTTTCTTGGATCTTAGCACAGCTTATCACCCTGAGACCGATGGTCAAACTGAAAGGGTAAACCAAGTAATCGAAGATATACTTCGGTCATGCTGTGGGGCAGAGAACCCAAGAAGTGTCTAAGCTATCTGCACCTAGTCGAGTTCGCCTACAATGCTTCTTATCACCGAAGTATCGGGATGAGCCCTTTTAAAGCTCTGTATGGACAAGATTGCTTAACTCCATTAACTTGGTCCGACCCATTGATTAGGGGGTCGAGATGTCCAGACAGATGCTTGACGACATGGAGCAGTAGATGCAGTCAATTCGTAAAGATATTAAAGCTGCCCAGGATTGACAGAAGCAGTATGTTAATAAGAAGAGGACAGACAGAGAATTCAAAGAAGCAGATATGGTTTTCATTAGAGTACGGCCCAAAAGAAGTTCTCTATCTCTTGGGAAGTACAAGAAGTTATCCCTCAGATATTGTGGGCCATATCTAATTACAAAGAAAGTAGGTGACTTAGCCTAGAAGCTGCTTGAGCTCTTGCAAGCACACACACACACACGCACACAAACCCTAGAAGAGAACACAAAAGGTGAGAGGCTAAAATTTCTTCTTCTTCTTCACACAACAAAAGAGGACTACAAAGAAGATAAAGTGACTAACACACATAATAGAGTATATATAAGTGGTCCATAATGTGAACACGCTAAGAGGATTGGGTAGATGTGGACTAGTTGGTGTAGTCGAGCTTGTAGAATCTTTGGCAAAGATATGTCAGTGCTAGCTACCAAACCTGCCAGTGATATAAATGTTAAACGGTCATGCAGGCACCTTGTGAGTGTTAGCTCATGTTGAGCTCATGCAAGCACCTTGTGAGTGTTAGCTCATGTTGAGCTTAACATCTCAATATGGAATACCTTGTAGTTGTCTCCAAAAGGTGATCTCCATCGTATCTTCAAAGGTCTGTAGCGCTAGGCGAGCATCCACATGATGTGTTCATAGTACCCAAGAATCTACTTGAGGGTGGGCCCTTTGTTGATGTCGAAGGCCAAACCCTGTGCGCCTTCAGAGTACTGGTCCCAATCAGGAAAAGACTTCAATAGCGTGATGATCAAGCTAAAGAATTGAATAGTTTTGCAATCACAACTGGGTCAAGGACTTGGTTGTAGTAGGTGGATGAAATCATGGATGCGTCGGACCATAGTTTCTTTGGTACATGGCTACTCTACGCTGACAGCAGGGGAGTGAACCAAGGAAAGTTGAAATTCAACTTGGGGTTCTACTTCTGTTTCTCATGGAAGACATTCCACGCCCACTTTCATAATATCAGGAGGTAATCTTGGCTAATGTAAAATGCATGAGGTGCGTCCGAGATGAAAGGCTTGGTGAGGAAGGGTCACGGCTGCTTGCCCATGAGTTCAAACATGATGTGGAGAGCAGCCTGGTGGGTGACCAGTGGTATCCTCTACGTGTCGTGGGGGGGTGGTCTCGCCGCGCCACTGGTCATGCTTTGCATGTCGAGGTAAGGAGGCAGGACATAGATGTCCATGTGGTTTGTGAACCGGGTGATAGGATCTGCCTGGAGTCGTCGATCAAGCAGAATGGCAATGGCCTGCTCGAACTCCATACGGTTGAGGGGATCCTACCAGTTGAGAGGGTTGAGCAGAGGGTTGACCTCCTCATGCTCTAGTGATGGGGCGGCAACAGAATCTCTCCTTCTTCAAGGTTTTGGTATGTGGAGGGCTGGTGTGTCAGAGATGGGGGTGGAGGGGTTGTGGATGCAAAGGGTCCCTGGTGAGGTTAGCATCAAGGATGGGTAGGGGTTTAGTGGAGGTGGAGTGTGCACTCCTAGCTACAGTGATAAAAAAGGGGGTGATGGAGGTGGGGTGGAAAAATGGATGTGTGGAGAAGAAGGTTATACATGGAAGAGTGGGAGGGTGGATGTGCCCGACGGGGGTGGAGATGGTGGGGGTTAGCTACTGATATGGGTGGAAGAGGAACTGGGTTATGGTGGGGGAGGTGGGGAAGAAGAGGGTCGTGGGGGTGGTGGTGGTAGATTGCCTTGGCCATCATCTCTGCCATCGTTCTTGTCAGGGCCTGGGCCTGCTTCAATGGCATCTGCAGGTGTAAGATTCCTCCCTCTGGCTTTTGAGGTGTGCAGGTGTAAGAACCTCCCCTTCTAATCTTATAATTATTCCCCTCTCTGAAGTAAAAGAAAGATCATGTTTACCCTATTTTGGCCTAGAGAGAGAAAATGTCTAGAGAGAGGTAATTCAAAATTGAGATATTTTTGGATATAAAAATCTTCCTAGTGTCTAAAATGGTTTCCCTTGAAATAGAGATTCAAAAATAACTTTCCAATGTGCAATTGGAATTAATTAAAAATAGGTATAAAGGATCTTAGCCTAAGGGTCTAGATTTTCACAAATTTTTGAATTATGCTCCAATTAAGCTTCCTATGGACCAATAAGATTAATCCAAATGTAGGGAGGAGATAAATTGAAGAATAAAAGAAAATCCCCCAAAAATGAGTAAGTGCTTACATAAGATGAAGAGTTGACCAAGGACAAGGTTTATTAGTTAAAAAAGAAAAGATATTTAGAGGAAAGGATGCATTTTTGACACCTCAGTGTGGGGATCTCCCCTCATGAAGGAGGCGCCTAATTCACATGTGTGAAGGAGTTTTAAACTCATAAATAATGAGTTATTTTCATCTGTCCTCTCTCCTATTTTAACTAGATCCAAAAAGTGAGCTAAACTGACCCAAAAATGGTGAAAATTTGACCAAGTTGATTTGGAAAACTCTAGAATCAGTTTGCTTGGTTAGAGGCTCATTTTTTCCTATAAATAGAAGCCTCCCGCTTTGTAAAAGGTTAATAGTGTTTATGCACTGTTACTCTACTCCTCCCATAGCCAAATACATTGAATTCACTTGATAATTCAATTGTTTTTGACTAAATCCTCTCCAAAAGAATTGGTGGCCACTCTTGATCCAAACAAGAGTAGAACCCTCAATCCCTCAAGCCAAAGGAAATCTCGTAAAACTCCATGCAAGCTAAAAATTCTACTTTTTAATTTCTAATCTATGGTTTTCTGATTTCTTTGTTTTTTTTTAGTTGATTAAAGTGAATTTTGATATTATGCCTTGATGAAAAGGCCACTCCCTTCTCTTCCTTAAGAATTCAGCCCTTCTTTATCCTAAAATGAGTAACAAATAAATTGATTTAAACTTTTCTTGTTGTTTACTCTTTAGAAAGTGAAAATTGAATAGATTAGAGTACTTTACTTCAAATTGTGATGAAGTGCTACTTCCGCTGCTAGCACCCCTGAATTCGTTGTTGCGCGGTGGGGACAGGGATCTCACAGCTAGTATTAGAGAAAATTGGCTAATGTGGATCAACAGAGAAGCCAAAAATGTCAAAAATTTATGAAGTAGTAGTAAAAGGTTGTAAGTGTGTGATAAAATGCATACAAATTGTTATTCAGAGACTGAAATTCATAAAAATTGGTAATTGGGTCTTTATATGGAAGTACCACAATTACATGGAATCCTTGACTTGCTTGAGACCTAGACATGATGGTATTTACCTTATAGTTCCAAGGACGGTGACTACCCGTATATACCGAGGATATAACTGTAGCTCTTTACTGGCAGTATATACGAGTAAATCTAAGACTTGAAATTATGAGCATAAATGCTATCCAGATGATGAATTCGAATGTGATTGATATGATTTTTAAATTCTGGTTGAGAACTGATGAGTTGATTTGGATTTTGATTGAAAAATAATGATTCTTGAATTTTGGTTGAAATGTAATAAGCTGAACAAAACTAGAATGAGGATGAATGGGATGAGTCCCTATGATGATGTTCATTAACTGGAATGACGTTAATGACTTCAACAAATCACTATGAGATTAGTGGATTGTGCTGACAGATTGCTGCTGTTAACACTTGATGCAATCGATCAAGTTAAGGGATGTCAAATTAAAAATCTGTATTCTTGAAAATTCCCATGGAGGACTGTTCAGATAGAAATTTTGGTCTAATGGTGGACCATTATTGTAATAAGGATTTGAATGTTATGATCTAAGTGAATTATTATTTGATGATGAGTTCTATATAAGGGATCTTTATCCCATGATTCTGTTGGGTTCACCAGACTATAAGGAACCCCAAAAATTAGTTGGATCTTAAGGGAAAGAGTTCTCCTCTAATTTTTGCGAGATGAGGACATCTCACATTTTTTACGTGGGGTAGGATGTAAGATTCCTCCCTTCGGCTTTTGAGGTGTGCAGGTGTAAGAACCTCCCCTTCTGATCTTATAATTATTTTCCTCTCTGAAATAAAAGAAAGATCCTGTTTTGGCCTAGAGAGAGAAAATATCTAGAGGGAGATAATTCAAAATTGAGATATTTTTGGATATAAAAATCCTCCTAGTGTCTAAAATGGTTTCCCCTAAGGAATTATGGTGGAAATTTCATCTTTTGACACTAAAATTTAATTCAAATCCATGTTTTCTTAATTATCATAAAAATTCTTCTTTTTAACTAAATATCATACCTATTTTTTTTAATAAACTTGACATCCCTCTTTTTCTCACTTTAATGAGTGCAATCCAATTATCATGGGAATTTCTCTTTTACCATAAATTAAATATATTTAAAATTCTTCTTAAAAATTACATAAAAATATCAATTAATTCCATTAAGCTAAGAATATCACTTTTCTCATTTAAATATTTGAATTCCAATATGGTGGGAATTCCTCTTTCATCATTAAAACTTACCTATGCAAAAAGAAAAATTTAACTAAATTTTCTCTTAAAATTTAAATAAAAAAATCTCCATTGATTCCTTTACACTAGGAATTACACTTTCCTCATTTAAATATTTGAATTCCAATATGGTGGAAATTCCTCTTTCATCATTTAAATTTATCTATGCAAAAAGATAAATTTAACTAAAATTCTTCTTTAATTTTTAAATAAAATATACATTATTTTAGCATCCTAATTTTTCTCTTACTTCATTGGAATACATGAATTTCCATTGTCATGGGGATTACTCTTTTAACATAAAGATGAATTACTAGAAATTTCTCTTTTTTCTAATTAACTATTTATGCATAAACAAAAAAATTAAATTTTCCATGATTATAATGAGAATCATTCAATTAATCTAGGATGATTAATCCTAGAATATGGTAGAAAGTCCTCTTTTCATATTATGAATGAAGATGATTTATGTGTAAACTTTTTAGAAATTTTACCATAGCTCCGTTGCTATTACTGATAATTCTCAATAATTTTGAAAACATAAAGTTTAGTAATATCATATGATAGAATAACCATTAATTGGATCAATATCCAATTATGGACTTGTTTCCTAATTTTTCCATGAATTAAATAGCATAAAAGCATAAAAAAGCCACTTATTTGGTCTCAATTTGACAAGCATAGAAATTACTTTTAGATTGGAGAATTGCTCCATGAGAAGCTTCATTTGAATATAGAATAGGTCATAGGAATGACCATTCTTTGGGGGAGAGAGAGAAATGCTTTAAAAAAAACATTATAATTTAAGCATAACTAGAAATTTATGTGTTTTATCACTACAATTCATTAAAGAACTTCAATTGTATTAAAAAGCCATTCAATTGAATGCTTCTCAAGCTTGAAAGGGGTCGAGAAGAGAGAAAAATTTTGAGATTAAATAAAAAAGACCATAAACCACACTTTACCTCCTAGATTTCTTGAATCTTTAATCAAAGTAGAGGCCCCCAACCAATCAATTGGTTTGGTATGTTGATCAAGACTCCAAGGAAGATTGAAGAGAGAGAGAAGCTCCAATCTCTTCAATTTATAGAGGGTTTTTGGAGGATAATAGAAAATAAGCTTATCTTAGAGTAATACCAGCATAGTTTACTTCATAGATGAGAATACAAAAGAATGAGGGTCTATTTATAGGTGAGGGAGGCCACTAACTGAGTCCAACTGAGTTATAGAATTTTTCAGCTTCAATTTGGTTGAATTTGGACAAGATTTGGACCAGTTTGGCTCCCTTTTTGATTTGGTTTGATCTAAGAGAGAGGAGAGATAAAAATATCCTATTATTTTTTAGTTTAAAACTCATCCACACATGTGCAATAGGCGCCTCCTTGAAGGGCCCCCTTCTCCTTACCAATGTGTCAACAATGAATGATTACTCTAAAATATCTCATTTTTTTTATTAATACTTCATAATTTTTGACTAATAAATATAATACTTAGTCGACTCTTCATCTTATGTGGGCATTTACTCATTTTTGGGTATTTTCTTTTATTCTTTGGATTTATCTTATCCCAACACTTGGATTGATCTTATTAGTCCATAATAGGAACCTTAATTGGACCATAATCCAAAATTTTCAGAAAATCTTGATCCTTAGGCTAAGGTCTTCTAAATCATTTTCTATTAATTCCAATTGCAAAATCTATTTTGATTTTTTGTTTCAGGAAAATACTTTTTTGATATTTGTAGAATTATTGTTAATTGTTCAATGCTTTAAAAAGGTAAGCAAAATTAAGGAAATGAAAATCTTACTATTATTTTATGAAGGTGTCAATGCTAATTATTTATCCAAAAATATCCCAATATTGATTTACCACTCTCTAGAAATTTTTATCTCACTAGGCCAAACAAGGAAAAATAATATTTTCTTGTATTCAGAAACATAGAATGATTACAAGGGATTGAAGTAGAGGCTTATTAGTTATTCAGGCTGAGGAGGAATCTTACACTTCATCTTATGTGAGCATTTACTCATTTTTGGGAGATTTTTTTTTATTCTTCAATTTATCACCTCCCTACATTTGGATTAATCTTATTGGTCCATAGGACCTTAATTGAAGCATAATTCAAAAATTTCTTAAAATCTGGACCCTTAGGCTAAGGTCCTTTATAAATATTTTTAATTAATTCCAATTGCACATAGGAAAGTTCTTTTTGAATTAAGGTTGAGAAATTATATGATAGAAGGAATATCTTTGGATATTTTAATTGGTAAAATCACTAAATGGATATTTACCCAAAACTAGATGTTTATCTGAAGGGAATTCTTGTAGAACTAAACCGAATGAATTTGGCTAGACTACGAGAGGGACGGATAGTAAACCTACTTGTCCATCTCTCGATCTGAATCAAGTAAAAACTTTGTGACCAATTCTAGTTCACAAAGAATAGACTACTAGAACTAAACTAGTTTTTCCTGACCGAACTCACCACCAAGAATCTAGTTGGACAATAAGACTGAATGATGGGTAGATTACCCTGATGAGAGATCAAGGATCCTCATTATGAAACTAGTAATCATGGAAAAAGGGTTTTTGGAACCAATCTCAAATTGGAATTTTACTTGCATTGGAACCGCTGTTTTTTTAATTCAAAGGACTCTTTTATGCTAGAATGCTGGAGGAAGCATTTGGCTTATGTTTTTCTAAGAGGAGGTTCTTTGAAACTCGTCAAGGGACGTCGCTCATCACGGCAAAGCCTGCCAAGGTATTGACCAGCCTTGGTACGGTTAAAATGGTGTGCCTCCGGTATGATGGGCGAGGACTGACGAAGCGGTCCCTGAGTGAAGTGCTAAGACACCTAAGGAGGATCCTAGAGGGTTCTGACTAGGCGATGCACGGGCTCGTGGTTGCTAGGACACCCATGCGTACGTCGAGAAAGATTTCAGATGGACTAAAAGGAAAGATTTTTGGGAACCAAATTTTGATACTGGATCTCGTTGTTGGTCAGCTGGTCTTCAACGAAGAGTCCAAAGGATATTATTGTAATACAATGGACTCAGAATTTTGGAAAATGATGATCAGAAATATTATGATTTCTATTGAAGGATTGTTTTAAAGCCAGTCGAATCTATTATAAATGGTAATTTCATATCGGGTGTGTACGTGGTATGCCTACCTTAATTTTTGCAAGAATCGCCGGCTAGGGGGCCTGGGAAGTTTTTTCCTCGGTACCCGGGTAAAAACACAACCAAAGCTTTATAAAGGAATTCCTCCAATACAGTGGTCGGGTGGTAACCCATGGGCAGGATGGGGTTAGGTTGGATCGAAGGAGTCCTAAGAAACAACTACATACGATTAGTTATGTTAATTAGTTTAAATCCTAAGAAGACCTTGTTCTGCGGGGGAGGGGATCAACGCTGTGCCTCATAAATGAGGAAAAAAGCAGTGATTCCATGGACCAAGTGCAAGTCTTCAGGTTTGCTTAGATCAGTTTAACTAGTTAAGACTTTGACTCGCTAGACATTAGGGGAAGGTTGAGGTCTATAGGGGCCCTTTAAGATGCCATGTGATTAAAAGGTTATTAAGGAAAAGAGCCAATCGTGTGATGCCATGTATACAAAAATGTTGGGTGATTAAAGGTGGTCAAAAGATTCTCTAGAAGATAAATGTTGGGCGTTGAGGGGTGAGAGAAGGGTAGGAGCATGAGGGCGTTGAGGCGAGAGAGGGGCACGAGGGTGTGATAGCATTGAGAGAGGGGAGGCACTTGGGCGAAGGGCTCACAAAGGGCTTTGTGAGCCCTCGGTTGGCTGTCCAACAGCTTTAAAGCCATTGGGGACATCCACGCAACCCTTGTGGCTAGCCACGTGTACTGTCCAAGTGTGCGGGCATTACATAGCTTGCCACATGTAATGCCCTAGTTTGGGAATTACACATGGCAAGCCACGTGTAATGCACGTGGCCAAATATTCCATGTGGCACCAATGACTTTGGCGCCATGTGTAATACTTGTCCACCATGTGCATTACACGTGGACTACGTAGTCCACATGCGCAGTCCACTTGGCAGCCACGTGGAATGCCTGAGTGGGGGCATTAAATATGGCAGCGCCGCGTTGTGTTCCGCATGCCATGCACACAGTACATGCCACAGTCCACATGGCGTGGCACATGTGGTATGCAGGCCACGTTGTGTGGCTTGTGTGCCACATGCCACATGCCACATGCCCCGTGGCATGGCCTATGGCATGCAGGCCATGCAGTGTATCCTCCATGCCGCCAGAGGCCACACAACTTGTGTGGCTTGCATGCGACAGGCTATGCGGCATGGCCTGTGGCATGCATACCACGTTACGTGGCATACACAGGGCTTAAAAAACCCTTTGTGAGCCCTCCGCCCAAGCACCCCCTCCCCTCCCCACTATCCTCCATCAACACACCCCGCGCCCCACCTCTCCTCCATGAACGTTCCCCCTATCCTCCATTAACGTGCACTCGCACACCCCACTTCTCCTCCATCAGCGCACCCTCCCTCTTTTCCTTCTACATACCCCCCCTCAATCTTGAACGTGTCATCACACTGCCCTCTCTATTGCCCCTCTCTTGCGCTTTTGTCATTGGACATGCCATCACTAGAGGAGCTAACCATGGAGTGTGTCATCTTTCAAGGATACATGGCGCTTGATGAGATGTACAAGGACTCAAACGATTTGGACTTGTACCAAGCTAAAGAGATTTCAGGGAGTTTATTATGGCAGATAAAGTAAATAATCAAAATAAAGGAGAACAACCTTACAAAAATGATAGTTATGTTCGAGCTAAGAATATCAAGCTTGCTGGAGGACATACAGAGTGATCAATGAAGGGAATAAGCAACTAAAAAGGAATTCGGCCCAATCAATGGTTGCACGTCTCGCAGAGCCTAATGAGTGTGTTTCCTAAGTATTTAATGTAGTAATAATGTTAGTGCTACTTCATAATGCCAACTTCTTCATAATGTACATGTCAAGTTTTTTATAGCTTAATGATGATTATGTTTCTCAATATTCATCTTGTAAACCATGATGAGCGAGAGAGAGGAGGGAGATGAGAGAGAGATTGCTGGGAGGGAGAGAGAGAGATAGAGGAGTGATGGAGAGAGAAGAGGGGAGAGAATGTACGGATGCTAATTTTTGAAAAAGCATATATATGTATAACATAATTATATCATAGCACTAGTTTTTTTTAAATTAATATTTTTTTAAAAATAATAATTATTTTAAAATGATCGAATTTAAAACAGCCAACTTATTTTAAAATGGCCGAATTTAAAACAGCCAACTTATTTTAAAATGGTCGAATTTAAAACAGCCAACTTATTTAAGGGTGTTAATCACCATTCAATACTTGTGTACTTGGTACCTATTTGTCATTCTTTCTTGTTCTTGTTTACTTCTTTTTTGTTCCTCTTTATAATGAGTTGTACAATCACATTCCCATCTTCTAAGAAGAATCTAAGTTTCAACAATGGACGAGTTCTCGTGCGTGCAAAGTTTTTACAGGAACAAAGAGCTCCACATTCATTCTATGGATTGCAAGCCATAGTAAATATTGGGTCCCGAGAGTTACATATCCCTCTCGAGGCAACCTCTAGTCATGAGGGGGAGGTGTTCTATATACTTGATAGGCCAAGCCTACTATTGGCAACTCCTCTAGAGAGAAGATAGGACCTAACACATGACCAATGTTGAAATGAGTGGTGCTAGAGTGCCAAGTCACCTAGCCAAGTTTATCCCACATGAGCTATCATAGCTCTGTTATACTTTCCACATATAAAAGGAGGACATTTGAAGCATTGGAATGTAAGTACAATATCTCAAGTCTTTCTATGAGTGCAACTTTCCATCTTGTATCTTAATTGAACTTGAGTCTAAACTTAATTAGCACACACTCATCACTATAAGTATTGTTCATTTTTATCCACTTTAGAGAAGTGTAGGATTAGATCAAGATTAGGATCTAAATAGATAGTTGATTGTCATTAGTTAGGGATCTTGATCCATGAATTTCATCATGGTATCAGAGCCTAGGTCTAGCTCTCCTAGATTAGTTCTTTAGTACTAGGAACAAATAATTAGTGTGTGATTAAAATAGAATTAAGGAATTCTTTCTTCTTCTTACTTCATTAAGGTTTATCATTAGTAAGAGAGAGAGAAGAAGAGAGGGTGAAGCTCTACTCCAAGGCAGAAAGCATCTCAGTTGGCTCAAGCAGGGCAGCCTCACTCTTCTGAGACGGGGTAGTGTTGTTTGGGTGATGTCCTTTGTAGAGTAAACATCTATAACATCCAGTCATCGCAGTAGCAACAAACACAAATAGGCAAGCGCACGGTAGCCCAGTCGCCACAAGAAGAAGAGAGGAGGCACGCATAGTAGATAGCTGCCAAGCAATTAGACCAGAGCGCATGCCAGCCAAAAGCAAGGAAAGCATCGGCGGGTTGGAGAGAGCAGAACGTGGCACAATATATACAAAGACCAAGCGTTGAGAAATCAGTAGAGAGAGCAGAAAGGTCAGCAAAGGATGAGAGTGACTGCTAAGAAATGCTTGGTTGATGCTGTTGTCGAGCACAACGAGCAGCGCGGCGCCATCGACGAGACAGCGAGACAACCATCAAACGCCATGATCAAGACGATAAGGTTTTTGAAACCTGAATTCTAAAAATAAAAAATAAAATAAAGAAAACCTTATCTTTGCAAGTTTTCTTAGGACCTGTTCACACGCGACACACAAAAACAATCATTCTTGCATTGCCCAATCTTGTAAGTGACTAGACACTACCGTGTTGAAGCCTAGGAGCTCGAGCGGTAAGACCTTCGCAATGGAAAAAATTATGAGCATAAGTAAATTGCACATGGAGGACTCTCACATGGGGAAAGATCATGCACACGTTTTGAAACATTATGGGCAAACATCAAAGCACAAGCAAAAGCATCAAAGACACATAAAGAAATCAAGTACAAAAATATATATATATATGCATCAACAAGGTTTTCCATGAACAAGTTGGAAAAAGTTTGTAAGTGGCCAAATGAGCATGTTAGTGTGTGTGTGAAAAAGAGGAGTACAACTCTTGTAAAAATGCTGCATCCAAATGAGTATGTAGGCATATGTAAGAAAAGCATAATCGGCATAAGCAAATAGATCTCGAGCCAGTACACTACCCATCTCTCAAACAAAAAATTATTGTGAAAAAAATTCTACTTCCTACAAAAAGTGTTTGTAACTAGCCTCTGGGACCAATGATGTACCCAAGCTAGAAATTTACCCCTCTTGTCTCTACAAAAAGAGTGATGTAATCAGCCTTTGAGGCCATATGATGCACTCAAGCTAAAATTCATAGCCAAAGTAGCTATAATGCCAAAGTAGCATAAAGGCCAAAGCAGCCTAGCACAAGGGGAGAGAGAGGAAGAGTGAAAGCCTAAAAACTGTACCCAACCTAGCATCAAGGGGGGGTGTTGAAATGAGTGGTGCTAGAGTGCCAAGTCACCTAGCCAAGTTTATCCCACATGAGCTATCATATATCTATTGTACTTTCCTCATATAAAAGGAGGACATTTGAAGCATTGGAATACAAACACAACATCTCAAGTCTTTCTATGAGTACAAGTTTCCATCTTGTAACTTAACTGAACTTGAGTCTAAACTCAATTAGCATACACTCATCACCATGAGTATTGTTCATTTTTATCCACCTTAGATTAGTGTTATCATTAGTGTAGGATTAGATCAAGATTAAGATCTAATTAGATAGTTGACTGTCATTAGGGAGCTTGATCCATGAATTTCATCAACCAAGAGGATGATAGGTGAAGGATATTTTCCTCAGTGGTGGTGTCCTCAGAGTGGTATAGCTTGACTCAAAGCTTATCGAGTATGATTTCAAGCTAGGTTTGCATGTTTTCAAACTCAATTTGGATACTTAGCATCCAAATGATGTATTTTCAAACACAATCACATACTTGGTGTCCATTTTTTAAAACAAGACAAAATCTTTTACTTGTTTTGGACTTTCTTTTCCAAAAAAGCTATAAACTTATTTATAATACAATAAAGAAATCGATGGATTTATGGTATTAAAATCTCACCTGTAAATAAAATATTATAGTGAATAATTTGGAATAAATTGAAGTGTAAAAAACTTATCCATTTTCCAAAAAATCTTTCAACATCTCAATATCTAGTTTCATATTCAAAATTAATACATGGATGTATTTTCTTAGTATCTAGTTTCATAGTCAAAATTAATATCTAGATGTATTTTTTCATTATCTTGTTCTATATTCAAAATCAATAACAAAATCATGAAAAAAATTAGTGCTCCAACTGTCATGAAGAATGTTTTTAAAAAAAATTGGTGCTCAAACTGTCATGAAGTATAAGTTTCCCCCCCGTCGCCCCCCCATTTTTTTTTGGGGGGGGTCATTTCTTTAATCACCCCCCTCATGGACTGGCGGTCAGCGGGGAGGGAGGGGCGAGCATTGAACTCGCAACCTCCGCTTTCGCGGAGGTCAAGTTTTAGCACTTGGCGAGGCTTGATTTTTGGCAGGTACCCTTGATTGATGGGTTTGGTGAAATATAGCAAGTTTTTTTTGTATTTTAGTGTAATTTTTGACGTGCATTTTGCAAGTATGTAACAACCAAAATGCTAAAAAAAAGGCATGGGGCATGTGGGGCATGTGATGCCCTTACTATGCGGTATATGATTGGCATGGGGCATGTGCACTGGGCTATTCTCCCAATGCCCATTAAGCTACATGATTGGCGTGGGGCATTATGTTATATATAGGTATATGCTTTTTCAAAAATTAGCATCCCTACATTCTCTCCCCTCTTCTCTCTCCATCACTCCTCTATCTCTCTCTCCCTCCCAGCACTCTCTCCCTCGTCTCCCTCGTCTCTCTCGCTCATCATGGTTTACAAGATGAACATTGAGAAACATAATCATCATTAAGCTATAAAAAACTCAACATGTACAGTATGAAGAAGTTGGCAGTATGAAGTAGCACTAACATTATTACTACATTAAATACTTAGGAAACACACTCATTAGGTTCTGCGAGACGTGCAACCATTGATTCGGCCGAATTCCTAATTAGTTGCTTATTCCCTTCATTCATCACTCTGTATGTCCTCCAGTAAGAAATTGCGCTTGATATTCTGAGCTGGAACTTAACTATCATTTTTGTAAGGTTGTTCTCCTTTACTTTGATTGCACCATGTATCCTTGAAAGATGATACACTCCATGGTTAGCTCCTTTAGTGATGGCATGTCCAATGACAAAAGCACAAGAGAGGGGCAATAGAGAGGGCAGCGTGATGACACGTTTCAAGATTGAGGGGGGGTATGTAGAAGGAAAAGAGGGAGGGTGCATTGATGGAGGAGAAGTGGGGTGCGAGTGCACGTTAATGGAGGATAGGGGAAATGTTCATGGAGGAGAGGTGGGGCACGGGGTGCATTGATGGAGGATAGGGAGGGGAGGGGGTGCTTGGGAGGAGGGCTCACAAAGGGTTTTTAAAGCCCTCTGTAGGCTACGTAACGTGGTATGCATGCCACAGGCCATGCCGCATAGCCTGTCGCATGCAAGCCACACAAGTTGTGTGGCCTCTGGCACGGAGGATACACCGCATGGCCTGCATGCCATAGGCCATGCCACGCGGCGTGTGGCATGTGGCACACATGCCACACAATGTGGCCTGCATATACCACAGGCCACGCCATATGGACTGTGGCATGCAAGCCACACCGTGTGTGGCATGTACCGTGTGCATGGCATGCGGAACACACAACGCGGCGCTGCCATATGTAATGCCCACACTCAGGCATTCCACATGGCTGCCAAGTGGACTGCGCGTGTGGAATACGTAGTTTATGTGTAATGCACATGGTGGACAAGTATTACACATGGCACCAAAGTCATTGGTGACACCTGTAATATTTGGCCACGTGCATTACACATGGCTTGCCATGTGTAATTCCCAAACTAGGGCATTACATGTGGCAAGCTGTGTAATGCCCGCACACTTGGACAGTACACATGGCTAGCCACAAGGGTTGCGTGGCTGTCCCCAATGGCTTTAAAGCTGTTGGACAGCCAACAGAGGGCTCACAAAGCCCTTTGTGAGCCCTTCACCCAAGTGCCCTCCCTCTCTCAATGCTATCACACCCTCGTGTCCCTCTCTCGCCTCTCAATGCCCTTGTGCTCGTGCCCCTCTCTCACCCCTCAACGCCCTCTCCCCCCTCTCTGCCCCCTCTCAATTCCCTCTCTCTTGTCCCTCAACGCCCCCCAATGTCCTCTCCCCCGTCTCTCACCCCTCAACACCCTCTCTCTTGCCCCTTAATGCTCTCTCCTCGCCCCTCAACGCTCTCTCGCTCCTCTTCTCCCTCAACTATCTCCCCTCTCCTCCCTAAATTGTTCCCTCCTCTCCCTCAAATCACTCCCCTCTCCTCCCTAAATCGTCCCCTCTCTTCCCTCAACTTGTCCCCAACACATTAATCCATCAATTAGAGAATCTGGTGGTGTATAAGGAGTGACGAGGTGATGGATTAAAGGTTCTCTACACTACAACAACACGTTCCACAACCTAAGTTGATTCAATCATTCAAATTCTTGAGGTATTCTTCTTGTGATTAATATAAATGGCATAATAATTACCAAATATTAAGAAATTATGTGCATATTTAATGCAATGTTAATTTACAGAGTTACATCACATCTTATTTGAAATAATGAATTTCTTGGATCAATAATTAATCATGATTAAGGATTAATTTAAGCATTATTATTAATAATGGTTGTATATCAATAAAAAAAATGACGTATGTTAATTACTAATCATATTTAAAAATTAATTCAAAAAAAGAAAGAATCTGGTTGAAAAAGCTTATGTTTAATTTTTGAAGGCGGCATCTTTCAAACATCTAACTTTCAAGACAAAATGCCTCCACGGACTCATTTGCAAATCGAAGGGGTTCATCAAAAATCAAGATAAGATTGCACTATGACAAGATTTGGGCATATCACAAGTGACCACATCAAGCGAGGTATGAACACCTCTCAATCGCGTTGACTCTGGGGTTGGTTCTTCAACGCTCGCAAGCAATCGTGAGGCCAGAAGTAGTGCCATGATTATTGAAGAAGAGGAGTCTGTAAAAGAGAGTTTTGGGAAAGTGGTTGATCAACACATCTCCATGAATTGGTTGGAGAACCACTTGGTCGATAATCATAACCACCTTCCCCTAGAGTACCACTTTTACCACTTTATCACCTCCTTTGCAAACCCAGTAATCTGTATGAACGAGGAGTCCATCAAGGGGTTAATCAAAAGCATCGCCGAGGAGAGCACATACCAATTGACAATGGCAGCACTCATTGTCTCTGAGGGATTCCCTGGCAAAGCGTTCATTTCATTTAATCGTCGTCGAAGTTCTCGGTCACGACCTATTGTTGTTAGGTGTGTTTAACACGATAATAGAGGAGATTGAAGGATGGAAACACATTTTTGGGAAGATGTTTGTTGTTTGGGATGGAAACCATCAACTCAAAGCTTGGCAAGAATGGGCAAATACCAATCGACTTGAAAGAGAGAGGATTCCCAAGGTGAATTGCAGAGTGGTCGGATTCCTTGAGGAGGAGGAGGCAAACTTCTTGTTGATGCTGCACATGATCAACAAGTAAGTGGATTGTACATTGTTTTTATGTGTATCAAATGAACAAACATTGTATATGTCATCATTTATCCTTGTTTTATATGCATGCAAAATTTCCAGGGTCACTACCATTCATGTGATGAACACAACGACACATAATATATTTATGGATGCAGCGTGTGGGTCTTACTGATCCACAATCATGGTTGTCAAATTTTAATGACATTGATCGTGCATGGGCCCAGAAAGAACTTCCTCATTAGGGACCTAACAGATCCAAGTGGTTGAAGCTTCCCATGGCACTCCTGTCGTCACAATTAGTTTTCAAGGTGTGTGCGTGCCTCTTTCTCAAACCACAATAAAGCTATGTTTTGATTTCAAAATATGTTTCTTAAACGTAAACGCATTGCAGTCAGAGTTTGATGCCACGTACCAAGACAAGATCAATGGCTTGGCTGAGCGAGGGAGTATAGAATATCGGCTGAATGTAGAAATGTTTGACAATAACTGCAGAGATACCCTCAAGGAGACAAAGGCACTATTTCCTAAAAGAGGATATGAGCTGACACAAATTGCCAACCCTGACTGTGGAAAAGAGTTTTTCAAAAAAGTGATCTCATACCAGGGCTAGGGTGAAAAGGCTAGCAAATTCACTACTCCGAAGCTAGTAGAGATTGCTCGAGCACATATTTCAAATGGAGAGTAAGATCTCTAACTCTCTAGACACATCAATGTTTTTTAATTATGTAGGTAGAAACATAATGCTTATTCACAATACAGGAAATGTGGACTCCTTGACATATTGGCTAGTGGGGGCAAGTTTGCTATGAGGGATGCCCGGATTCTGCCATCTGACAAACCGTTCTTCGTGTGGATCCATCATCATGTGTACTGGTTCCAATTGACCGAGTACATGCTACAATTGTATGGGAAGTTGGAGGCGGGCTCACCTACTGTAGAGCCGACATGCATGAGATATCCACAATGTACTCTGGAGTAGGTATCACAGATGCCCTAAAATCTTATAGGAAGGCTCATTTTGAGAAGGCACTCTAAGGTGGAAAGGGAAAATGTGTCCCTCGCAAACTTCAAAAATAGCTTAAAAACACACTTTTTTTGAAAGCACATCTAGAATTCCATGTGTTCATTAAAAAACTACATTATAAGCTGATAATGTTTGACATAAAAACAACTTGAATTTTTAAACAGGATAGTAGAAGTCCCCACAACTTAAAGAAAAACCAAAAATTTTTAATTAAAATTTATTTTATAAATTTCATAAATGAAAGAGACTTTTTTAAATGAACTTTCTTGGAACAAATTTTACCACTATACACAAATATACACATTACTTCACAAGTGATAAAAAAAGATTAGAATAGATAACATCATAAGCTCTATAAATTATGAAAAACCCTACAAATCATGCTTGGATCTATTTCTAGACCCAAATAGCAAAGCCAATACAAATAATATGAAATAAAAGTTCTCTCTAAAAAGATGAGATAAAACTTGTTGAAGGTTTCGCAGAGCAATAAACTAAAGTATGTAAAGTAGTAGAGTGATGATAAACTAGATTATATAAAGTAATAGACTCAAAATCTAAACATCTAGTACTTGATCTGGTTCTTCCTCTGCTTCTTCATTGGATTGATCATTATTTTCTTCTCCTTGGGGACCAGGGAGCGTCAAAGTAAAATTTTCATTTTCTAGTAGAGATGCTAATCCCTAGGCTCATTAGCGAGGGAAGGCATAGATTCTTTTGATGCTGAATGAAACTTCTCATTAGCATCAATGGAGACTTCTCCCACCTCTTGATCTTTATTTGGTAGTTCCATAGCACCATTTACATGCATAGGAATAAAGTCTACTTGGATCTCATCCTTTTTAATTGTTGCAACACAGTTTCTCTTTCTCTTAATTGCACATGTCACAGTTGTATCTGTAGTTTTGAAAAAATGAATATAAGAACTAACACACTATCAATAATAAGAAAGTATATACTTAAACATGATTTTTTAAAGCAAGAATAAGTGTATACTAGTTCTAGACAACAATTCAAGTATCCAATCATCTGGCATAGAAAATAGGTCAATCGAACGATTAATCAAGTGCTGAGGCTTCTAGTAGGGATTCACCAAGGCTTTGGACTCAGTCACATGCCTTAGTTTCCTAGTTACTTCAGGAAAAGAAAGCACATTGGAGCATCTAGACTCATTGACATGTGCTTTAAAACGTCTTTGCTTAATGTCATCACAATAGACAACCATGAGCATTTCAAAGGAACTTTTGAAATGAAAACCACGAGTATGATCTATATTTGTTTTGACCCTACAATCAAATTAGTAAAACATAAATCTAAAGTGTTTGAAAAATAATGAAAAGAAACTAAAAACATAATTTCTTGAAATCATACTAAACAAGATACTCTAGACCATGTGCTTCTTTTCTTAGAGCTGCAATTAGCTGATGGAGCTTGGCTAGTGGAGCCTCTGAAAGATCACAAATCTCCACATATTTGATGTAGTTACCACACTTGAAAATTCTACAACATCTTTTGAATTTCTTGATAGGTATATTCTCTCTCATCATTTATAGAACCACTCATATTAAAACCATATGGGATGTCGGCAGGGATTTAATATTCACGTGATCACAAGATTTTTTGTGATAATAACACATGTGAACAAGTTATTCACATGTTCTCATGTTACCGTTCACAAAATAACAGGTCACTTGCCATTTGGGAACCCCTTAAAAGCTTGGCTACACATGGGAATAAGCTATTCACATGTTCTCATGTTACCATCTTCACATAATAGCAGGTCAGTGGCCACCTAAGAAGATTTTTTATGCCCGACAAAGATAATTTTTTTAGGCCCTTATGAAAGCTTTGTGAATATAACATGTGATCACAAGATTTTTTGTGTTATTAACATATGTTATTAACATGTTCACATGTTCTCGTTTACGTCAGTGAAATCCCTGGATGTCGGTAATAACAAGACTGTAATCTTTCTTTGGAATGATATTCTGAAGATTATCTACATCCCCACAAATCACTTTATAGGATGCTGCTTTACTTTCTTGTCCACCAGGAAGAAAAAACTCTTCTAGCTCATCTCCTTTGGTTGGAGCAACATTTCTTAGAAGGCATCTTGCTTTCTCTCGCCGAGCTCTGTCAAGGTGCACTTGTAAAATCGATACCAAACAAGTATCTACATTGTGTTGAAAACATAAAATTTGGATACTAAGTATCCAAATTGTGTTGAAAACACATAAATCTAGATACTTGGTACCTATTTTCTAAAATGAACAAAAACACACATTGCGTTGAAATTAGATACTTGGTATCAATTTTTCTAAAATGGGATAGGGAGCTTCCAAAACAAGTAAATTTGCATGTTTTAGAATATGGATATCAAGTTTAAAGACTTGTGTGTTGTCAACATGAATTCATACCAAGTCAAAAGACTTGTGTTGTGTTTTAACACAAACTATGGTAAAAACATAAAAGACTTTCAACTTGGTATCATTTTTTGAAACAAGCAAAGATATTTGACTTGTTTTGGGTTTTCTTTAAAAAGGGGCTACAAAAAATTAAGATTTTTTAAAAATACAATAGCTTGAGCTGTGTACTAAAAAAAAAAATTTGGCACCAAGGTAACATTTAGATTACATTCAAAAGACATGCCTATAATCCAAATGTTATGTTGGTGCCAAAATATTTAAAAATTGTGTATTATAGCTCAACTTATTGTATTTCAAGAAAACTCAAACTTTGGTAGCGCTTTTTAGAAAAAAACCAAAAGGCAAGTAGAATATAAATTTTTTGTATCAAAGAACAAGTAGAATATCATTGTTTGTTTTAAAAAATAAATACCAAGTTGAAAGGCTTGTGTTTTTTTCACATGTGTTGAAAACATGCAAGGCTTTTGAGCTTTGTATTCATTTTCCAAAATAGGTAGCTTTAACTTGTTTTGAAAGCTCTCTACTTGTTTTTAACACAATTCGTGTTGTAAACACACAAGGTTTTCAAGTTGGCATGCATTTTCTAGAACATGCAACTTTTATTTGTTTTAGAAGCCCTTTGTTTGTTTTAGACTAGATTTGCATGTTTTCCTGGCTTCCCATAGTTGTGGCAAGTGAAGGTCCTTCCTCCTTCCCTGCCTCTTCCTCGTCCTCGTCGTCATCCTTGTGAGAATCCTCCTCGGGTGAAGAATGCTTTTTCCTCTCCAGCTGTTGAGTCCACCCCTTTCTTCTCTTTGACCTTGGTCTCTTGCTCTAATAGAGCTCCTTCTATGCCACGTAGGACCCATGATGCACTTATCTGTAAAGCTTGCTTTAGAAGGCTTCATAATCACATTTGTTAACACACAGCATAATCATGCACTTCTGAAGAATAATTTGCAGCCCCGTTTTGAAGAGCAGGGCCTTGACATACGCTTTGCAGAGATAAGGGACAAGAGAGAGAACGGGAGCACCAGTGGGCAAGACACCCTCGTTGAGCTGGCCAAGTCTCTCAATAGCTTGAAGCCGGTTTTCGACGAGCTGGTGGAAGGTCTACTGCAATCCGAGGACACCCCTGTCACCTGCATGATTTCGGACCTTTACCTCTACTTCACACAAGATGTGGCCACCAGATTTGGCCTCAGAAGGCTTGCTTTTTGGACTGCTTCAGCTGGTACCATTGCATCCGTCATGGCTGTTAATCAAGGGCATCGATCTCCTAAGGGTGAGCCTTCATCACTAAGTAATTTAAAGCAAAATTTATGATTAAGTGGGTTAACCTTCTCCTATGTATTGCATAGCGGAGAAGATGAAGCACTTGCTTTTAATTATTAATTTAGTCGATTGAATTGGATTTAATGGTATAATTAGCTAATGAATGGGGCTGGGCTTTAACTGCTGAACTAATGGAGAGGCTGCACATATAAGCTAATGGACGGGATTGGGCTTCACGATGACATCCATCCTTGATTTCTACGCTTAGTAGTGGCTAGTGATTAAGATAATCATACTCTAATGAGGATTATGGAAACAAGCTATATTTCTCTTCTAATAAGTTGTGCCACTGCGTTTACAGAGCCTGAGCGAATAACATGGGTGCGAGGAGTGCCACCGCTGAAGGTGACGGAGCTAAACACGTATTTGCAGTCCTACGATACGCAAGACTTCATGTTCAACGCCTTTCTGGAGCCGTATCAAAGGCTAAAGGAGAGCACGTGGATTGCAATCAACACGTTTGAAGAGCTTGAGCAAGGTTCAATGGAAGCCTTGAGAGAGGAGAACAATCCCATATACACAGTGGGACCTCTGCTACCACTGTCGTATTTCGAAGAGGGTGGAGACGGGCGGCTAGCCTCGTATGGAACGGCTGCCCTGTGGCCAGAAGACCACAATTGCCTAAAATGGCTAAACGGGCGAGAACGGTCATCAGTTCTGTATGTCTCGTTTGGGAGCATTGCTGTCATGTCCGCCCAACAGTTTGAACACCTGGCCTTGGGCTTGGAAGCTAGCCAATCACCTATGCTTTGGGTGATCCGACCGGACCTCATGTACGGCGACACATCCCTCGTCCCCAAAGGCTACCTGGAAAGAGTGCAAGGGCGTGCATGCTTCGTGGAATGGGCACCCCAGCTCCAAGTACTCACCCACCCGGCCGTGGGCGGCTTCCTAACACATTGTGGCTGGAACTCCACATTGGAGAGCATCTCCGCCGGGGTGCCCATGCTTGGGTGGCCCTACTTTGCAGACCAAATGCTCAACAATAGGTGTTCTGTGGACGCCTAGAATGTGGGGTTACATTTGGAGGCGGACCACAATGGTCTCATACACAGAGACGAGGTCGAGCGACAAGCTCGTGCCCTCATGCAAGGAGACACCTCTTCACAGCTTAAACATGCCACCTCGCTCTGGCGGAAAGCCGCCCAAAAATCTATCAAGGCTGGCGGTTCTTCCAACCTCCAATGGAAGAAACTTGTCAATGATATGGCCCAACCTCCTATTCCTTAAATTTAGTCCTTTATTTAAATTAAATAAAAACTTTTCCTCTCCTTTCCTTCTTGGAGGTCGGTTGCTTTGATTGTAAGGCATCGTTTCTATCTATATGGATATATGTTTAACCTTTTGTTTTGTTTTTGTTTTTGTTTTTGTTTTCGGAGCCGAGGTCAACTTGGCATAGCTATATAGATATTTGTGCAATCAAAGCCACATAAAGTACCAACTTCGATGTACGTGGGTGTGGGGACAATAGCCACACTAGGTAGAAAAGGGCTACTAAGAAGACAGCTCGGAGCTTTTTAATTCAACCTAAAAACAAATGAACCATTCATTTCTCGTTTTTATGTGCTCTAATTAACTCATTGATATGTTTTCTTTCTGTTCCTTGATACGTGCACTAAACTCGTTGATATGTTTTCGTTCTCTTCCTTGTGTTATCGGCGTTCTCTATATTCATGTACCACACTTTCTACCAATTGATGTACAACTAGACTCAAATTGTGCATTTGAGAACCCTTAAGTTAATGTGCGTAACCTTAGTACAAGTAGACTCAAAATGGGCAGCTATGTCATTAATTGAGCATAATATTAGTAAGCTTCTAGAGTCCAAATATCTTGCAAAGCCCATGCCTACAAGACTCTCTTAATTCAATCCCATGGTCTTTTTAATTCAATCCCATGGTCTTTTTAACAAACAAATTTCGCTACTATAGCTTCTATAGGAAAACAATGAGAAAATCTCTACAAATTTGCATTGTGAATAAAAATTTACTATGTAGAAGCCAAGATGCATACCACTAAAGTTTGGTCCCAGGACCAAAAGATGGTACAATAAAGTGAAACAAATCAAATATACCTATGTGGCCTTCATTGAAAATCCAGTTGGTGCAAGACCTGAGGTTAGAGTATGGACAAAGCAGGGAGTTGTTTTGGAAGATCAATCACCTAAAGGCTGTACTAGTAAGGTTCTGATGGAAGCATGCATTCAACTAGGGTTTCAGATTTCATGGGAAAATTCATCCCTCTTTGTTTGCATACATCTAGAGCTCCCATTGCCTCTATTAATCAGCCTTTAGCTGGTCAAAGAGGAGGAGGGTTGTTTTCAGAGCTCTAGTGAAAAGATATAGGACATCAAACCTTTGATCTCATACGGAGATCGGTCCAAAAGACTGATCAATGCTATTCACAGAGATGGTCACAAACCTCTAATGATGTGATTACCCCCATTAGCTTAATACAACGGACCCCATACACCTAATCTATCATCTCTCAATCTCTGCATAGCTTTAACCATGGTTTGGTTTTCGTCCTTTACCAGACTGCCTCAACATCCTTATATCACTAAAGCATATGCAAACATGCAGTCTGCATGGGGTGCCCTTGCAACTTCCCGAGAGCGTCTAGAAATGAAATGCAAATGGGAGCTTCTAGAAACACAACACGGGCAATGTGCCTGGCTCACTGCCAGCACTAAGGATCAACTCATCTCTGGCCAAACCAGACCATAGTCCCCTGTTTTATAATATTATGCAAGGATTAAAAAAGGTTGCACTACAAGAGGCGAGGCCATTATCCACGCTTTTTTCGATGCTTTAGAACTAAGCTCAAAATCCCCTAAACGTCGAAATACCCATCGAAAAAAACGTCGAAATAAGTGCCGAAATAAGCGTCAAAAAAAGTAATTTTACCACGCATTTTTGACGGTGTTTTCGACGCCTATCTCGACTGATATTTCGACGGTTATTTCGACTGCGATTTCGATGCGTATTTCGACACTTATTTTGACTGTCATTTAGACGCTATTTTCAATGGATGCAGAAAACTTTCAATGCTGTTTTCGACGGATGTAGGAAACTTTCGACGCTATTTACGGATGCAGGAAACTTTCGACCCGCTTATTTTGCCGCGTGCAGGTATTAAATTTTTTTTGGCATAATGGTGCATCCAGCTGCAGTCTTGTAGCTAGATGCACCATTATGCCAAATTTATAGAGTACGGTCAAAGTCAATTGTACTCTGATGTGAAGAACGAAGCAAATTTGTTGAAAAAGTTAGAGAGAGTGCCATAACGTTTTTGACATTACAAAGTAGGTACACAATTCACACAAGTGCAAACAATGGCCAATTTATATTGCAAGATGTGAATTTTACATATCAAGCTCTGACGAGATAAGCCAAAATTGAAATTTACATATCAAGCTCTAACGAGATAAGCCAAAATTTGCATCATGCAATCTATACAAGCTCAAACAAAGATGTGAGCTGACCAAAATGTGTATGTACAAGGGGAAAGACATGGGCAAGGCCACTCTATGCGGAGCCCTCACTCAGGATCAGCAATTGGTCCTTGCAAAAACCATACAAGACGCTTTTTTTGGTATACCAAAACAATGATCTAACATGACAAGGCAAAGCAAGTATACAAATCATAAGGTTAAGGCTTGCCGCACACTTACCATATCTACAATGCGCTCCCAATTGAGGTAGGCGCCTTCTCGCTCAAGCTTCTCCAAAAGAAAGTATGTGTTATGGCGGGCGAGCAATGTCCTCCTCTTCTCCCGTTGCCTGTCGAGACCAACCACTTGATTCTAAAAGTACTAAAACAACAAGATAAGCGTTGATACTTACAATGTAGACATAACATCAAATGAAACATATAAAATAAATGTTGATTCTTACAAAGTAGACATGGATTGCGTCCCAACCGCCGCTTCCAAGGTGAGAGCTTCCTATGCTCTCCATTCGGGCTTTGGCCGCATCCTCTTATTGCTTGTAGCATTGGGGATTTCGAGCATGCTTTTGCCTCTCCTCATTCCAATCCTCGGTGCTCATGTACCAAGGCGTCTCACCCTCTGCCTTCACTCTCCCAGTCACATCTCCCCGCCAATGTTTCATGACGTCCACCATGTGGTCCTTTATTCACCTTATGGAGACGACATCACTACCGCCAGCCAGCTTGTACTCATCCTTGATTTGATTTATGACTCTATCTTTCTTGTCTTTATCCAACTTTGGCCATGAAGTCATTTGCAAGACAATGTGGCAAAGCTCGTGGATACGGCTCTTCGTCTCTTGCCCGACATTATCCAAAACCACATTGCCATTGACAATTGTGTAAAACTTTTCTCCATCGGTGGCGTGGGTGTGGGCTGTGTGTCGAAATGTTGCGATGATCGCGAGCATGGAGTGCTTCTGGCACTAGATGGGGAAGGATGCTCACGTGGGGGCGTAGACCCATCTGTGCCCCCACTTGGACAACAACCGCCTCCACCTCCACTACTTGAGCATTGTGCTCTGCGAGTGGACAAGCGACCTGAGGGAGGGGTTCTAGCGGCTCTTTGTGGGGTTTCTACAAGTAAACTAGGGTTAGAACTTAGCAGTGGTGGTTCTCGATGGTGCAGAGCCGAAGTGCCCACCCCTCTCCTAAAATATTGTTGTGCCATCCCTCTTTGCTCGAGCGTGGCTTGCACTAAAAAACCCATGAACTGGTTAGGCGACATGGCATATGGAGAGAAGGATGGAAAGTAAGCCGGTGTCTCATCTGGAGTGCGAGACATGTTTCTACACACACATAACAAAGCCCACATAGACACTTTAATAAGAGCATACACATGAATTATCCCTCAACATTCATTATGCATAAAGCTTATGCATAAGGCCTTATGCATAAAGTATTATGCATACGCATGAGGCCTTATGCATAAAGCAATGCTTGAGCCTTATGCATAAAGTATTATGCATACGCATGAGGCCTTATGCATAAAGCAATGCTTGAGGCTTATGCATAAAGCATGAATGAGCATTATGCATAATGCTTATGCGCAAATCTACAAAACAAATCCCCAGCACCCAAGGGTGCAATAATAATAGAGGAAAGAGAGGAAAGATCATGTGATGGTTGAGCATACACCACTAGCACCTATTGAACAACAACAAGATAAGCGTTGATACTTACAAAGTAGACATAACATCAAATGAAAGATACAAGATAAATGTTGATACTTACAAAGTAGACATGGAATGCGTCCCAACCGCCGCTTCCAAAGTGAGAGCTTCCTACGCTCTCCATTCGGGCTTTGGCTGCATCCTCTTGTTGCTTGTAGCGTTGGGGATTTCGAGCATGCTTTTGCCTCTCCTCATTCCAATCCTTGGTGCTCATGTACCAAGGCTTCTCACCCCCCCTGCCTTCACTCTCCTAGTCACATCTCCCTGCCAATGTTTCATGACGTCCACCATGTGGTCCTTTATCCACCTTCTTATGGGGACGATATCACTATCGCCGACCGGCTTGTACTCATCCTTGATTTGATTTATGACTCTATCTTTCTTGTCTTTATCCAACTTTGGCCACCATAAAGTCATAAAGTCATTTGCAAAGACAATGTGGCAAAGCTCGCGGATGCAGCTCTTCATCTCTTGCTGCCCGACATTATCCAAAACCACATTGGCATTGACAATTGTGTAAAAATTTTCTCTATTGGCGAGTGTGGGCTGTGTGTTGAAATGTCACGACGATGATCGTGAGCATGGAGTGCCTCTGGTGCTAGATGGGGAAGGATGCTCACGTGGGGGCATAGACCCATCCATGCCCCCACTTGGATAACAACCGCCTCCACCTCCACTACTCGAGCGTTGTGCTCTGCGAGTGGATGAGCGACCTGAGGGAGGGGTTCTAGCGGCTCTTTGTGGTGTTTCTACAGGTGAACTAGGGTTAGCGGTGGTGGTGCCCGATGGTGCGGCCGAAGTGCCCGCCCCTCTCCCAAAATATTATTGTGCCATCACTCTTTACTCGGGCGTGGCTTGTGCTAAAAAACCCATGAACTCGTCAGGCGACATGGCATATGGAGAGAAGGATGGAGAGTAAGCCAGTGCCTCATCTGGAGTGCGAGACATGTTTCTACACACACATAAAAAAGCCCACATGGACACTTTAATAAGAGCATACACATGAATTATCCCTCAACATTCATTATGCATAAAGCATTATGCATAAAGCTATGCATGAGGCTTATGCATAAAGCATTATGTATAAGGCCTTATGCATAAAGCTTATGCATGAGGCCTTATCCATAAAGCTATGCATGAGGCTTATGCATAAAGCATTATGCATAAAGCCTGAATGAGCATTATGCATAATGCTTATGTGCAAATCTACAAAACAATCCCCAGCATCCAAGGGTGTAATAATAATAGAGGAAAGAGAGGAAAGATCATGTGATGGTTGAGCATACACCACTAACACCTATTGAACTCCCCCTAGATCATGTGATGGTTGAGCATACACCACTAGCACACCTATTGAACAACAAGAAGAAAAAGAAGAAGACATACTAGTTGAGGAAGTAGGTGAGGCTCACACGGGATTAGGATCGGATGAAGGTGTACTCATTGAGAAAATACATCTTGAACGAGAAACAGACACTAGAGATAATCCAGAAGAAGAAGAGATTCAAGCTGAGTATGATCATGATGCATCGACAGCTCTCATGCAAGAGCTAGAAGAGGATGGCGACATGGATGAATTATCTTCTACTACTAATTGACAACAGGCTCCACTGATTTTGACAACAATGATGGATTATTTCTAGAAATAGATTTAATTGGAGCCATGGATCTCGCTGAGGATGAGCAAGTTGATGATGAATTTTAATTTCATTGTAAAATAGAGCACTTTCTTAATTGCACCTTAGTGATGAGGAGGAGGAGCTAGCATTTTTTTTCCTTCAAAGAGCATGATGGAAGTTATACCCTCCTCTCTCCCTCGGCTCCCCCCCCCCTCTCTCTCTCTCTCTCTCTTTCTCTCTCTCTTTATATCTCTTTCTCTCTGATCATCTCTCTCTCTCTCTCTCTCTCTCTCTCTCTCTCTCTCTCTCTCATAGACACATGCTTTTGCAAAGAAGTAGAAAGAGAAGGCTAAAACACACCCTAGGATGGGAACTAGCAAATATTATATATAAATTTAATTTTTTTTAAAAAGAAAAATTTCGACTGTTATTTCGAAGCTTATTCCAACAACTTTTTCCACGCATATTTTGACAGTTATTTCGACGCATTTTTCCACACATATTTCGACACCTCTTTCGACGCACATATCGACGACGCGACTAGGTGTGGAAACTAAGCGTTGAAAAACAATGATTCTCTTGTAGTGTTGTGCGTCTTCATACACCTGTGAATACCGGCAGGGTATACTTCAAGCCATGGATGACAGGTAAATTGATTTTCCTTGCACTCTGGACACGAAGGGCATCATGGACACCTTTCATACATTGTGTGTGTGAACCATAAGATAACCTCATAAAAATCACGTGATCCACACATAGGTACACACAACTTTCTTACCAAAAAGATTGGTGCATCTCTCTCTCTCTCTCTCTCTCTCTCTCTCTCTTTATAAGAGGATTAGGGTTTAAGAAACTACATCGCCTTCTTCTTCTGATCAAAATTGATGTTGAGTACAAGGCTCCAACCCAAAGGAAAGATGGGGCAAAATTTACCTTATAGGGGTTGTCGGTGCCGGTGTTGGCTATAGCTAGTGAGAGAGAGAGAGGAGGCAGAGGAAGAGGAGGCATGGGGAGAGATAGGTAGGCATAGTTTTCATGCTGATGACTTGTTGCAAGCGAGTCTCCAGATGAATAGTTGGCCCCCTTCCCCCGATACCAAAACGAGAATATGTAGTTTCCATGGCCAAAGATATAGTTGGCAAGCCGTTGCTTAGATGGAACAGAGTATATCCTCAGTCCCCCTCCACACCCACACCCAAAAATAAAGGTAACTAGTAGGCTCCCCACGGTTGCGTTAAGCCGGTCTCTAGATGAACAGTTGCCCCCCCTTCCCCCGATACCAAAAGGAGAATATGTAGTTTCCATGGCCAAAGATACGGTTGGCAAGCCGTTGCTTGGATGGAACAGAGTATATCCTCAATCCCCCTCCACACCCACACCCAAAAATAAAGGTACTAGTAGGTTCCCCTCATGGTTGCGTTATGGAGTGAGATGCATGCTAGAGCCCCACACATAGGCTTCTTCCAAGAGAGAAAACCATCATCAGTCACACTATGCATGTGCCATGTGTACTGTGTCTTAGAAAACCATCATTGGTCCGGATAGACCGTAGGGTACTTTATTATTCTTGTGCCTTACTTTGAGAAGATGAGCTGATGCCCTTCCCCACCTTCTCCCTGCTTGCAAGCTATGACCTGGCGCTAGCCCCAGATTTCCCCATAAGACTCATGCTGCACCAGCACATGCCCTTGGTCGGTGGTAGTGGCACATGATGAAGTAACCAGCAAAGAGGGGCATCACACACCGCCAGAACAACATGGCCGCTTCTTCTGCCCCCCCTCTTCTCTCTATAGTGCCAACTTTCTCACAAGGAAGGGGTTGAGCTTCTTGGCGGCGGTGGCGGCGGTAATGGCAGCAGCTTCTTCTTTTCCTTCACGAGCGGCCATGGTAGTGAGACACGCCAAAAATGCAGGGTGAGAGTGAAGTCTCTCTCTCTAGGATGGGTTCTTTTTAAGGCATCACGCCATGCTCTGCACCATCCGATTCTTTTTTAGATGAACTATGTTTGTATAGTATCATCACCTCTAGGATTTTCAAAGATGAAGTGATATATTTATATATAATTTTCTCTTTTGTAAATAAGGTGAAGTTAAATATTCTACTTGATGTTGAGACATGTGAAAAGATGTAGGGGGGAAGAGAGCTTGAGCTCTTGCAAGCTCACACACACTCACACAAACCCTAGAAGAGAACACAAGGTGAGAGGCTGAAAATTCTTCTTCTTCTTCACACAACAAAAGAGGTCTACAAAGAAGATAAAGTGACTAACACACATAATAGAGTATATACAAGCAGTCCATAATGTGAACACGCTAAGAGGAGTGTATAGATGTGGACTAGTTGGTGTAGTCTAGTTGTAGAATCTCTCGCAAAGATATGTTGGTGCCAGCTACCAAACCCACCAGTGATGTAAATGTTGAACGGTCATGCAAGCACCTTGTGAGTGTCAACTCATGTTGAGCTTGACATCTCAACACTCCCCCTCAAGCTCAACTCTAGCTCATAACCTCCAAGCATATCTTAAAATCAGCGGAGCTTCTTTGCTCCCAAGGCCTTTGTGAAGATGTCAGCGACCTGATCCTGTGTGCTGACGTAGGCCAAGTCAATGTCTCCCACACCAAGAATCTCTCCTGATGAAGTGGTAATGTACCGCACATGATCTTCATGATCTACAACATTCTTTGAGTATACCAAGATATCATCAAAGAAGACAAGAAAAAAATCATCCAAGTATTCTCTGAGAATATCCTACATAAGATGATTAAATGTCGCCGGGCATTAGTCCATCCAAATGGCATGACTGTGAACTCGTAATGCCCATAGCGAGTATTGAATGTTATCTTCAAGATGTCCTGTTCCTTGATTCTGATCTGGTAGTACTTAGATTTGAGATCTATCTTTGCGAACATTTGGGTTCCACTTAACCGATCCAGAAGTTCATCAATCCTAGGGAAAGGATACTTATTTTAATTCTTAATTGATTCAATCCTCTGTAGTCAATACAGAGTCTTAACGTTCCATCTTTCTTCTTTTGAAAGAGAACGGACGCACCCCCAGGTGAGACACTGGGTCTGACGAATCCCTACTCTAAATTGTTATCTTAATTGCTCCTTAAGTTCTATGGCTTCAGGGACTAGCATTTTGCATGCACGTGGGCCACTGGCTGAGCTCCAGGGGTTAACTTGATCTCATGATCTACTTCGCGAGACGGAGGCATCTCAGTCAGCTCTTCAGGGAACACATCTGCATACTCACTTAACTACTCTGGTTCTTTAGCCTTGCAATTTATGTCTACTGGATTCACCTTAACGGCATAAACAGCTTGCCTGAATGAGTGCTGCCTGAATCAATCAAAAGCTTGAATTTCTTACCTTGGTACTCTGTTGGGGTCTGGAGGACTGAAAATTGATGGTTATTCCCTTGATGCTCTATTGCTGCATAGATCTGTCCTTTTTCTTCCTCCACTTCCTCAGCTATAGTGAGTGACAGCTCTAGCTACTACAGTCTGAGGTGGAACTCTCTCTCTTTGTGGTTACTCCAATTCTGGGAGGGAGTTTGGAGATTGCTTTGCATGGAGGCTGCAGGCTCAGCTGGCACTCTTATGGGGTTACCCTGATTTTGGCACGGGGGACCCTGATTGGACTGATATGAAGGAGTCTATCTCTAAATTCTGGGACCCTGGCTTCCTTGGCCCACAGAAGGAGATGGGAAATCCTTGAGATGGTGCCCAAATCGCTGACATCCGAAGTACCTGGTCTCACTTCGAAGCTCTTCCCTTTGCATTCTTAAGAGAGCCGGAGTTCTTGAGAAAGTACTTCGAGAGGGAAAGGTCTTTCTTCATTCTTGAAGCTTCCCATCTCCAGATTCTGGTTGGGACCTTGGTGTCTCTTTGGAGGCGGAAGGTTGGAAGAACTTCCCGGTGTCTGAAATCTCTTGAAGGATGAGGGAGCTAGCTTTAGCAGGACTTTCACGATGAAGGCTTTGGCGAAGTCTTCGCCATTCTGACAGCTTGTGCCATGGACACTGACTTGGCATTCTTGACTAGTGTGTCTAAGGGTTCGTTCATTCCCCTAATGAACCTGACCATAAGTTGCTCTTCGTCTAGAGGTGGTGAATACTTGAGTAGAAGAGAAAATGCCTAGTGATATTCTTCGATGATTTTGCTCCCCTGGTTTAGCTCTAAAAATTCATTCATTATGGTTTCTAAAAACCTGGGGGGACAAAATCTCTTCCTTAAATAGGCTTTAAGATCATTCTAGGATTGTGTATTTCTGTCCAGATGGTTGGTGTCACAATGGTTTCTCCATGCTACCTTGGATGTTTCCACAATTTTCAGCCTGGCAAGAGCCATTTTGCTCCTCTCATTGTAGCCGGTGACATCAAAATATTCCTTCATTGCTTCAATCCACTTCTCTGTAGCCTCGCCCAAGGTCTCCCCTTCACCTTTGAAGGGTCCTAGCTAAGTTCTCTGAAGAGCCTTGCAAACGTCGGGGTCAAACTCTTCTTCTTTCAGAGAGGGTCTGGCTGACGGCCACAGTTTTCTCGCCTCATGATTCTGCCAAAAATGATATATTATTAAATTTTTATTTTGATATCATCCACGCGATCCTAAGACTTAAGAGGCTCGAAAAATAATTTCTTAAACAAGATAAATGATCTTATTGGAGATCTATGACATATGTTCGGTAACAGATTTTACTTCATTAATTCGTCAATGAACAATCACTTATACAACAAGGAATTTTTCCACAAAACATTTCTTTATTTATAGAAAGGTTGCAATATGTACATAGAGCAGCTCGGCTCTAGAAGTCAAAATCTCCTCGAGAGACGCATAAGACGACAGTACTGGGCTATAGACATGCCCTGATACAAATGTTCCCTTACTGCCAAGGGAGCTACTATCTTCTCCTTAAGAATAAAGCGACTAAGGAGTCTATAAATTTTGGCAAGAAAGTCTGAATTTTTGAGGCCTTGAGTGATATAAAATAACACCATGCATCACTTTTAGCCTCATCAAAGTCATGGTTAATGAGAGATTCTGCCTCAGGATCGCACACGGTGTCGCAAGAGGCGTGGACATACTACCCTGCAAACCACTTGTGCTTCCATCGCTGGGTCAGGAAAATATGAAAATACAATATGTAAATGCTCTTTTTTAGTTTTTATTACAATTTTTTATAAGAATTCATTTCTCCTTATTAGCTTTCAACAAAGCTCTGATACCACTGTGAGACCCCCGCCCCCTCTGCGGTGCCCCCTCCGAGGGTGCTGGCGGCAGAAGTTGTGTTAGCCTCTCGTGTTGAGATATCGAGCTCATCTAGTGATGCGATGGACACGGATGACCCGCCTGGGAGATAGGCCCCACACTTACACCAATGGCATGGTTGGTGAGATCATGGGTGATATGCGGCCAGTGGGATGACAGGCTGTGTGAGTGAGACAGCCATTCTAGAGACTGGCATAGTTATAGCGCCAGTTCATTTAGTTGGGTTCACACTATAGAGAACCCTAGAATGTATTTGGTTGAGTACCTTTTCATATTGGGTGTACTCTTATCTTTGTATATGGTGTGTTGAGTGTTGTGAAGAAGAAGAAGATTTTCAGCCTCTCACCTTGTGTGTTCTCTTTTAGGGTTTTGTGAGTGTGTGTGTGCTTGCAAGAGCTCAAGCTCTCGGTACGAGGGTAAGAACTTTATCTACTCTTCCCTATTTGTGTTGACGACTACACCCTTATGTCGGGAGCTCTACCGGAGGCACCGGCAAACAATCTTTGATTGAGGAGCTTTCTTCGCGGGAGTAAAGCTATAGGGCAATTATATTATCGAGGATAGTATTTTTCAGGCCGAAAACGCGTTTCAGGCGCGTTAGGACCTTCGTTTTTCAGAAAGCAGGCAATTTCAAGCACTGCAGGTAAGTCATCGATTCTATGCAGAACTCTGTTTGTTGTGCAGACATTGTGTGTGCTGCAAGGAGGTCAACAGTTGTTGCCATTGGGTGTATGTATGCACATTGAGGTCACTAGTTGTGACATTTGAGTGTAGTACAGTACCGCTGTAGGAAATACAATAGTTTATGCAGGACAAACCAGAGTGTTGTTTTTGGGAAATTTTTATGTCTGGCAAGATGTCAAATGATGGCATAAATAGTTTAGCTCCCTTTTTTATTTGGTTTGATCTAGGAGAGAGGAGAGATAAAAATATCTTAATATTTTTGAATTAAAAACTCATTCACATGTGTGAAATAGGCACCTCCTTGAAGTCTCCTCCCTCCTTACCAAGGTGTCAAAAATGTATCATTATATCAAAATATCTTATTTTTTTAGTAATATCTCATAGTTTTTAACTAATAGACCTTGTACTCATTCAACTCTTCATCTTATGTGAGAATTTACTCATTTTTGGATATTTTCTTTTATTCATTGGATTTATCTCATGTCAACACTTGGATTAATCTTATTGGCCTATAGGAACCTTAATTGGACCATAATCCAAAAATTTCAGAAAATCTTGACCCTTAGGCTAAGGTCTTTTAAATCATTTTTAATTGATTCCTAATGCACCTTGGAAAATTAATTTTGATTTTCTATTTCAGGGAAACATATTTTTGATGTTAGGAAAATTTGTTTATCCAAAAATATCTCAATATTGAATTACCACTCTCTAGAATGTTTCATCTCTCTAAGCAAAAACAATATTTTCTTGTATTCAAAAATAGGGAATGATTACAGGGGATTGAAGTAGAGCCTATTCATTATTCAGGTTGAGGAGGAATCTTACAACAAAAAACCTCTTATTATCCTCATTATTTCTGCTAGAGGATGCATAGTTGTTTTGCTGCACTTTTCCATTGCACATGCCACTCTGCTTCTTATAACAATCTGCCTGCACATGTCCAAGCTTACCACAGTAAAAACACACTCGTGTATCATTATGCTGCCTTTGACAATTACCTCGACCCCCCTGACTCCCCCTGCCTCTTGATTACTTGTTCGGCCACTACCTTAGCCACGTCCGTGACCTCTACCTCATCCTCTACCCGCTTTTGTGTGTAGAAGGCCTGCTGCGCTGAACTCTTTTTGTTTTGTGAAGACTGTTGATCTTCATCCAAGTTCTCCTCTTCAATGATCAGCATTGACACCAAATCTGTGAAGTTGGGAATGTTCTCCCAAGTCTGAATAGACGTCTTGAATGCCTTGTAGTATTGTGGCCCGAGACCATGTAGACACACTTTTATCTTATCATCATCATTAAAAAAACACGAATTAATGCAAGGGACTCCACAATGCCCTTGATCTTCAAGGCATAATCATTCATAGACATATTATTCTTCTCCACAGTATGAAGCTCATTCTTCAACTGAATTTTTCGTGCCTTGGTGTTAGTTTCATACAGCTTCACCAAGGTGTCCCATGCCTCCTTAGGTGACTTGACATTTCTCTCATCTCTCCCTTTGGTTTTCCTTACCGCTTCTTCACAACAATGTAGGTCCTCTTTCATTGTTCTTCTACTTGTTACCTTTTTTCTATAAAAATTAGTTTTATTGCTTAATTCATTCATAAATTATTCCTTTTTGATCATATAGAAGTAGATTAATTTTTGATATACTTTTAATATCTTCAGATTTCCTTCTCTTGTTGTAGAAGCTTGTTTTTCTCTATTTCCTACATGTTTCTATTTTGATATGCTTGCGATAGCCTTGTTGTGGCTCACTTTAATGGTTAGCTCCATCTCATTGATTTTTGTTGGATTTGATTGATTGAACCAACTGATAATTGTTTTGCTAAATCTTTTTCTTTATATCTATAAAGTAGGGGGGATGAGATGAAGAAGTCCTCTAAGAGGCCCATTATTGAGGCTCCAGAATCTGATTCACCTTCTCAAATATAAGCTACAAAGAAGACAAGAAAGGAAAGTTCTTAAAAAAAATGCAAAGGAAACCAAGGTACTACTTTACCCGGGAAAAGATCCGTCTTCCAACAAGTCGAGGCTTCACAACAACATGAGAAGAGAGATGGTGTTGCAAGTGTCAAGCCTATCAACACAATATTGGATGCTATTGCAGAGAAAGAAGTATAAACTCAAACTCAACTAGGTTTTGGGACCATTGCCACTTTCCTCCCCAGGGTACTGCTGCAACAACAACTACACCCTTCACCCAAAAGAGATTTATAGCTTTATCATCATCCTCTATTGATGAAGATGAAGAAGAGAATCAGAAGGAGGATGAACGTATGTTTGTTCCAATGAGAGCTAGGACAAAGACAACAACTTATTATGTACCCCCCCCAGGGAGAATGCATGGATTTATAAATGTACCATCAGATAGACCTCAACTCTCAGCAGGTACATCAATTAAAACACTTACTTATCTTCAACATGAGTGGAGTATTTTTGGGGTCAATGGTGGCATTTTTTTAATCATTTCTGGGTATTCTAGCAAGGGTATTCTAGCAAGGGTAATATTCTTAGAGGTCAAACGTCTTGTGGCAAAGTGCTAAAGGTGGATTATATAGGAGAAGAGAGAGATGATGTTGTTTCTTTTATTGTTGATGATATGAACAACATTATAGAGTTTCTAGTGAGCAAAAATAATCTTCAAGTGGGTCTTTGTGGCCTTGTGCAACTCACTTGTGCCTTGGAAAAATATGACAATATGTTAGTGAGCTTAGGACCTTTCTTGAATCCGACTAGTGCAACCTGTAATGTTGCTAGCTTAGAGGTCACCCCCAAGAGGCTCCAAGGTCTTCTACACTCGACTCTCATGGGAAAGGAGGACAACAGAGAGAAATTAAAAGGACTTCTATGTCTACAAGCTCTTGACAAGGTGAGAGGACATCTTATAAAAATAGCAATTCATTAAGTGAGGATACACCATTTGGTAGAAGATTAATGAAGATTAGAGAACCTCACATAGTACATGTCAATAATCTTCAGAAGAAAATGAAGGTAGATCCCCATACCACAATGGCTCCATTTATTATTTTGGCAGATCCCCAAGATTGTCCCCAATAAAAATAACTTCAAAATGGAAAAATGTTAGAATTATAACTATTATGTCATTGGGGGCTCACACTCTATTGAAGCTAGGAGGGATATATTAAAGGAAAAGCCAAACAGTCCTTATTATAGCACTGTAGATTGCAAAATCTATGTTACTCTCACAATTGAAGAGGAAAATCTTCTTGCATGGGATCATAATAATGATAATGACTAACGTGCAACGATGTCTCAGGTTGAGAAAATTAGGTTTTTTCACCACATGAGTTTGAGGAATATGTGGTATGACACCAAAAGGTTGATAACATATTACAAAGACAATGTCTTTTGGAGGTTGGGATTCTTGTGTGGAGAAAGAGGAGCTCTCATATGAACTCAGAAAGTATGATCCTCTATTTCAACTTGTTTTTTTTATAGGAAAGATTTGGGATATTTAGAATAGAATCTTTTCAATGTGGTAGAATAAAGCTTTGAAAGGGCAGAAGACCTCTAAAAGGTTAAATGAATCTAGTGGATTGAATAAAATTCGTGGTAAGAAGGTGGATATATCAAGAGCTTGCAAAATACATGAAGCTTAATCCACGCAAGCACTTCAAGGAGTGAAGGACCAAACACTTCAAGCAGTGAAGGAGTAAAGGACCAAACACTACTAATTTATGTCTTATCATGTGTCTTTGAAGGAGCTATCACTTGATGAAATGTCTTTGGAGCTACAAAAGTAAGTAAAGATGTTTTTAGTTGTTCATTTTTTATCTTCTTGATGTAAATGAATTATTTATATTGTCTTTACATGTGGCTTACATCCATAAAGTTTATATGAAGATGCAAGAGGTCATGATGATGAAAAAACTAAACTGCACCACTTGGGAGAACGATGTACATGCACAGTATCCCCAGTCTAGCTCTTAGGTAGTTTTGAAAGATTTTTTCTTGTCCTTAAGAGATTGGATGAATGCCCATTATATTCAAAATATACAACTCTCACTCAATGATGTGATTTCTCTATGCCTTGAGGGCTCCATGTTTTCATAGAACCATACTTGTTTATGTAGAGAATGAACCACATGTATAAAATGTGCTATAAAAGAAATTTTAATTTAGAAATCTAATCATTGAGCTTAAGTTCATAAATCTAATCAAAATTAGACATGCAAGGAAATCTCCATACCTTGGTTTAAACTTGTATTACCCTATAATGTGTGATATTTATTTCTCCCCATGCTACAATAACAAGCTGAGTAAATTCTTTTAGCTTTTTATTTAAAGGACTTCTATTCCATTGTTGCACAGTGGTACTTTTTATCATGAGCAGCAGAAGTTTATTAAATTTTATTATTTGAATTATATGTTTGGGATTTTTATCTTGATCAGTTGTGCAATATCTTGCATTTGTTTGATTTTGTGTCATATTACTAAGGAATCTTTCAGCTTCTACTCCACTCATGGAAACCTTTTGAGAAATATCATACTTGAGTTCACATATGATTCTGTATTTTTACTTTCACAATCGAGTGGATTAAAAAGCTCCTCTATATTCTCAATAGCCCTTTGCAAAAGACTTGGACTCTAGAAGGATACTAATGCTCAATAATGTACATGGGGGTGGGGAGAAGCTGTAGGTAATCATAGCCACATCTAGGTGATGAATATGGAGGATGTATTTTTTTCACGAGCGTGCTCTCTACACTTCTTGTCTACTCCTCTCCCTCTAATATGACACCTACGAGATGTTGAGCACTACTACACACCATGGGACACTATCATTGTTGCAACTCATTTACAAAGACACCATATGATGATCTAAACTTCCATTACATTCCAAATCAAATTTTACACGACCACGACATACGAGTACTTGAACAAACACCACAATACATGAAAACATGTGTATATGAAAGCATTTTGGGCCTCAACTATAATCTTTGCCTTCTCCATCTACCCTAAATTTGCAATGAAGCAATGAAGGTTGCAACTTCAGCTAGAAGAGGAGCCTCCTTTGCCTCTTCAATGATGCCAAAAGCTCTCCATATCCCAATGTGGCTACTGCTTTCACCTCTAGCATGTTCTTGCTAGCAAGGTCTACCGCTTTCTCTATTGTGAGCTTACTGTAGATCTCCTGCACTTCAGATGTTGTTGTCCATGCTTCCATAAGGGCATTCGATCTAGGTTCCTTTTCTTTGAGGTGCATGAAAGTTTGAAGGGCTTTTCTTAAGATGCTTGCAAATGTAGTAGTATTAGAGAGATTGTTGGATGAAGCCATGATAAAAGAGTTTACAAAGAGCCTATTGTAATATAAAGATATAAGGGGAGGGTAGGGTGGGATTTGTGCCTAGAAGAAGAGTATTGAAATATGGCAATCTCCACTGTATTTATAACTTCTCAAAAATATAAAATTTCTATTTTAAGGATAAAATAACTATTTTAAGCACAAATATATTCATTTTAATGTCTCACTCAAACTCTCTTTCTCTGTTTCTCTCTCTCTCTCTCTCTCTCTCTCATGTTATTAAGATCTATTTGCAATTGCTCCATCTCTCTCAATTGTCAATTTAATTACCTAACCGGTCACGAAAGAAGCCAAAAATAATGCCATTGACATAATTTGAGTTTACAATAATAATGTCTAAAACAATATATTTCTTTCATTATAAGCTAGTGAAATACATTAGACGGATGCCATAGGTGTTGGTGGAAGAAGGAAGGTGGTATGGCGTAGGAAGCTCTACAAAATGGTGCAAGTGCGGGTGGGAATATCGGCCTCGCAAGATCATGCCATGGTGCCTATGATGAGGGCACTACAAAAGAACCCACGAGGGATATATGTGGCATGACATGTCGATATTGGGGTTTCACTAGAACACTAGGTAGCCATGATGAGGCACTTCACTGTGTTGGACTCATGGTGGGTACTGGGAGGAGTGGAGGATATAGCCGAGGAACGTGTGGAGATGGTGCCCCCACATCCATCTTTTAGTCCCGCCGAGCATACTGACTGCCCTTACCCCTAAAAAATTGGTGACCCAAATTTTTGTGCACAGAGGCAAGTGGTCCGCAAACATGAACAAAGGCACACCTTGTCGCTCTCCACGTTGATAAAATGTCATTGTAGTGCGTGTGCATGCTCTAGCCATGGTCCAAGTACCAGTAAAGAAATTTAGGATTGCATTATATAATGTATAACACTGCTTTTGAATCGTCTTGTAATGAAGTGAGTGCGAAAGGCTGGCTACACTCAACAACATCTCGGATGGGATTCCTACTGTCCGCATCCAGTTGATATGGCGAGGTTTCCTGTCCCGATTTCAGCTTCAAGAAGGTATCATCACCCACCTCAAAACCTAAACAATCTGTAGTTACCTTGCCTCCCCTCCTGTCATACTTTGGATGACTGGACGTACTTTCACTAGGGTGTGTGAAGATGGCGATGACCAAAACAGTGACCTACGTGCACACACTAGTAAGTACGTGCAGGGAGGAAAATCATTGAGCTTCACTTTAATAAAAACCAGTCACTCCCTCACTCATCTCTTCTTGGCTATCTTCTCACATGACATACAGATATCACGTGGGAAGCATAAGAACAAAGTCCTTTGCAATGTGAAGTTCCAAGTTCTTACCTCTTACACAGAAATCCCCAGGTGCTCCGCACATAGAGTGCACACCATCGTGCCGTCGGCCTATAGGAACTTTGCCACAAGCACAAAAGCCGACTCCACAAGTACCTCCCTAAAACATTCCATCGAGGAACCACCACATCATCCTTCCAAAGACATAGATCTGTAGGAAAATTGGCCCACACCAAGCGTAGGCCTCCAAGGCTATTAAAGGCATCCATGCGTCCCCACCTCGCCACCGGAGATTCCATGAATCGTTGCAGGCATCCATGCTTCTCCACCTTGCTAGAGATCCCATGAATCGTTGCAATACTGCAAGATTCTTGGAACAAAGTAGATAAGGTGACTACAAACACTATAATGACGATGAATGGAGAGAGTCACTAGACCGGGTTAGAGATCGTACCTATGTTTTTGCTTTCCCAAAAGTGTGAGACGGAGGTGAACAATGTCGGAACTTAAATCAAAGCGCAAGGGGTTCACCACATCGGACGCAGGAGTCTTTTTTTAGAAAACACCAAATACATGTTATTATTTTTGACGAATAAACGAACTAATGAATTTTCAAACATGTTAAAGTTCACTTACTAGATCCTAAGAGGTGTGCCTCGTCTTCTTTTAAACTCTCTAACCCCTGCCCTTAGCTCTCACAATGTGAAGGGGGGGTCACCTGCTCTCTTCACCCTATGCGTGGGACTGTTGCTTATCATCATGCTCATCATCCTCGGACTGGCTATCCTCAGAATCCTCATCAATGTTGGGAAATATGCACAATTTTGGGACAATTCTTTGTTAGATCCAATACAATGTTTACTGTGCGATATGCAAGATTTATTATTGGATGTTCTCAACAAGCATTTGAATAATGCGATATGATTTATGTACTATTGTACATTTGTAACAAGTATATATGATGTTGGTGGGATGTAAATTTGCCTGCACACACACACACACACATGCACACCGAGAATTAAGTTTGTTTATATCACATAGCCTCCAGTTTGACCATCAAACACAGAAACTTTAACAAAGAAAGGATATTCAATGTAACTTTACGTTGTAAGAAAGACTAGCTGATAGAATTAAAAAGATCACCATCTATATTGAATCAAAATTCTTGAACAATGGGTGAACCATAAATCTAAAAGCTTAAGAAAGCCTTACAATCTGAATAATGATTGAACTATGAGTTTGGTAGCTTCATACAACATTGCTAAAAGATTACAAAGCTAGTTGCCCATGTGCTAACAAATCATTCTTGCTCAACTGCACTGACATGTGATGGTGCCTCACTTTCATGTTGATTCAATTGATTCTGTTTGGCCTTGAGTATTATAGCCTTTGGAATCTTGATTTTCTCTGGAAGTTGTCCACCCTTGGGCTTCCATGCCCAAATGATGCAGCTAGTGTCTTCCCAGCACTGAGGATCATTTATGTTCTCTTGCCAATACTTGTTCCAGCAATCCTTATAAACCTCCACATCACTTGCATTCTTCTTCTTTGAAATTGGTGCCCAATATTGTATCTGAACTTGTAGGTAGTTTATGGAGTTGTTGTTTTGATCAACATCACTTGTTGTCACTCCCAACCATATTGGGTAATTTGCATCACAAGGTTGTACAAGCACAAAATCTCCTTTAGACACATCAAGAGTCGGGTTGAACTCTTCAGCACGTCTGTTGCGCATTAGACCACAATAATGGTCCTCATTTACATCAAACCTTTCATCTACATCATCCTCCACTTGAAGGTTAAGAGGCTCAGCTTTTTCGCATACACTCCTTGGCCAAAAGTCATGAAATCCAATGTCTTCCCTTGCACTAAGGGTTTGCATGTTTAGCATAAGATTCTCCCAGTAGGCAAGGACCGGATTGATCCACTTAGCATAATCACTTTTGTCTCCTTTCTCTTGCAAGTGCTCTTTCCACCAATTGACATGTTTTTTTAAGCCCTCCACAACCTTCTCATTTTCCTTAACATACTCAAAGGATGGCAATACTTTTGGAAAACCTTCAGGAAGCTTGGGTCCTCCTTGGTCATTTCTCTTCCATAACTCTATACCGCTTTGTGGTAACCAATCAAAATTTTTGGGGTGTACTTTGTATTGCATCAAAGGTATTCCATCACTCATATAAAACCTGAATTGCAATGGCTTTGAATGTCCAATCAAGCTATCGGCTCCATCATGTAAGCATCCCTTGACAAAGCCTTTGAAGTCTGCCACCTTTTGTAGGAGAAACGGTGCTGGATGCATGCTAACACACTCATTAAAGATCTTCATCAGATGTTGAAATGTGAAAATGGTTTGTTTCCTCAACTTCTCAGAGAAGCGACCAAACAATGCATCAATATCTTCATGAGTATGACTAACCATAAGAAAACCAAGCTGCATCATGTCAAACACTCCCCGTGCAACCAATAGGGATAGATAGGCAAGTACATAACGATTCTTATTTTCAGAACCACAATTGTCAAGTTGCAACAACAACATCCTTGGTAATAGGTTTTGATATGACAAAGATTATAGCCTTCTGGTAGTGAAGAGCATGTACCATTTCAACAAGCAATCATGGACCTACATGGTACAAAGGAGCAACTCTCGTCAGAATTTTTCTCCAAGTTGGCACTTGCTTTGAACACACTAAACTCACAATATGAATGTATTCTTGTGTGTTTTGTTGATTTCATCACCATTGGAATGCTTATCGAAGGGATTTCTAGCCAGTCAACAAAGGTGCACTATGAATTTGGCGTGATCCACACACAAAAAGATGATGCTTGGACATCTGGAACAGTTGAGATTGCAACTGTTATTCTTTTCATCAGTGAGGTTGACAAGTTTGAGGCCATTGAAAAGGTTCTCACAAAAAATGTATTCATCTCAGGCTCTAGTGGCCAAAATAGAGAATTCATCGACAAAGGCTTTATTGTCGGTCTCATCACACAGGGTTTTGTCCTGAACATAGCTATGTTGTAGAGATATATTGTGGTGGAGTTGTACTAGAGGAGAGCTTGCTAAAGAAGAGACGATGTATTGCTTTATGCAAAGAAGATTTGCAAGCGATGGCATTAGCATCAAAGTGCTCTGCTCTTTTAGACGGTCACCCGTCCTTGAAAGAGTGGTGTGGTGCAAGTGGCGGCACAAAAAAGCAAACACTAGATGATGCAGAAAAAGAGAACCTTCAAAATCTTCACATTGACGACCCGCCAAGTACAGAGGAGGAAGACGAAGGTGATGATATTGACAACAAAAATGACACAGATGATGATAAAGAAGTTGGGGATGCTATAGACTTTGAAGATGCAAGGCAAAGGAATGAAGAGGACCAAGGGAATGATGCTCTATTCAATGAGGATGCCGAAGACAATTTTGAAGATGTTGGAAGGCATGAAAATGATGATGAAGGTGGGAATGGTGATGATATATTGGATACTGCAAAAGCCATGGAAGCTTCAAATGTTGGGGTTGCTATGGCTGTTGGAGAAGATTGGGGATACAGATGTCAACAAGGCTTTCCATGCTCATAGCCCATCAAGCTCTCAACCAAAGAAAGGTAGAAAAGTGCATTGATAGTGCTTATGAATGTACAACGAATGGTGATCATTGAAAGGAGCTTATCAACAACTAATATTAACATAGGTCTTGTTCAAAGTGTGGATTTGTCAACGTTTGGTACAAATGATGATGCACACTTACTATTAAGAAATTACTCCACATCCTAGTGTAGCAGTGAGGCTCAAAATTAAGTTTGAGCTTAATACAATTGATGAGGCACACTTACTATTAAGAAATTACACTTACTCCATATCGTAGTGTAGCGGTGAGGCTCAAACTTAAATTTGGGCCGCCGTACCTCCACTTATGTCCAACCTTGGGGATGTCTTCTAAAAGAAGGCACAATCTCAAGTTGAGCAATCTTTACTTTGCCCTTGTAAGTGAGGCTCAAACTCAACTTTGACCCTTATGTGAAAGTCTTGGCATTAACATGGTTCCTAATTCATTATGGTACATCACTCAATGTTGAGTAATCTAAGTTTGGATACAAAGTATATGTGTAGATATAAAAATGACTAGTATTATCCTTGGTGTATTATTTAAATCCTAAAAGTAATAGCATTTTATTTTAATCTTACAGATATATACAAAGAAGGGAAAGACGAAGATAACATTGCTCAACTAGAACATCATCATGAAAGCCCTACTAGAGAGATCAACTCTCATGATTCAAATGCTAGAAATAATGAAGACAACATGGTGGAGGTAGATCACATTGATGATTCAGCTTTGCAAACATATTCAAGGCCTTCAAGTGATAGGACTAAAGAGACTAAGGACATTCCTGATTTGCAAGTTAATGTTGAGGTTAGTGAGAATAAAGATAAAGTTAATGAAGAGCTTCAAGAGACTTTTGCAGCCAAGGAGAGACAAGAAGAGATTGTCGAACAAATTGATGAGGCTACATATGCTACGAATAAAGGGAAAATAGTTGAAATCAAGGACTCTGTGGAGCTGAGGGTATTGAAGAAATTGAGGAGGCTACATATGCTACGAATAAAGAGAGAATAGTTGAAATCAAGGACTCTGCGGTGGCAGAGGGTGCCAAGAAATCTAAAGGTAGATCTTTTTCAATAGGATGTTATTTAAGATGATTTATTCAGCAATTTTGTGTGTTAAAAAGTATGTTTCTCAGCGAGAGCTGTTTTTGCAGGTACAACTGCTTCTAACAATCACAAGTTAAGTGCGCAAGAAATAGAGCAACGTGTTGAGGAGCTACGTTTCGATACACAAAAGAGTAGGCCTCTAGGAAGTTTATATTCTTTTGAGAGAGATGGAGATAGATTAGTATTTCAATCTTCACCAATCAATAGGGAAATGCAATCAAGTCTAGGAGCCATCGTCATAGATGAGTATGGGAGCATGAAACGAAAGTAAACTTGTAGATGTTTTGCTGTAATTAGCTCTCATTGATAATATAGGATCACTTGTTTTAACATTGTTAAGTATGTAAACACATTAAAGTGTTATCATTCTTTTGTATCGTATGCAGAAAATATTCCTCGTGCAATCACCATAAAGAAACATGCACTTATACTTGATCTTAATGGAGTTTTACTCAACAAGGAAGAGAAGAGGCATCCACAAACAAATTGTATTCGAATTGATATTGGTTGCACCACAGTTGTTATTTGCCCCAGGTGTTTTGGGATGAGATTTGCCAGTACTTTCATGTTGGTATTTGGTCCACCATGCTACACAAGAATGTTTGTGCCTATGTAAACACTCTTGAACAGTATGCACATAAGAAACATCATTTCTTTATGGTGTGGGGACAAGAATGTTATATCCATAATCTTCGAAAAGTGTATAGGCCAGATAAGCCTATTGTTGAGGCTATGTTTAAACCTTTACTCAAGGTTTGGAATCAGTGCCAAGATATTTGCAATAAGAAGAATACATTGCTTATTGATGATAGCCCTTTCAAGGGATGTGTTAATCCAAAAGACAACTGTCTCTTCCCTAAAAGTTTTCAAGGAAGGCACGACTACGTACTGTGCAATGACCTTTTAAATCTAAATAATACAAATGGCATTAGGTCTATTATTTTGCTTAATCGGCTAGGTCAATCTCCTATCACACATGGTCATAATTTATTCATCGATTTTCAAGATGTACTGGAAGAATGGCTCCAATTCACCTCCCAATTTTTGCGAAGAGCTCAACAAATATTCAGATGAAGTGGAAAACTCATCTTCACACTTACCATTGTATGGTGATAAGCTAAAGTATGTCCAATAAAGAGGGAAAAAAAGAGAAGTAGAATCCATAGGCAAGGATCTAGCAATGTTGGCATCCAAAGCTGGAGTACCATTACTATCCAAAGACCACCTAAGCTTGTTAAAAGTGTGTTACAAAAGAAGGATTTTGAGTGATCAACACGCTATTGCTTATGCTACTCGCTTGGGATATGATCGTGGTCATCTCATAAGTGGAGTTGCAGCAAAAGCATACATATCAAGGCTACAAAAGGCTTACTTGAGCTTATGGGTAGGATAATGTCTGGTTTCATTAAACATTGAGTGACAGTATAATCAGATTCCAACCTAACCCATACTAGTTGTTGTTGCACGTCGAAGGAAACCATTTCGGAGGTCTAAACGTGCAGTTTGAAGTATGGGATCTGCACAAATATCAAGACTTGTTGGGTGCAGAATGTTTGGAGCCATTTTGTACTAAAAGCCCATAAGATAGACTTAGGCTTTGACCAAAACAATGTGCTTAGATGGGTTTAATTTTTGGATTATACGAGCCAAATCTTTACACTATTGTATCAATTAGCAATCAAATGCCTCCAAACTTACTGTCATTTGATTATCTCTTTTGTCAATATTTACAATTCGATTGCAAATGAAGATGTGTTTGCAATTTGATTGCAATGAAGATGTGTTTGTTTTTTATTGAAGATATTGCCTTGTCAAGGTGTAAGGCTAGAATATTATAATTTAATTTGGATAGACTCAATTATCTCAACAGTGAAAATCTTTTATACATCATATTCAATAAATTTGATGAAATTTAGCATTGACAATATATTCGCTCTTTTATTTTTTTGGTTGAACTTCTTAGGTATTGGAGCGTTTGTCTATGAAGGTTTAAGACCATCCATATCATGGATGAATTTATGTTGTTGTTGGCACATAATATATTTATTTAAAATTTTGAATGTCCATTAACCATACATTTTGTTTTCAACAGGATATGTTGAAGCATATAGCTTTAATTTCAAGTGTACAGAAAACTTACTATTGAGGTGGCACCAATCATTCGTGACTTATGTACCTAGAAGCAAAAGAGTTCCACCACCCCCAGATACAATAAGGAAACAAAGAAGAGTATTGATACTTGAACTCAATGGTGTTTTACTTAAGACCATTGAGATGCAACATGGTGATGTATGTCCAGACTGGGCCAAACATATGCATCTTCTGGAAGAGAATACAAGTGTTTGGCATTTGATTTGCAAAGATGCATTCACTTTCCTTGATTTTTGTATGCAATGGTTTGAGGTATGGATCTGGAGTACTAATAGACTACAAAGAACTCGACGCATTCTTGAGTTGTGCTTTCCTCGGCACCATCAAAAGTTTAAGGTCGTAGCAGGGCAGGCAGCATGTCAAAAGACGGATCTTCTAATTGGATATCGATTTGTATACCACAAAAACTTGGATGTAGCATGGAGAATTTTTCATGACCTAGATGGAAATAACACGCTAATTTTTTATGATACCCTCTACAATGTAATGGGGAATATGCCCGGAACCTACTTGATTTTTCCAAAGATGTGAAATCAAAATATAGAGGAGCTTCAAAGTTTTTTGGAGACAACAATCAGTGCATAGTTACTTGGTTGGATTTATGCAAAGAACAAACAGGAGTATACTTGCAACACTTTAGTAAATAAAGCAGCTTATGAATAGAGAAACTTTGTATGTATTGGAGCAATACATGAGAAAACGCTATGTTTGAGATACAACTTGTACTCAATTATTATCTTGACAAAGTGTCTACGAAGGGTTTTTGTCTTCAGATGAATTGTAAACTTGAATGTAACAATCTCATTGAAATTTGATTGCTTTTGGTGTTTCTAAACACCACACTCTTTGGAGATCCCTCAATTCTAAGGTTCCTTTTCCAAGTGTTCTTTGGCATTATTATCCCATGTTTTTACTTCAATGTCCCTCAAATTTGAGCATATATATCATGATTTATAATCTTGATATAATGTCTAAGATGGGTTTTTATCTGTGGATCAATCGTAAACTTAGCACATTGTTACTGTGATTGAGATTTACTTTTTGTTTTGTTGTTTCTAACACCACACCCTTTAGAGATCTCTCATTTCTAAGGTTCCTTTTTAAGTGATATTTAGAATTCTTTTGGAAAATTAAATAAAGCCCATGTTTTTACTTCAATGTCTCAAAGTGGAGATAGTATTTAACATTATCTTCTTCATATGAAAGGTGTTGTATAATCTCAATTAAGTTTAGTGTCATGTTTCCCTTGTCCTTCCAATATTGTTGCATTGACATATATATCTATACAACTACAAACAAATACGCCAAATAGTTGTGTCAAGATATAATCTAATGGCACAAAGAGTGCACCAACAAATAGATGTTAGCTCAAACTACACAAAAATATCGAGTTTCCAACCAATCCTATAAGAAATGGGACTCGAATAATTCCCAAAATTCCTAAGTTTGTCTTCCTTGCTTGTTTTGAAAAATGGATACCAAGTATGTACATTATGTTGAAAACACACATTGCGTTGAAATTAGATACTTGGTATCCATTTTTCTAAAATGGGATAGGGAGCCTCCAAAACAAGTAAATTTGCATGTTTTAGAATATGGATATCAAGTTCAAAGACTTGTGTGTTGTATGAATTCATACCAAGTTAAAAGATTTGTGTTGTGTTTCAACACAAACTATGGTAAAAACATAAAAGACTTTCAACTTGGTATCATTTTTTGAAACAAGCAAAGATATTTGACTTGTTTTGGGTTTTCTTTAAAAAGGGGCTACAAAAAATTAAGCTTTTTTAAAAATACAATAGCTTGAGCTATGTACCAAAAAAAAAATGGCACCAAGGTAACATTTAGATTACATTCAAAAGACATGCCTACAATCTAAATGTTATGTTGGTGCCAAAATATTTAAAAATTGTGTATTATAGCTCAAGTTATTGTATTTCAAGAAAACTCAAACTTTGGTAGCGCTTTTTAGAAAAAAACCAAAAAGCAAGTAGAATATAAATTTTTGTTTCAAGTAGAATATCATTGTTTGTTTTAAAAAATAAATACCAAGTTGAAAGGCTTGTGTGTTTTTCACATGTGTTGAAAACCTGCAAGGCTTTTGAGCTTTGTATTCATTTTCCAAAATAGGTAGCTTTAACTTGTTTTGAAAGCTCTCTACTCATTTTTAACACAATTCGTGTTGTAAACACACAAGGTTTTCAAGTTGGCATGCATTTTCTAGAACGTGTAACTTTTATTTGTTTTAGACTAGGTTTGCATGTTTTCAACTCAATTTGGATACTTAGCATCCCAATGATGTATTTTCAAATACTCGGTGTCCATTTTCTAAAACAAGACAAAATCTTTTACTTGTTTTGGACTTTTTTTTTCTAAAAAAGCTATATACTTATTTATAATACAATAAAGAAATAGATGGATTTATGGTATTAAAATCTCACCTGTAAATAAAATATTATAGTGAATAATTTTGAATAAATTGAAGTGTAAAAAACTTATCCATTTTTTAAAAAATCTTTCAACATCTCAATATCTAGTTTCATATTCAAAATGAATACCTGGATGTATTTTCTTAGTATCTAGTTTCATATTCAAAATTAATATCTAGATGTATTTTTCTCAATATCTAGTTCTATATTCAAAATCAATAACAAATTCGATACCCATTATGTATTTTTTATTGAACTTGAAATGTTTATACGTATTAACCATATTTGCAATCAATAGCCGTTATCTATATATCATCCTTTAATATTTTTATCATATAAAAAACTTATAAATTTATGATAAAATATTATCACAAGTTAAAATAAGATATATACTATTTTAAATTTAATTAATGTAAGTTTAAAATAAAAGTAAAATAATAAATTAAAATTTTAGTGTGGAGAAATTTTACATCACTTCATTATCTTTGACTAAATTAAGAAGCGTGTCTTTTTTCAAAAAAAATACAGAGGAGTTAGAAATAAATTATTACAAAAAAGTTGATGAATTCTTTGTAAGCGTCTGTTATAAAACTTGAAATTTTATTTTGGGATTATTTTGTACACTTTAATCAATAGTTTTTTAGTGTATTTTAAATTTATAAAGCGTATTTTTAAGGACATTTTCACTTTTAGATCAAATTTAGCAAATCCCAAAACATAGAAATTTAGTGTACTTTTTAGATATGATTGTACGTAAGACATGGTTTTTCCAAGAAGGGATCTTTTTTTAAGGGACATGAATAGCACGTTACAGATGGTTTTAAAATATGTATGTTGACATATTAGGTGTGGTATAGTTTACTTAACGTTACCTCTTTGAGTTTTCAATAGTACGTGGATGCATGTGGATGGATGCTTATTTTAATGTGTATGTCACTTGTGGTCACACTTGTTCACTATGTTATAGTAGTATTGTCATATGCGAGAAAAAAATTAGTGCATTTCGCAAGTATGTAATGACCAAAATGCTATAAAAAAAAAGAGGGCATGGGGCATGTGGGGCATGTGCACTGGGCTATTCTCCCAATGCCTGATTGGCGTGGGGTATTCTCCCTAGGCGCTAGCGTAAGGGGGGACGTCTTCATGAGGTCTAAGGTGACGACACTGATGCAGATTCTAAGGTCAGGTGCCAAGTCAAAAACTAAGGGGGTTTGTGTGTGAGAGCCTTTTCAAATTTTAAGGCAGACGCCCAAAACGGAATAACTAAAATATTCCAAATTAGATTATTTCAGCGAGAGCTGTCAACTGGTCAAATTTTCAAAAGATGCCATATTATTATTTTATACCAAAAACAGAGAACATCTTCTCGCTTGATGTTTGTGTATAAAAATGGTGACCATCTTCCTCACACTCATTATCATCATCAGTGGCAAGTGCAGAGCGCACAGCATAACATCTCTCTCTCTCTCTCTCTCTCAGCTCAAGAGCCTCGCAGAGCTTGCACATTAAGGCTCTCGACACCTTATATAGAGCCCATCACGTCCAGCTTGTTTAATTAGGGTCTCACTTCACTTCACTAAGCTGATAGGCAGCTAATCAAACCTTCTTCCTCACTCTCATTATCATCATCAGGTGGCAAGTGTAGAGAGCGCACAGCATAACATCTCTCTCTCTCTCTCAGCTCAAGAGCCTCGCAGAGCTTGCACATTAAGGCTCTCGACACCTTATATAGAGCCCATCGCTTGTTTAATTAGGGTCTCACTTCACTTCACTAAGCTGATCGCAGTTAGGCAGCTAATCAAACCTTTTCTCGTGTCAACAAACAGTATGGGCCTTCCTAACCAGCTCATTAAACCACATGCACTTGTCATCCCATTCCCTGCACAAGGCCACGTAGGACCCATGATGCACTTATCTGTAAAGCTTGCTTTAGAAGGCTTCATAATCACATTTGTTAACACACAGCATAATCATGCACTTCTGAAGAATAATTTGCAGCCCCGTTTTGAAGAGCAGGGCCTTGACATACGCTTTGCAGAGATAAGGGACAAGAGAGAGAACGGGAGCACCAGTGGGCAAGACACCCTCGTTGAGCTGGCCAAGTCTCTCAATAGCTTGAAGCCGGTTTTCGACGAGCTGGTGGAAGGTCTACTGCAATCCGAGGACACCCCTGTCACCTGCATGATTTCGGACCTTTACCTCTACTTCACACAAGATGTGGCCACCAGATTTGGCCTCAGAAGGCTTGCTTTTTGGACTGCTTCAGCTGGTACCATTGCATCCGTCATGGCTGTTAATCAAGGGCATCGATCTCCTAAGGGTGAGCCTTCATCACTAAGTAATTTAAAGCAAAATTTATGATTAAGTGGGTTAACCTTCTCCTATGTATTGCATAGCGGAGAAGATGAAGCACTTGCTTTTAATTATTAATTTAGTCGATTGAATTGGATTTAATGGTATAATTAGCTAATGAATGGGGCTGGGCTTTAACTGCTGAACTAATGGAGAGGCTGCACATATAAGCTAATGGACGGGATTGGGCTTCACGATGACATCCATCCTTGATTTCTACGCTTAGTAGTGGCTAGTGATTAAGATAATCATACTCTAATGAGGATTATGGAAACAAGCTATATTTCTCTTCTAATAAGTTGTGCCACTGCGTTTACAGAGCCTGAGCGAATAACATGGGTGCGAGGAGTGCCACCGCTGAAGGTGACGGAGCTAAACACGTATTTGCAGTCCTACGATACGCAAGACTTCATGTTCAACGCCTTTCTGGAGCCGTATCAAAGGCTAAAGGAGAGCACGTGGATTGCAATCAACACGTTTGAAGAGCTTGAGCAAGGTTCAATAGAAGCCTTAAGAGAGGAGAACAATCCCATATACACAGTGGGACCTCTGCTACCACTGTCGTATTTCGAAGAGGGTGGAGACGGGCGGCTAGCCTCGTATGGAACGGCTGCCCTGTGGCCAGAAGACCACAATTGCCTAAAATGGCTAAACGGGCGAGAACGGTCATCAGTTCTGTATGTCTCGTTTGGGAGCATTGCTGTCATGTCCGCCCAACAGTTTGAACACCTGGCCTTGGGCTTGGAAGCTAGCCAATCACCTATGCTTTGGGTGATCCGACCGGACCTCATGTACGGCGACACATCCCTCTTCCCCAAAGGCTACCTGGAAAGAGTGCAAGGGCGTGCATGCTTCGTGGAATGGGCACCCCAGCTCCAAGTACTCACCCACCCGGCCGTGGGCGGCTTCCTAACACACTGTGGCTGGAACTCCACATTGGAGAGCATCTCCGCCGGGGTGCCCATGCTTGGGTGGCCCTACTTTGCAGACCAAATGCTCAACAATAGGTGTTCTGTGGACGCCTGGAATGTGGGGTTACATTTGGAGGCGGACCACAATGGTCTCATACACAGAGACGAGGTCGAGCGACAAGCTCGTGCCCTCATGCAAGGAGACACCTCTTCACAGCTTAAACATGCCACCTCGCTCTGGTGGAAGGCCGCCCAAAAATCTATCAAGGCTGGCGGTTCTTCCAACCTCCAATGGAAGAAACTCGTCAATGATATGGCCCAACCTCCTATTCCTTAAATTTAGTCCTTTATTTAAATTAAATAAAAACTTTTCCTCTCCTTTCCTTGGAGGTCGGTTGCTTTGATTGTAAGGCACCGTTTCTATCTATATGGATATATGTTTAACGTTTTGTTTTGTTTTTGTTTTTGTTTTTGTTTTCGGAGCCGAGGTCAACTTGGCACAGCTATATAGATATTTGTTCAATCAAAGCCACATAAAGCACCAACTTCGATGTACGTGGGTGTGGGGACAATAGCCACACTAGGTAGAAAAGGGCTACTAAGAAGACAGCTCGGAGCTTTTTAATTCAACCTAAAAACAAATGAACCATTCATTTCTCGTTTTTATGTGCTCTAATTAACTCATTGATACGTTTTCTTTCTCTTCCTTGATACGTGCACTAAACTCGTTGATATGTTTTCGTTCTCTTCCTTGTGTTATCGGCGTTCTCTATATTCATGTACCACACTTTCTACCAATTGATGTACAACTAGACTCAAATTGTGCATTTGAGAACCCTTAAGTTAATGTGCGTAACCTTAGTACAAGTAGACTCAACCCCATGGTCTTTTTAACAAACAAATTTTGCTACTATAGCTTCTATAGGAAAACAATGAGAAAATCTCTACAAATTTGCATTGTGAATAAAAATTTACTATGTAGAAGCCAAGGTGCATACCACTAAAGTTTGGTCCCAGGACCAAAAGATGGTACAATAAAGTGAAACAAATCAAATATACCTATGTGGCCTTCATTGAAAATCTAGTTGGTGCAAGACGTGAGGTCAGAGTATGGAAAAAGCAGGGAGTTGTTTTGGAAAATCAATCACCTAAAGGCTATACTAGTAAGGTTCTGATGGAAGCATGCATTCAACTAGGGTTTCAGATTTCATGGGAAAATTCATCCCTCTTTGTTTGCATACATCTAGAGCTCCCATTGCCTGTTAATCAGCCTTTAGCTGGTCAAAGAGGAGGAGGGTTGTTTTCAGAGCTCTAGTGAAAAGATATGGGACATCAAACCTTTGATCTCATACGGAGATCGGTCCAGAAGGCTGATCAATGCTATTCACAGAGATGGTCACAAACCTCTAATGATGTGATTACCCCCATTAGCTTAATACAATGGACCCCATACACCTGATCTATCATCTCTCAATCTTTGCATAGCTTTAACCATGGTCTGGTTTTCGTCCTTTACCAGACTACCTCAACATCCTTATATCACTAAAGCATATGCAAACATGCAGTCTGCATGGGGTGCCCTTGCAACTTCCCGAGAGCGTCTAGAAATGAAATGCAGATGGGAGCTTCTAGAAACACAGCACGGGCAATGTGCCTGGCTCACTGCCAGCACTAAGGATCAACTCATCTCTGGCCAAACCAAACCACAGTCCCTTGTTTTATAATATTATGCAAGGATTAAAAAAGGTTGCACTACAAAAAGCGGGGCCATTATCCACGCTTTTTTCGACGCTTTAGAACTAAGCTCAAAATCCCCTAAACGTCGAAATACCCGTGGAAAAAAACGTCGAAGTAAGCGTCGAAAAAAGTAATTTTACCACGCATTTTTTGACGGTGTTTTCGACGCCTATCTCGACTGATATTTCGACGGTTATTTCGAATGCGATTTCGACGCGTATTTCAACACTTATTTCGACTGTCATTTAGACGCTGGCGGTTCTTCCAACCTCCAATGGAAGAAACTTGTCAATGATATGGCCCAACCTCCTATTCCTTAAATTTAGTCCTTTATTTAAATTAAATAAAAACTTTTCCTCTCCTTTCCTTGGAGGTCGGTTGCTTTGATTGTAAGGCATCGTTTCTATCTATATGGATATATGTTTAACCTTTTGTTTTGTTTTTGTTTTTGTTTTTGTTATCGGCGTTCTCTATATTCATGTACCACACTTTCTACCAATTGATGTACAACTAGACTCAAATTGTGCATTTGAGAACCCTTAAGTTAATGTGCGTAACCTTAGTACAAGTAGACTCAAAATGGGCAGCTATGTCATTAATTGAGCATAATATTAGTAAGCTTCTAGAGTCCAAATATCTTGCAAAGCCCATGCCTACAAGACTCTCTTAATTTAATCCCATGGTCTTTTTAATTCAATCCCATGGTCTTTTTAACAAACAAATTTCGCTACTATAGCTTCTATAGGAAAACAATGAGAAAATCTCTACAAATTTGCATTGTGAATAAAAATTTACTATGTAGAAGCCAAGATGCATACCACTAAAGTTTGGTCCCAGGACCAAAAGAAGGTACAATAAATTGAAACAAATCAAATATACCTATGTGGCCTTCATTGAAAATCCAGTTGGTGCAAGACCTGAGGTCAGAGTATGGACAAAGCAGGGAGTTGTTTTGGAAGATCAATCACCTAAAGGCTGTACTAGTAAGGTTCTGATGGAAGCATGCATTCAACTAGGGTTTCAGATTTCATGGAAAAATTCATCCCTCTTTGTTTGCATACATCTAGTCTAGAGCTCCCATTGCCTATTAATCTGGTCAAAGAGGAGGAGGGTTGTTTTCAGAGCTCTAGTGAAAAGATATAGGACATCAAACCTTTGATCTCACACGGAGATCGGTCCAGAAGACTGATCAATGCTATTCACAGAGATGGTCACAAACCTCTAATGATGTGATTACTCCCATTAGCTTAATACAACGGACCCCATACACCTAATCTATCATCTCTCAATCTCTGCATAGCTTTAACCATGGTCTGGTTTTCGTCCTTTACCAGACTGCCTCAACATCCTTATATCACTAAAGCATATGCAAACATGCAGTCTGCATGGGGTGCCCTTGCAACTTCTCGAGAGCGTCTAGAAATGAAATGCAGATGGGAGCTTCTAGAAACACAGCACGGGCAATGTGCCTGGCTCACTGCCAGCACTAAGGATCAACTCATCTCTGGCCAAACCAGACCACAGTCCCCTGTTTTATAATATTATGCAAGGATTAAAAAAGGTTGCACTACAAGAGGCGGGGCCATTATCCACGCTTTTTTCGATGCTTTAGAACTAAGCTCAAAATCCCCTAAACGTCGAAATACCCGTCGAAAAAAACGTCGAAATAAGTGCCGAAATAAGCGTCGAAAAAAGTAATTTTACCACGCATTTTTGATGGTGTTTTCGACGCCTATCTCGACTGATATTTCGACGGTTATTTCGACTGCGATTTCGACGCGAATTTCGACACTTATTTTGACTGTCATTTAGACGCTATTTTCAATGGATGCAGGAAACTTTCAATGCTGTTTTCGACGGATGTAGGAAACTTTCGACGCTATTTACGGATGCAGGAAACTTTCAACCCGCTTATTTCGCCGCGTGCAGGTATTAATTTTTTTTTGGCATAATGGTGCATCCAGCTGCAGTCTTGTAGCTAGATGCACCATTATGCCAAATTTATAGAGTACGGTCAAAGTCAATTGTACTCTGATGTGAAGAACGAAGCAAATTTGTTGAAAAAGTTAGAGAGAGTGCCATAACGTTTTTGACATTACAAAGTAGGTACACAATTCACACAAGTGTAAACAATGGCCAAATTATATTGCAAGATGTGAATTTTACATATCAAGCTCTGACGAGATAAGCCAAAATTGAAATTTACATATCAAGCTCTAACGAGATAAGCCAAAATTTGCATCATGCAATCTATACAAGCTCAAACAAAGATGTGAGCTGACCAAAATGTGTATGTACAAGGGGAAAGGCATGGGCAAGGCCACTCTATGCGGAGCCCTCACTCAGGATCAGCAAATTGGTCCTTGCAAAAACCATACAAGACGCTTTTTTTGGTATACCAAAACAATGATCTAACATGACAAGGCAAAGCAAGTATACAAATCATAAGGTTAAGGCTTGCCGCACACTTACCATATCTACAATGCGCTCCCAATTGAGGTAGGCGCCTTCTCGCTCAAGCTTCTCCAAAAGAAAGTATGTGTTATGGCGGGCGAGCAATGTCCTCCTCTTCTCCCGTTGCCTGTCGAGACCAACCACTTGATTCTAAAAGTACTAAAACAACAAGATAAGCGTTGATACTTACAATGTAGACATAACATCAAATGAAACATATAAGATAAATGTTGATTCTTACAAAGTAGACATGGATTGCATCCCAACCGCCGCTTCCAAGGTGAGAGATTCCTATGCTCTCCATTCGAGCTTTGGCCGCATCCTCTTGTTGCTTGTAGCATTGGGGATTTCGAGCATGCTTTTGCCTCTTCTCATTCCAATCCTCGGTGCTCATGTACCAAGGCGTCTCACCCTCTGCCTTCACTCTCCCAGTCACATCTCCCCGCCAATGTTTCATGACGTCCACCATGTGGTCCTTTATTCACCTTATGGAGACGACATCACTACCGCCGGCCAGCTTGTACTCATCCTAATTGATTTGATTTATGACTCTACCTTTCTTGTCTTTATCCAACTTTGGCCATGAAGTCATTTGCAAAGACAATGTGGCAAAGCTCGTGGATACGGCTCTTCGTCTCTTGCCCGACATTATCCAAAACCACATTGCCATTGACAATTGTGTAAAACTTTTCTCCATCGGTGGCGTGGGTGTGGGCTGTGTGTCGAAATGTTGCGATGATCGCGAGCATGGAGTGCTTCTGGCACTAGATGGGGAAGGATGCTCACGTGGGGGCGTAGACCCATCTGTGCCCCCACTTGGACAACAACCGCCTCCACCTCCACTACTTGAGCATTGTGCTCTGTGAGTGGACAAGCGACCTGAGGGAGGGGTTCTAGCGGCTCTTTGTGGGGTTTCTACAGGTGAACTAGGGTTAGAACTTAGCGGTGGTGGTGCTCGATGGTGCAGAGCCGAAGTGCCCACCCCTCTCCCAAAATATTGTTGTGCCATCCCTCTTTGCTCGAGCGTGGCTTGTACTAAAAAACCCATGAACTGGTTAGGTGACATGGCATATGGAGAGAAGGATGGAAAGTAAGCCGGTGTCTCATGTGGAGTGCGAGACATGTTTCTACACACACATAACAAAGCCCACATAGACACTTTAATAAGAACATACACATGAATTATCCCTCAACATTCATTATGCATAAAGCTTATGCATAAGGCCTTATGCATAAAGTATTATGCATACGCATGAGGCCTTATGCATAAAGCAATGCTTGAGCCTTATGCATAAAGTATTATGCATACGCATGAGGCCTTATGCATAAAGCAATGCTTGAGGCTTATGCATAAAGCATGAATGAGCATTATGCATAATGCTTATGCGCAAATCTACAAAACAAATTCCCAGCACCCAAGGGTGCAATAATATTAGAAGAAAGAGAGGAAAGATCATGTGATGGTTGAGCATACACCACTAGCACCTATTGAACAACAACAAGATAAGCGTTGATACTTACAAAGTAGACATAACATCAAATGAAAGATACAAGATAAATGTTGATACTTACAAAGTAGACATGGAATGCGTCCCAACTGCCGCTTCCAAAGTGAGAGCTTCCTTCGCTGGGGTTGTCGGTGCCGGTGTTGGCTATAGCTAGTGAGAGAGAGAGAGGAGGCAGAGGAAGAGGAGGCATGGGGAGAGATAGGTAGGCATAGTTTTCATGCTGGTGACTTGTTGCAAGCGAGTCTCCAGATGAGAAGTTGGCCCCCCTTCCCCCGATACCAAAACGAGAGTATGTAGTTTCCATGGCCAAAGATACGGTTGGCAAGCCGTTGCTTAGATGGAACAGAGTATATCCTCAGTCCCCCTCCACACCCACACCCAAAAATAAAGGTACTAGTAGGTTCCCCCACGGTTGCGTTAAGCCGGTCTCTAGATGAACAGTTGCCCCCCCTTCCCCTGAAACCAAAAGGAGAATATGTAGTTTCCATGGCCAAAGATACGGTTGGCAAGCCGTTGCTTGGATGGAATAGAGTATATCCTCAATCCCCCTCCACACCCACACCCAAAAATAAAGGTACTAGTAGGTTCCCCTCATGGTTGTGTTATGGAGTGAGATGCATGCTAGAGCCCCACACATAGGCTTCTTCCAAGAGAGAAAACCATCATCAGTCACACTATGCATGTGCCATGTGTACTGTGTCTTAGAAAACCATCATTGGTCCAGATAGACCATAGGGTACTTTATTATTCTTGTGCCTTACTTTGAGAAGATGAGCTGATGCCCTTCCCCACCTTCTCCCTGCTTGCAAGCTGTGACCTGGCACTAGCCCCAGATTTCTCCATAAGACTCATGCTGCACCAGCACACGCCCTTGGTCAGTGGTAGTGGCACATGATGAAGTAACCAGCAAAGAGGGGCATCACACACCACCAGAACGACATGGCCGCTTCTTCTGCCCCCCCTCTTCTCTCTATAGTGCCAACTTTCTCACAAGGAAGGGGTTGAGCTTCTTGGCGGCGGTGGCGGCGGTAATGGCAGCAGCTTCTTCTTCTCCTTCATGAGCGGCCATGGTAGTGCGACACGCCAAAAATGCAGGGCGAGAGTGAAGTCTCTCTCTCTAGGATGGGTTCTTTTTAAGGCATCACGCCATGCTCTGCACCATCCGATTCTTTTTTAGATGAACTATGTTTGTATAGTATCATCACCTCTAGGATTTTCAAAGATGAAGTGATATATATATATATAATTTTCTCTTTTGTAAATAAGGTGAAGTTAAATATTCTACTTGATGTTGAGACATGTGAAAAGATGTAGGGGGGAAGAGAGCTTGAGCTCTTGCAAGCTCACACACACTCACACAAACCCTAGAAGAGAACACAAGGTGAGAGGCTGAAAATTCTTCTTCTTCTTCACACAACAAAAGAGGTCTACAAAGAAGATAAAGTGACTAACACACATAATAGAGTATATACAAGCAGTCCATAATGTGAACACGCTAAGAGGAGTGTATAGATGTGGACTAGTTGGTGTAGTCTAGTTGTAGAATCTCTCGCAAAGATATGTTGGTGCCAGCTACCAAACCCACCAGTGATGTAAATGTTGAACGGTCATGCAAGCACCTTGTGAGTGTCAACTCATGTTGAGCTTGACATCTCAACACTCCCCCTCAAGCTCAACTCTAGCTCATAACCTCCAAGCATATCTTAAAATCAGCGGAGCTTCTTTGCTCCCAAGGCCTTTGTGAAGATGTCAGCGACCTGATCCTGTGTGCTGACGTAGGCCAAGTTGATGTCTCCCACACCAAGAATCTCTCCTGATGAAGTGGTAATGTACCGCACATGATCTTCATGATCTACAACATTCTTTGAGTATACCAAGATATCATTAAAGAAGACAAGAACAAAATCATCCAAGTATTCTCTGAGAATATCCTACATAAGATGATTAAATGTCGCCGCGAGCATTAGTCCATCCAAATGGCATGACTGTGAACTCATAATGCCCATAGCGAGTATTGAATGTTGTTTTCAAGATGTCCTGTTCCTTGATTCTGATCTGGTAGTACTTAGATTTGAGATCTATCTTTGCAAACATTTGGGTTCCACTTAACCGATCCAGAAGTTCATCAATCCTAGGGAAAGGATACTTATTTTTAATTCTTAATTGATTCAATCCTCTGTAGTCAATACAGAGTCTTAACGTTCCATCTTTCTTCTTTTGAAAGAGAACGGACGCACCCCAAGGTGAGACACTGGGTCTGACGAATCCCTACTCTAAATTGTTGTCTTAATTGCTCCTTAAGTTCTATGGCTTCAGGGACTAGCATTTTGCATGCACGTGGGCCACTGTGGCTGAGCTCCGGGGGTTAACTTGATCTCATGATCTACTTCGCGAGACGGAGGCATCTCAGTCAGCTCTTCAGGGAACACATCTGCATACTCACTTAACTACTCTGGTTCTTTAGCCTTGCAATTTATGTCTACTGGATTCACCTTAACGGCATAAACAGCTTGCATTTTTCTGAGCCCTTTTAATAATTTAGAAGCCTTGAGTAATTGCAGCACTGGGGATCCGAAAATTCCAGTTCCTTGAACTTTATTCCTGTGAAGGTCAAGGAAAGATATGGTGTGTCAGCTTGATTCTTTTTGGAGCCAATCCATTCCAATGATGGTTATGTGGCACATCACTATGCATACATGGCAAAAGTTGTACAGATTGTAGAGCCCACATGCATTGATGAGGCTGTTAGAAATGTGTGTTGGGAGAAATCTATGGATGAGGAGATGGATGCACTATATGGAAATGAGACTTGGGATTTAGTGCATTTGCCTGAAGGCAAGAAAGCCATTGGATGCAAGTGGGTGTACAAAGTAAAACATAACAGTGATGCAAGCATAAGCAGGTACAAGGCTAGATTGGTAGCCAAACGATATGCTCAGATACATGGCATTGATTATGAGGAAACTTTCAGCCCAGTTACCAAGATGGTAACAGTGAGAGTTGTGATAACAGTGAGAGAGTCCATCTCTGGATCCAGAGATGGACATATAGGTTTATTGTCTGTCCCTCTCGTAGTCTAACCAAAATCATTCGATTTAGTTCTATTAACAAGGATTTTCTTCAGATAAATAATTATTTTTGGGTAAATACCAATTTAGTGATTTAATCACATAAAACATCTAAAGATATTCTTTCTACTATTTAATTTCTCAACTTTAATTTCCTAGGTGAAATTATGGTGAAAATTTCTCTTTTGTTATTAAACATTAATTCAAATCTTTCTCTACTTAAATATCATAAAGTTTTTCTTTTAATTAAATACAAATATCCATTTTTTTAAATACACTTAAAATTCCTCTTTTCCTCATTTAAGGATTAGGTTCTAATTGTCATGGGAATTCCTCTTTTTTCATAAAATGAATTTATCTAAAATTCCTCTTCAATTTAAATAAAAATATGCATTATTCCAAATATACCAAGAATTCCTCTTTTTCCATTTAAATGATTGAGTTCCAAATATGATGGGAATTCCTCTTGCATCATTTAAATTTATTCATGCATAAAATAATTTTAACTAAAATTTCTCTTAAAAATTAAATAAAAAATATCCATTAATTTAAATATGACAAGAATTCCATTTTTTCCATTTAAATGATTGAATTCCAAATATGATGGGAATTCCTCTTTCATCATTTAAATTTATTTATGTATAAAAATAATTTATCTAAAGTTTTCCTTTAATTTTAAATAAAAATATTTATTATATTAATATACCTATTTTTCTCTTTCTCCATTGAAATACATGGATCTCAATTATCATGGAAATTCATCTTTTATCATAAAAATGAAATTACTAAAAATGTCTCTTTTTCTCTGATTAATTATTTATGCATAAATATTAAAAATTCACTTTCCATGGATATGATGAGAATTATTCTTTTAACATAGGATGACTAATCCTAAATTATTGTAGGAAGTCCTTTTTTCACATTATGCATAAAAATGATTTATGTATAAATTTTTAAAAATTTTACCATAGCTCTGCTCTGATAGTTATTAATAATTTTAAAAAGAACAAAACTTAGTAATACAATTATAGATCTAAATCCAATTTGTGGATCTAAATCATAAGTTCATCATAATTTATGTAACATAAAGCATTAAAAAGCCATTTCTTTAGCCTCTAGCTTAACTAGCATAAAGTTTGATTTTAGAATTAAGAATTGCTCCATGAGAAGCATCATTTGAGTAGAGAATTGGTCATAGGAATGACCATTCTTTGGGGGAGAGAGAGATATACTTAAAAAACATCCTAAATTAAGCATAAAGATAATCTTTTTGTGATTAATCATTAGAATTCATTAGAGGGCTTCATTTTCATTGAAAAACCATTCATTTGAATACTTCTCAAGCTTGAGAGGGGTTGAGAAGTGAAAGCATTTAGAATATGAGAGAAAAATCATAAAATCACATCTTACCTCTTGATTTGCTTACTTCTCTATTCTTAGAAGAAGCCCCCAACCAATCAATTGGTTAGTATGTTGAGGGGAAAGCTCCAAGGAAGGTTGAAGAGAGAGAAGCTCCAATCTCTCCAAAATGTAGAGGATTTTTAGGGGATAATAGAAAATATGCTTATTCTAATATAATACTGGCATGGTCTAGTTCACAGATGAGAATACAAAATAATGAGGGTCTATAGGTGAGGGAGGCCACTAACTGAGCCCAACTAAGTTCTAGAATTTTCCAGCTTCAGTTTGGCTGAATTTGGACAAGATTTGGACTAGTTTAGCTCCCTTTTTTATTTGGTTTGATCTAGGAGAGAGGAGAGATAAAAATATCTTAATATTTTTGAATTAAAAACTCATTCACATGTGTGAAATAGGCACCTCCTTGAAGTCTCCTCCCTCCTTACCAAGGTGTCAAAAAATGTATCATTATATCAAAATATCTTATTTTTTTAGTAATATCTCATAGTTTTTAACTAATAGACCTTGTACTCATTCAACTCTTCATCTTATGTGAGAATTTACTCATTTTTGGGTATTTTCTTTTATTCATTGGATTTATCTCATGTCAACACTTGGATTAATCTTATTGGCCTATAGGAACCTTAATTGGACCATAATCCAAAAATTTCAGAAAATCTTGACCCTTAGGCTAAGGTCTTTTAAATCATTTTTAATTGATTCCTAATGCACCTTGGAAAATTAATTTTGATTTTCTATTTCAGGGAAACATATTTTTGATGTTAGGAAAATTTGTTTATCCAAAAATATCTCAATATTGAATTACCACTCTCTAGAATGTTTCATCTCTCTAAGCAAAAATAATATTTTCTTGTATTCAAAAATAGGGAATGATTACAGGGGATTGAAGTAGAGCCTATTCATTATTCAGGTTGAGGAGGAATCTTACAACAAAAAACCTCTTATTATCCTCATTATTTCTGCTAGAGGATGCATAGTTGTTTTGCTGCACTTTTCCATTGCACATGCCACTCTGCTTCTTATAACAATCTGCCTGCACATGTCCAAGCTTACCACAGTAAAAACACACTCGTGTATCATTATGCTGCCTTTGACAATTACCTCGACCCCCCTGACTCCCCCTGCCTCTTGATTACTTGTTCGGCCACTACCTTAGCCACGTCCGTGACCTCTACCTCATCCTCTACCCGCTTTTGTGTGTAGAAGGCCTGCTGCGCTGAACTGTTTTTGTTTTGTGAAGACTGTTGATCTTCATCCAAGTTCTCCTCTTCAATGATCAGCATTGACACCAAATCTGTGAAGTTGGGAATGTTCTCCCAAGTCTAAATAGACGTCTTGAATGCCTTGTAGTATTGTGGCCCGAGACCATGTAGACACACTTTTATCTTATCATCATCATTAAAAAAACACGAATTAATGCAAGGGACTCCACAATGCCCTTGATCTTCAAGGCATAATCATTCATAGACATATTATTCTTCTCCACAGTATGAAGCTCATTCTTCAACTGAATTTTTCGTGCCTTGGTGTTAGTTTCATACAGCTTCACCAAGGTGTCCCATGCCTCCTTAGGTGACTTGACATTTCTCTCATCTCTCCCTTTGGTTTTCCTTACCGCTTCTTCACAACAATGTAGGTCCTCTTTCATTGTTCTTCTACTTGTTACCTTTTTTCTATAAAAATTAGTTTTATTGCTTAATTCATTCATAAATTATTCCTTTTTGATCATATAGAAGTAGATTAATTTTTGATATACTTTTAATATCTTCAGATTTCCTTCTCTTGTTGTAGAAGCTTGTTTTTCTCTATTTCCTACATGTTTCTATTTTGATATGCTTGCGATAGCCTTGTTGTGGCTCACTTTAATGGTTAGCTCCATCTCATTGATTTTTGTTGGATTTGATTGATTGAACCAACTGATAATTGTTTTGCTAAATCTTTTTCTTTATATCTATAAAGTAGGGGGGATGAGATGAAGAAGTCCTCTAAGAGGCCCATTATTGAGGCTCCAGAATCTGATTCACCTTCTCAAATATAAGCTACAAAGAAGACAAGAAAGGAAAGTTCTTAAAAAAAATGCAAAGGAAACCAAGGTACTACTTTACCCGGGAAAAGATCCGTCTTCCAACAAGTCGAGGCTTCACAACAACATGAGAAGAGAGATGGTGTTGCAAGTGTCAAGCCTATCAACACAATATTGGATGCTATTGCAGAGAAAGAAGTATAAACTCAAACTCAACTAGGTTTTGGGACCATTGCCACTTTCCTCCCCAGGGTACTGCTGCAACAACAACTACACCCTTCACCCAAAAGAGATTTATAGCTTTATCATCATCCTCTATTGATGAAGATGAAGAAGAGAATCAGAAGGAGGATGAACGTATGTTTGTTCCAATGAGAGCTAGGACAAAGACAACAACTTATTATGTACCCCCCAGGGAGAATGCATGGATTTATAAATGTACCATCAGATAGACCTCAACTCTCAGCAGGTACATCAATTAAAACACTTACTTATCTTCAACATGAGTGGAGTATTTTTGGGGTCAATGGTGGCATTTTTTTAATCATTTCTGGGTATTCTAGCAAGGGTATTCTAGCAAGGGTAATATTCTTAGAGGTCAAACGTCTTGTGGCAAAGTGCTAAAGGTGGATTATATAGGAGAAGAGAGAGATGATGTTGTTTCTTTTATTGTTGATGATATGAACAACATTATAGAGTTTCTAGTGAGCAAAAATAATCTTCAAGTGGGTCTTTGTGGCCTTGTGCAACTCACTTGTGCCTTGGAAAAATATGACAATATGTTAGTGAGCTTAGGACCTTTCTTGAATCCGACTAGTGCAACCTGTAATGTTGCTAGCTTAGAGGTCACCCCCAAGAGGCTCCAAGGTCTTCTACACTCGACTCTCATGGGAAAGGAGGACAACAGAGAGAAATTAAAAGGACTTCTCTGTCTACAAGCTCTTGACAAGGTGAGAGGACATCTTATAAAAATAGCAATTCATTAAGTGAGGATACACCATTTGGTAGAAGATTAATGAAGATTAGAGAACCTCACATAGTACATGTCAATAATCTTCAGAAGAAAATGAAGGTAGATCCCCATACCACAATGGCTCCATTTATTATTTTAGCAGATCCCCAAGATTGTCCCCAATAAAAATAACTTCAAAATGGAAAAATGTTAGAATTATAACTATTATGTCATTGGGGGCTCACACTCTATTGAAGCTAGGAGGGATATATTAAAGGAAAAGCCAAACAGTCCTTATTATAGCACTGTAGATTGCAAAATCTATGTTACTCTCACAATTGAAGAGGAAAATCTTCTTGCATGGGATCATAATAATGATAATGACTAACGTGCAACGATGTCTTAGGTTGAGAAAATTAGGTTTTTTCACCACATGAGTTTGAGGAATATGTGGTATGACACCAAAAGGTTGATAACATATTACAAAGACAATGTCTTTTGGAGGTTGGGATTCTTGTGTGGAGAAAGAGGAGCTCTCATATGAACTCAGAAAGTATGATCCTCTATTTCAACTTGTTTTTTTTATAGGAAAGATTTGGGATATTTAGAATAGAATCTTTTCAATGTGGTAGAATAAAGCTTTGAAAGGGCAGAAGACCTCTAAAAGGTTAAATGAATCTAGTGGATTGAATAAAATTCATGGTAAGAAGGTGGATATATCAAGAGCTTGCAGATGTGATCTACCTCCACCATGTTGTCTTCATTATTTCTAGCATTTAAATCATGAGAGTTGATCTCTCTAGTAGGGCTTTCATGATGATGTTCTAGTTGAGCAATGTTATCTTCGTCTTTCCCTTCTTTGTATATATCTGTAAGATTAAAATAAAATGCTATTACTTTTAGGATTTAAATAATACAACAAGGCTAATACAATACTAGTCATTTTTATATCTACACATATACTTTGTATCCAAACTTAGATTACTAAACTTCGACTGATGTACCATAATGAATTAGGAACCATAACATAAGAGTCAAACTTGAGTTTGAGCCTCACTTACAAGGGCAACGTAAAGATTGCTCAACTTGAGATTGTGCCTTGTGTTGGAAGACATCCCCAAGGTTGGACATAAGTGGAGGTACGGTTGAAACTTAAGTTTGAGACTCACCGCTACACTAGGATATGGAGTAAGTGTAATTTCTTAATAGTAAGTGTGCGTCATCATTTGTATTAGGCTCAAACTTAATTTTGAGCCTCACTGCTACACTAGGATATGGAGAAATTTCTTAATAGTAAGTGTGCATCATCATTTGTACTAGACGTTGGCATGAAATAAAGGATAAATAGAATAGAAATATTCACTTTAATAGAAAAATGTTAAAAGTGAATCCAAAAAAGCCAATGTATTAATCAAAAGACAAAATATTATTTCAACAAATCCACACTTTGAACAAAACCTTTGCTAATATTAGTTGTTGATAAGCTCCTTTCAATGATTCGTTGTACATTCATAATAAGCACTATCAATGCACTTTTCTACCTTTCTTTGGTTGAGAGCTTGATGGGCTATGAGCATGGAAAGCCTTGTTGACATCTGTATCCCCAATCTTCTCAACGGCCATAGCAACCCCAACATTTGTAGCTTCCATGGCTTTTGCAGAATCCAATATATCATCACCATTCCCACCTTCATCATCATTTTCATGCCTTCCAATATCTTCAAAATTGTCTTCGGCATCCTCATTGAATAGAGCATCATTCCCTTGGTACTCTTCATTTCTTTGCCTTGCATCTTCAAAGTCTATAGCATCCCCAACTTCTTTATCATCATCTGTGTCATTTTTGTTGTCAATATCATCACCTTCCTCTTCGTCCTCTGTACTTGGTGGGTCATCAATGTGAAGATTTTGAAGGTTCTCTTTTTCAGCATCATCTAGTGTTTGCTTTTTTGTGCCGCCACTTGTACCACACCACTCTTGCAAGGACGGGTGACCATCTAAAAGAGCAGAGCACTTTGATTCTAATGCCATCGCTTCCAAATCATCTTTGCATAAAGCAATACATCTTCTCTTCTTTAGCAAGCTCTCCTCTAGCACAACTCCACCACAATATATCTCTACAACATAGCTCTGTTCAGGACAAAACCCTGTGATGAGACCATCAATAAAGCCTTTGTCGATGAATTCTCTATTTTGGCCACTAGATCCTGAGATGAATACCTTTTTTGTGAGAACCTTATCAATGGCCTCAAACTTGTCAACCTTGCTGATGAAAAGAATAACAGTTGCAATCTCAACTGTTCCAGATGTCCAGGCATCATCTTTTTGTGTGTGGATCACACCAAATTCATAGTGCACCTTTGTTGACTGGCTAGAAATCCCTTCGATAAGCATTCCAATGGTGATGAAATCAACAAAACACACAAGAATATATTCATATTGTGAGTTTAGTGTGTTCAAAGCAAGTGCCAACTTGGAGAAAAATTCTGACGAGAGCTGCTCCTTTGTACCATGTAGGTCCATGATTGCCAGCTGAAATGGTACATGCTCTTCACTACAGAAGGCTATAATCTTTGTCATATCAAAACCCACCCCCCTAATTTTCCAAGGAATAGACTCTTGTTGAGATACAATACCCATAGATGCTCTATATAGGTGATTCAGTAAAGTTACTACACTTTTTGAAAGTGAAGGATTTTTTTTTGAAGGATTGAGAGCATCCCTAACAAAGGACTGGCTGTAGCTCCTCAATTGATTATACTCATACTCCCCTAGCTTATATGTCTCACACACCTGTTCCCAAGTCATCTTTTCCCTTGTCAGATCAAAATAGAAGGCGGTTATTGCATCTTTGAGAACTCGATCTGTTTTTAGCTTCCAAGCCATCTCCTCCATATCCATTCTTTGATGGGTTTGCTTTCCCTTTTTAAGTAGTATTCTCTTGTCAAGAAGTGATGTTTGAATGTCCAAAACTTCACTCTTCTGAAGGCCTAAAATGCACCTAAACAGCGTTGGGCCTAGTTGGACTGTTCCTGGTGCCTGCTGAATTTGCCCACTCTTCAAAGTTGGAAGTCTGGGATTTTGATCAAGACCTTTAGTTGGAGTTTCGCCCTTTGTATTTGGTAGCAAGCCTTTTGCATAAAGCCTCATGATCTTAACCCAGTTCTGCCATACATCATCATCACATAGAAGCAAAGTGTAAATCATTTTTGACAAAGTTCTTATGTAATGTGTGCTCCGTGGTCTCCACAAAGGCCTGCAAAGTTGCAAAGTAAGAAGTTAGCCCCCTCACTATAGATATCACAAAATATTAGGAGGAATTATGCATCTATGGGTTTTCAATCATTTGGAGCTTATGCTCAAACTTGAGTTTGAGCCTCACTTGCAGTGCTAAACTAGTATATAATCGTGATGCTCGATCTTAGGTTTGAGCATCACCTCCGTATGCAAATCTAGCACTTGCAAGTGAGGCTCCAACTTAAGTTCGAGCCATAATTAGATATGCAAGTGCTACACCATCACAGAGAGGTGAGGCTTGAAGTTCAATTTCAAACCAAACTATTAAGTTTATGTAGTTTGAGAAGAAGCCTTACATGCATCTTTCTTATGCTACTGCTATACTTAAAACTATAGATCTATGAAGAAGTAAAGAAGAAGTAATGTAGGTCTATGATTTACCAAGATATAGCAAAGAATCAAAAGAGTACCTTCCAAGACTCGTCCATCTTGGGTTGATTGACACCAGGCAAAGGTTTACTAGGACGACTGTTTGCATGCCATTGTGCTCGAGCTTGTAGAAGTTGATCGAGGAATGGATCCTTTTGCATTGACTTTGCAACAGATAAATTCGCATCCTTGGAAATGTCACGAGAAATCTTGGGCGGGCAATTTACAATTATCTTACATCTCCTGAACCTGAATTGCTGACGCAGTGGAGGGGTCACTTTAGCCATATTTAGAGCTTGCAAGCTTTTTGCAGCACTAATGGAGTGTTGACCAGAGATATACCAATATTCAACTTTATGAATATCTTCTTTTGCGAGTTTATCAAGGGGTTGTTTTGTAGCACGATTACAGGGCATCAAAATTGCAAGTATCTCCTCTTGCTTTGGGTCCTCAATAAAGTCTTGGGTCAAAATACGAACCCAATCCTTATTTAACCTTCTATACACATAGTTTGAAGGAGCAGGATAACATTTCATCACATCAATGCTGAAGACCTCATTTAGACCAAAGGGATAATATCCCTTCTTTATTTCTAATGAGATAATTGCATTGCTGCCCTTGTTTAGAGTCTCAACCTCCATTAGCTCGTCCTCGAACGCATCTATCTCCTTTGAACCACTTGCTGGTTTTGTCCTTTACCTCTTTAAAGAGATTTCCTGAACCTTTGTGGAGTGCTTTGCCTTTCTCTTCTTTGCAAGTGCTTGCTCCTCTTCTTGCACCTGAGAGCCTGCCATGTCTTCAGCTGCTATTGTGCTTACATCAAGGACTTTTATTTTGTCACCCTCCTTTTTATGTTTTGAAGAAGTTGCACCAGCATTTGTAGATGCTTCAAGTGCACTCTTCACTATGGCCTCGGGGGGGGTCACTTGTATAAATATGTAAGTATCACGTGGGTTCAACAGAAGGACATTTTAAATATTTAAAACTTATAGAAATATATTTACAGAGGGGATTTATTTATTGTATTTTAAAAAAAATTTACAAATTTGAATAAGAAAGGATACATTATATTCACTAAAAAATTCACAGATAAGGGACTTTTTAAATAGGCCTTGAACGCACGTGATATAGAGGATTTACATATAGTGACCCCCCCGAGACTATGGCCCTGCCTTTTTTCTCCACAATTTTCCTAACTTGAGTGGTTGTTGTCTCCTTTTCAGGTATGGACTTTTTTCGTGAATCCAAAGCCTTCTTTGCATGCCTCACTGCTTTCACCAGGTCCTCCACATTATCCACCCCTGAGTCTTCTTGATTGGAAAAGTCAATGATCTTCAATCCTAACTTCACAATACAATTGTCCTTTCCTAGTTTACTGCCAGTCATGTCTGCTGGGTGAAAAGTTTCCAATGATAAGCAAAACTTATTTGCTTTTGTAGTTTCTCCTTCTGGCAATACAGTGCATGTGAAGCATGGATTTGCTCTTGCATCCACATCATCCTTAGCGCCTACCACAATCCCCATATCTCCATATGATGTATCACCTTGAGACAAAAACAAATGGAGGACTCCTTTGAAGTTTGCACTAGCATCGTAGCTATCCACAAACCATTTTACTCCTTCTTTGTTACTCAATTCGAAGGTTTTATCCACCTTAATTCTAGGAGTGACACTTTTAGCTTGAGTTGTTGTTTCAAGAGCATCCAGAGTAAAGATTGGTGCACCATGTGGTTGCGAGGTAGCGGGCGCTCTGCTAGCTTCCATTCCTGTGAAGCAAAAAAAAAAGTTTCAAAACCTTAGAAAAAAATGGATTTAAATGCTACATATCAAATCAAAACCTATCAAACTTAAAAAACTTAATGCATGCTACAAAAAGTTATCTTGAATAGCAAGAGCCTCACTTGCATTTACTTAATCTATACAGAAGCTCGACTTGGAGCCTAGATCCAAGTTGTGCACTCATATGCTAGGGGTACGCTAGCATAGAGAGACAAGGCTCAAACTCAAGTTTGAGCCTTAAGGCGAAGTTCCATGTATGGGAGACTTGAACTTAAGTTGGAGTCTTAAGAGGCCAGAGTACAGTAGCATGGAGAACAAAGGCTCAATCTGAAGTTCGAGCCTTAAGGCCAGTGTACACTAGCATCGAGAGCCAAGGCTCCAACTCTAGTTCGAGCCTTAAAGCCGGTGTACACTAGCATGGAGAACAAAGGCTCCAACTCAAGTTCGAGCCTTAAGGCCGAGGTGCACTAGCATGGAGAGCAAAGGCTCAAACTTAAGTTCAAGCCTTAAGGGGCCGGGGTGCATTAGCATGGAGAGCAAAGGCTCAATCTGAAGTTCGAGCCTTAAGGGACCGGGATGCACTAGCATGGAGAGCAAAGGCTCAAACTGGAGTTCGAGCCTTAAGGGACCGGGATGCACTAGCATGGAGAGCAAAGGCTCAATCTGAAGTTCGAGCCTTAAGGAGCCGCGGTGCACTAGCATGGAGATCAAAGGCTCAATCTGAAGTTCGAGCCTTAAGGGACCGGGATGCACTAGCATGGAGAGCAAAGGCTCAAACTGGAGTTCGAGCCTTAAGGGACCGGGATGCACTAGCATGGAGAGCAAAGGCTCAATCTGAAGTTCGAGCCTTAAGGGGCCGGGGTGCACTAGCATGGAGAGCAAAGACTCAAACTCAAGTTCGAGCCTTAAAGCCAGAGTACACTAGCATGGAGAACAAAGGCTCAATCTGAAGTTTGAGCCTTAAGGGGCCGGGGTGCACTAGCATGGAGAGCAAAGGCTCAAACTCAAGTTCGAGCCTTAAAGCCAGAGTACACTAACATGGAGAACAAAGGCTCAATCTGAAGTTCGAGGCTTAAGGCCAGTGTACACTAGCATCGAGAGCCAAGGCTCCAACTCAAGTTCAAGCCTTAAGGCCCGTGTACACTAGCATCGAGAGCCAAGGCTCCAACTCAAGTTCGAGCCTTAAGGCTGGCGAGAGCCAAGGCTCCAACTCAAGTTCGAGCCTTAAGGCTGGGGAGAGCCAAGGCTCCAACTCAAGTTCGAGCCTTAAGGCCGGTGTACACTAGCATCGAGAGCCAAGGCTCCAACTCAAGTTCGAGCCTTAAGGCTGGCGAGAGCCAAGGCTCCAACTCAAGTTCGAGCCTTAAGGCCAGTGTACACTAGCATCGAGAGCCAAGGCTCCAACTCAAGCTCGAGCCTTAAGGCCCGTGTACACTAGCATCGAGAGCCAAGGCTCCAACTCAAGTTCGAGCCTTAAGGCTGGCGAGAGCCAAGGCTCTAACTCAAGTTCGAGCCTTAAGGCTGGGGAGAGCCAAGGCTCCAACTCAAGTTCGAGCCTTAAGGCCGGTGTACACTAGCATCGAGAGCCAAGGCTCCAACTCAAGTTCGAGCCTTAAGGCTGGCGAGAGCCAAGGCTCCAACTCAAGTTCGAGCCTTAAGGCCGGTGTACACTAGCATCGAGAGCCAAGGCTCCAACTCAAGTTCGAGCCTTAAGGCTGGGGAGAGCCAAGGCTCCAACTCAAGTTCGAGCCTTAAGGCCGGTGTACACTAGCATCGAGAGCCAAGGCTCCAACTCAAGTTCGAGCCTTAAGGCTGGGAAGAGCCAAGGCTCCAACTCAAGTTCGAGCCTTAAGGCCGGTGTACACTAGCATCGAGAGCCAAGGCTCCAACTCAAGTTCGAGCCTTAAGGCCGGTGTACACTAGCATCGAGAGCCAAGGCTCCAACTCAAGTTCGAGCCTTAAGGCTGGGAAGAGCCAAGGCTCCAACTCAAGTTCGAGCCTTAAGGCCGGTGTACACTAGCATCGAGAGCCAAGGCTCCAACTCAAGTTCGAGCCTTAAGGCTGGCGAGAGCCAAGGCTCCAACTCAAGTTCGAGCCTTAAGGCCGGTGTACACTAGCATCGAGAGCCAAGACTCCAACTCAAGTTCGAGCCTTAAGGCTGCGGAAGCCAAGGCTCCAACTCAAGTTCGAGCCTTAAGGCCGGTGTACACTAGCATCGAGAGCCAAGGCTCCAACTCAAGTTCGAGCCTTAAGGCCGGTGTACACTAGCATCGAGAGCCAAGGCTCCAACTCAAGTTCGAGCCTTAAGGCTGGGGAGAGCCAAGGCTCCAACTCAAGTTCGAGCCTTAAGGCCGGTGTACACTAGCATCGAGAGCCAAGGCTCCAACTCAAGTTCGAGCCTTAAGGCCGGTGTACACTAGCATCGAGAGCCAAGGCTCCAACTCAAGTTCGAGCCTTAAGGCCGGTGTACACTAGCATCGAGAGCCAAGGCTCCAACTCAAAGCCAAGGCTCCAACTCAAGTTCGAGCCTTAAGGCCGGTGTACACTAGCATTGAGAGCCAAGGCTCCAACTCAAGTTCGAGCCTTAAGGCTGGGGAGAGCCAAGGCTCCAACTCAAGTTCGAGCCTTAAGCACACTAGCATCAAGAGCCAAGGCTCCAACTCAAGTTCGAGCCTTAAGGCCGGTGTACACTAGCATCGAGAGCCAAGGCTCCAACTCAAGTTCGAGCCTTAAGGCTGGGAAGAGCCAAGGCTCCAACTCAAGTTCGAGCCTTAAGGCTGGGGAGAGCCAAGGCTCCAACTCAAGTTCGAGCCTTAAGGCCGGTGTACACTAGCATCGAGAGCCAAGGCTCCAACTCAAGTTCGAGCCTTAAGGCTGGGAAGAGCCAAGGCTCCAACTCAAGTTCGAGCCTTAAGGCTGGCGAGAGCCAAGGCTCCAACTCAAGTTCGAGCCTTAAGGCTGGCGAGAGCCAAGGCTCCAACTCAAGTTCGAGCCTTAAGGCCGGTGTACACTAGCATCGAGAGCCAAGACTCCAACTCAAGTTCGAGCCTTAAGGCTGCGGAAGCCAAGGCTCCAACTCAAGTTCGAGCCTTAAGGCCGATGTACACTAGCATCGAGAGCCAAGGCTCCAACTCAAGTTCGAGCCTTAAGGCCGGTGTACACTAGCATCGAGAGCCAAGGCTCCAACTCAAGTTCGAGCCTTAAGGCCAGTGTACACTAGCATCGAGAGCCAAGGCTCCAACTCAAGTTCGAGCCTTAAGGCCGGTGTACACTAGCATCGAGAGCCAAGGCTCCAACTCAAGTTCGAGCCTTAAGGCCGGTGTACACTAGCATCGAGAGCCAAGGCTCCAACTCAAGTTCGAGCCTTAAGGCTGGGGAGAGCCAAGGCTCCAACTCAAGTTCGAGCCTTAAGCACACTAGCATCAAGAGCCAAGGCTCCAACTCAAGTTCGAGCCTTAAGGCCGGTGCACTAGTATGGAGAACAAAGTCTCAATCTAGGTCGAGCATTAACACATAAGTTCTATGTAGAGGAGGCTCGAACTTAAGGTGGAGTCTATATCCAAGTTGTGGAGTCTATCTTGGATCAGTTTTACAGGTTCTTGACATATGTGAAGATACAAAAGAGAGCAGCAAGAGGTGGAAACCATCTACGACGAGCAACGATCGACAAATGACACACTTAGCGTGCAATCAAGTAAGCGTTTATATTAGTGTAGACAATCAATTAAAGAAGGACTTACTTGCTGAAGTCTCCGATGTTGCACAGTCTTGATCTTGACGGATGCTTGAGGTATCCGTGGAAAAGAAACCGCTAGAAACGCAGGGCTGCAGAGATTATTGCTGCGAGAGGTCTGCTCCGGGGTGCGCTTGAAACGCAGGGCTGGATCTGCTCGAAGGTGCGCTTGAAACGCAGGGCTGCAGAGGGCGCGCTTGAAACGCAGGGCTGCAGAGACAGAAGGAGCAGAGAGTATTGCTGCGAGAGATTTGGTCGAGGGTGCGCAGGTTTTTTGTATGGGCAAAACGCGAGGTCGGCCGTTTTTCCTTTCTGCGAGCGAAGGCGGGTGCGCAGGTTTCGTTTGCGAGGTCGGTCGATTCTGTTTTTTGCGATTTTTTTCGGAGAGAGAAGGCGAAAAAAGTTTAGGGGTCGGCAGGGAATTTCGGGGTGCGGGCGGAAATCCGTTGGGGGGAATTTCGAATTTGAATTTGGGGGGGAATTTTTGAATTTGAATTCGAATTCGGAATTTCGAATTTGGGGGGGAATTTTTGAATTTGAATTCGGCGGTCGTGGGGGGAAACTTTTGAATTTTGAATGGGGGGGCGGGGCTGTGCGCCGAGAGAGAGGAGGAGGGGGGCTGTGGGCGGGAGATGAGGAGGGGGGCTGGTGCGCGCCGGAGGAAGGGGGGGCGGGGCTGTGCGCCGAGAGAGAGGAGGAGGGGGGCTGTGGGCGGGAGATGAGGAGGGGGGGCTGTGCGCCGAGAGAGAGGAGGAGGAGGGGCTGCCGGGCGCCGACGGCGGGAGGGGGGCCTGTGGGCGCCGACGCCGGGAGGAGGAGGACGCGGAAGGGTCTGTGCGCCGACGCCGGGAGAGGAGGAGGACGTTGACGGAGGAGCGCCGGGACGGCCCGGCAGAAAGGTCTTTCGGTTTCGGTTTCATTCCCCAAGCCCAAGCCCAAGCCCAAGCCCAGGCCCCAGGTCCCAGGTCTTTTGATAATAGTCACTATCACTTTTGGTTATATACTCATCTTCATCCACACCCCACTTGTTCTATGGGATTAGGCTAGTTTCCCTCTCTATTCCTACTTGCTTGTGTAATAGACAAGGCTCCAACTCAAGTTCGAGCCTTGAGCTTGAGATTTCTTGTTTTCTTCCCTATTTTTCCCATACACCCCACTTATTCTATTGGATTATTCTAGCTTCCCTCTCTATTCTTACTTACTTGTGTAATAGACAAGGCTCCAACTCAAGTTCGAGCCTTGAACTTGAGATTTTTTGTTTTCTTTCCTATTTTTCTCATACACCCAAATATACTTATAAACTATGCGATTAAAAATTCAACTAAAATCTATATAATGCACAATGGCTCATTCCCCAAGCCCAAGCCCAGGCCCAGGTCCCAGGTCTTTTGATTATAGTTACTTTCACTTTTGGTTATATACCCATCTTCACCCACACCCCACTTGTTCTATTGGATTATCCTAGCTTCCCTCTCTATTCTTACTTACATGTGTAATAGACAAGGCTCCAACTCAAGTTCGAGCCTTGAACTTGACCTTGACCTTGAGATTTTTTGTTTTCTTTCCTATTTTTCTCATACACCCAAATATACTTATAAACTATGCGATTAAAAATTCAACTAAAATCTATATAATGCACAATGGCTCATTCCCCAAGCCCAAGCCCAAGCCCAGGTCCCAGGTCTTTTGATTATAGTTACTTTCACTTTTGGTTAGTTACCCATCTTCACCCACACCCCACTTGTTCTATTGGATTATCCTAGATTCCCTCTCTATTCTTACTTACTTGTGTAATAGACAAGGCTCCAACTCAAGTTCGAGCCTTGAACTTGACCTTGACCTTGACATTTTTTGTTTTCTTTCCTATTTTTCTCATACACCCAAATATACTTATAAACTATGCGATTAAAAATTCAACTAAAATCTATATAATGCACAATGGCTCATTCCCCAAGCCCAGGTCCCAGGTCTTTTGATTATAGTTACTTTCACTTTTGGTTAGTTACCCATCTTCACCCACACCCCACTTGTTCTATTGGATTATCCTAGCTTCCTTCTCTATTCTTACTTACTTGTGTAATAGACAAGGCTCCAACTCAAGTTCGAGCCTTGAACTTGACCTTGAACTTGAGATTTTTTATTTTCTTTCCTATTTTTCTCATACACCCAAATATACTTATAAACTATGCGATTAAAAATTCAACTAAAATCTATATAATGCACAATGGCTCATTCCCCAAGCCCAAGCCCACAGGCCCAGGTCCCAGGTCTTTTGATTATAGTTACTTTCACTTTTGGTTATATACCCATCTTCACCCACACCCCACTTTTTCTATTGGATTATCCTAGCTTCCCTCTTAGCAAATTAGCATTGATAGGTGAGATTCAAACTTTGGTTGGAGCCTGAACTCATGTTGAGATTGAATTACATTTATAGTTTTGTGTACTACCGCAAAAACATCGCTTTAGTCTTTCTTATTGAGATTTTGATTTTTTCAGGGATTGGAGGGTCTAAAACAAGGTGCTTCAGTGTTTCTCATTGATGGTTCTGCAAGGAAGGCACGCGGGGTTATTCATTCTATTGATGCATCTCAAACATGTGGTTTTCAGTTCATTGGTGAGACATGTGCAGCAATACATGTTCAACAAAGCTTTGATGACACATTTCTCATTCCATTTGCCACAATGGATGCAAGAACAATGTCTCAAGCAGTTGGAAGCATCATCAAATGGCCATTGGTCAACCTTGTTATGGACAGAGACATTACTAATACCAAAGAGGATAATTTTGCGAAACTTCTTGTTGATCAAGAAGATCACTTTATAGATAGGGAGAGCTGGAAAGAGAAAAGTGTCATCCTCTAGGATGACAACAGATCTACAAAACTTGGCAATGGAGTAGTATTGCTGGTCCACCCATACGAGGCTATAAATTGTAGAGAACTAGGGGAGAGTAGCTTGGGTGTCATTGTAGAAGGATCTTTGCATCCAAGTTCAACTTGTGTTTCAGGTTTGAATTTGGTTAGTTGGCCGATCAGGCAACTCACATTTGAGAATGGTGAACCATTAGTGAAGGACACAGAATCTTCTTCTATTGATGAGGGTATTCAAGATCACTTCATGCAAAAAAATATTGACAGCCTAAACAATTCAAGTGATGAAAAAGAGGATGATGATGTAGAGGGCAATGATGGCGATAGTTCTGATGACAAACACCATGATGCCATGATCACTGACTATGATATCATTGAAGGGACAAATAAGAAAAGGAGCTATGTCCATAGGGTAAGGGTAATGAAAAATTACGATAAAACCCATGGAGCTGGCAAAAAATGTGATGTTGCAAACATTCACAACGTCGCAACCATTGATTGTTGCGAGAACCGATGTTGTCAAATTGGAGATAGATCCAAAATCATGCAAGCTAGGGTACACTTTTGGGGACAGAGCTATAGTACACGATACACATTTGTACTAGATTGCATGGGCATGGCCTATAGACAAGGTCAAGATGACGAGTGCTTTGAGTTCACATTTGATGGGAAGAAGGTTTGTAGTAAAGCATGGTATGTAATGCATGGCATCGGTAAGTCAACGTTCTATAGGCTCAGAAAGAAGTTCTTGAATGGTGCATGTAATGTCAGTCATGGCAACAGTGGGATAATACGGAAGGGCATGACACATGTTGAGATGGCAAAATCAATCATACAGGGCTTCATAGATAATAATGCCGATCAAATGCCACATAGGTCAAGGACAACTATGCATGGAGCCCGCGAGACCCAACGTGTTCTACCAACAATGTACAAACAGGTGGACATATTGCGTGAAGTGAATGACACACTTGTCTCGTTCGAATACCGGCCACTGTCACAACCATCATTCTCAAGATTGTGGAACACAGAGTTCAAGACAGTTAGTTTATCAAAAACCAGCACCTTCTCAAAATGCGACATTTGTACGGCAATCAAGGTCAAGTTGGAATCAACAAAAAATCAAGAGGAGCGTGCCAGATACATGGCACAAAGAAGGGCACACATGTTGAAACAAATGAGTTGTAGAAATCTATACTATGCTTGGAGGAGCTCTTCCGAAATGAACCCAAACAGGTATTTGTGTATTATACATGATAAGATGGACCAGAGCAAGACTGCCATACCACAAATTAAACCAGTTCCTAAATCTCTCAATGGGGTTGAGAGGCTTCCAGTATCCTTAACAGGAATGCTCACTCATGGACATGGACAAACAGCTTATGGTCACTTTGCCTTGGGGTTATGGCCAAGTGATCCCAACTTCACAATTTCATCTCTCTCAAAATGTTTAAGAAACTTAGAAAGAGGAGAGCAACACATGTATGGTGACTTGAGCTCACAAAACTCAGATGCTGAACCACGAACAGATCTTTTTGATTGTGTTTTATCTACTATGGCCCTATATCAGCATATGGAAGTACTGAAGGAGAGAAATGCATATTGCAAGCAGAGCATTGACGATGCAGATGCAGAGACAGAAACAAATGTGGATATAGAGGAAAATTGTTCTTCACATATGCAGTCAGTCTTTCATACTAACACACATGTGCAAGATAGGGGCAATGGAAATGCGTCAAGTTTAATGCCATCAAATTCAAGGACATTTTTTAAGAGATTGCCAAGGACGTTGTTGTTGCAACTTGACAATTGTGGTTCTGAAAATAAGAACCGTTGTGTATTTGCCTATCTATCCCTATTGGTTGCACGAGGAGTGTTTGACATGGTGCAGCTTGGTTTTCTTATGGTTGGTCATACTCATGAAGATATTGATGCATTGTTCAGTCGCTTCTCTGAGAAGTTAAGGAAACAAACCATTTTCACATTTCCACATTTGATGAAGATCTTTAATGAGTGTGTTAGCATGCATCCAGCACCCTTTCTCCTACAAAAGGTGGCAGACTTCAAAGGCTTTGTCAAGGGATGCTTACATGATGGAGCCGATAGCTTGATTGGACATTCAAAGCCATTGCAATTCAGGTTTTATATGAGTGATGGAATACCTTTGATGCAATACAAAGTACATCCCAAAAATGTTGATTGGTTACCAGAAAGCGGTATAGAGTTATGGAAGAGAAATGACGAGGGAGGACCCAAGCTTCCTGAAGGTTTTCCAAAAGTATTGCCACCCTTTGAGTATGTTAAGGAAAATGAGAAGGTTGTGGAGGGCTTAAAAAAACATGTCAATTGGTGGAAAGAGCACTTGCAAGAGAAAGGAGACCAAAGTGATTATGCTAAGTGGATCAATCCGGTCCTTGCCTATTGGGAGAATCTTATGCTAAACATGCAAACCCCTAGTGCAAGGGAAGACATTGGATTTTATGACTTTTGGCCAAGGAGTGTATGCGAAAAAGCTGAGCCTGTTAACCTTCAAGTGGAGGATAATGTAGATGAAGGGTTTGATGTAAATGAGGACCATTATTGTGGTCCAATGCGCAACAAACCTGCTGAAGAGTTCAACCCGACTCTTGATGTGTCTAAAGGAGATTTTGCACTTGTACAACCTTGTGATGCAAATTACCCAATATGGTTGGGAGTGACAACAAGTGATGTTGATCAAAACAACAACTCGATAAACTACCTACAAGTTCAGATACAATATTGGGCACAAATTTCAAAGAAGAAGAATGCAAGTGATGTGGAGGTTTATAAGGATTGCTGGAACAAGTATTGGCGAGAGAACAGAAATGATCCTCAGCGCTGGGAAGATACTAGCTGCATCATTTGGGCATGGAAGCCCAAGGGTGGACGACTTCCACAGAAAATCAAGATTCCAAAGGCTATAATACTGAAGGCCAAACAGAATCAATTGAATCAACATGTCAGTGCAGTTGAGCAAGAATGATTTGTTAGCATATGGGCAACTAGCTTCGTAATCTTTTAGCAATGTTGTATGAAGCTACCAAACTCATAGTTCGATCATTATTCAGATTGTAAGGCTTTCTTAAGCTTTTAGATTTATGGTTCACCCATTGTTCAAGAATTTTGATTCAATACAGATGGTGATCTTTTTAATTCTATCACCTAGACTTTCTTACAACTTAAAGTTACATTGAATATCCTTTCTTTGTTAAAGTTTCTGTGTTTGATGGTCAACTGCTGGAGGCTATGTGATATAACAAGCTTAATTCCTGGTGTGCATGTGTGTGTGTGTGTGCAGGCAAATTTACATCCCACCACCAACATCATATACACTTGTTACAAATGTACAATAGTATATAAATCATATCGCATTATTCAAATGCTTGTTGAGAACATCCAATAATAAATCTTGCATATCGTACAGTAAACATTGTATTGGATCTAACAACAAAGAATGCTTGTTGAGAACATCCAATAATAAATCTTGCATATCGCACAGTAAACATTGTATTGGATCTAACAAAGAATTGTCCCAAAATTGTGCATATTTCCCAAAATTCCTAAATTTGAGTTTAGTGTGGCTATTGTCCCCACACCCACGTACATCGAAGTTGGTGCTTTATGTGGCTTTGATTGAACAAATATCTATATAGCTGTGCCAAGTTGACCTCGGCTCCGAAAACAAAAACAAAAACAAAAACAAAACAAAAGGTTAAACATATATCCATATAGATAGAAACGATGCCTTACAATCAAAGCAACCGACCTCCAAGGAAAGGAGAGGAAAAGTTTTTATTTAATTTAAATAAAGGACTAAATTTAAGGAATAGGAGGTTGGGCCATATCATTGACAAGTTTCTTCCATTGGAGGTTGGAAGAACCGCCAGCGTCTAAATGACAGTCGAAATAAGTGTTGAAATACGCGTCGAAATCGCATTCGAAATAACCGTCGAAATATCAGTCGAGATAGGCGTCGAAAACACCGTCAAAAAATGCGTGGTAAAATTACTTTTTTCGACGCTTACTTCGACGTTTTTTTCCACGGGTATTTCGACGTTTAGGGGATTTTGAGCTTAGTTCTAAAGCGTCGAAAAAAGCGTGGATAATGGCCCCGCTTTTTGTAGTGCAACCTTTTTTAATCCTTGCATAATATTATAAAACAGGGGACTGTGGTTTGGTTTGGCCAGAGATGAGTTGATCCTTAGTGCTGGCAGTGAGCCAGGCACATTGCCCGTGCTGTGTTTCTAGAAGCTCCCATCTGCATTTCATTTCTAGACGCTCTCGGGAAGTTGCAAGGGCACCCCATGCAGACTGCATGTTTGCATATGCTTTAGTGATATAAGGATGTTGAGGTAGTCTGGTAAAGGACGAAAACCAGACCATGGTTAAAGCTATGCAAAGATTGAGAGATGATAGATCAGGTGTATGGGGTCCATTGTATTAAGCTAATGGGGGTAATCACATCATTAGAGGTTTGTGACCATCTCTGTGAATAGCATTGATCAGCCTTCTGGACCGATCTCCGTATGAGATCAAAGGTTTGATGTCCTATATCTTTTCACTAGAGCTCTGAAAACAACCCTCCTCCTCTTTGACCAGCTAAAGGCTGATTAATAGGCAATGGGAGCTCTAGATGTATGCAAACAAAGAGGGATGAATTTTCCCATGAAATCTGAAACCCTAGTTGAATGCATGCTTCCATCAGAACCTTACTAGTATAGCCTTTAGGTGATTGATTTTCCAAAACAACTCCCTGCTTTTTCCATACTCTGACCTCACGTCTTGCACCAACTAGATTTTCAATGAAGGCCACATAGGTATATTTGATTTGTTTCACTTTATTGTACCATCTTTTGGTCCTGGGACCAAACTTTAGTGGTATGCACCTTGGCTTCTACATAGTAAATTTTTATTCACAATGCAAATTTGTAGAGATTTTCTCATTGTTTTCCTATAGAAGCTATAGTAGCAAAATTTGTTTGTTAAAAAGACCATGGGGTTGAGTCTACTTGTACTAAGGTTACGCACATTAACTTAAGGGTTCTCAAATGCACAATTTGAGTCTAGTTGTACATCAATTGGTAGAAAGTGTGGTACATGAATATAGAGAACGCCGATAACACAAGGAAGAGAACGAAAACATATCAACGAGTTTAGTGCACGTATCAAGGAAGAGAAAGAAAACGTATCAATGAGTTAATTAGAGCACATAAAAACGAGAAATGAATGGTTCATTTGTTTTTAGGTTGAATTAAAAAGCTCCGAGCTGTCTTCTTAGTAGCCCTTTTCTACCTAGTGTGGCTATTGTCCCCACACCCACGTACATCGAAGTTGGTGCTTTATGTGGCTTTGATTGAACAAATATCTATATAGCTGTGCCAAGTTGACCTCGGCTCCGAAAACAAAAACAAAAACAAAAACAAAACAAAAGGTTAAACATATATCCATATAGATAGAAACGGTGCCTTACAATCAACGCAACCGACCTCCAAGGAAAGGAGAGGAAAAGTTTTTATTTAATTTAAATAAAGGACTAAATTTAAGGAATAGGAGGTTGGGCCATATCATTGACGAGTTTCTTCCATTGGAGGTTGGAAGAACCGCCAGCCTTGATAGATTTTTGGGCGGCCTTCCGCCAGAGCGAGGTGGCATGTTTAAGCTGTGAAGAGGTGTCTCCTTGCATGAGGGCACGAGCTTGTCGCTCGACCTCGTCTCTGTGTATGAGACCATTGTGGTCCGCCTCCAAATGTAACCCCACATTCCAGGCGTCCACAGAACACCTATTGTTGAGCATTTGGTCTGCAAAGTAGGGCCACCCAAGCATGGGCACCCCGGCGGAGATGCTCTCCAATGTGGAGTTCCAGCCACAGTGTGTTAGGAAGCCGCCCACGGCCGGGTGGGTGAGTACTTGGAGCTGGGGTGCCCATTCCACGAAGCATGCACGCCCTTGCACTCTTTCCAGGTAGCCTTTGGGGAAGAGGGATGTGTCGCCGTACATGAGGTCCGGTCGGATCACCCAAAGCATAGGTGATTGGCTAGCTTCCAAGCCCAAGGCCAGGTGTTCAAACTGTTGGGCGGACATGACAGCAATGCTCCCAAACGAGACATACAGAACTGATGACCGTTTAGCCATTTTAGGCAATTGTGGTCTTCTGGCCACAGGGCAGCCGTTCCATACGAGGCTAGCCGCCCGTCTCCACCCTCTTCGAAATACGACAGTGGTAGCAGAGGTCCCACTGTGTATACGGGATTGTTCTCCTCTCTCAAGGCTTCCATTGAACCTTGCTCAAGCTCTTCAAACGTGTTGATTGCAATCCACGTGCTCTCCTTTAGCCTTTGATACGGCTCCAGAAAGGCGTTGAACATGAAGTCTTGCGTATCGTAGGACTGCAAATACGTGTTTAGCTCCGTCACCTTCAGCGGTGGCACTCCTCGCACCCATGTTATTCGCTCAGGCTCTGTAAACGCAGTGGCACAACTTATTAGAAGAGAAATATAGCTTGTTTCCATAATCCTCATTAGAGTATGATTATCTTAATCACTAGCCACTACTAAGCGTAGAAATCAAGGATGGATGTCATCGTGAAGCCCAATCCCGTCCATTAGCTTATATGTGCAGCCTCTCCATTAGTTCAGCAGTTAAAGCCCAGCCCCATTCATTAGCTAATTATACCATTAAATCCAATTCAATCGACTAAATTAATAATTAAAAGCAAGTGCTTCATCTTCTCCGCTATGCAATACATAGGAGAAGGTTAACCCACTTAATCATAAATTTTGCTTTAAATTACTTAGTGATGAAGGCTCACCCTTAGGAGATCGATGCCCTTGATTAACAGCCATGACGGATGCAATGGTACCAGCTGAAGCAGTCCAAAAAGCAAGCCTTCTGAGGCCAAATCTGGTGGCCACATCTTGTGTGAAGTAGAGGTAAAGGTCCGAAATCATGCAGGTGACAGGGGTGTCCTCGGATTGCAGTAGACCTTCCACCAGCTCGTCGAAAACCGGCTTCAAGCTATTGAGAGACTTGGCCAGCTCAACGAGGGTGTCTTGCCCACTGGTGCTCCCGTTCTCTCTCTTGTCCCTTATCTCTGCAAAGCGTATGTCAAGGCCCTGCTCTTCAAAACGGGGCTGCAAATTATTCTTCAGAAGTGCATGATTATGCTGTGTGTTAACAAATGTGATTATGAAGCCTTCTAAAGCAAGCTTTACAGATAAGTGCATCATGGGTCCTACGTGGCCTTGTGCAGGGAATGGGATGACAAGTGCATGTGGTTTAATGAGCTGGTTAGGAAGGCCCATACTGTTTGTTGACACGAGAAAAGGTTTGATTAGCTGCCTAACTGCGATCAGCTTAGTGAAGTGAAGTGAGACCCTAATTAAACAAGCGATGGGCTCTATATAAGGTGTCGAGAGCCTTAATGTGCAAGCTCTGCGAGGCTCTTGAGCTGAGAGAGAGAGAGAGATGTTATGCTGTGCGCTCTCTACACTTGCCACCTGATGATGATAATGAGAGTGAGGAAGAAGGTTTGATTAGCTGCCTATCAGCTTAGTGAAGTGAAGTGAGACCCTAATTAAACAAGCTGGACGTGATGGGCTCTATATAAGGTGTCGAGAGCCTTAATGTGCAAGCTCTGCGAGGCTCTTGAGCTGAGAGAGAGAGAGAGAGAGAGATGTTATGCTGTGCGCTCTGCACTTGCCACTGATGATGATAATGAGTGTGAGGAAGATGGTCACCATTTTTATACACAAACATCAAGCGAGAAGATGTTCTCTGTTTTTGGTATAAAATAATAATATGGCATCTTTTGAAAATTTGACCAGTTGACAGCTCTCGCTGAAATAATCTAATTTGGAATATTTTAGTTATTCCGTTTTGGGCGTCTGCCTTAAAATTTGAAAAGGCTCTCACACACAAACCCCCTTAGTTTTTGACTTGGCACCTGACCTTAGAATCTGCATCAGTGTCGTCACCTTAGACCTCATGAAGACGTCCCCCCTTACGCTAGCGCCTAGGGAGAATACCCCACGCCAATCAGGCATTGGGAGAATAGCCCAGTGCACATGCCCCACATGCCCCATGCCCTCTTTTTTTTTATAGCATTTTGGTCATTACATACTTGCGAAATGCACTAATTTTTTTCTCGCATATGACAATACTACTATAACATAGTGAACAAGTGTGACCACAAGTGACATACACATTAAAATAAGCATCCATCCACATGCATCCACGTACTATTGAAAACTCAAAGAGGTAACGTTAAGTAAACTATACCACACCTAATATGTCAACATACATATTTTAAAACCATCTGTAACGTGCTATTCATGTCCCTTAAAAAAAGATCCCTTCTTGGAAAAACCATGTCTTACGTACAATCATATCTAAAAAGTACACTAAATTTCTATGTTTTGGGATTTGCTAAATTTGATCTAAAAGTGAAAATGTCCTTAAAAATACGCTTTATAAATTTAAAATACACTAAAAAACTATTGATTAAAGTGTACAAAATAATCCCAAAATAAAATTTCAAGTTTTCTAACAGACGCTTACAAAGAATTCATCAACTTTTTTGTAATAATTTATTTCTAACTCCTCTGTATTTTTTTTGAAAAAAGACACGCTTCTTAATTTAGTCAAAGATAATGAAGTGATGTAAAATTTCTCCACACTAAAATTTTAATTTATTATTTTACTTTTATTTTAAACTTACATTAATTAAATTTAAAATAGTATATATCTTATTTTAACTTGTGATAATATTTTATCATAAATTTATAAGTTTTTTATATGATAAAAATATTAAAGGATGATATATAGATAACGGCTATTGATTGCAAATATGGTTAATACGTATAAACATTTCAAGTTCAATAAAAAATACATAATGGGTATCGAATTTGTTATTGATTTTGAATATAGAACTAGATATTGAGAAAAATACATCTAGATATTAATTTTGAATATGAAACTAGATACTAAGAAAATACATCCAGGTATTCATTTTGAATATGAAACTAGATATTGAGATGTTGAAAGATTTTTTAAAAAATGGATAAGTTTTTTACACTTCAATTTATTCAAAATTATTCACTATAATATTTTATTTACAGGTGAGATTTTAATACCATAAATCCATCTATTTCTTTATTGTATTATAAATAAGTATATAGCTTTTTTAGAAAAAAAAAAGTCCAAAACAAGTAAAAGATTTTGTCTTGTTTTAGAAAATGGACACCGAGTATTTGAAAATACATCATTGGGATGCTAAGTATCCAAATTGAGTTGAAAACATGCAAACCTAGTCTAAAACAAATAAAAGTTACACGTTCTAGAAAATGCATGCCAACTTGAAAACCTTGTGTGTTTACAACACGAATTGTGTTAAAAATGAGTAGAGAGCTTTCAAAACAAGTTAAAGCTACCTATTTTGGAAAATGAATACAAAGCTCAAAAGCCTTGCAGGTTTTCAACACATGTGAAAAACACACAAGCCTTTCAACTTGGTATTTATTTTTTAAAACAAACAATGATATTCTACTTGAAACAAAAATTTATATTCTACTTGCTTTTTGGTTTTTTTCTAAAAAGCGCTACCAAAGTTTGAGTTTTCTTGAAATACAATAACTTGAGCTATAATACACAATTTTTAAATATTTTGGCACCAACATAACATTTAGATTGTAGGCATGTCTTTTGAATGTAATCTAAATGTTACCTTGGTGCCATTTTTTTTTTTAGTACATAGCTCAAGCTATTGTATTTTTAAAAAAGCTTAATTTTTTGTAGCCCCTTTTTAAAGAAAACCCAAAACAAGTCAAATATCTTTGCTTGTTTCAAAAAATGATACCAAGTTGAAAGTCTTTTATGTTTTTACCATAGTTTGTGTTGAAACACAACACAAATCTTTTAACTTGGTATGAATTCATACAACACACAAGTCTTTGAACTTGATATCCATATTCTAAAACATGCAAATTTACTTGTTTTGGAGGCTCCCTATCCCATTTTAGAAAAATGGATACCAAGTATCTAATTTCAACGCAATGTGTGTTTTCAACATAATGTACATACTTGGTATCCATTTTTCAAAACAAGCAAGGAAGACAAACTTAGGAATTTTGGGAATTATTCGAGTCCCATTTCTTATAGGATTGGTTGGAAACTCGATATTTTTGTGTAGTTTGAGCTAACATCTATTTGTTGGTGCACTCTTTGTGCCATTAGATTATATCTTGACACAACTATTTGGCGTATTTGTTTGTAGTTGTATAGATACATATGTCAATGCAACAATATTGGAAGGACAAGGGAAACATGACACTAAACTTAATTGAGATTATACAACACCTTTCATATGAAGAAGATAATGTTAAATACTATCTCCACTTTGAGACATTGAAGTAAAAACATGGGCTTTATTTAATTTTCCAAAAGAATTCTAAATATCACTTAAAAAGGAACCTTAGAAATGAGAGATCTCTAAAGGGTGTGGTGTTAGAAACAACAAAACAAAAAGTAAATCTCAATCACAGTAACAATGTGCTAAGTTTACGATTGATCCACAGATAAAAACCCATCTTAGACATTATATCAAGATTATAAATCATGATATATATGCTCAAATTTGAGGGACATTGAAGTAAAAACATGGGATAATAATGCCAAAGAACACTTGGAAAAGGAACCTTAGAATTGAGGGATCTCCAAAGAGTGTGGTGTTTAGAAACACCAAAAGCAATCAAATTTCAATGAGATTGTTACATTCAAGTTTACAATTCATCTGAAGACAAAAACCCTTCGTAGACACTTTGTCAAGATAATAATTGAGTACAAGTTGTATCTCAAACATAGCGTTTTCTCATGTATTGCTCCAATACATACAAAGTTTCTCTATTCATAAGCTGCTTTATTTACTAAAGTGTTGCAAGTATACTCCTGTTTGTTCTTTGCATAAATCCAACCAAGTAACTATGCACTGATTGTTGTCTCCAAAAAACTTTGAAGCTCCTCTATATTTTGATTTCACATCTTTGGAAAAATCAAGTAGGTTCCGGGCATATTCCCCATTACATTGTAGAGGGTATCATAAAAAATTAGCGTGTTATTTCCATCTAGGTCATGAAAAATTCTCCATGCTACATCCAAGTTTTTGTGGTATACAAATCGATATCCAATTAGAAGATCCGTCTTTTGACATGCTGCCTGCCCTGCTACGACCTTAAACTTTTGATGGTGCCGAGGAAAGCACAACTCAAGAATGCGTCGAGTTCTTTGTAGTCTATTAGTACTCCAGATCCATACCTCAAACCATTGCATACAAAAATCAAGGAAAGTGAATGCATCTTTGCAAATCAAATGCCAAACACTTGTATTCTCTTCCAGAAGATGCATATGTTTGGCCCAGTCTGGACATACATCACCATGTTGCATCTCAATGGTCTTAAGTAAAACACCATTGAGTTCAAGTATCAATACTCTTCTTTGTTTCCTTATTGTATCTGGGGGTGGTGGAACTCTTTTGCTTCTAGGTACATAAGTCACCAATGATTGGTGCCACCTCAATAGTAAGTTTTCTGTACACTTGAAATTAAAGCTATATGCTTCAACATATCCTGTTGAAAACAAAATGTATGGTTAATGGACATTCAAAATTTTAAATAAATATATTATGTGCCAACAACAACATAAATTCATCCATGATATGGATGGTCTTAAACCTTCATAGACAAACGCTCCAATATCTTAGAAGTTCAACCAAAAAAATAAAAGAGCGAATATATTGTCAATGCTAAATTTCATCAAATTTATTGAATATGATGTATAAAAGATTTTCACTGTTGAGATAATTGAGTCTATCCAAATTAAATTATAATATTCTAGTCTTACACCTTGACAAGGCAATATCTTCAATAAAAAACAAACACATCTTCATTGCAATCAAATTGCAAACACATCTTCATTTGCAATCGAATTGTAAATATTGACAAAAGAGATAATCAAATGACAGTAAGTTTGGAGGCATTTGATTGCTAATTGATACAATAGTGTAAAGATTTGGCTCGTATAATCCAAAAATTAAACCCATCTAAGCACATTGTTTTGGTCAAAGCCTAAGTCTATCTTATGGGCTTTTAGTACAAAATGGCTCCAAACATTCTGCACCCAACAAGTCTTGATATTTGTGCAGATCCCATACTTCAAAATGCACGTTTAGACCTCCGAAATGGTTTCCTTCGACGTGCAACAACAACTAGTATGGGTTAGGTTGGAATCTGATTATACTGTCACTCAATGTTTAATGAAACCAGACATTATCCTACCCATAAGCTCAAGTAAGCCTTTTGTAGCCTTGATATGTATGCTTTTGCTGCAACTCCACTTATGAGATGACCACGATCATATCCCAAGCGAGTAGCATAAGCAATAGCGTGTTGATCACTCAAAATCCTTCTTTTGTAACACACTTTTAACAAGCTTAGGTGGTCTTTGGATAGTAATGGTACTCCAGCTTTGGATGCCAACATTGCTAGATCCTTGCCTATGGATTCTACTTCTCTTTTTTTCCCTCTTTATTGGACATACTTTAGCTTATCACCATACAATGGTAAGTGTGAAGATGAGTTTTCCACTTCATCTGAATATTTGTTGAGCTCTTCGCAAAAATTGGGAGGTGAATTGGAGCCATTCTTCCAGTACATCTTGAAAATCGATGAATAAATTATGACCATGTGTGATAGGAGATTGACCTAGCCGATTAAGCAAAATAATAGACCTAATGCCATTTGTATTATTTAGATTTAAAAGGTCATTGCACAGTACGTAGTCGTGCCTTCCTTGAAAACTTTTAAGGAAGAGACAGTTGTCTTTTGGATTAACACATCCCTTGAAAGGGCTATCATCAATAAGCAATGTATTCTTCTTATTGCAAATATCTTGGCACTGATTCCAAACCTTGAGTAAAGGTTTAAACATAGCCTCAACAATAGGCTTATCTGGCCTATAAACTTTTCGAAGATTATGGATATAACATTCTTGTCCCCACACCATAAAGAAATGATGTTTCTTATGTGCATACTGTTCAAGAGTGTTTACATAGGCACAAACATTCTTGTGTAGCATGGTGGACCAAATACCAACATGAAAGTACTGGCAAATCTCATCCCAAAACACCTGGGGCAAATAACAACTTTGGTGCAACCAATATCAATTCGAATACAATTTGTTTGTGGATGCCTCTTCTCTTCCTTGTTGAGTAAAACTCCATTAAGATCAAGTATAAGTGCATGTTTCTTTATGGTGATTGCATGAGGAATATTTTCTGCATACGATACAAAAGAATGATAATACTTTAATGTGTTTACATACTTAACAATGTTAAAACAAGTGATCCTATATTATCAATGAGAGCTAATTACAGCAAAACATCTACAAGTTTACTTTCGTTTCATGCTCCCATACTCATCTATGACGATGGCTCCTAGACTTGATTGCATTTCCCTATTGATTGGTGAAGATTGAAATACTAATCTATCTCCATCTCTCTCAAAAGAATATAAACTTCCTAGAGGCCTACTCTTTTGTGTATCGAAACGTAGCTCCTCAACACGTTGCTCTATTTCTTGTGCACTTAACTTGTGATTGTTAGAAGCAGTTGTACCTGCAAAAACAGCTCTCGCTGAGAAACATACTTTTTAACACACAAAATTGCTGAATAAATCATCTTAAATAACATCCTATTGAAAAAGATCTACCTTTAGATTTCTTGGCACCCTCTGCCACCGCAGAGTCCTTGATTTCAACTATTCTCTCTTTATTCGTAGCATATGTAGCCTCCTCAATTTCTTCAATACCCTCAGCTCCACAGAGTCCTTGATTTCAACTATTTTCCCTTTATTCGTAGCATATGTAGCCTCATCAATTTGTTCGACAATCTCTTCTTGTCTCTCCTTGGCTGCAAAAGTCTCTTGAAGCTCTTCATTAACTTTATCTTTATTCTCACTAACCTCAACATTAACTTGCAAATCAGGAATGTCCTTAGTCTCTTTAGTCCTATCACTTGAAGGCCTTGAATATGTTTGCAAAGCTGAATCATCAATGTGATCTACCTCCACCATGTTGTCTTCATTATTTCTAGCATTTGAATCATGAGAGTTGATCTCTCTAGTAGGGCTTTCATGATGATGTTCTAGTTGAGCAATGTTATCTTCGTCTTTCCCTTCTTTGTATATATCTGTAAGATTAAAATAAAATACTATTACTTTTAGGATTTAAATAATACACTAAGGATAATACTAGTCATTTTTATATCTACACATATACTTTGTATCCAAACTTAGATTACTCAACATTGAGTGATGTACCATAATGAATTAGGAACCATGTTAATGCCAAGACTTTCACATAAGGGTCAAAGTTGAGTTTGAGCCTCACTTACAAGGGCAAAGTAAAGATTGCTCAACTTGAGATTGTGCCTTCTGTTAGAAGACATCCCCAAGGTTGGACATAAGTGGAGGTACGGCGGCCCAAATTTAAGTTTGAGCCTCACCGCTACACTACGATATGGAGTAAGTGTAATTTCTTAATAGTAAGTGTACGTCATCAATTGTATTAAGCTCAAACTTAATTTTGAGCCTCACTGCTACACTAGGATGTGGAGTAATTTCTTAATAGTAAGTGTGCATCATCATTTGTACCAAACGTTGACAAATCCACACTTTGAACAAGACCTATGTTAATATTAGTTGTTGATAAGCTCCTTTCAATGATCACCATTCGTTGTACATTCATAAGCACTATCAATGCACTTTTCTACCTTTCTTTGGTTGAGAGCTTGATGGGCTATGAGCATGGAAAGCCTTGTTGACATCTGTATCCCCAATCTTCTCCAACAGCCATAGCAACCCCAACATTTGAAGCTTCCATGGCTTTTGCAGTATCCAATATATCATCACCATTCCCACCTTCATCATCATTTTCATGCCTTCCAACATCTTCAAAATTGTCTTCGGCATCCTCATTGAATAGAGCATCATTCCCTTGGTCCTCTTCATTCCTTTGCCTTGCATCTTCAAAGTCTATAGCATCCCCAACTTCTTTATCATCATCTGTGTCATTTTTGTTGTCAATATCATCACCTTCGTCTTCCTCCTCTGTACTTGGCGGGTCGTCAATGTGAAGATTTTGAAGGTTCTCTTTTTCTGCATCATCTAGTGTTTGCTTTTTTGTGCCGCCACTTGCACCACACCACTCTTTCAAGGACGGGTGACCGTCTAAAAGAGCAGAGCACTTTGATGCTAATGCCATCGCTTCCAAATCTTCTTTGCATAAAGCAATACATCGTCTCTTCTTTAGCAAGCTCTCCTCTAGCACAACTCCACCACAATATATCTCTACAACATAGCTATGTTCAGGACAAAACCCTGTGATGAGACCGACAATAAAGCCTTTGTCGATGAATTCTCTATTTTGGCCACTAGAGCCTGAGATGAATACATTTTTTGTGAGAACCTTTTCAATGGCCTCAAACTTATCAACCTTACTGATGAAAAGAATAACAGTTGCAATCTCAACTGTTCCAGATGTCCAAGCATCATCTTTTTGTGTGTGGATCACGCCAAATTCATAGTGCACCTTTGTTGACTGGCTAGAAATCCCTTCGATAAGCATTCCAATGGTGATGAAATCAACAAAACACACAAGAATACATTCATATTGTGAGTTTAGTGTGTTCAAAGCAATTGCCAACTTGGAGAAAAATTCTGACGAGAGCTGCTCCTTTGTACCATGTAGGTCCATGATTGCTTGTTGAAATGGTACATGCTCTTCACTACCAGAAGGCTATAATCTTTGTCATATCAAAACCTATTACCAAGGATGTTGTTGTTGCAACTTGACAATTGTGGTTCTGAAAATAAGAATCGTTATGTACTTGCCTATCTATCCCTATTGGTTGCACGGGGAGTGTTTGACATGATGCAGCTTGGTTTTCTTATGGTTAGTCATACTCATGAAGATATTGATGCATTGTTTGGTCGCTTCTCTGAGAAGTTGAGGAAACAAACCATTTTCACATTTCAACATCTGATGAAGATCTTTAATGAGTGTGTTAGCATGCATCCAGCACCGTTTCTCCTACAAAAGGTGGCAGACTTCAAAGGCTTTGTCAAGGGATGCTTACATGATGGAGCCGATAGCTTGATTGGACATTCAAAGCCATTGCAATTCAGGTTTTATATGAGTGATGGAATACCTTTGATGCAATACAAAGTACACCCCAAAAATTTTGATTGGTTACCACAAAGCGGTATAGAGTTATGGAAGAGAAATGACCAAGGAGGACCCAAGCTTCCTGAAGGTTTTCCAAAAGTATTGCCACCCTTTGAGTATGTTAAGGAAAATGAGAAGGTTGTGGAGGGCTTAAAAAAACATGTCAATTGGTGGAAAGAGCACTTGCAAGAGAAAGGAGACCAAAGTGATTATGCTAAGTGGATCAATCCGGTCCTTGCCTACTGGGAGAATCTTATGCTAAACATGCAAACCCTTAGTGCAAGGGAAGACATTGGATTTCATGACTTTTGGCCAAGGAGTGTATGCGAAAAAGCTGAGCCTCTTAACCTTCAAGTGGAGGATGATGTAGATGAAAGGTTTGATGTAAATGAGGACCATTATTGTGGTCTAATGCGCAACAGACGTGCTGAAGAGTTCAACCCGACTCTTGATGTGTCTAAATGAGATTTTGTGCTTGTACAACCTTGTGATGCAAATTACCCAATATGGTTGGGAGTGACAACAAGTGATGTTGATCAAAACAACAACTCCATAAACTACCTACAAGTTCAGATACAATATTGGGCACCAATTTCAAAGAAGAAGAATGCAAGTGATGTGGAGGTTTATAAGGATTGCTGGAACAAGTATTGGCAAGAGAACATAAATGATCCTCAGCGCTGGGAAGACACTAGCTGCATCATTTGGGCATGGAAGCCCAAGGGTGGACAACTTCCAGAGAAAATCAAGATTCCAAAGGCTATAATACTCAAGGCCAAACAGAATCAATTGAATCAACATGAAAGTAAGGCACCATCACATGTCAGTGCAGTTGAGCAAGAATGATTTGTTAGCACATGGGCAACTAGCTTTGTAATCTTTTAGCAATGTTGTATGAAGCTACCAAACTCATAGTTCAATCATTATTCAGATTGTAAGGCTTTCTTAAGCTTTTAGATTTATGGTTCACCCATTGTTCAAGAATTTTGATTCAATATAGATGGTGATCTTTTTAATTCTATCAGCTAGTCTTTCTTACAACGTAAAGTTACATTGAATATCCTTTCTTTGTTAAAGTTTCTGTGTTTGATGGTCAAACTGGAGGCTATGTGATATAAACAAACTTAATTCTAGGTGTGCATGTGTGTGTGTGTGTGTGCAGGCAAATTTACATCCCACCAACATCATATATACTTGTTACAAATGTACAATAGTACATAAATCATATCGCATTATTCAAATGCTTGTTGAGAACATCCAATAATAAATCTTGCATATCGCACAGTAAACATTGTATTGGATCTAACAAAGAATTGTCCCAAAATTGTGCATATTTCCCAACATTGATGAGGATTCTGAGGATAGCCAATCCGAGGATGATGAGCATGATGATAAGCAACAGTCCCACGCATAGGGTGAAGAGAGCAGGTGACCCCCCCTTCACATTGTGAGAGCTAAGGGCAGGGGTTAGAGAGTTTAAAAGAAGACGAGGCACACCTCTTAGGATCTAGTAAGTGAACTTTAACATGTTTGAAAATTCATTAGTTCGTTTATTCGTCAAAAATAATAACATGTATTTGGTGTTTTCTAAAAAAAGACTACCGCGTCCGATGTGGTGAACCCCTTGCGCTTTGATTTAAGTTCCGACATTGTTCACCTCCGTCTCACACTTTTGGGAAAGCAAAAACATAGGTACGATCTCTAACCCGGTCTAGTGACTCTCTCCATTCATCGTCATTATAGTGTTTGTAGTCACCTTATCTACTTTGTTCCAAGAATCTTGCAGTATTGCAACGATTCATGGGATCTCTAGCAAGGTGGAGAAGCATGGATGCCTGCAACGATTCATGGAATCTCCGGTGGCGAGGTGGGGACGCATGGATGCCTTTAATAGCCTTGGAGGCCTACGCTTGGTGTGGGCCAATTTTCCTACAGATCTATGTCTTTGGAAGGATGATGTGGTGGTTCCTCGATGGAATGTTTTAGGGAGGTACTTGTGGAGTCGGCTTTTGTGCTTGTGGCAAAAATCCTATAGGCCGACGGCACGATGGTGTGCACTCTATGTGCGGAGCACCTGGGGATTTCTGTGCAAGAGGTAAGAACTTGGAACTTCACATTGCAAAGGACTTTGTTCTTATGCTTCCCACGTGATATCTGTATGTCATGTGAGAAGATAGCCAAGAAGAGATGAGTGAGGGAGTGACTGGTTTTTATTAAAGTGAAGCTCAATGATTTTCCTCCCTGCACGTACTTACTAGTGTGTGCACGTAGGTCACTGTTTTGGTCATCGCCATCTTCACACACCCTAGTGAAAGTACGTCCAGTCATCCAAAGTATGACAGGAGGGGAGGCAAGGTAACTACAGATTGTTTAGGTTTTGAGGTGGGTGATGATACCTTCTTGAAGCTCAAATCGGGACAGGAAACCTCGCCATATCAACTGGATGCGGACAGTAGGAATCCCATCCGAGATGTTGTTGAGTGTAGCCAGCCTTTCGCACTCACTTCATTACAAGTCGATTCAAAAGCAGTGTTATACATTATATAATGCAATCCTAAATTTCTTTACTGGTACTTGGACCATGGCTAGAGCATGCACACGCACTACAATGACATTTTATCAACGTGGAGAGCGACAAGGTGTGCCTTTGTTCATGTTTGCGGACCACTTGCCTCTGTGCACAAAAATTTGGGTCACCAATTTTTTAGGGGTAAGGGCAGTCAGTATGCTCGGCGGGACTAAAAGATGGATGTGGGGGCACCATCTCCACACGTTCCTCGGCTATATCCTCCACTCCTCCCAGTACCCACCATGAGTCCAACACAGTCAAGTGCCTCATCATGGCTACCTAGTGTTCTAGTGAAACCCCAATATCGACATGTCATGCCACATATATCCCTCGTGGGTTCTTTTGTAGTGCCCTCATCATAGGCACCATGGCATGATCTTGCGAGGCCGATATTCCCACCCGCACTTGCACCATTTTGTAGAGCTTCCTACGCCATACCACCTTCCTTCTTCCACCAACACCTATGGCATCCGTCTAATGTATTTCACTAGCTTATAATGAAAGAAATATATTGTTTTAGACATTATTATTGTAAACTCAAATTATGTCAATGGCATTATTTTTGGCTTCTTTCGTGACCGGTTAGGTAATTAAATTGACAATTGAGAGAGATGGAGCAATTGCAAATAGATCTTAATAACATGAGAGAGAGAGAGAGAGAGAGAGAGAGAAACAGAGAAAGAGAGTTTGAGTGAGACATTAAAATGAATATATTTGTGCTTAAAATAGTTATTTTATCCTTAAAATAGAAATTTTATATTTTTGAGAAGTTATAAATACAGTGGAGATTGCCATATTTCAATACTCTTCTTCTAGGCACAAATCCCACCCTACCCTCCCCTTATATCTTTATATTACAATAGGCTCTTTGTAAACTCTTTTATCATGGCTTCATCCAACAATCTCTCTAATACTACTACATTTGCAAGCATCTTAAGAAAAGCCCTTCAAACTTTCATGCACCTCAAAGAAAAGGAACCTAGATCGAATGCCCTTATGGAAGCATGGACAACAACATCTGAAGTGCAGGAGATCTACAGTAAGCTCACAATAGAGAAAGCGGTAGACCTTGCTAGCAAGAACATGCTAGAGGTGAAAGCAGTAGCCACATTGGGATATGGAGAGCTTTTGGCATCATTGAAGAGGCAAAGGAGGCTCCTCTTCTAGCTGAAGTTGCAACCTTCATTGCTTCATTGCAAATTTAGGGTAGATGGAGAAGGCAAAGATTATAGTTGAGGCCCAAAATGCTTTCATATACACATGTTTTCATGTATTGTGGTGTCTGTTCAAGTACTCGTATGTCGTGGTCGTGTAAAATTTGATTTGGAATGTAATGGAAGTTTAGATCATCATATGGTGTCTTTGTAAATGAGTTGCAACAATGATAGTGTCCCATGGTGTGTAGTAGTGCTCAACATCTCGTAGGTGTCATATTAGAGGGAGAGGAGTAGACAAGAAGTGTAGAGAGCACGCTCGTGAAAAAAATACATCCTCCATATTCATCACCTAGATGTGGCTATGATTACCTACAGCTTCTCCCCACCCCCATGTACATTATTGAGCATTAGTATCCTTCTAGAGTCCAAGTCTTTTGCAAAGGGCTATGGAGAATATAGAGGAGCTTTTTAATCCACTCGATTGTGAAAGTAAAAATACAGAATCATATGTGAACTCAAGTATGATATTTCTCAAAAGGTTTCCATGAGTGGAGTAGAAGCTGAAAGATTCCTTAGTAATATGACACAAAATCAAACAAATGCAAGATATTGCACAACTGATCAAGATAAAAATCCCAAACATATAATTCAAATAATAAAATTTAATAAACTTCTGCTGCTCATGATAAAAAGTACCACTGTGCAACAATGGAATAGAAGTCCTTTAAATAAAAAGCTAAAAGAATTTACTCAGCTTGTTATTGTAGCATGGGGAGAAATAAATATCACACATTATAGAGTAATACAAGTTTAAACCAAGGTATGGAGATTTCCTTGCATGTCTAATTTTGATTAGATTTATGAACTTAAGCTCAATGATTAGATTTCTAAATTAAAATTTCTTTTATAGCACATTTTATACATGTGGTTCATTCTCTACATAAACAAGTATGGTTCTATGAAAACATGGAGCCCTCAAGGCATAGAGAAATCACATCATTGAGTGAGAGTTGTATATTTTGAATATAATGGGCATTCATCCAATCTCTTAAGGACAAGAAAAAATCTTTCAAAACTACCTAAGAGCTAGACTGGGGATACTGTGCATGTACATCGTTCTCCCAAGTGGTGCAGTTTAGTTTTTTCATCATCATGACCTCTTGCATCTTCATATAAACTTTATGGATGTAAGCCACATGTAAAGACAATATAAATAATTCATTTACATCAAGAAGATAAAAAATGAACAACTAAAAACATCTTTACTTACTTTTGTAGCTCCAAAGACATTTCATCAAGTGATAGCTCCTTCAAAGACACATGATAAGACATAAATTAGTAGTGTTTGGTCCTTTACTCCTTCACTGCTTGAAGTGTTTGGTCCTTCACTCCTTGAAGTGCTTGCGTGGATTAAGCTTCATGTATTTTGCAAGCTCTTGATATATCCACCTTCTTACCATGAATTTTATTCAATCCACTAGATTCATTTAACCTTTTAGAGGTCTTCTGCCCTTTCAAAGCTTTATTCTACCACATTGAAAAGATTCTATTCTAAATATCCCAAATCTTTCCTATAAAAAAAACAAGTTGAAATAGAGGATCATACTTTCTGAGTTCATATGAGAGCTCCTCTTTCTCCACACAAGAATCCCAACCTCCAAAAGACATTGTCTTTGTAATATGTTATCAACCTTTTGGTGTCATACCACATATTCCTCAAACTCATGTGGTGAAAAAACCTAATTTTCTCAACCTGAGACATCGTTGCACGTTAGTCATTATCATTATTATGATCCCATGCAAGAAGATTTTCCTCTTCAATTGTGAGAGTAACATAGATTTTGCAATCTACAGTGCTATAATAAGGACTGTTTGGCTTTTCCTTTAATATATCCCTCCTAGCTTCAATAGAGTGTGAGCCCCCAATGACATAATAGTTATAATTCTAACATTTTTCCATTTTGAAGTTATTTTTATTGGGGACAATCTTGGGGATCTGCTAAAATAATAAATGGAGCCATTGTGGTATGGGGATCTACCTTCATTTTCTTCTGAAGATTATTGACATGTACTATGTGAGGTTCTCTAATCTTCATTAATCTTCTACCAAATGGTGTATCCTCACTTAATGAATTGCTATTTTTATAAGATGTCCTCTCACCTTGTCAAGAGCTTGTAGACATAGAAGTCCTTTTAATTTCTCTCTGTTGTCCTCCTTTCCCATGAGAGTCGAGTGTAGAAGACCTTGGAGCCTCTTGGGGGTGACCTCTAAGCTAGCAACATTACAGGTTGCACTAGTCGGATTCAAGAAAGGTCCTAAGCTCACTAACATATTGTCATATTTTTCCAAGGCACAAGTGAGTTGCACAAGGCCACAAAGACCCACTTGAAGATTATTTTTGCTCACTAGAAACTCTATAATGTTGTTCATATCATCAACAATAAAAGAAACAACATCATCTCTCTCTTCTCCTATATAATCCACCTTTAGCACTTTGCCACAAGACGTTTGACCTCTAAGAATATTACCCTTGCTAGAATACCCTTGCTAGAATACCCAGAAATGATTAAAAAAATGCCACCATTGACCCCAAAAATACTCCACTCATGTTGAAGATAAGTAAGTGTTTTAATTGATGTACCTGCTGAGAGTTGAGGTCTATCTGATGGTACATTTATAAATCCATGCATTCTCCCTGGGGGGTACATAATAAGTTGTTGTCTTTGTCCTAGCTCTCATTGGAACAAACATACGTTCATCCTCCTTCTGATTCTCTTCTTCATCTTCATCAATAGAGGATGATGATAAAGCTATAAATGTCTTTTGGGTGAAGGGTGTAGTTGTTGTTGCAGCAGTACCCTGGGGAGGAAAGTGGCAATGGTCCCAAAACCTAGTTGAGTTTGAGTTTATACTTCTTTCTCTGCAATAGCATCCAATATTGTGTTGATAGGCTTGACACTTGCAACACCATCTCTCTTCTCATGTTGTTGTGAAGCCTCGACTTGTTGGAAGACGGATCTTTTCCCGGGTAAAGTAGTACCTTGGTTTCCTTTGCATTTTTTTTAAGAACTTTCCTTTCTTGTCTTCTTTGTAGCTTATATTTGAGAAGGTGAATCAGATTCTGGAGCCTCAATAATGGGCCTCTTAGAGGACTTCTTCATCTCATCCCCCCTACTTTATAGATATAAAGAAAAAGATTTAGCAAAACAATTATCAGTTGGTTCAATCAATCAAATCCAACAAAAATCAATGAGATGGAGCTAACCATTAAAGTGAGCCACAACAAGGCTATCGCAAGCATATCAAAATAGAAACATGTAGGAAATAGAGAAAAACAAGCTTCTACAACAAGAGAAGGAAATCTGAAGATATTAAAAGTATATCAAAAATTAATCTACTTCTATATGATCAAAAAGGAATAATTTATGAATGAATTAAGCAATAAAACTAATTTTTATAGAAAAAAGGTAACAAGTAGAAGAACAATGAAAGAGGACCTACATTGTTGTGAAGAAGCGGTAAGGAAAACCAAAGGGAGAGATGAGAGAAATGTCAAGTCACCTAAGGAGGCATGGGACACCTTGGTGAAGCTGTATGAAACTAACACCAAGGCACGAAAAATTCAGTTGAAGAATGAGCTTCATACTGTGGAGAAGAATAATATGTCTATGAATGATTATGCCTTGAAGATCAAGGGCATTGTGGAGTCCCTTGCATTAATTCGTGTTTTTTTAATAATGATGATAAGATAAAAGTGTGTCTACATGGTCTCGGGCCACAATACTACAAGGCATTCAAGACGTCTATTTAGACTTGGGAGAACATTCCCAACTTCACAGATTTGGTGTCAATGCTGATCATTGAAGAGGAGAACTTGGATGAAGATCAACAGTCTTCACAAAACAAAAACAGTTCAGCGCAGCAGGCCTTCTACACACAAAAGCGGGTAGAGGATGAGGTAGAGGTCACGGACGTGGCTAAGGTAGTGGCCGAACAAGTAATCAAGAGGCAGGGGGAGTCAGGGGGGTCGAGGTAATTGTCAAAGGCAGCATAATGATACACGAGTGTGTTTTTACTGTGGTAAGCTTGGACATGTGCAGGCAGATTGTTATAAGAAGCAGAGTGGCATGTGCAATGGAAAAGTGCAGCAAAACAACTATGCATCCTCTAGCAGAAATAATGAGGATAATAAGAGGTTTTTTGTTGTAAGATTCCTCCTCAACCTGAATAATGAATAGGCTCTACTTCAATCCCCTGTAATCATTCCCTATTTTTGAATACAAGAAAATATTATTTTTGCTTAGAGAGATGAAACATTCTAGAGAGTGGTAATTCAATATTGAGATATTTTTGGATAAACAAATTTTCCTAACATCAAAAATATGTTTCCCTGAAATAGAAAATCAAAATTAATTTTCTAAGGTGCATTAGGAATCAATTAAAAATGATTTAAAAGACCTTAGCCTAAGGGTCAAGATTTTCTGAAATTTTTGGATTATGGTCCAATTAAGGTTCCTATAGGCCAATAAGATTAATCCAAGTGTTGACATGAGATAAATCCAATGAATAAAAGAAAATACCCAAAAATGAGTAAATTCTCACATAAGATGAAGAGTTGAATGAGTACAAGGTCTATTAGTTAAAAACTATGAGATATTACTAAAAAAATAAGATATTTTGATATAATGATACATTTTTTAACACCTTGGTAAGGAGGGAGGAGACTTCAAGGAGGTGCCTATTTCACACATGTGAATGAGTTTTTAATTCAAAAATATTAAGATATTTTTATCTCTCCTCTCTCCTAGATCAAACCAAATAAAAAAGGGAGCTAAACTAGTCCAAATCTTGTCCAAATTCAGCCAAACTGAAGCTGGAAAATTCTAGAACTTAGTTGGGCTCAGTTAGTGGCCTCCCTCACCTATAGACCCTCATTATTTTGTATTCTCATCTGTGAACTAGACCATGCCAGTATTATATTAGAATAAGCATATTTTCTATTATCCCCTAAAAATCCTCTACATTTTGGAGAGATTGGAGCTTCTCTCTCTTCAACCTTCCTTGGAGCTTTCCCCTCAACATACTAACCAATTGATTGGTTGGGGGCTTCTTCTAAGAATAGAGAAGTAAGCAAATCAAGAGGTAAGATGTGATTTTATGATTTTTCTCTCATATTCTAAATGCTTTCACTTCTCAACCCCTCTCAAGCTTGAGAAGTATTCAAATGAATGGTTTTTCAATGAAAATGAAGCCCTCTAATGAATTCTAATGATTAATCACAAAAAGATTATCTTTATGCTTAATTTAGGATGTTTTTTAAGTATATCTCTCTCTCCCCCAAAGAATGGTCATTCCTATGACCAATTCTCTACTCAAATGATGCTTCTCATGGAGCAATTCTTAATTCTAAAATCAAACTTTATGCTAGTTAAGCTAGAGGCTAAAGAAATGGCTTTTTAATGCTTTATGTTACATAAATTATGATGAACTTATGATTTAGATCCACAAATTGGATTTAGATCTATAATTGTATTACTAAGTTTTGTTCTTTTTAAAATTATTAATAACTATCAGAGCAGAGCTATGGTAAAATTTTTAAAAATTTATACATAAATCATTTTTATGCATAATGTGAAAAAAGGACTTCCTACAATAATTTAGGATTAGTCATCCTATGTTAAAAGAATAATTCTCATCATATCCATGGAAAGTGAATTTTTAATATTTATGCATAAATAATTAATCAGAGAAAAAGAGACATTTTTAGTAATTTCATTTTTATGATAAAAGATGAATTTCCATGATAATTGAGATCCATGTATTTCAATGGAGAAAGAGAAAAATAGGTATATTAATATAATAAATATTTTTATTTAAAATTAAAGGAAAACTTTAGATAAATTATTTTTATACATAAATAAATTTAAATGATGAAAGAGGAATTCCCATCATATTTGGAATTCAATCATTTAAATGGAAAAAATGGAATTCTTGTCATATTTAAATTAATGGATATTTTTTATTTAATTTTTAAGAGAAATTTTAGTTAAAATTATTTTATGCATGAATAAATTTAAATGATGCAAGAGGAATTCCCATCATATTTGGAACTCAATCATTTAAATGGAAAAAGAGGAATTCTTGGTATATTTGGAATAATGCATATTTTTATTTAAATTGAAGAGGAATTTTAGATAAATTCATTTTATGAAAAAAGAGGAATTCCCATGACAATTAGAACCTAATCCTTAAATGAGGAAAAGAGGAATTTTAAGTGTATTTAAAAAAATGGATATTTGTATTTAATTAAAAGAAAAACTTTATGATATTTAAGTAGAGAAAGATTTGAATTAATGTTTAATAACAAAAGAGAAATTTTCACCATAATTCCACCTAGGAAATTAAAGTTGAGAAATTAAATAGTAGAAAGAATATCTTTAGATGTTTTATGTGATTAAATCACTAAATTGGTATTTACCCAAAAATAATTATTTATCTGAAGAAAATCCTTGTTAATAGAACTAAATCGAATGATTTTGGTTAGACTACGAGAGGGACAGACAATAAACCTATATGTCCATCTCTGGATCCAGAGATGGACTCTCTCACTGTTATCACAACTCTCACTGTTACCATCTTGGTAACTGGGCTGAAAGTTTCCTCATAATCAATGCCATGTATCTGAGCATATCGTTTGGCTACCAATCTAGCCTTGTACCTGCTTATGCTTGCATCACTGTTATGTTTTACTTTGTACACCCACTTGCATCCAATGGCTTTCTTGCCTTCAGGCAAATGCACTAAATCCCAAGTCTCATTTCCATATAGTGCATCCATCTCCTCATCCATAGATTTCTCCCAACACACATTTCTAACAGCCTCATCAATGCATGTGGGCTCTACAATCTGTACAACTTTTGCCATGTATGCATAGTGATGTGCCACATAACCATCATTGGAATGGATTGGCTCCAAAAAGAATCAAGCTGACACACCATATCTTTCCTTGACCTTCACAGGAATAAAGTTCAAGGAACTGGAATTTTCGGATCCCCAGTGCTGCAATTACTCAAGGCTTCTAAATTATTAAAAGGGCTCAGAAAAATGCAAGCTGTTTATGCCGTTAAGGTGAATCCAGTAGACATAAATTGCAAGCCTAAAGAACCAGAGTAGTTAAGTGAGTATGCAGATGTGTTCCCTGAAGAGCTGACTGAGATGCCTCCGTCTCGCGAAGTAGATCATGAGATCAAGTTAACCCCCGGAGCTCAGCCACAGTGGCCCAAATTCAGCTTTGCAAACATCTTCAAGGCCTTCAAGTGATAGGACTAAAGAGACTAAGGACATTCCTAATTTGAAAGTTAATGTTGAGGTTAGTGAGAATAAAGATAAAGTCAATGAAGAGCTTCAAGACACTTCTGCAACCAAGGAGAGACAAGAAGAGATTGTTGAAAAAATGGATGAGGCTACATATGCTACAAATAAAGGGAAAATAGTTGAAATCAAGGACTCTGTGGCAGAGGGTGTTGAAGAAATTGATGAGGCTACATATGCTACGAATAAAGAGAGAATAGTTGAAATCAAGGACTCTGTGGTGGCAGAGGGTGCCAAGAAAACTAAAGGTATATCTTTTTCAATAGGATGTTATTTAAGATGATTTATTCAGCAATTTTGTGTGTTAAAAAGTATGTTTCTCAGCGAGAGTTGTTTTTGCAGGTATAGCTGCTTCTAACAATCACAAGTTAAGTACGCAAGAAATAGAGCAACGTGTTGAGGAGCTACGTTCCGATACACAAAAGAGTAGGCCTCTAGGAAGTTTATATTCTTTTGAGAGAGATGGAGATAGATTAGTATTTCAATCTTCACCAATCAATAGGGAAATGCAATCACGTCTAGGAGCCATCGTCATAGATGAATATGGGAGCATGAAACGAAAGTAAACTTGTGGATGTTTTGTTGTAATTAGCTCTCATTGATAATATAGGATCACTTGTTTTAATATTGTTAAGTATGTAAACACATTAAAGTGTTATCATTCTTCTGTATTGTATGGAGAAAATATTCCTCGTGCAATCACCATAAAGAAACATGCACTTATACTTGATCTTAATGGAGTTTTACTCAACAAGGAAGAGAAGAGGCATCCACAAACAAATTGTATTCGAATTGATATTGGTCGCACCACAGTTGTTATTCGCCCCGGGTGTTTTGAATTTTTGGATGAGATTTGCCAGTACTTTCATGTTGGTATTTGGTCCACCATGCTACACAAGAATGTTTGTGCCTATGTAAACACTCTTGAACAGTATGCACATAAGAAATATCATTTCTTTATGGTGTGGGGACAAGAAGAATGTTATATCCATAATCTTCGAAAAGTGTATAGACCAGATAAGCCTACTGTTGAGGCTATGTTTAAACCTTTACTCAAGGTTTGGAATTAGTTCCAAGATATTTGCAATAAGAAGAATACATTGCTTATTGATGATAGCCCTTTCAAGGGATGTGTTAATCCAAAAGACAACTGTCTCTTCCCTGAAAGTTTTCAAGGAGGGCACGACTACGTACTGTGCAATGACCTTCTACCCTACCTTTTAAATCTAAATAATACAAATGACATTAGGTCTATTATTTTGCTTAATCGGCTAGGTCAATCTCCTATCACACATGGCCATAATTTATTTATCGATTTTCAAGATGTACTGGAAGAATGGCTTCAATTCACCTCCCTATTTTTGCGAGAAGAAGTGGAAAACTCATCTTCTGCATCTTCACACTTACCATTATATGGTGATAAGCTAAAGTATGTCCAATCAAGAGGGAAAAAAAGAGAAGTAGAATCTATAAGCAAGGATCTAGCAATGTTGGCATCCAAAGCTGGAGTACCATTACTATCCAAAGACCAGCTAAGCTTGTTAAAAGTGTGTTATAAAAGAAGGATTTTGAGTGATCAACACGCTATTGCTTATGCTACTCGCTTGGGATATGATCGTGGTCATCTCATAAGTGGAGTTGCAGCAAAAGCATACATATCAAGGCTACAAAAGGCTTACTGAGCTTATGGGTAGGATAATGTCTGGTTTCATTAAACATTGAGTGACAGTATAATCAGATTCCAACCTAACCCAAACTAGTTATTGCTGTGCAGGTCGAAGGAAACCATTTCTGAGGTCTAAACGTGCAGTTTGAAGTATGAGATCTGTACAAATATCAAGACTTGTTGGGTGCAGAATGTTTGGAGCCATTTTGTACCTAAAAGCCCATAAGATAGACTTAAGCTTTGGCCAAAACAATGTACTTAGATGGGTTTAATTTTTGGATTGTACGAGCCAAATCTTTACACTATTGTATCAAGAAATCAAATGCCTTCAAACTTACTGTCATTTGATTATCTCTTTTGTCAATATTTGCAATTCGATTGCAATAAAGATGTGTTTGTTTTTTATTGAATATATTGCCTTGTCAAGGTGTAAGGCTATGAATATCATAATAATTTAATTTGGATAGACTCAATTATCTCAATAGTGAAAATTTTTTATACATCATATTCAATAAATTTGATGAAATTTAGCATTGACAATATACTCGCTCTTTTATTTTTTTGGTTGAACTAATGAGGTATTGGAGCATTTGTCTATGAAGGTTTAAGACCATCCATATCATGGATGAATTTATGTTGTTGGCACATAATATATTTATTCAAAATTTTGAATGTACATTAACCAAACATTTTGTTTTCAATAGGATATGTTAAAGCATATAGCTTTGATTTCAAGTGTACAGAAAACTTACTATTGAGGTGGCACCAATCATTGGTGACTTATGTACCTAGAGGCAAAAGAGTTCCACCACCCCCAGATACAATAAGGAAACAAAGAAGAGTATTGATACTTGAACTCAATGGTGTTTTACTTAAGACCATTGAGATGCAACATGGTGATGTATGTCCAGACTGGGCCAAACATATGCATCTTGTGGAAGAGAATACAAGTGTTTGGCATTTGATTCGCAAAGATGCATTCACTTTCCTTGATTTTTGTATGCAATGGTTTGAGGTATGGATCTGGAGTACTAATAGACTACAAAGGACTCGACGCATTCTTGAGTTGTGCTTTCCTCGGCACCATCAAAAGTTTAAGGTCGTAGCAGGGCATGCAGCATGTCAAAAGACGGATCTTCTTATTGGATATCGATTTATATACCACAAAAACTTAGATGTAGCATGGAGAATTTTTCATGACCTGGATGGAAATAACACACTAATTTTTGATGATACCCTCTACAATGTAATGTGGAATATGCCCGGAACCTACTTGATTTTTCCAAAGATGTGGAATCAAAATATAGAGGAGCTTCAAAGTTTTTTGGAGACAACAATCAGCGCATGGTTACTTGGTTGGATTTATGCAAAGAACAAACGGGAGTATACTTGCAACACTTTAGTAAATGAAGCAGCTTATGATAGAGAAACTTTGTATGTATTGGAGCAATACATGAGAAAACGCTATGTTTGAGATACAATTTGTACTCAATTATTATCTTGACGAAGGATTTTTGTCTTCGGATAAATTGTAAACTTGAATGTAACAATCTCATTTAATGTAACAAGTGTTCTTTGGCATTATCATCCCATGTTTTTACTTCAATGTCCCTCAAATTTGAGCATATATATCATGATTTATAATCTTGATATAGTGTCTAAGATGGGTTTTTATCTGTGGATCAATCGTAAACTTAGCATATTGTTACTGTCATTGAGATTTACTTTTTGTTTTGTTGTTTCTAACACCACACCCTTTAGAGATCTCTCATTTTTAAGGTTCCTTTTTATAATGATATTTAGAATTCTTTTGGCAAATTAAATAAACCCCATGTTTTTACTTCAATGTCTCAAAGTGGAGATAGTATTTAACATTATCTTCTTCATATGAAAGGTGTTGTATAATCTCAATTAAGTTTAGTGTCACGTATGTATCTATACAACTACAAACAAATACGCCAAATAGTTGTGTCAAGATATAATCTATTGGCACAAAGAGTGCACCAACAAATAGATGTTAGCTCAAACTACACAAAAATACCGAGTTTCCAACCAATCCTATAAGAAATGGGACTCGAATAATTCCCAAAATTCCTAAATTTGTCTTACTAGGTAGAAAAGGGCTACTAAGAAGACAGCTCGGAGCTTTTTAATTCAACCTAAAAACAAATGAACCATTCATTTCTCGTTTTTATGTGCTCTAATTAACTGATTGATATGTTTTCTTTCTCTTCCTTGATACGTGCACTAAACTCGTTGATATGTTTTCGTTCTCTTCCTTGTGTTATCGGCGTTCTCTATATTCATGTACCACACTTTCTACCAATTGATGTACAACTAGACTCAAATTGTGCATTTGAGAACCCTTAAGTTAATGTGCGTAACCTTAGTACAAGTAGACTCAAAATGGGCAGCTATGTCATTAATTGAGCATAATATTAGTAAGCTTCTAGAGTCCAAATATCTTGCAAAGCCCATGCCTACAAGACTCTCTTAATTCAATCCCATGGTCTTTTTAACAAACAAATTTCGCTACTATAGCTTCTATAGGAAAACAATGAGAAAATCTCTACAAATTTGCATTGTGAATAAAAATTTACTATGTAGAAGCCAAGATGCATACCACTAAAGTTTGGTCCCAGGACCAAAAGAAGGTACAATAAATTGAAACAAATCAAATATACCTATGTGGCCTTCATTGAAAATCCAGTTGGTGCAAGACCTGAGGTCAGAGTATGGACAAAGCAGGGAGTTGTTTTGGAAGATCAATCACCTAAAGGCTGTACTAGTAAGGTTCTGATGGAAGCATGCATTCAACTAGGGTTTCAGATTTCATGGAAAAATTCATCCCTCTTTGTTTGCATACATCTAGTCTAGAGCTCCCATTGCCTATTAATCTGGTCAAAGAGGAGGAGGGTTGTTTTCAGAGCTCTAGTGAAAAGATATAGGACATCAAACCTTTGATCTCATACGGAGATCGGTCCAGAAGACTGATCAATGCTATTCACAGAGATGGTCACAAACCTCTAATGATGTGATTACTCCCATTAGCTTAATACAACGTACCCCATACACCTAATCTATCATCTCTCAATCTCTGCATAGCTTTAACCATGGTCTGGTTTTCGTCCTTTACCAGACTGCCTCAACATCCTTATATCACTAAAGCATATGCAAACATGCAGTCTGCATGGGGTGCCCTTGCAACTTCCCGAGAGCGTCTAGAAATGAAATGCAGATGGGAGCTTCTAGAAACACAGCACGGGCAATGTGCCTGGCTCACTGCCAGCACTAAGGATCAACTCATCTCTGGCCAAACCAGACCACAGTCCCCTGTTTTATAATATTATGCAAGGATTAAAAAAGGTTGCACTACAAGAGGCGGGGCCATTATCCACGCTTTTTTCGATGCTTTAGAACTAAGCTCAAAATCCCCTAAACGTCGAAATACCCGTCGAAAAAAACATCGAAATAAGTGCCGAAATAAGCGTCGAAAAAAGTAATTTTACCACGCATTTTTGATGGTGTTTTCGACGCCTATCTCGACTGATATTTCGACGGTTATTTCGACTGCGATTTCGACGCGAATTTCGACACTTATTTTGACTGTCATTTAGACGCTATTTTCAATGGATGCAGGAAACTTTCAATGCTGTTTTCGACGGATGTAGGAAACTTTCGACGCTATTTACGGATGCAGGAAACTTTCAACCCGCTTATTTCGCCGCGTGCAGGTATTAATTTTTTTTTGGCATAATGGTGCATCCAGCTGCAGTCTTGTAGCTAGATGCACCATTATGCCAAATTTATAGAGTACGGTCAAAGTCAATTGTACTCTGATGTGAAGAACGAAGCAAATTTGTTGAAAAAGTTAGAGAGAGTGCCATAACGTTTTTGACATTACAAAGTAGGTACACAATTCACACAAGTGTAAACAATGGCCAAATTATATTGCAAGATGTGAATTTTACATATCAAGCTCTGACGAGATAAGCCAAAATTGAAATTTACATATCAAGCTCTAACGAGATAAGCCAAAATTTGCATCATGCAATCTATACAAGCTCAAACAAAGATGTGAGCTGACCAAAATGTGTATGTACAAGGGGAAAGGCATGGGCAAGGCCACTCTATGCGGAGCCCTCACTCAGGATCAGCAAATTGGTCCTTGCAAAAACCATACAAGACGCTTTTTTTGGTATACCAAAACAATGATCTAACATGACAAGGCAAAGCAAGTATACAAATCATAAGGTTAAGGCTTGCCGCACACTTACCATATCTACAATGCGCTCCCAATTGAGGTAGGCGCCTTCTCGCTCAAGCTTCTCCAAAAGAAAGTATGTGTTATGGCGGGCGAGCAATGTCCTCCTCTTCTCCCGTTGCCTGTCGAGACCAACCACTTGATTCTAAAAGTACTAAAACAACAAGATAAGCGTTGATACTTACAATGTAGACATAACATCAAATGAAACATATAAGATAAATGTTGATTCTTACAAAGTAGACATGGATTGCATCCCAACCGCCGCTTCCAAGGTGAGAGCTTCCTATGCTCTCCATTCGAGCTTTGGCCGCATCCTCTTGTTGCTTGTAGCATTGGGGATTTCGAGCATGCTTTTGCCTCTTCTCATTCCAATCCTCGGTGCTCATGTACCAAGGCGTCTCACCCTCTGCCTTCACTCTCCCAGTCACATCTCCCCGCCAATGTTTCATGACGTCCACCATGTGGTCCTTTATTCACCTTATGGAGACGACATCACTACCGCCGGCCAGCTTGTACTCATCCTAATTGATTTGATTTATGACTCTACCTTTCTTGTCTTTATCCAACTTTGGCCATGAAGTCATTTGCAAAGACAATGTGGCAAAGCTCGTGGATACGGCTCTTCGTCTCTTGCCCGACATTATCCAAAACCACATTGCCATTGACAATTGTGTAAAACTTTTCTCCATCGGTGGCGTGGGTGTGGGCTGTGTGTCGAAATGTTGCGATGATCGCGAGCATGGAGTGCTTCTGGCACTAGATGGGGAAGGATGCTCACGTGGGGGCGTAGACCCATCTGTGCCCCCACTTGGACAACAACCGCCTCCACCTCCACTACTTGAGCATTGTGCTCTGTGAGTGGACAAGCGACCTGAGGGAGGGGTTCTAGCGGCTCTTTGTGGGGTTTCTACAGGTGAACTAGGGTTAGAACTTAGCGGTGGTGGTGCTCGATGGTGCAGAGCCGAAGTGCCCACCCCTCTCCCAAAATATTGTTGTGCCATCCCTCTTTGCTCGAGCGTGGCTTGTACTAAAAAACCCATGAACTGGTTAGGCGACATGGCATATGGAGAGAAGGATGGAAAGTAAGCCGGTGTCTCATCTGGAGTGCGAGACATGTTTCTACACACACATAACAAAGCCCACATAGACACTTTAATAAGAACATACACATGAATTATCCCTCAACATTCATTATGCATAAAGCTTATGCATAAGGCCTTATGCATAAAGTATTATGCATACGCATGAGGCCTTATGCATAAAGCAATGCTTGAGCCTTATGCATAAAGTATTATGCATACGCATGAGGCCTTATGCATAAAGCAATGCTTGAGGCTTATGCATAAAGCATGAATGAGCATTATGCATAATGCTTATGCGCAAATCTACAAAACAAATTCCCAGCACCCAAGGGTGCAATAATATTAGAAGAAAGAGAGGAAAGATCATGTGATGGTTGAGCATACACCACTAGCACCTATTGAACAACAACAAGATAAGCGTTGATACTTACAAAGTAGACATAACATCAAATGAAAGATACAAGATAAATGTTGATACTTACAAAGTAGACATGGAATGCGTCCCAACTGCCGCTTCCAAAGTGAGAGCTTCCTTCGCTGGGGTTGTCGGTGCCGGTGTTGGCTATAGCTAGTGAGAGAGAGAGAGGAGGCAGAGGAAGAGGAGGCATGGGGAGAGATAGGTAGGCATAGTTTTCATGCTGGTGACTTGTTGCAAGCGAGTCTCCAGATGAATAGTTGGCCCCCCTTCCCCCGATACCAAAACGAGAGTATGTAGTTTCCATGGCCAAAGATACGGTTGGCAAGCCGTTGCTTAGATGGAACAGAGTATATCCTCAGTCCCCCTCCACACCCACACCCAAAAAAAAAGGTACTAGTAGGTTCCCCCACGGTTGCGTTAAGCCGGTCTCTAGATGAACAGTTGCCCCCCCTTCCCCTGATACCAAAAGGAGAATATGTAGTTTCCATGGCCAAAGATATGGTTGGCAAGCCGTTGCTTGGATGGAATAGAGTATATCCTCAATCCCCCTCCACACCCACACCCAAAAATAAAGGTACTAGTAGGTTCCCCTCATGGTTGTGTTATGGAGTGAGATGCATGCTAGAGCCCCACACATAGGCTTCTTCCAAGAGAGAAAACCATCATCAGTCACACTATGCATGTGCCATGTGTACTGTGTCTTAGAAAACCATCATTGGTCCAGATAGACCGTAGGGTACTTTATTATTCTTGTGCCTTACTTTGAGAAGATGAGCTGATGCCCTTCCCCACCTTCTCCCTGCTTGCAAGCTGTGACCTGGCACTAGCCCCAGATTTCTCCATAAGACTCATGCTGCACCAGCACACGCCCTTGGTCAGTGGTAGTGGCACATGATGAAGTAACCAGCAAAGAGGGGCATCACACACCACCAGAACGACATGGCCGCTTCTTCTACCCCCCCTCTTCTCTCTATAGTGCCAACTTTCTCACAAGGAAGGGGTTGAGCTTCTTGGCGGCGGTGGCGGCGGTAATGGCAGCAGCTTCTTCTTCTCCTTCATGAGCGGCCATGGTAGTGCGACACGCCAAAAATGCAGGGCGAGAGTGAAGTCTCTCTCTCTAGGATGGGTTCTTTTTAAGGCATCACGCCATGCTCTGAACCATCCGATTCTTTTTTAGATGAACTATGTTTGTATAGTATCATCACCTCTAGGATTTTCAAAGATGAAGTGATATATATATATATAATTTTCTCTTTTGTAAATAAGGTGAAGTTAAATATTCTACTTGATGTTGAGACATGTGAAAAGATGTAGGGGGGAAGAGAGCTTGAGCTCTTGCAAGCTCACACACACTCACACAAACCCTAGAAGAGAACACAAGGTGAGAGGCTGAAAATTCTTCTTCTTCTTCACACAACAAAAGAGGTCTACAAAGAAGATAAAGTGACTAACACACATAATAGAGTATATACAAGTAGTCCATAATGTGAACACGCTAAGAGGAGTGTATAGATGTGGACTAGTTGGTGTAGTCTAGTTGTAGAATCTCTGTGGCAAAGATATGTTGGTGCCAGCTACCAAACCCACCAGTGATGTAAATGTTGAACGGTCATGCAAGCACCTTGTGAGTGTCAACTCATGTTGAGCTTGACATCTCAACACTCCCCCTCAAGCTCAACTCTAGCTCATAACCTCCAAGCATATCTTAAAATCAGCGGAGCTTCTTTGCTCCCAAGGCCTTTGTGAAGATGTCAGCGACCTGATCCTGTGTGCTGACGTAGGCCAAGTTGATGTCTCCCACACCAAGAATCTCTCCTGATGAAGTGGTAATGTACCGCACATGATCTTCATGATCTACAACATTCTTTTAGTATACCAAGATATCATTAAAGAAGACAAGAACAAAATCATCCAAGTATTCTCTGAGAATATCCTACATAAGATGATTAAATGTCGCCGCGAGCATTAGTCCATCCAAATGGCATGACTGTGAACTCATAATGCCCATAGCAAGTATTGAATGTTGTTTTCAAGATGTCCTGTTCCTTGATTCTGATCTGGTAGTACTTAGATTTGAGATCTATCTTTGCAAACATTTGGGTTCCACTTAACCGATCCAGAAGTTCATCAATCCTAGGGAAAGGATACTTATTTTTAATTCTTAATTGATTCAATCCTCTGTAGTCAATAGAGAGTCTTAACGTTCCATCTTTCTTCTTTTGAAAGAGAACGGACGCACCCCAAGGTGAGACACTGGGTCTGACGAATCCCTACTCTAAATTGTTGTCTTAATTGCTCCTTAAGTTCTATGGCTTCAGGGACTAGCATTTTGCATGCACGTGGGCCACTGTGGCTGAGCTCCGGGGGTTAACTTGATCTCATGATCTACTTCGCGAGACGGAGGCATCTCAGTCAGCTCTTCAGGGAACACATCTGCATACTCACTTAACTACTCTGGTTCTTTAGCCTTGCAATTTATGTCTACTGGATTCACCTTAACGGCATAAACAGCTTGCATTTTTCTGAGCCCTTTTAATAATTTAGAAGCCTTGAGTAATTGCAGCACTGGGGATCCGAAAATTCCAGTTCCTTGAACTTTATTCTTGTGAAGGTCAAGGAAAGATATGGTGTGTCAGCTTGATTCTTTTTGGAGCCAATCCATTCCAATGATGGTTATGTGGCACATCACTATGCATACATGGCAAAAGTTGTACAGATTGTAGAGCCCACATGCATTGATGAGGCTGTTAGAAATGTGTGTTGGGAGAAATCTATGGATGAGGAGATGGATGCACTATATGGAAATGAGACTTGGGATTTAGTGCAATTGCCTGAAGGCAAGAAAGCCATTGGATGCAAGTGGGTGTACAAAGTAAAACATAACAGTGATGCAAGCATAAGCAGGTACAAGGCTAGATTGGTAGCCAAACGATATGCTCAGACACATGGCATTGATTATGAGGAAACTTTCAGCCCAGTTACCAAGATGGTAACAGTGAGAGTTGTGATAATAGTGAGAGAGTCCATCTCTGGATCAAGAGATGGACATATAGGTTTACTGTCTGTCCCTCTCGTAGTCTAAGCAAAATCATTCGATTTAGTTCTATTAACAAGGATTTTCTTCAGATAAATAATTATTTTTGGGTAAATACCAATTTAGTGATTTAATCACATAAAACATCTAAAGATATTCTTTCTACTATTTAATTTCTCAACTTTAATTTCCTAGGTGGAATTATGGTGAAAATTTCTCTTTTGTTATTAAACATTAATTCAAATCTTTCTCTACTTAAATATCATAAAGTTTTTTCTTTTAATTAAATACAAATATCCATTTTTTTAAATACACTTAAAATTCCTCTTTTCCTCAGTTAAGGATTAGGTTCTAATTGTCATGTGAATTCCTCTTTTTTCATAAAATGAATTTATCTAAAATTTCTCTTCAATTTAAATAAAAATATGCATTATTCCAAATATACCAAGAATTTCTCTTTTTCCATTTAAATGATTGAGTTCCAAATATGATGGGAATTCCTCTTGCATCATTTAAATTTATTCATGCATAAAATAATTTTAACTAAAATTTCTCTTAAAAATTAAATAAAAAATATCCATTAATTTAAATATGACAAGAATTCCACTTTTTCCATTTAAATGATTGAATTCCAAATATGATGGGAATTCCTCTTTCATCATTTAAATTTATTTATGTATAAAAATAATTTATCTAAAGTTTCCCTTTAATTTTAAATAAAAATATTTATTATATTAATACACCTATTTTTCTCTTTCTCCATTGAAATACATGGATCTCAATTATCATGGAAATTCATCTTTTATCATAAAAATGAAATTACTAAAAATGTCTCTTTTTCTCTAATTAATTATTTATGCATAAATATTAAAAATTCACTTTCCATGGGTATGATGAGAATTATTCTTTTAACATAGGATGACTAATCCTAAATTATTGTAGGAAGTCCTCTTTTCACATTATGTATAAAAATGATTTATGTATAAATTTTTAAAAATTTTACCATAGCTCTGCTCCTATCACTAATAGTTTTTAATAATTTTAAAAAGAATAAAACTTAGTAATACAATTATGATAGATTAACTATCAATAGATCTAAATCTAATTTGTGGATCTAAATCATAAGTTCATCATAATTTATGTAACATAAAGCATTAAAAAGCCATTTCTTTAGCCTCTAGCTTAACTAGCATAAAGTTTGATTTTAGAATTAAGAATTGCTCCATGAGAAGCATCATTTGAGTAGAGAATTGGTCATAGGAATGACCATTCTTTGGGGGAGAGAGAGATATACTTAAAAAACATCCTAAATTAAGCATAAAGATAATCTTTTTGTGATTAATCATTAGAATTCATTAGAGGGCTTCATTTTCATTGAAAAACCATTCATTTGAATACTTCTCAAGCTTGAGAGGGGTTGAGAAGTGAAAGCATTTAGAATATGAGAGAAAAATCATAAAATCACAGTATGTTGAGGAGAAAGCTCCAAGGAAGGTTGAAGAGAGAGAGAGAAGCTCCAATCTCTCCAAAATGTAGAGGATTTTTAGGGGATAATAGAAAATATGCTTATTCTAATATAATACTGGCATGGTCTAGTTCACAGATGAGAATACAAAATAATGAGGGTCTATAGGTGAGGGAGGCCACTAACTGAGTCCAACTAAGTTCTAGAATTTTCTAGCTTCAGTTTAGCTGAATTTGGACAAGATTTGGACCAGTTTAGCTCCCTTTTTTATTTGGTTTGATCCAGGAGAGAGGAGAGATAAAAATATCTTAATATTTTTGAATTAAAAACTCATTCACATGTGTGAAATAGGCACCTCCTTGAAGTCTCCCCCCTCCTTACCAAGGAGGTGTCAAAAATGTATCATTATATCAAAATATCTTATTTTTTTAGTAATATCTCATAGTTTTTAACTAATAAACCTTGTACTCATTCAACTCTTCATCTTATGTGAGAATTTACTCATTTTTGGGTATTTTATTTTATTCATTGGATTTATCTCATCTCAACACTTGGATTAATCTTATTGGCCTATAGGAACCTTAATTGGACCATAATCCAAAAATTTCAGAAAATCTTGACCCTTAGGCTAAGGTCTTTTAAATCATTTTTAATTGATTCCTAATGTGTTGGAAATCATGGATCTAGGACTAGGCTAGCCTATGGAGGCTCAAACATAATGCTAAACATGATTATAAACAAATGACAAAAGTAATACAAAGCAACACAAGATGCACTTACTTGACCAAGAGATTGTGTACTTGAGAATGAGTTGTTGTGTTACATTACATTGAAATGGCCCTTTATATAGGTCCAAGTACCATATGGGCTTTGCCTTTGCATGTGGGATAACTCCTAGCCTTCACCACATTCATCCACATCCCTTTGACCTTGTCTATGATATGACATAGATCACTTTTTCTAACACCCTTCCTTGATCATGGCATATCATAATGCCCTTCCTTGCTTCTAACATTACATGAAAGAAAAGATGATCATGGATCTAGGACTAGGCTAGCCTATGGAGGCTCAAACATAATGCTAAACATGATTATAAACAAATGACAAAAGTAATACAAAGCAACACAAGATGCACTTACTTGACCAAGAGATTGTGTACTTGAGAATGAGTTGTTGTGTTACATTACATTGAAATGACCCTTTATATAGGTCCAAGTACCATATGGGCTTTGCCTTTGCATGTGGGATAACTCCTAGCCTTCACCACATTCATCCACATCCCTTTGACCTTGTCTATGATATGACATAGATCACTTTTTCTAACACCCTTCCTTGATCATGGCATATCATAATGCCCTTCCTTGCTTCTAACATTACATGAAAGAAAAGCTTAACTCATAAGGAGTATAGCTCTACAGTACATAAAAGAAAATGACATGACATGAAAACATTCCTACATGAAAACATTCCTCTCCCATACCCCATCATCATCATAGCATCATCATCATCATATCCATGAACATTGTGCCTCATGTGCACCATCATGTGTTGAGCATGGAGACCCAACTCCCATCAATCCCCCCCTTGTGGGCTACATGGCCAACGTAGGAGAACTGTGAGCATACATCATATCACATGACCTACATCATCGGTGGTCAGAGGTGAACATACATAAACATTTGGGTAAGAGAGGGCATAATTCATTCGTCATTATGACATAACATAGACAGCATCTTGTTCATCTTCATTGACATCTTTGTCTTTGTCTTCATCCATTCTTGCGTCTTCATCTGCATCTTTCCTAGAGTACACATACTCCCACATACATGTGCCCCATACATGACATGCCGGGCACCACATATTTCAACACCCCCCCTTGGTGCCCAATTGGATCTCATCCCAAGAGATAAGTGCACATGCACATGACACTCACATAGTCACTTAGCCTACATCATGGGTGGCTAGAGGTGACATACATCAACATAAATATGGAACATAGACATCATCACATCCACATATGGGCACATCTTAGCCAAGGGTTGCCCGACTCCGAGGCTGCCATAAACATCATCATACATCCATACATGCATACACATAAACATGAAAAGTGGTTTTGGAGGACTCCGACTCATCATGGGTGCAAGATGCCGCTCTTTTTCCGACGGCGTTTCCATGGCTCCGAGACTTGGGTCTCGCGCAAGAGAATCACCAATAAAAAGCTCGATGCAAAATCTCGTTCCAGTGCATATAACCTTGCCGGTGTCGTGGACGCATTCGGTGAAGTGCAATGAGAATGAGTAAAATGAGAATGAGTAAAATGTACGACTGCCTTCATTTCCACTCCCATGTGAATGGCCTCTTAAATTACTTTAAGGTTTTTAAACCTTAGTCTCAAAAAATAATAAAGAGAGCTTTTATTTCAAATGCAAAAAACGGCCAGATTCGCTGCGCTGATTTCGGATCTGTCAGCTACGCTGATTTCGGATTTGTCAGCTGCGAGAAGCCCTTCGTGTTCGCGGTTAATGGCCCGTAATCTTCAAGTGCCTGACCGGACTACAAGAACTGCGAAGGTCGCCAAGGTTATGGCCAAAATCTCCCTGTTTTGCCTCGTTTCTTGGTTTTGTGCAGGTCCTGGTGCTCTCGGAGACGTCTGGAGGCGCTGAGAGACACAGATGGTGGGAGAGGTGGCAAGCATGCGTGCGTCACCTCAGCTTGTGCCTCAGGGCATGTTTGAGAAGGAGCATGTACTACGAAGCGCAGATTTGCTTCTGAGCATGTGCCTGAATGCTTTGGCGGAACCCGTAGCAGCTCTCTGCCTTTCAGTTTTGCCAAGCTTAGCTTATGCCAGGTTTGAACATGGGGACACTGGTACCTCTGATGCTGGATAAGGATCTGGTCAACTGCCTTCTTCTACTGCTTCACGAAACTCTCAAACTCTTCTCTTGATGAGATGAATGAAGGCTACTCTACTATCTCTCTCTCAAAAAGAAAACTCTGTCTCAATGCCCTAATGAAGACTAAGGATCTCCTAGACCAAATCTATAGCTCCTAAAATGAGATCCTAATAAAACATGTAAAGGAGGAGAGAAACCCTAATGCAATGCTAACTCCTAATGAAACCCTAATGATGCAAAGACTAATGCAATAATTTTGCTATTCCTTCTTCTCAATGGCACTTCCTTTTGCGGGTACCATATTGAAGAGAAATGGCAAAACAACTAAACTAAGCTAAGTCATAGCCTGCCAGGCTCTGATACCATGTTGGAAATCATGGATCTAGGACTAGGCTAGCCTATGGAGGCTCAAACATAATGCTAAACATGATTATAAACAAATGACAAAAGTAATACAAAGCAACACAAGATGCACTTACTTGACCAAGAGATTGTGTACTTGAGAATGAGTTGTTGTGTTACATTACATTGAAATGACCCTTTATATAGGTCCAAGTACCATATGGGCTTTGCCTTTGCATGTGGGATAACTCCTAGCCTTCACCACATTCATCCACATCCCTTTGACCTTGTCTATGATATGACATAGATCACTTTTTCTAACATAATGCACCTTGGAAAATTAATTTTGATTTTCTATTTCAGGGAAACATATTTTTGATGTTAGGAGAATTTGTTTATCCAAAAATATCTCAATATTGAATTACCACTCTCTAGAATGTTTCATCTCTCTAAGCAAAAACAATATTTTCTTGTATTCAAAAATAGGGAATGATTATAGGGGATTGAAGTAAAGCCTATTCATTATTCAGGTTGAGGAGGAATCTTACAACAAAAAATCTCTTATTATCCTCATTATTTCTGCTAGAGGATGCATAGTTGTTTTGCTGCACTTTTCCATTGCACATGCCACTCTGCTTCTTATAATAATCTGCTTGCACATGTCCAAGCTTACCACAGTAAAAACACACTCGTGTATCATTATGCTGCCTTTGACAATTACCTCGATCCCCCTGGCTGACTCCCCCTGCCTCTTGATTACTTGTTCGGCCACTACCTTAGCCACGTCCATGACCTCTACCTCATCCTCTACCCGCTTTTGTGTGTAGAAGGCCTGTTGCGCTGAACTCTTTTTGTTTTGTGAAGACTGTTGATCTTCATCCAAGTTCTCCTCTTCAATGATCAGCATTGACACCAAATCTGTGAAGTTGGGAATGTTCTCCCAAGTCTGAATAGATGTCTTGAATGCCTTGTAGTATTGTGGCCCGAGACCATGTAGACACACTTTTATCTTATCATCATCATTAAAAAAAACACTAATTAATGCAAGGGATTCTACAATGCCCTTGATCTTCAAGGCATAATCATTCATAGACTTATTATTCTTCTCCACAGTATGAAGCTCATTCTTCAACTGAATTTTTTGTGCCTTGGTGTTAGTTTCATACAACTTCACCAAGGTGTCCCATGCCTCCTTAGGTGACTTGACATTTCTCTCATCTCTCCCTTTGGTTTTCCTTACCGCTTCTTGACAATAATATAGGTCCTCTTTCATTGTTCTTCTACTTGTTACCTTTTTTCTATAAAAATTAGTTTTATTGCTTAATTCATTCATAAATTATTCCTTTTTGATCATATAGAAGTATATTAATTTTTGATATACTTTTAATATCTTCATATTTCCTTCTCTTGTTGTAGAAGCTTGTTTTTCTCTATTTCCTACATGTTTCTATTTTGATATGCTTGCGATAGCCTTGTTGTGGCTCACTTTAATGGTTAGCTCCATCTCATTGATTTTTGTTGGATTTGATTGATTGAACCAACTGATAATTGTTTTGCTAAATCTTTTTCTTTGTATCTATAAAGTAGGGGGGATGAGATGAAGAAGTCCTCTAAGAGGCCCATTATTGAGGCTCCAAAATCTGATTCACCTCCTCAAATATAAGCTACAAAGAAGACAAGAAAGGAAAGTTCTTAAAAAAAATGCAAAGGAAACCCAAGGTACTACTTTACCCGGGAAAAGATCCGTCTTCCAACAAGTTGAGGCTTCACAACAACATGAGAAGAGAGATGGTGTTGCAAGTGTCAAGCCTATCAACACAATATTGGATGCTATTGCAGAGAAAGAAGTATAAACTCAAACTCAACTAGGTTTTGGGACCATTGCCACTTTCCTCCCCAGGGTACTGCTGCAACAACAACTACACCCTTCACCCAAAAGAGATTTATAGCTTTATCATCATCCTCTATTGATGAAGATGAAGAAGAGAATCAGAAGGAGGATGAACCTATGTTTGTTCCAATGAAAGCTAGGACAAAGACAACAACTTATTATGTACCCCCCCAGGGAGAATGCATGGCTTTATAAATGTACCATCAGATAGACCTCAACTCTCAGCAGGTACATCAATTAAAACACTTACTTATCTTCAACATGAGTGGAGTATTTTTGGGGTCAATGGTGGCATTTTTTTAATCATTTCTGGGTATTCTAGCAAGGGTAATATTCTTAGAGGTCAAACGTCTTGTGGCAAAGTGCTAAAGGTGGATTATATAGGAGAAGAGAGAGATGATGTTGTTTCTTTTATTGTTGATGATATGAACAACATTATAGAGTTTCTAGTGAGCCAAAATAATCTTCAAGTGGGTCTTTGTGGCCTTGTGCAACTCACTTGTGCCTTGGAAAAATATGACAATATGTTAGTGAGCTTAGGACCTTTCTTGAATCCGACTAGTGCAACCTGTAATGTTGCTAGCTTAGAGGTCACCCCCAAGAGGCTCCAGGGTCCTCTACACTCGACTCTCATGGGAAAGGAGGACAACAGAGAGAAATTAAAAGGACTTCTATGTCTACAAGCTCTTGACAAGGTGAGAGGACATCTTATAAAAATAGCAATTCATTAAGTGAGGATACACCATTTGGTAGAAGATTAATGAAGATTAGAGAACCTCACATAGTACATGTCAATAATCTTCAGAAGAAAATGAAGGTAAATCCCCATACCACAATGGCTCCATTTATTATTTTGGCAGATCACCAAGATTGTCCCCAATAAAAATAACTTCAAAATGGAAAAATGTTAGAATTATAACTATTATGTCATTGGGGGCTCACACTCTATTGAAGCTAGGAGGGATATATTAAAGGAAAAGCCAAACAGTCCTTATTATAGCACTGTAGATTGCAAAATCTATGTTACTCTCACAATTGAAGAGGAAAATCTTCTTGCATGGGATCATAATAATGATAATGACTAACGTGCAACGATGTCTCAGGTTGAGAAAATTAGGTTTTTTCACCACATGAGTTTGAGGAATATGTGGTATGACACCAAAAGGTTGATAACATATTACAAAGACAATGTCTTTTGGAGGTTGGGATTCTTGTGTGGAGAAAGAGGAGCTCTCATATGAACTCAGAAAGTATGATCCTCTATTTCAACTTGCTTTTTTTATAGGAAAGATTTGGGATATTTAGAATAGAATCTTTTCAATGTGGGAGAATAAAGCTTTGAAAGGGCAGAAGACCTCTAAAAGGTTAAATGAATCTAGTGGATTGAATAAATTTCGTGGTAAGAAGGTGGATATATCAAGGCTTGCAAAATACATGAAGCTTAATCCACGCAAGCACTTCAAGGAGTGAAGGAGTGAAGGACCAAACACTACTAATTTATGTCTTATCATGTGTCTTTGAAGGAGCTATCACTTGATGAAATGTCTTTGGAGCTACAAAAGTAAGTAAAGATGTTTTTAGTTGTTCATTTTTTATCTTCTTGATGTAAATGAATTATTTATATTGTCTTTACATGTGGCTTACATCCATAAAGTTTATATGAAGATGCAAGAGGTCATGATGATGAAAAAACTAAACTGCACCACTTGGGAGAACGATGTACATGCACAGTATCCCCAGTCTAGCTCTTAGGTAGTTTTGAAAGATTTTTTCTTGTCCTTAAGAGATTGGTTAAGATTCTTTTATTTTTGTATTAAATATTTAAATGTGATGGTATGTTAGTATTGTTGTTATGTCTTAAGAAACTAGCCACTTAATATTATATTCTTGTATATTAACTTTCTACTAACAACAGAAGCCTCTAACTAAAAAAGGCAAAAAACACTCTTTCAAGAGGATCGGAGTGTCCACAAAACTTTCTTGTGCATTTTGACAGAGCTCGGCGAGAGAAATCAAGATGCCTTCTAAGAAATACTGCTCCAACTGAAGGAGATGATCTAGAAGAGTTTTTTCTTCCTAGCATCCTATAAAGTGATTTGTGGGGATGTAAATAATCTTCAAAATATCATTCCAAAGAAAGATTACAGTCTTGTTATTATCGACATCCCATATGGTTTTAATATGAGTGGTTCTACAAATGATGAGAGAGAATATACCTATCAAGAAATTCAAAAGATGTTGTAGAATTTTAAAGTGGTAACTACATCAAATATGTGGAGATTTGTGATCTTTCAGACCACTAGCCAAGCTCCATCAGTTAATTGCAGCTCTAAGAAAAGAAGCACATGGTCTAGAGTATCTTGTTTAGTATGATTTCAAGAAATTATGTTTTTAGTTTCTTTTCATTATTTTTCAAACACTTTAGATTTATGTTTTACTAAATTTGATTGTAGGGTCAAAACAAATATAGATCATACTCGTGGTTTTCATTTCAAAAGTTCCTTTGAAATGCTCAAGCAAAGACGTTTTAAAGCACAAGTCAATGAGTCTAGATGCTCTAATGTGCTTTCTTTTCCTGAAGTAACTAGGAAACTAAGGCATGTGACTGAGTCCAAAGCCTTGGTGAATCCCTACTAGAAGCCTCAGCACTGGATTAATCGTTCGATTGACCTATTTTCTACGCCAGATGATTGGATACTTGACTTGTTGTCTGAAACTAGTATACACTTGTTGTCTGATACTTGACTTGTTGTCTGAAACTAGTATACACTTATTTTGCTTTAAAAAATCATGTTTAAGTATATACTTTCTTATTATTGATAGTGTGTTAGTTCTTATATTCATTTATTCAAAACTACAGATACAACTGTGACATGTGCAATTAAGACAAAGAGAAACTATGTTGCAATCAAAAAGGATGAGATCCAAGTAGACTTTATTCCTATGCATGTAAATATGCATGTAAATGGTGCTATGGAACTACCAAATAAAGATCAAGAGGTGGGAGAAGTCTCCATTGACGTTAATGAGAAGTTTCATTCAGCATCAAAAGAATCTATGCCTCCCCTCGCTAATGAGCCTAGGGAATTAGCATCTCTACTAGAAAATGGAAATTTTACTTTGATGCTCCCTGGTCCCCAAGGAGAAGAAAATAATGATCAATCCAATGAAGAAACAGAGGAAGAACCACATCAAGTGCTAGATGTTTAGATTTTGAGTCTATTACTTTATATAATTTAGTTTATCATCACTCTACTACATTACATAAGTTTATTGCTCTGCAAAAGTTTATCTCATCTTTGTAGAGAGAACTTTTATTTCATATTATTTGTATTGGCTTTGCTATTTGGGTCTAGAAATAGATCCAAGCATGATTGAAGGGTTTTTCATAATTTATAGAGCTTATGATGTTATCTATTATAATCTTTTTTTATCACTTGTCAAGTAATGTGTATATTTATGTATAGTGGTAAAATTTGTTCCAAGAAAGTTCATTTAAAAAAGTCTCTTTCATTTATGAAATTTATAAACTAATTTTTAATTAAAAAAATTTGGTTTTTCTTTAAGTTGTCGGGACTTCTTCTATCCTGTTTAAAAATTCAAGTTGTTTTTATGTCAAACATTATCAGCTCTTATAATGTAGTTTTTTAATGTACACATGGAATTCTAGATGTGCTTTCAAAAAAAGTGTGTTTTTAAGCTATTTTTGAAGTTTGCGAGGGAATATTTTTAGGTAACCTTTGTCAGTTACCTATTTTTCTTGCAACAGTGTTTATTCAAAAATTTCTTTTTTAAGCTCTTCTTCATAGAAAATCATGTCTTCTTAGATTACATAAGACACCCTAAGGACTTCATATCTTCAGTGTTTGTGCATAATGTTAAAGATGAAAATGGACATTAGAAGGGAGAAACATTCAAAAAACACTATCAGGTGTTCATGGACCTTGGAGTCATAGGTCCCCAGTGAGTTCAACAATAAGGGATACTAGAAAATGATTGAAAGGGAATGTTTATTTGGTGTTTAAACATTCAAAAAACACTGTCAGGTGTTCATGGACCTTGGAGTCATAGGTCCCTAGTGAGTTCAACAATAAGGGATACTAGAAAATGATGAAAGGGAATGTTTATTTGGTTTAAACAGGTCCAAATGATGTGATCTACTTCTAAGTGTGCATCATGCACATGATGTGAATCTTGGCCCAACCAATGGAATATTCAAGATTGTGCTCTCTTCATCACACGATCGATCTTCCCACTATATAACAAAAGAACCAGCCAAACATTTCTATGACCTATAGTTTCTTTTGGTTTTTCTCGAACATCCCTGCCCATTATATTCAAAATATACAACTCTCACTCAATGATGTGATTTCTCTATGCCTTGAGGGCTCCATGTTTTCATAGAACCATACTTGTTTATGTAGAGAATGAACCACATGTATAAAATGTGCTATAAAAGAAATTTTAATTTAGAAATCTAATCATTGAGCTTAAGTTCATAAATCTAATCAAAATTAGACATGCAAGGAAATCTCCATACCTTGGTTTAAACTTGTATTACCCTATAATGTGTGATATTTATTTCTGCCCATGCTACAATAACAAGCTGAGTAAATTCTTTTAGCTTTTTATTTAAAGGACTTCTATTCCATTGTTGCACAGTGGTACTTTTTATCATGAGCAGCAGAAGTTTATTAAATTTTATTATTTGAATTATATGTTTGGGATTTTTATCTTGATCAGTTGTGCAATATCTTGCATTTGTTTGATTTTGTGTCATATTACTAAGGAATCTTTCAGCTTCTACTCCACTCATGGAAACCTTTTGAGAAATATCATACTTGAGTTCACATATGATTCCGTATTTTTACTTTCACAATCAAGTGGATTAAAAAGCTCCTCTATATTCTCAATAGCCCTTTGCAAAAGACTTGGACTCTAGAAGGTTACTAATGCTCAATAATGTACATGGGGGTGGGGAGAAGCTGTAGGTAATCATAGCCACATCTAGGTGATGAATATGGAGGATGTATTTTTTTCACGAGCGTGCTCTCTACACTTCTTGTCTACTCCTCTCCCTCTAATATGACACCTACGAGATGTTGAGCACTACTACACACCATGGGACACTATCATTGTTGCAACTCATTTACAAAGACACCATATGATGATCTAAACTTCCATTACATTCCAAATCAAATTTTACAAGACCACGACATGAAAAACACCTACGATTACTTGAACAGACACCACAATACATGAAAACATGTGTATATGAAAGCATTTTGGGCCTCAACTATAATCTTTGCCTTCTCCATCTACCCTAAAATTTGCAATGAAGGTTGCAACTTCAGCTAGAAGAGGAGCCTCCTTTGCCTCTTCAATGATGCCAAAAGCTCTCCATATCCCAATGTGGCTACTGCTTTCACCTCTAGCATGTTCTTGCTAGCAAGGTCTACCGCTTTCTCTATTGTGAGCTTACTGTAGATCTCCTGCACTTTAGATGTTGTTGTCCATGCTTCCATAAGGGCATTCGATCTAGGTTCCTTTTCTTTGAGGTGCATGAAAGTTTGAAGGGCTTTTCGTAAGATGCTTGCAAATGTAGTAGTATTAGAGAGATTGTTGGATGAAGCCATGATAAAAGAGTTTACAAAGAGCCTATTGTAATATAAAGATATAAGGGGAGGGTAGGGTGGGATTTGTGCCTAGAAGAAGAGTATTGAAACATGGCAATCTCCACTGTATTTATAACTTCTCTAAAATATAAAATTTCTATTTTAAGGATAAAATAACTATTTTAAGCACAAATATATTCATTTTAATGTCTCACTCAAACTCTCTTTCTCTGTTTCTCTCTCTCTCTCTCTCTCTCTCTCTCTCTCTCTCATGTTATTAAGATCTATTTGCAATTGCTCCATCTCTCTCAATTGTCAATTTAATTACCTAACCGGTCACGAAAGAAGCCAAAAATAATGCCATTGTTATAATTTGAGTTTACAATAATAATGTCTAAAACAATATATTTCTTTCATTATAAGCTAGTGAAATACATTCGACGGATGCCACAGGTGTTGGTGGAAGAAGGAAGGTGGTATGGGGTAGGAAGCTCTACAAAATGGTGCAAGTGCGGGTGGGAATATCGGCCTCGCAAGATCATGCCATGGTGCCTATGATGAGGGCACTACAAAAGAACCCACAAGGGATATATGTGGCATGACATGTCGATATTGGGGTTCCACTAGAACACTAGGTAGCCATGATGAGGCACTTGACTGTGTTGGACTCATGGTGGGTACTGGGAGGAGTGGAGGATATAGCCGAGGAACGTGTGGAGATGGTGCCCCCACATCCATCTTCTAGTCCTGCCGAGCATACTGACTGCCCTTACCCCTAAAAAATTGGTGACCCAAATTTTTGTGCACAGAGGCAAGTGGTCTGCAAACATGAACAAAGGCACACCTTGTCGCTCTCCACGTTGATAAAATGTCATTGCAGTGTGTGTGCATGCTCTAGCCATGGTCCGAGTACCAGTAAAGAAATTTAGGATTGCATTATATAATGTATAACACTGCTTTTGAATCGAGTTGTAATGAAGTGAGTGCGAAAGGCTAGCTACACTCAACAACATCTCGGATGGGATTCCTACTGTCCGCATCTAGTTGATATGGCGAGGTTTCCTGTCCTGATTTCAGCTTCAAGAAGGTATCATCGCCCACCTCCAAACCTAAACAATCTACAGTTACCTTGCCTCCCCTCGTGTCATACTTTGGATGACTGGACGTACTTTCACTAGGGTGTGTGAAGATGGCGATGACCAAAACAGTGACCTACGTGCACACACTAGTAAGTACGTGTAGGGAGGAAAATCATTGAGCTTCACTTTAATAAAAACTAGTCACTCCCTCACTCATCTCTTCTTGGCTATCTTCTCACATGACATACAGATATCACGTGGGAAGCATAAGAACAAAGTCCTTTGCAATGTGAAGTTCCAAGTTCTTACCTCTTGCACAGAAATCCCCAGGTGCTCCGCACATAGAGTGCACAACACCATAGTGCCGTCGGCCTATAGGAACTTTGCAACAAGCACAAAAGCCGACTCCACAAGTACCTCCCTAAAACATTCCATCGAGGAACCACCACATCATCCTTCCAAAGACATAGATCTGTAGGAAAATTGGCCCACACCAAGCATAGGCCTCCAAGGCTATTAAAGGCATCCATGCATCCCCACCTCGCCACCGGCGGAGATTCCATGAATCGTTGCAGGCATCCATGCTTCTCCACCTTGCTAGAGATCCCATGAATCGTTGCAATACTACAAGATTCTTGGAACAAAGTAGATAAGGTGACTACAAACACTATAATGACGATGAATGGAGAGAGTCACTAGACCGGGTTAGAGATCGTACCTATGTTTTTGCTTTCCCAAAAGTGTGAGATGGAGGTGAACAATGTCGGAACTTAAATCAAAGCGCAAGGGGTTCACCACATCGGACGCGGTAGTCTTTTTTTAGAAAACACCAAATACATATTATTTTTGACGAATAAACAAACTAATAAATTTTCAAACATGTTAAAGTTCACTTACTAGATCCTAAGAGGTGTGCCTCGTCTTCTTTTAAACTCTCTAACCCCTGCCCTTTGCTCTCACAATGTGAAGGGGGGGTCACCTGCTCTCTTCACCCTGTGCGTGGGACTGTTGCTTATCATCATGCTCATCATCCTCGGACTGGCTATCCTCAGAATCCTCATCAATGTCATCCCCTTCTCACTCTGGTCGTGATCTTTTTTTGGGCATTGGTGGACGATGGAGGATCCTCATTTGTTGATTTCTTACCCTTTTTCTTCTTGAGGGCGGATTCCTGTGCCTCAATGTTGGCAGTCTTCTTGCCCTTCTTGACTATTCAACCAGCATTGTAACTTTAAATTCCCAAAAATATGCTTGATACTTTATACAAATGTTTATACAAATGATCTACATTTCATTTAGTAATAAGATTTTGATACCATGAATTCATTTTTTGCTCTATTTTATTATAGATAGTTATATGCCTTTTTTTTTATAAGAGACCATAGCAAGTAAAAGCTCCCTGCTTGTTTGGAAAATGGATACCAAGTATCTACATTGTGTTGAAAACATAAAATTTGGATACTAAGTATCCAAATTGTGTTGGAAACACACAAATCTAGATACTTGGTACCTATTTTCTAAAATGAACAAAGAGCTTCTAAAACAAATAAAGCTCCTTAACTCAAATTTAGGAATTTTGGAAAATATGCACAATTTTGGGACAATTCTTTGTTAGATCCAATACAATGTTTACTGTGCGATATGCAAGATCTATTATTGGATGTTCTCAACAAGCATTTGAATAATGTGATATGATTTATGTACTATTGTACATTTGTAACAAGTATATATGATGTTGGTGGGATGTAAATTTGCCTGCACACACACACACACATGCACACCAAGAATTAAGTTTGTTTATATCACATAGCCTCCAGTTTGACCATCAATCACAGAAACTTAGACAAAGAAAGGATATTCAATGTAACTTTACGTTGTAAGAAAGACTAGTTGATAGAATTAAAAAGATCACCATCTATATTGAATCAAAATTCTTGAACAATGGGTGAACCATAAATCTAAAAGCTTAAGAAAGCCTTACAATCTGAATAATGATTGAACTATGAGTTTGGTAGCTTCATACAACATTGCTAAAAGATTACAAAGCTAGTTTCCCATGTGCTAACAAATCATTCTTGCTCAACTGCACTGACGTGTGATGGTGCCTCACTTTCATGTTGATTCAATTGATTCTATTTGGCCTTCAGTATTAGCCTGTGGAATCTTGATTTTCTCTGGAAGTTGTCCACCCTTGGGCTTCCATGCCCAAATGATGCAGCTAGTGTCTTCCCAGTGCTGAGGATCATTTCTGTTCTCTCGCCAATACTTGTTCCAGAGCAATCCTTATAAACCTCCACATCACTTGCATTCTTCTTCTTTGAAATTGGTGCCCAATATTGTATCTGAACTTGTAGGTAGTTTATGGAGTTGTTGTTTTGATCAACATCACTTGTTGTCACTCCCAACCATATTGGGTAATTTGCATCACAAGGTTGTACAAGCACAAAATCTCCTTTAGACACATCAAGAGTTGGGTTGAACTCTTCAGCAGGTCTGTTGCGCATTGGACCACAATAATGGTCCTCATTTACATCAAACCTTTCATCTACATCATCCTCCACTTGAAGGTTAAGAGGCTTAGCTTTTTCGCATACACTCCTTGGCCAAAAGTCATGAAATCCAATGTCTTCCCTTGCACTAGGGGTTTGCATGTTTAGCATAAGATTCTCCCAGTAGGCAAGGAACGGATTGATCCACTTAGCATAATCACTTTGGTCTCCTTTCTCTTGCAAGTGCTCTTTCCACCAATTGACATGTTTTTTTAAGCTCTCCACAACCTTCTTATTTTCCTTAACATACTCAAAGGGTGGCAATACTTCTAGAAAACCTTCAGGAAGCTTGGGTCCTCCTTGGTCATTTCTCTTCCATAACTCTATACCGCTTTCTGGTAACCAATCAAAATTTTTGGGGTGTACTTTGTATTGCATCAAAGGTATTCCATCACTCATATAAAACCTGAATTGCAATGGCTTTGAATGTCCAATCAAGCTATCGGCTCCATCATGTAAGCATCCCTTGACAAAGCCTTTGAAGTCTGCCACCTTTTGTAGGAGAAAGGGTGCTGGATGCATGCTAACACACTCATTAAAGATCTTCATCAGATGTGGAAATGTGAAAATGGTTTGTTTCCTCAACTTCTCAGAGAAGCGACTAAACAATGCATCAATATCTTCATGAGTATATCCAACCATAAGAAAACCAAGCTGCATCATGTCAAACACTCCTCGTGCAACCAATAGGGATAGATAGGCAAGTATATAACGATTCTTATTTTCAGAACCACAATTGTCAAGTTGCAACAACAACGTCCTTGGTAATCTCTTGAAAAATGTCCTTGAATTTGATGGCATTAAACTTGAGGCATTGACATTGCCCCTATCGAGCACATGTGTGTTAATATGAAAGACTGACTGCATATGTGAAGAACAATTTCCCTCTATATCCACATTTGTTTCTACATGTGTCTCTACATCTGCATCCTCAAGGCTTTGCTTGCAATATGCATTTCTCTCCTTTAGCACTTCCATATGCTGATACAGGGCCATAGTAGACAAAACACAATAAAAAAGATCTGTTCGTGGTTCTGCATCTAAGTTTTGTGAGCTCAAGTCACCATACATGTGTTGCTCTCCTCTTTCTAAGTTTCTTAAACATTTTGAGAGAGATGAAATTGTGAAGTTGGGATCACTTGGCCATAACCCCAAGGCAAAGTGACCATAAGCTGTTTGTCCATGTCCATGAGTGAGCATTCCTATTAAGGATACTGGAAGCCTCTCAACCCCATTGAGAGATTAAGGAACTGGTTTAATTTGTGGTATGGCAGTCTTGCTCTGGTCCATCTTATTATGCATAATACACAAATACCTGTTTGGGTTCATTTCGGAAGAGCTCCTCCAAGCATAGTATAGATTTCTACAACTCATTTGCTGCAACATGTGTGCCCTTGTTTGTGCCATGTATCTGGCATGCTCCTCTTGATTTTTTGTTGATTTCAACTTGACCTTGATTGCCATACAAATGTCGCATTTTGAGAAGGTGCTGGTTTTTGATATACTAACTATGTTGAACTCTGTGTTCCACAATCTTGAGAATGATGGTTGTGACAGTGGCCGGTATTCGAATGAGACAAGTGTGTCATTCACTTCATGCAATATGTCCACCTGTTTGTACATTGCTGGTAGAACACGTTGGGTCTCGCGGGCTCCATGCATAGTTGTCCTCCTTGACCTATGTGGCATTTTATCGGCATTATTATCTATGAAGCCCTGTATGATTGATTTTGCCATCTCAACATGTGTCATGCCCTTCCGTATTATCCCACTATTGCCATGACTGACATTACATGCACCATTCAAGAACTTCTTTCTGAGCCTATAGAACGTTGACTTACCAATGCCATGCATTACATACCATGCTTTACTACAAACCTTCTTCCCATCAAATGTGAACTCAAAGCACTCGTCATCTTGACCTTGTTTATAGGCCATGCCCATGCAATTCAGTACAAATGTGTATCGTGTACTATAGCTCTGTCCCCAAAAGTGTACCCTAGCTTGCATGATTTTGGATTTATCTCCAAATTGACAACATCGCTTCTTGCAACAGTCAATGGTTTGCGACATTGTGAATGTTTGCAACATCACATTTTTTGCTAGCTCCATGGGTTTTATCGTAATTTTTCATTACCCTTACCCTATGGACATAGCTCCTTTTCTTATTTGTCCCTTCAATGATATCATAGTCAGTGATCATGGCATCATGGTGTCTGTCATCAGAACTATCGCCATCATTGCCCTCTACATCATCATCCTCTTTTTCATCACTTGAATTGTTTAGGTTGTCAATATTTTTTTGCATGAAGTGATCTTGAATACCCTCATCAATAGAAGAAGATTTTGTGTCCTTCACTAATGGTTCACCATTCTCAAATGTGAGTTGCCTGATCGGCCAACTAACCAAATTCAGACCTGAAACACAAGTTGAACTTGGATGCAAAGATCCTTCTATAATGACACCCAAGCTACTTTCCCCTAGTTATGTACAATTTATAGCCTCGTATGGGTGGACCAACAATACTACTCCATTGCCAAGTTTTGTAGATCTGTTGTCATCCCAGAGGATGACACTTTTCTCTTTCCAGCTCTCCCTATCTATAAAGTGATCTTCTCGATCAACAAGAAGTTCCGCAAAATTATCCTCTTTGGTATTAGTAATGTCTTTGTCCATAATAACAAGGTTGACCAATGGCCATTTGATGATGCTTCCAACTGCTTGAGACATTGTTCTTGCATCCATTGTCGCAAATGGAATAAGAAATGTGTCATCAAAGCTTTGTTGAACATGTATTGCTGCACATGTCTCACCAATGAATTGAAAACCACATGTTTGAGATGCATCAATGGAATGAATAACCCCGTGTGCCTTCCTTGCAGAACCATCAATGAGAAACACTGAAGCACCTTGTTTTAGACCCTGCAATCCCTGAGAAAATCAAGATCTCAATAAGAAAGATTGAAGCGATGTTTTTACGGTAGTACACAAAGCTATAAATGTAATTCAATCTCAACACGAGTTCAGGCTCCAACCAAAGTTTGAATCTCACCTATCAATGCTAGTTTGCTAGGAGGCTAGGCTCCATCTAAAGCTTGAGCCTTGCCTGCATATGCTAGCTTGTTAGTAGGAGGCTCCATGAGCCTCACCATCATATGTTAGTTTGCTAGGAGGCTCCAGTTAAAGTTATCATCCTCACTTGCATAATATATTAGTTTGCATATGTTAGCTAGAAGGGTAGGCTCCTCCAACAAAAGTTTGAGCCTCACCCATGAATGCTAGTTCGCTTCTGGGAAGCTGAAAGTCAACTTTGAACCTCACCCACAGATGCTAGTTTGCTTGGAGGCTCCAACCAAAGTTTGATCCTCGCCTTCATATGCTAGTTTGCTATTAAGAGGTCCCAATTGAAGTGATAATCCTCACCTCATGTATATGCTAGTTTCCCAAGAGGTAGGCTTCATCACCCTCTGCATCTGGCCACACCGTTTCATTGGGATATTGCGTCAAGGTATGGTGTCAATTAGCCATCAATGTTTCATAGCTACAAAAGGTAAAGGTGAGTGGTTACAACAGCAGCAAAGGCAAAGAGAAAGCAATAGAGAGAAACAATATGCTAGTGAAGAGAATGTGACATGGAAATGAGCAAATGGACATTGGATTTGAGACTCTTCTCCTTCGTGAGTGCACAACTCAAGTTTGAGCCATTGTGCATTATATAGATTTTAGTTGAATTTTTAATCGCATAGTTTATAAGTATATTTGGGTGTATGGGGAAAGAGGGAGGAAAAGAAGAAATCTCAAGCTCAAGCTCAAGCTCAAGGCTGCTCAAACTTGAGTTTGAGCCTTGTCTATTACACAAACAAGTAGGAATAGAGAGGGAAGCTAGGATAATCCCAGAGAACAAGTGGGGTGTGGGTGAAGAAGGGTATATAAACAAAAGTGAAACTAACTATAATCAAAAGACCTGGGACCTGGGCCTGGGCTTGGGCTTGGGCTTGGGAGAAGAAACCGAAACCAAAACGAACTTTCCGGCGCTCCCTCCCGACCGTGCACCGGCGTGCCCGGGCTGCTGCCCCGCCCCCTCTCCCTCTCTCGTGCGTGCGCCCTGCCCTCTCGTGCAGTGTGCACCCCCACCCCTCTCTCGTGCAGCAGTGCCACCCTCTCTCCCTCTCGTGCAGTAGCGCCCTCACCGCCCCCCTCTCGTGCAATAGCGCCCTCACCGCCCCCCTCTCCTCTCCCTCTCCCTCTCTCATGCAGCAGCGCCGCCGTGCCCCCGCCAACTTTCATTTGAAATTCAAATTTTAAATTTCTCCCCAACTACCTGCTCGGCGCCTGACTTTGAAATTCAAATTTTCCATCCATGTAAAAAAAAAAGAATGACCGACCTCACACGTCCCTTCCATGTAAAAAACTGACCTTGCGTTTGAACCAACCCAAAGGACCTGCGAACCCTAAACGAGAGCGAACGCGCGATTCTGTGTGGTGAGCGAACGCGATTTTATGTGGTGAGTGTACAGTGCTCATAATCGCCATCGCGCATGCCATCGTATGCAATAATCATCTCAGTCCTGCGTTCTCCTGCGTTTCAAACAGTTTCTTTTCCTCCCGCAATCGACACGTCTGCGTTGGTTTCGCGACCTCTATTTCTTGCAAAACCATCATGCCCCTCGGGGGGTGCACTATATGGAAGCCCCTCCTACGACGTGCGTTCAAGGGGTATTTAAAAAACCCCTTATCTGTGAATTTTGAGCTGATAAAACTACCCCTTTTTCTTTACAGACTTACGGGTTTTTTTCCAAAGTACAATTAAAATACCCCTCTTGTAATTGTATTTCTGTAAATTTACCCAATAGTTTGGATTAAAAAAACCCCACCTACTAATGATCGCACGTAGTAGACTTACATTTTTTGAGGTGCACCCCCCGAGTCATGCCCACACGCCATCGGAGACTTCAAGCATCCGTCACATCTGTGCGACATCAGAGGCTTTCGTGCGCCCATCTGTGTTTCGTGTGTTCTCTCATCTAATTGAATACTTTATGCAAGTAAGTCCTTGTTTAATTGATTGTCTATATCAATATAAGCGCTTACTTGATTGCACGTTGAGTGTGCCATTTGTCAATCGTTGCTCGTCGTAGATTGTTTGCACTTCTTGCTACTCTCTTTTGTATCTTCACATATGTCGAGAACCAATAAAACTGATCTTTGTGCACATTATATAATCTAAATGTCAAGGGTTCCCTATATAAACATGGTATATGTGTCACATATCTGAGTGCACAACTGGGATATAGACTCCACCTTAAGTTCGAGCCTCCCCTACATAGAACTTATGCGTTAACGCTAGACCTAGATTGAGTCTTTGTTCTCCATGTTAGTGCACCCTGGTGGCCTTAAGGCTCGAACTTGAGTTTGAGCCTTTGCTCTCCATGCTAGTGCACCCTGGCCTTAAGGCTCGAACTTGAGTTTGAGCCTTTGCTCCTTTGCTCTCCATGCTAGTGCACCCCGACCGCCTTAAGGCTCGAACTTGAGTTTGAGCCTTTGCTCCTTTGCTCTCCATGCTAGTGCACCCCGACCTTAACGCTCGAACTTCAGATTGAGCCTTCGTTCTCCATGCTAGTGCACCTCGGCCTTAACGCTCTCGAACTTCAGATTGAGCCTTCGTTCTCCATGCTAGTTCACCCCGGCCTTAAGGCTCGAACTTGAGTTTGAGCCTTTACTCTCCATGCTAGTGCACCCCGGTCTTAAGGCTCGAACTTGAGATTGAGCCTTCATTCTCCGTGCTAGTGTACCCCGGCCTGCAGGCTCGAACTTGAGTTTGAGCCTTTGCTCTCCATGCTAGTGCACCCCGGCCTTAAGGCTCGAGCTTCAAATTGAGCCTTCGTTCTCCATGCTAGTGTACCCCGGCCTTAAGGCTCGAACTTGAGTTTGAGCCTTTGCTCTCCATGCTAGTGCACCCCGGTCTTAAGGCTCGAACTTGAGTTTGAGCCTTTGCTCTCCATATGCTAGTGCACCCCGGCCTTAAGGCTCAAACTTCAGATTGAGCCTTTGTTCTCCATGCTAGTGTACCCCGGCCTTAAGGCTCGAACTTGAGTTTGAGCCTTTGCTCTCCATGCTAGTGCATCCCGACCTTAAAGCTCGAACTTCAGATCGAACCTTCGTTCTCCATGCTAGTGTACCCCGGCCTTAAGGCTCGAACTTGAGTTTGAGCCTTTGCTCTCCATGCTAGTACACCCCGGTGTTAAGGCTCGACCTTCAGATTGAGCCTTTATTCTCTATGCTAGTGTACATCGGCCGCCTTAAGGCTTAAACTTGAGTTGGAGCCTTTGCTCTTGATGCTAGTGTACACCAGCATTAAGGCTCAAACTTCAGATTATTGAACCTCCCCTACATGGAACTTATGTGTTAAGGCTCATTCTCCATGCTTAACTTTACATGGAACTTGGCCTTAAGGCTCCAACTCATTAGGAACTCAATGGAGTCTTTTTGGGCCCTTTAATTTGCCATGAGGTTATGGAAACGTTTAACTTTTTGACAAATAGGAGCCCGCCATGTAAGTAAAAACCATGGGTTTGTAAGAGAGGTGTAAGAGTGGTCAAAGGGTGCACTTTTCTCCCCAAAAAGGGGAGGGGGGCAATTTTACAATTTTCGGACCTCCATAACTTCTACATACAAGCTCCGATTTGAGCGGAGATTACAGATCCGTGATCTACGCATCAAGAGCTTTCCATAGATATGTTACATGATATGGTTTTATCTGCTAGATTTTAAATTCTATTTTTTTTTCCAAAATTCAAATTCGAATAAAGTAGCCGTTTTGAAGCTTCAAATTAGAAAACGTTTCTTCTTAAGAGAAAAGGTTTGACTTCCTTAAACTGCCAAATAAAAGGGCCCAAGAAGACTCCATTGAGTTCCTAATGTAAGTTCGAGCCTTGCCTATCTATGCTAGCGTATCCCTAGCATATGAGTGCACAACTTGGATCTAGGCTCCAGCTTAAGTTCGAGCCTCTCCTACATAAAACTTGGCCTTAAGGCTCGAACTTGAGCTTGAGCCTTGTCTCTATATGGTGGTGTACCCCTATCATATGAGTGCACAACTTGGATCTAGGCTCTAGCTTAAGTTCGGGTTTCTCCTATATGGAACTTCGCCTTAAGGCTCCAATATACTAGTGTACCCCTAGCATATGAGTGCACAACTTGGATCTAGACTCCAGCTTAAGTTCAAGCCTCCCATACATGGAACTTCGCCTTAAGGCTCAAACTTGAGCCTTGCCTCTCTATGCTAGCGTACCCCTAGCATATGAGTGCACAACTTGGATCTAGGCTCCAGCATAAGTCCAGCTTCTGTATGGATTAAGTAAATGCAAGTGAGGCCCCCACTATTCAAGAAAACTAAGTGAAGCATCAATAATTGTAGCATGCATTAAGTTTCTTAAGTTTGATAGGTTTTGATTTGATGTGTAGCATTTAAATCTATTTTTTCTAAGGTTTTGAAACTTTTTTTGTGCTTCACAGGAATGGAAGCTAGCAGAGCGCCCGCTACCTCGCAACCACATGGTGCACCAATCTTTACTCTGGATGCTCTCGAAACAACAACTCAAGCTAAAAGTGTCACTCCTAGAATTAAGGTGGATAAAACCTTCGAATTAAGTAACAAAGAAGGAGTAAAATGGTTTGTGGATAGCTACGATGCTAGTGCAAACTTCAAAGGAGTCCTCCATTTGTTTCTATCTCAAGGTGATACATCATATGGAGATATGGGGATTGTGGTAGGCGCTAAAGGATGATGTGGATGCAAGAGCAAACCCATGCTTCACATGCAATGTATTACTAGAAGGAGAAACTACAAAAGCAAATAAGTTTTGCTTTATCATTGGACACTTTTCACCCAGCAAACACATGACTGGCAGTACACTGGGAAAGGACAATTCTATTGTAAAGCTAGGATTGAAGATCATTGACTTTTCCAATCAAGAAGACTCAGGGGTGGATAATGTGGAGGACCTGGTGAAAGCGGTGAGGCATGCAAAGAAGGCTTTGGATTCACAAAAAAAAGTCCATACCTGAAAAGGAGACAACAACCACCAAGTTAGGAAAATTATGGAGAAAAAAGGCAGGGCCATAGTGAAGAGTGCACTTGAAGCATCTAGAAATGCTGGTGCAACTTCTTCAAAACATAAAAAGGAGGGTGACAAATCAAAAGTCCTTGATGTAAGCACAATAGCAGCTGAAGACATGGCAGGCTCTCAGGTGCAAGAAGAGGAGCAAGCACTTGCAAAGAAGAGAAAGGCAAAGCACTCAACAAAGGTTCAAGAAATCTCTTCAAAGAGGCAAAGGACAAAACTAGCAAGTGGTTCAAAGGAGATAGATGCGTCCGATGACGAGCTAATGGAGGTTGAGACTCCAAACAAGGGCAGCAAAGCAATGATCTTATTATAAATAAAGAAGGGATATTATCCCTTTGGTCTAAATGAGGTCTTCAGCATTGATGTGATGAAATGTTATCCTACTCCTTCAAACTATGTGTATAGAAGGTTAAATAAGGATTGGGTTCGTATTTTGACCCAAGACTTTATTGAGGACCCAAAGCAAGAGGAGATACTTGCAACTTTGATGCCCTGTAATCGTGCTATGAAACAACCCCTTGATAAACTCGCAAAAGAAGATATTCATAAACATAAATATTGGATTATCTCTGGTCAACACTCCACTAGTGCTACAAAAAGCTTGCAGGCTCTAAATATGGCTAAAGTGACCCCTCAACTCCATCAGCAATTTAGGTTCAGGAGATCAAAGATAATTGTAAATTGCCCTCCTAAGATTTCTCGTGACATTTCCAAGGATGCAAATTTATCTCTTGCAAAGTCAATGCAAAAGGAGCCATTCCTCGATCAACTTCTACAAGCTCGAGCACAATGGCATGCAAACGGTCGTCCTAGTAAACCTTTGCCTAGTGTCAATCAACCCAAGATGGACGAGTCTTGGAAGGTACTCTTTCGATTCTTTGCTATATCTTGGTAAATCATAGACATACATTACTTCTTCTTTACTTTTCATAATATCTTTTACGGATCTATAGTTTCAAGTGTAGCAGTAGCATAAGAAAGATGCCTGTGAGGCTTCTTCTCAAACTGCATAAACTTAATAGTTTGGTTTGAAATTGAACTTCAATCCTCACCTCTCTGTGATGGTGCAGCACTTGCATATCTAATTGTGGCTCGAACTTAAGTTGGAGCCTCACTTGCAAGTGCTAGATTTGCATACGGAGGTGACGCTTAAACCTAAGATCAAGCATCACCATTATATACTAGTTTAGCACACTGGCAAGTGAGGCTCAAACTCAAGTTTGAGCATAAGCTCAAAATGATTGAAAACCCATAGATGCATGATTCCTCCTAATATTTTGTGATATCTATAGTAAGGGGCTAACTTCTTACTTTGCAACTTTGCAGGCCTTTGTGGAGACCACGGAGCACACACTACATAAGAATTTCGTCAAAAATGATTTACACTTGCTTCTATGTGATGATGAAGTATGGCAGAATTGGGTTAAGATCATGAGGCTATATGCAAAAGGCTTGCTACCAAATACAAAGGGAGAAACTCAAACTAAAGGTCTTGATCAAAATCCCAAACTTCCAACTTTGAAGAGTGGGCAAATTCAGCAGGCACCAGGAACAGTCATGCTAGGCCCAACGTTGTTTAGGTGCATTCTAGGCCTTTAAAAGAGTGAAGTTTTGGACATTCAAACAGCACTTCTTGAGAAGAGAATATTGCTTAAGAAGGGAAAGCAAACCCATCAAAGAATGGATATGGAGGAGATGGCTTGGAAGCTAAAAACAGACCGAGTGCTCAAAGATGCAATAACCGCCTTCTATTTTGATCTGACAAGAAAAAAGATGACTTGGGAACAGGTGTGTGAGACATATAAGCTAGGGGAGTATGAGTATAATCAATTGAGGAGCTACAACCAGTCCTTTGTTAGGGATGCTCTCAATCGTTCAAAAAAAAATCCTTCACTTCCCAAAAGTGTAGTAACTTTACTGAATCACCTATATAGAGCATCTATGGGTATTGTATCTCAACAAGAGTCTATTCCTTGGACAATTAGGGGGTGGGGTTTGATATGACAAAGATTATAGCCTTCTGGTAGTGAAGAGCATGTACCATTTCAACAAGCAATCATGGACCTACATGGTACAAAGGAGCAGCTCTCGTCAGAATTTTTCTCCAAGTTGGCACTTGCTTTGAACACACTAAACTCACAATATGAATGTATTCTTGTGTGTTTTGTTGATTTCATCACCATTGGAATGCTTATCGAAGGGATTTCTAGCCAGTCAACAAAGGTGCACTATGAATTTGGCGTGATCCACACACAAAAAGATGATGCTTGGACATCTGGAACAGTTGAGATTGCAACTATTATTCTTTTCATCAGTAAGGTTGACAAGTTTGAGGCCATTGAAAAGGTTCTCACAAAAAATGTATTCATCTTAGGCTCTAGTGGCCAAAATAGAGAATTCATCGACAAAGGCTTTATTGTCGGTCTCATCACAGGGTTTTGTCCTGAACATAGCTATGTTGTAGAGATACATTGTGGTGGAGTTGTGCTAGAGGAGAGCTTGCTAAAGAAGAGACGATGTATTGCTTTATGCAAAGAAGATTTGGAAGCGATGGCATTAGCATCAAAGTGCTCTGCTCTTTTAGACGGTCACCCATCCTTGAAAGAGTGGTGTGGTGCAAGTGGCGGCACAAAAAAGCAAACACTAGATGATGCAGAAAAAGAGAACCTTCAAAATCTTCGCATTGACGACCCGCCAAGTACAGAGGAGGAAGACGAAGGTGATGATATTGACAATTAAAATGACACAGATGATGATAAAGAAGTTGGGGATGCTATAGACTTTGAAGATGCAAGGCAAAGGAATGAAGAGGACCAAGGGAATGATGCTCTATTCAATGAGGATGCCGAAGACAATTTTAAAGATATTGGAAGGCATGAAAATGATGATAAAGGTGGGAATGGTGATGATATATTGGAAGCTTCAAATGTTGGGGTTGCTATGGCCGTTGGAGAAGATTGGGGATACAGATGTCAACAAGGCTTTCCATGCTCATAGCCCATCAAGCTCTCAACCAAAGAAAGGTAGAAAAGTGCAGTGATAGTGCTTATGAATGTACAACGAATGGTGATCATTGAAAGGAGCTTATCAACAACTAATATTAACATAGGTCTTGTTCAAAGTGTGGATTTGTTGAAATAATTATTAGTCTTTTGATTAATACATTGGCTTTTTTGGATTCACTTTTAACATTTTTCTATTAAAGTGAATATTTCTATTCTAATTATCCTTTATTTCATGCCAACGTTTGGTACAAATGATGATGCACACTTACTATTAAGAAATTACTCCACATCGTAGTGTAGCAGTGAGGCTCAAAATTAAGTTTGAGCTTAATACAAATGATGACGCACACTTACTACTATTAAGAAATTACACTTACTCCATATCGTAGTGTAGCGGTGAGGTTCAAACTTAAATTTAGGCCGCCGTACCTCCACTTATGTCCAACCTTGGGGATGTCTTCTAACACAAGGCACAATCTCAAGTTGAGCGATCTTTACTTGCCCTTGTAAGTGAGGCTCAAACTCAACTTTGACCCTTATGTGAAAGTCTTGGCATGTAACATGGTTTCTAATTCATTATGGTACATCACTCAATGTTGAGTAATCTAAGTTTGGATACAAAGTATATGTGTAGATATAAAAATGACTAGTATTATCCTTGGTGTACATATTATTTAAATCCTAAAAGTAATAGCATTTTATTTTAATCTTACAGATATATACAAAGAAGGGAAAGACAAAGATAACATTGCTCAACTAGAACATCATCATGAAATCCCTACTAGAGAGATCAACTCTCATGATTCAAATGCTAGAAATAATGAAGACAACATGGTGGAGGTAGATCACATTGATGATTTAGCTTTGCAAACATATTCAAGGCCTTCAAGTGATAGGACTAAAGAGACTAAGGACATTCCTGATTTGCAAGTTAATGTTGAGGTTAGTGAGAATAAAGATAAAGTTAATGAAGAACTTCAAGAGACTTTTGCAGCCAAGGAGAGACAAGAAGAGATTGTCGAAAAAATTGATGAGGCTACATATGCTACGAATAAAGGAAAAATAGTTGAAATCAAGGACTCTGTGGAGCTGAGGGTATTGAAGAAATTGACGAGGCTACATATGCTACGTATAAAGAGATAATAGTTGAAATCAAGGACTCTGCGGTGGCAGAGGGTGCCAAGAAAACTAAAGGTAGATCTTTTTCAATAGGATGTTATTTAAGATGATTTATTCAGAAATTTTGTGTGTTAAAAAGTATGTTTCTTAGCGAGAGTTATTTTTGCAGGTCCAACTGCTTCTAACAATCACAAGTTAAGTGCGCAAGAAATAGAGCAACGTATTGAGGAGCTACGTTTCGATACACAAAAGAGTAGGCCTCTAGGAAGTTTATATTCTTTTGAGAGAGATGGAGATAGATTAGTATTTCAATCTTCACCAATCAATAGGGAAATGCAATCAAGTCTAGGAGCCATCGTCATAGATGAGTATGGGAGCATGAAACGAAAGTAAACTTGTAGATGTTTTGTTGTAATTGGCTCTCATTGATAATATAGGATCACTTGTTTTAACATTGTTAAGTATGTAAACACATTAAAGTGTTATCATTCTTTTGTATCGTATGTAGAAAATATTCCTCGTGCAATCACCATAAAGAAACATGCACTTATACTTGATCTTAATGGAGTTTTACTCAACAAGGAAGAGAAGAGGCATCCACAAACAAATTGTATTCGAATTGATATTGGTTGCACCACAGTTGTTATTTGCCCCAGGTGTTTTGAATTTTTGGATGAGATTTGCCAGTACTTTCATGTTGGTATTTGGTCCACCATGCTACATAAGAATGTTTGTGCCTATGTAAACACTCTTGAACAGTATGCACATAAGAAACATCATTTTTTTATGGTGTGGGGACAAGAAGAATGTTATATCCATAATCTTCGAAAAGTGTATAGGCCAGATAAGCCTACTGTTAAGGCTATGTTTAAACCTTTACTCAAGGTTTGGAATCAGTGCCAAGATATTTGCAATAAGAAGAATACATTGCTTATTGATGATAGCCCTTTCAAGGGATGTGTTAATCCAAAAGACAACTATCTCTTCCCTAAAAGTTTTCAAGGAGGGCACGACTACGTACTGTGCAATGATCTTCTACCCTACCTTTTAAATCTAAATAATACAAATGGCATTAGGTCTATTATTTTGCTTAATTGGCTAGGTCAATCTCCTATCACACATGGTCATAATTTATTCATCGATTTTCAAGATGTACTGGAAGAATGGCTCCAATTCACCTCCCAATTTTTGCGAAGAGCTCAACAAATATTCAGATGAAGTGGAAAACTCATCTTCACACTTACCATTGTATGGTGATAAGCTAAAGTATGTCCAATAAGGAGGGGAAAAAAGAGAAGTAGAATCCATAAGCAAGGATCTAGCAATGTTGGCATCAACATGCTATTGCTTATGCTACTCGCTTGGGATATGATCGTGGTCATCTCATAAGTGGAGTTGCAGCAAAAGCATACATATCAAGGCTACAAAAAGCTTACTTGAACTTATGGATAGGATAATGTCTGGTTTCATTAAACATTGAGTGACAGTATAATCAGATTCCAACCTAACCCATACTAGTTGTTGTTGCACGTCGAAGGAAACCATTTCTGAGGTCTAAACGTGCAGTTTGAAGTATGGGATCTGCACAAATATCAAGACTTGTTGGGTACAGAATGTTTGGAGCCATTTTGTACTAAAAGCCCATAAGATAGACTTAGGCTTTGACCAAAACAATGTGCTTAGATGGGTTTAATTTTTGGATTATACAAGCCAAATCTTTACACTATTGTATCAATTAGCAATCAAATGCCTCCAAACTTACTGTCATTTGATTATCTCTTTTGTCAATATTTACAATTCGATTGCAAATGAAGATGTGTTTGCAATTCGATTGCAATGAAGATGTGTTTGTTTTTTATTGAAGATATTGCCTTGTCAAGGTGTAAGGCTATGAATATTATAATTTAATTTAGATAGACTCAATTATCTCAACAGTGAAAATCTTTTATACATCATATTCAATAAATTTGATGAAATTTAGCATTGACAATATATTCGCTCTTTTATTTTTTTGGTTGAACTTCTGAGGTATTGGAGCGTTTGTCTATGAAGGTTTAAGACCATCCATATCATGGATGAATTTATGTTGTTGTTGGCACACAATATATTTATTTAAAATTTTGAATGTCCATTAACCATGCATTTTGTTTTCAACAGGATATGTTGAAGCATATAGCTTTATTTTCAAGTGTACAGAAAACTTACTATTGAGGTGGCACCAATCATTGGTGACTTATGTACCTAGAAGCAAAAGAGTTCCACCACCCCCAGATACAATAAGGAAACAAAGAAGAGTATTGATACTTGAACTCAATGGTGTTTTACTTAAGACCATTGAGATGCAACATGGTGATGTATGTCCAGACTGGGCCAAACATATGCATCTTGTGGAAGAGAATACAAGTGTTTGGCATTTGATTCGCAAAGATGCAGTCACTTTCCTTGATTTTTGTATGCAATGGTTTGAGGTATGGATCTGGAGTACTAATAGACTACAAAGGACTCGACGCATTCTTGAGTTGTGCTTTCCTCGACACCATCAAAAGTTTAAGGTCGTAGCAGGGCAGGCAGCATGTCAAAAGACGGATCTTCTAATTGGATATTGATTTGTATACCACAAAAACTTGGATGTAGCATGGAGAATTTTTCATGACCTAGATGGAAATAACACGCTAATTTTTTATGATACCCTCTACAATGTAATGGGGAATATGCCCGGAACCTACTTGATTTTTCCAAAGATGTGGAATCAAAATATAGAGGAGCTTCAAAGTTTTTTGGAGACAATAATCAGTGCATAGTTACTTGGTTGGATTTATGCAAAGAACAAACAGGAGTATACTTGCAACACTTTAGTAAATATAGAGGAGCTTCAAAGTTTTTTGGAGACAATAATCAGTGCATAGTTACTTGGTTGGATTTATGCAAAGAACAAACAGGAGTATACTTGCAACACTTTAGTAAATAAAGCAGCTTATGAATAGAGAAACTTTGTATGTATTGGAGCCATACATGAGAAAACGCTATGTTTGAGATACAACTTGTACTCAATTATTATCTTGACAAAGTGTCTACGAAGGGTTTTTGTCTTTAGATGAATTGTAAACTTGAATGTAACAATCTCATTGAAATTTGATTGCTTTTGGTGTTTCTAAACACCACACTCTTTGGAGATCCCTCAATTCTAAGGTTCCTTTTCCAAGTGTTCTTTGGCATTATTATCCCATGTTTTTACTTCAATGTTCCTCAAATTTGAGCATATATATCATGATTTATAATCTTGATATAATGTCTAAGATGGGTTTTTATCTGTGGATCAATCGTAAACTTAGCACATTGTTACTGTGATTGAGATTTACTTTTTGTTTTGTTGTTTCTAACACCACACCCTTTAGAGATCTCTCATTTCTAAGGTTCCTTTTTAAGTGATATTTAGAATTCTTTTGGAAAATTAAATAAAGCCCATGTTTTTACTTCAATGTCTCAAAGTGGAGATAGTATTTAACATTATCTTCTTCATATGAAAGGTGTTGTATAATCTCAATTAACTTTAGTGTCATGTTTCCCTTGTCCTTCCAATATTGTTGCATTGACATATGTATCTATACAACTACAAACAAATACGCCAAATAGTTGTGTCAAGATATAATCTAATGGCACAAAGAGTGCACCAACAAATAGATGTTAGCTCAAACTACACAAAAATATCGAGTTTCCAACCAATCCTATAAGAAATGGGACTCGAATAATTCTCAAAATTCCTAAGTTTGTCTTCCTTGCTTGTTTTGAAAAATGGATACCAAGTATGTACATTATGTTGAAAACACACATTGCGTTGAAATTAGATACTTGGTATCCATTTTTCTAAAATGGGATACGGAGCCTCCAAAACAAGTAAATTTGCACGTTTTAGAATATGGATATCAAGTTCGAAGACTTGTGTGTTGTATGAATTCATACCAAGTTAAAAGACTTGTGTTGTGTTTCAACACAAACTATGGTAAAAACATAAAAGACTTTCAACTTGGTATCATTTTTTGAAACAAGCAAAGATATTTGACTTGTTTTGGGTTTTCTTTAAAAAGGGGCTGCAAAAAATTAAGCTTTTTTAAAAATACAATAGCTTGAGCTATGTACTCAAAAAAAAATGGCACCAAGGTAACATTTAGATTACATTCAAAAGACATGCCTACAATCTAAATGTTATGTTGGTGCCAAAATATTTAAAAATTGTGTATTATAGCTCAAGTTATTGTATTTCAAGAAAACTCAAACTTTGGTAGCGCTTTTTAGAAAAAAACCAAAAAGCAAGTAGAATATAAATTTTTGTTTCAAGTAGAATATCATTGTTTGTTTTAAAAAATAAATACCAAGTTGAAAGGCTTGTGTGTTTTTCACATGTGTTGAAAACCTGCAAGGCTTTTGAGCTTTGTATTCATTTTCCAAAATAGGTAGCTTTAACTTGTTTTGAAAGCTCTCTACTCATTTTTAACACAATTCGTGTTGTAAACACACAAGGTTTTCAAGTTGGCATGCATTTTCTAGAACGTGTAACTTTTATTTGTTTTAGACTAGGTTTGCATGTTTTCAACTCAATTTGGATACTTAGCATCCCAAATGATGTATTTTCAAATACTCGGTGTCCATTTTCTAAAACAAGACAAAATCTTTTACTTGTTTTGGACTTTTTTTTTTCTAAAAAAGCTATATACTTATTTATAATACAATAAAGAAATAGATGGATTTATGGTATTAAAATCTCACCTGTAAATAAAATATTATAGTGAATAATTTTGAATAAATTGAAGTGTAAAAAACTTATCCATTTTTTAAAAAATCTTTCAACATCTCAATATCTAGTTTCATATTCAAAATGAATACCTGGATGTATTTTCTTAGTATCTAGTTTCATATTCAAAATTAATATCTAGATGTATTTTTCTCAATATCTAGTTCTATATTCAAAATCAATAACAAATTCGATACCCATTATGTATTTTTTATTGAACTTGAAATGTTTATACGTATTAACCATATTTGCAATCAATAGCCGTTATCTATATATCATCCTTTAATATTTTTATCATATAAAAAACTTATAAATTTATGATAAAATATTATCACAAGTTAAAATAAGATATATACTATTTTAAATTTAATTAATGTAAGTTTAAAATAAAAGTAAAATAATAAATTAAAATTTTAGTGTGGAGAAATTTTACATCACTTCATTATCTTTGACTAAATTAAGAAGCGTGTCTTTTTTCAAAAAAAATACAGAGGAGTTAGAAATAAATTATTACAAAAAAGTTGATGAATTCTTTGTAAGCGTCTGTTATAAAACTTGAAATTTTATTTTGGGATTATTTTGTACACTTTAATCAATAGTTTTTTAGTGTATTTTAAATTTATAAAGCGTATTTTTAAGGACATTTTCACTTTTAGATCAAATTTAGCAAATCCCAAAACATAGAAATTTAGTGTACTTTTTAGATATGATTGTACGTAAGACATGGTTTTTCCAAGAAGGGATCTTTTTTTAAGGGACATGAATAGCACGTTACAGATGGTTTTAAAATATGTATGTTGACATATTAGGTGTGGTATAGTTTACTTAACGTTACCTCTTTGAGTTTTCAATAGTACGTGGATGCATGTGGATGGATGCTTATTTTAATGTGTATGTCACTTGTGGTCACACTTGTTCACTATGTTATAGTAGTATTGTCATATGCGAGAAAAAAATTAGTGCATTTCGCAAGTATGTAATGACCAAAATGCTATAAAAAAAAAGAGGGCATGGGGCATGTGGGGCATGTGCACTGGGCTATTCTCCCAATGCCTGATTGGCGTGGGGTATTCTCCCTAGGCGCTAGCGTAAGGGGGGACGTCTTCATGAGGTCTAAGGTGACGACACTGATGCAGATTCTAAGGTCAGGTGCCAAGTCAAAAACTAAGGGGGTTTGTGTGTGAGAGCCTTTTCAAATTTTAAGGCAGACGCCCAAAACGGAATAACTAAAATATTCCAAATTAGATTATTTCAGCGAGAGCTGTCAACTGGTCAAATTTTCAAAAGATGCCATATTATTATTTTATACCAAAAACAGAGAACATCTTCTCGCTTGATGTTTGTGTATAAAAATGGTGACCATCTTCCTCACACTCATTATCATCATCAGTGGCAAGTGCAGAGCGCACAGCATAACATCTCTCTCTCTCTCTCTCTCTCAGCTCAAGAGCCTCGCAGAGCTTGCACATTAAGGCTCTCGACACCTTATATAGAGCCCATCACGTCCAGCTTGTTTAATTAGGGTCTCACTTCACTTCACTAAGCTGATAGGCAGCTAATCAAACCTTCTTCCTCACTCTCATTATCATCATCAGGTGGCAAGTGTAGAGAGCGCACAGCATAACATCTCTCTCTCTCTCTCAGCTCAAGAGCCTCGCAGAGCTTGCACATTAAGGCTCTCGACACCTTATATAGAGCCCATCGCTTGTTTAATTAGGGTCTCACTTCACTTCACTAAGCTGATCGCAGTTAGGCAGCTAATCAAACCTTTTCTCGTGTCAACAAACAGTATGGGCCTTCCTAACCAGCTCATTAAACCACATGCACTTGTCATCCCATTCCCTGCACAAGGCCACGTAGGACCCATGATGCACTTATCTGTAAAGCTTGCTTTAGAAGGCTTCATAATCACATTTGTTAACACACAGCATAATCATGCACTTCTGAAGAATAATTTGCAGCCCCGTTTTGAAGAGCAGGGCCTTGACATACGCTTTGCAGAGATAAGGGACAAGAGAGAGAACGGGAGCACCAGTGGGCAAGACACCCTCGTTGAGCTGGCCAAGTCTCTCAATAGCTTGAAGCCGGTTTTCGACGAGCTGGTGGAAGGTCTACTGCAATCCGAGGACACCCCTGTCACCTGCATGATTTCGGACCTTTACCTCTACTTCACACAAGATGTGGCCACCAGATTTGGCCTCAGAAGGCTTGCTTTTTGGACTGCTTCAGCTGGTACCATTGCATCCGTCATGGCTGTTAATCAAGGGCATCGATCTCCTAAGGGTGAGCCTTCATCACTAAGTAATTTAAAGCAAAATTTATGATTAAGTGGGTTAACCTTCTCCTATGTATTGCATAGCGGAGAAGATGAAGCACTTGCTTTTAATTATTAATTTAGTCGATTGAATTGGATTTAATGGTATAATTAGCTAATGAATGGGGCTGGGCTTTAACTGCTGAACTAATGGAGAGGCTGCACATATAAGCTAATGGACGGGATTGGGCTTCACGATGACATCCATCCTTGATTTCTACGCTTAGTAGTGGCTAGTGATTAAGATAATCATACTCTAATGAGGATTATGGAAACAAGCTATATTTCTCTTCTAATAAGTTGTGCCACTGCGTTTACAGAGCCTGAGCGAATAACATGGGTGCGAGGAGTGCCACCGCTGAAGGTGACGGAGCTAAACACGTATTTGCAGTCCTACGATACGCAAGACTTCATGTTCAACGCCTTTCTGGAGCCGTATCAAAGGCTAAAGGAGAGCACGTGGATTGCAATCAACACGTTTGAAGAGCTTGAGCAAGGTTCAATGGAAGCCTTGAGAGAGGAGAACAATCCCGTATACACAGTGGGACCTCTGCTACCACTGTCGTATTTCGAAGAGGGTGGAGACGGGCGGCTAGCCTCGTATGGAACGGCTGCCCTGTGGCCAGAAGACCACAATTGCCTAAAATGGCTAAACGGGCGAGAACGGTCATCAGTTCTGTATGTCTCGTTTGGGAGCATTGCTGTCATGTCCGCCCAACAGTTTGAACACCTGGCCTTGGGCTTGGAAGCTAGCCAATCACCTATGCTTTGGGTGATCCGACCGGACCTCATGTACGGCGACACATCCCTCGTCCCCAAAGGCTACCTGGAAAGAGTGCAAGGGCGTGCATGCTTCGTGGAATGGGCACCCCAGCTCCAAGTACTCACCCACCCGGCCGTGGGCGGCTTCCTAACACACTGTGGCTGGAACTCCACATTGGAGAGCATCTCCGCCGGGGTGCCCATGCTTGGGTGGCCCTACTTTGCAGACCAAATGCTCAACAATAGGTGTTCTGTGGACGCCTGGAATGTGGGGTTACATTTGGAGGCGGACCACAATGGTCTCATACACAGAGACGAGGTCGAGCGACAAGCTCGTGCCCTCATGCAAGGAGACACCTCTTCACAGCTTAAACATGCCACCTCGCTCTGGCGGAAGGCCGCCCAAAAATCTATCAAGGCTGGCGGTTCTTCCAACCTCCAATGGAAGAAACTCGTCAATGATATGGCCCAACCTCCTATTCCTTAAATTTAGTCCTTTATTTAAATTAAATAAAAACTTTTCCTCTCCTTTCCTTGGAGGTCGGTTGCGTTGATTGTAAGGCACCGTTTCTATCTATATGGATATATGTTTAACCTTTTGTTTTGTTTTTGTTTTTGTTTTTGTTTTCGGAGCCGAGGTCAACTTGGCACAGCTATATAGATATTTGTTCAATCAAAGCCACATAAAGCACCAACTTCGATGTACGTGGGTGTGGGGACAATAGCCACACTAGGTAGAAAAGGGCTACTAAGAAGACAGCTCGGAGCTTTTTAATTCAACCTAAAAACAAATGAACCATTCATTTCTCGTTTTTATGTGCTCTAATTAACTCATTGATACGTTTTCTTTCTCTTCCTTGATACGTGCACTAAACTCGTTGATATGTTTTCGTTCTCTTCCTTGTGTTATCGGCGTTCTCTATATTCATGTACCACACTTTCTACCAATTGATGTACAACTAGACTCAAATTGTGCATTTGAGAACCCTTAAGTTAATGTGCGTAACCTTAGTACAAGTAGACTCAACCCCATGGTCTTTTTAACAAACAAATTTCGCTACTATAGCTTCTATAGGAAAACAATGAGAAAATCTCTACAAATTTGCATTGTGAATAAAAATTTACTATGTAGAAGCCAAGATGCATACCACTAAAGTTTGGTCCCAGGACCAAAAGATGGTACAATAAAGTGAAACAAATCAAATATACCTATGTGGCCTTCATTGAAAATCCAGTTGGTGCAAGACCTGAGGTCAGAGTATGGACAAAGCAGGGAGTTGTTTTGGAAGATCAATCACCTAAAGGCTATACTAGTAAGGTTCTGATGGAAGCATGCATTCAACTAGGGTTTCAGATTTCATGGAAAAATTCATCCCTCTTTGTTTGCATACATCTAGAGCTCCCATTGCCTATTAATCAGCCTTTAGCTGGTCAAAGAGGAGGAGGGTTGTTTTCAGAGCTCTAGTGAAAAGATATAGGACATCAAACCTTTGATCTCATACGGAGATCGGTCCAGAAGGCTGATCAATGCTATTCACAGAGATGGTCACAAACCTCTAATGATGTGATTACCCCCATTAGCTTAATACAACGGACCCCATACACCTGATCTATCATCTCTCAATCTTTGCATAGCTTTAACCATGGTCTGGTTTTCGTCCTTTACCAGACTGCCTCAACATCCTTATATCACTAAAGCATATGCAAACATGCAGTCTGCATGGGGTGCCCTTGCAACTTCCCGAGAGCGTCTAGAAATGAAATGCAGATGGGAGCTTCTAGAAACACAGCACGGGCAATGTGCCTGGCTCACTGCCAGCACTAAGGATCAACTCATCTCTGGCCAAACCAAACCACAGTCCCCTGTTTTATAATATTATGCAAGGATTAAAAAAGGTTGCACTACAAGAGGCGGGGCCATTATCCACGCTTTTTTCGACGCTTTAGAACTAAGCTCAAAATCCCCTAAACGTCGAAATACCCGTCGAAAAAAACGTCGAAGTAAGTGCCGAAATAAGCGTCGAAAAAAGTAATTTTACCACGCATTTTTGATGGTGTTTTCGACGCCTATCTCGACTGATATTTGGACGGTTATTTCGACTGCGATTTCGACGCGTATTTCGACACTTATTTTGACTGTCATTTAGACACTATTTTCAATGGATGCAGGAAACTTTCAATGCTGTTTTCGACGGATGTAGGAAACTTTCGACGCTATTTACGGATGTAGGAAACTTTCGACCCGCTTATTTCGCCGCGTGCAAGTATTAATTTTTTTTGGCATAATGGTGCATCCAGCTGCAGTCTTGTAGCTAGATGCACCATTATGCCAAATTTATAGAGTACGGTCAAAGTCAATTGTACTCTGATGTGAAGAACGAAGCAAATTTGTTGAAAAAGTTAGAGAGAGTGCCATAACGTTTTTGACATTACAAAGTAGGTACACAATTCACACAAGTGTAAACAATGGCCAAATTATATTGCAAGATGTGAATTTTACATATCAAGCTCTGACGAGATAAGCCAAAATTGAAATTTACATATCAAGCTCTAACGAGATAAGCCAAAATTTGCATCATGCAATCTATACAAGCTCAAACAAAGATGTGAGCTGACCAAAATGTGTATGTACAAGGGGAAAGGCATGGGCAAGGCCACTCTATGCGGAGCCCTCACTCAGGATCAACAATTGGTCCTTGCAAAAACCATACAAGATGCTTTTTTTGGTATACCAAAACAATGATCTAACATGACAAGGCAAAGCAAGTATACAAATCATAAGGTTAAGGCTTGCCGCACACTTACCATATCTACAATGCGCTCCCAATTGAGGTAGGCGCCTTCTCGCTCAAGCTTCTCCAAAAGAAAGTATGTGTTATGGCGGGCAAGCAATGTCCTCCTCTTCTCCCGTTGCCTGTCGAGACCAACCACTTGATTCTAAAAGTACTAAAACAACAAGATAAGAGTTGATACTTACAATGTAGACATAACATCAAATGAAACATATAAGATAAATGTTGATTCTTACAAAGTAGACATGGATTGCGTCCCAACCGCCACTTCCAAGGTGAGAGCTTCCTATGCTCTCCATTCGGGCTTTGGCCGCATCCTCTTGTTGCTTGTAGCATTGGGGATTTCGAGCATGCTTTTGCCTCTCCTCATTCCAATCCTCGGTGCTCATGTACCAAGGCGTCTCACCCTCTGCCTTCACTCTCCCAGTCACATCTCCCCACCAATGTTTCATGACGTCCACCATGTGGTCCTTTATTCACCTTATGGAGACGACATCACTACCGCCGGCCAGCTTGTACTCATCCTTGATTTGATTCATGACTCTACCTTTCTTGTCTTTATCCAACTTTGGCCATGAAGTCATTTGCAAAGACAATGTGGCAAAGCTCGTGGATACGGCTCTTCGTCTCTTGCCCGACATTATCCAAAACCACATTGCCATTGACAATTGTGTAAAACTTTTCTCCATCGGTGGCATGGGTGTGGGCTGTGTGTCGAAATGTTGCGATGATCGCGAGCATGGAGTGCTTCTGGCACTAGATGGGGAAGGATGCTCACGTGGGGGCGTGGACCCATCTGTGCCCCCACTTGGACAACAACCGCCTCCACCTCCACTACTTGAGCATTGTGCTCTGCGAGTGGACAAGCGACCTGAGAGAGGGGTTCTAGCGGCTCTTTGTGGGTTTTCTACAGGTGAACTAGGGTTAGAACTTAGCGGTGGTGGTGCTCGATGGTGCAGAGCCGAAGTGCCCACCCCTCTCCCAAAATATTGTTGTGCCATCCCTCTTTGCTCGAGCGTGGCTTGTACTAAAAAACCCATGAACTGGTTAGGCGAACTGGCATATGGAGAGAAGGATGGAAAGTAAAAGTTGATGATGAATTTTAATTTCATTGTAAAATAGAGCACTTTCTTAATTGCACCTTAGTGATGAGGAGGAGGAGCTAGCATTTTTTTTCCTTCAAAGAGCAGGATGGAAGTTATACCCTTCTCTCTCCCTCGGCTCCCCTCCTCTCTCTCTCTCTTTCTCTCTCTCTTTATCTCTCTTTCTCTCTGATCATCTCTCTCTCTCTCTCTCTCATAGACACATGCTTTTGCAAAGAAGTAGAAAGAGAAGGCTAAAACACACCCTAGGATGGGAACTAGCAAATATTATATATAAATTTAATTTTTTTAAAAGAAAAATTTTGACTGTTATTTCGACGCCTATTCTGACGACTTTTTCCACGCATATTTTGACAGTTATTTCGACGCATTTTTTCACACATATTTCGACACCTATTTCGACGCACAGATCGACGACGCGACTAGGCGTGGAAACTAAGCGTCGAAAAACAATGATTCTCTTATAGTGTTGTGCGTCTTCATACACCTGTGAATACCGATAGGGTATACTTCAAGCCATGGATGACAGGTAAATTGATTTTCCTTGCACTCTGGACACGAAGGGCATCATGGACAACTTTCATACATTGTGTGTGTGAACCATAAGATAACCTCATAAAAATCACGTGATCCACACATAGGTACACACAACTTGCTTACCAAAAAGATTGGTGCATCTCTATCTCTCTCTCTCTCTCTCTCTCTCTCTCTCTCTTTATAAGAGGATTAGGGTTTAAGAAACTACATGGCCTTCTTCTTCTGATCAAAATTGATGTTAAGTACAAGGCTCCAACCCAAAGGAAAGATGGGGCAAAATTTACCTTATAGGGGTTGTCGGTGCCGGTGTTGGCTATAGCTAGTGAGAGAGAGAGAGGAGGCAGAGGAAGAGGAGGCATGGGGAGAGATAGGTAGGCATAGGTTTCATGGGGAGAGATAGGTAGGCATAGTTTACTTGTTGCAAGCGAGTCTCCAGATGAATAGTTGGCCCCCCTTCCCCCGATACCAAAACGAGAATATGTAGTTTCCATGGCCAAAGATACGGTTGGCAAGCCGTTGCTTGGATGGAATAGAGTATATCCTCAGTCCCCCTCCACACCCACACCCAAAAATAAAGGTACTAGTAGGTTCCCCCACGGTTGCGTTAAGCCGGTCTCTAGATGAACAGTTGGCCCCCCTTCCCCCGATACCAAAAGGAGAATATGTACTTTCCATGGCCAAAGATACGGTTGGCAAGCCGTTGCTTGGATGGAACACAGTATATCCTCAATCCCCCTCCACACCCACACCCAAAAATAAAGGTACTAGTAGGTTCCCCTCATGGTTGCGTTATGGAGTGAGATGCATGCTAGAGCCCCACACATAGGCTTCTTCCAAGAGAGAAAACCATCATCAGTCACACTGTGCATGTGCCATGTGTACTATGTCTTAGAAAACCATCATTGGTCCAGATAGACCGTAGGGTACTTTATTATTCTTGTGCCTTACTTTGAGAAAATGAGCTGATGCCCTTCCCCACCTTCTCCCTGCTTGCAAGCTGCGACCTGGCGCTAGCCCCAGATTTCCCCATAAGACTCATGCTGCACCTGCACACGCCCTTGGTTGGTGGTAGTGGCACATGATGAAGTAGCCAGCAAAGAGGGGCATCACACACCACTAGAACGACATGGCCGCTTCTTCTTCCCCCCCTCTTCTCTCTATAGTGCCAACTTTCTCACAAGGAAGGGGTTGAGCTTCTTGGCGGCAGTGGCGGCGGTAATGGCAGCAGCTTCTTCTTCTCCTTCATGAGCGGCCATGGTAGTGCGACATGCCAAAAATGCAGGGCGAGAGTGAAGTCTCTCTCTCTAGGATGGGTTCTTTTTAAGGCATCACGCCATGCTCTGCACCATCCGATTCTTTTTTAGATGAACTATGTTTGTATAGTATCATCACCTCTAGGATTTTCAAAGATGAAGTGATATATATATATATATAATTTTCTCTTTTGTAAATAAGGTGAAGTTAAATATTTTACTTGATGCTGAGACATGTGAAAAGATGTAGGGGGAAAGAGAGCTTGAGCTCTTGCAAGCTCACACACACTCACAGAAACCCTAGAAGAGAACACAAGGTGAGAGGCTGAAAATTCTTCTTCTTCTTCACACAACAAAAGAGGTCTACAAAGAAGATAAAGTGACTAACACACATAATAGAGTATATACAAGCAGTTCATAATGTGAACACGCTAAGAGGAGTGTATAGATGTGGACTACTTGGTGTAGTCCAGTTGTAGAATCTCTGGCGAAGATATGTTGGTGCCAGCTACCAAACCCACCAGTGATGTAAATGTTGAATGGTCATGCAGGCGCCTTGTGAGTGTCAACTCATGTTGAGCTTGACATCTCAACACTCCCCCTCAAGCTCAACTCTAGCTCATAACCTCCAAGCATATCTTAAAATCAGCGGAGCTTCTTTGCTCCCAAGGCCTTTGTGAAGATGTCCGCGACCTGATCCTATGTGCTGACATAGGCCAAGTCGATGTCTCCCACCAAGAATCTCTCCTGATGAAGTGGTAATGTACCGCACATGATCTTCATGATCTACAACATTCTTTGAGTATACCAAGATATCATCAAAGAAGACAAGAACAAAATCATCCAAGTATTCTCTAAGAATATCCTACATAAGATGATTAAATGTCGCTGGGCATTAGTCAATCCAAATGGCATGACTGTGAACTCATAATGCCCATAGCGAGTATTGAATGTTGTCTTCAAGATGTCCTGTTCCTTGATTCTGATCTGGTAGTACTCAGATTTGAGATCTATCTTTGCGAACATTTGGGTTCCAGTTAACCGATCCAGAAGTTCATCAATCCTAGGGAAAGGATAAATATATTTAATTCTTAATTGATTCAATCCTCTGTAGTCAATACAGAGTCTTAACGTTCCATCTTTCTTCTTTTGAAAGAGAACAGACGCACCCCAAGGTGAGACACTGGGTCTGACAAATCCCTGCTCTAACAGTTATCTTAATTGCTCCTTAAGTTCTATGGCTTTAGGGACTAGCATTTTGCATGCACGTTGGGCCACTGGCTGAGCTCCGGGGGTTAACTTGATCTCATGATCTACTTCGCGAGACGGAGGCATCTCAGTCAGCTCTTCAGGGAACACATCTGCATACTCACTTAACCACTCTGGTTCTTTAGCCTTGCAATTTATGTCTACTGGATTCACCTTAACGGTATAAACAGCTTGCCTCAAGTTCTGAGCCCTTTTAATAATTTAGAAGCCTTGAGTAATTGCAGCACTGGGGATCCGAAAATTCCATTTCCTTGAACTGTATTCCCGTGAAGGTCAAGGAAAGATATGGTGTGTCAGCTTAATTCTTTTGGAGTCAATCCATTCCAAGGATTCCATCATAGATTCCCAAGGGTAGGACTCTGAACTGGCACTCTGTTACGTTCCCATCTAGGCTAAACTAAATAAGGTCTGTCTCAAGGTGTGTGAAAAGAATCTTTCCACTTGCATAGGTTTCCCTGATTTTTGATTTAGGGCTAAGTTACGCAGACATCCTGGGGAAATAAAAGAATGAGTGCTGCATGAATCAATCAAAAGCTTGAATTTCTTACCTTGGTACTCTGCTAGGGTCTGGAGGTTCTATCCAGATGGTTGGTGTCACAATGGTTTCTCCATGCCACCTTGGATGTTTCCACAATTTTCAACCTGGCAAGAGCCATTTTGCTCCTCTCATTGTAGCCGGTGACATCAAAATATTCCTTCATTGCTTCAATCCACTCCTCCGTAGCCTCGCCCAAGGTCTCCCCTTCACCTTTGAAGGGTCCTAGCTGAGTTCTTTGAAGAGCCTTGCGAACGTCGGGGTCAAACTCTTCTTCTTTTCCAGAGAGGGTTTGGCTGACGGCCACAGTTTCCTCGCCTCATGATTCTGCCAAAAATGATATATTATTAAATTTTTATTTTGATATCATCCACGCGATCCTAAGACTTAAGAGCCTCAAAAAATAATTTCTTAAACAAGATAAATGATCTTATTGGAGATCTATGACATATGTCCGGTAACAAATTTTACTTCATTAATTCGTCGATAAACAATCACTTATACAATAGGGAATTTTTCCACAAAACATTTCTTTATTTATAGAAAGGTTGCAATATGTACATAGAGCAGCTCGGCTCTAGAAGTCAAAATCTCCTTGGGAGGACGCATAAGACGACAGTACTGGGCTATAGACATGCCCTGATACAAATATTCCCTTACTGCCAAGGGAGCTACTATCTTCTCCTTAGGAATAAAGCGACTAAGGAGTCTGTAGATTTGGTAGGAAAGTCTGAATTTTTGAGGCCTTGAGTGATATAAAATAACACCATGCATCACTTTCAGCCTCATCAAAATCATGGTAAATGAGAGATTCTGCCTCAGGATCGCACACGGTGTCACAAGAGGCGTGGACATACTACCCTGCAAACCACTTGTGCTTCCATCTCTCCGCTGGGTCAGAAAAATATGAAAATACAATATGTAAATGCTCTTTTTGAGTTTTTATTACAATTTTTTGATAAGAATTCATTTCTCCTTATTAGCTTTCAACAAAGCTCTAATACTAGCTGTGAGACCCCCGCCCCCTTCGCGGTGCCCCCTCCGAGGGTGCTTGCGGCAAAAGTTGTGTTAGCCTCTCGTGTTGAGATATCGAGCTCATCTAGTGAGGCGATGGACACCGATGACCCGCCTGGGAGATAGGCCCCACACTTACACCAATGGCATGGTGAGATCATGGGTGATATGCGGCCAGTGGGATGACAGGCTGTGTGAGTGACAGCCATTCTAGAGACTGGCATAGTTATAACGCCAGTTCATTTAGTTGGGTTCACACTATAGAGAATCCTAGAATGTATTTGGTTGAGTACCTTTTCATATTGGGTGTACTCTTATCTTTGTATATGGTGTGTTGAGTGTTGTGAAGAAGAAGAAGATTTTCAGCATCTCACCTTGTGTGTTCTCTTTTAGGGTTTTGTGAGTGTGTGTGTGCTTGCAAGAGCTCAAGCTCTCGGTACGAGGGTAAGAACTTCATCTACTCTTTCCTATTTGTGTTGGCGACTACACCCTTATGTCGGAAGCTCTACCGGAGGCACCGGCCAACAATCTGTGATTGAGGAGCTTTCTTTGCGGGAGTAAAGCTATAGGGCAACTATACTATCGGACCGTATTTTTCAGGCCGAAAACGCGTTTCAGGCGTGTTAGGACCTCCGTTTTTCAGAAAGCAGGCAATTTCAAGCACTGCGGGGAAGTCATCGATTCTATGCAGAAATCTGTTTGTTGTGCAGACATTGTGTGTGCTGCAAGGAGGTCAACAGTTGCCATTGGGTGTATGTATGCACATTGAGGTCACTAGTTGTGACATTTGAGTGTAGTACAGTACCGCTGTAGGAAATACAGTAGTTTGTGCAGGACAAACCAGAGTGTTGTTTCTGGGAAATTTTTGTGTCTGGCAAGATGTCAAATGATGGCATAAACTAGATTGTTGCTGAGAAGCTTGATAAGAACAACTTCCATGCTTGGAGGTTCAGGTTGACATGGGAAAGGATTACTGCTGGGACTACATAGAAGGTGAGCATGAAGAGGCACCGGAGATACCGGAGATCAATCCGACTGCTGCAGATGTGAAAGACTTCAAGGATTGGAACCAAGGAGCCAGAAAAGTTATGTATTGGCTCTCTTCTATTAGTATACAGGACACCATGATTGGGCACATACAAGATGCCAAGTCCCCCAAGGAGGCGTGGGACACCTTGGTAAAACTCTATGAAACGAATACCAAGGCACGAAAGATATAGTTAAAGAATGAACTTCATACTGTGGAGAAAAAGAGTATGTCTGTGAATGACTATGCATTGAAGATCAAGGGTATTGTGGAATCCCTTGCATCTATTGGCGTTTCAGTAGATGATGATGATAAGGTGGTCTGTCTACGTGGTCTCAGGCCACAATACAAGGTGTTCAAGACATCTATTCAAACTCGAGAAAACATTCCTAATTTCATAGATTTGGTATCTATGTTGATTATAGAAGAGAAGAGCTTGGGTGAAGACCAACAGTCTTCACAAAACAAAAATAGTTCAGAGCAACAGGGCTTCTACACAAGTTCAGGAAGAGGACCAGGTAGAGGAGGCCGTGGTGGACGCGGCCAAGGAGGTGGCGAACAGGTAATCAGAATTATGGCCAGCAGCAGCAGCAACAACATGCCCAGAATTCACAACAACAACAACAACACGCAGGTGGAAGAGGCCAATTTAGAGGCAGGGGGAGTCAAAGAGGTCGTGGAAATTGGCAAAGGTAGCTTAATGATACACGTGGATGCTTTTATTGTGGTAAGCGTGGACATGTGCAGGCAGATTGTTATAAGAAGCAAGCTGACATGCAAAATGGGAAATTGCAACAAAACAACTATGCATCCTCGAGTAGAAACAATGAGGATAATGAAAGGTTGTTCGTTATGCAGCATGTCGTTAATGCCATGTCTGAAAATGTTGAAGCAGCACATAAAGATGATGTATGGTACATTGATTCAGGTGCTTCGAACCACATGACAAGTCATGGGGAGTGGTTCAAGGAGATGAAAAACCTTGAAAGACTAGGTTTTGTGGAAACAGGGGATGACACTGCTCATCCAATTGCCCATGCTGGAGATGTGCCATTGTCTATGCAAGATGGCAAAGTGAAGTACCTTGCAGATGTACTTCATGTTCCAAACATAACAAAGAATGTGGTTTCAGTTGGCCAGATGATTGAGCAGGGTTTGCAGGTTCGGTTTAATCCTGATGGTTGTTATGTTGAAGACTTTAAAGACAAGTGCAAGTTGGTTGCAAAAGGCAACAGAGTGGGCAGAATGTTTACATTGAATGTAAACATGCCTGAAGTGAGTGCTGCGATGTTTGCAAATGGTTCAAGAATTGTTGCAGACACAGACATTTGGCATAAAAGAATTGGACATGTGAATGTGCAACGAATGAAGTTTATGCAGACTAAAGGAATTGTGATAGGGCTACCAAAGTTTAAAGTTGAAGGTATGCAAAAAATATGTGAAGCATGTCGATTTGGGAAGCAAACAAAGCATGTAGTTCCACGTGACAAAAATGTGAGAAGAAATGCACTAGATGTTGTGGATTCAGATGTATGGGGTCCTACGAAGACCATGTCTATGGGAGGCTACAGGTATTATGTGACATTTATTGATGAGGACCACAGAAGGAAAGTGTGGGTATACTTCATGAAGGAGAAGGGTGAGGTGTTCACTCATTTTTAGAATTTCAGAGTTATGGTTGAAAAGCAAACAAGGAAACATGTAAAGTGCCTAAGGTCACATGGAGGGAGAGAGTACTTCTCCAATGAGTACTCTAAATTTTTGAAGAAGAATGGTATTCAGAGACTGTTTACATGTAGATACACTCCGTAGCAAAATGGAGTTGCTGATGAGCAAAAAAACAGGCACATTACTGAGATTGCGCGAGCATTGATGGGAGAGAAGAATATACTGCATAGCTATTGGACTGAGGCTATTTCTACAGCAATTTACATCATGAACAGGACTCCAACTGATGTAACTCCAGAGAAGAGGTTTTCTGGCAGAAAAACTGATTTGTCTCATCTTAAAGTCCTTGGATGCATTGCATATGTGCATGTGCCAGATGAGCTGAGAACTAAGCTAGATCCAAAAGCTGAAAAATGTGTGTTTATTGGGTATTCCCTTGAGCAAAAGGGATACAAGTGTTATAACCCTACTACATATGAGTTGAGGGACGTGAGTTGAGGGTAAGCAAGGGATGTTGTTTTTGATGAGATGAGCAGCTGGTATGTTGATGAAAAAGAAGCTTGGGGCTGATGTGAGTGGAAATGTGGTTGCACAGAATGCAAGTCAGCAATCACAGTCTTTGAGTGGACCGGAAGAGTCCTCATCTAGTGGTTCAGTTTGATAGACCATGGAGTGGCAGGCTGCGTCATAATACCAGTCCTACAAATGTGATTAGTACATCACATAAAGGCAAAAAGAAAGTGATTGAGCCCCTTAGTATGCCTGACATTTCTACAGGGCATTCTCATGTTGATGGAGAGTCTAGTGGCTCAGAGATGAGCCTTGATGTGAGGATCTTGAGATACCAGTTATGAGAACACCTGGTGTAAAGAAGGCTATGGAAGCCATGAATGCAAAGCTACAAAGACCTGGGAGAGTGAAGAATCCTATGCAGAGGTTTACCTATGATGGTTATGTGGCACATCACTATGCATACATGGCAAAAGTTGTACAGGTTGTAGAGCCCACATGCATTGATGAGGCTGTTAGAAATGTGTGTTGGGAGAAAGCTATGGATGAGGAGATGGATGCACTATATGGAAATGAGACTTGGGATTTAGTGCAATTGCCTGAAGGCAAGAAAGCCATTGGATGCAAGTGGGTGTACAAAGTAAAACATAACAGTGATGCAAGCATAAGCAGGTACAAGGCTAGATTGGTAGCCAAACGATATGCTCACACACATGGCATTGATTATGAGGAAACTTTCAGCCCAGTTACCAAGATGGTAACAGTGAGAGTTGTGATAACAGTGAGAGAGTCCATCTCTAGATCCAGAGATGGACATATAGGTTTACTGTCTGTCCCTCTCGTAGTCTAACCAAAATCATTCGATTTAGTTCTATTAACAAGGATTTTCTTCAAATAAACAATTATTTTTGGGTAAATACCAATTTAGTGATTTAATCACATAAAACATCTAAAGATATTCTTTCTACTATTTAATTTCTCAACCTTAATTTCCTAGGTGGAATTATGGTGAAAATTTCTCTTTTGTTATTAAACATTAATTCAAATCTTTCTCTACTTAAATATCATAAAGTTTTTTCTTTTAATTAAATACAAATATCCATTTTTTTAAATACACTTAAAATTCCTCTTTTCCTCATTTAAGGATTAGGTTCTAATTGTCATGGGAATTCCTCTTTTATCATAAAATGAATTTATCTAAAATTTCTCTTCAATTTAAATAAAAATATGCATTATTCCAAATATACCAAGAATTCCTCTTTTTCCATTTAAATGATTGAGTTCCAAATATGATGGGAATTCCTCTTTCATCATTTAAATTTATTCATGCATAAAATAATTTTAACTAAAATTTCTCTTAAAAATTAAATAAAAATATCCATTAATTTAAATATGACAAGAATTCTACTTTTTCCATTTAAATGATTGAATTCCAAATATGATGGGAATTCCTCTTTTATCATTTAAATTTATTTATGTATAAAAATAATTTATCTAAAATTTCTCTTTAATTTTAAATAAAAATATTTATTATATTAATATACCTATTTTTCTCTTTCTCCATTGAAATACATGGATCTCAATTATCATGGAAAGTCATCTTTTATCATAAAAATGAAATTACTAAAAATGTCTCTTTTTCTCTAATTAATTATTTATGCAAAATATTAAAAATTCACTTTCCATGGATATGATGAGAATTATTCTTTTAACATAGGATGACTAATCCTAAATTATTGTAGGAAGTCCTCTTTTCACATTATGCATAAAAATGATTTATGTATAAATTTTTAAAAATTTTACCATAGCTCTGCTCCTATCATTGATAGTTTTTAATAATTTTAAAAATAATAAAACATAGTAATACAATTATGATAGATTAACTATCAATAGATCTAAATCCAATTTGTGGATCTAAATCATAAGTTCATCATAATTTATGTAACATAAAGCATTAAAAAGCCATTTCTTTAGTCTCTAGCTTAACTAGCATAAAGTTTGATTTTAGAATTAAGAATTGCTCCATGAGAAGCATCATTTGAATAGAGAATTGGTCATAGGAATGGCCATTCTTTGGGGAGAGAGAGATATACTTAAAAAACATCCTAAATTAAGCATAAAGATAATCTTTTTGTGATTAATCATTAGAATTCATTAGAGGGCTTCATTTTCATTGAAAAACCATTCATTTGAATACTTCTCAAGCTTGAGAGGGGTTGAGAAGTGAAAACATTTAGAATATGAGAGAAAAAACCATAAAATCACATCTTACCTCTTGATTTTCTTACTTCTCTATTCTTAGAAGAAGCCCCCAACCAATCAATTGGTTAGTATATTGAGGGGAAATCTCCAAGGAAGGTTGAAGAGAGAGAGAAGCTCCAATCTCTCCAAAATGTAGAGGATTTTTAGGGGATAATAGAAAATATGCTTATTCTAATATAATAATGGCATGGTCTAGTTCACAGATGAGAATAAAAAATAATGAGAGTCTATAGGTGAGGGAGGCCACTAACTGAATCCAACTAAGTTCTAGAATTTTCCAGCTTCAGTTTGGCTGAATTTGGACAAGATTTGGACCAGTTTAGCTCCCTTTTTGATTTGGTTTGATCTAGGAGAGAGGAGAGATCAAAATATCTTAATATTTTTGAATTAAAAACTCATTCACATGTGTGCAATAGGCACCTCCTTGAAGTCTCCCCCCTCCTTAATTACCAAGGTGTCAAAAATGTATCATTATATCAAAATATCTTATTTTTTTAGTAATATCTCATAGTTTTTAACTAATAAACCTTGTACTCATTCAACTCTTCATCTTATGTGAGAATTTACTCATTTTTGGGTATTTTCTTCTATTCATTGGATTTATCTCATCTCAACACTTGGATTAATCTTATTAGTCCTTCTTGACATTGTAAAAGGCTGAATTGTGATGCTATTGAGATTGGAGAATATGGGTTTGCCAAGCTCCACTTGTAGTCAATCTTCTGTAGTATCCTAACAAGCCAAGCTCTCCTTCACCAACAAATTGAATAAAAGATGATAAATTACGAAAAGGATGGTTTACTCTTAATGGAGGGTCAACTGGATAGAGATGCCAATCAACCCAAAGATCTATATTTTTCTTCTTAGCTATCCTATGAGCTTGGACAGATTGTGCATCAGTAGGATGGGTTTTTTTAGAGCTGCCATACTCTTCAGGAATACGAATGTGTAAATCAACCTTCCATTTTTTAGCTTCACAAGGGGCTACACACAAGGGGCTACACAAACAGCTTGCAAAGGCTCCATAGCTAAGCAGAGGAAGAAGCTAAAGCAGCAGAGAGATCCTCATAGAGAGAGAGAGAGAGAGAGAGTGAGTGAGTGAGAGAGACTGTTAAAGCTTTGCTGTTGTTTGTTGTTGTAGGTTTAACACAAATCCATTTTTCTAAGTAGAAAATGATATTTTTGATATACAAATATTCTAACATGGAGTTTTTAATCAATAAATTATATTTATGAGAAAAATTAAAAAATAATAATTTTTGGGGTCCCCACAATTTTGGGATCTCATGGATGTAGTGGTTCCTGACAGTTAGTTATGTTTATGGGGTTGTGGGGACCTGACACTTTGTTATGGATGTACTGGCTCTTGATAGGCTTCTTACGACGTGACCCTTGAATTACAAGCTTTTTGGAGGGAAAATTTTATTTTCATCATACATATTGGTTGGGTGGTGTTTTTTCCACCTCAAAATGTAAAAAAATAAAAAAATTTAACTTTTTGGGACCCACCTAAATACGAGAATGTTTTGCTGATGTGGAAGGGAGATATGGTGGGAGTTAATGAGAAAGGAGATTTCAAACTGACAAGAAAGATTCAATTTGTAGAGAGTGAAGATAAAAAGTTCAAAAAGTAAGAGAGAAAGTATGAGAAAAGTCAAAAAGTAAGAGAGAGAGTATGAGAATATTCCCTTTAAAAAGTGAAACTAGGGGGTGTGGCTGATGTGGCAAGGCAAAAAATAGGGGTCATCATAGCCTTTGTCTCCCTTAAGCCCAGCCTTTTAAGCTCTAATCCCTTAAAATTAGGAATTCTTTAGGAGGCCCTTTTTGAGTCCAAAAAATTCCTAATGGATATAGGATGTGAATGAATGTGATAGCATGTGAATCGGGATGTGAATAAATGATAAGGAATGTGAATGGATGTGATGTCATGTGAATCAAGATGTAAATGAATGATATAGGATGTGAATGAATGTGCTAGCATGTGAATCGGGATGTGAATGAATGATATAGGATGTGAATGAATGTGATAGCATGTGAATCAGGATGTGAATGAATGATAAGGGATGTGAATGGATGTGATGTGCTGTGAATCGGGATGTGAATGAACGATAAGGGACGTGAATGAATGTGTTAGCATGTGAATCCGGATGTGAATGAATGAGATGTGATATGTGAAATGGATGTGTGATAAGATGCGATGTAAACTCAATAGATGTTAATGTATGTGAAGTGACGAGATGTATGGGTAGACGCAAGTGGATGAGATCTGATGAGGATAAAAATAAGTGATGAGATAGAAAAAGATGTGATTAGATGAGAATGGGAATACTTATGAAATGAATGTGGATTGATGTGGATTGACGTGTGGATTGATGTGGATGGATGTATGAAAGATGTGGATGGATGTGTGGATAATGTGGATTGATAAGGATGGATGTATGGATAATGTGGATTGATAAGGATGGATGTATGGATGATGTGGATTGATGTGGATGGATATATGGATGATGTGGATTGATGTGTGGGTAATGTGGATTGACGTGAATGGATGTATGGATAATGTGGATTGATGTGTAGATAATGTGGATTGATGTGAATGGATGTATGGATGATGTGGATTGATGTGTGGAAAATGTGGATTGATGTGGATGGATGTATGGATGATGTGGATTAACGTGTGGATTGATGTGGATGGATGTATGGAAGATGTGGATGGATGTGTGGATAATGTGGATTGATGTGGATGGATGTATGGGTGATGTGGATTGATGTGGATGATGTGGATGGATGTATGGATGATGTGTGGATAATGTGGATTGATATGAATGGATGTATGGATGATGTGGATTGATGTGTGGATAATGTGGATTGATGTGGATGGATGTATGGATGATGTGGATTGACGTGTGGATTGATGTATGAAAGATGTGGATGGATGTATGGATAATGTGAATTGATGTGTGGCTAATGTGGATTGATGTATGAAAGATGTGGATGGATGTGTGGATAATGTGGATTGATGTGAATGGATGTATGGATGATGTGGATGATGTGGATGATGTGGATGGATGTATGGATGATGTGTGGATGATGCGATTGGATGTGATTTGATGTGGGGATGATGCAATTGGATGTGATTTGATGTGGGAATGATGTGATGTGATAGGGATCGATGAAGGAAAAAAAAAATTGAAAAGATGAGAAAATATGGGGACTAATGTGAAGGATGTGGAGTTATGAGAAAAGATGGAAATATTGTTGGAACTGTATTTGTATGTGAAATCTGTTTTTAAATGACTGTTTTATGTCAAGAATGCTGGGAAAGCATTTTGACCGTCTTGTGAATGAGGTCGTGGACCTATTTGTTAAAGTTGCAAACTGCTGAGACAGAGAGTCAACGGAGGACGTCTCGCGTAGCAAGGTCGGCCGAGGTCTTGACCAGCCTCGGTTTCATTTAAATGGTGAGCTTCCGGTACAGTGGATGAGGGACCAAGGAAGCGGCCTATGAGTGAAGCGCTAGGTGACCTGCGAAGGATCCTAGAGGGTGCTGACCATACGATGCTCGGGTTAAGATATTGGAACAAGGAGTAAGAGTTGTTTTCTTAATTCGGGCATGGATCTGGTTGATTGACCTTGCTGGTCCTCAACGGATGAGTCCATGGCTCTTTTATATGGATATGTTGGTTGATCTTGTTGATCTTCAACGGCAACTCCATTTTTGTTAAAGTGAATACTTGCCGATTACTATGAGCTAGGAACTATCAAAAAGGCCCCTGAGTGGACAGGGGGGTGAGTGTTCTAGTTGCCAATGATGCCATATATACACCGATGAATGAAGGAATGTTTGGAAATAAGGATTCAACTAGATAATTAGAGGATTATGATCAGTGACACTATGGTTTCATTAAATGATTGTTTTAAAGACCGTTGAATTTGTGAAAAAGGCAATTTCATATTGGGTGTGTAAGTGGTGTGACTAGTTTTACGTTTGCATGAATATCGGGCTAGGGGGCCTCGAAACTCTTTTCCTTGGTACCCGGGACAACGTAACCAAATTCTTAATTGGATCCCATCACTACAGTGGTTGGTGGGCGGTTGGCTAACCCATGGGACTGGATGGGGTTAGGTTGGACTGATGGATCCTTAAACTGAGACTCAAAAGAATCAACAGTTGTGCCTCTCAATGATGAAAAAAGCAATGGTCTCTATGATCCAAGTACAGTCTTTTCCCTGATTTGACTATGGGACTTACGGGTTCGGTAAGATCAGTTCAGTTAGTTAAGGCTTTTGACTACGTTAGAGAAAAGTTATCCTGGAGGAATCGCCCGTGATTTCCGAGCAAGGGAAGTTTTCCGGGTTCGGTTTTGGAAGAACCGATGGATTAGTCTCTTGTCCGGATATCCATGGGTGAGGCCCCGAGTGTGGGACCCTGGCCCATGCAAGAAGTGCTACTTCCGCTGCTAGCACCCCTGAATTCGTTGCACGGTGGGGATAGGGACCTCACAAGAATCATCTGAACCAATGGTATCTTTTGCCCAGATGCAGCAAGAATTCCAAGGTAGCTCAAGAGGTGGTGGAAGAGGCTGAGGTTGCGGTGCCATGCTGCACACTAAAACTTGTCTGTTTTGCTTGGAGGAGGGCCATTGGTGGCCCGAATGTCCGGAGGCAGTAGCATATGATGCGCCCAGAAGGCAGAAAGCAATAAAAGTCATCTAGAAAGACGCGAGTGTTAGTATGGTGCAGTTGGTTGCATTAGATGAACCCCCGACAGTCCATATTGTAACCAGATCCGGCGCTAAGGTGAGGGCACAAGATATCGTGGACAAGGATCCTATCAACCTCTATCATGGGCTTCTCTCAGAATTCTTCCCTTTATTCTCTCATCATTGGGGATACATAGCCGATTATTATAATACATGCATCCTTCATCCAGAAGAACTTGACTCATTTCCTGAGGAGTCTTGCTTTCCTGCATCAGAAGGGTAGAAATAGGGGCAAAGAATTTGTCCTACAAGATTTTCTCCTTTGCTTCCTTGATCAATGGATTTGACACCACTGTTATTGCAAGCAAGGAGGCTTTTCTGCTGAGTGCATCTGCAACCACATTTTCTTTCCCTGGCCGATACTTTATTTCAAAATCAAATTCCTGCAGGGTTTGCATCCATCTCCTTTGACACATGTTGAGATCCCTTTGGGTGAAGATCCACTTGAGACATGATCTTTCATCAAGGTGAACCTTTGTCCTCCCAAAAGATAATGTCTCCACAACTTCAGAGCATACACTACTAAGAGTAACTCCAAGTCATGGACGACATAATTGTTGAGATATCGAGCTCATCTAGTGAGGCGGTGGACACTGATGACCCGCCTAGGGGATAGGCCCCACACTTACACCATTGGCATGGTTGGTGAGATCATGGGTGATATGCGGCCAGTGGGATGACAGGCTGTGTGACAGCCATTCTAGAGACTGGCATAGTTATAGCGCCAGCTCATTTAGTTGGGTTCACACTATAGAGAACCCGTGTATGTATTGGTTGAGTACCTTTCATATTATGTGTACTCTTATCTTGTATATGGTGTGTTGAGTGTTGAGTGAAGAAGAAGAAGATTTTCAGCCTCTCACCTTGTGTGTTCTCTATTAGGGTTTTGTGAGTGTGTGTGTGCTTGCAAGAGCTCAAGCTCTCTTCCCCCCTGCATCTTTTCGTGGTATCAGAGCCTGGTTCGTGCTAAGGGCTGAGCTGCAAGCAAGAGAACCACAAGAAACGGTACGAGGGTAAGAGCTTCAACTACTCTTCCCTATTTGTGTTGGTGACTACACCCTTGTCGGGAGCTCTACAGGAGGCACCAGCAAACGATCTCTGATTGAGGAGCTTTCTTCGCGGGAGTAAAGCTATAGGGCAACTATACTGTCCTATATAGGACAACTATACTGTCCTATATAGGACAGAATTTTCTGGGCCGAAAATGCGTTTGGGGTGCGTCTGGACCTCCGTTTTTCAGAAAGCAGGCGATTTCGAGCACTGCAGGTAAGTCATCGATTCTCTGCAGAACTCTGTTTTAAGAACTGCAGGAAGACAGATTGACTGTGCAAACACTATGGGTGCTTCAAAGAGGTCAACAGTTGCCACTGGGTGTATGTATGCACATTGAAGTCACTGGTTGTGACATTTGAGAGTACTACAGTACCGCTGCAGAAAATACAACAGTTTGTGCAGGACAAACCAGAATTATGGCCAGTAGCAGCAACAACAACAGTCCCAGAATACACAACAACAACAACAACAACATGCAGGTGGAAGAGGCAAATTCAGAGGCAGGGGGAGTCAAAGAGGCCATGGAAATTGGCAAAGGCAGTATAATGATGCACGTGAATGCTATTATTGTGGTAAGCCTAGACATGTGCAGGCAGAATGTTATAAGAAGCAAGCTGACATGCAAAATGGGAAAGTGCAGCAAAACAACTATGCATCCTCAAGCAGAAATAATAAGGATAATGAAAGGTTGTTTGTTATGCAGCATGTCGTGAATGCCATGTCTGAAAATGTTGATGCAGCACAAAAAGATGATGTATGGTATGTGGATTCAGGTGCTTCGAACCACATGACAAGCCATGGGGAGTGGTTCAAGGAGATGAAAAACCTAGAAAGACCAGGTTTTGTGGAAACAGGGGATGACACTACTCATCCAATTGCCCATGTTGGAGATGTGCCATTGTCTATGCAGAATGGCAAAGTGAAGTACCTTGCAGATGTACTTCATGTTCCGAACATAACAAAAAATCTGGTTTCAGTTGGCCAGATGAGATTGAGCAGGTTTCTAGGTTCGGTTTAACCCTGATGGTTGTTATGTTGAAGACTTTAAAGACAAGTGCAGGTTGGTTGCAAAAGGCAACAGAGTGGGCAGAATGTTTACGTTGAATGTAGACATGCATGAAATGAGTGCTGCGATGTTTGCAAATGGTTCAGGAATTATTGCAGACACAGACATTTGGCATAAAAGAATTGGACATGTGAATGTGCAGAGAATGAAGTCTATGCAGACTAAAGGAATTGTGACAAGGCTGCCAAAGTTTAAAGTGGAAGGTATGCAGAGAATATGTGAAGCATGCCAATTTGGAAAGCAAACAATGCATGTATTTCCACGTAATAGATATGTGAGCAGAAATGCACTAGATGTTGTGCATTCAGATGTATGGGGTCCTACGAAGACCATGTCTATGGGAGGCTACAGATATTATGTGACATTTATTGATGACCACACAAGGAAAGTGTGGGTATATTTCATGAAGGAGAAGAGTGAGGTGTTCACTCACTTTCAGAATTTCAGAGTTTTGGTTGAAAAGCAAACAGGGAAATATGTAAAGTGCCTAAGGTCAGATGGAGGGGGAGAGTACTTCTCCAATGAGTTCTCTGAATTTTTGAAGAAGAATGGTATTCGGAGACAGTTTACATGCAGATACACTCCGCAGCAAAATGGAGTTGCTGAGCGAAAAAACAGGCACATTGCTGAGATTGCGCGAGCATTGATGGAAGAGAAAAATATGCCGCATAGCTATTGGGCTGAGGCTGTTTCTACAGCAGTATACATCATGAACAGGACTCCAACTACAGCCATACATGATGTAACTCTAGAGGAGAGGTTTACTGGCAGAAAACCTGATTTGTCTCATCTAAAAAGTATTTGGATGCATTGCATATGTGCATGTGCCAGATGAGCTGAGAACTAAGCTGGATCCAAAAGCAGAAAAATGTGTGTTTATTGGATATTCCCTTGAGCAAAAGGGATACAGATGTTATAACCCTGCTACACATGAGTTGAGGGTAAGCAGGGATGTTGTTTTTGATGAGATGAGCAGCTGGTATGCTGCTGAAAAAGAAGCTGTTGGGACTGATGTGAGTGGAAGTGTGGTTGCACAGAATGCAGGTTAGCAATCACAGTCTTTGAGTGGACCAGGAGAGTCCTCATCTAGTGGGTCTGTTGTTGATAGACCATGGAGTGGCAGGCTGCGTCATAATACCAGTCCTGCAAATGTGATTAGTACATCACCTAAAGAAAAAGAGAAAGTGGTTGAGCCCTTTGGTATGCCTGACATTTCTGCAGGGCATTCTCATGTTGATGGAGAGTCTAGTGGCTCAGATATGAGCCTTGATGAGGAGCTTGGGATCCCAACTATGAGAACACCTGGTGTAAAGAAGGCTATGGAAGCCATGAATGTAAAGCTACGAAGATCTGGGAGAGTGAAAAATCCTATGCAGAGATTTACCTATGATGGTTATGTGGCACATCACTATGCATATATGGCAAAGGTTGTGCAGGTTGTAGAGCCCACATGCATTGATGAGGCTATTGGAAATGTGTGTTAGGAGAAAGCCATGGATGAGGAGATGGATGCACTATATGGAAATGAAACTTGGGATTTAGTGCAATTGCCTGAAGGCAAGAAAGCCATTGGATGCAAGTGGGTGTACAAAGTAAAACATAACAGTGATGGAATCGTAAACAGGTACAAGGCTAGATTGGTAGCCAAAGGATATGCGTAGACATATGGCATTGATTATGAGGAAACTTTCAGCCCAGTTGCCAAGATGGCAACAGTGAGAGTTGTGATAGCAGTGGCTGCGTCAAAGCAATGGTCTTTACATCAGATGGATGTAAAGAATGCATTCTTGCATGGGGATTTGCAAGAAGAGGTGTATATGTTGCAGCCACCTGGTTATGAGGATGTGGGTCACCCCGAGCATGTTTGCAGGTTGAAGAAAGCCTTGTATGGCTTAAAACAAGCACCAAGAGCATGGTCTGACAAGATTTCTGAATATCTTGTCACTATTGGCTTTCATGTAGTCAATGCAGATTTCTCGCTGTATGTGAGACATGGTGATAAAGGGGTTGTGCTTGTTGTCATCTATATAGATGACTTGATCATTACGGGGGACCATGATGCAGAGATCTTTGATGTAAAGATCTTACTTAGACAGAAGTTCGAGATGAAGGATCTCGGGGAGCTCAGATATTTCTTGGGAATTGAGGTTAGGTCAACACATGGTATTGGAGTACTGCAGAGACAGTATGGCTTGGACATGTTGTCCAAGTATGGTATGATAGGCTATAAGCCTATTTCCGTGCCATTGGATCAGAATGGCAAGTTGAGTGCAGATTCAGGAGAGATCTTGGAGGATCCTACTATGTATAGGCGCATAGTAGGAAGCTTGATCTATATGACGATCACCAGACTAGATTTGAGCTATGCTGTTGGGTTGGTGAGTCAGTTTATGCAGGTTCCACAGAAATCGCATTTGGATGCATTGAGATGCATACTGAGGTATGTGAGGTCTACTTTGCATTGTGGACTATAATTATATTCTATGAGACTGGGACAGAGATATGTGTACATGGGTACACAGATGCTGATTGGGCTGGTAGTATCTCAGATAGAAGATCTACCAGTGGATTCATGTTTTCTTTGGGGAGTGCTGCTGTGACTTGGAGCAGCAAGAAGCAGCCTACGATTGCTCTATCCAGTACAAAGGCCGAGTACAGAGGAGCTGCTATGGCAGCATGTGAGGTAGCTTGGTTGAGAAAGCTACTTGCAGATTTGGGTCTATCAGTGGATAGACAAGTTGTCATTTTCTGTGACAACATTAGCAGTATACAGTTGGCCAGGAACCCAGTCTTTCATGCTCGCATGAAGCATATAGAGTTCCACTACCACTTCGTCAGAGAGAAGGTCTTGGCAGGAGAACTTGACCTTGTTTATGTCAGCACAGAGGATCAGGTAGCTGACATCTTCACCAAAGCATTGGGTACAGAGAAGCTCTGCAGATTCAGGGCTTCGCTTTGGTGTACATGAGATGAAGTTGAGCTCGAGGGGGAGTGTTGAGATATCGAGCTCGTCTAGTGAGGTGGTGGACACTAATGACCCGCCTGGGGGATAGGCCCCACACTTACACCACTAGCATGGTTGGTGAGATCATGGGTGATATGCGGCCAGTGGGATGACAGGCTTTGTGACAGCCATTCTAGAGACTGGCATAGTTATAGCGCCAGCTCATTTAGTTGGGTTCACACTATAGAGAACCCGTGTATGTATTGGTTGAGTACCTTTCATATTATGTGTACTCTTATCTTGTATATGGTGTGTTGAGTGTTGAGTGAAGAAGAAGAAGATTTTTAGCCTCTCACCTTGTGTGTTCTCTATTAGGGTTTTGTGAGGAGTTTGTGAGTGTGCGTGTGCTTGCAAGAGCTCAAGCTCTCTTTCCCCCTGCATCTTTTCAATAATTCCTCTCATGTGTTCTGAGTTTTCTCGATTCATAGGCCACTGCATGAACTTTGTGCATCAAAGCACCGCCTAAGGCAAACCCACTGGCATCAGTAACTACCTCAAAGGGTTTGGTAAAATCTGGTAATTTAAGGACATGGTTGGTTACTAAGGCTGTCTTTAGCTTGTGAAAGGCACTTTGACACATTGTAGTCCACTGAAAAAGTGTACTCTTCTTGAGAAGGTTAGTTAAGGGGGATGCTATCTGAGCATACCTAGGTATAAAGATCCTATACCATCCGGTTAACCCTAGGAATCCAGTGACTTCCTTTACTAACTTGGGTTCTAGCCATTTTACGACTACTTGGATCTTTGCAAGGTCAGGAGAAATCCCATCCTTTGACACTATGAATCCCAAGTATTGCACCTGGTCGACACAGAAAGAACATTTGCTCTTCTTTGCAAAGAGTTGGTGTTTCCTTAGGATTTCTAGGACCTTGCGCACATGATCTTCATGGTCTGCAGCTTTAGTTATCTTCTTTAGTTATCTTCCTTAGTTATATTCTTTAGTTATCTTCTCAAGGTGAGTGAAAAGAATCTTCCCACTGGCTAATTCCACTTGCATAGGTTTCCTTGATTTTTGATTTAGGACTAATTTACGCAGACATCGTGGGGAAATAAAAGAATGAGTACTGCGTGAATCAATCAAAAGCTTGAATTGCTTATCCTGGTACTCTGCTGGAGTCTAGAGGACTGAGAATTGATGATTATTCCCCTGATGCTATATTGCTACATAGATGTGTCGTTTCTCTTCCTCTACTTCCTCAACTATGGTGACTGCTCTGGCTGCTGCAGTTTGAGGTGGAACTCTCTCTCTTTGGTTATTCTAATTCTGGAAGGGAGTTCGGAGATTTCTTTGCATGGAGGCTGCAGGCTCAGATGGCACTCTTCTTGGGTTACCTTGATTCTAGCGCGAGGGACTCTGATTGGACTGATATGAAGGAGTTACTCTCTCTGAACTCGGGGACCCTCGCTTCCTTGGTCCATCGAAGGAGATGGGCAATCCTTGAGCTGGTGCCCAAATCCCTAAAATCTGAAGCATTTGTTCTTGCTTCGAAGCACTTCCCTTCGCATTCTGGGGAGAGTCGGAGTTCCTGAGAATGTGCTTCGGCGGGGGAAAGGTCTTCCTTCATTTCTAAAGCTTCCCGTCTCCACATTCTTGTTAGGACCTTGGTGTCTCTTTGGAGGCGGAAAGTTGGAAGAACTTCCTGGTGTCTGAAATCTTTTAGGAGCTAGCTTTGGCGGGACTTTCACGAAGGCTTTGGTGGCAAAGTCCTTCGCCATTCTCACAGCTTCTGCCATGCACACTGGCTTGGCATTCTTGACCAGTGTGTCCAAGGGTTTGTTCATTCCCCAAATGAACATGGCCATGAGTTGCTCTTCATCTAGAGGTGGCGAATAATTGAGTAGAAGAGCGAAGGCTTGGTGATATTCCTTGATGGTTTTTCTCCCCTCCTTTAGCTCTAAGAATTCGTTCATTTTGGTTTCCAAAAACCCAGGGGGACAAAAATCTTCCTCAAATAGGTTTTAAGGTCATTCCAGGACTGAGTATTCCTCTCCAGATGGTTGGTGTCACAATGGCTCCTCCATGCTACCGTGGCTGTTTCCACTATTTTTAGCCTAGCAAGAGCCATTTTGCTTTGCTCATTGTAGTCTGTGACGTCAAAATATTCTTCCATAGCTTCCACCCATTTCTCCACAGCCTTGCCCAGGTTCTCCCCTTCTCCTTTGAAGGGTCTTGGCTGAGTTCTATGAAGAGCCTTGCGAATGTCAGGGTCAAGCTCATCATCTTCAGAGAGAGGGTTTGGCTGACGGCCACGGTTTCCTCGTCTCATGCTTTTGTCAAAAATGATATATTATTAAATTTTTAATTTGATATCATCCACGAGATCCTAAGACTTAAGGGATTCGAAAAACAATTTCTTAAACAAGATAAATGATCTTATTGGAGGTCTGTGACATATGTCTGGTAATAGATTTTTCTTTATCAGTTTGTCCATAAACAATCACTTATACAACATGGAATTTTTCTCCAGAAAATATTTCTTTATTTATATAAATGATCTTATTGGAGATCTATGACATATGTCCGGTAACAGATTTTTCTTTATCAGTTTGTCCATAAACAATCACTTATACAACAGGGAATTTTTCTCCAGAAAACATTTCTTTATTTATATAAAAGTTGCAATATGTACATAGAGCAGCTCGGCTCCAGAAATCAAAATCTCCTCGGGAGACGGATAAGAGGGCAGTACTGGGCCATAGCCATGCCCTGGTACAAACATTCTCTTACTACCAAGGGAGCTATTATCTTATCCTTAGGAATAAAGCGACTAAGGAGTCTGTAGATTTGGCATGAAAAGTCTGAAAGTCCGAGGCGTTGAATGATATAGAATGACACCATGTACCACTTTCAGCTTCATCAGAATCATGGCCAATGAGAGGTTCTGCCTCAGCATGGCATGCTGGTCGCAAGAGGCGTGGACATACTGCCGTGCAAACCACTTATGCTATCCTTATTAGCTTTCAATAAGTCTCTGATACCAGCTGTGAGGTCCCTGCCCCCGAGGATGAGAGGCTAGCCCGGGCGGTCCCTCCAAGACTGGGCCCGGAAGACTCCCCTTGCCCGGAAGGCACGGGCAATTCCTCCATGGGAAAATCTTCTATAACGGGGGAATTACCATTAGGGGAAGGTTGAGGTCTATAGGGGCCCTTTAAGCTGCCATATTATGATTTTAATGACTTTTTGTTAAAACGTTAAGTTTCTTTGACTTTAGATACCTTCTTGTTCTTCAAACGGCTAGAAGTTTAAATTTCAAAGTTTCCCGCCAAATTTGAATTTGAAATCGAGCGACCAAAACTATATCATGTGACATATCTATGGAAAGAGCTCGATGAGTAGATTCTGGATCTGTAATCTCCGACAAATTTTGAGCTCATATGTAGAAGTTATGGACGTCCAAAATTTCAAAAATGTTCCCCTCCCCACTTTTTGGAAATGAAAAGTACAAAAAGGCATCTTCTAGAGAATCTTTTGATCGCCTTTAATCACCCAACATTTTTGTATACATGGCATCACACGATTAGCTCTTTTCCTTAATAACCTTTTACTCACATGGCATCTTAAAGGGCCCCTATAGACCTCAACCTTCCCCTAATATCTAGCAAGTCAAAGTCTTAACTAGTTAAACTGATCTGAGCGAACCTGAAGTCACATAGTCAGATCAAGAAGAGACATGCACTTGGTCCATGAAATCACTGCTTTTTTTCTCATTTATGAGGCACAGGCGCTGATCCCCTCCCCGCAGAACACGGTCTTCTTAGGATTTAAACTAATTAACGTAACTAATCGTATCTAGTTGTTTCTCAGCACTCCTCCGATCCAACCTAACCCCCTCCGGCCCATGGGTTACCACCCGACCACTGTATTGGTGGAATTTCTTTATAAAGCTTTGGTTGTGTTTTTGCCCGGGTACCGAGGAAAAAAATTCCCAGGCCCCCTAGCCGACGATTCTTGCAAAAATTAAGGTAGGCATACCACGTACACACCCAATATGAAATTACCATTTATAATAGATTCGACTGGCTTTAAAACAATCTTTCAATAGAAATCATAATATTTTTTATCATCATTTTTTAAAATTCTGAGTCCATTGTATTACAATAATATCCTTTGGACTCTCCGTTGAAGACCAGCTGACCAACAACGAGATCCAGTATCAAAATTTGGTTCCCAAAAATCTTTTCTTTTAGTCCATCTGAAATCTTCCTCGACGTACGCATGGGTGTCCTAGCAACCGCGAGCCCGTGCATCGCCTGGTCAGAACCCTCTAGGATCCTCCTTAGGTGTCTTAGCACTTCACTTAGGGACCGCTTCGTCAGTCCTCGCCCATCATACCGGAGGCGCACCATTTTAACCGTACCAAGGCTAGTCAATACCTTGGCAGGCTTTGCCGTGATGAGCGACGTCCCTTGACGACTCCCCACCAGCTGTTCCAAAGAACCTCCTCTTAGAAAAACATAAGCCAAATGCTTCCTCCAGCATTCTAGCATAAAAGAGTCCTTTGAATAAAAAAAATAGCGGTTCCAATCAAGTAAAATTCCAATTTGAGATTGGTTCCAAAAACCCTTTTTCCATGATTACTAGTTTCATAATGAGGATCCTTGATCTCTCATCAGGGTAATCTACCCATCATTCAGTCTGATTGTCCAACTAGATTCTTGGTGTGGTGAGTTCGGCCAGGAAAAACTAGTTTAGTTCTGGTAGTCTATTCTTTGTGAACTAGAATTGGTCACAAAGTTTTTACTTGATTCAGATCGAGAGATGGACAAGTAGGTTTACTGTTCGTCCCTCTCGTAGTCTAGCCAAATTCATTCGGTTTAGTTCTACAAGAATTCCCTTCAGATAAACATCTAGTTTTGGGTAAATATCCATTTAGTGATTTTACCAATTAAAATATCCAAAGATATTCCTTCTATCACATAATTTCTCAACCTTAATTCATTAGGTAGAATTATGGTGGAAATTTCATCTTTTGATACTAAAATTTAATTCAAATCCATGTTTTCTTAATTATCATAAAAATTCTTCTTTTTAACTAAATATCATACCTATTTTTTTTGAATAAACTTGACATCCCTCTTTTTCTCACTTTAATGAGTGCAATCCAATTATCATGGGAATTCCTCTTTTACCATAAATTAAATCTATTTAAAATTCTTCTTAAAAATTACATAAAAATATCCATTAATTCCATTAAGCTAAGAATTCCACTTTTCTTATTTAAATATTTGAATTCCAATATGGTGGGAATTCCTCTTTCATCATTAAAACTTACCTATGCAAAAAGATAAATTTAACTAAATTTTCTCTTAAAATTTAAATAAAAAAATCTCCATTGATTCCTTTACACTAAGAATTACACTTTCCTCATTTAAATATTTGAATTCCAATATGGTGGGAATTCCTCTTTCATCATTTAAATTTATCTATGCAAAAAGATAAATTTAACTAAAATCCTTCTTTAATTTTTAAATAAAATATACATTATTTTAGTATCCTAATTTTTCTCTTACTTCATTGGAATACATGAATTTCCATTGTCATGGGGATTACTCTTTTAACATAAAGATGAATTACTAGAAATTCCTCTTTTTCCTAATTAACTATTTATGCATAAACAAAAAAATCAAATTTTTCATGATTATAATGAGAATCATTCAATTAATCTAGGATGATGAATCCTAGAATATGGTAGAAAGTCCTCTTTTCATATTATGAATGAAGATGATTTATGTGTAAATTTTTTAGAAATTTTACCATATCTCCGTTGCTATTACTGATAATTCTCAATAATTTTAAAAACATAAAGTTTAGTAATATCATATGATAGAATAACCATTAATTGGATCAATATCCAATTATGGACTTGTTTCCTAATTTTTCCATGAATTAAATAGCATAAAAGCATAAAAAAGCCACTTATTTGGCCTCAATTTGACAAGCATGGAAATTACTTTTAGATTGGAGAATTGCTCCATGAGAAGCTTCATTTGAATATAGAATAGGTCATAGGAATGACCATTCTTTGGGGGAGAGAGAGAAATGCTTTAAAAAAAACATTATAATTTAAGCATAACTGGAAATTTATGTGTTTTATCACTACAATTCATTAAAGAACTTCAATTGTATTAAAAAGCCATTCAATTGAATGCTTCTCAAGCTTGAGAGGGGTTGAGAAGAGAGAAAAATTTTGAGATTAAAACAAAAAGACCATAAACCACACTTTACCTCTTAGATTTCTTGAATCTTTAATCAAAGTAGAGGCCCCCAACCAATCAATTGGTTTGGTATGTTGATGAAGACTCCAAGGAAGATTGAAGAGAGAGAGAAGCTCCAATCTCTTCAATTTGTAGAGGGTTTTTGGAGGATAATAGAAAATAAGCTTATCTTTGAGTAATACCAGCATAGTTTACTTCATAGATGAGAATACAAAAGAATGAGGGTCTATTTATAGGTGAGGGAGGCCACTAACTGAGTCCAACTGAGTTATAGAATTTTTCAGCTTCAATTTGGTTGAATTTGGACAAGATTTGGACCAGTTTGGCTTCCTTTTTTATTTGGTTTGATCTAAGAGAGAGGAGAGACAAAAATATCCTATTATTTTTTAGTTTAAAACTCATCCACACATATGCAATAGGCGCCTCCTTGAAGGGCCCCCTTCTCCTTACCAATGTGTAAAAAATGAATGATTACTCTAAAATATCTCATTTTTTTATTAATGCTTCATAATTTTTGACTAATAAATATAATAATCAGTCAACTCTTCATCTTATGTGAGCATTTACTCAATTTTGGGTATTTTCTTTTATTCTTTGGATTTATCTTATCCCAACACTTGGATTGATCTTATTAGTCCATAATAGGAACCTTAATTGGACCATAATCTAAAATTTTTAGAAAATCTTGACCCTTAGGCTAAGGTCTTCTAAATCATTTTTTATTAATTCCAATTGCAAAATCTATTTTGATTTTTTATTTCAGGGAAATATTTTTTTTGATATTTATAGAATTATTGTTAATTGTTCAATGCTTTAAATTAAGGAAATGAAAATCTTACTATTATTTTATGAAGGTGTCAATGCTAATTATTTATCCAGAAATATCCCAATATTGATTTACCACTCTCTAGAAATTTTTATCTCACTAGGCCAAACAAGGAAAAATAATATTTTCTTGTATTCAGAAACATAGACTGATTACAAGGGATTGAAGTAGAGGCTTATTAGTTATTCAGGCTGAGGAGGAATCTTACACTTCATCTTATGTGAGCATTTACTCATTTTTGGGAGATTTTCTTTTATTCTTCAATTTATCTCCTCCCTACATTTGGATTAATCTTATTGGTCCATAGGACCTTAATTGAAGCATAATTCAAAAATTTCTTAAAATCTGGACCTTTAGGCTAAGGTCCTTTATAACTATTTTTAATTAATTCCAATTGCACATAGGAAAGTTCTTTTTGAATCTCTGTTTCAGGGGAAACCATTTTAGACACTAGGAGGATTTTTATAGCCAAAAATATCTCAATTTTTAATTACCTCTCTCTAGACATTTTCTCTCTCTAGGCCAAAACAGGGTAAAACAGGATCTTTCTTTTATTTCAGAGAGGGAAATAATTATAAGATCAGAAGGGGAGGTTCTTACACCTGCACACCTCAAAAGCCGAAGGGAGGAATCTTACATCCTACCCCACGTAAAAATGTGAGATGTCCTCATCTCGCAAAAATTAGAGGGGAACTCTTTCCCTTAAGATCCAACTAATTTTTGGGGTTCCTTATAGTCTGGTGAACCCAACAGAATCGTGGGATAAAGATCCCTTATATAAAACTCATCATCAAATAACAATTCACTTAGATCATAACATTCAAATCCTTATCACAATAATGGTCCACGATTAGACCGAAATTTCTATCTGAATAGTCCTCCATGGGAATTTTCAATTATACAGATTTTTAATTTGACATCCCTTAACTTGATCGACTGCGTCAAGTGTTAACAGCAGCAATCTATCATCACAATCCACTAATCTCATAGTGATTTGCTGAAGTCATTAACGTCATTCCAGTTAATGAACATCATCATAGGGACTCATCCCATTCATCCTCATTGTGGTTTTGCTCAGCTTATTACATTTCAACCAAAATTCAAGAATCATTATTTTTCAATCAAAATCCAAATCAACTCATCAGTTCTCAACCAGAATTTAAAAATCATATCAATCACATTCGAATTCATCATCTGGATAGCATTTATGCTCATAATTTCAAGTCTTAGATTTACTCGTATATACTGCTAGTAAAGAGCTACAGTTATATCCTCGGTATATACGGGTAGTCACCGTCCTGGAACTATAAGGTAAATACCATCATGTCTAGGTCTCAAGCAAGTCAAGGATTCCATGTAATTGTGGTACTTCCATCTAAAGACCCAATTACCAATTTATGAATTTCAGTCTCTGAATAACAATTTGTATGCATTTTATCACACACTTACAACCTTTTACTGCTACTTCATAAATTTTTGACATTTTTGGCTTCTTTGTTGATCCACATTAGCCAATTTTCTCTAATACCATCTGTGAGATCCCTGTCCCCACCGCGCAACAACGAATTCAGGGGTGCTAGCAGCGGAAGTAGCACTTCGTCCCAATTTGAAGTAAAGTACTCTAATCTATTCAATTTTCACTTTCTAAAGAGTAAACAACAAGAAAAGTTTAAATCAATTTATTTGTTACTCATTTTAGGATAAAGAAGGGCTAAATTCTTAAGGAAGAGAAGGGGGTGGCCTTTTCATCAAGGCATAATATCAAAATTCACTTTAATCAACTAAAAAAAAGCAAAGAAATCAGAAAACCATAGATTAGAAATTAAAAAGTAGAATTTTTAGCTTGCATGGAGTTTTGCGAGATTTCCTTTGGCTTGAGGGATTGAGGGTTCTACTCTTGTTTGGATCAAGAGTGGCCACCAATTCTTTTGGAGAGGATTAGTCAAAAACAATTGAATTATCAAGTGAATTCAATGTATTTGGCTCTGGGAGGAGTAGAGTAACAGTGCATAAACACTATTAACCTTTTACAAAGGAGGAGGCTTCTATTTATAGGAAAAAATGAGCCTCTAACCAAGCAAACTGATTCTAGAGTTTTCCAAATCAGTTTGGTTAAATTTTCACCGTTTTTGGGTCAGTTTAGCTCACTTTTTGGATCTAGTTAAAATAGGAGAGAGGAGAGATGAAAATAACTCATTATTTATGAGTTTAAAACTCCTTCACACATGTGAATTAGGTGCCTCCTTCATGAGGGGAGATCCCCACACTGAGGTGTCAAAAATGCATCCTTTCCTCTAAATATATCTTCTTTTTTAACTAATAAGCCTTGTCCTTGGTCAACTCTTCATCTTATGTGAGCATTTACTCATTTTTGGGGGATTTTCTTTTATTCTTCAATTTATCTCCTCCCTACATTTGGATTAATATTATTGGTCCATAGGAAGCTTAATTGGAGCATAATTTAAAAATTTATGAAAATCTAGACCCTTAGGCTAAGATCCTTTATACCTATTTTTGATTAATTCCAATTGCACATTGGAAAGTTCTTTTTGAATTTCTATTTCAGGGGAAACCATTTTAGACACTAGGAGGATTTTTATATCCAAAAATATCTCAATTTTGAATTACCTCCCTCTAGACATTTTCTCTCTCTAGGCTAAAATAGGGTAAACATGATCTTTCTTTTACTTTAGAGAGGGGAATAATTATAAGATTAGAAGGGGAGGTTCTTACACCTGCACACCTCAAAAGCCGGAGGGAGGAATCTTACACCTGCAGATGCCATTGAAGCAGGCCCAGGCCCTGACAAGAACGATGGAAGAGATGATGGCTAGGGCAATCTACCGCCACCACCCCCATGACCCTCTTCTTCCCCACCTCCCCCACCATAACCCAGTTCCTCTTCCACCCATATCAGTAGCTAACCACCACCATCTCCACCCCCGTCGGGCACATCCACCCTCCCAATCTTCCATGTATAACCTTCTTCTCCACACATCCATTTTTCCACCCCACCTCCATCACCCCCTTTTTTATCATTGTAGCTAGGAATGCACACTCCACCTCCACTAAACCCCTACCCATCCTTGATGCTAACCTCACTAGGGACCCTCTGCATCCACACCCCCATCGCTGACACACCAGCCCTCCACATACCAAAACCTTGAAGAAGGAGAGATTCTGTTGCCGCCCCATCACTAGAGCATGAGGAGGTCAACCCTCTACTCAACCCTCTCAACTGGTAGGATCCCCTTAACCGTATGGAGTTCGAGTAGGCCATTGCCATTCTGCTTGATCGACGACTCCAGGCAGATCCTATCACCCGGTTCACAAACCACATGGACATCTATGTCCTGCCTCCTTACCTCGACGCGCAAAGCATGACCAGTGGGCGCGGCGAGACCACCCCCCCAGGACACGCAGAGGATACCACTGGTCACCCACCAGGCTGCTCTCCACATCACGTTTGAACTCATGGGCAAGCAGCCCGTGACCCTTCCTCACCAAGCCTTTCATCTGCTGGGACGCACCTCATGCATTTTACATTAGCCAAGATTACCTCCTGGTATTATGAAAGTGGGCGTGGAATGTCTTCCATGAGAAACAGAAGTAGAACCCCAAGTTGAAATTCAACTTTCCTTGGTTCACTCCCGTGCTGCTGTCAGCGTAGAGTAGCCATGTACCAAAGAAACTATGGTCCGACGCATGCATGATTTCATCCACCTACTACAACCAAGTCCTTGACCCAATTGTGATTGTAAAACTATTCAATTCTTTAGCTTGATCATCACGCTATTGAAGTCTTTTCCTGATTGGGACCAATACTTTGAAGGCGCACAGGTTTTGGCCTTTGACATCAACAAACACCCTCATTCTTGGGTACTATGAACACATCATGTGGATGCTCGCCTAGCGCTACAGACCTTTAAAGATACGATGGAGATCACCTTTTGGAGATCACCTTTTGGAGACAAGCTACAAGGTATTCCATATTGAGATGTTAAGCTCAACATGAGCTAACACTCACAAGGTGCTTGCATGAAGATACGATGGAGATCACCTTTTGGAGACAAGCTACAAGGTATTCCATATTGAGATGTTAAGCTCAACATGAGCTAACACTCACAAGGTGCTTGCATGAGCTCAACATGAGCTAACACTCACAAGGTGCCTGCATGACCGTTTAACATTTATATCACTGGCAGGTTTGGTAGCTGGCACTGACATATCTTTGCCAAAGATTCTACAAGCTCGACTACACCAACTAGTCCACATCTACCCAATCCTCTTAGCGTGTTCACATTATGGACCACTTATATATACTCTATTATGTGTGTTAGTCACTTTATCTTCTTTGTAGTCCTCTTTTGTTGTGTGTGAAGAAGAAGAAGAAATTTTAGCCTCTCACCTTTTGTGTTCTCTTCTAGGGTTTGTGTGCGTGTGTGTGTGCTTGCAAAAGCTCAAGCAGCTCGTAGACTGTCACCTACTTTCTTTGTAATTAGATATGGCCCACAATATCTGGGGGATAACTTCTTGTACTTCCCAAGAGATAGAGAACTTCTTTTGGGCCGTACTCTAATGAAGACCATATCTGCTTCTTTGAATTCTCTGTCTGTCCTCTTCTTATTAGAATACTGCTTCTGTCGATCCTAGGCAGCTTTAATATCTTTACGAATTGACTGCATCTACTGCTCCATGTCGTCAAGCATCTGTCTGGACATCTCGACCCCCTAATCAATGGGTCGGACCAAGTTAATGGAGTTAAGCAATCTTGTCCATACAGAGCTTTAAAAGGGCTCATCCCGATCCTTCGGTGATAAGAAGCATTGTAGGCAAACTCGACTAGGTGCAGATTGCTTAGCCACTTCTTGGGTTCTCTGCCCCACAGCATGACCGAAGTATATCTTCGATTACTTGGTTTACCCTTTCAGTTTGACCATCGGTCTCAGGGTGATAAGCTGTGCTGAGATCCAAGAAAGTTCCCATTGCTTCGAAAAATGCAGTCCAGAACCTTGAAGTAAACTTGGGATCTCGATCACCTACTATTCTCCTGGGTAGGCCATGCAATCTGAAGATTTCTTTGAGGAACACTCTGGCCACATCCACTGCAGTGTAGGTTTCTTTTACTGGGATCAAATGGGCAACTTTGGTTAGTCTGTCAACTACCACAAAAATAGAGTTGTAACCTGATTGCACTGAAGGTAATCTAGTAATAAAGTCCATACTGATACATTCCCACTTCATCTGGGGGATGTCCAATGGATGTAACTTTCCAGGCATTTTTACTCTTTCAGCTTTGACTTTCTGGCATGTCAGACATTAACGTACATGATTCAATACATCCTTTTTCAGAATAGGCCAAAAGAAGCTTTTCTTTACAGACATGTAGGTTTTGATGAAACCTGGATGTCTTGCTATAAGGCTGTCTCATGGGCTTCATTCAGAATTTGGTCCTTGGTTCCCTCATCATTGGGAATTCATAGCCTGCAATTATAATACATAATGCCATCATCCACGCTGTACCCTTGAACTTTGTTCAACTCCTGAGGAGTTTCGCTTTCTTGCATAAGTAGGGTAGCAATAGGGCCAAATGCCTTTTCCATTTGTCTTTTTCTGCCTAGGAATATCAATCTGAGCATTGCAGTATGGACAAGGCCATCTTGATGTCGCGCCTTGAGCACAACCCATCATTCATTTAATTGTCTTCAAATCTCCCCCAAGATGCGAATCCACCTTGAACTTTCCTATGTTTTCTACATCTAGAAGTTGAACTTTCCTATGTTTTCTACATCTAGAAGTTGACCATCGATTTGCTTTTTGATTACATCTGTTATCCAGGGAGTCCTTTCAAACATCCATGTCAATACCTCATGTGTCTCCTTCGATACCTCGAATGCACCAAGCCACCAGACCTCTTTCTTAGATTGCACACTAAAACTTGGTTTGGTAGTCTTTTCCCATGCACAGATCATGGCCTCATTCATGAGTGCAATGCTCATATGTTCCAACTTCTAACCTTTCACAATTTGGCACTCATCTAGCTTGAGCACAAATGAAAGTGTGCTCCCCAAAAATGCAAATAAATGGTAATTTACAATATTCAAAACAAAATAATCGTCTTCATTTTCTACTGAAAAACATGAAAGCAATTGCAAGTTCTCACCTTCTAGTGAAAGACCATAGAACTTCACCATAGCTTGTTGTAGTCTCTCAATATGAATAAAGATGTTATTGTAAGCATCATAGTGAAATTTTATACTTGTTGTCTTGAATTTCCTCGACCCTGTGTCTAATGTTAGTGTGCCCTCAATGTGATAAAACTGTCATATAGCTCGCTGCACATCATCATCATTGATATGCTTGACATTGTGAATCACCTTGAGTGTAGGAAATAAAGTGCCAGTGATTCCTTGTCTTAGAAATGCATCTTTTACAACCTGGCGGATTTCTTGGTACCCTTTCATGCTGATTCCAGCTGCATCACAAGCATGTTGAATTAATAAAGAATCGATGGAGGTGGTAATCTCGCTCACTGCATTGCTGACAACATCTGTATTTTAGGATGATGAGGGTCAGTTATAATTGAGAGAATATCCTTGGTATTCAGAATGGCTTTCACCAAATCCTTCCATCTCTCTTCATTAGAACCACACTCTTGCAAAAAATTCCTGGTAGAACACAAATCATGACTATTTTGTTTAAATCACTGAGTGCATAATGAAAGTTTATGTTACTTACTTTGTTGTACGAATCCTTTTCTTCTGTGCTCCACCTTTAAACACAAGAGATTCTATAGCAGCCAATGTCTTTTTGCATTCATGACCACCATTTGGCATTGCTTTGAGTCATTTGATAAGTTCCTCTAGCCTTTGAATCTTTGCATCCTTCTCCACATTCTCTACGAGGATCTCTTTCATTTTATCTCTGATGATGTTTTAAGTCCTTCTTGACATTGTAAAAGGCTAAATTTTGATGCTTGCAATTGAGATTGGAGAATATGGGTTTGCCAAGCTCCACTTGTAGTCAATCTTCTATAGTATCCTAACAAGCCAAGCTCTCCTTCACGAACAAATTGCATAAAAGATGATAAATTGTGGAAAAGGAGGGTTTGCTCTTAATGGAGGGTCAACTAGATAGAGATGCCCATCAACCCAAAGATCTACATTTTTCTCCTTAGCTATCCTACGAGCTTGGACAGATTGTGCATTAGTACGATGGGTTTTTTTAGAGCTACCATACTCTTGAGGAATACGAATGTGTAAATCAACCTTCCGTTTTCTAGCTTCACAAGGGGCTACACACACAGCTTGCAAAGGCTCCATAGCTAAGCAGAGGAAGAAGCTAAAGCAGAGAGATCCTCATAGGGGGAGAGAGAGAGAGAGAGAGAGAGAGAGAGAGAGGGAGTGAGTGAGAGACTCTTAAAACTTTGCTGTTTGCACGTTTAACAGGTTTAACACAAATCCGTTTTTCTAAGTAAAAAATGATATTTTTGATATACAAATATACTAACATGGAGTTTTTCATCAATAAATTACATTTATGAGAAAAATTAAAAAATAATAATTTTTGGGTCCCCACAATTTCGGGATCTCATGGATGTAGTGGTTCCTGACAACAATTAGTTATGTTTATGGGGTTGTGGGGACCTGACAGTTAGTTATGGATGTACTGGCTCCTAACACACTTCTAACGTGACCCTTGAATTACAAGTTTTTTGGAGGAAAAAATTTATTTTCATCATACATATTGGTTGGGTGGTGTTTTTTCCACCTCAAAATGAAAAAAAGTAAAAAATAAAAAAATTTCACTTTTTGGGGCCCACGTAAATACGAGAATGTTTTACTGATGTGGAAGGGAGATATGGTGGGAGTAAATGAGAAAGAAGATTTCAAGCTGACAAGAAAGATTCAATTTGTAGAGAGTGAAGATAAAAAGCAAGAAATGTATCTTCCTTGGATATAGTACAGAGTCGAAGGCTTATCGACTATTTGATCCAGAGGCTAAGATCAATGAAGCAAAGGAGAAAATCTTGGAGGACAAATTCTTTGCCCCTATTGCTACCCTACTGATGTAGGAAAGCAAGACTCCTCAGGAAATGAGTCAAGTTCTTGGATACAAATTGGATGAAGGATGCATGTATTATAATAATCGGCTATGTATCCCCAATGATGAGGGAATAAAGGGAAGAATTATGAGAGAAGCCCATGATAGCCTGATAGCTGGACATCCAAGGTTTATAAAAACCTATATGTTTGTGAAGAAAAGCTTCTTCTGGCCAGGACTCAAAAAGGATGTACTTGATCATGTGCGGAAATGCTTGATGTGCCAAAGAGTCAAGATGCCAGGGAAACTGTAGCCTCTAGACATTCCACAAATGAAGTGGGAATGCATCAATATGGACTTTGTCACTGGATTCCCTTCAGTGCAATCAAGTTACAACTCCATTATTGTGGTAGTTGACAGGCTAACCAAAGTTACCCATCTGATTCCAGTGAAAGAAACATACTCTGCAGTGGATGTTGCAAGAGTTTTCGTTAAGGCGATCTTCAAATTGCATGGTTTACCCAGGAGGATAGTAACAGAGATCCTACATTCACATACCCAGGAGGATAGTAAGTGACAGAGATCCCAAATTCACATCGAAATTCTGGACACTGTGTTCTTTGAAGCAGTAGGAACTTTCTTGGATCTCAGCACAAACTATCACCTTGAAACTGATGGCTAGACGGAATGGGTGAATCAGGTAATAGAAGATATCCTTCGCTCATGCTGTGGTGGCAGGGAACCCGAGAAGTCATCTGCATCTGGTTGAATTTGCTTACAATGCTTCCTATCATCGGAGCATTGGGATGAGTCCTTTCAAAGCTTTGTATGGACAAGATTGCCTTACACCGTTGGTCTGACCCATTGATCAGGGTCGAAATGTCCAGACAAATTCTTGATGACATGGACCACCAGATGCAATCAATCCGTAAATACATAAAGGCAGTCCAAGATAGACAAAAGCATTATGCAGATAAAAAGAGGTTAGAGAGAGAGTTTGAAGAGTAAGATATGGTCTTCATTAGAGTACGACCAAAAAGAAGTTCCTTATCCTTAGGGAAGTACAAGAAGCTCTCTCCCAGATATTGTGGGCCGTATGTTATCATAAAGAAAGTGGGCGATCTAGCTTACAAACTTCTTCTGCCTCCCCATCTCAAGGTACATGATGTATTCCATGTGAGCTTGCTTTAAGAAGTATGTACCTAGCCCGAGTCACATGCTTAATGATGAACAATTGATCTATGGTACTCCAACCTGAGGAAATCCTTGATGTTTGGGAGAAGATTCTCAGGAGCAGAGTCCTCAGAGAATTCTTAGTAAAGTGGAAGTTCTTCCCTCTAGAAGACGCCACCTCGGAGAAAGAAGAAGAGCCGACGAAGGATTACCCCCACTTTGCGAGATGATGAGGACATCTCGCATTTTTCAAGTAGGAGACGATGTAAGGCTCCTCCTCAGCCTGAATAACAAATAAGCCTCTGCTTCAATCCCTCTGTTTCTGAATACAAGAAAATATTATTTTTCCTTGTTTGGCCTAGTGAGATAAAAATTTCTAGAGAGTGGTAAATCAATATTGGGATATTTTTGGATAAATAAATTCTACAAATATCAAAAAAATGTTTCCCTGAAACAAAAAATCAAAATAGATTTTCCAAGATGCAATTGGAATTAATTAAGAATGATTTAGAAGTCCTTAGCCTAAGGGTCAATATTTTCTGAAAACTTTGGATTAGGGCTCCTATGGACCAATAAGATTAATCCAAGTATTGGGATAAGATAAATCCAAAGAATAAAAGAAAATATACAAAAATGAGTAAATGCCCACATAAGATGCTAAGTACTAGATTTATTAGTTAAAAATTATGAAGTATTAATAAAAAAATAAGATATTTTAGAGTAATCATTCATTTTTGACACATTGGTAAGGAGAAGGGGGCCCTTCAAGGAGGCACCTATTTCACATGTGTGGTTGAGTTTTAAATAGGATATTTTTATCTCTCCTCTCTCCTAGATCAAACCAAATCAAAAAGGGAGACAAATTGGTCCAAAACTTGTCCAAATTCAGCCAAACTGAAGCTGGAAAATTCTAGAACTCAGTTGGACTCAGTTAGTGGCCTCTGTCACCTATAAATAGACCCTCATTCTTTTGTATTCTCAACTGTGAACTAAACTATGCCGGTATTACTCTAAGATAAGCTTATTTTATACTATCCTCTAAAAACCCTCTATAAATTGAAGAGATTGGAGCTTCTCTCTCTCTTCAATCTTCCTTGGAAAACTTCATCAACATACCAAACCAATTAATTGGTTGGGGGCCTCTACTTTGATCAAAGAATCAAGCAATCTAGGAGAGGTAAAATGTGGTTTATGGTCTTTTTTCTTTAATCTCCAAATGTTTCTCTCTTCTCAACCCCTCTCAAGCTTGAGAAGCATTCAATTGAATGGCTTTTGAATACAATTGAAGTTCTTTAATGAATTGTAGTGATAAATTACATAAATTTTCATTTATGGTTAAATTATAATATTTTTTTAAACATCTCTCTCTCTCCCCCAAAGAATGGTCATTCCTATGACCTATTCTATATTCAAATGAAGCTTCTCACATGAAGCAATTCTCTAATCTAAAAGTAAATTCTATGCTTATCAAATTAGAGGCCAAATAAGTGGCTTTTTAATGCTTTTATGTTATTTAATTTATGAAAAAATTAAGAATCAAGTCCATAATTGGATATTGATCCAATTAATGGTTATTCTAATCATAGGGATATTACTAAACTTTATGCTTTCAAATTATTGAGATTTATTAGTAATAGCAATGGAGCTATGGTAAAATTTCTGAAAAATTAACACATAAATCATTTTCATTCATAATATGAAAAGAGGACTTCCTACCATATTCTAGGATTAATCATCCTAGATTAATTGAATGATTCTCTTTATAATCATGAAAATTTTAATTTTTATGTTTATACATAAATAGTTAATTAGAAAAAAGAGGAATTTCTAGTAATCCATTTTTATGCTAAAAGAGTAGTCCCCATGACAATGGAAATCCATGTATTCCAATGAAGTAAGAGAAAAATTGTGATGCTAAAATAATGTATATTTTATTTAAAAATTAAAGAAGGATTTTAGTTAAATTTATATTTTTTCATAGATAAGTTTAAATGATGAAAGAGGAATTCCCACCATATTGGAATTCAAATATTTAAATGAGGAAAGTGTAATTCCTAGTGTAAAGGAATTAATGGAGATTTTTGAGAAATTTTAGTTAAATTTATCTTTTTGCATAGATAAGTTTAAATGATAAAAGAGTAATTCCCACCATATTGGAATTCAAATATTTAAATGAGAAAAGTGGAATTTTTAGCTTAATGGAATTAATGGATATTTTTATGTAATTTTTAAGAAGAATTTTAAATAGATTTAATTTATGGTAAAAGAGGAATTCCCATGATAGCTGGATTGCACTCATTAAAATGAGAAAAAGAGGGGATTCAAGTTTATTAAAAAAAGATATGATATTTAGTTAAAAAGAAGAATTTTTATGATAATTAACAAAAGATGGATTTGAATTAAATTTAGTGTCAAAAGATGAATTTCCACCATAATTCTACCTAATGAATTAAGGTTGAGAAATTATGTGATAGAAGGAATATCTTTGGATATTTTAATTGGTAAAATCACTAAATGGATATTTACCCAAAACTAGTGTTTATCTGAAGGGAATCCTTGTAAAACTAAACCGAATGAATTTGGTTAGACTACGAGAGGGACGGACAGTAAACCTACTTATCCATCTCTTGATCTGATCAAGTAAAAACATGTGACCAATTCCAGTTTCTAATCAAAGAATAGACTACCCGAACTAAACTAGTTTTTCCTGACTGAACTCACCAAGTATCTAGTTGGACAATCAGACTGAATGATGGGTAGATTACCCTGATGAGAGATCAAGGATCCTTATTATGAAACTAGGAATTATGAAAAAAGGGTTTTTGGAATCAATCTCAAAATGAAATTCTACTTGCATTGGAACCTCTATTTTTTATTCAAAGGACCGTTTTACGCCAGGGCTTATGTTTTTTCTAAGAGGAGATTCATTAGAACAGCTGGCCGGGAGTCGTCAAGGGACGTCGCTCACGACAAAGCCTGCCGAGGTCTTGACCAGCCTCAGTAGGGTTAAAATGGTACGCTTCCAGCACGATGGGCAAGGACTGACGAAGCAGTCCCTGAGTAAAGTGCTAGGACACCTAAGGAGGATCCTAGAGGGTTATGACCAGGCAATGCACGGGCTTGCGCGGTTGCTAGGACACCCATGCGTACGTCTAGGAAGATTTCAGATGGACTAAAAGGAAAGATTTTTGGGAACCAAATTTTGCTACTAGATCTCGTTGGTTGGCCAGCTGGTCTTCAACAGAGAGTCCAGAGGATATTATTGTAATATAATGGACTCAAAATTTTGAAAAATGATGATCATAAATATTATGATTTCTATTATGATCAGAAAGCCAGTTGAATCTGTTATAAATGGTAATTTCCTATTAGGTGTGTACATGGTATGCCTACCTTAATTTTTGCATGAATCGCCGACTAGGGGGCCTGGGAACTCTTTTCCTCAGTACCCGGGCAAAAACACAACCAAATCTTTATAAAGGAAGCCCACCAATACGGTGGTCGGGTGGGCCCGATGGGGTCTGGATCGGAGGATTCTTGAGAAACAACTAGATACAAATAGTTACGTTAATTAGTTTAAATACTGAGAAGACCTTGTTCTGTGGGAGGGAATCAACCGGACTGTGCCTCGTAAATGAGAAAAAAAGCGGTGATTCCATGGACCAAGTGTAAGTCTCTTCTTGATCTAACTATGTAATTTCAAGTTCGGTCAGATCAGTTTACCTGGTTAAGACTTTGACTCGTTAGAGTAATTTCCCCCTTTAGAAGATTTTCCCATGGTGGAATCACCCGTGCCTTCTGAGTGAGGGGAGTCTTTCAGGCCCGGGGACCGCCCGGTCTAGCCTCTCACCCCGGGCATCCACGAGCAAGGCCCTGGAGTGTGGATCCCCGCCTTGCGCGCGGGAGGCCGATGCCGCTTCTGCCGCCGGCATGGTGGGTACCGCGGAGGGAGCAGGGACCTCACATGCATCTTTCCATGCATAGAATTCAATGAAAATAACACTTTCATAATAAAAAAAATTTCTAGTATGCATCTTTCCATGCATAGAAATTAAATTCAATGAAAATAACACTTTTATAATAAAAACAAATTTCTATTATGCATCTTTCCATACATAGAAATTAAATTCAATGAAAATAACACTTTTATAATAAAAACATTTCTATTATGTATCTTTCCATGCATAGAATTTAAACTCAATGAAAATAACACTTTTATAATAAAAAAATTTCTATTATCCATCTTTCCATGCATAGAAATTGAATGTAATGAAAATAACACTTTTATAATTAAAAAAATTTCTATTATGCATCTTACCAGCATAGAAATTAAATTAAATGAAAATAACACTTTTATAATAAAAAGATTTCTAATATGCATCTTTCTATTCATAAAATTTAAATTCAATGGAAACAACACTTTTATAATAAAAAAAATTTCAATTATGCATCTTTCTATGCATGGAATTTAAATTCAATAATTAATATCAATGATATCCATGCATATTCATAGGTGAATATGTACATGGAGTAAATAAAAATATTTCTTTTAGAATGAACAAATGGTGGAGATTACTCTTTTAGAATAACATAAAAATAAACTTTATTTTCCACAAAATTTAAGAAAATTTTACCATAACCTCTTTGTATGGCTAACCATTTTCAATTTTTAACATTCTAATATCAATTTAAAATTAATCCCAATTTGAAGTAAAGTACTCTAATCTACTCGATTTTCACTTTCTAGAGAGTAAATAATAAGAAAAGTTTAAATCAATTTATTTGTTACTCATTTTAGGATAAAGAATGGCTGAATTCTTAAGGAAGAGAAGGGGGTAGCCTTTTCATCAAGGCATAACATCAAGATTCACTTTAATCAACTAAAAAAAGCAAAGAAATGAGAAAAGCATAGATTAGAAATTAAAAAATAGAATTTTTAGCTTACATGGAGTTTTGTGAGCTTTCCTTTGGCTTGAGGGATTGAGGGTTCTACTCTTGTTTAGATCAAGAGTGGCCACCAATTCTTTTGGAGAGGATTTAGTCAAAAACAATTGAATTATCAAGTGAATTCAATGTAATTGGCTCTGGGTAGGAGTAGAGTAATAGTGCATAAACACTATTAAGCTTTTACAAAGGAGGAGGCTTCTATTTATAGGAAAAAGTGAGCCTCAAACCAAGCAAACTGATTCTAGAATTTTCCAAATCAGTTTGGTCAATTTTTGACCATTTTTGGGTCAATTCAGCTTACTTTTTGGAACTAGACTTGAAATAGGAGAGAGGAGAGATGAAATATCTCACTTAATTGATTTAAAATTGGGAAGCAATGATGAGAAAAAAAGGCACCTCCTTCATGAGGGGGAACCCCCACTCTGAGGTGTCAAAAATTCTTTTTTTTAATGTTTCCTTTGGTCCTTCACGCGTCATCTTATGTGAGTATTTACTCATATTTGGGGGATTTTTCTTTATTTCTTCAATTTATCTCCTCCCTACATTTGGATTAATCTTATTGGTCCCTCAGAACCTTAATCCAAAATTTTTAGAAAATCTGGACCCTTAGGCTAAGGTCTTTTGAGTAGATTATAATTTATTTCTAATGCACCTTAGGAAATTCTTTTTAAACTTCTGTTTCGGGGGAATTTATTTTAATAAGAAAGGATATTTTTCCATCCAAAGATATCTTAAAACTGAGTTACCTCTCTCTAAAATATTTTCTCTGAAATATTTTCTCTCTCTAGGCCAAAACAGGTAGAAACAAGATCTTTTATTATTCTGAAAAGGGAATTGATTATAGGGAAAGAAACTGGACATCTTGAGAGGCTGGGGAGGAATCTTACATCTCTTCTAGGGTTTTTGTGAGTTTGTGTGAGCTTGCAAGAGCTCAAGGTCTCTTCCCCTTACATCTTTTCATGGTATCAGAGCCTGGCTCATGCTAAGGGCTGAGCGGCAAGCAAGAGAAGCATAAGAAGCAGTACGAGGGTAAGCGCTTCATCTACTCTTCCCCTTTGTGTTGGCTACTACACCGTTGTCGTCGCTCGGGAGGCACCGGCGAGCTCCGAGATGGAGGAGATTTCTTCGTAGGAGCAAAGCTTCAAGGTAATTATATTATCCCTTTGATGCCTCTTTTTGGGTCGAAAATGTGTTTTGTGTGCATCTGGACGTCCGTTTTTCAGTTCGTAGGCGTTCAACACGGGCACTGCAGGTAAGTTTTGATTCTTTGTAGAACTCTATTTTTGGAACTGCAGGAAGGGCGATAGGTTGTGCAGACACAATGTGTACTGCAAAGAGGTCTCAAAGTTGCCATTGGGTGTATGTATACAAATTGAAGACACTGGTTGTGACAGTTTGGGTGCAGTTTAGTACCGCTGTAGAAAATACAACAGTTTGTGGAGGTCAAACAAGAGTGTTGTTTTTGGTAAATTTATGTTGTAGACAAGATGTCTGAAAGATCCTTGCCCTCTCCGCGCAACGAATTCAGGGGTGCAGCAAAAGTAGCACTTCTTGCGCAGGGTAGAGCCTCTCACTCGGGGCCTCGCCCATGGATATCCAAACAAGAGATCAATCCCTCGGTTCTTCCAAAACCAAATCCGAAAAAACTTCCTTCGTCCCCCCCAGAGAGCACAGGCGATTCCTCCAAGATATTTTTATTCTAATGTAGTCAAGGTCATCACTAACCAAACTGATCCGATTGAACCCGTAAGTCTCATGGTCAGATCAAGGAAGAAACTTGCACTTGGATCATAGAGACCAATGCTTTTTTCCTCATCGTCGTCAAGAGGCACAGCTATTGATTCTTTTCCATAGAACAAGACTATCCGAGATTTACTTCATCTATCGTATCATAACAGAATTGAGTCTCATTTTAGGGATCCATCAGTCCAACCTAACCCCATCTAGTCCCATGGGGTAGCCAACTGCCCCCCCAACCACTGTAGTGATAGGATCCATTTAGGAATTTGGTTATGTTTTGTCCCAGGTACCAGGGAAAAGAGTTCCCAGGCCCCCTAGCCGGTGCTTCAAGCAAACTTTAACATAGTCACACCACTTACACACCTAATATGAAATTACCTTTTCACAGATTCAGCTGTCTTTAAAACAATCTTTTAATGAAACCATAGTATCACTGATCATAATCCTCCAAAATATCCGGTTGAATTCTAATTTCCAATCATTCTTTCATCGGTGTACCTATGGCATTATTGGCAACTAGAATGCTCACCACCTGTCCACTCACTCAGGGGCCTTTTCAATAGTTCCTAGCTCATAGTACCTGAAAATATACTCACTTATAAAAATCCAAATGGACTCTTCGTTGAAGATCAGCAAGATCAACCAACAGATCCATATAAAAGAGCCATGGACTCATCCGTTGAGGATCAGCAAGGTTAATCAACCAGATCCACCGAGCTCAGAAAACAACTCGATGTGATTAAATCACTAAATTGGTATTTACCCAAAAATAATTGTTTATCTGAAGAAAATCCTTGTTAATAGAACTAAATCGAATGATTTTGGTTAGACTACGAGAGGGACAGACAGTAAACCTATATGTCCATCTCTGGTTCCAGAGATGGACTCTCTCACTGTTATCACAACTCTCACTGTTACCATCTTGGTAACTCATAATCAATGCCATGTGTGTGAGCATATCGTTTGGCTACCAATCTAGCCTTGTACCTGCTTATGCTTGCATCACTGTTATGTTTTACTTTGTACACCCACTTGCATCCAATGGCTTTCTTGCCTTCAGGCAATTGCACTAAATCCCAAGTCTCATTTCCTTATAGTGCATCCATCTCCTCATCCATAGCTTTCTCCCAACACACATTTCTAACAGCCTCATCAATGCATGTGGGCTCTACAACCTGTACAACTTTTGCCATGTATGCATAGTGATGTGCCACATAACCATCATAGGTAAACCTTTGCATAGGATTCTTCACTCTCCCAGGTCTTCGCAGCTTTGCATTCATGGCTTCCATAGCCTTCTTTACACCAGGTGTTCTCATAGCTGGTATCTCAAGATCCTCACATCAAGGCTCATCTCTGAGCCACTAGACTCTCCATCAACATGAGAATGCCCTGTAGAAATGTCAGGCATACTAAGGGGCTCAATCACTTTCTTTTTGCCTTTATGTGATGTACTAATCACATTTGTAGGACTGGTATTATGACGCAGCCTGTCACTCCATGGTCTATCAAACTGAACCACTAGATGAGGACTCTCCCGGTCCACTCAAAGACTGTGATTGCTGACTTGCATTCTGTGCAACCACATTTCCACTCACATCAGCCCCAAGCTTCTTTTTCATCAACATACCAGCTGCTCATCTCATCAAAAACAACATCCCTTGCTTACCCTCAACTCACGTCCCTCAACTCATATGTAGTAGGGTTATAACACTTGTATCCCTTTTGCTCAAGGGAATACCCAATAAACATACATTTTTCACCTTTTGGATCTAGCTTAGTTCTCAGCTCATCTGGCACATGCACATATGCAATGCATCCAAGGACTTTCAGATGAGGACTTTCAGATGAGACAAATCAGTTTTTCTGCCAGAAAACCTCTCCTCTGGAGTTACATCAGTTGGAGTCCTGTTCATGATGTAAATTGCTGTAGAAATAGCCTCAGCCCAATAGCTATGCGGCATATTCTTCTCTCCCATCAATGCTTGCGCAATCTTAGCAATGTGCCTGTTTTTCTGCTCATCAGCAACTCCATTTTGCTACGGAGTGTATCTACATGTAAACTGTCTCTGAATACCATTCTTCTTCAAAAATTTAGAGTACTCATTGGAGAAGTACTCTCTCCCTCCATGTGACCTTAGGCACTTTACATGTTTCCTTGTTTGCATTTCAACCATAACTCTGAAATTCTAAAAATGAGTGAACACCTCACCCTTCTCCTTCATGAAGTATACCCACACTTTACTTCTATGATCCTCATCAATAAATGTCACATAATACCTGTAGCCTCCCATAGACATGGTCTTCGTAGGACCCCATATATCTAAATGCACAACATCTAGTGCATTTCTTCTCACATTTTTGTCACGTGGAAATACATGCTTTGTTTGCTTCCCAAATTGACATGCTTCACATATTTTTTGCATACCTTCAACTTTAAACTTTGATAGGCCTGTCACAATTCCTTTAGTCTGCATAAACTTCATTCTTTGCACATTCACATGTCCAATTATTTTATGCCAAATGTCTGTGTCTCCAACAATTCTTGAACCATTTGCAAACATCGTAGCACTCACTTCAGGCATGTTTACATTCAATGTAAACATTCTGCCCACTCTGTTGCCTTTTGCAACCAACTTGCACTTGTCTTTAAAGTCTTCAACATAACAACCATCAGGATTAAACCGAACCTGCAAACCCTGCTCAATCATCTGGCCAACTGAAACCAGATTCTTTGTTATGTTTGGAACATGAAGTACATCTGCAAGGTACTTCACTTTGCCATCCTGCATAGACAATGGCACATCTCCAGCATGGGCAATTGGATGAGCAGTGTCATCCCCTGTTTCCACAAAACCTGGTCTTTCAAGGTTTTTCATCTCCTTGAATCACTCCCCATGACTTGTCATGTGGTTCGAAGCACCTGAATCAATGTACCATACATCATCTTTATGTGCTGCTTCAACATTTTCAGACATGGCATTAACGACATGCTGCATAACAAACAACCTTTCATTATCCTCATTGTTTTTACTCGAGGATGCATAGTTGTTTTACTGCAATTTCCCATTTTGCATGTCAGCCTGCTTCTTATAACAATCTGCCTGCACATGTCCACGCTTACCACAATAAAAGCATCCACGTGTATCATTATACTGCCTTTGCCAATTTCCATGACCTCTTTGACTCCCCCTGCCTCTAAATTGGCCTCTTCCACCTGCGTGTTGTTGTTGTTGTTGTTGTGAATTCTGGGAATGTTGTTGCTGCTGCTGCTGGCCATAATTCTGATTACCTGTTCGGCCACCTCCTTGGCTGCGTCCACGGCCTCCTCTACCTCGTCCTCTTCCTAAACTTGTGTAGAAGCCCTGTTGCTCTGAACTATTTTTGTTTTGTGAAGACTGTTGGTCTTCACCCAAGCTCTTCTCTTCTATAATCAACATAGACACCAAATCTATGAAATTGGGAATGTTTTCTCGAGTTTGAATAGATGTCTTGAACACCTTGTATTGTGGCCCGAGACCACGTAGACAGACTTCCACCTTATCATCATCATCTACTGAAACGCCAATAGATGCAAGGGATTCCACAATACCCTTGATCTTCAATGCATAGTCATTCACAGACATACTTTTTTTCTCCACAGTATAAAGTTCATTCTTAAACTATATCTTTCGTGCCTTGGTATTCGTTTCATAGAGTTTTACCAAGGTGTCCCATGCCTCCTTGGGGGACTTGGCATCTTGTATGTGCCCAATCATGGTGTCTTGTATACTGATAGAAGAGAGCCAATACATAACTTTTCTGGCTCCTTGGTTCCAATCCTTGAAGTCTTTCACATCTGCAGCAGTCGGATTGATCTCCGGTATCTCCGGTATCTCCGGTGCCTCTTCATGCTCACCTTCTATGTAGTCCCAGTAACCCTTTCCCATGTCAACCTGAACCTCCAAGCATGGAAGTTGTTCTTATCAAGCTTCTCAGCAACAATCTGGTTTATGCCATCATTTGACATCTTGCCACACACAAAAATTTCCCAGAAACAACACTCTGGTTTGTCCTGCACAAACTACTGTATTTCCTACAGCGGTACTGTACTACACTCAAATGTCACAACTAGTGACCTCAATGTGCATACATACACCCAATGGCAACTGTTGACCTCCTTGCAGCACACACAATGTCTGCACAACAAACAAAGTTCTGCATAGAATCGATGACTTACCCGCAGTGCTTGAAATTGTCTGCTTTCTGAAAAACGGAGGTCCTAACGCGCCTGAAACACGTTTTCGGCCTGAAAAATACTGTTCGCCGATAGTATAGTTGCCCTATAGCTTTACTCCCACGAAGAAAGCTCCTCAATCAAAGATTGTTTGCCGGTGCCTCCGGTAGAGCTCCTGACACAAGGGTGTAGTCTCGCCAACACAAATAGGGAAGAGTAGATGAAGTTCTTACCCTCGTACCGAGAGCTTGAGCTCTTGCAAGCACACACACACTCACAAAACCCTAAAAGAGAACACATAAGGTGAGAGGCTGAAAATCTTCTTCTTCTTCACAACACTCAACACACCATATACAAAGATAAGAGTACACCCAATATGAAAAGGTACTCAACCAAATACATTCTAGGGTTCTCTATAGTGTGAACCCAACTAAATGAACTGGCGTTATAACTATGCCAGTCTCTAGAATGGCTGTCACTCACACAGCCTATCATCCCACTGGCCGCATATCACCCATGATCTCACCAACCATGCCATTGGTGTAAGTGTGGGGCCTATCTCTCAGGCGGGTCATCGGTGTCCATCGCCTCACTAGATGAGCTCAATATCTCAACACGAGAGGCTAACACAGCTTCTGCCGCTAGCACCCTCGAAGGGGGCACCGCGGAGGGGGCGGGGGTCCACAGCTAGTATCAGAGCTTTGTTGAAAGCTAATAAGGAGAAATGAATTCTTATCAAAAAATTGTAACAAAAAGAGCATTTACATATTGTATTTTCATATTTTCCTGACCCAGCGGAGAGATGGAAGCACAAATGGTTTGCAGGGTAGTATGTCCACGCCTCTTGCGACACCGTGTGCGATCCTGAGGCAGAATCTCTCATTAACCATGATTTTGATGAGGCTGAAAGTGATGCATGGTGTTATTTTATATCACTCAAGGCCTCAAAATTTCAGACTTTCCTACCAAATCTACAGACTCCTTAGTCGCTTTATTCCTAAGGAGAAGATAGTAGCTCCCTTGGCAGTAAGGAAATACTTGTATCAGGGCATGTCTATAGCCCAGTACTATCGTCTTATGCATCTCCCGAGGAGATTTTGACTTCTAGAGCCGAGCTGCTCTATGTACATATTGCAACCTTTCTATAAATAAAGAAATGTTTTGTGGAAAAATTCCCTGTTGTATAAGTGATTGTTTATTGACGAATTAATGAAGTAAAATTTGTTCCGGACATATGTCATAGATCTCCAATAAGATCATTTATCTTGTTTAAGAAATTATTTTTCGAGCCTCTTAAGTCTTAGGATCGCGTGGATGATATCAAAATAAAAATTTAATAATATATCATTTTTGGCAGAATCATGAGGTGAGGAAACTGTGGCCGTCAGTCAGACCCTCTCTGAAAAGAAGAAGAGTTTGACCCCGACGTTCGCAAGGCTCTTCAGAGAACTCAGCTAGGACCCTTCAAAGGTGAAGGGGAGACCTTGGGCGAGGCTACGGAGAAGTGGACTGAAGCAATGAAGGAATATTTTGATGTCACTGGCTACAATGAGAGGAGCAAAATGGCTCTTGCCAGGCTGAAAATTGTGGAAACATCCAAGGTGGCATGGAGAAACCATTGTGACACCAACCATTTGGATAGAAATACACAATCCTGGAATGATCTTAAAGCCTATTTAAGGAAGAGATTTTGTCCCCCCAGGTTTTTAGAAACCATAATGAATGAATTTTTAGAGCTAAACCAGGGGAGCAAAATCATCGAAGAATATCACTAGGCATTTTCTCTTCTACTCAAGTATTCACCACCTCTAGACGAAGAGCAACTTATGGTCAGGTTCATTAGGGGAATGAACGAACCCTTAGACACACTGGTCAAGAATGCCAAGTCAGTGTCCATGGCACAAGTTGTCAGAATGGCGAAGACTTTGCCAAAGCCTTCATTGTGAAAGTCCTGCCAAAGCTAGGTCCCTCATCCTTCAAGAGATTTCAGACACCGGGAAGTTCTTCCAACCTTCCGCCTCCAAAGAGACACCAAGGTCCCAACCAGAATCTGGAGATGGGAAGCTTCAGGAATGAAGAAAGACCTTTCCCTCTCGAAGTACTTTCTCAAGAACTCCGGCTCTCTTAAGAATGCAAAGGGAAGAGCTTCGAAGTGAGAACAGGTACTTCGGATGTCAGGGATTTGGGCACCATCTCAAGGATTTTCCATCTCCTTTTGTGGGCCAAGGAAGCCAGGGTCCTAGAATTTAGAGATAGACTCCTTTGTATCAATCCAATCAGGGTCCCCCACGCCAAAATCAGGGTAACCCCATAAGAGTGCCAGCTCAACCTGCAGCCTCCATGCAAAGCAGTCTCCAAACTCCCTCCCATAATTGGAGTAACCAAAGAGAGAGAGTTCCACCTCAGACTGTAGTAGCTAGAGCTGTCACTCACTATAGCTGAGGAAGTGGAGGAAGAAAAAGGACAGATCTATGCAGCAATAGAGCATCAAGGGAATAACCGTCAATTTTCAGTCCTCCAGACCCCAGCAAAGTACCAAGGTAAGCAATTCAAGCTTTTGATTGATTCAGGCAGCACTCATTCTTTTATTTCCCCAGGATGTCTGCGTAACTTAGTCCTAAATCAAAAATCAGGGAAACCTATGCAAGTGGAAAGATTCTTTTCACACACCTTGAGACAGACCTTATTTAGTTTAGCCTAGATGGGAACGTAACAGAGTGCCAGTTCAGAGTCCTACCCTTGGGAATCGATGATGGAATCCTTGGAATGGATTGGCTCCAAAAGAATCAAGCTGACACACCATATCTTTCCTTGACCTTCACGGGAATACAATTCAAGGAACTGGAATTTTCGGATCCCCAGTGCTGCAATTACTCAAGGCTTCTAAATTATTAAAAGGGCTCAGAAAGAGGCAAGCTGTTTATACCGTTAAGGTGAATCCAGTAGACATAAATTGCAAGGCTAAAGAACCAGAGTGGTTGAGTATGCAGATGTGTTCCCTAAAGAGCTGACTGAGATGCCTCCGTCTCGCGAAGTAGATCATGAGATCAAGTTAACCCCCGGAGCTCAGCCAGTGGCCCAACGTGCATGCAAAATGCTAGTCCCTGAAGCCATAGAACTTAAGGAGCAATTAAGACAACTGTTAGAGCAGGGATTCGTCAGATCCAGTGTCTCACCTTGGGGTGCGTTCGTTCTCTTTCAAAAGAAGAAAGATGGAACGTTAAGACTCTGTATTGACTACAGAGGATTGAATCAATTAAGAATTAAATATATTTATCCATTCCCTAGGATTGATGAACTTCTGGATCGGTTAAGTGGAACCCAAATGTTCGCAAAGATAGATCTCAAATCTGAGTACTACCAGATCAGAATCAAGGAACAGGACATCTTGAAGACAACATTCAATACTCGCTATGGGCATTATGAGTTCATAGTCATGCCATTTGGATTGACTAATGCCCAGCGACATTTAATCATCTTATGTAGGATATTCTCAGAGAATACTTGGATGATTTTGTTCTTGTCTTCTTTGATGATATCTTGGTATACTCAAAGAATGTTGTAGATCATGAAGATCATGTGCAGTACATTACCACTTCATCAGGAGAGATTCTTGGTGGGAGACATCGACTTGGCCTACGTCAACACACAGGATCAGGTCGCTGACATCTTCACAAAGGCCTTGGGAGCAAAGAAGCTCCGCTGATTTTAAGATATACTTGGAGGTTATGAGCTAGAGTTGAGCTTGAGGGGGAGTGTTGAGATGTCAAGCTCAACATGAGTTGACACTCACAAGGCGCCTGCATGACCGTTCAACATTTACATCATTGGTGGGTTTGGTAGCTGGCACCAACATATCTTCGCCAGAGATTCTACAACTGGACTACACCAACTAGTCCACATCTATACACTCCTCTTAGCGTGTTCACATTATGAACTGCTTGTATATACTCTATTATGTGTGTTAGTCACTTTATCTTCTTTGTAGACCTCTTTTGTTGTGTGAATAAGAAGAAGAATTTTCAGCCTCTCACCTTGTGTTCTCTTCTAGGGTTTGTGTGAGTGTGTGTGAGCTTGCAAGAGCTCAAGCTCTCTTCCCCCCTACATCTTTTCACATGTCTCAGCATCAAGTAGAATATTTAACTTCACCTTATTTACAAAAGAGAAAATTATATATATATATATATCACTTCATCTTTGAAAATCCTAGAGGTGATGATACTATACAAACATAGTTCATCTAAAAAAGAATCGGATGGTGCAGAGCATGGCGTGATGCCTTAAAAAGAACCCATCCTAGAGAGAGAGACTTCACTTTCGCCCTGCATTTTTGGCGTGTCGCACTACCATGGCCGCTCATGAAGGAGAAGAAGAAGCTGTTGCCATTACCGCCGCCACTGCCGCCAAGAAGCTCAACCCCTTCCTTGTGAGAAAGTTGGCACTATAGAGAGAAGAGGGGGGGAAGAAGAAGCGGCCATGTCGTTCTGGTGGTGTGTGATGCCCCTCTTTGTTGCTGGTTACTTCATCATGTGCCACTACCACCAACCAAGGGCGTGTGCTGGTGCAGCATGAGTCTTATGGGGAAATCTGGGGCTAGCGCCAGGTTGTAGCTTGCAAGCAAAGAGAAGGTGGGGAAGGGCATCAGCTCATCTTCTCAAAGTAAGGCACAAGAATAATAAATTACCCTACGGTCTATCTGGACCAATGATGGTTTTCTAAGACACAGTACACATGGCACATGCACAGTGTGACTGATGATGGTTTTCTCTCTTGGAAGAAGCCTATGTGTGGGGCTCTAGCATGCATCTCACTCCATAACGCAACCATGAGGGGAACCTACTAGTACCTTTATTTTTGGGTGTGGGTGTGGAGGGGGATTGAGGATATACTCTGTTCCATCCAAGCAACAGCTTGCCAACCGTATCTTTGGCCATGGAAAGTACATATTCTCCTTTTGGTATCGGGGGAAGGGGGGGCCAACTGTTCATCTAGAGACCGGCTTAACGCAACCGTGGGGGAACCTACTAGTACCTTTATTTTTGGGTGTGGGTGTGGAGGGGGACTGAGGATATACTCTGTTCCATCCAAGCAACAGCTTGCCAACTGTATCTTTGGCCATGGAAACTACATATTCTCGTTTTGGTATCGGGGGAAGGGGGCCAACTATTCATCTGGAGACTCGCTTGCAACAAGTCACCAGCATGAAAACTATGCCTACCTATCTCTCCCCATGCCTCCTCTTCCTCTGCCTCCTCTCTCTCTCTCACTAGCTATAGCCAACACCGGCACCGACAACCCCTATAAGGTAAATTTTGCCCCATCTTTCCTTTGGGTTGGAGCCTTGTACTCAAATTTTGCCCCATCTTTCCTTTGGGTTGGAGCCTTGTACTCAACATCAATTTTGATCAGAAGAAGAAGGCCATGTAGTTTCTTAAACCCTAATCCTCTTATAAAGAGAGAGAGTAAGAGAGAGAGAGAGAGAGAGAGAGAGAGAGAGAGAGAGATGCACCAATCTTTTTGGTAAGCAAGTTGTGTGTACCTATGTGTGGATCACGTGATTTTTATGAGGTTATCTTATGGTTCACACACACAATGTATGAAAGGTGTCCATGATGCCCTTCGTGTCCAGAGTGCAAGGAAAATCAAATTATCTGTCATCCATGGCTTGAAGTATACCTTGCCGATATTCACAGGTGTATGAAGACGCACAACACTACAAGAGAATCATTGTTTTTCAATGCTTAGTTTCCACGCCTAGTCGCGTCGTCGATATGTGCGTCGAAATAGGTGTCGAAATATGTGTGGAAAAATGCGTCGAAATAACTGTCGAAATATGCGTGGAAAAAGTCGTCGGAATAAGCGTCGAAATAACAGTCGAAATTTTTCTTTAAAAAAAAAATTTAAATTTATATATAATATTTGCTAGTTCCCATCCTAGGGTGTGTTTTAGCCTTCTCTTTCTACTTCTTTGCAAAAGCATATGTGTCTATGAGAGAGAGAGAGAGAGAGAGAGAGAGAGAGAGAGAGAGATGATCAGAGAGAAAGAGAGATAAAGAGAGAGATAAAGAGAGAGAGAGAGGGGGAGAGCCGAGGGAGAGAGGAGGGTATAACTTCCATCATGCTCTTTGAAGGAAAAAAAATGCTAGCTCCTCCTCCTCATCACTAAGGTGCAATTAAGAAAGTGCTCTATTTTACAATGAAATTAAAATTCATCATCAACTTGCTCATCCTCAGCGAGATCCATGGCTCCAGATAAATCTATTTCTAGAAATAATCCATCATTGTTGTCAATCGGTGGAACCAGTTGTCAATTAGTAGTAGAAGATAATTCATCCATGTCGCCATCCTCTTCTAGCTCTTGCATGAGAGCTGTCGATGCATCATGATCATACTCAGCTTGAATCTCTTCTTCTTCTGGATTATCTCTAGTGTCTGTTTCTCGTTCAAGATGTATTTGCTCAATGAGTACACCTTCATCCGATCCTAATCCCGTGTGAGCCTCACCTACTTCCTCAACTAGTATGTCTTCTTCTTTTTCTTCTTGTTGTTCAATAGGTGCTAGTGGTGTATGCTCAACCATCACATGATCTAGGGGGAGTTCAATAGGTGTTAGTGGTGTATGCTCAACCATCACATGATCTTTCCTCTCTTTCCTCTATTATTATTGCACCCTTGGATGCTGGGGATTTGTTTTGTAGATTTGCGCATAGGCATTATGCATAATGCTCATTCAGGCTTTCTGCATAAGCCTCATGCATAGCTTTATGGATAAGGCCTCATGCATAAGCTTTATGCATAAGGCCTTATACATAATGCTTTATGCATAAGCCTCATGCATAGCTTTATGCATAATGCTTTATGCATAATGAATGTTGAGGGATAATTCATGTGTATGCTCTTATTAAAGTGTCCATGTGGGCTTTTTTATGTGTGTGTAGAAACATGTCTCGCACTCCAGATGAGGCACCGGCTTACTCTCCATCCTTCTCTCCATATGCCATGTCGGCTGACGAGTTCATGGGTTTTTTAGCACAAGCCATGCCTGAGTAAAGAGTGATGGCACAATAATATTTTGGGAGAGGGGCGGGCACTTCGGTCGCACCATCGGGCACCACCACCGCTAACCCTAGTTCACCTGTAGAAACCCCACAAAGAGCCGTTAGGGTCGCTCGTCCACTCGCAGAGCACAACGCTCGAGTAGTGGGGGTGGAGGCAATTGTTATCCAAGTGGGGGCATGGATGGGTCTATGCCCCCACGTGAGCATCCTTCCCCATCTAGCGCTAGAAGCACTCCATGCTCACGATCATCGCGACATTTCAACACACAGCCCACACCCGCCAACGGAGAAAATTTTTACACAATTGTCAATGCCAATGTGGTTTTGGATAATGTCGGGCAGCAGGAGATGAAGAGCTGCATCCGCGAGCTTTGCCACATTGTCTTTGAAAATGACTTTATGACTTTATGGTGGCCAAAGTTGGATAAAGACAAGAAAGATAGAGTCATAAATCAAATCAAGGATGAGTACAAGCCGGTCGGCGATAGTGATGTCGTCCCCATAAGAAGGTGGATAAAGGACCACATGGTGGACGTCATGAAACATTGGCAGGGAGATGTGACTAGGAGAGTGAAGGCAGGGGGGGTGAGAAGCCTTGGTACATGAGCACCAAGGATTGGAATGAGGAGAGGCAAAAGCATGCTCGAAATCCCCAACGCTACAAGCAACAAGAGGATGCAGCCAAAGCCTGAATGGAGAGCGTAGGAAGCTGTCACTTTGGAAGCGGCGGTTGGGATGCATTCCATGTCTACTTTGTAAGTATCAACATTTATCTTGTATGTTTCATTTGATGTTATGTCTACTTTGTATCAACGCTTATCTTGTTGTTGTTCAATAGGTGCTAGTGGTGTATGCTCAACCATCACATGATCTTTCCTCTCTTTTCTCTATTATTATTGCACCCTTGGGTGCTGGGGATTTGTTTTGTAGATTTGCGCATAAGCATTATGCATAATGCTCATTCATGCTTTATGCATAAGCCTCAAGCATTTCTTTATGCATAAGGCCTCATGCGTATGCATAATACTTTATGCATAAGGCTCAAGCATTGCTTTATGCATAAGGCCTCATGCGTATGCATAATACTTTATGCATAAGGCCTTATGCATAAGCTTTATGCATAATGAATGTTGAGGGATAATTCATGTGTATGCTCTTATTAAAGTGTCTATGTGGGCTTTGTTATGTGTGTGTAGAAACATCTCATACTCCAGATGAGACACCGGCTTACTCTCCATCCTTCTCTCCATATGCCATGTCGCCTAACCAGTTCATGGGTTTTTTAGCACAAGCCACGCTCAAGCAAAGCGCTCAAGCAAAGAGGGATGGCACAACAATATTTTGGGAGAGAGGTGGGCACTTCGGCTCTACACCATCGAGCACCACCACTGCTAAGTTCTAACCCTAGTTCACCTGTAGAAACCCCACAAAGAGCTGCTAGAACCCCTCCCTCAGGTCGCTTGTCCACTCGCAGAGTCTAATGCTCAAGTAGTGGAGGTGGAGGCGGTTGTTGTCCAAGTGGGGGCACAGATGGGTCTACGCCCCCACGTGAGCATCCTTCCCCATCTAGTGCCAGAAGCACTCCATGCTCGCGATCATCGCAACATTTCGACACACAGCCCACACCCACGCCGCCAATGGAGAAAAGTTTTACACAATTGTCAATGGCAATGTGGTTTTGGATAATGTCGGGCAAGAGACGAAGAGCCGTATCCACGAGCTTTGCCACATTGTCTTTGCAAATGACTTCATGGCCAAAGTTGGATAAAGACAAGAAAGAGTCATAAATAAAATCAAGGATGAGTACAAGCTGGCCGGCGGTAGTGATGTCGTCTCCATAAGGTGAATAAAGGACCACATGGTGGACATCATGAAACATTGGCGGGGAGATGTGACTGGGAGAGTGAAGGCAGAGGGTGAGACGCCTTGGTACATGAGCACCGAGGCCCAGGAATGAGGAGAGGCAAAAGCATGCTCGAAATCCCCAACGCTACAAGCAACAAGAGGATGTGGCCAAAGCCCGAATGGAGAGCATAGGAAGCTCTCACCTTGGAAGCGGCGGTTGGGACGCATTCCATGTCTACTTTGTAAGAATCAACATTTATCTTATATGTTTCATTTGATGTTATGTCTACATTGTAAGTATCAACGCTTATCTTGTTGTTTTAGTACTTTTAGAATCAAGTGGTTGGTCTCGACAGGCAACGGGAGAAGAGGAGGACATTGCTCGCCCGCCATAACACATACTTTCTTTTGGAGAAGCTTGAGCGAGAAGGCGCCTACCTCAATTAGGAGCGCATTGTAGATATGGTAAGTGTGCGGCAAGCCTTAACCTTATGATTTGTATACTTGCTTTGCCTTGTCATGTTAGATCATTGTTTTGGTATACCAAAAAAAGGTTCTTGTATGGTTTTTGCAAGGACCAATTGTTGATCCTGAGTGAGGGCTCTGTATAGAGTGGCCTTGCCCATGTCTTTCCCCTTGTACATACACATTTTGGTCAGCTCACATCTTTGTTTAAGCTTGTATAGATTGCATGATGCAAATTTTGGCTTATCTCGTTAGAGCTTGATATGTAAATTTCAATTTTGGCTTACCTCGTCAGAGCTTGATATGTAAAATACACATCTTGCAATATAATTTGGCCATTGTTTGCACTTGTGTGAATTGTGTACCTACTTTGTAATGTCAAAAACGTTATGGCACTCTCTCTAACTTTTTCAACAAATTTGCTTCGTCCTTCACATCAGAGTGCAATTGACTTTGACCGTACTCTATAAATTTGGCATAATGGTGCATCTAGCTACAAGACTGCAGCTCGATGCACCATTATGCCAAAAAAAATTTAATACCTGCACGCGGCGAAATAAGCGGGTCGAAAGTTTCCTGCATCCGTAAATAGCGTCGAAAGTTTCCTACATCCGTCGAAAACAGCGTTGAAAGTTTCCTGCATCCATCGAAAATAGCGTCTAAATAAGTGCCGAAATACGCGTCGAAATCTCAGTCGAAATAACCGTCAAAATATCAGTCGAGATAGGCGTCGAAAACACCGTCAAAAAATGCGTGGTAAAATTACTTATTTCGACGCTTATTTCGGCACTTATTTCGACGTTTTTTTCGACGGGTATTTCAACGTGTAGGGGATTTTTAGCTTAGTTCTTAAGGCGTCGAAAAAAGCGTTGATAATGGCCCCGCCTCTTGTAGTGCAACCTTTTTTAATCCTTGCATAATATTATAAAATAGGGGACTGTGGTTTGGTTTGGCCAGAGATGAGTTGATCCTTAGTGCTAGCAGTGAGCCAGGCACATTGCCCGTGCTATGTTTCTAGAAGCTCCCATCTGCATTTCATTTCTAGACACTCTCGGGAAGTTGCAAGGGCACCCCATGCAGACTGCATGTTTGCATATGCTTTAGTGATATAAGGATGTTGAGGCAGTCTGGTAAAGGACGAAAACCAGACCATGGTTAAAGCTATGCAGAGATTGAGAGACGATAGATTAGGTGTATGGGGTCCGTTGTATTAAGCTAATGGGGGTAATCACATCATTAGAGGTTTGTGACCATCTCTGTGAACAGCATTGATTAGTCTTCTGGACCGATCTCCGTATGAGATCAAAGGTTTGATGTCCTATATCTTTTCACTAGAGCTCTGAAATTAACAACCCTCCTCCTCTTTGACCAGCTAAAGGCTGATTAATAGGCAATGGGAGCTCTAGATGTATGCAAACAAAGAGGGATGTCGCTGCCAGGCACATGTGACCTGCTCTTTAACATGCCTTGGGTCTTTTGACTAACATACGTAGCACCACGACATTAGGAAGCCGACTGTCGTAGACTTGCTACAAGCCATATGGCTTGGGGTCCTCAGCTTCATTTCCAAGGGCATCATCATGTACTAGGGCTTCAATGTCAGGCTCCATTATTCTCCATGGAAACCTCCCCTTTGCATTCTGAGATCATCAAGTCTATCTATACTACACAAGCAAAACTAAACTGACATAAAACAAGGAAGAGATCTTTTCAAGGTTTTCCTTTAAGTACAACAGCGTTGCACTGAGATGAGAGATTGAATTGGGGCTCTGGATGGTCTACACGTGGCCACTGCTTGCTTTGTGTGCTTTCGCATATATATATTCATACATATTCAATAAAGCTCTAGGTTAGATGAAGAAACATTTCATGCATTTCTTTTAAGGTAGGTATGATCATGCAATAACCAAGAGTAACAAGAAAGTGTGTTGGATTTTTTTGGGACCAATATAAATATGTATTAAATATACCAAAAAAAACACTTACACCTCAAATAACAAGTTTACCCTCAACTCCATTTAGCATATTACAGATCATATCCCATCTCTCATCTTCAAAAGATGAATTTTCCCATGAAATCTGAAACCCTAGTTGAATGCATGCTTCCATCAGAACCTTACTAGTACAGCCTTTAGGTGATTGATCTTCCAAAACAACTCCTTGCTTTGTCCGTACTCTGACCTTAGGTCTTGCACCAACTGGATTTTCAATGAAGGCCACATAGGTATATTTGATTTGTTTCACTTTATTGTACCATCTTTTGGTCCTGGGACCAAACTTTAGTGGTATGCACCTTGGCTTCTACATAGTAAATTTTTATTCACAATGCAAATTTGTAGAGATTTTCTCATTGTTTTCCTATCGAAGCTATAGTAGCGAAATTTGTCTGTTAAAAGACCATGGGATTGAATTAAAAAGACCATGGGATTGAATTAAGAGAGTCTTGTAGGCATGGGCTTTGCAAGATATTTGGACTCTAGAAGCTTACTAATGCTCAATTAATGACATAGCTGCCCATTTTGAGTCTACTTGTACTAAGGTTACGCACATTAACTTAAGGGTTCTCAAATGCACAATTTGAGTCTAGTTGTACATCAATTGGTAGAAAGTGTGGTACATGAATATAGAGAACGCCGATAACACAAGGAAGAGAACGAAAACATATCAACGAGTTTAGTGCACGTATCAAGGAAGAGAAAGAAAACATATCAATGAGTTAATTAGAGCACATAAAAACGAGAAATGAACGGTTCATTTGTTTTTAGGTTGAATTAAAAAGCTCCGAGCTGTCTTCTTAGTAGCCCTTTTCTACCTAGTGTGGCTATTGTCCCCACACCCACGTACATCGAAGTTGGTGCTATATGTGGCTTTGATTGAACAAATATCTATATAGCTGTGCCAAGTTGGTGCTTTATGTGGCTTTGATTGAACAAATATCTATATAGCTGTGCCAAGTTGACCTCGGCTCCAAAAACAAAAACAAAAACAAAAACAAAACAAAAGGTTAAACATATATCCATATAGATAGAAACGATGCCTTACAATCAAAGCAACCGACCTCCAAGGAAAGGAGAGGAAAAGTTTTTATTTAATTTAAATAAAGGACTAAATTTAAGGAATAGGAGGTTGGGCCATATCATTGACGAGTTTCTTCCATTGGAGGTTGGAAGAACCGCCAGCCTTGATAGATTTTTGGGCGGCCGTCCGCCAGAGCGAGGTGGCATGTTTAAGCTGTGAAGAGGTGTCTCCTTGCATGAGGGCACGAGCTTGTCGCTCGACCTCGTCTCTGTGTATGACACCATTGTGGTCCGCCTCCAAATGTAATCCCACATTCCAGGCGTCCACAGAACACCTATTGTTGAGCATTTGGTCTGCAAAGTAGGGCCACCCAAGCATGGGCACCCCGGCGGAGATGCTCTCCAATGTGGAGTTCCAGCCACAGTGTGTTAGGAAGCCGCCCAAGGCCGGGTGGGTGAGTACTTGGAGCTGGGGTGCCCATTCCACGAAGCATGCACGCCCTTGCACTCTTTCCAAGTAGCCTTTGGGGAAGAGGGATGTGTCGCCGTACATGAGGTCCGGTCGGATCACCCAAAGCATAGGTGATTGGCTAGCTTCCAAGCCCAAGGCCAGGTGTTCAAACTGTTGGGCGGACATGACAGCAATGCTCCCAAACGAGACATACAGAACTGATGACCGTTCTCGCCCGTTTAGCCATTTTAGGCAATTGTGGTCTTCTGGCCACAGGGCAGCCGTTCCATACGAGGCTAGCCGCCCGTCTCCACCCTCTTCGAAATACGACAGTGGTAGCAGAGGTCCCACTGTGTATATGGGATTGTTCTCCTCTCTCAAGGCTTCCATTGAACCTTGCTCAAGCTCTTCAAACGTGTTGATTGCAATCCACGTGCTCTCCTTTAGCCTTTGATACGGCTCCAGAAAGGCGTTGAACATGAAGTCTTGCGTATCGTAGGACTGCAAATACGTGTTTAGCTCCGTCACCTTCAGCGGTGGCACTCCTCGCACCCATGTTATTCGCTCAGGCTCTGTAAACGCAGTGGCACAACTTATTAGAAGAGAAATATAGCTTGTTTCCATAGTCCTCATTAGAGTATGATTATCTTAATCACCACTACTAAGCGTAGAAATCAAGGATGGATGTCATCGTGAAGCCCAATCCCGTCCATTAGCTTATATGTGCAGCCTCTCCATTAGTTCAGCAGTTAAAGCCCAGCCCCATTCATTAGCTAATTATACCATTAAATCCAATTCAATCGACTAAATTAATAATTAAAAGCAAGTGCTTCATCTTCTCCGCTATGCAATACATAGTAATTGATTAGGAGAAGGTTAACCCACTTAATCATAAATTTTGGTTTAAATTACTTAGTGATGAAGGCTCACCCTTAGGAGATCGATGCCCTTGATTAACAGCCATGACGGATGCGATGGTACCAGCTGAAGCAGTCCAAAAAGCAAGCCTTCTGAGGCCAAATCTGGTGGCCACATCTTGTGTGAAGTAGAGGTAAAGGTCTGAAATCATGCAGGTGACAGGGGTGTCCTCGGATTGCAGTAGACCTTCCACCAGCTCTTCGAAAACCGGCTTCAAGCTATAGAAAGACTTGGCCAGCTCAACGAGGGTGTCTTGCCCACTGGTGCTCCCGTTCTCTCTCTTGTCCCTTATCTCTGCAAAGCGTATGTCAAGGCCCTGCTCTTCAAAACGGGGCTGCAAATTATTCTTCAGACGTGCATGATTATGCTGTGTGTTAACAAATGTGATTATGAAGCCTTCTAAAGCAAGCTTTATAGATAAGTGCATCATGGGTCCTATGTGGCCTTGTGCAGGGAATGGGATGACAAGTGCATGTGGTTTAATGAGCTGGCTAGGAAGGCCCATATTGTTGACACGAGAAAAGGTTTGATTAGCTGCCTAACTGCGATCAGCTTAGTGAAGTGAAGTGAGACCCTAATTAAACAAGCTGGACGTGATGGGCTCTATATAAGGTGGCGAGGATCTTGAGCTGAGAGAGAGAGAGATGTTATGCTGTGCGCTCTGCACTTGCCACCTGATGATGATAATGAGTGTGAGGAAGATGGTCACCATTTTTATACATAAACATCAAGCGAGAAGATGTTCTCTGTTTTTGGTATAAAATAATAATAATATGGCATCTTTTGAAAATTTTACCGTTGACCGGAAGAGTCTAATTTGGAATATTTCACCTTAAAATTTGAAAAGGCTCTCACACTTAGTTGACTTGGCAACTTACGTTAGAATCTGCATCAGTGTCTTCACCTTAGACCTCATGAAGACGTCCCCCCTTACGCTAGCGCACGTGGCTTAATGGGCATTGAGAGAATAGCCCAGTGCACATGCCCCATGCCAATCATATACCGCATAGTAAGGGCGTCACATGCCCCACATGCCCCATGCCCTCTTTTTTTTTTAGCATTTTGGTCATTACATACTTGCGAAATGCACGTCAAAAATTACACTAAAATACAAAAAAAAAACTTGCTATATTTCATCAAACCCATCAATCAAGGGTCCCTGCCAAAAATCAAGCCTCGCCGAGTGCTAAAACTTGACCTCCGTGGAAGCTGAGGTTGCAAGTTCAATGCTCGCCCCTCCCTCCCCGCCAGTCCATGAGGGGGATGATTAAAGAAATGAACCCCCACCCCAAAAAAATGGGGGGGGGGACTTATTCTTCATGACAGTTTGAGCACCAATTTTTTTATAAACATTCTTCATGACAGTTTGAGCACTAATTTTTTTCTCACATATGACAATACTATAACATAGTGAACAAGTGTGACCACAAGTGACATACCACATTTGAAGAAGCATCCATCCACATGCATCCACGTACTATTGAAAACGCAAAGGTAACGTTAAGTAAACTATACCTCACCTAATATGTCAACATACATATTTTAAAACCATCTGTAACGTGCTATTCATGTCCCTTAAAAAAAGATCCCTTTCTGGAAAAACAATGTCTTACGTACAATCATATCTAAAAAGTACACTAAATTTCTATGTTTTGGGATTTGCTAAATTTGATCTAAAAGTGAAAATGTCCTTAAAAATACACTTTATAAATTTAAAATACACTAAAAAACTATTGATTAAAGTGTACAAAATAATCCCAAAATAAAATTTCAAGTTTTATAGCAGACGCTTACAAAGAATTCATCAACTTTTTTGTAATAATTTATTTTTAACTCCTCTATATTTTTTTTAAAAAAAGACACACTTCTTAATTTAGTCAAAGATAATGAAGTGATGTAAAATTTCTCTACACTAAAATTTTAATTTATTATTCTACTTTTATTTTAAACTTACATTAATTAAATTTAAAATAGTATATATCTTATTTTAACTTGTGATAATATTTTATCATAAATTTATAAGTTTTTTATATGATAAAAATATTAAAGGATGATATAGAGATAATGTCTATTGATTGCAAATATGGTTAATACATTTCAAGTTCAATAAAAAATACATAATGGGTATCAAATTTGTTATTGATTTTGAATATAGAACTAGATATTGAGAAAATATATCTAGATATTAATTTTGAATATGAAACTAGATACTAAGAAAATACATCCAGGTATTAATTTTGAATATGAAACTAGATATTGAGATGTTGAAAGATTTTTTGTTGAAAAATGAATAAGTGTTTTACTCTTCAATTTATTCCAAATTATTCACTATAATATTTTATTTACAGGTGAGATTTTAATACCATAAATCCATCTATTTCTTTATTGTATTATAAGTAAGTATATAGCTTTTTTAGAAAAAAAAGTCCAAAACAAATAAAAGATTTTGTCTTGTTTTAGAAAATGGACACCAGGTATCTACATTGTGTTTGAAAATACATCATTTGGATGCTAAGTATCCAAATTGAGTTGAAAACATGCAAATCTAGTCTAAAACAAACAAAGGGCTTCTAAAACACATAAAAGTTGCACGTTCTAGAAAATGCATGCCAACTTGAAAACCTTGTGTGTTTACAACACGAATTGTGTTAAAAACAAGTAGAGAGCTTTCAAAACAAGTTGAATCTACCTATTTTGGAAAATGAATACAAAGCTCAAAAGCCTTGCATGTTTTCAACACATGTGAAAAAAACACAAGCCTTTCAACTTGGTATTTATTTTTTAAAACAAACAATGATATTCTACTTGTTCTTTGATACAAAAAATTTATATTCTACTTGCCTTTTGGTTTTTTTCTAAAAAGCGCTACCAAAGTTTGAGTTTTCTTGAAATACAATAAGTTGAGCTATAATACACAATTTTTAAATATTTTGGCACCAACATAACATTTAGATTGTAGGCATGTCTTTTGAATGTAATCTAAATGTTACCTTGGTGCCAAAAAAATTTTTTGAGTACATAGCTCAAGCTATTCTATTTTTAAAAAATCTTAATTTTTTGTAGCCCCTTTTTAAAGAAAACCCAAAACAAGTCAAATATCTTTGCTTGTTTCAAAAAATGATACCAAGTTGAAAGTCTTTTATGTTTTTACCATAGTTTGTGTTAAAACACAACACAAGTCTTTTGACTTGGTATGAATTCATGTTGACAACACACAAGTCTTTAAACTTGATATCCATATTCTAAAACATGCAAATTTACTTGTTTTGGAAGCTCCCTATCCCATTTTAGAAAAATGGATACCAAGTATCTAATTTCAACGCAATGTGTGTTTTCAACATAATGTAGATACTTGGTATCCATTTTTCAAAACAAGCAACAAGGAGCTTTATTTGTTTTGGAAGCTCTTTGTTCATTTTAGAAAATAGGTACCAAGTATCTAGATTTGTGTGTTTTCAACACAATTTGGATACTTAGTATCCAAATTTTATGTTTTCAACACAATGTAGATACTTGTTTGGTATCGATTTTACAAGTGCACCTTGACAGAGCTCGGCGAGAGAAAGCAAGATGCCTTCTAAGAAATGTTGCTCCAACCGAAGGAGATGAGCTAGAAGAGTTTTTTCTTCCTGGTGGACAAGAAAGTAAAGCAGCATCCTATAAAGTGATTTGTGGGGATGTAGATAATCTTCAGAATATCATTCCAAAGAAAGATTACAGTCTTGTTATTACCGACATCCCATATGGTTTTAATATGAGTGGTTCTATAAATGATGAGAGAGAATATACCTATCAAGAAACTCAAAAGATGTTGTAGAATTTTCAAGCGTGGTAACTACATCAAATATGTGGAGATTTGTGATCTTTCAGAGGCTCCACTAGCCAAGCTCCATCAGCTAATTGCAGCTCTAAGAAAAGAAGCACATGGTCTAGAGTATCTTGTTTAGTATGATTTCAAGAAATTATGTTTTTAGTTTCTTTTCATTATTTTTCAAACACTTTAGATTTATGTTTTACTAATTTGATTGTAGGGTCAAAACAAATATAGATCATACTCGTGGTTTTCATTTCAAAAGTTCCTTTGAAATGCTCATGGTTGGCTATTGTGATGACATTAAGCAAAGACGTTTTAAAGCACATGTCAATGAGTCTAGATGCTCCAATGTGCTTTCTTTTCCTGAAGTAACTAGGAAACTAAGGCATGTGACTGAGTCCAAAGCCTTGGTGAATCTCTACTAGAAGCCTCAACACTTGATTAATCATTCGATTGACCTATTTTCTATGCCAGATGATTGGATACTTGAATTGTTGTCTAGAACTAGTATACACTTATTCTTGCTTTAAAAAATCATGTTTAAGTATATACTTTCTTATTATTGATAGTGTGTTAGTTCTTATATTCATTTTTTCAAAACTACAGATACAACTGTGACATGTGCAATTAAGAGAAAGAGAAACTGTGTTGCAACAATTAAAAAGGATGAGATCCAAGTAGACTTTATTCCTATGCATATAAATGGTGCTATGGAACTACCAAATAAAGATCAAGAGGTGGGAGAAGTCTCCATTGATGCTAATGAGAAGTTTCATTCAGCATCAAAAGAATCTATGCCTCTCCTCGCTGATGAGCCTAGGGAATTAGCATCTCTACTAGAAAATGAAAATTTTACTTTGATGCTCCCTGGTCCCCAAGGAGAAGAAAATAATGATCAATCCAATGAAGAAGCAGAGGAAGAACTAGATCAAGTGCTAGATGTTTAGATTTTTAGTCTATTACTTTATATAATCTAGTTTATCATCACTCTACTACTATACATACTTTAGTTTATTGCTCTGCGAAACCTTCAACAAGTTTTATCTCATCTTTTTAGAGAGAACTTTTATTTCATATTATTTGTATTGGCTTTGCTATTTGGGTCTAGAAATAGATCCAAGCATGATTTGTAGGGTTTTTCATAATTTATAGAGCTTATGATGTTATCTATTCTAATCTTTTTTTTATCACTTGTCAAGTAATGTGTATATTTGTGTATAGTGGTAAAATTTGTTCCAAGAAAGTTCATTTAAAAAAGTCTCTTTCATTTATGAAATTTATAAAATAATTTTTAATTAAAAATTTTTGGTTTTTCTTTAAGTTGTGGGGACTTCTTCTATCCTGTTTAAAAATTCAAGTTGTTTTTATGTCAAACATTATCAGCTTATAATGTAGTTTTTTAATGTACACATGGAATTCTAGATGTGCTTTCAAAAAAGTGTGTTTTTAAGCTATTTTTGAAGTTTGCGAGGGACACATTTTCCCTTTCCACCTTAGAGCACCTTCTCAAAATGAGCCTTCCTATAAGATTTCAGAGCATCTATGATACCTACTCCAGAGTACATTGTGGTTATCTCATGCATGTCGGCTCTACAGTAGGTGAGCCCGCCTCCAACTTCCCATACAATTGTAGCATGTACTCGGTCAATTGGAACCAGTACACATGATGATGGATCCACGGTTTATCAGATGGCAGAATCCGGGCATCCCTCATAGCAAACTTACCCCCACTAGCCAATATGTCAAGGAGTCCACATTTCCTGTATTGTGAATAACCATTATGTTTCTACCTACATATTAATTAAAAAACATTGATGTGTCTAGAGAGTTAGAGATCTTACTCTCCATTTGAAATATGTGCTCGAGCAATGTCTACTAGCTTGGGAGTAGTGAATTTGCTAGCCTTTTCACCCTAGCCCAGGTATGAGATCACTTTTTTGAAAAACTCTTTTCCACAGTCAGGGTTGGCAATTTGTGTCAGCTCATATCCTCTTTTAGGAAATAGTGCCTTTGTCTCCTTGAGGGTATCTCTGCAGTTATTGTCAAACATTTCTACATTCAACCGATATTCTATACTCCCTCGCTTAGCCAAGCCATTGATCTTGTCTTGGTACGTGGCATCAAACTTTGACTGCAATGCGTTTATGTTTAAGAAACATATTTTGAAATCAAAACATAGCTTTATTGTGGTTTGAGAAAGAGGCACGCACACACCTTGAAAACTAATTGTGACGACAGGAGTGCCATGGGAAGCTTCAACCACTTGGATCTGTTAGGTCCCTAATGAGGAAGTTCTTTCTGGGCCCATGCACGATCAATGTCATTAAACTTTGACAACCATGATTGTGGATCAGTAAGACCCACACGCTGCATCCATAAATATATTATGTGTCATTGTGTTCACATGAATGGTAGTGACCCTGGAAATTTTGCATGCATATAAAACAAGGATAAGTGATGACATATACAATGTTTGTTCATTTGATACACATAAAAACAATGTACAATCCACTTACTTGTTGATCATGTGCAGCATCAACAAGAAGTTTGCCTCCTCCTCCTCAAGGAATCCGACCACTCTGCAATTCACCTTGGGAATCCTCTCTCTTTCAAGTCGATTGGTATTTGCCCATTCTTGCCAAGCTTTGAGTCGATATTGGTTTCCATCCCAAACAACAAACATCTTCCCAAACATGTGTTTCCATCCTTCAATCTCCTCTATTATCGTGTTAAACACACCTAACAACAATAGGTCGTGACCGAGAACTTCGACGACGATTAAATGAAATGAGCGCTTTGCCAGGGAATCCCTCAGAGACAATGAGTGCTGCCATTGTCAATTGGTATGTGCTCTCCTCGGCGATGCTTTTGATTAACCCCTTGATGGAATCCTCGTTCATACAGATTACTGGGTTTGCAAACGAGGTGATAAAGTGGTAAAAGTGGTACTCTAGGGGAAGGTGGTTATGATTATCGACCAAGTGGTTCTCCAACCAATTCATGGAGATGTGTTGATCACCCACTTTCCCAAAACTCTCTTTTACAGACTCCTCTTCTTCAATAATCATGGCACTACTTCTGGCCTCAGGATTGCTTGCGAGCTTTGAAGAACCAACCCCAGAGTCAACGCGATTGAGAGGTGTTCATACCTCTCTTGATGTGGTCACTTGTGATATGCCCAAATCTTGTCATAGTGCAATCTTATCTTGATTTTTGATGAACCCCTTCGATTTGCAAATGAGTCCGTGGAGGCATTTTGTCTTGAAAGTTAGATGTTTGAAAGATGCCGCCTTCAAAAATTAAACATAAGCTTTTTCAACCAGATTCTTTCTTTTTTTGAATTAATTTTTAAATATGATTAGTAATTAATATACGTCATTTTTTTATTGATATACAACCATTATTAATAATAATGCTTAAATTAATCCTTAATCGTGATTAATTATTGATCCAAGAAATCCATTATTTCAAATAAGATGTGATGTAACTCTGTAACATTGCATTAAATATGCACATAATTTCTTAATATTTGGTAATTATTATGCCATTTATATTAATCACAAGAAGAATACCTCAAGAATTTGAATGATTGAATCAACTTAGGTTGTGGAACGTGTTGTTGTAGTGTAGAGAACCTTTAATCCATCACCTCGTCACTCCTTATACACCACCAGATTCTCTAATTGATGGATTAATGTGTTGGGGGCAAGCTGAGGGAAGAGAGGGGACGATTTAGGGAGGAGAGGGGAGTGATTTGAGGGAGAGGGGAGTGATTTGAGGGAGAGGGGAGTGATTTGAGGGAGAGGAGAGGGGAGTGATTTGAGGGAGAGGAGAGGGGAGTGATTTGAGGGAGAGGAGGGAACGATTTAGGGAGGAGAGGGGAGATAGTTGAGGGAGAAGAGGAGCGAGAGAGCGTTGAGGGGCGAGGAGAGAGCGTTAAGGGGCGAGAGAGAGGGTGTTGAGGGGGTGAGAGACGGGGGAGAGGACATTGGGGGGCGTTGAGGGACAAGAGAGAGGGAATTAAGGGGGGGCAGAGAGGGGGGAGAGGGCGTTGAGGGGTGAGAGAGGGGCACGAGCACGAGGGCATTGAGAGGCGAGAGAGGGGCACGAGGGTGTGATAGCATTGAGAGAGGGAGGGCACTTGGGCGAAGGGCTCACAAAGGGCTTTGTGAGCCCTCTGTTGGCTGTCCAACGGTAAAGCCATTGGGGATAGCCACGCAACCCTTGTGGCTAGCCACGTGTACTGTCCAAGTGTGTGGGCATTACACAGCTTGCCACATGTAATGCCCTAGTTTGGGAATTACACATGGCAAGCCATGTGTAATGCACGTGGCCAAATATTACAGGTGTCACCAATGACTTTGGCGCCATGTGTAATACTTGTCCACCATGTGCATTACACATGGACTATGTATTCCACACGCGCAGTCCACTTGGCAGCCATGTGGAATGCCTGAGTGTGGGCATTACATATGGCAGCACCACGTTGTGTGTTCCGCATGCCATGCACACGGTACATGCCACACACGGTGTGGCTTGCATGCCACAGTCCATATGGCGTGGCCTGTGGTATATGCAGGCCACATTATGTGGCCTGTGTGCCATATGCCACATGCCACGTGGCATGGCCTATGGCATGCAGGCCATGCGGTGTATCCTCCGTGCCAGAGGCCACACAACTTGTGTGGCTTGCATGCGACAGGCTATGCGGCATGGCCTGTGGCATGCATACCACGTTACGTGGCCTATAGAGGGCTTTAAAAACCCTTTGTGAGCCCTCCTCCCAAGCACCCCCTCCCCTCCCTATCCTCCCAAGCACCCCCTCCCCTCCCCTCCCTATCCTCCATCAACGCACCCCGTGCCCCACCTCACCTCCATGAATGTTTCCCCTATCCTCCATTAACGTGCACTAACACCCCACTTCTCCTCCATCAATGCACCCTCCCTCTTTTCCTTCTACATACCCCCCCTCAATCTTGAACGTGTCATCATGTTGCCCTCTCTAATGCCCCTCTCTTGCGCTTTTGTCATTGGACATGCCATCACTAAAGGAGCTAACCATGGAGTGTATCATCTTTCAAGGATACATGGTGCAATCAAAGTAAAGGAGAACAACCTTACAAAAATGATAGTTAAATTCCAGCTCAGAATATCAAGCGCAATTTCTTACTGGAGGACATACAGAGTGATGAATGAAGGGAATAAGCAACTAATTAGGAATTCGGCCGAATAAATGGTTGCACGTCTCGCAGAACCTAATGAGTGTGTTTTCTAAGTATTTAATGTAGTAATAATGTTAGTGCTACTTCATACTGCCAACTTCTTCATAATGTACATGTTGAGTTTTTTATAGCTTAATGATGATTATATTTCTCAATGTTCATCTTGTAAACCATGATGAGCGAGAGAGAGGAGGGAGACGAGGGAGAGAGTGCTGGGAGGGAGAGAGAGATAGAGAAGTGATGGAGAGAGAAGAGGGGAGAGAATGTAGGGATGCTAATTTTTGAAAAAGCATATACCTATATATCACATAATGCCCCATGCCAATCATGTAGCTTAATGGGCATTGGGAGAATAGCCCAGTGCACATGCCCCATGCCAATCATATACCGCATAGTAAGGGCATCACATGCCCCACATGCCCCATGCCCTTTTTTTTTAGCATTTTGGTCGTTACATACTTGCAAAATGCACGTCAAAAATTACACTAAAATACAAAAAAAACTTGCTATATTTCACCAAACCCATCAATCAAGGGTACCTGCCAAAAATCAAGCCTCGCCGAGTGCTAAAACTTGACCTCTGCGAAAGCGGAGGTTGCGAGTTCAATGCTCGCCCCTCCCTCCCCACCTACCGCCAATCCATGAGGGGGGTGATTAAAGAAATGACCCCCCCAAAAAAGAATGGGGGGGGGCGGCGGGGGGGAAACTTATACTTCATGACAGTTTGAGCACCAATTTTTTTTAAAAACATTCTTCATGACAGTTTGAGCACTAATTTTTTTCTCGCATATGACAATACTATAACATAGTGAGCAAGTGTGACCACAAGTGACATACACATTTGAATAAGCATCCATCCACATGCATCCACGTACTATTGAAAACGCAAAGGTAACGTTAAGTAAACTATACCATTCATGTCCCTTTAAAAAAAAGACCCCTTTTTGGAAAAACCATGTCTTACGTACAATCATATCTAAAAAGTACACTAAATTTCTATGTTTTTGGATTTCCTAAATTTGATCTAAAAGTGAAAATGTCCTTAAAAATACACTTTATAAATTTAAAAATGTGTACACTAAAAAGTGATTTGGTATCGGGGGAAGGGGGGCCAACTATTCATCTGGAGACTCGCTTGCAACAAGTCACCAGCATCAAAACTATGCCTACCTATCTCTCCCCATGCCTCCTCTTCCTCTGCCTCCTCTCTCTCTCTCACTAGCTATAGCCAACACCGGCATCGACAACCCCTATAAGGTAAATTTTGCCCCATCTTTCCTTTGGGTTGGAGCCTTGTACTCAACATCAATTTTGATCAGAAGAAGAAGGCCATGTAGTTTTGTGAGATCCCCCTGTTCCCACCGAGCAACGGATTCGAGTACTAGCAGCGGAAGTAGCACTTCTCGCGCGGGACAGGGGTCCCACATTTGGGGCCTCGTCCACGGATATCCGGACAAGAGACTAATCCGTCGGTTTTTCAAAAACCGAACCCGAAAAAAACTTCTCTTACCCGGAAAGCATGGACGATTCCACCAGGATAACTCTTTACTCTAACGTAGTCAGATCATTACTGATCAAACCGATCCGACTGCACCTCTAACGGTACTTGATCAGATCAAGGAAGAACTTGCACTTGGATCATTGGGATCAACGCTTTTTTCCCCATCAAGAGGCACAGCCGTTGATTCCTATCCATAGAACAATTTACTATCCGGGATTTACTTCATCTATCGTAATAATAGAATTTAAATCTCGATTTACGGATCCATCAGTCCAGCCTAACCCCATCCAATCCCATGGGTTAGCCAACCACCCAACCACTGTAGTGATGGGATCCAATTTGGAATTTGGTTAGGTTTTGTCCCGGGTACCAAGGAAAAGAGTTCCAAGGCCCCCTAGCCGGAAGTTCATGCAAACATAAAATTAGGCACACCACTTACACACCCAATATGAAATTGCCTTTTTCTTAGCATCAGCTAACTTTAAAACAATCCTTTAATGAAACCATAGTACCACTGATCACAGTCTTCCAAATTATCCGGTTGATTCTCAAATTTCCCATCATTCCTTCCGCATCAGAGTATCTATGGCATCATTGGCAACTAGAACGCTCACCGCCTGACCACTCAGGGGCCGTTTCTATAGTTCCTAGCCCATAATACTCGGTAATATAATCACTTATCAAGATGGACTCTCGTTGAAGATCAGCAAGATCAACCAACAGATCCATATAAAAGAGCCATGGACTCATCCGTTGAGGACCAGCAAGGTCAGTCAACCAGATCCATGCTCGGTTTCACAAAACAACTCTTACTCCTTGTTCCAATATCTTCCTCGACGCACGCGTGGGTATCCTAGGCGACCCAGAGCCCGAGCACCGTATGGTCAGCACCCTCTAGGATCCTTCGCAGGTGACCTAGCGCTTCACTCATAGGCCGCTTCCTTGGTCCCTCATCCACCGTACCGGAAGCTCACCATTTTAATCGAACCGAGGCTGGTCAAGACCTCGGTCGACCTTGCTACGCGAGACGTCCTCCATTGACTCTCCGTCAGCAGTTGCAACTTTATCAGTTAGGTCTCCACGACCTTAATCACAAGACGGTCAAAATGCTTCCCCAGCATTCTTGACATAAAACAGCATTTACAAACAGTTTACAAATACAGTTTCTATATTAACTCTCATTTTTCCACATTGTTCCTCATTAATCCACATTACTTATTCCACATTCCATTTATATGTGTACTCATCCAATCACCTCATTTTCCATCTCTTCACTTCAAATTCCTTCCCATCACATATCATATATTCACATCCATATCCACATCCATACATCCACATCCATATCCACATTCACATCCATACAATCACATCTACATGCTTATCTCCATTTTCACATCTTCATTTATACATCCACGTCCCATATCCACATTCATACATACACATCCATACATCCACATCCACATCCACATTCACATCCATACATCTACATCTACATTCACATTCACATACATCCACATCTACATTCACATTCACATACATCTACATCCACATTCCACATTCACATCTATACATCCACATCTACATTCACATTCACATACATCCACATCTACATTCACATTCACATACATCTACATCCACATTCCACATTCACATCTATACATCCACATCTACATCCACATTCACATACATCCACATCCACATTCCCATTCACATCTATACATCCACATCCATTCACATCTATACATCCACATCTACATCCACATTCACATCTATGCATATATATCTTCATGCATATATCCATTTTCACGTTCATACATCCACACTCCCATCTCCACATCCACACATCCACATACATACATCCATTTCCACATTCCCATTTATATAACCCCATATACCTTCACATCTAATCTTTTACATCACATCCATTCTCGCCCTATCACAACCCATATACATCTTATCCTATCACATACACTTCTTACCTCATCCCCCCATACACATCTTAATTCATCTTATCACCTCCTAACTTATTTCATAAGCATCTTATCACCTCTTATCACACCTCTTATCACATCGCTTATCACCTCCTAACTTATTTCATAAGCATCTTATCACACCTCTTATCACATCCTATCACATCTCTTATCTATTTATAGAATACAAGAGAATTCTTACATTTGATATAAGATTTCTTTACACATTTATTTATGAATAAATTCTATTTAAGGAGATTAATACTTTCAAAGTAAAATCAATCTTTTATGCATCTTCCTATGCATAAATTCATTTTTTATGAAAATGAATTAAATTTTAATCTTTTATGCATTTTTCTATACATAAATTCAATTTAGATGAGAATGACACTTTTGAATTAAAAAATCAATCTTTTATGCATCTTCTTATGCATAAATTCAATTTGGTAGGAATTACACTTTTAGAATAAAAAAATTTCTCTTATGCATCTAAGTTAAGCATAAAATCCATTTATGAGGAAAATCACACTTTTAGTATAAAAAGAATATCTTTTATGCATACCTATATGCATGAAATTCAATTATGATAAAAGTCACACTTTTATAATAAAATAATCAACTTTTATGCATACCTCTATGCATGAAATCCAATATGATAAAAGTAACACTTTTGATATAAAATTTTTTCCATTATGCATACTTCTATGCATGAAATAAAAATGGTAAAAATAACACTTTTGATATAAAAATTTATCCATTATGCATACTTCTATGCATGAAATAAAAATGGTAAAAATAACACTTTTGATAAAAACTTATCCTTTATGCCTAATATTAAAATTCAATTTCTCCATGATTGTAATGAAATTCTTTCAATTAATCTAGGATGATAATTCCTAGAATATGGTAGGAAGTCCTCTTTTTATGCTTTGAATGAGATTATTTTATGCATAATTTTTATAAAAATTTTGCCATAGCTCCGCTGCTATGACTGATAAATCTCAATTTTTCTAAGGGATAATGCTTATCATTAAGGAAATAATTAAAATGATCTCTAATTGGATTATTAATCCATAATGGATTGAATCATCAATATTCATAAACTAAAAGCATAGAAAAAAGCCATTAATTTGGCCTCAAGCATAGCTTAATCTTGGGTTAAGGAAAAGCTTTATGAAAAGCTTGATTTGGATTGAGAACGGTCATGAGTATGACCATTTCTTGAGTGAGAGAGAGAATTTACATAAGAATCATTAGAATTTAAACATAAATGAAAATTAACTTCAATAGCATTTATTAAATTATGTAACTCTTCACTACTATTCAAACTTCAATAGCATTTTAAAAAAAACCATACCAATTAAACTTCTCAAGCTTGAGAGGGGTTGAGAAGAGAGAAACATTGAGAAATTATAGAAAGATCAATATTCACTAATTACCTTACAACTTGCTTGATTCTTTGTTCACGGTAGAGGCCCCCAACCAATCAATTGGTTAAGTATGTTGATGGAGCCACTAATGGTGATTGAAGAAAGAGGGAAGCTCCAAAAACTAGTGAATTATTAAATGAATTCACAGTTCTTGGCTTAGGTGGAGTAGAGTAACGATGCATAAACACTATATATTTTTCAACAAGGGTGAGGCTTCTATTTATAGGAAAAATTGAGCTCCTAACCAAACAAACTGATTCTAGAATTTTCTAAATCAGTTTGGTCAATATTTGACCATTTTTAGGTCAGTTAAGCTAACTTTTTGGAACTAGACTTGAATGAGGAGAGAGGAGAGATGAAATATCTCAATTTTTATGAGTTTAAAACTCATTCAAGCATGTGAAATATGCACCTCCTTTAAAGAACTCCCCTTCCTTACATATGTCATATTTTTTTTTATTGCTCATAGTTTTTTACTAATAAACCTTGTACATTTTCAACTCTTCATCTTATGTGAAATATGCACCTCCTTTAAAGAACTCCCCTTCCTTACATATGTCATACTTTTAATATTACTCATAATTTTTTACTAATAAACCTTGTACATTTTCAACTCTTCATCTTATGTGAAATATGCACCTCCTTTAAAGAACTTCTCTTCCTTACATATGTCATACTTTTAATATTGTTCATAATTTTTTTACTAATAAACCTTGTACATTTTCAACTCTTCATCTTATGTGAAATATGCACCTCCTTTAAAGAACTCCTCTTCCTTACATATGTCATACTTTTAATATTGCTCATAATTTTTTTACTAATAAACCTTGTACATTTTCAACTCTTCATCTTATGTGAGCATTTACTCATTTTTGGGTATCTTCTTTTTCAAATTGGATTTATCTCCTCCCTACACTTGGATTGATGCTATTGGCCCATAGGAACCTTAATTGGACTATAATCCAAAAATTTCTGAAAATCTAGACCCTTAGACTAAGGTCCTTTATACACATTTCCAATTAATTCCAATTGCACATTGGAAAGTTCTTTTTGAATTTCTGTTTCAGGGGAACTTATTTTAATAAGATGAGATAATTTTCTATCCAAAAATATTAAAAATCTGAATATTCTCTCTCTAGAATATTTCCTCTCTCTAGGTTAAAACAGTTAGAAACAAGTCTTTTATATTTCTGAAGAGGGATTGATTATAGAAGAAGATACTAGACATCAAAAAGGGGTTTGGGGTAGGAATCTTACATTCTACCCCACTTAAAAAACGCGAGATGTCCTCATCTCGCAACTTCTGATAATTTTGCAAGATTCACGAATATGAGACTTAGAGAAAAATTTTAATCAAGATTAACCACCAAGATAAGTCTTAAAGAGAGCAAGATTCAAAATACGAACAAGATTTAAACTTTATTCATTCTCGGAACTTATACAGTAAAGATAGAGGAACGCTTTACACTTCCATAAGTCCGTCCATCATATGGTCACAAAAGCAGTCCTCACAAGCTGCACAAGTATAAGGTAACTCATCTATGGGAATGATTCTGTGGGTTATTGCTGCGCCTATCTCAGTGGTATGAGGTGTTCTAACAAAAGGACCTCTAAGAGGCAAGCCAAAAACGGGGTAAAGGCATATCTTCTCATGAGGAAGAAAACACGCCAGTAAGAAGACCCGCTCAGAAAACCCAGGATGTCTTGATCTCATGACGCAGTAGTATCGGGGACCCAAACCCAAGGCTTCAATAACCATGGCCAAGCGGACATTGTTGCGAAAGTGCTGCTGACCCCAGGGTGTTACCCTAGTTATGTCTTGATAGGTCCGCCATTTGGTCTGCGCTACAGAAGTTCCCAAGTGAGGGAAAAGTGAGCGCTCATACTGTTCTATAAAATCCTTCTTCACAGACTCACTTGCGTCTTGAAGGTGAGGAATCATTATGGATAAAACTAATTCTTGTTGCCAAGCCATGAAGGAGATTAGGAAGAAAGGAGATCGATGGGAGTAAGATTACTGTGAGCGACAAGTAAAAGTTACGACTTATATAAAGGAAGGAGCTAGCGTAACCTAGAAGCCAACGGTAGCTTGCCACTGAAGTTTTACCGTCTTTCCATGATTTGGGTTTGGCACAATTTTCTATAGAAGGCATTAAGAACTTTGAGATGAGGAGATAAAAGAAGTTCGTAAGTTAAATCACCTACTTTCTTTGGTCCACAATATCTGGGAGATAACTTCTTATACTTCCCAAGAGATAAAGAACTTCTTTTGGGTCGTACTCGAGACCAAAACCTTGATATCCAAAACATCGATTCTCACTTCTGAACTCGTTGTTCTGAATCCTTAAAACATGTGGGACTCTTGAGAAGTATTCAGGAAAAAGGTTCTTCCTTTTTTAAACAGAATCTTTCTTTTATTTTAGAGAGGGAATAATTATAAGATCAAAAAGGGAGATTCTTACTCCTGTATACCTCGAAGGCTGGGGGAGAATCTTACATTCTACCCCACTTAAAAAGTGCGAGATGTCCTCATCTCGCCAAGTAGAGGACAACTCTTTTTCTTAAGATCCAATTTATTCTAGGGTTCCTTATATTCTGGTCAACCCAACAGAATACGGGGATAAATATCCCTTATATAGAACTCATCATTAAATAAATTCATTTCAGATCATATCATTCATATCTTTAACACGATAATGGTCCATCAGATCGAAAATTTTTCTTTCTGAACATTCCTCCACGGAAATTTCAGTCAAGCAAGTTTTCAATTTGTCATCCCTTAACTTGATATACCGAGTCAAGTGTTAACAGTAGTACTTTGACAGCACAATCCACTAATCTCATAGTGATTTGTTGAAATCATTATTATCATTTATCATTACAGGGACTCGTCCCATTCATCCTCATTGCGGTTTTGCTCAGGTTATTATATTTCAACTAAATTTCAAAAATCATCATTTTTCAATCAGAATCCCAATCAATTCATCAGTTCCCAAACAGAATTAAAAATCATATCAACCACATTCAAATTCATCATCTGGATAGCATTAACGCTTATAATTTCAAGTCTTAGATTTACTCGTATATACTGTCAGTAAAGAGCTGCAGTTATACTCTCGGTATATACGGATAGTCACGGCCCTTGGAATTATAAGGTAATTACCATCATGTCTAGGCCTCAAGCAAGTTAGGGATTCTATATAATTGCGGTACTTCCATCTGAATACCCAATTACCAATTTACGAATTTCAATTTGAATATCAAATTGTGTGAATTATATCACACAATTACAACCTTTTTGTGTTTCTTGATAAATTTCTGACCTATTTGTCTTCTCAGTTGATCTTTATTAACCAAATGCTCTGATACCAACTGTGAGATCCCCCTGTTCCCACCGAGCAACGGATTCGAGTACTAGCAGCGGAAGTAGCACTTCTCGCGCGGGACAGGGGTCCCACATTTGGGGCCTCGTCCACGGATATCCGGACAAGAGACTAATCCGTCGGTTTTTCAAAAACCGAACCCGAAAAAAACTTCTCTTACCCGGAAAGCATGGACGATTCCACCAGGATAACTCTTTACTCTAACGTAGTCAGATCATTACTGATCAAACCGATCCGACTGCACCTCTAACGGTACTTGATCAGATCAAGGAAGAACTTGCACTTGGATCATTGGGATCAACGCTTTTTTCCCCATCAAGAGGCACAGCCGTTGATTCCTATCCATAGAACAATTTACTATCCGGGATTTACTTCATCTATCGTAATAATAGAATTTAAATCTCGATTTACGGATCCATCAGTCCAGCCTAACCCCATCCAATCCCATGGGTTAGCCAACCACCCAACCACTGTAGTGATGGGATCCAATTTGGAATTTGGTTAGGTTTTGTCCCGGGTACCAAGGAAAAGAGTTCCAAGGCCCCCTAGCCGGAAGTTCATGCAAACATAAAATTAGGCACACCACTTACACACCCAATATGAAATTGCCTTTTTCTTAGCATCAGCTAACTTTAAAACAATCCTTTAATGAAACCATAGTACCACTGATCACAGTCTTCCAAATTATCCGGTTGATTCTCAAATTTCCCATCATTCCTTCCGCATCAGAGTATCTATGGCATCATTGGCAACTAGAACGCTCACCGCCTGACCACTCAGGGGCCGTTTCTATAGTTCCTAGCCCATAATACTCGGTAATATAATCACTTATCAAGATGGACTCTCGTTGAAGATCAGCAAGATCAACCAACAGATCCATATAAAAGAGCCATGGACTCATCCGTTGAGGACCAGCAAGGTCAGTCAACCAGATCCATGCTCGGTTTCACAAAACAACTCTTACTCCTTGTTCCAATATCTTCCTCGACGCACGCGTGGGTATCCTAGGCGACCCAGAGCCCGAGCACCGTATGGTCAGCACCCTCTAGGATCCTTCGCAGGTGACCTAGCGCTTCACTCATAGGCCGCTTCCTTGGTCCCTCATCCACCGTACCGGAAGCTCACCATTTTAATCGAACCGAGGCTGGTCAAGACCTCGGTCGACCTTGCTACGCGAGACGTCCTCCATTGACTCTCCGTCAGCAGTTGCAACTTTATCAGTTAGGTCTCCACGACCTTAATCACAAGACGGTCAAAATGCTTCCCCAGCATTCTTGACATAAAACAGCATTTACAAACAGTTTACAAATACAGTTTCTATATTAACTCTCATTTTTCCACATTGTTCCTCATTAATCCACATTACTTATTCCACATTCCATTTATATGTGTACTCATCCAATCACCTCATTTTCCATCTCTTCACTTCAAATTCCTTCCCATCACATATCATATATTCACATCCATATCCACATCCATACATCCACATCCATATCCACATTCACATCCATACAATCACATCTACATGCTTATCTCCATTTTCACATCTTCATTTATACATCCACGTCCCATATCCACATTCATACATACACATCCATACATCCACATCCACATCCACATTCACATCCATACATCTACATCTACATTCACATTCACATACATCCACATCTACATTCACATTCACATACATCTACATCCACATTCCACATTCACATCTATACATCCACATCTACATTCACATTCACATACATCCACATCTACATTCACATTCACATACATCTACATCCACATTCCACATTCACATCTATACATCCACATCTACATCCACATTCACATACATCCACATCCACATTCCCATTCACATCTATACATCCACATCCATTCACATCTATACATCCACATCTACATCCACATTCACATCTATGCATATATATCTTCATGCATATATCCATTTTCACGTTCATACATCCACACTCCCATCTCCACATCCACACATCCACATACATACATCCATTTCCACATTCCCATTTATATAACCCCATATACCTTCACATCTAATCTTTTACATCACATCCATTCTCGCCCTATCACAACCCATATACATCTTATCCTATCACATACACTTCTTACCTCATCCCCCCATACACATCTTAATTCATCTTATCACCTCCTAACTTATTTCATAAGCATCTTATCACCTCTTATCACACCTCTTATCACATCGCTTATCACCTCCTAACTTATTTCATAAGCATCTTATCACACCTCTTATCACATCCTATCACATCTCTTATCTATTTATAGAATACAAGAGAATTCTTACATTTGATATAAGATTTCTTTACACATTTATTTATGAATAAATTCTATTTAAGGAGATTAATACTTTCAAAGTAAAATCAATCTTTTATGCATCTTCCTATGCATAAATTCATTTTTTATGAAAATGAATTAAATTTTAATCTTTTATGCATTTTTCTATACATAAATTCAATTTAGATGAGAATGACACTTTTGAATTAAAAAATCAATCTTTTATGCATCTTCTTATGCATAAATTCAATTTGGTAGGAATTACACTTTTAGAATAAAAAAATTTCTCTTATGCATCTAAGTTAAGCATAAAATCCATTTATGAGAAAAATCACACTTTTAGTATAAAAAGAATATCTTTTATGCATACCTATATGCATGAAATTCAATTATGATAAAAGTCACACTTTTATAATAAAATAATCAACTTTTATGCATACCTCTATGCATGAAATCCAATATGATAAAAGTAACACTTTTGATATAAAATTTTTTCCATTATGCATACTTCTATGCATGAAATAAAAATGGTAAAAATAACACTTTTGATATAAAAATTTATCCATTATGCATACTTCTATGCATGAAATAAAAATGGTAAAAATAACACTTTTGATAAAAACTTATCCTTTATGCCTAATATTAAAATTCAATTTCTCCATGATTGTAATGAAATTCTTTCAATTAATCTAGGATGATAATTCCTAGAATATGGTAGGAAGTCCTCTTTTTATGCTTTGAATGAGATTATTTTATGCATAATTTTTATAAAAATTTTGCCATAGCTCCGCTGCTATGACTGATAAATCTCAATTTTTCTAAGGGATAATGCTTATCATTAAGGAAATAATTAAAATGATCTCTAATTGGATTATTAATCCATAATGGATTGAATCATCAATATTCATAAACTAAAAGCATAGAAAAAAGCCATTAATTTGGCCTCAAGCATAGCTTAATCTTGGGTTAAGGAAAAGCTTTATGAAAAGCTTGATTTGGATTGAGAACGGTCATGAGTATGACCATTTCTTGAGTGAGAGAGAGAATTTACATAAGAATCATTAGAATTTAAACATAAATGAAAATTAACTTCAATAGCATTTATTAAATTATGTAACTCTTCACTACTATTCAAACTTCAATAGCATTTTAAAAAAAACCATACCAATTAAACTTCTCAAGCTTGAGAGGGGTTGAGAAGAGAGAAACATTGAGAAATTATAGAAAGATCAATATTCACTAATTACCTTACAACTTGCTTGATTCTTTGTTCACGGTAGAGGCCCCCAACCAATCAATTGGTTAAGTATGTTGATGGAGCCACTAATGGTGATTGAAGAAAGAGGGAAGCTCCAAAAACTAGTGAATTATTAAATGAATTCACAGTTCTTGGCTTAGGTGGAGTAGAGTAACGATGCATAAACACTATATATTTTTCAACAAGGGTGAGGCTTCTATTTATAGGAAAAATTGAGCTCCTAACCAAACAAACTGATTCTAGAATTTTCTAAATCAGTTTGGTCAATATTTGACCATTTTTAGGTCAGTTAAGCTAACTTTTTGGAACTAGACTTGAATGAGGAGAGAGGAGAGATGAAATATCTCAATTTTTATGAGTTTAAAACTCATTCAAGCATGTGAAATATGCACCTCCTTTAAAGAACTCCCCTTCCTTACATATGTCATATTTTTTTTTATTGCTCATAGTTTTTTACTAATAAACCTTGTACATTTTCAACTCTTCATCTTATGTGAAATATGCACCTCCTTTAAAGAACTCCCCTTCCTTACATATGTCATACTTTTAATATTACTCATAATTTTTTACTAATAAACCTTGTACATTTTCAACTCTTCATCTTATGTGAAATATGCACCTCCTTTAAAGAACTTCTCTTCCTTACATATGTCATACTTTTAATATTGTTCATAATTTTTTTACTAATAAACCTTGTACATTTTCAACTCTTCATCTTATGTGAAATATGCACCTCCTTTAAAGAACTCCTCTTCCTTACATATGTCATACTTTTAATATTGCTCATAATTTTTTTACTAATAAACCTTGTACATTTTCAACTCTTCATCTTATGTGAGCATTTACTCATTTTTGGGTATCTTCTTTTTCAAATTGGATTTATCTCCTCCCTACACTTGGATTGATGCTATTGGCCCATAGGAACCTTAATTGGACTATAATCCAAAAATTTCTGAAAATCTAGACCCTTAGACTAAGGTCCTTTATACACATTTCCAATTAATTCCAATTGCACATTGGAAAGTTCTTTTTGAATTTCTGTTTCAGGGGAACTTATTTTAATAAGATGAGATAATTTTCTATCCAAAAATATTAAAAATCTGAATATTCTCTCTCTAGAATATTTCCTCTCTCTAGGTTAAAACAGTTAGAAACAAGTCTTTTATATTTCTGAAGAGGGATTGATTATAGAAGAAGATACTAGACATCAAAAAGGGGTTTGGGGTAGGAATCTTACAAGTTTCTTAAACCCTAATCCTCTTATAAAGAGAGGGAGAGAGAGAGAGAGAGAGAGAGAGAGAGAGAGATGCACCAATCTTTTTGGTAAGCAAGTTGTGTGTACCTATGTGTGGATCACGTGATTTTTATGAGGTTATCTTATGGTTCACACACACAATGTATGAAAGGTGTCCATGATGCCCTTCGTGTCCAGAGTGCAAGGAAAATCAATTTACCTGTCATCCATGGCTTGAAATATACCCTGTCGGTATTCACAGGTGTATGAAGACGCACAACACTACAAGAGAATCATTGTTTTTCGACGCTTAGTTTCCATGCCTAGTCGCGTCGTCGATATGTGCGTCGAAATAGGTGTCGAAATATGTGTGGAAAAATGCATCGAAATAACTGTCGAAATATGCGTGGAAAAAGTCGTCGGAATAAGCGTCGAAATAACAGTCGAAATTTTTCTTTTTAAAAAAAATTAAATTTATATATAATATTTGCTAGTTCCCATCCTAGGGTGTGTTTTAGCCTTCTCTTTCTACTTCTTTGCAAAAGCATATGTGTCTATGAGAGAGAGAGAGAGAGAGAGAGAGAGAGAGAGAGAGAGAGAGAGATGATCAGAGAGAAAGAGAGATAAAGAGAGAGAGAGAGGGGGGAGCCGAGGGAGAGAGGAGGGTATAACTTCCATCATGCTCTTTGAAGGAAAAAAAATGCTAGCTCCTCCTCCTCATCACTAAGGTGCAATTAAGAAAGTGCTCTATTTTACAATGAAATTAAAATTCATCATCAACTTGCTCATCCTTAGCGAGATCCATGGCTCCAAATAAATCTATTTCTAGAAATAATCCATCATTGTTGTCAATCGGTGGAACCAGCAGTTGTCAATTAGTAGTAGAAGATAATTCATCCATGTCGCCATCCTCTTCTAGCTCTTGCATGAGAGCTGTCGATGCATCATGATCATACTCAGCTTGAATCTCTTCTTCTTCTGGATTATCTCTAGTGTCTGTTTCTCGTTCAAGATGTATTTGCTCAATGAGTACACCTTCATCCGATCCTAATCCTGTGTGAGCCTCACCTACTTCCTCAACTAGTATGTCTTCTTCTTTTTCTTCTTGTTGTTCAATCGGTGCTAGTGGTGTATGCTCAACCATCACATGATCTAGGGGGAGTTCAATAGGTGTTAGTGGTGTATGCTCAACCATCACATGATCTTTCCTCTCTTTCCTCTATTATTATTGCACCCTTGGTGGATGCTGGGGATTTGTTTTGTAGATTTACGCATAAGCATTATGCATAATGCTCATTCAGGCTTTATGCATAAGCCTCATGCATAGCTTTATGGATAAGGCCTCATGCATAAGCTTTATGCATAAGGCCTTATACATAATGCTTTCTGCATAAGCCTCATGCATAGCTTTATGCACAATGCTTTATGCATAATGAATGTTGAGGGATCATTCATGTGTATGCTCTTATTAAAGTGTCCATGTGGGCTTTTTTATGTGTGTGTAGAAACATGTCTCGCACTCCAGATGAGGCACCGGCTTACTCTCTCCATATGCCATGTCACCTGACAAGTTCATGGGCTTTTTAGCACAAGCCACGCCCGATGAGGCACCGGCTTACTCTCCATCCTTCTCTCCATATGCAATGTCACCTGACGAGTTCATCGGTTTTTTAGCACAAGCCACGCCCGAGTAAAGAGTGATGGCACAATAATATTTTGGGAGAGGGGCGGGCACTTCGGCCGCACCATCGGGCACCACCACCGCTAACCCTAGTTCACCTGTAGAAACCCCACAAAGAGCCGCTAGAACCCCTCCCTCAAGTCGCTCGTCCACTCGCAGAGCACAACGCTCGAGTAGTGGGGGTGGAGGCGGTTGTTATCCAAGTGGGGGCATGGATGGGTCTATGCCCCCACGTGAGCATCCTTCCCCATCTAGCGCCAGAAGCACTCCATGGTCACGATCATCTCGCAACATTTCAACACACAGCCCACACCCGCCAATGGAGAAAATTTTTACACAATTGTCAATGCCAATGTGGTTTTGGATAATGTCGGGCAGCAGGAGATGAAGAGCTGCATCTGCGAGCTTTGCCACATTGTCTTTGCAAATGACTTTATGACTTTATGGTGGCCAAAGTTGGATAAAGACAAGAAAGATAGAGTCATAAATCAAATCAAGGATGAGTACAAGCCGGTCGCGATAGTGATGTCGTCCCCATAAGAAGGTGGATAAAGGACCACATGGTGGACGTCATGAAACATTGGCAGGGAAATGTGACTAGGAGAGTGAAGGCAGGGGGGGTGAGAAGCCTTGGTACATGAGCACCAAGGATTGGAATGAGGAGAGGCAAACGCATGCTCGAAATCCCCAACGCTACAAGCAACAAGAGGATGCAGCCAAAGCCTGAATGGAGAGCGTAGGAAGCTGTCACTTTGGAAGCGGCGGTTGGGATGCATTCCATGTCTACTTTGTAAGTATCAACATTTATCTTGTATGTTTCATTTGATGTTATGTCTACTTTGTAAGTATCAACGCTTATCTTGTTGTTGTTCAATAGGTGCTAGTGGTGTATGCTCAACCATCACATGATCTTTCCTCTCTTTTCTCTATTATTATTGCACCCTTGGGGGTGCTGGGGATTTGTTTTGTAGATTTGTGCATAAGCATTATGCATAATGCTCATTCATGCTTTATGCATAAGCCTCAAGCATTGCTTTATGCATAAGGCCTCATGCATATGCATAATACTTTATGCATAAGGCTCAAGCATTGCTTTATGCATAAGGCCTCATGCGTATGCATAATACTTTATGCATAAGGCCTTATGCATAAGCTTTATGCATAATGAATGTTGAGGGATAATTCATGTGTATGCTCTTATTAAAGTGTCTATATGGGCTTTGTTATGTGTGTGTAGAAACATCTCACACTCCAGATGAGACACCGGCTTACTCTCCATCCTTCTCTCCATATGCCATGTCGCCTAACCAGTTCATGGGTTTTTTAGCACAAGCCACGCTCAAGCAAAGAGGGATGCCACAACAATATTTTGGGAGAGAGGTGGGCACTTCGGCTCTGCACCATTGAGCACCACCACTGCTAAGTTCTAACCCTAGTTCACCTGTAGAAACCCCACAAAGAGCCACTAGAACCCCTCCCTCAGGTCGCTTGTCCACTCGTAGAGCCTAATGCTCAAGTAGTGGAGGTGGAGGCGGTTGTTGTCCAAGTGGGGGCACAGATGGGTCTACGCCCCCACGTGAGCATCCTTCCCCATCTAGTGCCAGAAGCACTCCATGCTTGCGATCATCGCAACATTTCGACACACAGCCCACACCCACGCCACCGATGGAGAAAAGTTTTACACAATTGTCAATGGCAATGTGGTTTTGGATAATGTCGGCGAAGAGCCGTATCCACGAGCTTTGCCACATTGTCTTTGCAAATGACTTCATGGCCAAAGTTGGATAAAGACAAGAAAGAGTCATAAATCAAATCAAGAATGAGTACAAGCTGGCCGCCGGCGGTAGTGATGTCGTCTCCATAAGGTGAATAAAGGACCACATGGTGGACGTCATGAAACATTGGCGGGGAGATGTGACTGGGAGAGTGAAGGCAGAGGGTGAGATGCCTTGGTACATGAGCACCGAGGCCCAAGAATGAGGAGAGGCAAAAGCATGCTCGAAATCCCCAACGCTACAAGCAACAAGAGGATGTGGCCAAAGCCCGAATGGAGAGCATAGGAAGCTCTCACCTTGGAAGCGGCGGTTGGGATGCATTCCATGTCTACTTTGTAAGAATCAACATTTATCTTATATGTTTCATTTGATGTTATGTCTACATTGTAAGTATCAACGCTTATCTTGTTGTTTTAGTACTTTTAGAATCAAGTGGTTGGTCTCAACAGGCAACGGGAGAAGAGGAGGACATTGCTCGCCCGCCATAACACATATTTTCTTTTGGAGAAGCTTGAGCGAGAAGGCACCTACCTCAATTGGGAGCGCATTGTAGATATGGTAAGTGTGCGGCAAGCCTTAACCTTATGATTTGTATACTTGCTTTGCCTTGTCATGTTAGATCATTGTTTTGGTATACCAAAAAAAAGCGTCTTGTATGGTTTTTGCAAGGACCAATTGTTGATCCTGAGTGAGGGCTCCGCATAGAGTGGCCTTGCCCATGTCTTTCCCCTTGTACATACACATTTTGGTCAGCTCACATCTTTGTTTGACTTGTATAGATTGCATGATGTAAATTTTGGCTTATCTCGTTAGAGCTTGATATGTAAATTTCAATTTTGGCTTATCTCGTCAGAGCTTGATATGCAAAATACACATCTTGCAATATAATTTGGCCATTGTTTGCACTTGTGTGAATTGTGTACCTACTTTGTAATGTCAAAAATGTTATGGCACTCTCTCTAACTTTTTCAACAAATTTGCTTTGTTCTTCACATCAGAGTACAATTGACTTTGACCGTACTCTATAAATTTGGCATAATGGTGCATCTAGCTACAAGACTGCAGCTCGATGCACCATTATGCCAAAAAAAATTTAATACCTGCACGTGGCGAAATAAGCGGGTCGAAAGTTTCCTGCATCCGTAAATAGCGTCGAAAGTTTCCTACATCCGTCGAAAACAGTGTTGAAAGTTTCCTGCATCCATCGAAAATAGCGTCTAAATGACAGTCGAAATAAGTGTCGAAATACGTGTCGAAATCACAGTCGAAATAACCGTTGAAATATCAGTCGAGATAGGCGTCGAAAACACCGTCAAAAAATGCGTGGTAAAATTACTTATTTCGACTCTTATTTCGACGCTTATTTCGGCGCCTATTTCGACGTTTTTTTCGACGGGTATTTCGACGTTTAGGGGATTTTGAGCTTAGTTCTTAAGGCATCGAAAAAAGCGTGGATAATGGCCCCGCCTCTTGTAGTGCAACCTTTTTTAATCCTTGCACAATATTATAAAACAGGGGACTGTGGTCTGGTTTGACCAGAGATGAGTTGATCCTTAGTGCTGGCAGTGAGCCAGGCATTAGGAAAAAAGGGAGCTCATTTTGGGGCCCTGTATGAAATTCACTATTTTTCGATTTATTTCTCTCCTAAAAGATCTCAAAAATAATAAAATATGGAAACGTGGCTCAGAACTGTCAGTAAGGACTACTGAACTGTCAGTTCAGAAAAGAATAAGATAATCTTTTGTCTAACTAACACGATTTTGCATTAAATATCTCCTTTTTTTTTTTTTTCTCGAAGATTTCGCATCTCTTTTGACGACGTGTGCAGGCCTCTCATAAAGAATCCATCACACTGAACTTAATGATTGTATGGATACCGCCACACTTCCACAATTCATGTTACAAAAAGACTATGAGATTGACAAGCCAACTTTGCAACCTCAGAAGCACAAAAAATGGCCGATACTAGTGAGTTACAATCTCAGAAGAAGCAATTATACCATCTTCACATCGACTTAGAAGAACAATATGTTCCAGCACAAAAAAGACGAAAGGATATGGTGCTGAATGCTCATGAACAACGGGAAAATATGAGAAGAGAAGGGCTCCAACATATTGACTTATGGTGTGATGGAAGTATATATCCAAAATGTCTAGTAAAAAACTCTACACCTCCATTTGTCAATCCAACCACATTACTGAGGTTTGCGGGCGATGGACAAAATGGACTTCTTGGTTATATTTCAGCACAGTCTGCATTTGCAGAAACATATAAAACAATGTACCTACAAGAAAAGGGGGCCAGGATTCAAGAGATAGCTATTCGTGTGCAAAATTAGAGCAGCGGTTTGCAGAATGAAATTGAGGAGCATTCAAAGAGTAAAAAAGAGTTGACAAGATCAAGAAGGAAGAAACCGTGCTTGGAGACAGACAACGAAGCAGGAAGATTAAAAACATTGCAAATTTGAAGGCTGGGGCTGGTGGATGCAAGCGAAGAATTTAGGAAGCAAGGTTCGTTTGTAATTTTTTATTTTTTATACTAAAAAATGCTCTTAAATGACTATATCTATTTTGACCATTAACGCAAAACAGGATTGGAAGTGTTGAATAATATAGGCATATTGTGTTGTTACTATAGGAAACTATTGGAGCCTGCAAAAAGAAAATATGGATCCCAACCTTCTTCCAGTTAAACAAATGAAAGGATTGCTTTCTTGTGGTGTAGCAAAAGGTTTGATTGAAGAAAAAAAATACAAAACAATCAAACGCAATGTTGTAGAGGACTTTATATCCAATAATCAAGTTGATGGTACTACAATCCAAGAGGCTCTTGATGTTAGTGGAGTTAGCAGGAAGGGATATAGTTCGATTTTCCATGCGATATCCTCAACTTTGAGAGATCAAAGGATTAAACGAGTTTTACTGCCAAATCCAGCAACAGTGTGGAAGATAAGAGATCATTTGAATGAAAGTATAGATGAGTTTATTGGACCATATATCCATATTGAAGAAATATTTCATGGTGCTAAAGGAACCACTGTGTATGACCCTTGGAACAATATATTTGTAGATCTACAACAACTTCAAAGAAGAATGGTCGAGTTTTATGGAATAACATTTGAAGAGTGTAAAGGCATTTTGAAATTTGTTATCAAACTGGATGAGTGTGAGGTTATAAAGGAAAAGAAAATGGAAAGGATTACTATCACATTGATGAATGGAGCACTTGATACATCATTGACTGAAGCGAGTTCGAAGTATTTTAGTGTGCAGTCAGAGAAACACATATGGTGGTTGGGCTCGTTCCAGGTATGATCATTTTTATTTCGTACTTGATAATGTTTTCAAATCTTTTATAGTAAGACTTTTGTTTTGTATAATCTCACAAGTAAAGACAGAAGACCATGAAACACTAGATTGGGTGTTTCACCACACGAAAATACCAAGAATAATTAAAAGACAAGTGCAAGGAGAGAATCTCCATGTTGCAGGAAAAGGTGATTTTCAAGTAGAGTGGCACATGGCGGGGGATCTTAAAACACTTAAGTGCATGTATAACGTTAGTAAAGGAGGTAACTCAAAGTCTCCTTGTCTTTATTGCAAAGAATCAGCTCAAGTAATGGATTCCAAATGGTGGAAGAGAGCACCTAATAGAGATAAAGTTGACCCTGACTTCAAGGCCATTCTTGACATTCCACTATGTAATTTTCACATATGCACATTGCATGCTCTATGTCGAATTATTGAGAAATTGGTGTTTTTGTATATTGGATTTGCTTGGAAAGTCCGTCCCGAAAGAAATAGAAAGGATGCTCTTCATGCATTGGAAAAAGTGGTATCCGATATAGGTCTGCATGGAGGTGATGTTCATATCACAAAGGATTTTAAAAAGTCTACCAATGACAAGGAGGTACCAATCAAGCCCTCTATTGGTGGTGTTAAGGCAAGAAGATTCTTGTCTCGACCCAAACACAGTAGTAAGCAAGTAAGGCAAGGTAGAACGGTTTCAAGGATTAGTTATGGATTGTGGAAGCAAGTCCATAATGCCGTGAAAGATCATGAGGCAGATGGGGAAGCACGAAATGTGAAGGCAGAGGTGTGGAGGTCTCTTGATCAACTCTTCATGTTCTGTGACAATGTAACATGGACAAAGAGTGATTACAAGAACTTTGAAGAGGCAATTAAACATTTTGGGAAGTCAATGAAAGACGCGTGGACAGCCTGCAATATAACTCACTACATGGTAAAGTGATGTCTTCTTCTTTTACTTAAGTGTGATCCTCTTTTCTTTTATAACTTACTATGCATTCTTATGTCTCTGTGAAAACAGCATATCATCTACAACCACCTTCCCTATTTTGTCAAAAATTATGGATGCCCAGCAATTTGGTCTACCCAAGGCATGGAGAAGTCTCACTACATGGCACGTAATGCATTTTTCAGACACACACAACACTATGGAGGGAGTCAAAAGGCAAATAGTCTGAAGGAAGTCTTCCAATGGTTTTACCGAGGCATTCTACAAAGGCTGCATGCTAAAAGAAAAGTTGCTAGTTCCAAAGTCAAGCTTGCTTTTATTCTAGCCCAAAAGCAAAGACGAAGACAAACTTTGGACAATTCAATGGCAGCAGAGAGACATAGACAATGGAGGGATTCGAAGATATTTAGAAACCATAAATGGACAAGTAAACATGAATAGCAGTTTGTAACTTATTGGTGTTATGTCCACATGTTTTCAAACTCAATCAATAGATTTTTATTCTGTGGAACAAGTGACTCTTGGTGTTATGCCTATATGTTTTGAGACTCCATCAAAAGTATTTCTTTTGTGAAACATGTGATCTATATTAACAAGCATCAATACATCCATGAGCTACACACAAAAAATTCAATCAATACTACTTAATTATGCTAGACACACTATTCATCCTTACCAATAAGGTACTGAGTGTCAAACGCTTTTAGAAGCTACTGAGTGTGGGAAGAGTACTGAAGTGTCGTACGGTGATGGGACGAATGCAAAAGGGTACTGATCGTCCGTACGGACAAGGAACCGATGAGGATCAAAGACTTTGTACAAATCAGTTCAACTTCAACATAATGTTTGTGCTATATTTGATGACTAAATCCTATTACTCCCAAGGCCTGCCAGTCGGAACTCTCTTTTTGAACTTGATTGGACTCTTTTTCTTCCTTGTTGGCTTGATGTCGACTTTCTGTTTATCAATGCTTGCCTTTGTTGCTTGTCTGAGAGGGGTATCCTTGTCTTCAGCTATCTCCACATGTTCTTCTTCTTGGATTGTGTGGCCTGATGTAATCATGGGTGGCTCTCGAAACCTTATGAGCTTGTGTTTTCCATAGCCCTCTAGACATTTGGGCTCCTTAACACCACATGCTAATGCATAAGAAGTGTAAGACAAAAAGTAAGAGGCCCTAGAGGCCTGCTTATTCACATAATCCCCAAATATATCTATGGTGGCGGACAACCTCTCTATTAAAATGATCTTTTCCTTTTGCCATGGAAGATCATGTCCACCTAAAACCCTAGACAAACATTTAAAGAAGTAAACAATGGCTTCTCCATTGTTGCTCAACTGCCTATGGTAAATCAAGATCTTAGCACTGCCTAGATCATGAATATAATGAACTAGGCTTGACATTTTGCCAAACCCAGCCGGCCTGCTTCCACTTGTTCTCTGGAGGAATGTGTCATCCTCAATTTGTAGCTGCCATGTATCAAAAGATTGGAGTGAGACAATAATACATAACTACAAAACATTTAAACACAAGATAAAGTATTTGATTTGAAGTAATAATATTATACCTTCTCATTTTCATCAGCAACAAGAAGTTCATCTTTCCAAAGATTTATTCCTCTCCCCTCCAGTCTAGCCTCTTCTTTAAGCTTTTCCTTATGAAGTGCTGAGAGATTCATAGCTTCCTGGGTGAGCTGGAAGGCAGCTTCATCTGGCTCTTGGAAATTTTCAGCCTCTTTGAAACAAATAGTAAGGGCCTCTGCAGGATCAAAAGTTGTTTCCAAAGCTAGCAGTGAATGGTCATCCTCTATGCCAACCTCCTTGTCAAGCCTTGAAGCCTGGGCAATAAGGGAAATGGCATAGTCCTCCCTCAAATTGAACATACATTCTATATCATGGAGGAAAACATAATCTTTACCACCAATCAAGACACCTGGAAGCATGGGCACTGCATAGTTGCTGCTCTGAACATCAAAATCTTCAACTGGCTGTGCTGCCCTAAGAGTTTCAGTCCTCAGTTGAACAAGGTCAAGAGAAGCCACTTGCAGCCCCTCATCCTCGAGGTTGATATCTTCTTCCTGCTCTGCCATATCTGTTGCCACAGGAATATCCTCTTTTACCTCCGCTACAGATATATCTTCTTCTTCAGCCTCCTGCCCTTGCTCTTCTAGAGATTGCTGTTGGAAGACAATGTACATAAGGAATGCCATGTTTTCCTCAAGCACTCTACACTTTCTGGTGTGCAAGTTACAGCTGAATTTATATTCCTCAGGCAGGCTGTCAAACCTTCTATTCACATGGTACCTCAGCCTGTCAATGGAGACAATATGATTTAAATGCACAAAAACCTTTTCACCTTCCACAATCCTTCCTGCCTCTGTCAGTTGTTTGAAGGTATCCCAATGGTCTGAAAGAAAATCTCTGTGATGCTCCAAAACAGAGCTCATAGTGAACTCCCTGTTGAAAATACTGTGGTATATGTGGAAGTTCCTCTGAGCCTTGCACTTGTGAAGAAAGTCAAATAGGAGCAAATCTGGAGATTTGTCCTCTTCTGGTTCCCTTTCTCTTGAAAGGGAAGACTCACCTTTCTGCTCTAGTCTCTTGCTTTTGCCTGAACAAAAATTTATACACCATGAATTCTATATGCTGACATATGCAATCAGGTAATGTATAGGATATCACCAAACAACTCTCTTCATGAGCACACATGAATCACCTGGTGATTGCTGTGGTCTGAGTATAGCAGCAGAAAAGTCCAGCTTCCTCTTGAAAGGAGGGGCCTGAGAATCAACTGTTCCAAAGCAAAAACTTTTCTCATCATCAAGAAAGAAATCCCCAGGGACATAGAAAGCAAAACAATGAGGAAACAGTGAAAACCAAAAGGGACACAAGAATTTGCAACAAAACGCGATGCAGAACCATTTGAAAAATGTCAAGTCCTCTCCTCGCATTTTGTTGCAAATTCTACATTTCTATTGACATCCATCTCCAATCAAAAACTAAGGACATCTCACAATGTTCTTGACAGTAAATGGCACTAGGAGGAATTCCCTAGGGCAAAAGAGAGCAAAACAAAGAGGAAGAAATAAAAACTGAAACTAATATCAGAATTTGTAGGAAAACGCGATTTGGAGCATTTGGAAAATGTAAAGCACTCTCCTCGCATTTTGTTGCAAAATTCTAAGTCCTATTCATATCCATCTCTAATCAAATCCTAGGGTGATCTACCAGATTCCTAGGCACTGAGATTCAAGAATTCTATAGATGGAAGAAATATATATCAGAAAACATTGGAATGGGTATAGATCTCTGACCTTTCTTTTCCTCTTCCATACTGTTGGAGTTGCCCTAGTGATTCTCTTGCTCTCTTCCAAACTTGAGCTGCAGCATAGGTAACCTGGAGATCTGGCAGTGGTAGTAGTCTTCAGACAGGTTGCAGAGTGGATGGAGTGTGTTGGGTAGGAAGTGATCAGAGTGGGAAGGAAAAGGATGATGGGAGGGTGCTGGCAGGGATGGAAGACGGGGAGGGAAGAGTGTTAATGGATCTGATTATGAAATCATGATTGGCACAATTTCCAAGGCAAAAAGTGACTTTCACACGTGTCAAATTTCAAATTCCAAAAGATCTAGGTGGGACCCACACGTGTTAAAAAACGACTACATTTCACACGTGTGGTATTTAATAGCTCCTTTATTTGTATTTTGCAATAATCTACTCTCCTAACTCAGTTCTCTTGCATCTCTACCTCCCTACTCTACACCATCAGCATCCAGACCAGCAGAGCAGAGGTTTATCCCCAAACAGGATACTCATCATCAGCACAGCACACCTACAGATAGCTTCCAGGTTAGTAAGACAATCTATTTCCTTCTCTTCTTGTTTAATAGTATATTAGGGTAAGGTACTGATTGATGTGATGTAGGTTAGATATTATGATAAATATTATATGCATTTCTTAGATTTTTTCCACTGCATGTAGAAGCAAGAAGACTTTTTATTTGGGCCTGTTGAGTGAGAGCTTGATCACTTCTTGCTTTCTATAGGCTCAATCCATGTTGCACCAAGCTGTATACACACTGAAATGACTAAAGGCATGCTCAAGTATGCTGCCTCAAGAATTTGCAGTAAAACGCGAGGAGAGGGCTTTAGAAATCTCAAACAGCCCAAATCGCATTTTGTTGCAAATTTGAAAATGCTTCTTCATCCACCCCTTTCATTGTGATTTTGTATCTTTCTAGGCTATTCAAGGCTGCATACTCCATGCATAAACTCAATACATATTGTTTATAGTTGAAAAGACAGAGAATTCACTGTAGGAATGCAATAGCATGCTGTTTCAAGTATTTGCAGAAAAACACGATGATGAGCTGTTAGAAATTTCAAATTATCATAATCGCGTTTTGTTACAAATTGTTCAATTTTGCTTTAAACACCATATTAGTGAATTTGGGAATTTCCCAATTCCCATTTTTGAATACTTAAAAAAGGGGGACATGGATAACATGTTTGTAAGTTTCTCAAAACCCTATCATATGACCTATCATTGGAAAGCGCTTGAAAAATGGAATCTAAAGAGCTATAAAGCGCTCATTTTGGATTAGTGGTGTTCAAGTTATGGTTAATCCAAACTTTTGACCACGTGTCCCAAACTTGTGGGAAATTTCCATATTCCCCAATATGGTGTTTTTATCTAATTTGTCATTACCTTCTTTTATCATTCCATGTTCTCCATGGTTGTAATCTTTTTCCATTGCTTTGTATGCAGCTTTTCAGAGTGATGGCAAGAACCAAGGCAACTGCAAGGAGGTCTGGCAAGGGGCCAGGGCTTGCAGCAGCACAGCAGCTGGGGCTGATATCAAGGAATCTAGTGTGCCTCCAAAGGGAAGAGTTGCACATGGCAGGAAGGGGAAGCCAATGAGCATGCTGCAGCAAAAGTCCAAGAGGTTAAAACATTCTGCAGGTGTGCCAAAGGAGATCAAGAAACAACAAAAAGCTATAGGCTTTGCAATCCCCAAGGCACCTTTTCAGAGGCTAGTGAGAGAAATTTGTGATAGCGGCACCTTGGTTTCAGGTGGAACAGGACTGCCATTCTTTCCTTACAGGAAATGGCAGAGGATTATTTGGAGAAGTACTTTGAAGATGCAATGCTTCTTAAAGAGCACCAGAGGAAAAGCTGCTTATGAGGAGTCACTGAAGCAGCAAATAGAAGAATCCAAATCTGCTATAGATGTGGAGACTGTACAGATGGAGCTGCAGATACAGAGAAGGTTGCAGGAGCTGGGCCCTAACATAGTTGTCCATATTGAAGATGATTTGGAGCAACATTGTCTTAATGAGATATTGACTAGCACATCACCATTCTCAACAACATCAATATCAAGAAGTTTATTTTCTGCACCAAACGAATCTTCATCTTGATCCATTGGGACTAGTTTTGTACCTAGCATTCGACTGCGCTTATAATAAAAAGAAAAAATGAAATTTTGTGATGCAACCATGTACTTCAGTTGCATAGAAGGTTGGACAACCTCACAAAACACTGAACTACATGTCTTCTTATCCCAACCTTTATCCAAAAATTGTGGCATGCATGCCGGACTTGTTGCTTTAACTGTGAACATTGTTTTTGAAACCTTCACTGGAAAGGTATTAAACAAGTCTACAAAAACTGTGAGAGGCATGCATAAAGAAATTTTTATTATCCTTGTGGCAATATTGGGCCTCAAAGCTTTCTGTACTTCTTTGAAAAGCTTGGCCCTATATGCCTCTATAACACTAAAATGTGGGAGAGGCCAATCCACTGAATTCCATGCCGAAAGGTTTTGTTTTCTTAACACACCATGTGTGTTTGCATTGTCCAGCAACTGATAAAAATGATCAGTAAAAAATATACCGGATTGAGCTAGCTCTGTTGCACATCGACCTTGGTATTATTGTTCTCCTATCAATCCATGCAAATCATCTATAAATCCCAGAATACAATCGATGTTTTGCCATGTCTCATACGATGAAGGGTATTAATGTGAAATAAAATAACACAAGAATGTCAATAAGCAAAGAAAGAAAGCTTTGTCTTAAAAATCCATACACCTCATAAAGAACAAAACCACAATAGAAAAATATACAATTAGGCCTGTGTTGCGGAAGATCATTTGGATAGTCTCGCAAGACAAGTTCTTTATGCATGTACACATGCTGAATCAAAACTTCTTTCACTGATATCTTTCCTCTGGTGATTTTAAAATCTCGTACTCTTCCCTTCCATGATGCCAAGAAAATGTTTTTTGTCTGGGGTCTCTTTCTTTTGCTAGGTTGCATGAGCACCCATGCTCCTTTCGAAACAGTAAACCTTTCCCAAGTTCCTTCCATTTTGACTATACTTGAATTCTCTACCAAAGAAATAGAAGAAGCAGGTCGACGGGGTAAAGATGTGTGGTATAATTCTGCCTTCATAGCATTATCATCCACAGAGCGTCTTCCACAAGAACGGCCATAGTTTTTATTCACCATGGAGACCTTGTGAATCTGTAACCACAGCAAAGTAATGTAAACAAGATAACAAAGTGAAGTTTCAAGAAAGAGAAAGTGGGCAGACAGATAGTTGACAAGAAACATCTTACTCTAAGCCAAACAGGGCAAGGGAGCAATTTTGGAAAAGAAGAGGCTGCTGCACAATGAGGCAGTGGTGTAGAATGGTAGACCTTTCGAAGGAAAGGCAGCACAACATTTCAAAGTTCAAAGGAAGGTGGAAGCGGGAAGGCCCTTGTCAGAGAAAATGTCAGACTAGATTCTATCTTCATGTCCAAAGATCTTGTGAGAATAAAAAACCAATCTCCACATTAATGTAGCACGCTTGTACCTACATAAAATATTGTTTCTTTTATCTATTTTCTCTTATTTTTGTGAATTTCCAACGTTACGTTGGCCCTCTGTTTGGTTGAGAGCTTATTTTTCCAAACCGTAAAAGGCCCCAAAATGAGCTCCCTTTTTCCCTAATGCACATTGCCCGTGCTGTGTTTCTAGAAGCTCCCATCTGCATTTCATTTCTAGACGCTCTTGGGAAGTTGCAAGGGCACCCCATGCAGACTGCATGTTTGCATATGCTTTAGTGATATAAGGATGTTGAGGCAGTCTGGTAAAGGATGAAAACCAGACCATGGTTAAAGCTATGCAGAGATTGAGAGATGATAGATAAGGTGTATGGGGTCCGTTGTATTAAGCTAATGGGGGTAATCACATCATTAGAGGTTTGTGACCATCTCTGTGAACAGCATTGATCAGTCTTCTGGACCGATCTCCGTATGAGATCAAAGGTTTGATGTCCTATATCTTTTCACTAGAGCTCTGAAAACAACCCTCCTCCTCTTTGACCAGCTAAAGGCTGATTAATAGGCAATGGGAGCTCTAGATGTATGCAAACAAAGAGGGATGTGGCTGCTAGGCACATGTGACCTGCTCTTTAACATGCCTTGGGTCTTTTGACTAACATACGTAGCACCACGGCATTAGGAAGCCGACTGTCGTAGACTTGCTGCAAGCCATATGGCTTGGGGTCCTCAGCTTCATTTCCAAGGGCATCATCATGTACTAGGGCTTCAATGTCAGGCTCCATTATTCTCCATGGAAACCTCCCCTTTGCATTCTGAGATCATCAAGTCTATCTATACTACACAAGCAAAACTAAACTGACATAAAACAAGGAAGAGATCTTTTCAAGGTTTTCCTTTAAGTACAAGAGAGATTGAATTGGGGCTCTGGTGGATGGTCTACATGTGGCCACTGCTTGCTTTGTGTGCTTTCGCTTGCATATAATATATATATTCATACATATTCAATAAAGCTCTAGGTTAGATGAAGAAACATGTCATGCATTTCTTCTAAGGTAGGTATGATCATGCAATAACCAAGAGTAACAAGAAAGTGTGTTGGATTTTTTTTGGGACCAATATAAATATGTATTAAATATACCAAAAAAACACTTACACCTCAAATAACAAGTTTACCCTCAACTCCATTTAGCATATTACAGATCATATCCCATCTCTCATCTTCAAATACAAAAGATGAATTTTCCCATGAAATCTAAAACCCTAGTTGAATGCATGCTTCCATCAGAACCTTACTAGTATAGCCTTTAGGTGATTGATCTTCCAAAACAACTCCCTGCTTTGTCCATATTCTGACCTCAGGTCTTGCACCAACTGGACTTTCAATGAAGGCCACATAGGTATATTTGATTTGTTTCACTTTATTGTACCATCTTTTGGTCCTGGGACCAAACTTTAGTGGTATGCACCTTGGCTTCTACATAGTAAATTTTTATTCACAATGCAAATTTGTAGAGATTTTCTCATTGTTTTCCTATAGAAGCTATAGTAGCGAAATTTGTTTGTTAAAAAGACCATGGGATTGAAGTAAGAGAGTCTTGTAGGCATGGGCTTTGCAAGATATTTGGACTCTAGAAGCTTACTAATGCTCAATTAATGACATAGCTGCCCATTTTGAGTCTACTTGTACTAAGGTTACGCACATTAACTTAAGGGTTCTCAAATGCACAATTTGAGTCTAGTTGTACATCAATTGGTAGAAAGTGTGGTACATGAATATAGAGAACGCCGATAACACAAGGAAGAGAACGAAAACATATCAACGAGTTTAGTGCACGTATCAAGGAAGAGAAAGAAAACATATCAATGAGTTAATTAGAGCACATAAAAAAAAAAGAAATGAACGGTTCATTTGTTTTTAGGTTGAATTAAAAAGCTCCGAGCTGTCTTCTTAGTAGCCCTTTTCTACCTAGTGTGGCTATTGTCCCCACACCCACGTACATCGAAGTTGGTGCTTTATGTGGATTTGATTGAACAAATATCTATATAGCTGTGCCAAGTTGACCTCGGCTCCGAAAACAAAAACAAAAACAAAAACAAAACAAAAGGTTAAACATATATCCATATAGATAGAAACGATGCCTTACAATCAAAGCAACCGACCTCCAAGGAAAGGAGAGGAAAAGTTTTTATTTAATTTAAATAAAGGACTAAATTTAAGGAATAGGAGGTTGGGCCATATCATTGACGAGTTTCTTCCATTGGAGGAACCGCCAGCCTTGATAGATTTTTGGGCGGCCTTCCGCCAGAGCGAGGTGGCATGTTTAAGCTGTGAAGAGGTGTCTCCTTGCATGAGGGCACGAGCTTGTCGCTCGACCTCGTCTCTGTGTATGAGACCATTGTGGTCCGCCTCCAAATGTAATCCCACATTCCAGGCATCCACAGAACACCTATTGTTGAGCATTTGGTCTGCAAAGTAGGGCCACCCAAGCATGGGCACCCCGGCGGAGATGCTCTCCAATGTGGAGTTCCAGCCACAGTGTGTTAGGAAGCCGCCCACGGCCAGGTGGGTGAGTACTTGGAGCTGGGGTGCCCATTCCACGAAGCATGCACGCCCTTGCACTCTTTCCAGGTAGCCTTTGGGGAAGAGGGATGTGTCGCCGTACATGAGGTCCGGTCGGATCACCCAAAGCATAGGTGATTGGCTAGCTTCCAAGCCCAAGGCCAGGTGTTCAAACTGTTGGGCGGACATGACAGCAATGCTCCCAAACGAGACATACAGAACTGATGACCGTTCTCGCCCGTTTAGCCATTTTAGGCAATTGTGGTCTTCTGGCCACAGGGCAGCCGTTCCATACGAGGCTAGCCGCCCGTCTCCACCCTCTTCGAAATACGACAGTGGTAGCAGAGGTCCCACTGTGTATATGGGATTGTTCTCCTCCCTCAAGGCTTCCATTGAACCTTGCTCAAGCTCTTCAAACGTGTTGATTGCAATCCACGTGCTCTCCTTTAGCCTTTGATACGGCTCCAGAAAGGCGTTGAACATGAAGTCTTGCGTATCGTAGGACTGCAAATACGTGTTTAGCTCCGTCACCTTCAGCGGTGGCACTCCTCGCACCCATTTTATTCGCTCAGGCTCTGTAAACGCAGTGGCACAACTTATTAGAAGAGAAATATAGCTTGTTTCCATAGTCCTCATTAGAGTATGATTATCTTAATCACCACTACTAAGCGTAGAAATCAAGGATGGATGTCATCGTGAAGCCCAATCCCGTCCATTAGCTTATATGTGCAGCCTCTCCATTAGTTCAGCAGTTAAAGCCCAGCCCCATTCATTAGCTAATTATACCATTAAATCCAATTCAATCGACTAAATTAATAATTAAAAGCAAGTGCTTCATCTTCTCCGCTATGCAATACATAGTAATTGATTAGGAGAAGGTTAACCCACTTAATCATAAATTTTGGTTTAAATTACTTAGTGATGAAGGCTCACCCTTAGGAGATCGATGCCCTTGATTAACAGCCATGACGGATGCGATGGTACCAGCTGAAGCAGTCCAAAAAGCAAGCCTTCTGAGGCCAAATCTGGTGGCCACATCTTGTGTGAAGTAGAGGTAAAGGTCTGAAATCATGCAGGTGACAGGGGTGTCCTCGGATTGCAGTAGACCTTCCACCAGCTCTTCGAAAACCGGCTTCAAGCTATAGAAAGACTTGGCCAGCTCAACGAGGGTGTCTTGCCCACTGGTGCTCCCGTTCTCTCTCTTGTCCCTTATCTCTGCAAAGCGTATGTCAAGGCCCTGCTCTTCAAAACGGGGCTGCAAATTATTCTTCAGACGTGCATGATTATGCTGTGTGTTAACAAATGTGATTATGAAGCCTTCTAAAGCAAGCTTTATAGATAAGTGCATCATGGGTCCTATGTGGCCTTGTGCAGGGAATGGAATGACAAGTGCATGTGGTTTAATGAGCTGGCTAGGAAGGCCCATATTGTTGACACGAGAAAAGGTTTGATTAGCTGCCTAACTGCGATCAGCTTAGTGAAGTGAAGTGAGACCCTAATTAAACAAGCTGGACGTGATGGGCTCTATATAAGGTGTCGAGAGCCTTAATGTGCAACCTCTGCGAGGATCTTGAGCTGAGAGAGAGAGAGAGAGAGAGAGAGAGAGAGAGATGTTATGCCACTGATGATGATAATGGGGGGGGGGACTTATTCTTCATGACAGTTTGAGCACCAATTTTTTTATAAACATTCTTCATGACAGTTTGAGCACTAATTTTTTTCTCGCATATGACAATACGATAACATAGTGAACAAGTGTGACCACAAGTGACATACCACATTTGAAGAAGCATCCATCCACATGCATCCACGTACTATTGAAAACGCAAAGGTAACGTTAAGTAAACTATACCTCACCTAATATGTCAACATACATATTTTAAAACCATCTGTAACGTGCTATTCATGTCCCTTAAAAAAAGATCCCTTTCTGGAAAAACAATGTCTTACGTACAATCATATCTAAAAAGTACACTAAATTTCTATGTTTTGGGATTTGCTAAATTTGATCTAAAAGTGAAAATGTCCTTAAAAATACACTTTATAAATTTAAAATACACTAAAAAACTATTGATTAAAGTGTACAAAATAATCCCAAAATAAAATTTCAAGTTTTATAGCAGACGCTTACAAAGAATTCATCAACTTTTTTGTAATAATTTATTTTTAACTCCTCTATATTTTTTTTAAAAAAAGACACACTTCTTAATTTAGTCAAAGATAATGAAGTGATGTAAAATTTCTCTACACTAAAATTTTAATTTATTATTCTACTTTTATTTTAAACTTACATTAATTAAATTTAAAATAGTATATATCTTATTTTAACTTGTGATAATATTTTATCATAAATTTATAAGTTTTTTATATGATAAAAATATTAAAGGATGATATATAGATTGCAAATATGGTTAATACGTATAAACATTTCAAGTTCAATAAAAAATACATAATGGGTATCGAATTTGTTATTGATTTTGAATATAGAACTAGATATTGAGAAAAATACATCTAGATATTAATTTTGAATATGAAACTAGATACTAAGAAAATACATCCAGGTATTAATTTTGAATATGAAACTAGATACTGAGATGTTGAAAGATTTTTTAAAAAATGGATAAGTTTTGTACACTTCAATTTATTCAAAATTATTCACTATAATATTTTATTTACAGGTGAGATTTTAATACCATAAATCCATCTATTTCTTTATTGTATTATAAATAAGTATTTAGCTTTTTTAGGAAAAAAAAGTCCAAAACAAGTAAAAGATTTTGTCTTGTTTTAGAAAATGGACACCAAGTATCTACATTGTGTTTGAAAATACATCATTTGGATGCTAAGCATCCAAATTGAGTTGAAAACATGCAAATCTAGTCTAAAACAAACAGAGAGCTTCTAAAACAAATAAAAGTTACACGTTCTAGAAAATGCATGCCAACTTAAAAACCTTGTGTGTTTACAATTGTGTTAAAAACGAGTAGAGAGCTTTCAAAACAAGTTAAAGCTACCTATTTTGGAAAATGAATACAAAGCTCAAAAGCCTTGTATGTTTTCAACACATGTGAAAAACACACAAGCCTTTCAACTTGGCATTTATTTTATTAAAATAAACAATGATATTCTACTTGGTTTTTTTCTAAAAAACGCTACCAAAGTTTGAGTTTTCTTGAAATACAATAACTTGAGCTATAATACACAATTTTTAAATATTTTGGCACCGACATAACATTTAGATTATAGGCATGTCTTTTGAATGTAATCTAAATGTTACCTTGGTGCCATTTTTTTTTAGTACATAGCTCAAGCTATTGTATTTTTAAAAAAGCTTAAATTTTTGTATCCCCTTTTTAAAGAAAACCCAAAACAAGTCAAATATCTTTGCTTGTTTCAAAAAATGATACCAAGTTAAAAGTCTTTTATGTTTTTACCATAGTTTGTGTTGAAACACAACACAGGTCTTTTAACTTGGTATGAATTCATGTTGACAACACACAAGTCTTTAAACTTGATATCCATATTCTAAAACATGCAAATTTACTTGTTTTGGAGGCTCCCTATCCCATTTTAGAAAAATGGATACCAAGTATCTAATTTCAACGCAATGTGTGTTTTCAACATAATGTAGATACTTGGTATCCATTTTTCAAAACAAGCAAGGAGCTTTGTTTGTTTTGGAAGCTCTTTGTTCATTTTAGAAAATAGGTACCAAGTATCTAGATTTATGTGTTTTCAACACAATTTGGATACTCAGTATATCCAAATTTTATGTTTTCAACACAATGTAGATACTTGGTGTCCATTTTCCAAACAAGCGGGGAGCTTTTACTTGCTATGGTCTTTTTTTTTTCAAAGGCATATAACTATCTATAATAAAATAGAGCAAAAAATGAATTCATGGTATCAAAATCTTATTACTAAATGAAATGTTAATAAAACTCAAAATATTATAGTGAAGAGTCTAGAATAATTTTAAAGTGTTCATAAAACTTAAAAATGGATACACAATATCCATTTTTGCGAATTTGGAGACATAGCACAAGAATTGATGCATAAAAAATATATGTTTAAGATATTTCTACCAAAAATGAGATTGCGTATCCCTTTATTCTCTTTTATCAAAGGTATTTTATTTTTTCAACCTGTCCAAACTAGATATCACACATATATTGTAGAATTTGATAATTACAAAGTATTTTTAAATTATAGAAATTTTTATATTTTTGTATTCATGCCTATTCCTATATTTAAACATGATCTGAGGATGATGATCTTACCACACCTAGGACACTAAAACATTAACATTTTATCCTCTCAGTAAAGCCTTGTAAGATAAAACATTATCTAAAAGCAACTTGAAAGAATAATATTTTCTCCAAGCTTTTAAGCTTACCTATTGAGAGAGTTAAGCAATCATAGATAGATGGTATGTACATGTAGCATATTTTTAATGTTTTTATAGTGTGATGGTAACATTTAACAAAGTAATTATGTTACAAAGTTTTTATTCAACTTTGTAAGAAAAAGATATTTTTTGAATGCTACTTTCTCATTTGGTAGTGTACTAGAATTTCCATATTAAGACCATCAATATATTTTATATGATATCACCAAGTAATAATGAATTATTCTATAAGAATCTTATTATTAGATTAGAGATTTATTTGTGTAATTATAATACAATGTTTATTTTTTTGAATTGATATGATATTTTTTATTAATGATGATTTAATACAAAATGGCAATATAAATAAATCCATAGAATTAATTTATAATTAAATATTCTTACTGGAGCCCAATTAGTTTATTGTGTAACATATAATGATTTGCAACCATAAGATGTGGTGGTATTAGTTTCTTTACTATAAATTTATTGTGTGATTTTTCCTTTGTGATTTGAAAAACTAATGTATAATAAGGTATGTACTACATTTATAAAGTTTTTAGGTACATCAATACGTGTAAGTTTTTTGAATATGTGGCATTGTGTGTGAGAATATTTTTCCAATAGATTTTGTTTTTGGTGTATGTGCATGTGTTTATGAGCGAGTGTGTGTGTGTTCATGTTCAATACGATGATATATATATATACATATATATATATATGTATGTATGTATGTATGTATGTTGTGTGTGTGTGTGTGTGTGTGTGTGTGTGTGTGTGTGTGTGTCAGTGTAATAGAGCATATATTATATTAATTAAAAATTTATTCAAAAAGAAAAAGTTATTTAAATCTTATGAAATCTTAAGAATTTAAAACTCAAAACATTACGATCACATTAATGACATAAATTCAAGAAAAAATAATGACAAAGCCCTAATCATAAAGTTTTATAAAACTATAAAAATCATCACACGTGGCATGTGGCATGTGGCACACAGGCCACACAACATGGCCTGCATACCACAGCCCACGCCATGTGGACTGTGGCATGCAAGCCACAGTACCGTGTGGCATGTACCATGTGCATGGCATGCGGAACACACAACATGGCGCTACCATATGTAATGCCTGCACTCAGGCATTCCACATGGCTGCCAAGTGGATTGCGCATGTGGACTACGTAGTCCACGTGTAATGCACATGGTGGACAAGTATTACACATGGTGCCAAAGTCATTGGTGCCACATGTAATATTTGGCCATGTGCATTACACATGGTGCCAAAGTCATTGGTGCCACACGTAATATTTGGCCACATGTAATATTTGGCCACGTGCATTACACGTGGCTTGCCATGTGTAATTCCCGAACTAGGGCATTACATGTGGCAAGTTGTGCAATGCCCGCACACTAGGACAGTACACGTGGCTACCCACAAGGGTTGCGTGGCTGTCCCCAATGGCTTTAAAGCCGTTGGATAGCCAACACAGGGCTCACAAAGCCCTTTGTGAGCCCTTCACCCTTCGCCCAAGTGCCCCCCCTCTCTCAACACTATCACACCCTTGTGAGCCCTTCGCCCAAGTGCCCCCCCTCTCTCAACACTATCACACCCTTGTGCCCCTCTCTTGCATCTCAATGCCCTCGTGCTCCTGCCCCTCTCTCACCCCTCAATGCCCTCTGCCCCCTCTCTGGCCCCCTCAATTTCCTCTCTCTTGTCCCTCAACTCCCCCCCAATGTCCTCCCCCCGTCTCTCACCCCTCAGCACCCTCTCTCTTGCCCCTTAACGCTCTCTCCTTGCCCCTCAACGCTCTCTCGCTCCTCTTCTCCCTCAACTATCTCCCCTCTCCTCCTAAATCGTCCCCTCTGTTGGAATTAGGGTTGCAGGAAAGCACACAAAGCTTGGAGAAGAAGAAGCAAGAATGCACACAACACAAAGTGTTAGATTGTGTCAATGTACAAAAGATAAGTTAGCCCTAGAAGGATGGGCGTATATACAAGCCGGGGGAAAAAACCTCCTAAAGAGGGAAAAAGTGCCCCGGCGGTCCTAAGTGTGTTCACACACATCAGTGCCTATATATATGGCAACAAATCCCCCCTGGGAGTGATGGTGTGAACGAGAGCTGGCACTCATGTATAGGGGAGTGCCATGCCCGAAGTAGATCAATCCACAAAGGGGAGCAAGCCCAAAGCTTTGCGGAAAGCTTCGAACTTCTCACGAGGAAGCGCCTTTGTGAAAAGATCGGCGAGGTTGTCCTGTGTTGGCACATAGGCCAAGCTGATCTCTCCTGCTGAGAGTCTCTCCCTGACATAGTGATAATGCACCTCAATGTGCTTTGTGCGAGCATGAAAAACTGGGTTTCTCGCAACTGCCAATGCGCTCTGACTGTCACTGAAGATAGAGGTGGCAGACTCCTGTCCAACACCCAAGTCAGCCATAAGCCGTCTGAGCCACACACACTCAACCGTAGCTGTGAAAGCTGCCCTGTACTCAGCTTCACAACTAGAAGTGGCCACAGTAGGTTGCTTCTTGCTCAACCAAGATATGCATAAGTTACCGAGCATGAAACAAAAACCACTTGTGGACACTCTTGTGTCATAGCAACCAGCCCAATCTGAGTCCGAAAAAGCATGTAAATCTGGCAGCAACGATCCCCCCTTGGGATAAAACAACCCAAGATGTATGGTGCCACTCAAGTAGTGAAAGATGCATTTAACTGCCTTCCAATGCTAAGACCCTGGGCTATGCATAAACCTGCTCACCTGTGAGACTGCAAACCGAATGTCCGGTCTCGTAATGCATACATAAATGAGGCAACCAACAGCTGTCTGATAGAGTGTGACATCAAAGTAATCTCCAGCATTATGAAGACTTAACTTCAAACCTGTCTCCATTGGAGTAGCAATAGGCTTGCAGTCTTCAAGGCCAAATCTCCGCAACAATGTCTCAATATACTTTGTCTGACACAAAGCAATACCTCCATCACACTGCTTAAATTGTATCCCCAAATAATGATGCAAATGCCCCAAATCTGACATCTCAAAAGAGGCATTCAAATCAGCCTTAAAATCAGCAATATGACTTTCATTTGGTCCTGTGAGCAGCATGTCATCGACATAGAGAGCAATGATTAGATGTACAGCATCCACACGTTTAACATACAAAGTGCTTTTTGTTGGACTATTTTGAAACCCATGTGCAGTCAAATATGCATGTATCTTTTCATACCAAGCTCGTGGAGCTTGCTTTAAACCATATAAAGCCTTTTTCAACCTGCACACTTTGTTTTCCTGCCCTCTTTGAACAAAACCACGAGGCTGCGATACATACACCTCCTCATGCAAATCTCCATTCAAGAACGCAGTCTTTATGTCCAACTAGTGTACATTCCAACCATTATGAGCTGCCAATGCACAAATGCTACGAATGGTTGTCATACGACAAGTGGGAGCAAAGGTCTCATCAAAATCAATGCCCTTTTCTTGAGCATAACCCTTTGCAACAAGTCTAGCCTTATAGCGATCAACACTGCCATCTGGCTTTCGTTTCAATTTAAAAACCCACTTACATCCAATGGCCTTTTTACCAATAGGCAAATCACACAAAGACCATGTACCATTCTTCATTATAGCATCATATTCACTTTGCATTGCAACCAACCAATTTTCTGAATTTTGTGCCTCATCAAATGAAAGAGGTTCTTCCTCTTCACACATACTAGACACAGCCAAAGCATAACAATCTGATGCATAAGAGGCATGCTGAAAACCTGAACGAGTACGACTAGTCATAGGTGCATCAATCTTACTATCATGCAAGGTTTACACTAGCCATTTAGGCATACCTCTAGCCTGCTCATTTTCAGCCCTATCCTCATGAATTACATCCTGTAAATCTGCATCAGAAATAGGCTGATCTATGATGTCGTTTGAAATCTGCATAGGCTGAATATTTGCCTCATTAGGACTTACATTTGAATTCCCACCTGTAAAGAGAGGCAACAACGTATCAAATACATCCCGTGAGCTTACACCTGTCTCTTTGGTACATGATAACAAGGGCTGCACAGCATCTTCCACAAAAACAACATCTCGACTAGTCAAGATACGCTTTGACTGCGGATGATACAATCTGTAACCCTTGCTCTCAGCATTGTAACCAACAAAAATGCATTTGACAGCCTTATCATCCAATTTTCTGCGTTGTTGCACAGGCACTAAAGCATAGGCCAAGCAACCAAAGACATGCAAGTGACCAATAGAAGGCTTCCTGCCATGCCAAGCTTCATATGGAGTAATAGACTGCAAGGCCTTAGTGGGACCCCTGTTGAGTACATATGCAGCACACATGACAGCCTCAAGCCAAAACGCATGTGGCAAAGCTTGGCTCTTGACCATACATCGTGCCATCTCCATAAGTGACCTGTTCTTCCTCTCACCAACACCATTTTGCTGAGGGGTATACGGCACTGTACATTGGTGTTTTATCCCACGACTAGCCAGAAATGCATCAAACTCTTTAGACATGTACTCCCCCCCTCGATTAGTACGGAGGGTGCCCACAGTACAATTGGATACATTTTCAACCATTAGAAAAAACTGTTTGAAGCACAAAAACACTTCGGACTTTGCCTTCAGTGGATATACCCATGCATGCCTTGAGTAATCATCAATGAAAGTCACGAAGTACAAGTGTTTACCAAATGACGGAGTTTGCATAGGCCCACATACATCACTATGTACAAGCTGCAATTTGCGAGTGGCCTGCACAGAACCATCCTTTGGAAACGCAGAACGCTGCATTTTGCCCAAAATACAGCCTTCACAAACATGTTTCAATGGTGCCTCAAGAGGGGGCAATGAAGCAACCATATCAAATTTCTGCAAACGCAGCAAACTAGCAAAGTTCAGATGACCAAAACGAGCATGCCATAGTTTTGCATCTGAAACTGCCTTTTCATCAGAAATTGCATTTGCTGAATCTTCCACACACTTGTCATAAGAATTGAGCCTATACAGCCCACGAAACAAGGTGCCAGATACAATAATCGTATCACCAGAAGTCAAATCATGAACAGTACATCTGTCATCCACAAATTTGACTACAAGTCCAAGTCTAGCAAGCGCAGAGACAGACAATAGATTCTTCTTTATCCCTGGCACATACAAAGCATCTGAAAGTGTGAAAGCGCTGCCATTTGCAACAGTAAGCATAATTTTACCAACGCCCTTCACTGGGTAAGAAGCATTATTGGCACATGTGACAGTATTCCCATTAGGGACAGCCTCAAGAGAAGTGAACATATCACGATGCGAGGTAATGTGCTTTGTAGCACCACTGTCAAAATACCATACATGAGAGTCAGCAGAAACTGCCAAACATGCATCATGTACAGATGGGTCATACTGGCAATACACGCTAAACGCCCATTCTGTATCCTGCACAACATTTGCAGAATCTGCATTTGTAGAAGCATCCGCTATTGTGGCTGCATTTGACTCTTTCTTCTTTGCCTCTTTAGCCTTTAGCTTAGGGCAATTCTTAATGACATGATCATTTGCCTTACAATAGTTGCACCTGGTCTTTTTCTTGCCTTTATCAAGAGCCTTCTCAGACTTATTGTTGCTACCTGTGGAAGGAGAAGAAGTTGCAGACCTGCTAATAGGAGAAGAAACAGTGGAAGGGGCTGCCTTACCACTTCTTCTCTGCTGCTGGGCAGCAATAAATGCTTGATCAACTGCACGCTGCCTGGCCCTGTTTTGCCTGGACTGCGCTTCTTGCAAGAGCTTGTTGACTAAAGTATCATACTTGACAGCATCAGGTCTGTCCTCATTAAGAAGTCTCCACGTGGAAGCAAAAGTCTGATATGTCTTAGGTAAAGCATCAAGAACAGTCTGCACAAGAGAATGATTAGGAATAATCTCACCTGCAGAAATCAACTACTCTTTGAGATCTTTAATCTCAGCAAGAAAAACATTCATGTCATCATCTTCTTGCATAATCTTCAATTCTAGCTCTTTACGCAGGTAAGCGATTTTTGCCTCGTTACGACCTGCATACAAACCAGCTAGAATATCCCAAGCCTGTTTTGCTGTTTTAGCTGAACGAATATGTGGGGTGATGTTACGTTTGACAGAAAGTGCAATCAAGGCATGAGCCTGCGCATCTTTACCATCCCAACGAGCTTGTTCAGCAGTGGGTAAAACAGCAGCAAGAGTAGAGCTGCTAGAACCTGCAACATCCTCAACAGATCTTACATCCACAGAACCTGGACGTACATCCGTACCCTGCACAATGTTCCATACTCCTTTTGCAACCAAAACATGCTGCATCATGTATGCCCAAAGTGGGTAGTTGCTGTCTCCATCCAGTTTGTCTTCAGCAGACAACATGCGAAATACATCATTGCTATTATCAGCCATGGCCACTGACTGAAACTGATGCAAAAGCTGCCTGTAATGAAGCAAAGACTGAACAAAAAACAACTCGTGCTATGTAGCACGGTCCACAATAGAATACGTATGCCTGTTTTGCAGAAAACTGCACTGTCGAAATTTCTGCAGAAAATGACGAAAACACCTGTGCAGAACTTGAAATGCAAAAACGGAGCCCGAAACGACCTCAGATGCGAATTCTGAGAGTATAGGGACCTGGAAGCTGTCGTGAAAACTCACCTCAATCGGAGAACGTGAGTCGGAGGGTGCTGGCGGCGTAGCCCTGGGAGCCGATGCCTGCTCTGATACCAATTGTTGGAATTAGGGTTGCAGGAAAGCACACAAAGCTTGGAGAAGAAGAAGCAAGAATGCACACAACACAAAGTGTTAGATTGTGTCAATGTACAAAAGATAAGTTAGCCCTAGAAGGATGGGCGTATATACAAGCCGGGGGGGAAAAAACCTCCTAAAGAGGGAAAAAGTGCCCCGGCGGTCCTAAGTGTGTTCACACACATCACTGCCTATATATATGGCAACACCCTCTCCTCCCTTAAATCACTCCCCTCTCCTCCCTTAATCGTCCCCTCTCTTCCCTCAACTTGTCCCCAACACATTAATCCATCAATTAGAGAATCTGGTGGTGTATAAGGAGTGACGAGGTGATGGATTAAAGGTTCTCTACACTACAACAACACATTCCACAACCTGATTCAATCATTCAAATTCTTGAGGTATTCTTCTTGTGATTAATATAAATAGCATAATAATTACCAAATATTAAGAAATTATGTGCATATTTAATGCAATGTTAATTTACAGAGTTACATCACATCTTATTTGAAACAATGTATTTCTTGGATCAATAATTAATCATGATTAAGGATTAATTTAAGCATTATTATTAAGTATAGTTGCATATCGATAAAAAATGACGTATTTAAATTACTAATCATATTTAAAATTTAATTCAAAAAAAGAAAGAATATGGCTGAAAAAGCTTATGTTTAGTTTTTGAAGGCAGCATCTTTCAAACATCTAACTCAAGACAAAATGCCTCCACGGACTCATTTGCAAATCGAAGGGGTTCACCGGAAATCAATATGAGATTGCACTATCACAAGATGTGGGCATATCACAAGTGACCACATCAAGCGAGGTACGAACACCTCTCAATTGCGTTGACTCTGCGGTTGGTTCTTTAACACTCGCCAGCAATCATGAGGCCAGAAGTAGTGCCATGATTGTTGAAGAAGAGGAGTCTGTAAAAGAGAGTTTTGCGCAATTGGTTGATCAACACATCTCCATGAATTGGTTGGAGGACCACTTGGTCGATAATCATAACAGCCTTCCTAGAGTACCACTTTTACCACTTTATCGCCTCCTTTGCAAACCCAGTAATCTGTATGAACGAGGATTCCATCAAGGAGTTAATCAAGAGCATCGCCGAGGAGAGCACATACCAATTGACAATGGCAGCACTCATTATCTCTGATGCTGAGATATCGAGCTCGTCTAGTGAGGCGGTGGACACTGATGACCCGCCTGGGGGATAGGCCCCACACTTACACCACTGGCATGGTTGGTGAGATCATGGGTGATATGCGGCCAGTGGGATGACAGGCTGTGTGACAGCCATTCTGGAGACTGGCATAGTTACACTGATGACCCGCCTGGGGGATAGGCCCCACACTTACACCACTGGCATGGTTGGTGAGATCATGGGTCATATGCGGCCAGTGGGATGACAGGCTGTGTGACAGCCATTCTAGAGACTGGCATAGTTATAGCACCAGCTCATTTTAGTTGGGTTCACACTATAGAGAACCCTCATATGTATTGGTTGAGTACCTTTCATATTATGTGTACTCTTATCTTATATATTGGGTGTTGAGTGTTGAGTGTTGAGTGAACCTCTCACCTTGTGTGTTCTCTATTAGGATTTTGTGAGTGTGTGTGTGTGCTTGCAAGAGCTCAAGCTCTCTTCCCCCCTGCATCTTTTCATGGTATCAGAGCCTGGTTCGTGCTAAGGGCTGAGCTGCAAGAAAGAGAACCACAGGAAGCGGTACGAGGGTAAGAGCTTCAACTACTCTTCCCTATTTGTGTTGGTGACTATACCCTTGTCGGGAGCTCTACGGGAGGCACCGGCAAACGATCTCTGATTGAGGAGCTTTCTTCGCGAGAGTAAAGCTATAGGGCAACTATACTGTCTTATTGGTCGGACAGATTTTGTTTGGGCCAAAAACGCGTTTCGGGCGCGTCTGGACCTCCATTTTTCAAAAAGCAGGCGATTTCGAGCACTGCGGGTAAGTCATCGATTCTCTGCAGAACTTTGTTTTAAGAACTGCAGGAAGACAGATTGACTATGCAGACACTGTGGGTGCTGCAAAGAGGTCAACAATGTGTATGTATGCACATTAAAGTCACTGGTTGTGACATTTGAGAGTACTACAGTACCGCTGCAGAAAATACAGCAGTTTGTGCAGGACAAACCAGAGTGTTGTTTCTGGTAAAATTGTGTGTGTGGCAAGATGTCAAATGATGGCATAACAGAGATTGTGGCTGAGAAGCTTGAAAAGAATAACTTCCATGCTTGGAGGTTCAGGTTGACAAATTTCCTGATGGGAAAGGGCTATTGGGACTACATAGAAGGTGAGCATGAAGAGGCACCGGAGATACCGGACATAAATCCGACCGCTGAAAGAGTTTAAAGACTGGAACCAAGGAGCCAGGAAAGTTATGTATTGGCTTTCCATTAGTATACATGACACCATGATTGGGCACATTCAGGATGCCAAGTCCCCCAAGGAGGCGTGGGACACCTTGGTAAAACTCTATGAAACAAATACCAAGGCACGTAAGATACAGTTGAAGAATGAACTTCATACTGTGGAGAAAAAGAGCATGTCTGTGAATGACTATGCATTGAAGATAAAGGGTATTGTGGAATCCCTTGCATCTATTGGTGTGTCAGTAGATGACGATGACAAGGTGGAAGTCTGTCTACGTGGTATCGGGCCACAATACAATGCGTTCAAGACGTCTATTCAGACTCGAGAAAATATTCTCAACTTTACAGATTTGGTGTCTATGCTGATTATAGAAGAGAAGAACTTGGGTGAAGACCAATAGTCTTCACAAAACAAAAACAGTTCAGAGCAACAGGCTTTCTACACAAGTTTAGGCAGAGAAAAAAAAATATCCAGAGACTGCTATTGGGTGCAGGAATGCTCGAACAGCATTCAGGTACCAAATAGCACTCTCTGGAATGCTGGAACAGCATTCAGGTACCAAATAGCACTCTCTAGATTTTTTTTTGCTCTCTGTTCGCGTGTATAGACGCATCAACTCTGCAAAAAGTCGCGTGTATATACGCAGATATCTGGGAATTATGCTTGTATATATGCAGATACTCTGCAAAATACGCGTGTATATACGCGGATACACTGTGAAATGCGCATGTATAAGTGTAGCTAAACTGACAAAACGCGTGTATATACCCTCGTATCAGCGCGTCTAAGCGCAGCTAAACTGACAAAACGCGTGTATACACCCTCGTATCAGCGTAGCTAAACTGACAAAATGCGTGTATACGCCCACATATCAGCACGTCTAACTGCTTCTATACACACGCTTTTACACGCATGTCTCTGGTCGCGGTGATACACGCGCTGATACACGGGCCCGTTACTTTTTTTCCACAAGTCATTTTTAGCGGGCGGCTAGGAGCACGGTTATGAGCCCGATCCCTTGTAGTGGCTTCTAGTAGGGATTCACCAAGGCTTTGGACTCAGTCACATGCCTTAGTTTCCTAGTTACTTCAAGAAAAGAAAGCACATTGGAGCATCTAGACTCATTGACATGTGCTTTAAAACGTCTTTGCTTGAGCATTTCAAAGGAACTTTTGAAATGAAAACCACGAGTATGATCTATATTTGTTTTGACCCTACAATCAAATTTAGTAAAACATAAATCTAAAGTGTTTGAAAATAATGAAAAGAAACTAAAAACATAATTTCTTGAAATCATACTAAACAAGATACTCTATTCTACAACATCTTTTGAATTTCTTGATAGGCATATTCTCTCTCATCATTTGTAGAACCACTCATATTAAAACCATATGGGATGTCGGTAATAACAAGATTGTAATTAATCTTTCTTTGGAATGATATTCTGAAGATTATTTACATCCCCACAAATCACTTTATAGGATGCTGCTTTACTTTCTTGTCCAAGAAGAAAAAACTCTTCTAGCTCATCTCCTTCGGTTGGAGCAGCATTTCTTAGAAGGCATCTTGTTTTCTCTCGCCGAGCTCTGTCAAGGTGCACAAGAAAGTTTTGTGGACACTTCGATCCTCTTGAAAGAGTGATTTTTTGCCTTTTTTAGTTAGAGGCTTCTGTTGTTAGTAGAAAGTTAATATACAAGAATATAATATTAAGTGGCTAGTCTCTTAAAACATAACAACAATACTAACATACCATCACATTAAAATATTTAATACAACAATAAAAGAATCTTAACCAATCTCTTAAGGACAAGAAAAAAATCTTTCAAAACTACCTAAGAGCTAGACTGGGGATACTGTGCACATACATCATTCTCCCAAGTGGTGCAGTTTAGGTTTTTCATCACTCATGACCTCTTGCATCTTCATCTAAACTTTATGGATGTAAGCCACATGTAAAGACAATATAAATAATTCATTTACATCAAGAAGATAAAAAATGAACAGCTAAAAACTTTACTTACTTTTGTAGCTCCAAAGACACTTCATCAAATGATAGCTCCTTCAAAGACACATGATAAGACATAAGTTAGTAGTGTTTGGTCCTTCACTCCTTGAAGTGCTTGCGTGGATTAAGCTTCATGTATTTTGCAAGCTCTTGATATATCCACCTTCTTACCACCACGAATTTTATTCAATCCACTAGATTCATTTAACCTTTTAGCTTCTGCCCTTTCAAAGCTTTATTCTCCCACATTGAAAAGATTCTATTCTAAATATCCCAAATCTTTCCTATAAAAAAAGCAAGCTAAAATAGAGGATCATACTTTTTGAGTTCATATGATAGCTCCTCTTTCTCCACAAGAATCCCAACCTCCAAAAGACATTGTCTTTGTAATATGTTATCAACCTTTTGGTGTCATGCTACATATTCCTCAAACTCGTGTGAAAAAACCTAATTTTCTCAACCTGAGATATCGTTGCACGTTAGTCATTATCATTATTATGATCCCATGCAAGAAGATTTTCCTCTTCAATTGTGAGAGTAACATAGATTTTGCAATCTACAGTGCTATAATAAGGACTATTTGGCTTTTCCTTTAATATATCCCTCCTAGCTTCAACAGAGTGTGAGCCCCCAATGACATAATAGTTATAATTCTAATATTTTTCCATTTTGAAGTTATTTTTATTGGGACAATCTTGGGGATCTACCAAAATAATAAATGGAGCCATTGTGGTATGGGGATTTACCTTCATTTTCTTCTGAAGATTATTGACATGTACTATGTGAGGTTCTCTAATCTTCATTAATCTTCTACCAGATGGTGTATCAATAGGTGCTCAATGTATCTTTTATATTGGCAAGTTTAAAATCCTACCATTGAGCACAAGTGTCTACTGTTTAATTATCTCCCTTATTTTATTTTGTTGAGTTGCTATCGCAAGCATATCAAAATAGAAACATGTAGTAAATAGAGAAAAATAAGCTTCTACAACAAGAGAAGGAAATTCGAAGATATTAAAAGTATATCAAAAATTAATCTACTTCTATATGATCAAAAAAGAATAATTTATGAATGAATTAAGCAATAAAACTAATTTTTATAGAAAAAACGTAACAAGCAGAAGAACAATGAAAGAGGACCTACATTGTTGTGAAGAAGCGATAAGGAAAACCAAAGGGAGAGATGAGAGAAGGGATAAACTTGTGGGCCCAGATTTTGATGCACCACATCAATATCATTAGGCAAAATATGGACTCTTATTTTTGCCCCTTCAAGATTTCCACACCTCCTCTCTCTAGAAAAATGGGCTCATGGTGAAATTTTTGCAAATCAAATCAAAAGTCGGTGGAGATTGTACATTTGGAATCTACTTATTGAGACCTTTCCAATCATATATAGCATGATGGAAAATTTGGATTATTCAAGAAGTCCCCAAATTGGTGATGATGTGGTATGTTACCTTAAGGCTGCCTTCTCTTCTATCCACCATATTCATGTCAATAGATTTCAGCACAGCGTGATATAGACAATGTACAGAATCTGCGTAGCATGAAATCAAGCAAAGATATTTTCCTCTATGTAGAAAAAGGGATAGCAAGAAGATATACACAAGAGATAAAGTGCCAAAGGAGAAAGCGATCATTTTTTTTGGGCTGAAGTGCTTTTAAGGCTATTTTACTAATAAAAAAGTTACTTTTGGTTTATTACATCATGATCGCTATATCTAGCATGCTTATGCAAGCAAAGTTGATGCACTACATCAACTTCTCCACACAAACTCAATGTCGTGGATCGAGTTTGTGGTAAAATCAATGCATAACATTGAATTTTCATGGAGAATTTGATGTAGTGCATCAACTTTATGTAAGAAACTATGCTTTTTTAGGCCTAAAATAGTAGTTGTCTTAGACAGCCACCATGCATGCGTTTTTGGGCTCACGATCATTACATGACTACCAATTACATCGTTGGTGGACAGGTGGAAAAAACCAATGAGGTTTTACTACAATGGCCCTTCGGGCCGGGGGGTGCCCCTCCTTCACCCCATGGCTATGCAACACAAACTAGATTTTGTGCATCACATTGATGCACAACATCAAGTTTGTGTGGAAAAGTTAATGGAATGCATCATCTTTGTATAAACAAACAAATTTTGTTAATGTTTATGCACTGCATCAACTTTGCTACATAAACTTGATGTTCTGTATCAACTCAACACAAAACATCAAGTTTGCATGGAAAAATTGATATAATGCATCAGATTTGCATATAAAGTTGATGAAATGCATTAACTTTGTATGCAAAAACAAAAATTTTCTTAAAGTTAATACACTGCATCAACTTTGTTACATAAACTTAATGTTCTGTATAAACTGAACACAAAGCATCAAGTTTGCTTGGAACATTAATACAATGCATCACCATTGCATACATTTTTTTCTTAATAAGTTGATGAAATGAATTAACTTTGCTTACAAAACAAAACTTCTTAAAGTTGATGCATTGCATCAACTTTTTCGAGTCATGTTAATGTTGTGCATCTTCTTGAAGTTGAGACATTGCATCAACTTTGCTAAGCCACCTTGATGTTGTGCATATTCTTATAGTTGATGATTGCAGCAAATTTGCCAAGCCACCTTGATGTTGTGCATCAACTTGATACAATACATCAAGTTTGTGTGGCAAAGTTAATGCAATGTATCAAATTTTTATACAGAAACAAGTTGATGCAATGCATCAACTTTTATATGAAAAGAAATTTTTTCAAAGTTGATGCATTCCTCACTTTGCATACACAAATAGAGTTTTTGAAAATGGATGCAAAGAATTTATTTGTGTGTGCAAAGTTGATGCATTGCATCAACTTTTTTGCACAAAATATTGTGTGTATCAACTCAATGCACAGTATCAAGTTTCTATGCCAAAGTTGATGCAATGTATCAACTTTGTGTACACAAACAATTTTTTTAAAATCGTGTGCTACTCTCCTATTATTTTTTAAAAAACACTAGAACTATGTCCATTCTTTGTGTGAACTTTCTTTTAAGAAAAATACTTTAGAAACTTTATTTACCTTTTAAGATTTATTTCAAACTAGTTGTTGTTTATTAAAATTTTACTCATGGGTTAACATAAGTACATTCTATAATAGTTTTTCTAACATCTAAGTTAAAACTTCTTATAGGTTCTAAGAATTTTATGATACCACGAATAAATCTTTTAAGTAATAAGAAGTCTGTATGGAATCTTTCTAAGGATCAAGATTTTGTGTATCTTGCCATGGTTGGTGGTCTTGAAAGTGTAAATTTCTTGGGCCTTGTTGCTTTGCTTCTTGTTTGCCAAAATATTTCTCTCTCTCATACACAATGCAAGGTGACCAAATGAGCCTCTCAATTTCTTATGTAGCCACACATCAATTGAATGAATCTAGAAAAATTTGTACATAACCTTCTTTATTTTTCAGGTAAATGAATAATTCTCAAAACTCCACTTTTAGAATAAAATTTATTATGCATAAATTTAAGTTCATTTTCTAAAAATTTTGCCATAGCTTCCCCGCATCTTCTATGAAATGAGAATGCTCAAAATTCCCTTTTAGCATTAAAAATAATTTATGCATAAACATAAACATTACTTCATCATCTAAACAACAACATAAATCAAGAAGGGCATGGTTTTAAGAGGAAACCATGAGATAAAATGCTTCCCAAGCATGTAGAGAGGTTGGGAAGAAGATTAACATCTAAAGAAGAAAGTAAACATCATTGTTTATGCTTACCCTTGGTGTGGTTGATTCTTTACCTTGCAAGAAGATGTGTAGCCCTCAAGGAAGAGGCTTGGCCACCAAGAGAAGAGGGTAATCTTCAAGAGAAGAAGAGGTTTAGTGAAGCACCAAGGCTTCACAATGGAGAGGCAAGGAAGAGGGATGAAGGAAATACACTAAAATAAAAAGTATACTAGCATGGAAATACTCTAAGATGAAATACAAAGGAATGGGGCTCTATCTATATAGGTGAGGGAGGCCACCAACCAAGCCCAATTGGGATCTAGAGGCTTTCAGCTTCAGTTTGATCCAATTTGGACAAGTTTTGGACTAGTTATGCCCACGTTTTGATCTAGTTTGGAAGAGGAGAGATGAGCACCTCATGATTTTTTTGAATAAAAAATGACCCCTTTGATGTGATTTCTAGGCACCTCATTGAAGTGGAGTTCTCTCTCTCCTGAGGTGTCAAAATTCACATTTTTATAATACTTAAGTACCAGTACTCTTCATCTTATGTGAAAATTTACTCATTTTTGGTGGATTTTCTTCTTGCATTTTTCTTATCCAAACACTTGGATTATTTCCATTGGCCCATTAGAACACTGTTTGGACCTTAATCCATAATGTTTTGAAAACAGGTACCCCTAGGTTAAGGTGTCCAGTGCACATATTCCAATTAATTTCTAATGTACATTAGAAAACTCTTTTTAAACTTTTGTTTTAGGGGAATTCATATTAAAATTAAAGGGTAACTTTGTATCTAAAAATATCTCAAAATTATATTACCTCTCTCTAGGATAAATTCTCTCTCTAGACCAAAACAGGGTCAAACAAAATCTTTTTCCATTCTGAAAGGGGGGATGATTACAAGAGACTGAAGGGGAGGTTCTTACATCTTTGGCATCATCAAAAGTTGGAGGGAGAAATCTTACATTGTAGAAGTTAAAGGCATTACAAACACGCTATTTTGACATGAGCATTGGAGAGAAAGATGCACTTCTTAGTGGGAAATTAATACCTTGTTTGCATGGAAAAATTGAATATAGCCTTGGCTCTGATTTGGTATATTGGACAGCTTTTAAGCTTACTTTGAGTCTTGGAAATGTACGGCCTGAGAGAGTGAAGTGCAGGACCAAAAAATGGGGCAGACCAAAGTCATTGGATCCTTTATTATCCATAGGTCCAACGGGGTAAAATTATTTAATACGACTTCATTGTTATTTTAAGTATCATGGAGAATGTAAGCTGACAACATGCATGCTTAACTTATCTAACAATTTTACAAAGTCAGTGATATTCTCATTGTATTGAGATGTTATTATAACTAAAGAAGAGTAGTATACAAGCTACTCTTATGGAAAACCTTCTTAGCCGACCTGACAAAAAGTTTGAATGGGTGTGTGCACTATGTGTGCCAAGCTAAAAACTAGAAAGGTTGCAAGTGATCCAGATGAGCTAAGGATAGTCAAGGATGCTTTGAGAATTCAGAGGGAAAAGCAAGAAAATGAAAGAAGGAAGGCAACGGACCACAGAGGAAAGTGTTTTGCATTTCGAGAAAATTATCTTGGTCTAGTTATTGATGGAATGGACCAGAAAAAACTTGCTTACCTCACTTTTCTAGGTTACCTAAGGACATTACAGAAAACACACTCGTGCAAATGAATTTGGTTGGTTGCCTTGTATAGAATGGGGTCAAGTTAAACCGAGCATTTTTTTCACATATCCAAATATCCATAATGATCCAAATCTAACCATCACAATCATTCATCATGTGATATGTAATTGGCAAGGTGCATTGCCAACCATATTATATTTATAGCTAAATACACTGCGAGAGAATACAAATCAAATAGTTCTTGGTACCTAATCATATTATTTTCCTTAGGGGTGTTTAAGAAAGTGAAGGTGACTTTTGGGTCACACTCATGACCATATTGATCAAATGTTTAGCACGCTTATCTTACCCACAATGACTTTACTTTGCCAACCATGATGACACAATATAGAGAAAGCTTACACACCAAAGCCAGTGGTAGAGAATTTGAAGGAGTCAATAGGTTTCAAATTTTTTGTTAATGGGTCAAGGATAGAAAAAAGGGGGTTCTTGGAACAGTTGAACGATCTAAGTTATCAACATGCCTTTTTGAATAAGCCTACAGAAGAAAGTGGACAAACGTCATTGTGTATGGAAAGATTTTCTCTACTACTGATGTAGAGTGGTAGAGCATTGAAGGAGACAATGGGTTTCAAGTTTTTTGTTAATGGTCCAAGGATAGAAAAAAGGAGGTGCTTGGAACAATTGAACGGTCTAAGTTATCAACATGCCTTTTTGATTAAGCCTAGAGAAGAAAGTGGACAAACTTTATTGTCTGGAAGGATTTTCTCTACTGATGCAGAGTGGCTTCCTTCAGGTGGCCTTAAAGTTCTCAAATTTATTCAAAATATGGTTATGCAAGCTTCAAAAATGGCACCCTCAGAAAATCATAAAGGGAGCAAAGGAGGTAAGCAAGGTAGGTTGTGCTATGGATTCTCAAAGGTGCATTGCAAAGAGAAGTTTACTAATCGACAAGGCAAAGCAGTATGCAGGAGAGCAAGATGTAAAATGGTGGGAGAATTTCTTTGAACAACAAGAAGAAATACTTGAAAGGAATATCAATAACTCATGGAATCTAGATAGTTCTTTTCAATGGCTAACTATTGCTAAAAAACCAGTTATTTGCAGCATCAATTTCAGCAAAGATTAATAAAATTCTTCATGGGGAAGTAAGAGAGATGTACACTGGAGCGAGACGATCAAAATAAAGGTGAACAAGAATTTGAGAGATGTGGAGTGGTGCTCCACAAGACATAAAGGAGGGTACCCTTATTCCTACCCTAGCTGAGGATAATGCTTTAAAACATCCATTCTGGATTGAAAAGGTAATAGCTATTAATAAAGATGAAATTGGCAAATCATACATTTTCACTAACTGTGCATTGGATGAGAAAAACTCATGAAAATGCATTTGAGGGAAAGTATAGCATGGAAATGGTAATACAACAAAAGGAAAGGGCAAGTGCAAGAGGGGAAAGAACACTACTAGTGTACTACCACTTGATAAGGTAGATATTTTGGTGTATGACTTTACTCTCTCACAAAAGCAAGTTACTTGAGAAAGTCAACCATTTATATTTTACAAGAGAAGATCCCTTTCTTTAGTAACTTTGAGCTTGGTAACACATCCTTGGGTGTGCTAACACGACTGCAAATGCAAGGAGTCTTAGCTTCAGGTGTACACGTAGAAGAAAAAAATGTCTTTGTGGATAGCGATGAAGAGGATGCCTCATCTACCTAGGCGCCCCAACTAGTGATAGTGATGGTATAGGTAGCAATGATGATGAGGAGCCATAACTATGCCATGAGTTGTATGTTTAGAAAATAGCTCCTTTTTTTAGAGTTATATTAATTTCTTTTCTAGATCAAAGATGGCAATGACAAATGGTCTCTATTTTGGTATATTTTTTAAAACTTATTGTAAGATTTCCATTTGTTCTCAAAAAGTAAGCAAAACCAAGTCTTTTTTCCATTTCATTGTCTTGTAAAAAATGCGCAGTGTCCCAAATATTGTCATTTTTGGGCGGTGTAATACGCATGCATAGACCACTTTCCAGAAAAAGGTAAAAAAAAATTGGCCTTTTTGATAGAATCTTTGAAAGATGCTAAATGTTTCTTGTTTTCAAGAAATATTACCGTTTGTTCGCAAGTGTTAATATATTTTAATCCTTAAAATAGAAGATGATGAGAGAACAATAAGAAGGCAATGAATACTAAAAACGAGTAAATAAGAAAGAATGCTCATAGAAAAATAGATATGTAGGAGGGAAATCAAGAAAGATTAGGTCTATAAGGAATATGGAGGCAAATTGGGAAGAAAATAAAAGCATGCAAGCTTGAAAGGAGATTATGATATGATGCTAATAGCATTCAAAAACCATGTTTTAATTATATGTAGGTATAATTGGAGATTTTTTTTAAAAAAATAGATCACTTTTTAGACAAGCTACTGATATGGATCCCCACATGACAGTAGTTTGTGTAAAAAAGGAGAGAGGGTGGGTGAGTGTGTCGGCCCGCCGGGGGGGGTTGTTGTGGAGGAGGACTCGAGAGAAGACATAAGGGACCTACAATGAAATACCGAGTGGCCAAGACAAAGCAATCGACCTTGTTGGGCCCATGGGTAATGGGATGGGTGGAGGAAAGTGGTGGTGATTGTGTGGAGATTAGGTCCCCCACGTCCGTCTGCTGCTCTTGTTGAGCATAATCACTGATGTCTCCCTTGAAATATTGTTTCCCTAAATCATCAAGAACATGCAAAAGAGGTCATATACAAGAAATAAAGGGCACCTCATCCCACTCGATGTTGATGCAATGCCGATGTAGTCCCTTGCATGCTCTAGCGAGGGTCCTAGTTTCGACAAAGCAATCTAGAACCGCATCCCCTCGATGAGTGAGAACGTCCCAAGTAACCACTTGCCATACACGATTCTTTCATTTACATATATTTATGAACAAACAACAATATAAAAGACAAGAAATATAGAATGATTACACTACTTAAAATGAATCGCAATGAAGCGAATGCCACAGAAGAAGCTCTAGTCTTATCTTACAGAAGAAGCTCTAGTCTTACCTTACAAAAGCCTCAGTACACTCAACAACATATCGAGTGGGATTCCTATCTACATCCAATATGTATGGGTGGGTTTCCTCTCAATAGATTAGGTTCTATGAAGATATCTTCATCCACCTCGAAACCCAAGTGATCACAACACCTATCTCACCGCCCTGCCTACCATACTTTGATCAACTAGACGTAGTGTGATGGGGGTGCATAAAGATGACGATGACCAAAATAGAGACCTACGTGCACACACATGTAACTACGTTAGGGAATTCATGGTGGTTCACTTAAAATATAAAATAAATATAATTTTTGATGGTCAATCCAATGAGAAATATAGTACCACTAGTCAGAAGTAATCCCTAAGCTGCTGGTATACTAAGCGGTGGGCTCTTCTCTCGACAATATGTCCAAAGTCCTCAATGCTCACTACTACGGATACAAAATAGAGTGGAACACAACATAAGGAGAGACAAGACTACAAAAGTGGAACAAGAACACTTGCACTACTTTAAGAACATTGTTACATGTCCATACGCACACTGCAAAGATCACAGCATTAGGGCCAAAAACAACTAGAAAAGGGCTATTTGTTAATCTAAGGATTAAGAAATTGTCCAATTGTGAATTGACACGTATACAAAAGTATGGCATTCTTGTCTCCTCTAAATGTCTTCTTAACGGTTCTATTTTAGTGGCGAACGGCTAAAATGGCTTTATTTAGATGTTTACGATGGCTAACATTAAAGTTTGGGTCCAAAATAGTGACATCTTGTTCCATTTTATATTTCAAAAAATCAAGCAGGAAGATACGAAATCTTCTCTTTTCAGGCTCTGAAAACAACGCTATTTTTTCAAACGTCTACTTTCCACCTTCCCTCCATTTTGGTATGGCTCATTCCCTTTTCCACCTTCCCTCCATTTTGGCATATGGCTTATTCTCCTTTCTTTGCATTTTCAAAAGACTCACTATTTTTCTCTCATCTGCGAGCTTCTATGGCGTCCTCACATCGTCCTTCTCATAATATAACTTCTTGTGATTTTCATAACACTAGAGAGGATGGTGTTTGGAAACCCATGTCTTTTCGTGTGAATGATTGGGTAACAATGCTTCCCTCTTGCAAAGGTGCCCACAAGGTGAAAAGAACCAAGCGAAATGAAGTGAAATCCCATTGGAAAGGTCGTGTTCTTGCCTTCAAAGTGACCGACAATGGCTGGCTTGCAAAAGTTCAACATGTCTACATGGCCAAAGACATGGTGTTGAACTTGGATGAACATCCAATTCTCCATTCTTACTGTAATTTAACAAAACTTTATCTATTTTACACAACACAATATTTCTCCTTCTGATATATTTGTTGTTTGTTTAATTTCAGTTATCTTTCCATCAACAGCTGTGGAGTGGCAGCCTGTTGAGAGCTTAAGTGGCACATTCAAAGCAATTCACAAGGGGATTGCAGATGTAATGTATGCAGACAAACCACCTTCATTTTACAAATCAGTTGGATATATTTGTGTATTTTGCAGAATATAGGGTTCCATCAAGAGAAGGTGTTCATGGAGAATTATATGACATACCTATTCCCACATTAATGTCACTCGAATGGGAAATTCCTGATCCAAATACCATAACAAGCTTCAAATCCAAAATCAAAGATGATATTCTTAAAGCTATGTCTCCTGGAAGGATTTAAAGAAGGATAAAAATTCAATGGTTCTTGCCTATACATGTCTTTATGGCATGTTTCAATACAATGGAATTGCAGAGGACAAGAACGATGTGGCTTAATAGAAGACTATCTACGACTAATCTGGACACTGTACTTGGAGAAGGATGGAGTACCAAGGAAACTTTTCATATTGGCGACAATATTAGTTGTAGAGTAAGCCCAAATTCTATGTCTATCTCATACATGACTATAGGAGATGGAAAAGCAAGCTTGGTAGTTGGGTCCCTTTGGATTCTGAAGAGAATTGTCCAGAGTTTGAATTTAACATCATAGTCCATCCATTCATAGATCCTAGAAACCTTATAGTTACATCAAACTGGAGACTACAACATGTAAGAGAGTCGCTTGAGTTTCTGGATGAAACATCACCTGAATATAGATTCAAAGAGTAGATGATATTGTTGTCAGTACAAGGATGGAGAGTGTAACCTCATGCATCACATGTCTTCCCCCAAAAAAAGTTGTATTTGAGCCACTTGTTAGGGCAAGTTTGTTAAGCTGAAAAGGATTTCTCCAATAATGTAATCAATATATTCTGCTAAATTTCGTCTTGACTTCTTCACAAAAATGGTCAACATATTGTTCGCAACACAAAACAAGGCTTACAGTTGAATATCAAATTGTTGATACTGAATTTAAGTACAAAATATAGTCCCAAAAAGGGTGTGTTCATATGGACAAAATGAACAAAACAAAAGCCAATTTGTGGAATCACTCAACAAAATCAACTTTTCTTTTGGCATGGGATGACCCTGGATCTTTAGAGAATCTTTCTCTCTTCTGTTTGCTTTGATCAAATTTGGCTGATTGAGGTTCAAGTTCCGGTGTTTTGAGCTCTTGAGGTGTTGGAAAGGAAGACTTTGCAGTGGATTCCTCAACTAGTGGTAAGTTGGGCTCTTCTCTGAGATCTTTAGGTGTTGGCGAGGGAGATTTGGCAGTGGGGTCTGGTTTTGGAGAAGGTTCTTTGGAGGTTAGCTTTGGAGACTTGGCAGTCTTCTTGGGGGACATGAAAAAGAAATTGAATGGAGAGCCAACATTTTCCCTCTTACTTTCTTTGTTGGATGAACAACGCTTCTGAATTTTAAATTTCAATGGTGAGTGAAACGGAAGACCTTTAGTAGAACTCTTCTCTTTGACAGGGGTCTTCTCTTTGATTGGGGTTTTCTCTTTGACAGGGGTCTTCTCTTTGAGAGGAGTCTTCTCTTGAGATGGTGAAGAGCTCTTCTCTTTAGCAGGAGGGCTAGGGCTCTTCTCTTTAGCAGGAGGGCTAGGGGTTTTCTCTGTAGCCTGAGGGCTCTTCCCTTTAGAATGGGTCTTCTCTTTAGTAGTGCTCTTTTTCCCCTTGGAATATCTGCTCTTAGTAGGGCTCTTCTTTCTTTCCTTCTTCTCTTTGGCAGAGGTCTTTTTCTTTTTGGATGAGCTATTCTTGACATGGCTTTTCTTCTCCTCCTTTTTTCTTTTCTTTGAAGTTGTACCCTTGGCTCCTTTCTTAGGTGGAAAGGGGGAATCAGGATCAACTGGATTCATAGATCTTTCCAAAACCATAGACAATGCCTTCTCCCTTACCCAACTTACCCAAGAATCTGGATATTCATGCAACTAAGGCAAAAGAAAATGATAAAATTTCTTAATATGAGAAAGAATACCATATTGGGGAATATGGGAATTTCCCACAAGTTTGGGACACGTGGTCAAAAGTTTGGATTAACCATAACTTGACCACCACTAATCCAAAATGAGCGCTTTATAGCTCTTTAGATTCCATTTTTCAAGCGCTTTCCAACGATAGGTCATATGATAGGGTTTTGAGAAACTTATAAACATGTTATCCATGTCCCCTTTTTTAAGTATTCAAAAATGGGAATTGGGAAATTCCCAAATTCACTAATATGGTGTTAAAGTCACTAAATGTATTGACCCAATCAATCAATGCTATCATTACATGAACTTACAGTAAGTGTTGTCATTCTAAATCTTGACTCAAGATATCTCCAAGCATTAGCAAGCACCATCCATCCACAAGATGTTGAGTCTTTCTACAAAGGAACTTTCTGATTGTAGTACTTAAAATCTTCAAGTTTGTAGTCTTCATAGGTGGAACCTAGGAAACTCAAGATAAGTTTGGCAGCACTGCAAGCATAAAATATTGAGGGTCAACCAAACAATTGAAAACTTACAAAATATTGCTCTAGAACATAAACCATGGTAAAGTTTATTCTTATATTTTACTTCTCCCATGAATGGATGCTAAAGAATTCATAAAGATTACATCTCTATCCAATAGATAATAAGACTCCAATGGCCTCTGTGATAAGATGAATACTGCAATTAGTTGTGAATATTGTAATGATGGACAAAAGATAATTGAGTGTGAGTCTTACACTTCAACATAAGGGTATATAATGTAATTGCATGTCAGCATATCAAAGTCATTTAGAAAACTTGCAAGATCCCCTTGCCTATTGAAAAGGCACTGTGTAACAAGGGGATCAAGAATGGTCACTTGCATAGCCATTGAGTTAGGAAGATCCCTCATAAGACATCTGGAGACATAAATAAAACATATCAATAAAATATGGAATCTGAGAAATTCATCAAGAAAGCAAAAGGAAATCCACACAAACCTCAGACAGATAAAGAGGACTGTGTCACATATCTCAATATTGTGATTCACAAGCATACTTGTGTCTTCAGGGGCAATGTCCTCTCCATGCATGGAGACATCTACTACCATTTGACCTGTTACATTCTGATAATTTATAACAAATACAACTTCACAATCTATTTCTCGAATGTTGTAATATCTCACCATAAAAGATTGGACTTTTCTAATGTTCATCCAAATATTATTATAAACGTTGTATTCAAAAGACGATTTTTTTTTGTCTCTCATATGGCATTGTTCCCTCAATATAGAAATACTCTCTGAAATGTTTGGAAATTTCCTCATTTAAGAGAGTTCTATATTTTCCAGCATTGTGAGGTCTAGGCAACCCAAAAGCTTTGATTTTGTAATACTTAAGGACCCTGAACAAGGTTTTAGAGATGGCTCTGTATCCCTTTCTACTCACTCCCACTGTGTCACAAAATTCTTACATTTGGGAAGGCTGGACCAATAAGTCCATATCTTTTTGTAGATGTTGAAAGACTAGTTTTTTTTGAGTTTGATTTTTAGGAAGTTTCAAAAGTTTCAAGATATCCGACCTATTCATAAGCTCATTCAAAAATCTTACCCTTTCTTGAGCATTAGACATGTCAAATCCTAGAAGGGTAGTAACATGATCTCTTACAAGTTTTAACCTTTTTTTCCTTTGTCCAGATCTCTCTGTCAAGTTAACTACATCCCACATTTGTTTTACTCGTGCTCTTAACCCTATTGGAGTTTCTTTTAAGGTTTTCAATTGATCATTTTCTTGTTTCAAAGACACTATTTTGTTTTCAAGTTCTGTAATTTTTGTTGCATTCAAAGATAAAATATTTTGAAGATATGTAATATATTCTGCATAATTAATATGTGATTGAGATAGTCTTGAACTATAACCAAGTAAGCCATCCACCCCATCACCAACAAATCTAATCAAATCATGTGGTGTGTGAAAAGAAGGATACCTTCCTGTTCTGGGATCCGGTGGATATAGACTTCCATCTGTCCATAGGTCAATATGCTTCTTTCCTTCGTTGCGAAGATGTTGAGCTTCATTCGCACATGAAAGGGGTCTTTGGTAGACACTCCGTGTAGTTGCATACTCTTGGTTGAGCTTGATATTCAAATGAAACTTACGATTAGATGTATCACTCATTACTAACAGGCTAAAAATATTAGCAGAGCTATTAGAAGATGAGAGACGCATAAGAATGAGAATGAGATGTAGCTTGTGAAATTCTTAGAGAAGCAGAGGAGTGAAACTAAGAATAAGCTTGTGAAATTTTTTGGAGAATGGATGAGAGCGCGTTCGGAGGGAATGGTCATTCAAAAGTAAGAGAAATAAGTATTTGCCACATGAAGTCACTAAAAGAGGACAAATTTCGAGACGAGCCATTAAAGAGTAGCATGAAAACGATATATTTTTTTAGATTTTAAAATATGTACTTAGATACGTGTTCAATCACATAGATACGCTTTAAATATCCAAAACGACCAAATTTGGAGCCATTTTGACCATCAACGTTCTACTAATTAGCAAGTTAGCGAATTCCTTACACAGCCCATTTTGAGACGTTTTTGGCCCTAATGGTGAAGAGGATGGCACAGTTAAAGACAAGTGTCTCCAGAACACAGACTATAAAGGTATGAGAAGAGATGTTAAAGGTGGTCCAGGAATCATCCTTCAAGATGAGTCGAGGGACCATATATACCTACGGTTGAGTCAGTGGCATCCTCTATCTCTATAGGATTCCGTCGGTGGCGCGGCAGCCTTAGGTAGAATCTCCTATCCCTAGAAGATGTCACCATTCGACTGATAGTGCAACAGTGGCCTCCTTTGGTCATTGGAGTGTCAGTGCAGTGGTGGCAGCCTTTGGTCGTTGAAGTGTTAGTGTGGTGCCTTCAATGCTGGTGCGTGTATCATTGCTTTTGGCTCATTTCTCTAAGTTGACCAACTAGGGGAACCCTTGGTGGCTACAGGTCCCCCACCACTAGAGTGTTCACCATCCTCGGTGAGGGAAGAAGAAAAGAAATGGCTGCAAAGAAGAGAGCATGTTGGGGAATATAAAAAATGTTTATTATGAGTTTTGAAGTGTCCTGGGATTTTTTTAGAAGGATTCTGCGGCAGTAGTGATTGTGTAGTGAATCCGTATAGCAAGGATTTTGCCCCTTTTTCACCTAACTTGAGGGCTCCAACAATTGGCAAATTATTAATGTATGTCACATTCTGGGGCTCGAACCGCTTGCTCAAGCATAAGTTGTGGACTCTTGGGTCAGGCACATGAACTAGTTTGATTGGAGTCCGAGCAAAAGGTACTGTGCTAGATGCTATCGCTATCAGGGGCACATGTCAAATAGAAATTGTGGTAGGTAGACACAAGGGTTTTGTGCTAGATGTTATCGCTATCAAGGGCACATGTCAAATAGAAATTGTGGTAGGTAGACACAAGGGTTTTGTGTTTTGCCCAACACATGCATGCCTACATTTGATTCGCTCTTTGCCCCAACCTATGGCAAATAGAAATTGTGGTAGGTAGACACAAGGGTTTTGTGTTTTGCCCAACACATGCATGCCTACATTTGATTCGCTCTTTGCTTGCCTGTATAGTCTGATAAGCCCATTAGGCTGCAAGCGGCAAACAAAATGCATCCGCTTTACTAAGATAGTGGGACCATGCTGATGGTCAAAAGAAGGTGCTAATGATGTACGATCCAAGGGAAAGGGGTTGCCAAGGAGTCAGAAGTAGGGTGGCTGATGAGGCAAGGGGGGTTGTTGGAGCAGTTAGAGGAGTTGGAGTCATCAAAGATGTGCATTGGACATGATCGCTTTTTGGAGGGCTCTCTAAGTTCCCATAACACATTGAAAATTAGGCCTTTCCAATGCACATTGGCCACCACAACACATTGAAAATTGGGCCTTTCCAACGCACATTGCAACCAAATGTGGTGTGATGGTGACCAAAGTTTGTAAGAGTGAGGGTGGGGGCTCCATATACACTCTTGCAAAGTTTAGTCACCATCGAACCACATTTGATTGTAATGTGTGTGTGTCGGGAAGGCCCAATTTTCAAGGGGCTCTTTAAGGCCACAACACATTGAAAATTGGGCCTTTCCAATGCACAATGCAACCAAATGTGGTCCCATGGTGGTGACTAAACTTTTTAAGAGTAAGGATGGGATCCTCATATACACTATTGTAAAGTTTGCTTACCATCAGACCATATTTGGCTACAATGTGCATTGGAAAGGCCTAATTTTCAGGGGGCTCTCTCAGGACATAATAAATTAAAATTTGAGCCTTTCCAATGCACATTACAAACAAATATGGTTCAATAGTGTAAGATTCCTCCCTCCAGCTTTTGAGATGTAAAGGTGTAAGAACCTCCCCTTCAGTCTCTATAATGATCCCCTAATTCAGAATGCAAGAAAACATTGTTTTACCCTGTTTTGGCCTAGAGAGAAAATATTCTAGAGAGAGATAATACAGTTTTGAAATATTTTTGGATAAGTATTTTCTCCCAATTAATAGGAAGAGATCCCTTAAAATAGAATCTTTTTCCAATGTGCATTAGAAATTAATTGAATATTGTATTGGACATCTTGGCCTAGGGGTATATAATTTCAAAAATTTGATTAAGGTCCAAATAGTGTTCAAAAAGGGCCAATAAGGTTAATAGAAGTGTTGGAAATAAGAAAAAGGCAAAGAATAAAAGAAAATCCCCCAAAAAAGAGTAAATTCTCACATAAGATGAAGAGTTGACTATAGTACTAGGTTTATAAGTTTAAAAAATGGGATTTTTTAGTTAAAAATGAGATTATTTTAGAAAAAAATAGAATTTTTGACACCTCGGTATGGGGAGAAGTGCTCATGAAGGAGGCACCTAGAAATCACATCAAGGGGGCATTTTTTATTCAAAAAAATGAGATATTTTCATCTCTCCTCCTTCAAACCAAATAAAAAAAGTGAGCCAAACTAGTCTAAAACTTGTCCAAAATGGATCAAACTGGAGCTAGAAGCCTCTAGATTATAGTTGGACTTGGTTGGTGGCCTCCCTCTCCTATAAATAGACCCCCATTCCTTTGTATTTTCATATTGGAGTAACTCTATGCTAGTGTAATTCTCTTATTGAAGGAGAGGAAGAAGTCTTCTTTCCTGATGCTATCATTGACCAAGAGATAACAACAACAAGAACAGGTAATCAATACTTCAAGTATCTTTTGACTTTTAAGAATCATCCACAAGAAGATGCTAAATGGATGCCTGAGATATTTTTTCGAGTTTACCCTGAAATTCTTCATTCTTTTCAAACCCAGCAAATCCGCAATTGAGGACAATTGCAAACTCAAGCAAGAGGGATGTCATGAGAATATATTTTAAGTCCTCTCTAGAAAAATATTATTCATCCCCTCTTGAGTAATTTGGGGACGCCTAGATTACTCTTGCGTCATGCCGGCTAGGTTAATATCGTGGGTGATACCACTATAAATATTAATACGTGTGGTATATTCGGTAATCCTCTTGGAGATTGCCCCCTTTTACTTGTGGTGGCCAAGCTTCTTCTTTGAGGGCTTCACATTTCCCTAAAGAATCAAGCCAAAAACTAAGGGTAAGCCTAAACAATGGTGTTTTTCTCTCCTCTAAATGTAGTAATCTTCTCCCAAACTCCTAATGCTTGGGAAGCATTTTAATCTATGGTTTCTTCTTTAAAACCATATTTTTTAATTATATTGTTAAAATGGATTAATGCCAATCTTTTATGCTTAAAAGTAATGTTTTGATTTCTAAATCTCTCTTTTCATAAGAATACTCACCTTGATGGATTAATCCTTCTTGGAAGGATAGATCTTAGCCCTAATCTCATTTTCTTAACCAAATCTCTAGACCTAAGAAGCTAGAGATAGAGATTAAGCTTTTTTATGATTTTTTATCTAATTAAATGAGGATTAGTTTATTTATGGTTGTTTTATGTTAAGAAAATTCATATTTATTCATTTTAAACTGAAAGAGAGCTTGGGCTAACACTCTTATAATTGTTTTCATATGGAAATCATATTTGGGTATTTTTAAATAAATAAATAAGGTGCTTAAATGTAATTATGTCATGTTTAAAAACTTAGGTTTACGCATAAACCAATTTTTATGTTAAAAGTGTTATTTTAACCATTTTTAATTCATAGAAAATGTGGGAAAGTTATAGCAAAATTTTATCAGTAGAAAATGAAGGTTTAGGCATAAATAATTTTCATTCTAAAAGAGGAACTTTGAGTATTATTATTTCATAAAAAATGCGAGAAAACTATGGCAGAATTTTTATTATTAAAAAAATTATGCATAATTATTTTTTATACTAAAAGTGGAATTTTAAGTATTCTCATTTCATAGAAAATATAGGAAAGTTATGGGAAAATCTTTATCATTAGAAAATGAAATTTATGCATAAATAACTTTTATATCAAAAGTGAAATTTTGAGTATTATCATTTCTTAGAAAATGTGGGGAACCTCTAGAAAAATTTATATCATTAGAGAATGAATTTATGTATAATAAATTTTATGCTAAAAGTGGCGTTTTGAGCATTATTCATTTGCCTGAAAAATAAAGAAGATTATGCACAAATTTCTAGATTCATTCAATTTATGAGAATTATGGAAATGAATCATGTAGATAAAAATGATTCATGGAAATGATTCATGACATTGTAGATAAAAATGAATTAGTGTTTAAGCTGAAAGAGGAAATATGGATATAATTGATTTTGTAAATCTCATGAGATCGTATGCATAAATCCTTTATTCAAAAAGAAGAATATTGAGTATATTTTATTTTGGGAAAGTTGGGATAAGAATGAGGAAATACTCATGGTGGGAAGGTATCGTGAAATCATGGATAAAATTTTAATTAGAAAGGGAAATCACAAACATAATTAACTTTTGGAATTACGAAGTAAATATCTAGATTCTTGAAAAATAGAATCTTGGGGTACATTCTAAACAGGAAAAGGATTTCCTAGAAAAAGACCAGAAACACGCTTAGTTGAATGAATGTGAATAATTATGACTGATTTATTCCTAGATTCCCTGCTGGGAAAGGAATCTGGAACTCTTGAAAGGATTGAGGATCCAAAAGAGAATGGAAATTTAGACTTAACTGAATTGAGTCGAGAAAATTTATCTTTAACTGAGCCAAGTAATGGCTGAGACACTTAGAAAAGTCCTGTCAGTATAAAAAGTAGAGTAACTATACTTTTAATCTGGTTGATGTGAGGATTGATGTAAAGTGATGAGATGATGTGAATGAATGTGGGAATGATGTAGGATGATGTGAATGGACGTGAAATGATGTGGGATGATGTGAATGAATGTGGGAATGATGTGGGATGATGTGAATGAATGTGAAAATGATGTGGGATGATGTGGATGAATGTGGGAATGATGTGGGATGATGTGAATGAATGTGGGAATGATGTGGGATGATGTGAATGAATGTGGGAATGATGTGAATGAATGTGGGAATGATGTAGGATGATTTGAATGGATGTGAATTGATGTAAGATGATGTGAGTGGATGTGAGTTGATGTGAGATGATGTGAGTGGATGTGAAATGATGTGAGATGATGTGAATGAATGTGGGAATGATGTGGGATGATGTAAATGGATGTGAATTGATGTGAGATGATGAGAGTGGATGTGAATTGATGTGAAATGATGTGATGTGAATTGATGTAGAAAAATGTGGGATAATGAGAAATGATATGGAATGATGAGAAATGAAGTGGAATGGTAAGAAATGATGAGGAATGATGTGAAAGGATGTGTAATGATGAGGAAAGATGGGAATTATGTTGAAACTGTATTTTTTATGTGAATCCTGTTATTTTAAAGATTGTTTTACGTCAACTATGTTGGGGCAAGCATTTTAACTATCTTGTGGAATGAGGTCGTGGGGGACCTAAGTGGAAATGTTGCAATAGCTGACAGAGAGTCAAAGAAGGAAGTCTCGCGTGGCAAGATCAGCCGAGGTCTTGACCAGCCTCAATTTGGTTAAAATGGTGAGCTTTCGATATGGTGGATGAGGGACCAAGGAAGCCGCCTATGAGTGAAGTGCTAGGTCACCTGCGCGAAGGAACCTAGAGGGTGCTGGCCATACGGTGCTCGCCCAGGATACCCACGCATGCGTCGAGGAATAAAAATGAGTTCGAGTTGTTCTCTGAACACGAGCATGGATCTGGTTGATTGGCCTTGCCAGTCTTCAACCGATGAGTTCATGGCTCTTTTACATGGATCTTGTTGGTTAATCTTGTTGATCTTCAATGGAGAGTCCATATGGATTTTATGTGATTATATTCCTAGGTACTATGGGCTAGGAACTATTGAAAAGGCCCCTGAGTGAGCAGGTGGTGAGCGTTCTGGTTGTCAATGATGCCATAGGTATGCTGAGGAAGGAATGGATAGAATACTTGATTATATTCTTGGGTACTATGGGCTAGGAACTATTGAAAAGGCCCTTGAGTGAGCAGGTGGTGAGCGTTCTGGTTGCCAATGATGCCATAGGTACGCCAAGGAAAGAATGATTGGAATTGGACCCTGTAAATGGAATACTGTGAGGACTATGATGGAAACATTGTGGTTTTATTGCAATGCTGTTTTGGAGATAGTTGAGTCTAAGAAAAGGCAATTTCATATTGGGTGCGTAAGTGGTGTGTCTATTTAAGTTTTGCATGAGAACCGGCTAGGGGGCTTGGGAACTCTTTTCCCTCGTACCCGGGACAAAACATAACCAAATATTTATAATGGTTTTGGATCCTATCAATACAGTGGTTGGCTACCCATGGGATTGGATGGGGTTAGGCTGGGCGGTTGGATTCATATAATAAACTAACCCATAGGATTGGATGGGGTTAGGCTGGGCTGATGGATTCATATAATAAAATTCAATTCTGTTCAAGTGACAATAGTTGAAGTAAGCCACATGATAATCCTTGTTCTATGGAAAAGAATCAAGGGGTGTGCCTCTTTGATGGGGAAAAAAGCGTTGGTCTCTATGAACCAAGTGCAAGTTCCTCCTTTGATTCGACCATGTTACCTTACGAGTTTGGTCAGAATACAAAGGTTAGTTAAGGCCCTTGACTACGTTAGAAGATTTTTTCCAAGAGGAATCGCCTATGCTTTTTGGGTGAGGGAAGTTGTTTTCGGGTTTGGTTTTGGAAAAACCACTGGATTAGAACATTCATGGGGGCGAGGCCCCGAGCGGGAAGCTCTGCCCTGTGCAAGAGGTTGCTACTTCTGCTGCTAGCACTCTAGAATTCCATGCGTAGAGAGGGCAAAGATCTCACAAATAGTGACCAACCTTTGCAAAAGGGAGGGTGGGGCCTACATATACACTTTTACAAAGTTTGGTCACCATCGGAACACATTTGGTTACAATGTGTGTTAGAAAGCTGTAATTTTCAAGGGGCTCTCTAAGGCTACATAACATTGCAAATTGGGTCTCTCCAATGCACATTGCAACCAAATGTGGTTTGATGTTTACCAAACTTTGTAAGAGTGTATTTGGGGACTCCATCTTTACTCTTAAAATGTTTGGTCACCTTTGGTCAAACTTTGGTTGTATTGTGCATTAAAAAGGCCCAATTTTCAATGTGTTATGGTGTTAGAGAGCCCCCTGAAAATTAGGCCTTTCCAACGCACATTATAATCGAATGAGATCAGATGGTTACTAAAATTTGCAAGAGTATATATGGAGACCCCACCATCACTCTTGCAAAGTTTGGTCACCATCAGATAACATCTGGTTGCTTAGAGAGCCCCCTGAAAATTGGGTCATTTCAACGCACATTGCAACCGACTGTTATCTGCAGGTGATCAAATTTTATAGGAGTATATATATGGATCCCACCCTCACTCTTGCAAAGTTGGTCACTATCAGACCACATTTGTTGTAATGTGCATTGGAAAGGCCAAATTTTCAAGTAGCATCTTTGTGACAATCATACGTACCTTTAAGTAGCATCCTTGTGACAATCATAGCTACCTTTAAGTAGCAAACATATGAGAGAGGGGGGAGGTGTAGTAGGGTTGGTTGGAAGCAGAGGAGTCAGAGGAGTCAGAGGAGTCAAAGGAGGCCAAGGAATTGAGTCAGAGGAGGTAGAGGAGAGAAATTAGAGGAGTCAAAGGAAGGACGTTAGAGGAATAAGAGAAGTCAGAGGAATCAGAGGAGGCAAAGGATAGTAGGGAAGGTAGAGGAACCAGAGGAGGCAGAGGAGGGGAATCAGAGGAGTCAGAAAGAGTCAGATGAGGCAAAGGATAGGAGGCAGAGGAGTTAGAGGAGGCATAGGATGCAGAGGAGTCAAAGGAGTCAGAGAGAAGGCACCAAGAAAGAGAGAGAGAGAGAGAGGGAGAGAGAGAGAGAGAGAGATTGCATTGTCACAATAGAACTTGTGAGAGAGCAAGAGAGATTTACCATAGAAACTGAGAGAGATAGAGAGAGAAGAGAAGCTAGATTTACCACTCAATCTAAGAGAGAGAACATAGAGTTACCATGGAGTTTGAGAGAGAGAAGATATATGTACCGCTGAAAGGGAGTCTGCCATAGAGGACTGAGAAAGGGGGAGTGCAAGAGAGGAGTCTCCCCATGACACACACATAGAAGGAGAGATTATATCAGAATTAGCAAAAGGAAAGGATAATTACACTTGAAACTTATGTCAGTCGCCTTTCCATTTTGGAGAATTTTCTCATAGAACCTTCCTGGGGTGCCCTCGACACCATATCACACAGTGGATTTAATGAACTGAAGTAGTGGAATCAATGGTGGAGGTTCAAGCACAACCGCCTAGGAAATATGGGCTATCGCGACCACCCTTGGGTAAACGCAACCAAGAAAGTAAACCATAAATTAGTATGAAGACAAGGAGGCCACATTTATGTTCTACATTGGTCCATGGTTGGAGCTGTAGGATATTTGTGAGATCGACATTGGAACCATGAGCAACTAACAACACTGTAGTGCTGAGGGTTGATGGTCTTCTTAAAAGAGAGAGATGGCAATGTCAAGTTGAGCAAGGAGATTTAGCAAGGAGGAACAGAGAGTGAGGAATAGGAGTGGCTTGTTAGAGAGGCTGAAGATGGGCACAAAAGGCAACTCAGACTATGTGAAAGGGTGGATGGCAAAGGGGGGGTTGTCTGACAGAAGAGTGGGTGATCGAAAAGGTGCTTGTTGTAAGGGGGGATGGAAGGAGGATTGAGGGAAGGGGAGGTTATGTCCAATGGAAGCTCAATGGAAGGGTTGTGGATGGAAGGATAGAGAGAAAAGCAAGGGAGAGCATCAATGAGAGGAAGAGGAAGACTTTTTCAAGTGAAACATAAATAGAAGACTTTAAAAAAAAGGGGGTGAGCTAAGGGGAAGGGAAGGCGACAAGGGCAGCCTTTGGGTGATAAGCCTTGATCCTGGAGCCGTTAACCATGGTGAGAAGTAGACCGTCTAAAGTGCAAAGTTGTACAGTGTTGTGAGGAAGAATTTATTAGATGAGGAATAGAGCTTCCCAAGTAGGTGATCAAAAAGGTGCTTGTTGGAAGGGGGGATGGAAGGAGGATTGAGGGAAGGGGAGGTTATGTTCAACGGAAGCTCAATGGAAGGGTTGTGGATGGAAGGATAGACAAAAAAGCAAGGGAGAGCTGTCGATGAGAGGAAGAGGAATACTTTTTCAGGTGAAACAGAAATAGAAGACTTAAAAAGAAAAACAAAAAAGGGGTGAGCTAAGGGGCAGGGAAGGTGACAAGGGAAGCCTTTGGGTGATACGCCTTGATCCTAGAGCCATTAACCCACAGTGAGAAGCAGACCATCTAAAGTGAAAAGTTGTACAGTGTTGTGAGGAAGCATTTATTAGATGAGGAATAGAGCTTCCCAAGTAGGGACGAGCTTCTTGGCCCATTTTAGATAACGATCTTGGTACACTGGCATGACTAGTTGGCCTTCCTGGAGCTTGGACTTGGAGCTTGGACTTGGATTCATTTGATTTGGATTTGGATATTGGATTTGGTACTAGCCTGGTGAGAGATACTTGTGGATCATCCCGATGGTGTGCTTACCATCACAGATCTCGTGCCTCGCCACCCATAGACATCCACTTGGATATCCTACATCGGCATATCTATTTGTTTTGTATTCATTGATTGTCTTGATCCTCGACAACGTGCCCGTGGATTGTTCATGAATAAATTACTGAAAGGAGGCGGGGCCTTTTCCTTGCTCAGTGTGGTGTATTGTGCAAGATCCCTATTCCCTTCTCTCTCTCCCTTCTCTCTATATATCTTTATCTCTTGGACACATGATTGAGTCTATCACTGCACGTCCCGCTGGGCTTATAGTGGTATCAGATCAGGATTTCTTGTGAGAAGAAACTTTCTTGTTGTGACAAAGCCACGTCGAGAGAGCAGAGGAAGACGTAGGGCCTCATGAAGGGAACAACTATGAGGCGGATACTGAACTTCTAGATGGAAACCAAGGCCATCGGTCTATTTCTCATGAAACCGCGGCCATGACATTAGCAGAGTACCAAGATATTGAACAATTTAGACAGTTTCTCCAAGATGAAAAATTCCTTGCTTTGGGGAGCCAAGAAGGAATAGGACCAAAGAAGGGATCGAATGTTTGAAGATTTCATTAGGGACCGACCCACCAAAGCTGAAGGGGTTGAAGCTGCCAAAGCTTATCTTCAAGCCAAACAAGTCACCATTGCAGAAGGATCCAGATCTACTTGGCTATTTCTCGTGGTGGAGGAAACAAGGAGGCTATCCTTAGGCCTGCTCTCTTGGATGTAGCTTATTTGTAACGTGTAAAGAAAAGGAACACAAGGGAGCCTTCATCAACCGGCAATATGGACTTCAAACCGGGAGAGAAGAGCATCGAGTTTAATGCTTTTCATGGAAAGCGGGATACATGAAAAGCATTATCTTTTGTTCAGTTTGATGCTGCTTTTGGAGGAGACAACTACTCTAAAAAGTAATAGCTTTGAATGGTTTGTATACATTTGAAGGATGCCACCTTGAATGGGTGGCTTAAAGTGTTACAAGAAGGGACCAAGCTGAAGACATGGCCCAACTTCAAGACTATGCTCAATAAGAAGTTCGTACCCCCACAAACTTTGAAGCAGATGTGCAGAAGGAATGGGATGAGGTAAAGTAGAAAGTTGGTGAGAATGTGGCATCTTACCTTAACAAATTTTCTAAAAGTTTCTTTAAAGTTTCTTTAAAGTTTACTTCATATACTCCCATTCCACCACTAATGGAGATGCGTAAGTTTGTAAATGGATTGCAACCTAAGCTTGTGCAAGCAATTTATACTGCTAGAGCAAAAACATTGGAAGAAGCCCAAGACAAGGCTTTACAAGCCAAGGCCTTGTACATGCCTTGGATGGAAGACAAAACAAAGAACGAAAATTGGGATCCACCTCAAAGGAAGAAGTTTAAAGATCGATCCCCATCAAGAGCCAAGTCTCAAGAGAAGAAGGAGAGGAGTGAGGACAAAGCTCCACTCTTTCGTAGAAGATTGTCCCTCAAGCAACGTGAAGAATACGCCAATGAAGGGAAGTGTTTCCAATGTGGAAACAAGGGACATATAGCTGCAAATTATCCTGATGAGACAAGCTAAAGCAAGAAGCCAGACAGATTGGAAGATCATCATATTGGCATTCTACCAGGAAGTCTGTCACAAGAGGAGATTGAATTGGAGCAGTCTTGTACCATGGGGGTATTAGAGATGAGGATCTCTAGGATTCTATTGGAAAAGATTTTAGAATAGAAATTCTGTGACTTTTCTTGCCATCAAGAAAAATTCTTTTATGAAGTAAACCTGTTTATGTGGTGAAACAAAGGATTTGAGGCCAAAAGTGAACAAAGAAAATCCATGCTCCACCTTACATAGGGCAAAGAAGCATACTAACTACAACTCAAGCTTTGGAAAGCTACTTTTATTAGGTCTTGTATGAGAAAAAACATTGAGTAATATGTTTGAGAATGTTTGGTTTTGTCAGATGATCAAGTTTTACTGACAAAAGCTAGCAGGATTATTGCACCCATTGAATGTTATATGGGAGAAAATTTCTATGGAGAGTATTTCTATGGATTTTATCTTTAGAATTCCAAAGTCAGGGAATGATGGTATATGGACCTTTTTCAGGATACCAAGAATATCAACCATGTTTGTTATTTGTTGGACCGTTCAGATCACTAGAGGATATATAATGCTTTCTATGATAATTTATGGAAACCTTGTACCCCCCGAGGAGCGTGTTTTAGAGGATCCACTAGGGGTGGAAGAGCCATAACAGATTGTGTTCCATTTTATGAGAAAAAGAGGAAAGACAATGGTCAAAAAGTTCCTCCTAGAAATGGATGCAAAATGGATACTAGAGAAGTACTTCAAGGACTATCCAGATATACTACGGGCTTATGAGGAAGTTTTTGGTCCGGATGTATTTAAAGTACAAATATAGACGTCTTGCAATCAAGACAGATTCAAGAGGGAGGGATGGTGCCTCTATCTCCCTTCATTGTATATATATTAAACTGGAATTAATCATTATTCTGCTAATAATGGTTATTTGGACATGCTCTAGTTTGGGTAGCAACAATGCCTGATAGCCCAAGGAGCACGATTTGTATTTGGATGGCAACGATGCCGGATGACCCGTTGGATGGCAATGATGCCAAATATCTTGGAATTTACAGTTGAGCGGTCATTGTGACTAAATGGCCCAGATGACTATATTGGATTTAACACCATATTAGATAATTTGGGAAAATTCCCATTCCCTTTGAAAAATGGGATCATGGTGAACTTTTCCAAAAGTTTGTCAAAACCTTCACATGTGACATATCATTAGAAAGATCTTGAAGAGTAGAATCTAATGTATGATCTTCGACAAATTTGGAGTTGGTATGTTTAAGATATGTCCAAAACTATATGGAGTAATTGATTCCCAAAATATGAGATTTTTTCCAAATTATCTAATATTGACTTATTTCATAGGTAGGTAATCAATGGGACCAGATGACTCAAATGACTATTGATGAATTTGTGGGCGGTCCTAGTGACCAGATGGCCTTGAGTGAATTCTCCAGGCAGTCCTAGTGACCAGATAGCCTTGAGTGAATTCTTGAGCGATCTTGGTGATGAGATGGCCTTGAGCAAATTCTTGAGCGATCTTGGTGATGAGATGGCCTTGAGCAAATTCTTGAGCAGTCTTAATGACCAAATGGCCTTAAGCAAACTCTCGGGAGGTCTTAATGACTAGATGGCCTTGAGCGATAGTCTGAGCGGTGTTCCTTGCGAGCAAAATAGCTCAGCACAATTTTTGATGAAACCAAAAAGGACAATCCATGAACAAGAGGATCATTACTTGTGCATTGCATAGTGATGTGTTTTTGAATTTCTTTGACTTTGTGTGCTGTTTTGATGTGTGGACAATGCTTGGATTTATGGCATGTGATACTCCACTATTGGGGTTCATCACACAAACACAATACACAATTTCTCCACAAGAAACATGTTGATTAGGCGAAAACAAAAATTTAGACATAGCAGAAACTTAAATGCAGATAGAAATTCGACAGAGCAAGGTCACACAAGAGAGATAAACACCCTCAAATCTACTTCATTCTCCTCCATATTACATTACTTCCCCTTCTTTTCTACCTTGCCCAAAACGTTACTCCTTCCCCCAAAACGTTACTCTTGAATAACAGTTACATATCTTGACTTCCAAGATCCCAAGACATTGTTAACTTCCAAGATCCCAAGACATTCCTACCACCTTATAGTTCTGACTTAGCACATATCTGACTTACTAAATATTCGACTAATAAGCATATATTCGACTTAGCACATATCCGACTTACTTCATATCCGACTTAGCAACATTCAACCTAAGAGAACTATGCCTTCAACACATGGCACGTCCCGGTGGTAGATTTCAAAGAAATCTGACTCGGATCCACATATCCCTTGATCAGATCAAAATGTCAGAGAAAAGTAAAATCATGCTGCTTCATCAAATAGTCTGGTCCACCTCCTTCATAACATCAGGTTCAACAACCTGAACATTTATATGAACTGACCAACCTGTCTTCTTCCAACTACATCAGATATTTACTCCTATGCTGAACTGACAATTTAGGAGATATCTTCTCAGCTGTGATTCTAAGACTTGGCACCACAAACTCCATAGGCACCACAGCTACTAATCCATACACCAATATAAATGGTGTCATCCCTGTTGTTACCTTAAAGGCTATTCTAAAAGACCATAATGCTGAGTCCAATTTGTCATCCCAATCCTTATGATTGTCTGCCACTATCTTCTATATAAAAATCTTCATGTCAGTGAAAAAGAGTTTATTTTTGACCTGGACTTAGGAATGATATGCGACATCATGTGTGGCAATGTTTGGTGTGCCAAAAGGTCAAACCAAAGAGAGTCAAGATACCCAAAAAGTTTCACCCCTTAGATATTCCACAAATGAAATGTAAATGTATAACTATGGATTTCATCATTTACCACCAATAAATTTTGGTTAGGACTCCATATTTGTAGTAGTTGATGGATTAACCAAGGTTACCCATCCAGTCCCCACAAAGAAGATGTACACTACACTAGATAATGCTAAAATAAACATTCAAGTTACATGGCTTCCCAAGAGAATTGTCAACAAGGATTCCAAGTTCACCTCTAGGTTTTGGACCACCTTCTTTGAAGTTGTAGGGACCGCCTTCTTTGAAGTTGTAGGGACTTCTCTAGACCTCACTACTACCTATCATCGAGGAATGAGAAAATTCGTCGAGTAAGGAAGTTATCCTAAAAATGGTGTCCTTTGCTCTACCCCTACCTCCCTTTTATAGTTGAGAAGGGATCCCCCTTTGGAGGAACTATCTTAGACATTTATTTGGTCAAATTTGGACAAGAAAAGGGAGCCAAAATGGCCAATTTGGTGTTTTGTTGGCCCATATGCTTGGAAATTTGAAAATATCCTATGATCTAACGTTACTACCTATTTTGTAATGTAAAAATGGATTAAAATACTCCTTCTTAAGGGTGCCTCCTTACCCTCCTAATTTTAATGAGTTTTGCCATATGCTAATATGGCAAAACTCATTAATATTTTATAATGTAAAAATGGATTAAAATACTCCTTCTTAAGGGTGCCTCCTAAGGGTGTTCAAGCCCTCTAACTCTACCAATCCAATGCTTGGACCTTTGTAAAATGAGAGAGATGCTAGCAAGATTCCTCTAAGATCCATTGTCAAAATTTGACTCACAAAAGTCATTCTTTTTAGTCCATCTGAATCTTCCTCAATTCACGCATGGGTGTCCTAGCAACCGCGAGCCCGTGCATCACTTAGTAAGAACCCTCTAGGATCCTACTTAGGTGTCCTAGCACTTCACGCAGAGACCGCTTCATTGGTCCTCGCCCATTGTACTGGAAGCGCACCATTTTAACCGTACCGAGGCTGGTCAAGACCTCAGCAGGCTTTGCCGCAAGCGACGTCCGTCGACGACTCCCCGCCTATTGTTGCAATGAGCCTCGTCTTAGTTTAAACACAACAAATGCTTCCTCTAGCATCCTGGCGTAAAACAGTCCTTTAAAAGAAAACAGAGGTTCTATGCAAGTAAAATTCCAAGTTTGAGATTGGTTCCACAAAACCCTTTTTCCTTAATCCATAATTTCATAATGAGAATCCTTTATCTGTCATCAGGTAATCTACCCAACCATCATTTGACTGACTCTCTAACTAGATTCTTGGTGATTTTGTTCAAGGGAAAACTAGTTAATTCAACGGTAGTCTATTTTTTGTATTAAGAACTGGAATTGGTTCCACGACATTTTTGCTTGATTCAGATCGACATATGGACAAGTAGTTCACTGATCGTCCCTCTCATTGAAAGATCCCTGCCTCCTCCGCGCAAGAGATTCGGGGGTGCTAGCAGCAGAAGTAGCACTTCTTACACGGGGCAGGGTCCCTCACTCGGGGACTCGCCCACCACTGATATTCGGATAAGAGACTAATCCCCTTGGTTCTTCAAAAACCGAACCCGAAAAAACTTCCCCCTACCGGAAAGTACGGGCGATTCCTCTAGGATATTTGTACTCTAACGTAGTCAGGGTCATTACTGACCAAACTGATCCGACTGAACTTGTGAGTCACTTGGTCAGATCAAGGAAGAAACTTGCACTTGGATCATAGAAACCAACGCTTTTTTTCCCATCGAGAGGCACATACGTTGATTCTTTTTGCATAGAACAATTACTATCCAGGATTTACTTCATCTATCATACTATAACAGAATTGAGTCTCATTTTACGGATCCATGAGTCCAACCTAACCCCACACAGTCCCATGGGTTAGCCAACCGCCCGACCACTGTAGTGATGGGATCCAATTAGGAATTTGTTTAGGTTTTGTCACGGCCGGGTACCAAGGAAAAGAGTTCCCAAGCCCCCTAGCCAGATATTCATGCAAATTTAACGCTAGTCACACCACTTACACACCCACAATATGAAATTGCCTTTTTCACAAATTCAGCTATCTTTAAAAAAATCAATTTAATGAAACCATAGTGTCATTGATCATATTCCTCCAAAATATCCGGTTGAATCCTTATTTCCAATCATTCCTTCATTGGTGTATCTATGGCATCATTGGTAACCACAACGCTCACCACCTGTTCACTCAAGGGTCTTTTCGATAGTTCCTAGCTCATAGTAGCTGGCAATATATTCAGAGATCAAAAATGGAATCTCCATTGAAGATCAGCAAGATCAACCAATGGATCCATATAAAAGAGCCATGGACTCATCTGTTGAGGACCAACAAGGTCAATCAACCAGATCCATGCCCGGTTTTAGAAAACAACTCTTACTCCTTGTTCCAATATCTTCCCCGGAGCACGTGTGGGTATCTTCGGCAACCCAGAGCCTGACCACCGTATGGTCATCAGCACCCTCTAGGATCCTTCGTAGGTGACCTAGCGCTTCACTCATAGGCCGCTTCCTTGGTCCCTCATCCACCGTACCGGAAGCTCACCATTTAAATCGAACCGAGGCTGGTCAAGACCTCGGCCAACCTTGCTACGTGAGATGTCCTCCGTTCACTCTCCGTCAGCTGTTGCAACTTTATCAGTTAGGTCTCCACGACTTGAATCTCAAGACGGTCAAAATGCTTTCCCAGCATTATTGACATAAAACAGTCATTAAAAAACAGGTCATAAATACAGCTTCTATAATGAACTCTCGCCTTTTCACATTGTTCCACATCTGTCCACATTACTTAATCCATATCCAATTCATATATATTCTTATTCTCATCCAATCATATCATTTTTCATCTCATCTCATTCATTCTTTTCCCGATTCACATCACATCACATCTCATCCACTCACATCCCATATCATTCATTTACATCTAATTCATATGACCACATCTCATCCACTCACATCCCATATCATTCATTTACATCCAATTCATATGACATCACATCTCATTCACTCACATACGGATTCTCATCACATTATATCTCAATTATTCACTCACATCAACATCACATCCTTTCACATACATATCCACATCCATTATTTCACATACACATCCATATCCATTCTTCCACATACACGTCCATATCCATCCTTCCACATACACAAACATCCATTCTTCCACATACACATCCACATCCATACTTCCACATACACATCCACATCCATTCTTCCACATACACATCCACATCCATTCTTCAACATACACATCCACATCCACATTCATTCTTCCACATACACATCCACATCCATTCTCATTACATCACATCTTATCCATCCTATTTTCATCTTATCTCATCCATTCACATGCTATTCCCATTTAATAGCTTTTTCTAGGTTGATCCTGATAATGTGACTTTTTCCTAAATTTTTACCAATTGCTTGGCCTAATTAAAGGTTCTTTTTCTCGACTATTAGTTCCATATTCATTCTCAATTTCTCAAATGAATTATATTCAATATTCCTCTTTTGGAATAGAAGAATTCATGGGATTTACAGAAATTAATTCTACCCATATTTCCACTTTTGATAAGTAATCATAAATTGAATTATACTAAAATTTCCTCTTCTTTCCATTTAATTTCTTGGATCTCAATAACCATGGGAATTCTTCTTTTCGCATTTAATTAATTGCATTCCAATGTCATGGGTATTCCTCTTTTATTCATCAATTATTTTCCATAAAGTAATTTTATCTAAAATAAAATACCCATAAATTCAATATGTTAGGAATTTCTCTTTTCCCATCTAAATGATGGAATTCCAAATGTCATAGGAATTCCCCTCTTTTAACATTTAAATATTTCTCATAGATAAAATAAATTTATCTAAATTTCATCTTTGAATTTAATTAAAATACTTTCATTAATTCCAATATACTAGGAATTTCTCTTTTCCCATCTCAATGATGGAATTCCAAATGTCATAGGAATTCCTCTTTTAACATTTAAATATTTCGCATAGATATAATAAATTTATCTAAATTTTATCTTTGAATTTAATTAAAATACTCATTAATTCCAATATACTAGGAATTTCTCTTTTCCCATCTCAATGATGGAATTCCAAATGTCATAGGAATTCCTCTTTTAACATTTAAATATTTCTCATAGATATAATAAATTTATCTAAATTTTATCTTTGAATTTAATTAAAATACTCATTAATTTCAATATACTAGGAATTTCTCTTTTCCCATCTCAATGATGGAGTTCCAAATGTCATAGGAATTCCTCTTTTAACATTTAAATATTTCTCATAGATAAAATAAATTTATCTAAATTTTATCTTTGAATTTAATTAAAATATTCATTAATTCCAATATACTAGGAATTTCTCTTTTCCCATGTCAATGATGGAATTCCAAATGTCATAAGAATTTCTCTTTTAACATTAAAAATGAATTACTAGAAATTCCTCTTTTGCTAATTACTATTTATGCATAAACATAAAAATCAAATTTTCCATGATTATAATGAGAATCATTCAATTAATCTAGGATGATTAATCCTAATCCTAGAATATGGTAGGAAATCCTAGAATATGGTAGGAAATCCTCTTTTCATATTATGAATGAAAATGATTTATATGTTTATTTTTCAGAAATCTTACCATAGCTCCGCTCTGCTATTACTGATAATTCTCAATAAATTTGAAAGAATAAGGTTCAGTATTATTCATGTGATTAGAATAACCACTAATTGGATCATTATCCAATTATGGATTGATTCTTAATTTTACCATAAATTAATTAGCATAAAAGTATTAAAAAGCCATTATTTTGGTCTCCAATTAGACAAGGATAGATATTACTTTTAGATTAGAGAAATGCTTCATGAGAAGCTTCTCATTTGAATTGAACTGTGAAAAAGGCAGCTTCTCATTTGAATTGAACTGTGAAAAAGGCAATTTCATATTGGGTGTGTAAGTGGTGTGACTAGTTTTATGTTTGCATGAACATCCAGCTAGGGGGCTTGGGAACTCTTTTCCCTGGTACCCGGGACAAAACCTAACCAATTTCTTAATTGGATCCCATCACTACAATGGTTGGGTGGTTGGCTAACCCATGAGACTGGATGGGGTTAGGCTGGACTGATGGATCCGTAAATCAAGACTCAATTTTTGTTTAGTTCGATAGATGAAATAAATCCCGGACAAAATTTGTTCTATGGAAAAAGAATCAACGGTTGTGCCTCTCGATGAGGAAAAAAGCATTGGTCTCTATGATCCAAGTGCAATCTCTCCCTTGATCTGACTATGGAACTTACGAGTTCGGTCAGATCAGTTCAGTTAGTTAAGGCTTTTGACAACGTTAGGGAAACATTATCCTGGTGGAATTGCCCGTGCTTTCCGGGCAAAGGAAGTTTTTCCGAGTTCGGTTTTGGAAAAACCCATGGATTAGTCTCTTGTCCGGATATCCGTGGCCTCGAGTGTGGGACCCTGCCCCGTGCAAGAAGTGCTACTTCCACTGCTAGCACCCCTGAATTTGTTGCGCAGTGGGGACAGGGATCTCACACCCTCAAAAACTTCAAACCCCTGAATTTGTTGTGCGGTGGGGACAGGGATCTCACACCCTCAAAAACTTCAAACCCCACCAAGACGACTCAACTCTCTACACTCAGAGTTTCACAGCAGCCCGTGACACCCTTCTGACTTTGGAACACCTTTCCCTTCAATTATGTCTGACTTCTCTGCTGACTCATCTTTGACAGTTAGGCCAGACCCTACAAACACTTCCCTCCAACTCAAAGAGGCTAGATCTAGTCTTGAATATCCTAAGCTAACTCCTACTGGGCCTTAGCTGCTGTGATCGTAACTAACTCCTATCTGACTTGACACAATCGACACCTAGGCCACTAGCGGTGCCCAACCTATCTGATTGATTTCTGAATACTCTCTGATGGTCAGCCCCAAGTTCACAAGTGTTAAATAATACAAGACCCACCTTTCAATAACAATAGCTAATTAACCCAAATACTCAGCTGACTCAATTGACTCTGTCAAGCCCTGTTGACAGAGTCAACAGGGCTTGACAGAGTCAACAAAGCTAATTAACCCAAATACTTAGCTGACTCAATTGACTCTGTCAAGCCCTGTTGACTCAAAAAAACTAAGCTTTCTGGTTCAGACGTGACTCACTAGACTTAGAACCTCACTCACACATATATTCTCTCAATAATATCAAACCAGACAACAAAAGTTGATAAAAAATCACTCATCCATCTAAAATATTATAAGGAACCTCTTGCATATAGATGGTCAAATTGCGTGTCTCAACAATCGTGAGACTTGGGTAGAGAAAGAGAGCCTCAAGAAACATGGGAATTCCAACAAAACTATTCAATTTATTTTCCCTTAAATTCCCTGGCGAAGGAACAAGTAACAAATGGCTTTGCAACCACTCCGTGCAGGCTTTCACCCACCTCAACAACATCAAGAGAAATTGAGCAAGATCCTCTATCACCTCTTGCACTCTCTGCTCTGGATAGATACAAGCTTCTCAGTCAAATCCTGTATCATCTACTTATAATCACCATACACCTGCAGCCATCCACAAAGCTCTAACATAGAAAATCCCCTTGGCTTTCTCACTCTCTTCTCAAGTCTCTTCCCCTTGGCTTTCTCACTCTCTTCTCAAGTCTCTTCCCTTTCTTCTTGCAACCATTCGCTTCTCTCTTACTCTAACATCGCCACCCTACACATGCAACATTTGATACAACTAGTTGTGTGGTAGCAGGTGGCCATGCAACAACCCTTATTCTCTGATTTTGTACCTACCCGATGCTTATTCTTATTCTTGGGTTTGGTCAGGGACACATCTATTGGGGGAACATATCTTGGGCACGAAAAAACCTATCATAGTCTGCAGAGACCCAACTTGGTTAGAGCATTTATGCTAGCAAAAATATTCTTCAAACACACCAGCTCCAACTCCAACCATCATCTGCTTCAGTATCATCAGTTTCTTGAGAGTGACCCTCCACTCAATCTCATGGTGAAAAAACCTGATTTTCTCAATCTGGGACATCTTTGCACGGTAGTCATTATCATTATTATGATCCCATGCAAGAAGTTTTACCTCTTCAACTGTGAGAGTAGCATAGATTTTGTAAGAAGTCAATATTAGATAAAATGGGAAAAATCCCTCAAAATGGGAATGTATTTAAAAAATTTGTTTTGGCCATAACTTGAACATGTAAACTCCAAATTTGTCGGACAAAGTAGATCTAGATTCTACTTTTCAAGCTCTTTCCAATGATATGTCACATGAATATGTTTTGACAAACTTTTGGATGAGTTTACCATACCCCCACTTTTTTCATGGGAATGGGACTTTTCCCACTTTATCTAATATTGACTTTAAGACTATTTGGATTTTCCTTTAATAGTTCCCTCCTAGCTTCAACAGAGTGTGATCCCCCACCAATGACATAATAGTTATAATTCTAACATTCTACCATTTTAAAGCTATTTTTATTGGGACAATCTTGGGGGCCTACCAAAACAATAAATGGAACCACTGTGGCATGGGGATCTACCTTCATTTTCTTCTTAAGATTATTGACATGTACTATGTGAGGTTCTCTAATCTCCATTGATCTTCTACCAGATGGTGTATCAACAGGTAGACGATGTATCTTTTCCATTGGCAAGTTTAAAATCCTACCATTTGAGCACAAGTTTATGTTGTTTAATTATCTCCCTTATTTTATTTTGTTGATTTGAGAGTGTAACTGTGCCAAGTTCACCACCAGGAGTGATAATGTCAAGCTCCTCGTTGTCGTCTGAAGATACAAAATCCTCCTCACTTGACAAATTGATGTTTTTATGAGATGTCCTCTCATCTCGAGATCTTCTCGAGATCTTGTAGACATAGAAGTCCTTTTAACTTCTCTCTGTTTCCCTCCTTTCCCATGAGAGTCAAGTGCAGAAGACCTTGGAGGCTCTTGAGGGGTGACCTCTAAGCTAGCAACATTAGAGGCTGCAGTAGTCGAAGTCAAGAAAAGGTCCTAAGCTCACTAACAAGTCATTTTTTTCCAATGCACAAGTTAGTTTCACAAGACCACAAAGACCCACTTGAAGATCATTTTGGCTCACTAGAAACTCTCAAATGTTGTTCGTATCATCAATAATAAAAGAAACAAATCATCTCTCTCTTCCCCTGTATAATCCACCTTTAACACTTTGCCACAAGACTTTTGACCTCTGAGAAGATTATCCTTGCTAGAGTGCCTAGCAATGAAAAAAAGACCACCATCAACCCTAGAAAGACTTCACTCATGTTGAAGATAAGGAAGAGTTTTAATTGATGTACGTGCTGGAGTTGAGGTCTATCTTTTGGTGCAATTATAAAACCATGAGTTCTTCCTAGGGGGTACATAATAAGTTGTTGTCTTTGTCCTAGCTCTCACTGGAATAGACATAGGTTCGTCCTCCTTCTGATTCTCTTCTTCATCTTCATCAACAGAGGATGGTGATGAAGCTATAAATCTCTTTTGGGTGAAGGCTTTTGTCGTAGCAATACCCTGGGGAGGAAAAGTGGCAACGGTCCCAAAACCTGGTGGATTTTGAGTTTGAGTTTGTATTTCTTTCTTTGAAATAGCATCCAACATTGTGTTGGTATGCTTGACACCTGCAGCACCATCGCTCTTCTCATGTTGTTGTAAAGCCTCCACTTGTTGGTAGAGGAATCTTTTCCTAGGTAAAGTAGCAGCTTGGGCTTCCGTTGTAATTTTTTTAGAATGTCCCTTTCTTGCCTTCTTTGCAGCTTGTATTTGAGGAGGTGAATCAAATTCTGGAGCCTCAATGGTAGGCCTCTTAGAGGACTTCCTCATCTCGTTACCCCTACTTTAAAGATAAAAAGAAATAGATTTAGGAAAATAATTATCAATTGGTTCAATCAATCAAATCCAAAAAAAATCAATAAGTTGGAGCTAACCATTAAAGTGAGCAACAACAAGGCTATCACGAGAAAATCAAAAACAAAAATATGCAAGAAATAGAGCAAAACAAGCTTCTATAAGACAAGAAAAGGAAATCAGAAGACATTAAAAGTAAAACAAAAGTTATTCTACTTCTATATGATAAAAAAAGAAGAATTTAAGAATGAATTAAGAAATAAACTAATTTTTATAGAAAAAAGGCAAGTAGGAGAACATTGAAAGATGACTTACATTGTTGTAAATTGGTATGGAAAACCAAAGGGAGAGATGAGAAGGGATGAACTTGTGGGCCTAGATTTTGATGCAACACATCAATATGGTTGCCAAATCATTGAGGGTAGAGGAGAAGGAATAAGAATAATTGTCAAGATGCATGGTCGTTTTAGGAGAAGATTGAGTGTAGATTGTTCTCAACCTTCAGTTTACGTGCAAACTCAATGCATCGCATCAAGTTCATGGAGAATTAGATGCATTATAACGGAATCAAATAAAAGAAAAACTAAAAAAGTTTGAATGGAGAAGAAGATCTCACCTTAGATGAAGGTTGCCTTCTCTTTTGTCCACCATATTTGTGCCAACAAATTTCAGTAGTCACAGTGTGGTATAGATAATGTAGAGAAGTGGTGTAGAATGAAATCAAGCAAAGATATTGCTCGCTATGTAGAAAAAGAGATAGCAAGAAGATATGGGCAAGCGATAAAGTGCCCAAGGAGAAAGCGATGGTTTGCTAAAGTGCTTTTAGGGCGATTTTACTAGTAAAAAAAAGAGACTTTTGAATTGTTACAGGTCCTCTCGCCCTTCAAAGTATCACACTCTAAATCATGCTTCTTTTTAGAAGTCTTCTCCGATGAATACTTCCCTTTGCCCTTATTGTTGGTGCTGTTGTTACGGCCTTTCGACCATTGGCCAGTCAAGGCCTTAGAGCCTCCACCATGTGGAGGGTTCAAAAATGCTCTTCCTGGACCAAGACCATAGGCACAAGCTCTTCCCATGTGATGGTGCAGAGCCTCCCACTAGTGATCAAAGAGGAGTAGAAAGCTAAATATACTAAGAGGTGAGATGAGACAACAAGGTGATGGCCATGTCCTCTCTGAAGATATCTCCTTCCTAGCCTGAAGAACCTCGTGATGAAGAGCCTACAACTTGTTGATGTGCTCCCACATCGCAAAGACTTTGCAAGATTCATCACCCGCACCTGTACTTCCAAGGAAATCCGCTTTATGGGTGATACCCTATTATACAGAGAAGCCAAATGCTGCCAAATCCCTCTGGCCAGCATCATATGTTTATGATTAATCACTTGTGGTGTGCAATTAAGGAACATGGAAGAATACACACGGGCATTGACACGATCCCACAACTGTGCCTGAGTCTGGTATTCTTTCCAAGTAGAGGGAAAAATCCTGTCCTCCAACTCTGGCCATGGAACACGAACCACAATGAAACCAGCCAAGTCATAAGACTCCAATATAGACTCCATCATTACGTTCCAGATACCATAGTTGGTCCTGTCGATTTGTCGATCCACCAAGAATGTGGGGAGAGTGGGGATCTTCACATGCTTCTGAGCCATCTCAAGAAAATCTATCATCTCAAGGTTTACAAGGTCTTGTGAAGGGAGGGTGGGCGGGAAAAAAAATGAAGCAGAGGCTGCAAACACTATGCAAGGTGGTTGTCCAACGGTGATCTCCTTTTACCTGATCTCCAAGTCCCGAACAGCCCAGCAAATATCCAATCAGCACTATAAAATAGCAAACCCTCAAGCTCCCATTGTCTCCAAACTTCAAGCCACCTGGGGCTCTGATACCATGTCGGAATGCACAGTGAAAAAATGAGACAAATGCTGTGGAGAACAAAACGCAGAAGTGTAGAGAGAGAGAAGCTGTATAAGCTATGCTATATACACAAGAATCCGATACAAGATGGAGTGGGGGACCAAGGGTGGCATTAATTCCACCCTTTAGTGCTAGTCGACCAGCTTAAAAGTAGCCGATAGCACTACTGAATGTCCACAACCAACCTAAAAGCCAGTTGGCAGCAAAAATCAAGTCGGCCAGGACAAATCACCTGTCGACTAGTACAATAGGAGTCAACTAGCACAAGACTACCACATGACCAAAAAAGAATAGGGAAAACATGGATGAGAAAAGCTCCTACACGGGCACACCCACAACAAAGGATCTCATTGTACACAGACAACAGATGACTGCTAACACAAGTTCCAAGTTCCAAGTCCAAGCTCGAAGTTCCAAGTCCAAGTCCAAGCTCCAAGTCCAAATCCCAGGTCCAAGTTCCAAGTCCAGGCTCCAAGTTCGAAGTCCAAGTCCAAGCTCCAAGTCCAAATCCCAAGTCCAAGTTCCAAGTCCAAGCTCCAAGTTTCAAGTCCAAATCAAAGTCCAAATCCCAAGTCCAAGTTCCAAGTCCAAGCTCTAAGTCTAAATTCAAATCTTGAATCTTAAAGAGGGCGGCGATTGTGCGAAGGTGGGCGGTGGTCAGGCAAAGGCTAGGACGGTGGGGCCGGGTTGGGCTGGTGCAACAGTGGCTCTGGGGCGGACTGAGCTAAGCAATGGCGAGTGGATGAAGATGAGGGTCTCCTTGCTCTCCACAAGCTTGATGCCCAAAACAAGAGGGATCTAGCTTCTTTTATACTTGGGAAGGGCATTGCTTTTTGCCAAAAGCAATACTTTATGCTTTGCTTTCCTCTTTTTTCTTTAATATTTTAGTAATAATAAAATATTGCTCATATTTTCCTAAATTTATTGATTTATGCTTTTCTAGATTGAGGGCCTTGCTTTTTGGCCTTGGAGCTGCTTTTTCTTTAGCTTTTTGGTTTGGCTAAGTCTCCTCTTTCCAATGGTGCCCTTGGCTTGCTAGTCAACTCAATTTGCTTTTCTAATTTTCCCTCCTTTTTACCAAAACTAGTGCTTTTTCTTGTGCCAACTTCATGAACCCTATTTCCATGCTTTCATCAATGTATCCATGTGTCCGATCATGTGTTCCATGATGGGAAAAAGAGCTAGGAGGGCCAAATAGTTACATCCCTCCCTCTTATATCGCAGCTGTCCTCAAATGCAGACCTCAACTGTGGACTGTAAGTGTTCCAAGCACATCCATATGTTCCATGTATATCTATGCGTCCCAAGTACATTAAGTACAGCCATATGTTTCAAATATTTCCCAGTACTATCCCTATTGGGTGACCTTGTGCATCTCATCTTTCCCCATATCTTTGGTGTCATCTGCTCATCTAACAAAATCTCTATGACTTATCTTTAACCAATTTCTTTGTTCTTGATGATACTTCTTCAGAGCATATCACATGTGTTAGATATAATAAATGCATACTTACCTTCTACAGAAACTAGACACAAGCTAGTCAACAAAAAAGTATGCACCATTTGTGTCTACTAGGTATTCTAGATACTGGCCAGCCTGGAGCTCGATGGATGTTGAAGGCATAGTTCTCTTAGGTTGAATATTACTAAGTCGGATATATGCTTAGTTGGATATTTAGTAAGTCGGTAAGTCGGAACTATAAGGTGGTAGGAATGTCTGATGAATGTCTTGGGATCTTGGAAATTAACAATGTCTTGGGATCTTGGAAGTCAAGATATGTAACTGTTATTCAAGAGTAACGTTTTGGGGGAAGGAGTAACGTTTTGGGCAAGGTAGAAAAGAAGGGGAAGTAATGTAATATGGAGGAGAATGAAGCAGATTTCAAGGTGTTTATCTCTCTTGTGTGACCTTGCTCTGTCAGATTTCTATCTACATTTAAGTTTCTGCTCTGTCTAAATTTTTGTTTTTGCCTAATCAACATGTTTCTTGCGGAGAAATTGTGTTTGCTTGTTGTATTTGTGTTTGTGTTGATGAGGCCCAACACAATTGGCAATCCTGCCGGGTTTGTCCTGTTTGGACAAAGGCGATGAATGCCAGAGAGGATGCATGTCAAAGAGGGAGAGAAGAGTAGCCAGAGTTTATTATACAAGGGCACAGGCCCAGGCAGGCAATATTGATCCATTTCATTACGATCAAGATGCACAAGATGGTCAAAAGAGTCCACTCTCTACTAAAAATCGAGCAGTAGACCAACGGGGGGAGAATTTTGGAGCAGTAGGGGAAGACAAGTGAGGCAATTGGTAGGGGCTTTACTCTTGGTAGTAAGATCTGCAAGAGTATGAAGAAGTCTGCAGTTTGACCCACGACAGGGGGCTACCAGGCAAAGACCTAGGAGACCACCATAGCCGAACCTCATGGCTCAACCACCTCTCAACCACCGCTAAATTCAGAGGAGGGTCCAAGGAAAATGCAGATTGCCATGTAGCCCAGTTTGAAACTAGATGGCAAGCAAGCGGTTATCAGGCTTTATACAATGATCCAATTAAACTTCAACAGTTTACAGCTACATTAGAAGGTAAAGCCATGAGCTGGTTTAGCCAGTATGGTATACCACATTTTGTTAATTATAATGCTTTGAGGACAGCATTTTTGCAGAGGTTCAAGAAGGAAAAGACTCCAATCGATGTTCTAAGAAAACTCAGGGACATTAGGCAGAAGAATATGTTGGTGGAAGACTATGCTCAAAAATTCAAAAATTTGGTTGAAAGATTGCAGGGCAATGAAAGACCCACTAATGAGATGTTGGCAGGATATTTCTTGAAAGGATTAAGTCGTAGTTTGAAGAATGCTGTGGTAAGCATTGACATTGCTAGAGGAATCAATGATCTTGCTGGTGTAGCAAGAGTTGAAAAGAGGCTAGGTATGACAAAAGCAAAGAGTAGTAGAGATAATATTTCTGATTTCGAAGAAGGGTCAGATGCAACATCAGATTCAGACAAGGAGGAGGATTCAGATACATCATCAGAAAGTGATGAAGAGGAGGACAAAAGAAAAAGAAAGGAGAGAAGTAAGAAGAAAAAACAGAAGGATAAGCATCCCAAAGAGGCGGACTTTGGTAAGTAAGTTGAAAAAATTTGGGTATTATGTGGTAGCACCAAAGGAGAAGCAGTATTGTCACATTTGTGAAAGGCATGGTCACACCACAACTCAGTGTTGGTATAATCCTAAAAGCAGAGGACAGCCTACACCTGATGCAAGAAGAGGTAGAGTTGATGTAGGAGCAAATCAAGTAGCTCCATTTAGGGGCAGAACACCATTTCAGAGACCTAGACCTCCAAGACCACCATGGAGGGAGGAGGAGAATAATGATAGGAGTGCTATGCCTTGGGTGTACTATGGTGCACCAGATCATTGGGTAGGCTTGAATTGTGCATTGTGGGTTAGGCATAGAGAAGAACGGGGAATGCCTGTGTTAAGGTATAATCAGGGTAACCAACAAGGAGGACAGCAACAGCAACAACAACAGCAACATCAACAGAATCAGCAAAACAACCAACTCAAGCTAATGTACTTTTGGTTGATCTCTCAGATCAGAAGGAGTATGATGCTGTTAGTCAACCAACTCAGGAGCAGCACAAGCAAGAAGATAAGTAAGAGTGGGTTTGTGATTGTAATGAATGCATGCAAGTTGATGATGTTGAAGTCATGGCTATCACTAGATCCAAAGCAAAGGGACCAATAGATTGGAAGAAGCAGAAAGGAATTAGGGATCAGGTACAGAAGCCGATTCAGAAGGAGAATTATTGAAGGAGTTGTTACAGTTGTTGCAAGAATACATGGATGTATTTGCTTGGGAGTATTCTCAGGTGAAAGGTATAGACCCTGCATTAATCAACATCATATTAACTTGCAGGCAGTTTCGATTGTGCAGCAAAGGTACATAATGAACCCTAGTTTTGCAAAGCAGGTTAAGGAGGAGATAGATAAGTTGTTGGCAGTAGGCTTCATCAAGCCAATGAATGAGGTGTCAGGGTTGTCTCCAATTATAGTGGTACCTAAGAAGAATGGGAAACTGAGAGTTTGTGTGGAATATATAAAGCTTAATGCAACAACTATTACTGATCCTTTTCCAATGCTATTTTGTGATGCAGTTTTGGATGCAGTTGTTTGCAGGTCATGAAATGTATAGCTTTTTGGATGGGTTTTCTGGGTATAATCAGATTAAAGTTGCTCAGGACGATCAATACAAAACAGCCTTCATTACTGAGTGGGGTGCATTTGTGTATACAGTAATGAGTTTTGGCTTGAAGAATGGACCACCATCATTCAATTTTGTGGCACATAAGGTATTTGAGCCATATTTGCAGGATTTTATGAGGGTTTTTGTAGATGATTTTTTGGTATTTGGCAAGAAATACTTGCATTTGCTGCATCTAAAGTTATGTTTGGAGAGATGTAGACAGTTCAGGATGGCACTGAATCCTTACAAGAGTGTCTTAGCTGTTAGAAGTGGGGTACTACTTGGTCATGTGGTTTCGAGTGAAGGGATGGCCATTGATGTAAACAAGATTGAAGCAATCCAATCTACAAAGGCTCCAGTCAATGTTAAAGAGTTGATGAGATATGTGGGTCAAATTAAGTGGCATTCAAGGTATCTCAGATATTTAGCTAATGTGTGTTTACCACTAACACACTTAACTAAGAAAGAAGTGGCTTTTGTTTGGGCTGATCCTCAGGAAAGATCATTCCAACTTTTAAAGAAGATGATCTCTGTTGCGCCAATTCTATAGTCTCCGGATTGGTCTTTGCCTTTTCATGTCTTTGTGATGCGTCTGATGTGGCCATAGGAGCAGTGTTGATGTAGGAAAAAGACAGAGGTTGGTTTAGGCCAGTGTATCATGCAAGCAGAGTGTATCATGCAAGCATAGTACTCACATCAGCTCTCTGAGAGGAATTATGCTATCACTGAAAGAGAAGCATTGGGCATGGTATATGCTTTGAAAAAATTTAGGCACTATTTGTTGGAAAATAGGGTAATTTTCCATGTTGACCACCAAGCTTTGTTGTACCTAATCAAGAAGCCATTGCTAACAGGAAGGTTGGCTAGGTGGATATTGTTATTACAGGAGTTTGATTTTGTTATTCTTCATACTCCAGGAAAAGAACATGCCATTGCTAATTACTTGAGTAGGTTAGATACAGGTGAAGAACCAGTGGGAGTGAATGATGATTTACTAGATGCTTCATTATTTGAAGTTCAGGCTGCTGTGTCGAATTCTTGGTATGACCAATTATTGACATTTATGACTGAAGGCATTATTCCACGTGAGTTTACAGCAGATCAGAGGAGGAAGTTTGCTTTGAAGAGTAGACCTTTTTTGGTAATTGCAGGGGCATTATATAGGAAGGGCATTGATCAAGTCATCAGAAGGTGTGTTCTAGATTTTGAACAGAATGCTGTTAGTCAAGAAGCGCATTCTGGTGCAGCAAGTGGACATTTCTCAGGAGATATAATTCTCTAGGCTGGATTGTGGTGGCCCACAGTTTTGAAGGATGCACATGAGTATGCTAAGAGGTGTGTCATATGTCAAAAGACTGGTCAGCCAGATAATAAGGATAGAATGTCAGATCATCCTCTACTGCCACTAGAGCCTTTCCAGAAGTGGGGGATGGATTTTTGTGGGACCTGTTAAGCCTACAACAAGGAAAGGATGCAGGTATATTTTGGTTGCAACAGACTATTGTACTAAATGGGTAGAAGCTGTAGCTTTGAAGAATAATAAAGCTTCGAGACATAATGACCAGGTTTGGGTGTCCTGTGGAGCTTGTGAGTGATAGGGGATCTCATTTCTTAAATGAGGTGATAGATGAATTAACTAAAACCCATATGATTATGCACAAAAAGTCTATAGCTTACCATCCGCAGGCTAATGGGCAGGCTGAAAGTACTAACAAAACATTGGTTTTAATTTTGCCTGGATGCCCTGAAATTGCCTCAATTAAGATCCTCATTTTTATCTTGGGTACATTGTGAACACATAGCCAATTTGTTATAAAGAATAGACATCCCTCATCTAACTTGTATCCGTGAACTTTCTTTAATTCTTGAGGAGTCTTACTTTGTCGAATGACTAAGATCACTATTGGTGTGAGAAGAAGTTATCCTGGTCAAGCCTTTCTCTAATTTCCCCAATCAAGGGATTAGTGAGCACAGAGATTACAAGCAAGAAGACATTTCTGTTGCCACCACATTTTCCTTACCTAGCCTATATTTTATCTCAAAATCAAACTCTTGAAGAGTTTGCATCCATCACCTCTGGCATTCATTGACCATCTTGAGTAAAGATTCATTTTAAACTCTGATGAGATAGATCACATCAAGGTGAACCTCTACCCTAGTAGATAGGGTCTCCACAACCTTAATATATAAACCATAGCAAGTAGTTCCAAGTCATGATTGCATAATTCTTTTCATGTGGCTTGAGTTTTCTGACTTCATAGGCCACTGCATGACCTTCACGCATAAGAACTCCCCTTTGGAAAAGCCGCTTGCATTAATGAGACCACTTTAAAAGGTTTGTTGAAGTCTGGAAACTTAAGAACATGGCTTGTTATCACAGTAAACTTTAATTTATCAGCGCTCTGAGATTTAGAGGTCCATTGAAACGGAAAATTCTTTTTTAATGTAGCAGTTAATGGAGAAGCTATCTAGGCATAATAGGGTATGAAGATTATATACCATCCCATCAGCCCTAAAAATCCTAGGAATTCCTTTAGTGATTTGCATTATGGCCACTGCCTACATTTTTAAAGGGTAAGCATAGATCCCATCTTTTGAGACAACAAATCCTGAATCCACTCTATCCGTAAAGAAGCACTACCATTCTATAGGCATTCTTGGATGTGGGTTGGGCTCCCGATATCAACTCGATCTCATGCTCCACTTCTCAAGTAGTAGGAGGCATTTCTGAGAGTTCTTCAGGGAATAGATCAACATAACCAATTAGCCATTCTTGCTCTTTAGGTTTTGGTAGTTGGGTTCAGTTTGACTACATAAATAGTCTTCTTCTTTTTAAGCCCTTTTAGTAGCTTGGAATCTTTGAATAACTGTAGCAATGGAAACTTTGAGGTTCTAATCCCTCAGGCTTTGTTTCCTTATAGATCTAAGAAGGATATGGTTCCCTTATGTCAATGGATAATCAAATTGATTTTTTGTAAGCCAATCCATACCAAGAATGCCATCATAGACTCCTAAGGGAAATACCTTAGCCTAAATTTAGTGGAGTTCCCATCCACCATCTATCTCATGGGTGAGTGAAGAGAAGTTTTTCGTTGGCTAAGTCTACTTATTTTGATGTTCAAAATTGCCAAACTTTGCAAGCTCTCTACTCACTATTTGTGCTTTGAGGAAAGGGTCATCCTTGTTTGCTAAACAAATTCCTTGAATTTGCATTTGCACCAAATGATGTTATGAATGCAATTTTGCAATCCCTCTAGCTCTATTAAACCTATTGCCACAAGGTCATAGGGTCACTAATCTCTCTCGGCCATCTGGATGGCCAAGTAATTCTAGTATTTTGATGTTGAAAATTATCAAAATTGGAATCATCCCCATGGCAAAATTAGGTTATGTTTTCAAATTTACAAGCTCTCTCGCACTATTATTGTCTTCTTGCACTATTAGCACGGGGCATCCTTGCTCTTCTAGACCATGAATTTCTCTAGCTTTATTAACCCTATGACCACATGGCCATAGGGTCAGCCTTATTGGTGGATGACTAACCCTATGACCGCATGGCCATAGGGTTAGCCTTATTCTCAACCAGATGGATGACTTATTCTCAACCAAGTGGTTGGATGACTTAGTCATACTAGCCTTATTCTCAACCAAGTGGTTGGATGACTTAGTCATACTAGCCTTATTCTCAACCAAGTGGATGACTTAGTCATACCAATATTTTGATGTGGAAAACTATCAAACTTTTTTAAGTGACCCCATGGGTAAGTGAGGTTATGTGTTAAAATTTACAATCTCTCTTGCTAAAAATCTTTCTTGACAACAAACTTACTCATCATTGCTAGTTTGGAACCAAAAAATCCATGGGCTATATGAATGATACCACTAGATCTTGTAGGGGAGGGGTGGTTTCTCCTCTTCCCCAAACCCACAGAATCGTACCCCTTCTTCCATGGATTCTTCACTACTTATCTCGAAAGTGGTTAGATTCCTTAAGACACTCAATTGAGTGCTCACACTTAGTGGCCTAAACCAACACTCTTTTGATAGGAAGATCCTGGGTGATTTGATACACTGTCGTCGGGAGTGAGGTCATCTCTGATGAGCTTTCTAGACCTCAAGTGCATGTGAATGTGATTTGATAAGCAAATTTGCTACCCCAATTGAATTTTGGTACGATATTGTCGATCTGATTTTCTACCCAGAGAATCATAGCCCTTCTTCCATGGATTCTTCACTACTTATCTCGACAGAGGTTAGATTCCTTAAGACACTCAATTGAGTGCTCACACTGAGTGGCCTAAACCAACACTCTTTTGATAGGAAGATCCTTGGGTGATTTGATACACTGTCGTCGGGAGTGAGGTCAACTCTGATGAGCTTTCTAGATCTCAAGTGCATGTGAATGTGATTTGATAAGCTAATTTGCTACCCCAATTGAATTTTGGTACGGTATTGTCGATCTGATTTTCTTTGTTTTCTATGGCCGTGAGATTGCAGATAGTAGTTCATGGTGTGAGATGTCAGAGAATCATTCACGTCATGAGCTTATTTTTGTACTCATAAATCAGCATTACCTTGTTCTAATTGTAGTGATCTCAAGCACTTCCCTAGCCTTAATTTGACAATACTAGGTTTCTGAACTAGATCTAGTTGTGTCGTGAAACTGCAAAAATAGTTCACATCGTGAAATGGTAAACTGTTCATGTTGAGAAAACGTGGTGCTCATGCTAGATCAAGTGTGTGGAGAGGAGAGACTCAAAAAGTACAAGAATAATATCTTGCTTATTAAGTTGCTTATACATACAACTAGGTCTTGCTCACATATACCAAATGCCTCATGGCCTCACCTTTAAATAGGTGAACAAGTGGACCTCAAGTCCATTCACACTCACACCCTTCTCTCACCCTTCTACATAACCTTAGTCTCTTAATACCCCCCCTCAATACCAACTATGAAAGAATGGAATAAGTGGTATTGGACATAAGATGCCTTTATAACATTAGGCGTACAAGGTTTGGAATATAGGTGTGGTTATCTAGGATTTACAAATGTGTTCCTAGAGCCTTAGAGGCTATTACATTGATGCCTTCTAAGTCTTTATTTGTTGTCGATGAAGATGTACACCTCAATGATGGTGCACCCCACTCTTTGTATTTGCTTGACTTCTTGTAGATGACATGTTTGAGACATCCATGTTGAGATATCGAGCTCTAGTGAGGCGATGGACACTGATGACCCGCCTGGGGGATAGGCCCCACACTTACACCACTGGCATGGTTGGTGAGATCTTGGGTGATATGCGGCCAGTGGGATGACAGGCTGTGTGACAGCCATTCTAGAGACTGGCATAGTTATAGCGCCAGCTCATTTAGTCGGGTTCACACTATAGAGAACCCGTGTATGTATTGGTTGAGTACCTTTCATATTATTGTGTACTCTTATCTTGTATAGTGTGTGTTGAGTGTTGAGTAGAGAAGAAGAAGATTTTCAGCCTCTCACCTTGTGTGTTCTCTATTAGGGTTTTGTGAGTGTGTGTGTGTGCTTGCAAGAGCTCAAGCTCTCTTCCCCCCTGCATCTTTTCATGGTATCAGAGCCTGGTTCGTGCTAAGGGCTGAGCTGCAAGCAAGAGAACCACAGGAAGCGGTACGAGGGTAAGAGCTTCAACTACTCTTCCCTATTGTGTTGGTGACTACACCCTTGTCGGGAGCTCTACGGGAGGCACCGGCAAACGATCTCCGATTGAGGAGCTTTCTTCGCGGGAGTGAAGCTCTAGGGCAACTATACAGTCCTTTGGACTGAACTTTTCGGGCCGAAAACGCGTTTCGGGCGCGTCTGGACCTCCGTTTTTCAGAAAGCAGGCAATTTCGAGCACTGCGGGTAAGTCATCGATTCTCTGCAGAACTCTGTTTTAAGAACTGCAGGAAGACAGATTGACTGTGCAGACACTGTGGGTGCTGCAAAGAGGTCTACAGTTGCCATTGGGTGTATGTATGTGCATTGAAGTCACTGGTTGTGACATTTGAGAGTACTGCAGTACCGCTGTGCAGAAAATACAGCATTTGTGCAGAAAAACCAGAGTGCAGTTTCTGGTAAAGTTGTGTGTTTGGCAAGATGTCTAATGATGGCATAACACAGATTGTGGCTGAGAAGCTGGACAAGAATAACTTCCATGCTTGGAGGTTCAGGTTGACTAATTTCCTGATGGGAAAAGGCTATTGGGACTACATAGAAGGTGAGCATGAAGAGGCACCGGAGATACCGGATATAAATCCGACTGCTGCAGATGTAAAAGAGTTTAAAGACTGGAACCAAGGAGCCAGGAAGGTTATGTATTGGCTTTCCATTAGTATCCAGGACACCATGATTGGGCACATTCAGGATGCCAAGTCCCCCAAGGAGGCGTGGGACACCTTGGTAAAGCTCTATGAAACAAATACCAAGGCACGTAAGATACAGTTGAAGAATGAACTTCATACTGTGGAGAAAAAGAGCATGTCTGTGAATGACTATGCGTTAAAGATAAAGGGTATTGTGGAATCCCTTGCATCTATTGGTGTGTCAGTAGATGATGATGACAAGGTGGAAGTCTGTTTACGTGGTCTCGGGCCACAATACAAGGCGTTCAAGACGTCTATCCAGACTCGGGAAAACATTCCCAACTTTACAGATTTGGTGTCTATGCTGATTATCGAAGAGAAGAGCTTGGGTGAAGACCAACAGTCTTCACAAAGTAAAAACAGTTCAGAGCAACAGGCCTTCTACACGAGTTCAGGAAGAGGACGAGGTAGAGGAGGCCGTGGACGCGGTCAAGGAGGTGGCCGAACAGGTAATCAGAATTATGGCCAGCAGCAGCAGCAGCAGCAACAACAGTCCCAAAATCAACAACAACAACACGCAGGTGGAAGAGGAAAATTCAGAGGCAGGGGGAGTCAAAGAGGCCGTGGAAATTGGCAAAGGCAATATAATGATGCACGTGAATGCTATTATTGTGGTAAGCCTGGACATGTGCAGTCAGAATGTTATAAGAAGCAGGCTGACATGCAAAATGGGAAAGTGCAGCAAAACAACTATGCATCCTCAAGCAGAAATAATGAGGATAATGAAAGGTTGTTTGTTATGCAGCATGTCGTGAATGCCATGTCTGAAAATGTTGATGCAGCACAAAAAGATAATGTGTGGTATGTGGATTCAGGCGCTTCGAACCACATGACGAGTCATGGAGAGTGGTTCAAGGAGATGAAAAACCCGGAAAGACCAGGTTTTGTGGAAACAGGGGATGACACTGCTCATCCAATTGCCCACGTTGGAGATGTGCCATTATCTATGCAGGATGGCAAAGTGAAGTACCTTGCAGATGTACTTCATGTACCGAACATAACAAAGAATCTGGTTTCAGTTGGCCAGATGATTGAGCAGGGTTTGCAGGTTCGGTTTAACCCTGATGGGTGTTATGTTGAAGATTTCAAAGACAAGTGCAGGTTGGTTGCAAAAGGCAACAGAGTGGGCAGAATGTTTACGTTGGATGTAGACATGCCTGAAATGAGTGCTGCGATGTTTGCAAATGGTTCAGGAGTTGTTGCAGACACAGACATATGGCATAAAAGAATTGGACATGTAAATGTACAGAGATTGAAGTCTATGCAGACAAAAGGAATTGTGACAGGGCTGCCAAAATTTAAAGTGGAAGGTATGCAGAAAATCTGTGAAGCTTGCCAATTTGGGAAGCAAACAAAGCATGTGTTTCCACGTAACAGATATGTGAGCAGAAATGCACTAGATGTTGTGCATTCAGATGTATGGGGTCCTACGAAGACCGTGTCTATGGGAGGCTGCAGGTACTATGTCACTTTCATTGATGACCACACAAGAAAAGTGTGGGTATATTTCATGAAGGAGAAGAGTGAGGTGTTCACTCACTTTCAGAATTTCAGAGTTTTGGTTGAAAAGCAAACAGGGAAATATGTAAAGTGCCTAAGGTCAGATGGAGGGGGAGAGTACTTCTCCAATGAGTTCTCTGAATTCTTAAAGAAGAATGGTATTCGGAGACAGTTTACATGCAGATACACTCCGCAGCAAAATGGAGTTGCTGAGCGGAAAAACAGGCACATTGCTGAGATTGCGCGAGCATTGATGGAAGAGAAGAATATGCCGCATTGCTATTGGGCTGAGGCTGTTTCTACAGCAGTATACATCATGAACAGGACTCCAACTGCAGCCATACATGATGTAACTCCAGAGGAGAGGTTTACTGGCAGAAAACCAGATTTGTCTCATCTGAAAGTCTTTGGATGCATTGCATATGTGCATGTGCCAGATGAGCTGAGAACTAAGCTGGATCCGAAAGCTGAAAAATGTGTGTTTATTGGATATTCCCTTGAGCAAAAGGGATACAGGTGTTATAACCCTGCTACACGTGAGTTGAGGGTAAGCAGGGATGTTGTCTTTGATGAGATGAGCAGCTGGTATGCTGCTGAAAAAGAAGCTGTTGGGGCTGATGTGAGTGGAAGTGTGGTTGCACAGAATGCAGGTCAGCAATCACAGTCTTTGAGTGGACCAGGAGAGTCCTCATCTAGTGGGTCTGTTGATAGACCATGGAGTGGCAGGTTGCGTCATAATACCAGTCCTGCAAATGTGATTAGTACATCACGTAAAGGAAAAGAGAAAGTGGTTGAGCCCCTTGGTATGCCTGACATTTCTGCAGGGCATTCTCATGTTGATGGAGAGTCTAGTGGCTCAGATATGAGCCTTGATGAGGAGCTTGGGATCCCAGCTATGAGAACACCTGGTGTAAAGAAGGCTATGGAAGCCATGAATGAAAAGCTGCGAAGATCAGGGAGAGTGAAGAACCCTGTGCAGAGATTTACATATGATGGTTATGTGGCACATCACTATGCATATATGGGAAAGGTTGTGCAGGTTGTTGAACCCACATGCATTGATGAGGCTGTTGGAAATGTGAATTGGGAGAAAGCTATGGATGAGGAGATGGATGCACTATATGGAAATGAAACTTGGGATTTAGTGCAATTGCCAGAAGGCAAGAAAGCCATTGGATGCAAGTGGGTGTACAAAGTTAAACATAACAGTGATGGGAGCATAAACAGGTACAAGGCTAGATTGGTAGCCAAAGGATATGCGCAGACATATGGGATTGATTATGAGGAAACTTTCAGCCCAGTTGCCAAGATGGCAACGGTGAGAGTTGTGATAGCAGTGGCTGCGTCAAAGCAATGGTCTTTACATCAGATGGATGTAAAGAATGCATTCTTGCATGGGGATTTGCAAGAAGAGGTGTATATGTTGCAGCCACCTGGTTATGAGGATGTGGGTCACCCCGAGCATGTTTGCAGGTTGAAGAAAGCCTTGTATGGCTTAAAGCAAGCACCAAGAGCATGGTCTGACAAGATTTCTGATTATCTTGTCACTATTGGCTTTCATGTAGCCAATGCAGATTTCTCCTTGTATGTGAGACATGGTGATAGAGGAGTTGTACTTGTTGTCATCTATGTAGATGACTTGATCATTACGGGGGACCATGATGCAGAGATCCTTGATGTAAAGATCTTGCTTAGACAGAAGTTCGAGATGAAGGATCTGGGGGAGCTCAGATATTTCTTGGGCATTGAGGTGATTAGGTCACCACATGGTATTGGATTACTGCAGAGACAGTATGGCTTGGACATGTTGTCCAAGTATGGTATGACAGGCTGTAAGCCTATTTCTGTGCCATTGGATCAGAATGGCAAGTTGAGTGCAGACTCAGGAGAGATCTTGGAGGATCCTACTATGTATAGGAGCATAGTAGGAAGCTTGATCTACATGACGATCACCAGACCAGATTTGAGTTATGCTGTTGGGTTGGTGAGTCAGTTTATGCAGGTTCCACGGAAACCGCATTTAGATGCAGTGAGACGCATACTGAGGTATGTGAGGTCTACTTTGCATTGTGGACTATTCTATGAGACTGGGACAGAGATATGTGTACATGGGTACACAGATGCTGATTGGGCTGGTAGTATCTCAGACAGAAGATCTACCAGCGGATTCATGTTTTCTTTGGGGAGTGCTGCTGTGACTTGGAGCAGCAAGAAGCAACCTACGGTTGCTCTATCGAGTACGGAGGCCGAGTACAGAGGAGCTGCTATGGCAGCATGTGAGGTAGCTTGGTTGAGGAAGCTACTTGCAGATTTGGGTCTATCAGTGGATAGACAAGTTGTCATTTTCTGTGACAACATTAGCAGTATACAGTTGGCCAGGAACCCAGTCTTTCATGCTCGTACGAAGCACATAGAAGTCCATTACCACTTCGTCAGAGAGAAGGTCTTGGCAGGAGACCTTGACCTTGTTTATGTCAGCACAGAGGATCAGGTAGCTGACATCTTCACCAAAGCATTGGGTACAGAGAAGCTCCGCAGATTCAGGGCTTCACTTGGTGTACATGAGATGGAGTTGAGCTCGAGGGGGAGTGTTGAGATATCGAGCTCTAGTGAGGCGATGGACACTGATGACCCGCCTGGGGGATAGGCCCCACACTTACACCACTGGCATGGTTGGTGAGATCTTGGGTGATATGCGGCCAGTGGGATGACAGGCTGTGTGACAGCCATTCTAGAGACTGGCATAGTTATAGCGCCAGCTCATTTAGTCGGGTTCACACTATAGAGAACCCGTGTATGTATTGGTTGAGTACCTTTCATATTATTGTGTACTCTTATCTTGTATAGTGTGTGTTGAGTGTTGAGTAGAGAAGAAGAAGATTTTCAGCCTCTCACCTTGTGTGTTCTCTATTAGGGTTTTGTGAGTGTGTGTGTGTGCTTGCAAGAGCTCAAGCTCTCTTCCCCCCTGCATCTTTTCAATCCATGCCATTGCTTCCACCATATGCTTTCCACCTTGACCATTCTCAAACAATGATCATGACAAGGCTGCCACCCTTGCTTAAGTGGTTTGCTTTTAGATGGTCCTCCAACATGCTTTATGCTTCCTTGAATGCCATATCTCCTCCATGGGTTATGAGGTAGATTTAAATGGGAAAGGGAAAGGGAGGGTCTTACCACTTGCCTTATGCATTGGTCAAGGGCAGTGTCTACTCCACAATTACAACAACTTTTGTGCATGTTAGTTAAATGATACCCTTTGGGGTTTTAAGTTACAAGCTTAATGAGTAATTGGTTGAGGTAAATACTCAAACAAGTAAGGTTTATCATCTTTGGCTCAAGAAGGAGAGGACATGGCTCATAATATTGCAAATGCCTCTTACAAAAGTAATGCCAAAAGATGCTTAAAATCATGACAACCAATAAGGTAGAGCACTTAGGGATGCTATGCTCAACTTTACAACTCATCTTATACGATGAAAATGCAGAATATGCAGCGGAATGAAATGCCTTGGGCTTGGGAAACGAGAGCATACGGCTTATGGCATGCCTATGCCTCTTACAAACAAGGGCCTCAAGGTTAATACACGACAAAATTGAAGATGAACACTTAGTGTACATGTGTTCAACTATTAAACCACTCAAAAATCTGAGTTTGATGATGAAAAAACCAGAATTCTTCAACCTCTTTAGCTTATGAGGTGAAGACAATTGGTTCATGGTTGTACCATTTCTCTTTGGAAGAAGTGGTTTACGATGAAGACTTGAATGTGGCACTTATGGTGTGTGACCAGTCTCCATGTTGATGAAGAAGAGCCTCCTTAATGTAAATGACCTCCTCCTTTGATGGTTAAGACCACCTTAGTGTTGAGCAACACTTTAGTTGATGATTAATATCACCATTAGTGTGTATAAAACACAATTAGTGCTAAAAAGCATATTTTTAATGTCAAATGACACTTATTTTGGTGATTAACTCACCATTAGTGTTTAATAACACTATTAGTGTTTAAGAACACTATTAGTGTTTAAGAACACTTTTCCTTTGCTGGATTAATAGAGTAATTAGTGTTAAACAACACAATTAGTGCTTAAAAGCACACTTTGAATCACTTTGAAAGCTTAAAAGTTGATGTTGATGTTGAAGCTTGTTGAGCATGAGGCTTATGGCTACCTCATGTGGATGGGAGCTCTTAAAAATCAAGAGAAAGATCAGCTACAAGCATTCACAAACTCTCATGAGTGATTAGAGCAAATGGGGAATGATGTGAGCAAAAAAAACCTCCAAAAATCAAGCTTTAATGGAAGCTTGAGTGAGTAGAAAAATGGCACCTGGTTTTTTGCTTCCAGCCAGTGCTACAGTTGATGAAATAAGCTCACAACTGAGCTGTAGATAGGGGATAAGGTGAGCTTCAAAAGCCCTCAAACCCTTTGGCAAATAGTGGACTACACAAGTAGAATGGCTGTACGACTTGGAGCTATGCAGAAAATCGATGCCGACTTGCGGCAGAGCCAATGCCACCGTGTGGAGTCCTCTTCGCTTCAAATCGGCTGTACGAAATGATGCACCCAGACCTTGTCTTCATGTTCCATGAAGAAATCTCATCAAGATTTTGCCTCTACCAACTGCTGCTGCTGCTGCTGATAGAAGGCCTCCAATGGAAGAGGGTTGAACTCCACACAAGGAAGATAAGGGAAAAATGGATATTTTGACCTAATCTACACCACAAGTGGTTCAAATCACCTAAGCTCTAGATACCATGTTGAGAAAACGTGGTGCTCATGCTAGATCAAGTGTGTGGAGAGGAGAGACTCAAAAAGTACAAGAATAATATCTTGCTTATTAAGTTGCTTATACATACAACTAGGCCTTGCTCACATATACCAAATTCCTCATGGCCTCACCTTTAAATAGGTGAACAAGTGGACCTCAAGTCCATTCACACTCACACCCTTCTCTCACCCTTCTACATAACCTTAGTCTCTTAATAGTTAATGCCGTGAAAAGCTACGCCGTTCATGCCATGAGATGTAATTGGTTCATGTCATGCGATACAGAAAAACCTTTCACATCATTGTGACATCTAAATCGTTCACATCATGAATTATATAGTGTTTCATGTTGTGAAGCCTTTTTTGCTAGTTCACAGATTACAATTTTGTCAGACCCCTGTGGTGTTAGAGATGTCAGAATAAGACGACCTATTTTAGCAAGGCAATCTCGTGATTTGCGATACTAATTCTAGGAGTGATTCATGCCGTGAGATAGCAGGAAGTAGTTCACGTCGTGAACTATCTTCCTGCATTTTCATGTTTAAAGTTCCCGCATGTTGAACAGATAGGAGTTTGGGTGCAAATTACTTATCCATATGTTCCAAAATGATTGTGCTAGACATAAGGAATGTAATGCAAGTTCAAAACACAACCAATGGCTCCTTATTTTTATGATTTTTGTGGATTTTTTCAAAGAAACAAAAAGAGTATCACCTTGCTTGTTCACATTCACAAATTTGGTGATACAAACATCAAAATTGAAAGGAAAAACAATACACACCCACACAACAAAAATGACCAATTTCTTACAAACTTTCACTTCCACTCAAACCTTATCCATTCATACCATACACAATGCACTACTAGAATGCAAAGGTTATGATGAAACTTGTGTAATGGGAGATGGAACTCAAAGAGGATGGAAGCAACAAAGGTGTTTCCCTGGCAATGGCACCAAAAATGTTATGGGCTACCACACCTCTCCAAGAAGTAACTCTATGCATTCACCTTTAGAAGAAGCAATAGAACACAACTATCGTAGTAGGGAACTTACCAATACTCCAAGCTCGTGTCCCTTAAGGTATCTACGCTCACTTGAGAAGCTCCAATCCTCCAAGATTTGCCTCCACGCTGTCATCGTCATAGAGTCACTCACACCACCACACAAGGCAATCACTCTCTCTCACTTCTCCACACAAGCATACAAGTATAGAAATGACATGTACTAGAGTACTCTCTCTCACTCAAGACAAAAGAAAGAGAGCAAAGGGGGATTGTGTCCATTTATGAGAAAATTCCTTATATACAATTGGCCCTTATTCACACTTGGGCACCCAAAAACTTACTAAACTAAGGCCTTGGATGGCCAATATCTCATAATGTACAACTTTTATAGTGCCTTTGCATGACACTTATTAATTTTCTCAAATGGAAGATCATATTTGTTAATCCAAAATGGGATTAATACTCTTCTACTTGTGTGTTGTTGTGAATTTTGGAACTGTTGCTATTGTTGACCATAATTCTGATTACCTGTTTGGCCACCACCTTAGCCACGTCCACAACCTCTACCTCCCTCTTCCTCTATCTACACTTGTGTAGAAGGCCTGCTGCTCTAAAATATTTTTGTTTTGTGAAGACTCTTGATCTTCACCCAAATCCATAGTCAGATCAAGGGACAGATTGCACTTGGATCATAGAGACCAATGCTTTTTTCCTCATCGAGAGGCACAGCCGTTGATTCTTTTTCCATAGAACAATCTCGAATTTACTTCATCTATCGAACTAAACAGAAATTAAGTCTTGATTTATGGATCCATCAGTCCAGCCTAACCCCATCCAGTCCCATGGGAGACAACTGCCCAACCACTGTAAAAATGGGATCCAATTAGGAATTTGGTTAGGTTTTGTCCTGGATACTAGGGAAAAGAGCTCCTAGGCCCCCTAGCTGGATATTCATGCAAATTTAACATGTCATGACACTTACACACCCAATATGAAATTTCCTTTTTCATAGATTCAGCTATCTTTAAAACAATCATTTAATGAAGCCATAGTATCACTGATCACAATCCTCCAAAAATATCCGATTGAATCTTAATTTCCAATTATTCCTTCATCGGAGTATCTATGGCATCATTGGCAACCAGAATGCTCAACCACCTTTCCACTCAGGGGCCTTTTCAATAGTTCCTAACCCATAGTACCCGACAATATAATCACTTATAAAAATCAAGATGGAATCTCCGTTGAAGATCAGCAAGATCAACCAACAGATCCATATAAAAGAGTCATGGACTCATCAGTTGAGGACCAGCAAGGTCAATCAACTGGATCCATGCGCGGTTTCAGAAAACAACTCTTACTCTTTGTTCCAATATCTTCCACGATGCACGTGTGGGTATCTACGGTGACCCAGAGCCTGAGCACCGTATGGTCAGCACCCTCTAGGATCCTTCGCAGGTCACCTAGCGCTTCACTCATAGGCTGCTTCCTTGGTCCCTCATCCACCGTACCGCAAGCTCACCATTTAAATCAAACCGAGGCTGGTCAAAACCTCTCAGCCCAACCTAGCTACGCGAGACGTCCTCCATTGACTCTCCGTTAGCAGTTGCAACTCTATCAAGTAGGTCTCTACGACCACATTCTCAAGACAGTCAAAATGCTTCCCCAGCATTCTTGAAAAACAGTCATTTACAAAAATACAGTTTCTATAATGAACTCAAATCTTTCCAGATTATTCCACATCAATCCATATTACTTAATACAAATCCAAATCATATGTGTATCCATTCTTGACCAGATACATCATTTTCCATCCCATCACATCAGATTCATTCACTTCACATAACATCCATTCCTATCTTTCTTAATTTACATTACGTCTCATCACATCCATTTTGTCATTACATCTCATTCGTTCAGAACTTATATTAATCATTCACATTCTGATTCACATGACATCTCATCTCATCCATTCGCTCATATCGACTTCATATCCATTCACATTCATATTTGCATTCATTATTCCACATACACATCCACATTCGTACATCCACATTCACATCTACATCCATACATCCATTTTCACATCGACATTCATGCATCCACATCCACATCCACATTCATACATCCACATCCACATCTACATTCATACATCTATTCACATTCACATCCGTACATCCATATCCACATTCCACATTCATACATCCATATCCACATTCCACATTCATACATCCACATCCACATTCACATTCATACATCCATTTTCACATCCTCATTCATACATCCACATCCAAATTCACATTCATACATCCATTTTCACATCCTCATTCATACATCCACATCTGCATCTACATCCATACATCCATACATCCACATCCACATCCACATTCACATCCATACATCTATATCATACATTCACATCTGCGTTCACATTCATACATCCACATCCATACAACCATATCCACATCCATATCCACATTCACACATCCACATTCACATTCACATATATCCACATTCTTACATCCATATCCACATCCATATCCACATTTACACATCCACATTCACATTCACATACATCCACATTCTTACATCCATATCCACATTCACACATCCACATTCACATTCACATACATCCACATTCTTACATCCATATCCACACTCCATATCTACATCCATACATCCTTCACATACATACATATCTACATACATCCATTTTCACATACATCTTTCCTTTCACATACATCCTTCACATACATACATCTACATCATTTCTTTCACATACATATAACTACATCTGTTCTTTCATATACATACATCTCCATCTATTCCTCGTTCATTTTCATCTATCTGATTCGTTTCACATCCTCATATCTATTTATAGAATACAAGAGAATTCTTATTTTTGATATAAGATTTCTTTACGCATCTATTTATGCAAAAATTCTATTTTAAGGAGAATAACACTTTAAAAATAAAAATCAATCTTTTATGCATCTTCCTATGCATAAATTCATTTTAAATGAGAATGACACTTTTGAATTAAAAATCAATCTTTTATGCATCTTCCTATGTATAAAATCAAAATTCACGAAAATAACTCTTTTGAACAAAAAATAGATGAAAATCACACTTTTAATATAAAAAATATCTTTTATGCATATGTTTATGCATACAAATCATTTATGATGAAAATCACTCTTTTAATATAAAAGAATTTCTTTTATGCATCTAATTTATGCATAAAATCATTTATGATGAAAATCACACTTTTAATATAAAAATATCTTTTATGCATATGTTTATGCATACAAATCATTTATGATGAAAATCACTCTTTTAATATAAAAAATATATGTTCTTTTATGCATACTTTTATGCATAGAAATCAATGATGATAAAAGTAACACTTTTATAATATAAAAATCAATATGATGAAAGTAACTCTTTTTGTAATAAAAATTATACTTTTATGCATAAAAATCCATAATGAAGAAAGTAGCACTTTCATTTAAAAAAAATATCAATAAGTATCTTTCATAGAATTTAATTCTATTGAAAATCATTCTTTTATAAAATTTAATCAATATGCATCTTTCTATGTATGAATGAAAATGACACTTTTAGAATACTCTAATGATGGGGATTACTCTTTTTGATTAATAAAAGATAAAACTTATTTCATAAATTTTCAAAAAATTTTGCCATAACCTCCTTTGTATGGCTGTCCATTTTTAAATTTTTAATCCACTAAAATTAATTAGAAGTTCACCAAGAGTATTTAAATCATTCTAGTGTAAACATTTTCTACCTATTTAAGAGAAACATTATGAAAAACTTGATTTTATACAATAATCAATCATCTAGGATAAAGAATGGTTGGATTTACTAAAGAAGAGAGGGGAATGCCTTTTTTTAATGAGGCATAACATCCATTCAATTTAGAGAAGACAAAAATCATAAAAAACCATAAAAGAAATAGAAAAGAGAAGAATCTCCAACTTACATAGATAATTTGAGAGCTTTCCTTTGGCTTAATGGTTTGAGGGTTCTACTCTTGTTTGAAAACAAGAGTGGCCACCAATCTTTTAGAAGAGGGAGGTCAAAAACTAATGAATTATGAGTAAAATTCATTGTTTTTAGGACTTGGGAGAGGTAGGGTAAGTGTGCAAAAACACTATTAAGTTTCAAAAAAGGGCAAGGCTTCTATTTATAGGAAAGCGTGAGCTTCTAACCGAGAAAACTGATTCTAGAATTTTTCGGATCAATTTGGTCAAATTTTGACCATTTTTAGGTCAGTTTTGCTCACTTTTTGGATCTAGTTGAAACAGGAGAGAGGAGAGATAAAATATCTCATTATTTGGGAGTTTAAAACTCATTCAAGCATGTGAAATAGGTGCATCCTTCATGAGGGGAATTCCCCCATACTAAGGTGTCAAAAATGTATCATTTCATCTAAATATCTCTCTTTTTTAACTATTAACCTTGTCCTTAGTCAACTCTTCATCTTATGTGAGTATTTTCTCATTTTTGGGAGATTTTTCTTTTATTCTTCTATTTATCTCCTCCTTACATTTGGATGAATCTTATTGGTCCATAGGAACCTTAATTTAAAATTTTGAAAAAATCTTGACCCCCAGGATAATGCCTCTTGAACAGATTATACTTAATTTCTAATGCACCTTCTGAAAATCTTTTTTTGAACTTCTGTTTCAGGGGAACTTATTTTAATAAGATGAGATATTTTTCTATCTAGAAATATTTAAAAACTGAATTACCACTCTCTAGAAGATTTTCTCTCTTCTCTAGGCCAAAACTTGTAGAAACAAGATCTTTTATATTTCTGAAGAGGGATTTGACTACAGAGGAAGATACTGGACATCCTGAGAGGTTGGGGGAGGAATCTTACACCGCTAAAGGCTGGTTTTTACATCAGATGGATGTCAAAAATGTGTTCTTGCTTGCAAGAAAAGGTGTATATGGATTCTACTAGGTTTTGAGGATACAAGTCACCCAGAGTATGTGTGTAAGCTTAGTAAGGCCTTGTATGGGCTGAAGCAAGCTCCATGAGCATGGCATGACAAGATTGCTAAGTATCTTGTCACTATTGGTTTTCATATGGCAAATGAAGATCACTCTTTGTTTGTACGCAAGAATGATAAGGGTATTGTGGTCATCACCATATATATAGATGATCTTATTGTTGGGGGTGACAACTTGGATGAGATTGAGCATGTGAAAAGTCTTCTCAAACGGAAGTTTGAGATGAAAGATTTGGGATATCTGCGTTACTTTTTGGAAGTAGAGGTCATGGCACACCTGAGGGTATTTGGCTATCATAGAGACAATATGCATTGGACATGTTGTCCAAGTATGGGATAGCTGATTGTAAGAAGCCAATCTCGGTGCTATTAGATTAAAATGGCAAGCTTAGTGTAGATGTAGGTTATGTGTTGGAGGATCCAACTATGTGTAGGAAGATTGTGAGGAGTTTGATCTATGTCACAATCAGCAGGCCAGATTTGAGGTACACTCTTGGCTTAGAGAGCCAGTTCATGGAGGTTCTGCACAAACCACATCTTGACAGTGTGCGACGCACACTTTGGTATTTGAGGGCCACTGTTGAATATGCATTCTTTTATGCAGCAGGTGTATCAATGTAGCTATATGGATACATAGATGCAGATTGGGCAGGTAGCATCTCAGACACGAGATCTACCAGCGGATTTATGTTTTCATTGGGGAGTGCTACTATGACATGGAGCAGCAAGAAGAAGTGGTCCATAGAGATCATTGCTTTTTTCCCCTCAAGTAAGGCACAGCCTTGATTCTTCCCATAGAACAAGAATCTCCCTGGGACTTACTTCAACTATTGTGACTTAAACATAACTGAACTATATTGTAGGAATCCACCGATCCAACCTAGGTTAGCCAACTTTCCAACCACTGTATTGGTGGGATCCCTCTTTATAAAAATTAGTTGTGTTTTGTCCCGGGTACCAGGGAAAAGAGTTCCCAGGCTCCCTAGCCAGCACTCATGCATTTATATTAAACAGACACCACTTACACACCCAATATGAAATTGCCTTTTTCTCAGACTCAATGATCTTCAAGATAAAATTAGAATAAAACCATAGTGTTTCCATCATAATCCTCAATATTCCAGTTCCATTGTTTCACAAGCAAGTCTCATCTGGACTCTCCGTTAAAGACCACCTAGTCAACCAACGAGATCCCATTTCATAGTTTTCTAGGTCACTTAAATAATTTCCCAATCCATGAATATCTTCCTCGACATACGCATAGGTGTCCTAGCAGCCCGCGAGCCCATGCATCACCTGGTTAGAACCCTCTAGGATCCTCCTTAGGTGTCCTAGCACTTCACTTAGGGACCGCTTCGACGGCCCTTTCCCATCGTACCGGAAGCGCACCATTTTCAACCGTATCGAGGCTGGTTAAGACCTTGGCAGGCTTTGCCACGAGAGACGTCCTTCAATGACTCCCTGGTAGCTCTTGCAATGTAAACTCTCCTTAGATTAACAATAAGCCAAATGCTTCCTCCAGCATTCTGGCGTAAGACATTCCTTTACAAAAGCAGAGTTTCTATGCAAGTAAGAATTTCTCATTGAGTTTGATTTCACAAGACCCTTTTTTTTCTTGAAACCCAAACTTTCCCAATGAGAATCACGAATCTCGTATCTCGGTGATCCATCCATTGATTACAACGAAGTTCTAACTTATTTTTAGGCGATTTCGGGTCTTAGGGAAAACTTCTCTAAATCAACCGTGTCGGTTATCCATTCTTCATACTAAAGAAATGGGAATGGTCACAAGATTTGGCTTAATTTCTGATTCAAGAGATGGGTAGGCATCTTTCTGACCCACCTTTCTCACGTGGTCATGGTCTAACACCAAATTACTTGAATTTATTCCTAAAGATATTTTCCATTTATCTGATAAAATAATTGTGCTTTCTATTCTCAAGGAGGCTAAATATCCAAAATTATAAAAATTTGTTCTTCCTTGGAAATAATAGAACTATAAATAATTCTATTCATGAATAATGGAATTTAACAAGGTTATTTCTTTTTCCAGTGATCCTTTTAATGAATATGCATACATCATTTATTTAAAATATTCACATAGAATTATACTAAAATATTATTTTCTCCAATTGGACCTAGGCATCAACATGCCATAAATTATCTATATCAAAATATGATGAAACTTTCTCTTTTGATACCAAAATTAATTTATGCATTTTCCTAATTAAAGATACGATGAAAATTCCTCTTTTGATAAATAAATAAAAATACCCATGTATATATATACCATGAATATACCTATTTTAAAATATGATAAAAATTTCTCTTTTTAACTTTTAAACATTTATGCATACATACTATAAAAATGTAACAAAAATCCTTCTTTTAGCATTTAAATTGTTTATGCATAGAATATGATGAAAATTCCTCTTTTTGCATTCTTAAAAATATGCATAAACCTTCATTCTCTAATGATAAAAGTTTGCCATAACTTTCCCACATTTTCTATGAAATGTGAATGCTTAAAGTTCCACTTTTAATATAAAAATTAGTTTATGCATTGACCTAAGCATAAATATGAGCATAATGCATCTAAGCATCTTACTTATTTAGAAAAATATCCAATTAAATCTTCCATACAAAAATAATTACAATAATGTTAGCATAAACTCTCTTTCAACTTAAAATGAATAAATATGAATTTTCTTAACATAAAACAAGCATAATTTTCTTAACATAAAACAAGCATAAATGAATTAATCCTCATTTTAATTAGATTAAAAATCTTAAAAATGCTTAATCTCCATCTCTAGCTTGTTAGGCCTAGAGTTTTGGGTAAGAAAATGAGATTAGGTCTAAGATCTATCCTTCCAAGAAGGATTAATCCATAAAGGAGAGTATTCTTACAAAAATAATACTTTAAGCATAAAAGATTAACATTAATTAATCAAATCAACATAAATCAATAAAAGCATGATTTTAAGAAGAAACCATGGATTAAAATGCTTCCCAAGCATTAGAGAGGTTGGGAAGAAGGTTACCATTCAAAAAGAGAGAAAAAGACCATTGTTTTAGGCTTACCCTTGGTTTTTGGCTTGATTCTTTAGAGAGAAGTGAAACCCTCAAGAAGAAGCTTGGCCACCAAGAAGTAGAGGGTAATCTCCAAGAGAAGATGAGGATTAGTGAAGCTCCAAAGCTTCACAATGGAGAGGCAATGTAGAGGGATAATAGAATTACACTTAAACTCAAAATTACACTAGCATAGAGTTACTCCAATATGAAAATACAAAGTAATGGGGCTCTATTTATAGGAGAGGGAGGCCATTAACCAAGTCCAACTGGGATCTAGAGGCTTCCAGCTTCAGTTGGTTCCAATTCAGACAAGTTTTAAACCAGTTAGGCCCACTTTTTTGATCTAGTTTGAAAGAGGAGAGGAGAGAGATGAGAGATGAACTATCTCATTTTTTTGAATTAAAAATTAGGGGTAATGATGAGATTCTAGGCGCCTCCTTCATGATCTCTTGAGGTGTCAAAATTCTAATTTTTTACTAATAAATCCTCATTTGTTTACTATTAAGTACCTGTACTAGTCAACTCTTCATCTTATGTGAGGGGATTTTCTTTTATTCTTGCATTTTTTTCATCCCAACACTTGGATTAACCCCATTGGCCCTTTAGAACACTTTTTGGACCTTAATCCATAAATTTTTTGAAAATGTGGACCCTTAGGCTAAGGTGTCTAATGCACATATTCAATTAATTTCTAATGCATATTAGAAAACTCTTTTTAAACTTTTGTTTCAAGGGAATTTATCTTAAATAAAAGGGATAACTTTATATCCAGAAATATCTCAAAACTGTATTAGCTCTCTCTAGAATATTTTCTCTCTTTAGGCCAAAAACAAAGGAAAATAATTTTTCTTGCATTCTAAAATAGGGGATGATTATAGAGGACTTAGAGGAGAACTTATACATATTTTAGGGGTTGAGGAGGAACCTTATAGATTAATTTAGAAACCAACTATACAATAATGTGAAGGGAGTGATTATGGATTCAGGAAAAAAATTTAAATTATCGGGATAGAGATGGCCTTCAAATGTTAGCTGGAAGTATTCCAAATGAAGCTGCACTCCACAAGTCACTCGTAAGCAATGGATTGGAAAGGAATTGCTAGCGGCACAAGGCTATTACCAGAGCAATACAAAAAAATGGGTGCCCAAAGCCCATCGTTGTGCAAATACCTTTAGAAACAAAGAAAGGGAATGTAATAGCAACCAAAGCCAAATCTCGGCTAAAAAAAATGCTGGGAATGCACAAACATTGGTGTGGAGAAAGAAGCCAATTATTCAACAGGATGAACTAAAGATAGCAAATTTGCCACTTGTACCCACACCACAATAGAGGAGCTAGGCAATGTTATTGAGAAGAAAAAATAAAAGGCGAAACAAATGGACACATATACAAATCCCAATCAACAAGATTTAGTAGAGGCACTCTTCAGTTGGATGGAGGGAAAGATCAAGCACTCTCACATGGAGTTAAAACAATTGCAACAACAAATGCCCAGAAGTGCCAAAGTACCACCTTGGTTCCCATGGCAATAAACAAATGAAAGTATAAAGGTATCCATTCTAATAAATGGATATAAGGTAAAAATGGGTTAAAATAAAAAATGATCATTCACTTAATTTAACCAACTTTTGATTGCATGATTGAGTGTTTAAGCGTGAAAGGAATGTAGGGTATCAAACTTGCATGCACTCTATACAAAATATTTCACATCGTGAAAGAGTCCGAAACGTTCACGTCGTGAACCAATTCTCAATGGTTCATGCCGTAAAACGGTCACTTTTTCTTCAACCAATCATGGGAGGCCATGTGGCATACTTCATTAAGGTAGCCGACTAGTTCGGGTCGTGCCATAAAATAAAAATTCTTTCCTTTTTTGTGCATTCTACGTTTGTCGTTCTGCATCATTTGCAATCCCCGAGCTTGCATCTCCACACCTTCAATTTTTGATGGATCATCTGCCTGCACAATCAACATATCCAAGATAAGGTGGGAGCTTGTGCCTTGCCTTCTCATTTTCTTTCCATTTATTTGGTTCTTTTCTTCTTGAACATAATCAAAATTGCATGATAGGAAAGTCATGCAAGTATAGGAGTTTATTTAATTCCACGAGTGTTTTTTATTGCTTTCCTTATTTGCATAAACCTACATTCTCATCATTTCACAAAACCCCGTAAAAATCACGTTTGTAACTCACATCCTGCACTCTCACGGTTCTACATTTTCACAAAATCTGATTGCTACATATGAGTGTTTTGTTCCTTTGCCCTAAACACGACATAAAACTACACTCACCAATTAACTCTCAAACAAGGTATCTGCACAAACGGTTTGTTGTACCCTACAGTCTCATGGTTCCAAACTGTTTCACGTGTTTCACACCCTGTACTTTCACAATTTTAGCATGTTTCGATTTTAACCTATTTCATGGAAAACAATCTCATGGGTTTCACACCCTGCACTTTCACAATTTTAGCCCATCTCACTGTTTTAACCTATCTCACAAAAAGATTGTTTCACGGCTTTAACCTATTTCACAAAAAATAGCCTCATGGGTTTCACACCCTGGACTTTCACGGTTTTAGCCCATCTCACGGTTTTAATCTAACTCACAGAAAGACTGTTTCATAGCTTTAACCTATTTCACAGAAAACAGTCTCACGGGTGTCACACCCTGGACTTTCATGGTTTTAGCCCAACTCACAGTTTTAACCTAGCTCACGGAAAGACTGTTTCACGACTTTAACCTATTTCACAAAAAAACAGTCTCACGGGTTTCACACCCTCAACTTTCAAGGTTTTATCCCATCTCAGGACTTTAATCTATCTCATGAAAAATCTAATTCATAGTTAAAACCATCTCACAGGTTTCATACCCCCTGTAATCTCACGGTACATTGACCTGCACTCTCGTGATGTGCACCTTCTTGCCTATAAATTCATACCTCCTTATTTGCTCACATCACTAACACACTTCTCATCAAATATAACCTTACACACACTTCAAAAAGAAGTAGACAAAGAAGAAGAAGATAAAACAACTCTCACCTGGAAGCCAAGGGAACTTTGGTAGTAACACAAGCTAGTGCAGCTGGATCACCAATTTGTAGAAAGAAAAGACCCTTAAGAGGCCCAAAATTAAGCTTTTTGGGTCAGTATGCATAGGCATTCCATGGCTCCATCATAAGTAAAGAAGTCTAGACTACTTATGGAAAGATAGCTCTACAATACCATAGCTTAAAGTGCTTGCAGATCTTGGAGCATGCAAAAGTCAAAGATAAACTAGAGAAAGTTGGCCTAGGGTGAATGGTATAAATTCTCCCCCCCCGAACCATCAATACAGAATTGTGTGTGGAATACCTCAAGTCTTACAACAAGGCCACTAAGAGGGGAAAGGTGACTAAAGCAGATGGAACCATAGACCACGTATTACTCTCATAATATTTGATACGGGAGGCTCTACAATTACCACCACCTCTTAAAATACACTCTCACAATTACGAGAAGATGCCCCTAGATGCCTCGGGGGGGTCACTATATGTAAAATATCCCTATGGCGTGCGTTCAAGGCCTATATTTTAAATCCCTTATTTGTGAATTTTTAAATCTATATAATATCCCCTTTTCTTTATGAATCTGTAAATTTTTTTGAAAAAATTTTAAATCATACCCTTATGTAAATATATTTCTGTAAGTTTCACAAATTAAAATTATGCTTCTGTTGAACGCACGTGATATTCACATTTTTTTGTGAGTGACCCCCCCGAGCTAGATGCCATGCTGATGAAACATTCTTTACAACTCCAATGAGATTGAGTATGACAACATCAGAGATGAGGTGATAGAAAAATCTTATAGAGCCATGTCCCTCATAATGCAAGTAAAGCCAGTAGATAGGTACAACAGGGTTCCCCTTAACAGAATAGCCAAAGTACATGAAGAAAAAAGGAGAAAGTGGTTAAGCCCCTTGGTATGTCTGGTATTTCTGCGGGGCATTCTCTTGTTGATGGGAGAGTTTAGTGGCTCGGAGATGAGCCTTGATGAGGAGCTTGGGATTCTAGCAATAAGGACACCTAGTGTGAAGAAGGCTATGGAAGCCACGAATGTAAAGTTACGAAGATCTGGAAGAGTCAAAAACCCTGTGTAAAGGTTGAATTATGATGGTTATGTGGCACATCACTATGCTTATATGGCAAAAGTTGTGCAGGTTGTGGAACCCACAAGTTTTGATGAGGCTATTGGAAATGTGTGTTGGCAGAAAGCTATGGATGGAGGATGAGGAGATAGATGTATTGTATGGAAATGCGACTTGGGATTTGGTGACATTGCCTAAAGGCAAGAAAGCTATTGGTTGTAAGTGGGTGTATAAGGTGAAACATAACAGTGATGGTAGCATAAGTAGGTACAAGGCTAGATTTTTAGCCAAAGGATATGCCTAGACACATGGGATTGATTATGAGGAGACATTTTCCCCCGTTGCAAAGATGGCAATTTTGAGAGCTATGATTGCCGTGGCTGGAGCTAAAGGCTGGCTTTTACATCAAATGGATGTAAAAAATGTGTTCTTCCATGGTGACTTGCAAGAAGAAGTGTATATGGATCAACCACCAGGATTTGAGGATATAGGTCACCCAAAGTATGTATGTAAGCTTCGTAAGGCCTTGTATGGGCTGCTGAAGCAAGATCCATGAGTATGGCATGACAAGATTGTTGAGTATCTTGTCACTCTATAATTTAGTTTTCATATGGCAGATGTAGATCACTCTTTGTATGTGTGCAAGAGTGATAAGGGTATTGTGATCACATCACCATTTATGTAGATGATCTTATTGTTGGGGGTGACAACTTGGATAAGATTGAGCATGTGAAAAGTCTTCTCAAAAGGAAGTTTGAGATGAAGGATTTGGGAGATCTGCACTACTTTTTGGGAATTGAGGTCATTCACACACCTGATGGTATTTGGCTGCCACAGAGATAGTATGTATTGGACATGTTGTCCAAGTATGGGATGGTTGATTCTAAGTCAATATCGGTGCCATTAGATCAAAATGGCAAGCTTAGTGCGGATGTAGGTTATGTGTTGGAGGATCCCACTATGTACAAGAAGATTATGGGGAGTTTGATCTACAATCAGAAGGCTAGATTTGAGTTACATTGTTGGCTTAGAGAGCCAGTTTATGTAGGTTATGCGCAAACCACATCTTGACAGTGTGCAATGCACACTTTGGTATTTGAGGGCCACTGTTTATTATGCATTGTTTTATGATGTAGCAGGTGTACCATTGGAGCTATATGGGTACATAGATGCAGATTCTGCAAGTAGCATCTTAGATAAGAGATCTACCATAGTGGATTTATGTTTTCATTAGGGAGTGCTGCTATCACATGGAGCAGCAAGAAGCAGTTCACAGTTGCCTTGTGTCAAGTACTGAGGCAGAGTACAAAGAAGCTGCACTGGGGCAGTGTGTGAGGTATCTTGGTTACGCAAGCTACTTGTTAATTTGGGGTTGCATGTGGAGACAAAGGTTGTAATATATTGTGATAATATTAGCAGTATAAAGTTGGCCAAGAACCTAGTTCTCCATGCATGGATGAGACACATTGAGGTACATTACTACTTTATCAGGGAGAGAATTTTGGTAGGTGACATTGACTTGGCCTATGTTAGCACACAAGATCAGAGTCATTGACATCTTCACGAAAGCCTTGGGAGTTGAGAAGCTCCGCAGATTTTGAGATATACTTGGAGTTCATGATTAAGAGTTGAGCTTGAGGGGGAGCATTGAGATGTCAAAAGCTAAAAATGAGCTAACACTCACAAGGCACCTGCATGACCGTTTGACATTTACAACACTGGTGGGTTTGGTAGCGGGCACCGATATATCTTTGCTAGAGATTCTATAGCTGGACTACACCAACTAATCCACACCTACCCACTCCACTTAGCATGTTCACATTATGGACCGCCTGTATATACTCTATTATCTGTGTTAGTCATTTTATCTCCTTTGTAGACCTCTTTTGTTGTGTGGGAAGAAGAAAAATCTTCAGCCTCTCACCTTGTGTGTTCTCTTCTAGGGTTTGTGTGAGTGTGTGTGTGCTTGCAAGAGCTCAAGCTCTCTTCTCCCCTGCATCTTTTCATGAACATATCTCCTAGTGACACTAGGGAAATCATGTGTCTCCTTAGTCTGTTGTAGCTTCAACTTCGGCCAAGGTTTGCAAATGATAAATAGTGACTTGTAGATCTTTTATAGAAGGTGATACAATCATCCCATGTACTTACATTTGAGGAGAGATCAGATTTCTTAAAGATCTTCACAAGCTCTTCAGCAGTAAATACCTTTGTTTTCTTTAGCTTCCTTGCGCATGCAGTGATGTCAACAATGTCACTCTGATTAGCTTTCTTCATATAAGAGAAATCTTGACCTCTAATAGCTCATATTTTATGAGCTTCACATCTTTGTCTTCAAGCCCTCACACGCATCTAAAAAATGAAATGTTGTGATATCGCCCAGACATTGTTGCACATTGCTTCTCAAGGATGTCTATCCATGCATCATAGATATCAATGTCGAACCATGTGTGCATCTCTAGTGGAGAATGTCAAGGTGTTAAATGTGATCTTTGCCCCACCCACAAAGTTCTTAAGATTACAAAAATTTTCAAATTTAGTAGATATACTTATGCAATGAGCACTAGGTGAGAAGGAAAAGAATTTGTCACTACATCCCAAAGCTTTATGCTTTCATGGCCAGTGGATGCCCCAGCCTTTGGATTCATTGGCTTTGAGTAAGCCAACCATTGTCCACATGCATGTTTTAGGATCTCCACATAGGGATGGGTCTTTATTGAAGTTTGTGTCTCGATGTTCTCCATCATAGATATGCACATGGAAACATATTTGGGAGCATCGACAATTATCCTAGCAACCCTTCTTTCAGAGAATACTTTCCCCATGGTATACGTCTTGCTTGTGTTATGCAAGAAATCTCTAGGAGCCATGATTGAGTGCTAGCCTGAAAGAATCCAGTAATGGTACATGTCAAGCTTGTCCAATTGCACATCTTTTTATTTGAGAGGCTTGTTTGTAAAGGGATTATAAGGTATCAAATCTACCACAATTGAGCCTGGCCTTGAATTCCCTGCAAATATCTTCAGAAGATATTTGACATATGCATCTGACAAAGGCCTACATTTGTAAGCATTTGGTGCAAGGTTGCACGAGTGCACAGACATTAAGGAGGTAAATTGCACTCCAAACTTGAAATACTTCTCTATTCCACATATCCATCAAGATCGCTTGCAACTTGTTTGTCGAGCTCCTTCTTTAGTGGCTGAACAATAGAGTCAAGTAAAGCACTTGAAGTTGGTGGATACATTGTTGGTACTAGACAAAAATGCATGCTCCATTGTCAATTGAAACTCCTGCGGAATAATTGTTAAAGCATCTTGTACTTCAATAATGTCTGGCAATCTCATAGTTGTTACCTCCATATCCTTTAGAGCTTTACTTGGGCTCATAGCAGCTACCTCTTCATGTTTGCATTTCTTCTTCTCCATAGACCTCTTTTTAGAGAGATATTGATTTAATCTCTTTAATGATTCTATGAAGATACTGGCAATGCACTCATTATCTTTCTTCTGGGCTGACATCTATCCATCCAGCCTTTAGCACTGTGAACTCATTGTCACAATTGAGTGACCCATGATCGAAAGCCATAGGATCCACCATGTAATATGGGCCTTTGATAATGTTGACTTGAAGACATAAAGTAATATCGAGACCACATGTATCCTCATTCATATCTTTTACAACTCCACAGTTCTTGAAAGGTGACCCATGGCAATCTTTAGAAAACAAGTGCACCTTCTATAAAAGTTCACCATTAGGCAAGAAGACATCCATGTACCATGGAGAAGGATGTTCACTGGTACTATCAATCTACTGGTGATTTGCTAGATGATCTCTTCTTGGGTGGTGGTGGTGGAGAAATTTTCTTTGCAACAAATGCATTAAAAAATATCCCAAAACTAGAATGGTATATAGTTAACTTATAGAATGGACTTGATTACAATATGCCTATGACCAAGGGCCATAGGGTGTCTATTTAAACTTCATTATAATACATACAGGACTTGATTACAAGAGGCTTGTGAGACTGGGCAGCCATAGGGGGTCTATTCAAATGGAGTTGTCAAGTAAATAATGAGGACAATACCTATGATAGAGGGGCCATAGGGTGTCTAATTACATGGACTTGTTAAGTAAAGCATGATAGCAAGGCCTATGGACTGAGGGGCCATAGGATGTATATTCAAACTTGATTATAAGACCTCTAGGACTTGATTATAAGGCCTACAAGACTTGATTATAGGGCCATATGTTTCTTATTAACATGGAATTTTCAAGTAAATAATGAGTTCAAGGCCTATGACTGAGCAGCCATATGGTGTCTGTTCACGGACTTGTCATGTAAAGAATGAGGGTAAGGCCTATGACCGAGGGGCCATAGCCTATTCACACCGACATGTCAAGTAAAGTATAAGGGCAAGGCCTATGACCAATGCGGCCATAGGTTATCTATTCAGACTTGATGATAAGGCCTACATGAATTGGTTACTAGGGGCCTATGACCGGGAGGCCATAGGGTGTGTATTAACATAGACTTGTAAAGTAAATAACAAAGGCAAAGCTTGACTAGGGAGCCATAGGGTGTATAGATAAACTTGATAATAAGCCATAAGGTGTATAGATAAACTTGATAATAAGCCATATAAGACTTGATGAGGCCTATGACCAAGGGGCCATAGGGTGTCTATTAAATCTTCATTATAAGTCATATGACCAAGGGGCCCTACGGTGCCTATTCACACGACTTGCCAAGTAAAGAATGAGGGCAAGGCCTATGTACGTCATCTATTCAGACTATTGGTGATTTGCTAGATGATATTGTCTTTGGTGGTGGTGGAGATCTTTTCTCAGAAAATGCATCAAAAATGTCTTAAAACTAGAATGGTATATAGTTAACTTATAGAAGGGACTTGATTACAATAGACCGATGAACAAGGAGCCATAGGCTATTTATTTAAACTTCATTATAAGACATATAGGACTTGATTACAAGAGGCTTGTGAGACCAAGGGGCCATAGGGTGTCTATTCAAATGGACTGGTCAAGTTGACCAAACTGATCTGGAAAATTTTAGAACCAGTTTGGTTGGTTGGGAGCTCACTTTTTCCTATAAATAGAAGCCTCCCCCTTTGTTGAAGCTTAATAGTGTTTTATGCACTGTTACTCTACTCCTCCCAAGAGCCAAGAACTGTGAATTTCTTAATAATTCACTAGTTTTTGACCTTTCTCTCTTCTAAAGATTTGGTGGCCACTCTTGTTGCAAACACGAGTAGACCCCTCAAACACTCAAGGCAAAGGAAAGCTCCCAGAATTCATGTAAGCTAGAAATATTATATTTTTCTTTACTCTTTTAATGGTTTTCTAATTTTTGTTCTGTTTGAAATGATAATGTGATGCTATGCCTTGCTGGAAAGGCTTTCCCCCTCTCTCATTCTTAAAATCAGCCCTTCTTTATCCTAGTTAAGTAATCTAATTGTTGAAATTAAACTTTTCATATTGTTTCTTTTTTAAAAGTGAAAATTGATTAGTTTAGAGTGCTTAAAACCATTTGGGGATAAATTTTAAGTAATTTTAAGATAAGAAAAATTGAAAAATGGTCAGCCACACAAAGGAGGTTATGGTAAAATTTTCTAAAAATTTGTGAAATAAGTTTAATCTTTTATTATTCTAAAAGAATAATCCCTATCGTTTGTGTATTCTAAAAGTATCATTTTCATTCTATACATAGAAAAATGCATAGTAGAAATATATTTATTCTAAAAGTGTTATTTCCATTAGATTTAAATTCTATGCATAGAAAAATGCATATTGGTTACTTTTTTATAAAAGAGTGATTTTCATTAGATATAAATTCTATGCATGGAAAGATGCATATTGGTTTTTTTTTTAATTACAAAAGTGTTACTTTGATCAATATTGATTTTATGCATAAATAGATGCATAAAAGAATATTTTTTATTATAAAAGTATTATTTTCATCAAAATGGATTTTTATGCATAAATAGATGCATAAAAGAATATTTTTTTAATTATAAAAGTGTTACTTTCATCATTATTGATTTTTATGCATAAAATGATGCATAAAAGAAGTTTTTATTATTATAAAAGTGTTACTTTTATCATTATTGATTTTTATGCATAAAATGATGCATAAAAGACTTTTTTATTATAAAGTATTACTTTCATCAAAATGGATTTTTATGCATAAATAGATGCATAAAAGAATAATTTCTATTATAAAAGTGTTACTTTCATCAATATTGATTTTTATGCATAAATAGATACATAAAAGAATTTTTTATTATAAAAGTGTTACTTTCGTCATTATTGATTTTTATGCATAAAAGAATTTTTTTTAATTCTAAAAGTGTTACTTTCATCATTATTGATTTTTATGCATAAAATGATGCATAAAAGAACTTTTTTATTATTATAAAAGTATTACTTTCATCAAAATGGATTTTTATGCATAAATAGATGCATAAAAGAGTAATTTTTATTATAAAAGTGTTTCTTTCATCGATGTTTTTGCATAAAATGATGCATAAAAGAATTTTTTTCAATATAAAAGTGTTACTTTTATCATTATTGACTTTTATGCATAAAATGATGCATAAAAGAATGTTTTTTATTATAAAAGTGTTACTTTCATCAAAATGGATTTTTATGCATAGATGGATGCATAAAAGAATTTTTTATTATTATAAAAGTGTTACTTTCATAAAAATAGATTTTTATGCCTAAATAGATGCATAAAAGAATATTTTTTTATTATAAAAGTGTTACTTTCATCATTATTGATTTTTATGCATAAAATGATGCATAAAAGAATTTTTTTTAATTATAAAAGTTTTACTTTCATCATTATTGATTTTTATGTATAAAATAATTTTTTTATTATTATAAAAGTATTACTTTCATCAAAATGGATTTTTATGCATAAATAGATGCATAAAAGAATAATTTTTATTATAAAAGTGTTACTTTCATCAGTATTGATTTTTATGCATAAATAGATGCATAAAAGAATATTTTTTTATTATAAAAGTGTTACTTTCATCAAAATGGATTTTTATGCATAAATAGATGCATAAAAGAATATTTTTTATTACAGAAGTGTTACTTTCATCATTATTGATTTTTATGCATAAAATGATGCATAAAAGAATTTTTTAATTATAAAAGTGTTACTTTCACCATTATTGATATTTATGCATAAAATGATGCATAAAAGATTTTTTTAAATATAAAAGTGTTACTTTCATCATTATTGATTTTGATGCATAAAATGATACATAAAAGAATTTTTTTTATTATAAAAGTGTTACTTTTATCAAAATGGATTTTTATGCATAGATGGATGCATAAAATAATTTCTTATTATTATAAAAATGTTACTTTCATAAAAAAGAAATTTGATGCATAAAAGAATATTTTTTTATTATAAAAGTGGTACTTTCATTATTATTGATTTTTATGCAAAAAATGATGCATAAAAGAATTTTTTTATTATAAAAGTGTTACTGTCATCATTATTGATTTTTATGCATAAAATGATACATAAAAGGTTTTTTTATATAAAAGTGTTACTTTTATCATTATTGATTTTTATGCATAAAATGATGCATAAAAGAATTTTTTTATTATAAAAGTGTTACTTTCATCAAAATGGATTTTTATGCATAAATAGATGCATACATAATTTTTATATCAAAATAAGAGTTCTCTTTAATCCTTGTTTCCATCCCATGAATATGGGTAAATGAATTAAGTAAATACTCTGTGAAAGAAAATTTTACCGTTTCATATTCTCTAGGATGGTAATGAGAAAATTCAGAAAAACTATCGAAGTCGAAATTTTAGATAAATGACTAATTTATTCCTCATAGGAATTCGTGTTTAGTTTTGAATTCAGTAAAGTAGTAATTGAATTATTACCTTCGAGAAAGATATATCAGGGAGAACCTTTCCAGACTTAAACCCTGAATCACACTATGTCCAAGACATAACTCCTTCATCAGTTTCAAGAATAGACGATGTGACCAGTTTAGTAATCTACACTCAAACCTTTCCAGACTATGACCAAGACATAACTCCTTTGTTAGTTTCAAGAATAGACGATGTGACTAGTTCAGTAATCTACACTCAAATCACCCAGCGAATCTGAAACTAAGTTGAGACCTTTGATTTTGATCTGAGGATCAAGAATTTAGAATTCGAGGAATTCGGCTTAGGAATCCAGACCTGTGATCTAGAAGTCTTGGGATACGAAATAGAAATATACTCATTGTATTCAAAAGAAAATCAAAACTGAAAACTTGCATAAAAACCTTGTTTTCTTAAAGGATTGTCTTACGCCAGAATGCTGGAGGGAGCATTTGGTATATGTGTGTTCTAAGGGAAGTTCGGTTGCAATAGCTGGCGGGGAGTGTTCAAAGGACGGCTCAGGCGGCAAACACCTGCTCAGGTCTTGACCAACCTAGGTATGGTGTAAAATGGTGTGCTTTCGGTGGTACGATGGGCGAGGGCCGACAAAGCGGTCCCTGAGTGAAGTGCCAGGACACCTAAGGAGGATCTTGGAGAGTTCTGACTAGGCGATGCACGGGCTCGGGGTGCTTAGGATACCTATGCGTTTGTCGTGGAAGATGTATATATGAATGATGACAAGACAATTATTGTAATCTATTACTAGATCTCGTTGCTGACCCGTTGGTCTCAACGAAGAGTCGAGAGTGATACTCTTTTGTGAGAAACAAGGATTGAATGGAAATTTTGAGTTATAACATCTGTAAACCAGTAATTGTTTGTCAATGGATTGTTTTATAAATTAAAGTTTAAAGAGGAGCGTGTGAGTATCTGTATTCTAAAGGAAAAGTTAAGAAAGGCTTTCAATTATGGGTGGGTGAGTACTTGTCTGGTTCTACTATTCCAGTGGTTGGGCGGTGGCTAACCCATGGGTCGGATGGGATTAGGCTGGAATCAGTAGAGTTTTAATAATAAAATTGATTAATAGGATTATGCTTAAAACTCGAATAGTTAAATAATAACCTGAAGACTTCTCAAATGAATAGATCAACGGTTGTGCCTAATTCAATTAGGTAAAAAGCGTTGATTCCTTCAAGTTAAGTCTGTTATAGTTTCCCTTCTATCTGGTTTATTCAGATGAAGGTTAGATCAGTCTTGACTTCGTTAGATCAGTCTTAACTTCATTAGAAAAATTCGTTAAGAAATTAAAAATGGTGAAATCGTCCCCGCTTTCCGGACATGGAAAATTTTTCCGATTTCGGTTTTTGGAATGACCACCAGCTTAGTCTCGTGCCCGGACATTCGAGGGCGAGGCCTCGAGTCAGAAACCCTGCCACGCGCAAGAGGGAGCTGCTTCCGTGCAAGCAATCAGGAATCCCGTGCACAAAGGGGGCAGAGGGATCTCACAGTTAGTATCAGAGTGCTGTTGTAAATTTACGTAACAGCAGCAGAAATTGCTTAAAAATTTTAAAGTAAATCTGGGAAATAATGTTTTCGCTTGTTAATAGTATGTTGAAGGAACTTTGAAAAATTGAAAACTCATAAATTGATTTTGAAATTTATAGATGGATACCTTGAATCTATCTCTGGCATTCGTGAACTCTCCCAAAGTCAGGATATGATAGCCTTTGCATTTGGCCACCTCATGAACTCTGCTATGAGCCAAGTAAGCAGAGTGATACTCGCTCGTCATTTTGAGAGTCTTTACTTTCCTGATCCTCTTGAGCAACGTCGGTATATGTGGTTCTGTGGAGGACGATGTATTAATGTCAGTACCAGTCTCAACGTCAGAGGCTCAGGCAAAATATTTCCTTAGCCATGATTCTGATAAGGCTAGGACTTGTTTAGCATGTTCAACTCTTTGATCATTCACCCAGGAACTTCAGAACGTCATGCCGAGTTTTTAGGCTTCTTAGCCGCTTTATCCCTAGAGATAGAATTACAACACCTCTTTTTGTAATGAATCGTATGTACCATGGTATGTCTCCTTTGCAGTTTTGCTTCTTTATACGAATACGATTGAGGCAGTGATTTTGGGAGCCGTGATGCTCTATGTATATATCAAAAACTTTTGATAATAAACGATGTTTCGCAAAAAAAAATCCAAATTGTTTTCATGATTGTGAATATGGTTTTCTAATTGTTGGAATTAAACTTTTCATATTGTTTCTTTTTTAAAAGTGAAAATTGATTAGTTTAGAGTGCTTAAAACCATTTGGCGATAACTTTTAAGTAATTTAAAGATAGGAAAAACTGAAAAATGGTTAGCCATACAAAGGAGGTTATGGCAAAATTTTCTAAAAATTTGTGAAATAAGTTTCATCTTTTATTATTCTAACAGAATAATCCCTATCGTTTGTGTATTCTAAAAGTGTCATTTTCATTCTATGCATAGTAGAAATATATTTATTCTAAAAGTGTTATTTCCATTAGATTTAAATTCTATGCATAGAAAGATGCATATTGGTTATTTTTTTAATTACAAAAGTGTTACTTTGATCAATATTTATTTTATGCATAAATAGATGCATAAAAGAATATTTTTTATTATACAAGTATTATTTAAATCAAAATGGATTTTTATGCATAAATAGATGCATAAAAGAATATTTTTTTAATTATAAAAGTGTTACTTTTATCATTATTAATTTTTATGCATCAAAAGGTGCATAAAAGAAAAAAAATTAATTATAAAAGTGTTACTTTCATCATTATTGATTTGTATGCATAAAATGATGCATAAAAGAATTTCTCTTTTATTATAAAAGTATTACTTTCATCAAAATGGATTTTTATGCATAAATAGATACATAAAAGAATAATTTTTATAAAAGTGTTACTTTCATCAATATAAATTTTTATGCATAAATAGATGCATAAAAGAATATTTTTTAAATTATAAAAGTGTAACTTTCATCATTATTGACTTTAATGCATAAAATGATGTATAAAAGATTTTTTTTATTATAAAGTGTTACTTTCATCATTATTAATTTTTATGCATAAAATGATGCATAAAAGAATTTATTTTAAATTATAAAAGTATTACTTTCATCAAAATGGATTTTTATATCATTATTGATTTTTTATGCATAAAAGAATTTTTTTAAATAAAAGTATTACTTTCATCAAAATGGATTTTTATGCATAAATAGATGCATAAAAGAAACATTTTAATTATAAAAATGTTACTTTCATCAATATTGATTTTTATGCATAAATAGATGCATAAAAGAGTATTTTTTTATTATAAAAATGTTACTTTCATCAAAATGGATTTTTATGCATAAATAGATGCATAAAAGAATATTTCTTATTATAAAAGTGTTACTTTCATCATTATTGATTTTTATGCATAAAATGATGCATAAAAGAATTTTTATTATTATAAAAGTGTTGATTTTTATGCATAGAATGATGCATAAAAGAATTTTTATTATTATAAAAGTGTTACTTTCATCATTATTGATTTTTATGCATAAAATGATGCATAAAAGAATTTTTTTATTATAAAAGTGTTATTTTCATCAAAATGGATTTTTATGGATAGATAGATGCATAAAAGAATTTTTTTATTATAAAAGTGTTACTTTCATCAAAATGGATTTTTATGCATAAATAGATGCATAAAAGAATTTTTTTATTATAAAAGTGTTACTTTCATCATTATTGATTTTTATGCATAAAATGATTCATAAAAGAATTTTTCTTATTATAAAAGTGTTACTTTCATCATTATTGATTTTTATGCATAAAAGATTTTTTTTTATAACAGTGTTACTTTCATCAAAATGGATTTTTATGCATAAATAGATGCATATAGAATTTTTATATCAAAATAAGAGTTCTCTTAAGTCCTTGTTTCCATCCCATGAATATGGGTAAATGAATTAAGTAAATACTCTGTGACAGAAAATTTTATCATTTCATATTCTCTAGGATGGTAATGAGAAAATTTAGAAAAACTATCGAAGTCAGAATTTTAGATAAATGACTAATTTATTCCTCATAGGAATTCGTGTTTAGTTTTGAATTCAGTAAAGTAGTAATTGAATTATTACCTTTGAGAAAGATAGATCGGGGAGAACCTTTCCAGACTCAAACCCTAAATCACAGACTATGACCATGACATAACTCCTTCGTCAGTTTTTTCAAGAATAGACGATGTGACTAGTTCAGTAATCTACACTCAAATCACCCACCGAATAAGTTAAGACCTTTGATTTTGATTTGAGAATCAAGAATTCAAAATTCGAGGAATTCTGCTTGGGAATCCAGACCTGTGATCTAGAAGTCAAGCTTGGGATACAAAATTAAGATATACTCATTATATTCAAAAGAAAATCAAAACTGAAAACTTGCATAGAAACTCTATTTTCTTAAAGGACTGTCTTACGCCAGAATGCTGGAGGGAGCATTTGGTATATGTGTGTTCTAAGGGAAGTTTGGTTGCCAACAACAGCTAGCCGGGGAGTGTTCAAAGGACGGCTCATGGGGCAAAAACCTGCCCAGGTCTTGACCAGCCTGGGTATGGTGTAAAATGGTGTGCTTCCAGTAGGATGGGCGAGGGCCGACGAAGCGGTCCCTGAGTGAAGTGCGATGAGTGAAGTGCGAGGACACCTAAGGAGGATCCTGGAGGGTTCTGACCGGGCGATGCACGGGCTCGTGGTGCTTAGGACACCCATGCATATGTCGTGGAAGATGTATATATGAATGATGACGAGAAAATTATTATAATCTGTTACTGGATCTTGTTGCTGACCCGCTGGTCTCAACGGAGAGTCTAGAGTGATACTGTTTTGTGAGAAACAAGGATTGAATGGAAATTTTGAGTTATGACATCTGTAACCATTAATTGTTTGTCAATGGATTGTTTTTTAAATTAAAGTTTAAAGAGGAGTGTGTGAGTATCTGTATTCTAAAGCAAAAGTTAAGAAAGGCTTTCAATTATGGGTGGGTTGAATATTAGGATTACACTTAAAACTTGATTAGTTAAATAATAACCTCAAGACTTCTCCTTCAAGTTAAGCCTGTTATAGTTTTCCTTCTATCTGTTTATTCGGATGAAGGTTAGATCAGTCTTGACTGTGTTAGAAAAAATTGTTAAGAAATTAAAAATGGTGGAATCATCCCTGCTTTCCGGGCATGGGAAATTTTCTCGGTTTTGGTTTTTGAAATGACCACCAGCTTAGTCTCGTGCCCGAACATTCGAGGGCAAGGCCCTGAGTGGGAAACCCTACCCCACGCAAGAAGGAGCTGCTTCCGCTACCAGCAATCGGGAATCCGGTGCGCGGAGGGGGCATTGGGATCTCACACCTATCCTAATTACAAGAGAACTATGACCAAGGGGACCATAGGGTGTATATTCAATTGGACTTGTTAAGTAAATCATAAGGGCAAGGCCTATGACCGAGTGGCCATAGGTGTCTATTCACTTGGACTTATCAACAAGTAAATAATGAGGATAAGGAAAGTGACCAAGGGGCCATAGAGTGTCTATTCACATGGACTTGTCAAAAGTAAAGAATGAGGATAAGGCCTATGACCAAGGGGCCATAGGGTGCCTATTCACACCGACTTGTCAAGTAAAGAATGAGGATAAGGCCTATATTGACCAAGGGGCCATAGGGTGCCTATTCACACCGACTTGTCAAGTAAAGAATGAGGATAAGGCCTATGACCAAGGGGCCATAGGGTGCCTATTCACACCGACTTGTCAAGTAAAGAATGAGGATAAGGCCTATGACCAAGGGGCCATATGGTGCCTATTGACACCGACTTGTCAAGTAAAGAATGAGGGCAAGGCCTATGACCAATGGGGCCATAAGTCATCTATTTAGACTTGATTATAAGGCCTACAATAATTGGTTATTAAGTCCCTATGAAGGGCAAAGCCTATGACTTAGGGCCATACAATGGCTATTCACATGTATGGATAGAGACTAAGGTTAAGGCCTATGAAAAAGGGGCCATAGGGTGTCTATTCAGACTTGATAATATAAGCCATATAAGACTTGATTACAAGAGGAATATGACCAAGGGGGCATAGGGTGTCTATTTAGACTTCATTATAAGGCCTATAGGACTTGACTACAAGAGGCCTATGACCGGGGTCCATAGGGTGTCTATTTGTTTAAGGCTAAAAATTAGATGCTCTTTTTGACTACTTTTTTTGTCTTTAAGTTTGTCATAATCGGATGTAATAAAATAGTGTCTTTTGGAACTGGATGGAAGTTAGAAGTCGTGGGAGTTTTTATCTATGGGGTAGTTCTTGGTGGTTAGAGGGGAAGATGAAGAAAAAGGTGTTTCAATGGCGGATTCTCTGTGTAGTTTTTGGGCAAATTTCTGAATGCAAGATGTAATGTGTCAATCTCTTTGCCAATCTACTTGTCAATTCAGTTGTCGATCCATTTGTCGCCAGTGCTATCATTTAGTTTGTCAAATAGTCTGTCAGGAAGTCTTAAGTTATTTTAAGTCTCTGGAAGATGTGATAAGCAATAAACACTTGGCAATCACGGTGTTTGTGATGAATTTCATGCGCGGGCTTACATTCTTCTGTTAATGGTGAGTGCTGCAAGATGAAGAGATTTATGTAGGCAATGGTTAGATTTTTTTTCATTCATGCATTTATAGTGGCAGGGGTTTGAGTTCGCTCTGGAGGATTCAGGGGAATCATCTCATTTCTATTTTACAAGGTCAAGAGCAAGGAGTTTGGGTTTGCAGTATTGGGGAGATGACCAACATCAACGATGGTCGCATGAAGGAGATGACAGTGGAATGTCAATAGATAGTTCTGATGAGGATTCAGAGAATGCGGTGGTTAATTCAGGGGCAGCAACTGCAGGATTAGTAGGAGGATTTCCACATGTTTTAGCAATAGCAGTAATACAACAGGCATTATTGCCTCGAAGATGGTTGCAATTCAATCCGTTACCGAATAGGAGAACCAACAGGCAGGTACTCCCAAATAGACCTTTTAACATGGCAGTAGCGGCTCGAGCAGATTTGCACGTCAAATTCGGAAGCTTTTCAGGAAAGTCAAAAGAAGACCCTGACTGTCACGTATCTCAATTTGAGACTCGATGGCAGGCTAGAGGATTTGCTGGAGTATATGATGCGCAAGCCAAGATGCGCCAGTTTGAGGAAACATTTGAGGGGAAAGCTGTACAATGGTTTAGCAATTTTGTGCCAGGACATTTTGCAGATTATGATGCATTGAGGATTGCATTTTTGAATCGGTTTCGGGTGGAAAAGACCGCCAATGATGTGTTGACAAAACTTAAAACAGTAAAGCAAAAGAGGATGTTTGTGGAAGATTACACACAGAGGTTCAATCGGTATGTGAGAAGGCTCACTCCTCAAGAAAGGCCCACTAATGAGATGTTGGCAGCATATTATGTTAAAGGCCTCAGAAAGGAGTTGCGGAATGCAGTAGCTGGTGTTGATGTTGCGGGAGGAATGAATGAACTCATAAATACTGCAACTCGAGCAGAGAAAAGGTTTGGTTTATCAGGTTTGAGCTCTAGAAAAAGGCATTCAAAGAGGAAGAAGAAGAAGAAGCAGAAAAAGAGGACGAAGTCAAGTGATGAGAGTACGGATGAGGATTCGAAGTGGGATTCGGATACGGATTCAAGTTCAAGTAGTGATGATGATTCTAGTAGTGATTCAGAGTCAGAGGATGAGGAGCATAAGAAGAAGAAACAAAAGGGGAAGTTAAGTAAGAAGTCAAAGGAAAAGACTAAGGAGGTGTCAGTTGAGAAGGCTGTGGAAAAGAAATTGAAAGAGATGGGATTTCAAAAGGAGTCAGAAAAGAAGATAGAGCACTGTGACATTTGTGTCAAAGATGGTCACAAAACCACGGATTGCTGGTATAATCCTAGTTTTAGGGGGGTAATTCCTGAAAGAATACAAGAAAAGATGCAGCAAAATATGACACAGTCTCATGGCATTTTTTCGGAAACTCCGGATGAGTAGAGATCATTTGGAAATCAAGGATGGCAGAGGCCATAGCAACCCTATCCAAATTGGAGACCATCAGGGAGACCACCATTTAGAGGGAATTTTAATCAAGGAGGAAGATCAAGATTTGGTGGATGGCAAAATTTTCAGCCATCATGGGGAAGGAATTGGAATCAACAACAAGGATGGTCACAACAGCAAAATTGGCAGCCACCCTCGAATTGGAATCAACAAGGCTGGAATCAGCAAAACTAGACTCCGCAGGGGTGGAATCAACCAAGACCTCCTCAACAATTACCTCAGTTACCTGCGCCTCTTATGCAGCAGGCGGAAGTGAATAAACCTCCTCAGAGTAATATGGTGAATGTGGATGTTTGTTTGGAAGGAGAAGAATGTGGTCACATTAAAGAAGGGTAAGAAAGTGATAACAATACCAATGGGATCTAAGCAGGACCTGTCAAGGGCAGTGTAGCCAATGATGGCACAACCAATTAGTTTGGCGAAAGAAGTTGAGGATGATGAGGAAGATAATTTTTTGGCGCCAATCCAACAGTGGTTCCTGTTTTTGAAGTGGATGTGGAACGGATTCTTGATAGATACGTTGATTATCCGATTCAGGAGGATGTGTTTTGTCAAATGGCTGACAGTACTTCCGAGAAGATTCCGCAAATAAAGGAAGAAAAAACTGATGATGGTGACAAGGTGGAAGAAGTTGATGATGCTGCTGAGATCGCGCCTAAGGAGGCAATAATTAGAGCAGAGTTCTTGTATGATAAATTGATGGAGAAGGTTTCCAGAGTGAAGGAGGATGATTTGCAGGATTTAAATTTGGGATTTGTGGAGAATCCGAAGGTTGTCAAAGTGAGTGTCAACCTGGATGATGATTTCAAGGCCAATTTAAAGGTGTTGTTGCAGGAATTCATGGATGTGTTTTCTTGGGATTATTCTAATTTGAAGGGTATGGATCCCTAGGTGTATAGGCATCATATAAATTTAAAGGAGGATGCGGTGCCTATGATCCAGCAAAGGTACCGAATGAATCCGAATTACGCCAAACAGGTGAAGGAAGAGTTGGATAAACTTCTCAATGTTTGATTTATCATCCCAGTGGATAAAACAGAGTGGTTGTCCCCAATTGTGGTGGTGCCAAAGAAGTCAGGGAAAATCCGAGTTTGTGTGGATTACAGAAAGTTGAATGCAGCAACCATTGCGGATCCATTTCCATTGCCATTCATTGATTCAGTTTTGGATGATGTTGCACGGCATGAGATGTATAGCTTTCTTGATGGATTTTCTGGCTATAATCAGATTCCAATGGTAGAAGAGGACATTGAGAAGACAGCTTTTATCACTGAGAATGGGGAGCATTTGCTTATACAGTAATGAGCTTTGGTTTGAAGAATGGACCACCTTCATTTTCAAAGGCAGCTTTTAAAACTTTTGAACCATATTTGACAGAATTTATGCGGATTTTCATGGATGATTTTTCAGTTTTTGGGGAGAAGATTAAACATTTGGAGCATTTAAGGAAATGTTTGGAGAGGTGCAGGATGTTTAGAATGGCTTTAAACCCGCACAAATGTGCTATTGCAGTTCAAAAAGGAAAGCTACTGGGTCACATCATATCCAAAGAGGGGATGTCAATTGATGCTGACAAGATTAGTGCAATTCAGAGGGCAATAGCACCGAATAATTTGAAGGCAGTTATGCAGTTTCTTGGTCAAACTAAATGGCATAGCTGTTATTTGAGATATTTGGCTGATGTGTGTGCACCGTTGAGTCATTTGACCAAAAAAGATGTGAGTTTTGTGTGGGGTGAAGCACAGGAAAAAGCCTTTCAGATTATCAAGAAAATGTTGGTAGTTTCACCTATCTTTCAACCACCAAATTTGGAGTTACCTTTCCATATTTATGTGGATGCGTCGGATATGGCAGTCGGAGCTTTTTTGATGCAGGAGAAGGTTCTAGGATGGTTTAGACCAGTGTATTATGCAAGTAGAATGTTAAATCCAGCCAAAAGAAATTACACTATCACAGAGAGGGAAGCTGGGGGAATGATTTTTGCATTGGAAAAATTCAGGCATTATTTGTTGGGAAACAAAGTTGTTTTTCATGTGGATCATCAAGCTCTGTTGTTTTTGGTCAATAAACCAAAGTTGGAAGGAAAGCTTGCAAGATGGATGCTTTTGTTGCAGGAATTTGATTACATTGTAGTGCATACTCCTGGAAATCAGCATGCAGTGGCAGATTATTTGAGCAGGCTGGAAAATGTCTCGGATATATCAGGGGTGTCGAATGAATTGCCAGATGCGGAATTGTTTCAGGTTCAAGGTCAAGCATATGACAACTGGTATGACCAAATGGTTCAGTTTTTGACCGATGGGGTATTACCTTCCAACATGACAGCTGATCAGAGGAAGAAGTTTGTTCTAAGGAGTAGACCATTTTTGATAATTGCCGGATCTTTGTATAGAAGAGGAGCAGATTAGATCATTCGACGATGTGTGCCAGATGAAGAACATAAGGCAGTTTTACAAGAAGCACATTTTGGTGAAGCTGGAGGTTATTTTTCGGGAGAGATTACTGGTAGAAAGATTATGCAAGCTGGACTTTGGTGGCCATTATTGCTGAGGGATGCTTATTCATTTGCAAGAGAATGTGTGCAATGCCAGAAGATGGGCCAGCCAACATCCATGGATCGGCGGATGCAGGATCATCCGATATTACCCCTTGAACCATTTCAAAAATGGGGTCTTGATGTTGTTGGGCCGATTAAGCCGAAATCCAGAAGAACAGGAGCAAGGTACATCCTGGTTGCAACAGATTATGCCACCAAATGGGTGGAAGCAGTGGCTTTGAAGGATAACAAGGCAGCCAGTGTGGCTAGGTTCCTATACAAAATGATGAGACCAGATTTGGGTGTCCAATAGAATTGGTGTCTGATCAAGGTGTCCATTTTCTAAATTCAGTCACATTAAGGAGTTGACATCCAAGCACATGATTCTTCAAAAGAAATCTACCCCGTATCATCCGCAAGCTAATGGGCAGGCAAAAAGCACAAATAAGGTGTTAGAGAAGATTTTGAAGAAGATTGTTTCTGAAAATAGGGCAGATTGGGATGAGAAATTGGATTCAGCATTGTGGTCATTTAGAACTGCATACAAGGTGGCAACAGGCATGACACCTTTTAAGCTAGTTTATGGGATTGAGGCAGTTATCCCTATGGAATATGTGATATCTAGCTTGAGGCTTGCAGTTCAGCATAGATTGAGCCCTGAAGATTCATTGCTGCATAGGCAGCAGGAATTGTTAAAGTTGGAAGAAGATAGAATTTACAGTGCTTATGTGGCGGAAGTAAGTCAAAACAGAAGACAAGCATGGATGACAAGGCAGGTTAAATTCAAAATTTTTCAGAAAGGTTATTGGGTGATGATGTACAATTCGAAACTAGGGCCACACCCGGGAAAGTTGAATCTTAGGTATTTTGGTCCATATCAGATTGTGCAAGAATTGGGGCAAGGAACTTTTAGATTGATAGATGTGTTTGGAACTCCTATCCCTAAGCCAGTAAATGGATTCCGACTGAAGAAGTTTTATGGCAAGATTCCTGAAATTCCAAGATGGATGATTAATAAGGTTGAAGACATTGCTGTGAGGCATGTGGAAGTTGAATTAGAAATCGGAGTAGAATTAGTAAGGAAGAAAGTAACTTGGCAACTAGGTTTCCAGGGAAATGCGAAATCGGAATGATTGAGGGAAAGCAGTTTTTGGATAGACAATGTGGTTGTCAGATATTTTGTCAAAAGGATAGCCAAAATGAAAGCCAAAATGGGGGGAATAAATTATTTCGAGGGAATCTTTGAACTCAAGTTAAGAAAAGAATGGTGCCACGTGTGAGACAGATTTTAGGCACACCTTTTGAGAAATTTGCATGGGGTGCGTTTTTTGAGAAGGAGCACCATGATAAACCTGCGAAGGGTCGACGTTCCGGACTAGTCCAAATCAAAGTGTGTGGAAGCTTGTTATTTTTGAGCGTTTTTTGTGTCCTTTTCAAGATGTTCTCTGAGAGTTTGAGGAAGAAAGTCTTCATGCAGCCCTAGGAGCAGGGAAGTGATCTTATGCTGCAGACGCGTTCGATGAAGGTCGCTTTGGAGGAATTGAAGATGCCGCGGGTCGCTGTGCAAGTGATTGAAGATGATGATGAAGCCGACAATGTATGAGAATGGGGTAGTTCTTGGTGGTTAGAGGGGAAGATGAAGAAAAAAGGTGTTTTAATGGCGGATTCTCTGTGTAGTTTTTGGGCAGATTTCTAAATGCAAGATGTAATGTGTCAATCTCTTTGCCAATCTACTTGTCAATTCAGTTGTCAATCCATTTGTCGCCAGTGCTGTCATTTAGTTTGTCAAATAGTCTGTTAGGAAGTCTTAAGTTCTTTTAAGTCTGTGGAAGATGTGATAAGCAATAAACACTATTCAAATGGCCTTAAATCAAATAAATATTAAGGACAAGGCCCATGATGGAGGGTCCATAGGGTGTCTAATTAAATGGACTTGTTAAGTAAAGCATGATGGTAACAACTACCACTGAGGGGACATAGGATGTCTATTCAAACTTATTTTATAAGGCCTCGAGAACTTGATTACAAGATGCCTATGATCAGGAGGCACATGGTGATAGTTCAATTGGACTTGTTAGGTAAGGCATCAAGACAATGGCTATGACTAAGGGGGCATACGGTGTGTATTCAAACTTGATCACATGGGCTTGTCAAGTAAAGAATGAGGGTAAGGCTTGTGAACAAGGGGCCATATGGTGTCTACTCATCACTAAAATTTTCAGGTAAAGAATGAGGGCAAGGCCTATGGCCAATGGGCCACATGGTACTTCACATGGAAGTGACAAGTAAAGAATGGTAGAAGGCCTATGACCAAGGGGCCATAGTGTGTCTATTCAGAATTGATTATAAGCCTATCTTAATTACAAGAGATACTAAGAGAACTTTGATGAAGGGGACAATATGGTGTATATTCAATTGGACTTAAGTAAAGAATTACAACCAAATGTTGTCCAATGTGGCAACCAAACTCTGTATGAGTGAGGGTGGGATTAATATATACACTCTTACAAAGTTTTATCACCATCGGAACACATTTGGTTGCAATGTGTGTTGGAAAGGCCTAATTTTCAATGTGTTATAGCCTTAGAGAGCCTTGTGAAAATTAGGCCTTTCCAAACCAAATGTGGTCCGATGGTGACTAGAGTTTGCAAGAGTGTATATGGACCCCACCCACAATCTTGTAAACTTTGGTCACCATCTGACATTAGGTTGCAATGTACATTGGAAAGGCCCAATTTTCAATGTGTGGCCTTAAAGGGCCCCCTAAAAATTCGACCTTTCCAACGCACATTGCAACCAAATGTGGGTCAAACTTTATAAGAGTGTATATATGGACCCACCCTCACTCTTACAAACTTTGGTCACCATTGGACGGCATTTCATTGCAATGTGCATTGGAAAGGCTCAAATTTCAATGTGTTATAGCCTTAGAGAGCCCCCTGAAAATTGGGCCTTTCCAATGCACATTGCAATCAAATGTCGATGGTGATTAAACTTTGTAAGAGTATATATATGGTAACCAAATTTGGTCCAATGTATTAACCAAACTTTCCAATGAGCATTGAAAAGGCTCAATTTTCAATGTGGTCCGATGGTGACGAAACTTGGCAAGTGTGTATATGGAGACCCCACTCTCGCTCTTACAAAGTTTGGTCACCATGGGAGAACATTTGGTAGTAATGTACATTGGAAAGGCCCAATTTTCAATGTTTTGTGGCCTTAGAGAGCCCCTCTGAAGATTGGGCCTTTCCAATGCACATTGCAACCAAATGTGGTTTGGTAGTGGTGAGACGAAACTTTGTAAGAGTGTATATGTGGACCCCATTCTTACGCTTACAAAGTTTGGTCACCACCATGGGACCACATTTTCAATGTGTCGTGGACTTAGAGAGCTCCTTGAAAATTGGTCCTTTCCAATGCACATTAAAACCAAATGCGGTTCGATATTGACTAAACTTTGTAAGAGTGCATATGGGGACCCCCGCCTCACTCTTGCAAAGTTTGGTCACTATTAGATTGCATTTAGTTGTAATGTGTGTTGGAAAGGCCCAATTTTCAATATATTATGGTCTTAGAGAGCTCCTTGAAAGTTGGGCCTTTCCAAGACCCCATGCTTACTCATACAAAGTTTGGTCACCACCATGGGACCACATTTTGTTGCATTATTACATTGGAAAGGCCCAATTCTCAATGTGTTGTTGCCTTAGAGAGCCCCTTGAAAATTGGGACATTCCAATGAGCATTACAACCAAATGCGATGCGATGGTGACTGAACTTTGCAAGAGTGTATATGGGAACCTCCCCTTACTCTTGCAAAGTTTGGTTACCATTCAACCACGTATGGTTGTAATGGGCGTTAGAAATGCCTGATTTTCAATGTGTTGTGGCCTTAGAGAGCCCCCTGAAATTGCATCTTTTCAACACACGTTATAACCAAATGTGGTCCAATGGTGACCAAACTTTGTGAGAGTGTATAAGTGGACCCCATCCTCACTCTGTAAAATCTTGGTTATCATCGAACCACATCTACTTGCAACGTGCGTTGGAAATACCCAGTTTTCAAGGGGCTCTTGAAAGCCACAATAGATTGAAGATTGGGTCTTTCCAATGCACATTACAATCAAATGTGGTCTGATGGTGATCAGGTCTCACATATACACTCTTACAAAGTTTGGTCACCATCAGACCATATTTGGTTGCAATATGTGTTGGAAAGGCCCAATTTTCAAGGGGCTCTCCAAGACCACAAAAAATTGGAATTGGGCCTTTCAATGCACATTGCAACCAACTGTGGTCTGATGGTCAAACATTGTAAGAGTGTATATATGGACTCCACCTTTAGTCTTGTAAAGTTTGGTCATCACCATCGGACCACATTTGGTTGCAATGTGCATTGGAAAGGCCCAAATTTCAATATGTTGGGGCCTTTCCAATGCACAATGGGGTCCGATGGTGTCCTAAATTTGTAAGAGTCTATATGTGGTCCCCACCCTCACTCTTGCAAAGTTTGATCACCATCGGACCACATTTTCAATGTGTTGTTTGCTTAGATAGCCGCCTCAAAATTGGGCCTTTCTATTGCACATTGCAATGTGCGTTCGAAAGGCCCAATTCTCAATGTGTTGCGGCCGTCGTAGAGCCCGCCCTAAAAAATTGGGCATTTCATTTCCAATTCACATTATAACCAAATGTTGTCTGATGGTGACCAAAGTTTGCAAGAGTGATGGGGTGGAGTCCACATATACACTCTTACAAAGTTTGTACTCCATCGGATGACATTTGGTTGCAATGTGCATTGGAAAGGCCCAATTTTCACGAGGCTTTCTAAGATCACAACACATTGAAAATTGGGCCTTTCCAATGCACATTGCAATCAGCAAATGTAGTGAGCTGATGACCAAACTTTGCAAGAGAGAGAGTGGGCTCCAGTTATACACTCTTACAAATTTTGATCTCCCCATCAGACCACATTTGGTTGCAATGTTCAGAGAACTCATTGGAGAAGTATTCTCCCCCTCCATCTGACGTTAGGCACTTCACATGCTTTCTTGTCTATTTTTCAGCCACATCACTCTAAAATTCTGAAAATGTAGTGAGCTGGTGACCAAACTTTGCACGAGTGAGAGTGGGCTCCAGTTATAGACTCTTACAAATTTTGCTCTCACCACCATCGGACCACATTTGGTTGCAATTTTGATCTCACCATCGGACCACATTTTGGTCGCAATGTTCAGAGAACTCATTGGAGAAGTATTCTCCCCCTCCATCTCACGTTAGGCACTTCACATGCTTTCCTGTCTATTTTTCAGCCATCACTCTAGAATTCTAAAAAAGAGTGAATACTTCACTCTTCTCCTTCATGAAATACACCCACACTTTCCTCATGTGGTCATCAATGAATGTTACGTACTTGCAGCCACCCATAGACATAGTCTTTGTAGGACCCCATACATATGAATGCACAACATCTAGTACATTCCTACTCACATTTTTGTCATATGGAAATAAATGGTTTGTTTGCTTTCCAAATTGACATGCTTCACATACTTTATGCATAACTTCAATCTTAAACTTAGGCAGCCCTGCCACAATTCACATGCCCAATTCTCTTGCCAAATGTCTATATCTATAACAACTCCTAAACCATTTGCAAACATTGCAGCACTCACTTCATGCATATTTACATTCAATGTAAACATTCTACCCACTCTGTTTCCTTTTGCAACCAACGTGCACTTATTTTTAAAGTCTTCTACGTAACAGCCATCAGGGTTAAAACCGGACCTGCAAATCCTGCTCAATCATCTGGCCAACTGAAGCCAAACTCTTTGTAATGTTTGGAGCATGAAGTACATCTACAAGGTACTTTACCTTATTATCCTGCAGCATAGACAATGGCACATCTCCAACATGGGCAAACGGCGGATGAGCGATGTCATCCCCTATTTCAACAAAACCTGGTCTTTCAAGACTCTTCATTTCCTTGAACCCACTCACCATGACTTGTTATGTGGTTCGAAGCACCTAAATCAATAAACCATACATCATCCCTACATATGCTGCTACATCATTTCTAGACACAGCATTAACCACATGTTGCCATTACTTCTACTAGAGGATGCAAAGTTGTTTTGCTGCACTCTTCCATTTCGCATCACTTTGCTTCTTATAGCAATCTGCTTGCACATGTCTAGCCTTACCATAGTAAAAATAACCTCGTGTATCATTATGATGCCTTTGCCAATTTCCACGACCTCGTTGACTCCCCCTTCCTCTAAACTTGCCTCCACTACCTGTGTGTTGTTACGAATCCTGGGGCTGTTGCTGCTATTGACCATAATTTTGATTACTTGTTCGGCCACCACCTTAGCCGCCATGTCCATGACCTCTTCCTTATCCTCTACCTAAACTTATGTAGAAGGCTTGTTGCTCTGAATTGTTTTTGTTTTGTGAAGACTGTTGATCTTCACCCAAATTCTTCTCTTCAATGTGATCAACATTGACACCGAAGTTGGGAATATTCTCCCGATTTTGAGTAGACATCTTGAACGCCTTGTATTATGGTCCAAGACCACGTAGATGCACTTCCACCCTATAATCATCATTAAAAAAAACACCAATTGATGCAAGGGATTCCATAATGCCCTTGATCTTCAAGGCATAATCATTCACAGAAATATTTTTCTTCTCCATAGTATGAAGATCATTCTTTAATTGAATCTTTCGTGCCTTTGTGTTGGTTTCATACAGCTTCACCAAGGTGTCCATGCCTCCCTTAGGTGACTTGGCATCTTGTATAAACCCAATCATAGTGTCTTGTATACTAATAGAAAGCCAATACATGACTTCCTTGCTCCTTGATTCCAATCCTTGAATTCTTTTACATTTACAGTAGTTGGATTAATATCTAGTTTCTCTGGTGCCTCCTCATGTTCACCTTCAATGTAGTCCTAATAACCTTTTCCCATCAAGAAATTTGTTAATCTAAACCTCCAAGCATGGAAGTTGTTCTTGTCAAGCTTCTCTATAACAATCTAGTTTATTCCATCATTTAACATCTTGTCTGCAACACAAATTTACCAAAAAAAACTCTTATTTCACATGCACAAACTATTATATTCTCCGCAGTACTATAATGCACCCAAACTTTCACAACCAGTGACCTTAGTTTGTATACATACACCTAATGGAAACTTTGAGACCTCTTTGCAGTACACACAGTGTTTACACAACCAATCGCCCTTTCTGCAGTTCTAAAAATAGAGTTCTACAAAGAATCAAAACTTACCCGTAGTGCCTCTGTGAACGCCTACGAATTGAAAAATGGAAGTCCAGAAGTGCTTGAAATGAGTTTTTGGCCCGAGCCAATATCTCTGCTCCTGCGCGACGAAAGCTCCTCAATTGGAGTTTGTTTGCCGGTGCCTCCTGAAGAGCTCCTAACAAGGGTGTAGTAGCCAACACAAAGGGGGAAGAGTAGATGAAGCTCTTACACTCGTATCGCTTCCTATGCTTCTCTTGTTTGCCGCTCGGCCCTTAGCATGAACTAGGCTTTGATACCATGAAAAGATGTAGGGAAGAAGAGGGCTTGAACTCTTGCAAACACACACACACTCACACAAACCCTATAAGAGAACACACAAGGTGAGAGGCTAAAAATCTTCTTCTTCTTCACACAACAAAAGAGGTCTACAAAGAAGATAAAGTGACTAACACACATAATAGAGTATATACAAGAGGTTCATAATGTGAATACGCTAAGAGGAGAGGATAGGTGTGGACTAGTCGCTGTAGTCCAGCTATAGAATCCTTGGTGAAGATATGTAGGTGCCAGCTACCAAACCCGCTGTGATATAAATGTCGAATGGTCATGCAGGCGCCTCATGAGTGTTAGCTCATGTTGAGCTTCACATCTCAACATCCCCTTTGTCTACAAGCACCCAAAGCTCCTCGTCCCCCATGTGGGCAAAAAATTCTCCAACCACAAGCCTACAAGGTATAGGATAAAAGCAGGCCCAAGCTCTCTCCTCGGAGTTCCAAACCTCAACCAAACCATCAATTGTACCCAAATCCAACTCCCCGTGGATCCCCAAAACTCTACGAGCCCAACACTTCTACAAGGTAAATCATCATATTTGGATCCCCAAATATCCCCAACCTCCACTTCCACCTCATGTCACTCAGCATTCCCCTACCCTTAAATGGAAACCCAAGGCAATGTCCACTGTAGATTTCCTAGAGCAAAAAGGAAAGCAAAAGCTTCACAGTGACACTACAAACCCCATGCTGCCCCCCTGATGATAGAGCTAATTTTACTGATATACCTGCAACATCAACAACCCGCCACCTATCATTGTGAGGCTACAAACAACATAGTATAACAATGCCATCATCAGCTCCTTTAGTCTCAAGTACTTCCTTACCACCCGCCTCAGAATCCCTCAAGGAAGTGATACCCACCACCTCGCCATCGCCCAATTGGAATTGACTCCTTGCTTTGGTGAATTGGGCACGCGATCAGTACAAAACCCACAATGGGGTGTTGGCAGCATAGCCTTTGGGTACAAAACCTACTTCATGGTGCCCACACAAAATAAATTAATTAATAAAATAAAATGCCACAGGCATTCCAAGTTTTCCATGGGGCCGTACTCTTCATAGGTTTTGAAAAGCCCCCGGCCATTCCAAGTTTGCCGCGGCTGTTCCAACCCAATGCCCCAGTCGTTCCTTTCTCTACCAAGAAGGCCGTTGAAGAGGAGGAATGCCAAAAGTAGTATTTCTTTAACAAGAATTTATTTGAGACCCCACCTCTAGACCGTGTATTGGGTGACCGGTCTGAACAAATTAACGACGAATAGTCACAACTAGTCATACTGGAACGTCAAGCCGTGCTTGTAAGCATGCTATAAATTGTAAGAAGTACATGAATAAACCAGCGAGAAGTTATCTTGTCTGTGTGTTCTATCTTATGAAATCTTTGCCAGGTTCTGTGTTTATAGCATATTATATTCTTGACGATTGTTCTCTCTGTGAAATTACGCAATAGTTAAGCTCAACACCGTTTATCCGCATTAATCTTATCATTACTTATGATGGATAATACATGGTGAACGATCATCGAATCCCCGATGATTTCATGCGCACATGCTCTCAAGGACCACCATTGCACCGCCAATTGTTCCACGTACCAGTGAACCGCATCGTCGAAGAGGCCATAGTCCCGTTCGTGTAAAGCGCGATGGTGTTGCATTCGATGGGGAACCACAAACTAGTGATGAGGATGAATCGGTGCCCTCAATTAACCGTAGACGAGCTCGATCATTGCCTCTGCAATAAGAAGATCTGAGTTTCAAAGAAGGCATAGTTTGTTATTACCTGGTTCACCATCTGGAGTTGTGAGGCAACTATTTCCGCTTTTGGTAGTGTTGGAGCACCCGTCCGATACAACAAATTCAATGGAAAGTCCTCGGAAGACCCTGATGCTCATGTTAGATAGTTCGACAAACACTATGCATTAAATGTGCCTGGGGCAGTGGATGCCACACATAAGGAGGTAGTGTTTGAGACAATGCTGCAAGGTAAAGTAGCGCGATGGTAGGCAAAGTATCTAGTGGATCACTTCGTGACTTTTAATGAGGTACAATGGGCGTTTTTGCGATGATTCAAGAAAGAGAAGATAGTGCCGCAAATCCTAGAGGGCCTGCGGGAGTTAAAGAGAAAGGCCGAAAGGATGTGGAAAATTATGCAGCCTATTTCCAAATCTTGTTGCAGAGGGTTTTAGCGGCTCAGCAAGACCAACCCTAAAGGTGCTGAATTCCTACTTTCATTAGGGAAAGGTTGAGGTCTATAGGGGCCCTTTAAGCTGCCATATTATGATTTTAATGACTTTTTGTTAAAACGTTAAGTTTCTTTGACTTTAGATACCTTCTTGTTCTTCAAACGGCTAGAAGTTTGAATTTCAAAGTTTCCTGCCAAAATTGAATTTGAAATCGAGCGAGCAAAACTATATCATGTGACATATCTATGGAAAGAGCTCGACGAGTAGATTCTGGATCTGTAATCTCCGACAAATTTTGAGCTCATATGTAGAAGTTATGGACGTCCGAAATTTCAAAAACGTTCCCCCCCCCACTTTTTGGAAATGAAAAGTACAAAAAGGCATCTTCTAGAGAATCTTTTGACCACCTTTAATCACCCAACATTTTTGTATACATGGCATCACATGATTGGCTCTTCTCCTTAATAACCTTTTAATCACATGGCATCTTAAAGGGCCCCTATAGACCTCAACCTTCCCCTATAGACCTCAACCTTCCCCTAATGGTGATAGGTCTCACAAAGGATTTGCTCCTGCGGATGGCAATGGCCACAATGGATATGGTAGTTTAGCTGTACCCTTAGAAGATGTCATTGAGTAAGCGATACGGGCAGGACGCTCATTAGACACTTATGGGAAAGGCAAGCACAGTAAAATCAAGAGGAAGATTGGAAAGGAAAGTGTAAGGAAAGTGATAGTGAAGATTCTGATGATAGTTCAGAGTGTGGTTCGGATGACAGTGAGGACTCAGAGGATGAGGAAGCCCAGAAGTTTAACAAAGGGTCGAAGAAGGGTAAAGACCATAAAATGAGCACCATGCAGAGCACTCTCAAAGCTCCTCGAGTCAAAGTGAGACTAGAAAGAGTCAGATAAGGGTCTGGGTGGTTGCAAGATGAGGGTACTCACTTTCGTTCACTCTCTCTAAAATTGGGACATCCATGCATCTCGGGCGGAGTACCTCGATCGTGATAGTGCCGCGAATTAAAAGACGACACGTGCCTCCCGAGCCTAAATCGACATATCTCGATCGAGATGCCAACTAATGCCACGCTAGCAGGTCCGGGTTTCCAGGCATCATCCATGTCACCAATACATGTCACCGCCACCACATTATCTCGATCGAGATATCTATGCCACTCGGATCCACATCAGGGCCACGCTGTATCCCCCTAGGCATATTTGACTAGCACATCTCCATCGTCCACGTATCTTGAACGAGAAATTTACATCAAATCGCGACCATTCATTGGTCGAGGTAATGGGATACAATCTCCACCGTCCCCATATCTCGATCGAGATAGTGAGATCAAATCTCAGCCGTCCAAATATCTCGATCGAGATACAAAGATATAATCTGCACCGTCCAAATATCTCGATCGAGATATGTAGATGCAATATCCACCGTCCAATTATCTCGATCGAGATACGTAAACGCAATCTATACCGTCCATTCACGTACGTTTGAAGATGCGATCTCGGCCGTTTAAATATCTCGATCGAGGTATATAATGAATCTTGACCGTCGAGATACCTTGTCGTGGTAATGCCTTTAAATCGTGGCCGTCCATGTACCTCGAACGAGATAGTAATATCAAATCTCAGCCGTCGATCCTTCCCCGACCCTAAAATTAGGTGTGTATCTTGGCCGTATGTTGCACTAACCCTAATATCCAGAGTTTTTGCAAACCCTAAATTGCATGATGTTACCAAACCTCGATCGAGGTTATAAAACCGAAAAACTTTTTTTTTTGCCTCATTGTCACAAGTCGTTTTCACTCTCCTTGCTCTCTTGATTTGGATTAGCATTAGTGAGCCCATTAGCTTTGTTTTTTTAGCTTCATTAGTGCTACTTAGCACTAAGCATTAGACCCTTCACATTGGACCCTTCACATTGGACCCTTCACATTTGGCTTAGGTTTTAGCATGGAGTCACACGAGGAGGGCCACGAGGAGGGCCGCTCATCTATTGCGGACCTCATCGTGGAGATAGACCGCGAGTTAGCGGCTATCCGTAGGAGTGCTAGAGACACTCCGTCTACATTACATATCGTGGCAGACTTGGAGGCGATGCTTGCGTCCCTTCGTAGCCTTCACGATATTGTTTATGTAGATGAGTGGATAGCCCACCATCGCGCTGCTCCTGTGTCACATGGCCTGACATATCGTCAGGTCTGTGATCTTGCTCCTATTAGGGATGGAGCCTACCTAGATCTTTTCCTCGATAGTCGTGGGATGAGGCCTGGGGGGGCGGGCAAGCCCCTCACTATTTCGCGGTGTTCGCATCCTCGTATGGCGGCACATATCTATAGTCGATATGTTGCCGCATATGGGAGGATGCCGAACAACCGCCAGATTCCCATATACTTCGCAAAGCAATTATATGCGGAGTTTGTCTTAGGGGAGGAGGTGGATTACACCAGCCATCGTCCGGGTGGTGGTGCTGGCCGAGGCCGTCTCCAAGACCAGGGTAGGCGGCCTCCACCAGCCCTTCGTGTAGCACCTACCACAGATCCTTCATTTGTGCCATTGTCGACAGTAGAGGCTCTTGGCACCCAGGTCGGCATTGACGTACGGAGTACCACGGAGAGCATCTAGCACGTGGTGCGCCTGTTCTCACGATCTATACTGACGACAGATGTGGAGGTATTTACATATATATTACGTCTTAAGTTTTTCTGGTCATTTATCTTCATGTTTATATATACTTTTCTATATTTTTACATGAGCAGCATGGTTGATTGTGTCACGTAGGTTCCCACACCTACCACTGAGAGGCTCACTCAGGAGTTGGTAGAGGCGAGAGCGGAGATTGACTACCTCAGAGCTGCATTACAGATGGCAGAGGCAGCTACTGCAGAGGCACAGCATGTGAGAGAGTCCGACATCCAGCAGGTAGGTTTCTCTTGCATGTAAAAGAGTTATAATTAAGGTCCTAAGTTATAAATTTTTTTAAGTAATACCTAATGAGAGACTAATCAATTATTTTAATGCTTTACTTTTTTGCGTAGGCTCGGACCGAGGTAGAGAGCTCCAGAGCTGAGGCATAGCATCATCAGATTATGGAGCAGATTGCCCAGCACAGGGCAGAGCAGCTGATGCTGCATGTTCGAGAGTATCGTAGATCCTCGGACGTGACAGTGCCTTACCTACCTTTATATCCACGGCCTGTCTCACAGAGGTTTTTCGACGACCTCTCGCGCAGGATGCACCACCCTTCCTACGTGATGCGTGCTGCTCTTTATGTATCGAGGACATTGATAGTACAGGTGGATATGCCCTGGGATGTGGACATATTTTCCACTTGTCTTGCATCACCCAGGAGCTAGTCCGATTCTCAGCATGCCCCTCCTGTCGTGCACGCGTCGACCTAGCGACGTACAGGGTATTGGGCATCGATGATCTTCACCGAGGCCTCGTTCGAGTAGATGCCAGGACTGGCAGGCCTGTCGACTTTACATCAGCTATGGACTTGGGACTCGACGCCTTCGACGATAGAGCCCAGGAGCCTGAGGTGCCTCCTGAGATAGAGTGGAGCTCACATGAGTTCGACGCTTACCAGAGAGTCCTCCATGAGAGCCAGGTCACAGCATATGAGCGCGTGGGTGGTGCTGGCCCTAGCACCTCGGGTGATGGTGCTAGCAGCAGTGCTGCTTCTCATGAGCAGCGTGTCCTTACAGTAGAGGAGCTTACACGAGCAAAGTGGCAGACACGTACCATTGCAGATTATAGATTTTGGGTTTACAGACAGAGGCGTCTTGCATTAGCACGACGTAGAGAGAGAGAGAGGGCCATAGCAGCTTTTGGGACTCGTGAGCTCCCGAGTACACCGGCACCAGCTCACGATCCTGCCTTTGAGGCAGACCTCCCCGTAGACATTCGACGACCCCCGCAGCCGGCACAGCCTCCTCGACGTGCACAGCAGCCTCGACGCGCACGTCGACCGGCAGTTAGAGATGACGATTTTGATTGGGTTGCTGTTGATAGTGACTAAACTCAGACTAGCTGGGTTAGCTCACTTACATTGTACTTAGATTTTTGGGCAGTGACTAACCTCAGACTAGCTGGGGTAGCTCATTTTCATTCTGATGTACTTATTTGATGTTTATATCATTATGAGTTTTTTCATTATTGAGTATCATTACATTTTAGTTGATGTTCTTGATTTTATTATATTTTTTAACACTTTGGCTATCATATTGTTTGTTGAAAATCTCCATACCATCGTACCCAAACATGCTCCGATGGGGACCAAACTTTGCAAGCATGTGGGGGTGGGTCCCCCCCACATGCTTGCAAAGTTTGGTCACAATCAGAGCATGTTTGGATTGGTAATTAGCGCCCAGTGCGGGTTTTTCAAGTCTCTTGGTGCTTAAGAGGCCATGGAAAATCCGGGCCTTCCCCATACCATCGTACCCAAACATGCTCCGATGGGGACCAAACTTTGCAAGCATGTGGGGGTGGTCCCCCCCACATGCTTGCAAAGTTTGGTCACAATCAAAGCATGTTTGGATTGGTAATTAGCGCCCAGTGCGGGTTTTTCAAGTCTCTTGGTGCTTAAGAGGCCACGGAAAATCTGGGCCTTCCCCATACCATCGTACCCAAACATGCTCCGATGGGGACCAAACTTTGCAAGCATGTGGGGGTCGGTCCCCCCCACATGCTTGCAAAGTTTGGTCACAATCAGAGCATGTTTGGATTGGTAATTAGCGCCCAGTGTGCGGGTTTTTCAAGTCTCTTGGTGCTTAAGAGGCCATGGAAAATCCGGGCCTTCCCCATACCATCGTACCCAAACATGCTCTGATAGGGACCAAACTTTGCAAGCATGTGGGGGCGGGTCCCCCCCACATGCTTGCAAAGTTTGGTCACAATCAGAGCATGTTTGGATTGGCAATTAGCGCCCAGTGCACGTTTTTCAAGTCTCTTGGTGCTTAAGAGGCCATGGAAAATCCGGGCCTTCCCCATACCATCGTACACAAACATGCTCCGATGGGGACCAAACTTTGCAAGCATGTGGGGGTGGGTCACCCCCACATTCTTGCAAAGTTTGGTCACAATCAGAGTATGTTTGGATTGGTAATTAGCACCCAGTGCGGGTTTTTCAAGTCTCTTGGTGCTTAAGAGGCCATGGAAAATCCGGGCCTTCCCCATACCATCGTACCCAAACATGCTCCGATGGGGACCAAACCTTGCAAGCATGTGAGGGTGGGTCACCCCCACATGCTTGCAAAGTTTGGTCACAATCAGAGCATGTTTGGATTGGTAATTAGCGCCCAGTGCGGGTTTTTCAAGTCTCTTGGTGCTTAAGAGGCCATGGAAAATCCGGGCCTTCCCCATACCATCGTACCCAAACATGCTCCGATGGGGACCAAACTTTGCAAGCATGTGGGGGTGGATCCCCCCCACATGCTTGCAAAGTTTGGTCACAATCAGAGCATCTTTGGATTGGCAATTAGCGCCCAGTCCGGATTTTTTAAGTCTCTTGGTGCTTAAGAGGCCATGGAAAATCCGGGCCTTCCCCATACCATCGTACCCAAACATGCTCCGATAGGGACCAAACTTTGCAAGCATGTGGGGGTGGGTCCCCCCCACATGCTTGCAAAGTTTGGTCCCCATCGGAGCATGTTTGGGTGCGATGGTATGGGGAAGGCCTGGATTTTCCATGGCCTCTTGAGCACCAAGAGACTTGAAAAATCCGGACTGGGCGCTAATTACCAATCCAAACATGCTCCGATTGTGACCAAACTTTGCAAGCATGTGGGAGTGGACCCCCCCCATGCTTGCAAAGTTTGGTCTCCATCGGAGCATGTTTGGGTGCGATGGTATGGGGAAGGCCCGGATTTTCCATGGCCTCTTAAGCACCAAGAGACTTGAAAAATCCGGACTGGGCGCTAATTGCCAATCCAAACATGCTCTGATTGTGACCAAACTTTGCAAGCATGCAGGGGGTCCCACCCCCACATGCTTGCAAAGTTTGGTCCCCATCGGAGCATGTTTGGGTACGATGGTATGGGGAAGGCCCGGATTTTCCATGGCCTCTTAAGCACCAAGAGACTTCAAGAACCCGCACTGGGCGCTAATTACCAATCCAAACATGCTCCGAAAGGGACCAAACTTTGCAAGAATGTGGGGGGGACCCACCCCCACATGCTTGCAAAGTTTGGTCCCTATCGGAGCATGTTTGGGTACGATGGTATGGGGAAGGCCCGGATTTTCCATGGCCTCTTAAGCACCAAGAGACTTGAAAAATCCGGACTGGGCGCTAATTGCCAATCCAAACATGCTCTGATTGTGACCAAACTTTGCAAGCATGTGGGGGGGACCCACCCCCACATGCTTGCAAAGTTTGGTCCCCATCGGAGCATGTTTGGGTACGATGGTATGGGGAAGGCCTGGATTTTCCATGGCCTCTTGAGCACCAAGAGACTTGAAAAATCCGGACTGGGCGCTAATTACCAATCCAAACATGCTCCGATTGTTACCAAACTTTGCAAGCATGTGGGAGTGACCCACCCCCACATGCTTGCAAAGTTTGGTCCCCATCGGAGCATGTTTGGTGGGTGCGATGGTATGGGGAAGGCCCGGATTTTCCATGGCCTCTTATGAACCAAGAGACTTGAAAAATCCGGACTGGGCGCTAATTGCCAATCTAAACATGCTCTGATTGTGACCAAACTTTGCAAGCATGTGGGGGGGACCCACCCCCACATGCTTGCAAAGTTTGGTTCCCATCGGAGCATGTTTGGGTACGATGGTATGGGGAAGGCCCGGATTTTCCATGGCCTCTTAAGCACCAAGAGACTTCAAAAACCCGCACTGGGTGCTAATTACCAATCCAAATATGCTCCGATGGGGACCAAACTTTGCAAGCATGTGGGGGGGACCCACCCCCACATGCTTGAAAAGTTTATGGGGAAGGCCCGGATTTTCCATGGCCTCTTAAGCACCAAGAGACTTGAAAAATCCGGACTGGGCGCTAATTGCCAATCCAAACATGCTCTGATTGTGACCAAACTTTGCAAGCATGTGGGGGGGACCCACCCCCACATGCTTGCAAAGTTTGGTCCCCATCGGAGCATGTTTGGGTACGATGGTATGGGGAAGGCCTGGATTTTCCATGGCCTCTTGAGCACCAAGAGACTTGAAAAAACCGGACTGGGCACTAATTACCAATCTAAACATGCTCTGATTGTGACCAAACTTTGCAAGCATGTGGGGGGGACCCACCCCCACATGCTTGCAAAGTTTGGTCCCCATCGGAGCATGTTTGGGTACGATGGTATGGGGAAGGCCCGGATTTTCCATGGCCTCTTAAGCACCAAGAGACTTGAAAAACCCGCACACTGGGCGCTAATTACCAATCCAAACATGCTTTGATTGTGACCAAACTTTGCAAGCATGTGGGGGGGACCCACCCCCACATGCTTGCAAAGTTTGGTCCCCATCGGAGCATGTTTGGGTACGATGGTATGGGGAAGGCCTGGATTTTCCATGGCCTCTTGAGCACCAAGAGACTTGAAAAAACCGGACTGGGCGCTAATTACCAATCCAAAAACGCTCTGATTGTGACCAAACTTTGCAAGCATGTGGGGGTGGGTCCCCTCCCCATGCTTGCAAAGTTTGGTCCCCATCAGAGCATGTTTGGGTACGATGGCATGGAGATTTTCAACAAACAATATGATAGCCAAAGTGTTAAAAAATATAATAAAATCAAGAACATCAACTAAAATGTAATGATACTCAATAATGAGAAAACTCATAATGATATAAACATCAAATAAGTACATCAGAATGAAAATGAGCTACCCCAGCTAGTCTGAGGTTAGTCACTGCCCAAAAATCTAAGTACAATGTAAGTGAGCTAACTCAGCTAGTCTGAGTTTAGTCACTATCAAGATAGAGATCTAGTCAGCAGCACCCTCTCTAGCTCTCAACTGCTCTAGAATGCTCTCATGGTCATCCACTCGAAGCCGAAAACGAGGGTGAGAACTGTGTTTTCGGCTCTGTACTTACTCGAACAAGAGTGAGCCTGGTAGCAACCACTAGATGAGAGAACTGAAATGCCTCTAACTCCCACTTCCACTGCTGGAACTCAAGACTCCCCCGATGAAGTCGAATCTGCTGGTAGAACCGGCCTGCCACAATCATGCTATGGGCGTCATAAGAAAACCCATGATCATCCACTGTATCGTGGTCAAGCATGCACTTTGGCCTAGTGCAACTCATCAGATAGTAGTCTACTCCCTCGCTATTTCCCTCACTGGCAATAACAGCAAATACATCACCCTCCTGTAGCAAATCTGTCAGGTCATCATAACTGACCATGAACGCAGGACCTGTGTTCTCATCAAACACCACTGGTTGGATGTGAAGGATGCTCGGGGGAGAGGAATGTCTGTATCCATGCATCTGCCCATCCTCTCGAGGCACAATGTGACCAATCGCCATCCATACATGCTCCACAGAAGCATGCAAACCGTCGTGTGTAAATCGTGGGGGCCGCCATGCACGTGCTCCTGATCGAATGTAAGCCCAAGGTGCCAGGTACTGTGTCACAATCATGGGAGGCTCTACGGTCTATCATGCCACCATCCACATGCCAAAAAAATCTCCTGACAATCCGAGCATCACGTTTGGGGTACGATGATGCTGCACTCCCACACAAATGTTGGGAGCACCACTCGACTACGTGGCCCACATCTCTGAACCGCTGAGCATCCTGTCGCGCAGCTGATGACGCCTCAAGGCACGTTTCACACATGCGCCCGCACCATCATGCTCACCCTTCCCGTGACCAGTCTCAAAGAATGACCAAATCACTGGGATACTAGACTGCACATGCCACCTATAAATCCATAAAAGATAGTCTTAGTTATTGTTTTCTTTAAGATGTTCTAGTGAATTTAGTTTAATTGTAAATGTAAGAAAGCCATAAGTACTACCTGTAGAGCCAATAGAATTGACGTGATGACTTGAACTGTGCGCCACAACCATCCGACCATGTCTGATCCCACAATCTCCTAAAAAATAGTCATGGAGACGAAAATAGTGTTGCACAAAATGTGCATCATGTGAACGATCATCACTGATATAGAAATGATACTCTCGAATAATGACACGGGTCTCGGGGGTACTCGCTATCCCATCTACATGAGCCTCTGCATGTCGATAGCTAATGTGGACCAAAATAGCAACCTGGTGAGGTAAGCAATACATACGTTTAGGACACAAAAAATCAATTAAGTAATGTAGCTCAAACATAAAACAAATATTACAAAATATAACCATTACCTGCTCTGAGAAGTAATACTCAGATTGTATCTCCTGAAAAGGTGTGAAAGTGTAGTTCTCTGCAAAATCAATCACAGAGACGACCACACCAATAGGAAACTCTGCTAGGCATGCTCGGAACTGATGATCCTGCCACTTGGCACAATGACTGTGCCGTATGTAGGGGTAGATCTGCTCCCTAAATGTGGCTGTGAAGTGACAACGTGGTGTATGTTTGTCCACGAGCTGCAACTTCCTGGACTGTCCACCACTCTGGAGCTGGTGTGTCACATACTCATAACATTGCCATGCCACTATCTCTTGGTCACTTGCATCAAGATCTACCATCTGTAGATGTGCAAGTGAACCACATGATGTGCAATTGCTCTCCACACAAGGCATCCTGTGGAACTGGGCATCCTCCGTGCGTGCACACAAAAGAGAGTGGATGAAATCACGTGGACTACGAGGCAACTCTCTATGCCCACTAAGAGAAAGGAACACATCATAAAAAAGTTTGAACTCAACATGGTAGCGACAACAACATGTGTCACGCTGACGTGAGTACCTCACAAACCAAGGCTTACACCCCTCAAATGACCTTTGCCCAATTTTAAGCTCTGGATACGAAGCCACAAACTGAGAATACAACTCAGTTTGGGTCATTTCAAGAAAGCAAGCACCGTGCTCAATGAACACTCCTCTTGTCACTCTCTTACGCAAAGCTTTCTTGAAAACTGGCGATGCACAACAATTCTCCTCCCAAAAACTTTCTATCAAGGTTCTAGTGGTTTCATCTAGTAGGCGATCATGCCTAGCTACACGACCACTACTCGCCCACATAGCACCAACCTCATTGGCATCTAAACTTTGTCGCCTAATAGACCCAACTCTAAGTGCGTGTGGTGCTATGGAAAGGATGCGAGATGTGGCACTAACCTTACCCTTCATTTGGGAGCTACTTATGGCTGCCACAATAGCCCATCGAGCAGCCAAAGCGTCCGCAGAGTTCCTCTTCTTGTTAACTATATAGGAATGACGAACACTTTGTAGCACCGCCATGCCAGCTCTCCTCTCTCTTCGACCTCCAATGTCGGAAAGCGCCCTGCAGTTGGCCATGTTGGGCAGATCAATCAAAGCATCAAGCACACATGTCTGTGATGAAGACGTGAGGTCTTTGAAATAGGAATGGAAGATTGCATGGGCACGACGATGTGCCCCTGACTTTGATAGTTCTTTCCTATCCACACGAAGGGCGCCCAAAGGAGGGGGGGTGGATTCTTGTAGAAGAGAGGACTCAAGAAGGGCGGGTTCATGTGGATTATCTAAACTAAGGGGTAGTGGGGGGGAAGAGGGCGAAGGGAGAGGAAGTGGAAGAGGAGGAGCAAGGCTTGGATCATCGCCAAACGGAAGGTGTTGCTCGTTGACGTGCTCTCCACTCTCTCTTTCTCTCACGAGCTACCCTTCTCCTCTCCTCCTCTTGAACTTGGTGGATGGGGGGGAGTCTAGTCCTATCACGTTTCCGACTCCTACGACTTGGAGAACCCATTCTCAAGGAAGCTAAGAGAGAAAATATTATAAAGGCTCAATGATGGGATAGTACTAGAGATAAGTGTGGGATAGTACTAGAGATGTGTGATTATATAGGAAAAATAGGTTATCCACTTCAAATCTCATTGGATTTCCTATCTAAGATTGATTGGATAACTAAGATAAACATAAAGATAATTAAAGATAAACTATTATCCACTTAAAAATTAATATTATTTATAATATTTATTAACAAGTCTAAATATTTATCATTACTAGATATATAAATATATCTTTAAAGATATCTTTTATTTTATAATTATATAACTGCTTTTTTTAAATAAAGTATTTTTTTCAAATTTTATTCAAAGGTTTATTCTACATAAAAAAAATTTAAGAAATATAAAATTAAAAAATTTATTTTTTTAAAAATTAATAATATGATCTTTAATAATATTTTTATTGATCCAATCCCAAAATATAATCCTTTAAAATTAGTGATTTTAAATTCTTTTATTTAATAAGTTACATATATTTTATTATTTAAATTTCTATTTTCTATTTCTCTAAATTACTAAATTAACTTTTCCAAAAATATGTTTTTGAAAAAAGAGGGGAGGTGGGAAGGAGATGCCACGTGTCACAAGCGTGCATGACACGTGGCATTCTCTTGACATGTGGCACTATTATGGTTGATGTGGCAATTCCATGATGTGGCATGCTATGTCACCATGTGCGAGGGGGCATGCAAAGGTGGCAAGATGATGTGGCATTAATGATGACTAGGATGATGAGGTGGGGAGTCAACTAGGTTGACCATGTTGACATGGAGGGTGGAGGTGGCAAGCTGAGGTGGCAAGCTGCTTATGTGGATCCTCTCGATGCTCACGTGGACATAAAGTGGCATGCATATATAAGGTTTGTGCCTACCGAAGCCTCACACATGGAATGAAACCTAAGCTGTGAAGTTTACCAAGCCTAGATTTCCAAACCTAACTAGGATTGGTTTTAGACTTGAAAAGGGGAGAGTGGACACAATATGGGAATTTTCACTTGGGAGGATTGAAAATGGACCTTCCCATACTCAAATCAAGCCAAATTTTTTTAATAAATTCATGGCAACAAGAGTATTGATCCCTTGAGTTTTTAGATTGAAAGATTCAATATTTAATTTTCTAGAATTAAATTACTATTGATTTAATGGACCTCTGACAGTCATAATAAATTTTCCAAAGTAAATCTACAAAAATCAAACCGTTAGATTTGTAATTTTACCTTATACCCACATTATACTAATCTTTCCCAATCTAATCATCACTAGATCCATACAATTTGAGCATTTTAAATGGTAGATGTGGTGGGAGGATAAAATAGTATGTTTTTTAACAATTCTAATATCTTTTAAATAATATAGAAAATAGTAGAACACATCAAAAATTACTCGATAAATCAAGTTAAGCTCTATGTTATTTGTATTTGTGATATGCAAAGTGGGAACATCATATGAGTAATAATGTAAAAGTTATAGGCAATTTACTCACATTCACTATACCTGTCTAAACCTAGGACAGGGCCTGTATACAAACTTGGTTCCCAAAGAAAAGGGGATTTGCAATTATTGGATATTCGATCAGATTATAGTTTTAGGTGCCCAACTTTGCATATGATGTTTCATTAGAAGACCTTGAAGTGAAACTCCTTGGCTAACTATGAGAGATTGGCTATTCTTCTTGAAAAAATGCCTGTTTTCCAGCTAAAGCCAAGGGCGCCCACGACATGAAACTAGATAACCTCATCTTGCAACCACCCGTCTTTGGTGCGTTACATGAAAGAATCCAATAACCCCGTGCATGAATGTGCTTTGAATTAGCGATGGTGTGAGATTTGTAAATCTTCTACCCATAATACGAAAGATTGCCATTATAATGGTCTAACTCAGAAGGCCGACAGAGGTGGCTGGCATGGTATAGATGTTAAGAAAATGTGGTGCTATGCTAGATCAAGATATGTGGAGGAGAGAGACTCACAAAATACAAGAACACATCTTGTTTATTAAGTTGCTTATGAATACAACTTGGCCTTTTCTCACACAATAATGCCGTCTAGCTTCACCCTTAAATAGATGAGCTAGTGGACCGTAAGTCCATTCAAACACACACCCTTCTCCTACCCTTTTACATGACCTTACTCTTTTAATACCCTCCCTCAGTACCAACTATGAAAGAATTGGAATAGGTGGTATTGGACATAGGTTGCCTTTATAACATTAGGCGTACAAGGTTAGGAATATAGGTGTTGTTACATTGAGATTTAAAATAAGTGCTCAAAGTAGGTAGAGGTTGATACAAAGTTAGCCTCTGACTCTTTGTTAGGACATTTAGAAGTGATATGTCTCGTTTGTTCACTTGTTACATTTCATCTTGTTGGGATATTTGATCCAACAATTATTTGCAGAATGACCTACCTTTTTGCAATGGGTACACTTTGCTCACTTGATGTGACAAAGCTTGTTCGATATTCAATGGAGTCAATGCATTTGAAGATTCAGCTCCTCCCTTTGGCCTCTTTTCTTCATCAAGACAAGATTGAATGACTCCTTCAACGGTGGGATTAGGTATGTTCTTCAAGGTGGTGACTAAGGTGGGGTACACCTTCTTGACTGCTTTTAGCAAAATAGCACTTCATCATCTTCATCCATTCTCGCATTCACTGATGCAAGTTGAGCCACAAGGCCCTTCAAGTGAGAGATAAAGGCTCCAATGCCGTCTCCCTCTTTGAGCTCCAAGCTAAAAAATTCAATTTTAAGTGAGATCTTGGAATTCTTACCACGAGCTCCATAGAGCTTGTCAAGCTCATCCCCTTTCTCCTTTGTAGTCGGAAGCTGGTCCACATATTGAATAAGAGCCCCATCAAGATGAAGCATAATGATGGCTTGTGCCCTCTCATCATCTTCAATATCTTCAGCCTTAGTTTGATCAATAACCTTAGTGCCGGAGATGAATTGCCAAAAACCTTTGGACATCATCTTGTACTTGACAAGAACTTGCCAAGTATGGAAGCCCTCTCCTGAGAACTTCTTAATTTGGGTGTTTTCCTTTGACATTGGGTACTGAAAAGAGATTACAAGAGGGTAATGGGCTGATTTATGAAAAAGAAAATCAAAAAATTTGTGATGTTTTGGCTTAAGTAGAAAGAGAAAGGCTTAAGAGAGTGCAACAACCCTTAATCAAGCCAAGGATGTTGCATAAAAAGGGAGATTAAGATGGTGAAGCTTATGATTTAGCACTTGGGGTTTGTGCCCAACCACTAATTCTAATGGTGGTGGAGAGAGCTTCATTAGTGTCAAGGAACACTTTCTTTGGTGATTAAGATCACCATTAGTGTTTAGCAACACTATTAGTGCTTAAGAGCACATTTTTAGCATCAAATGACACTTGTATTGGTGATTAAATTCACCATTAGTGTTTAAGAACACACTTAGTGTTTAGAAACACTCTGAAATGGCTCCCTTTTGTTGGATTAGTAGTATCATTAGTGTTAATCAACACTATTAGTGTTTATGAACACTATTATCAAGCTCTTGAGTGAGCAAGCTTTCATGGAGAAAATCAATATAGCCACCTGGTCTTTTGCCTCCCACAATCGTTTCACGTAGTCATTGGGGCTGAAACTTTCGGTAGTAGGCCCTTGGGTCATGGGCTTTAAAAGCCCCAAGCTCACATTGCCCACAGTCGCCTACACACGACGACGGCGAATGAGCTGTACGACAGCAGAGCGATGCAGAAAAAGTGCTCCGGCCTGCTCAGGGTGCAATGGTGCGGCAGAGAGAGGAGAAAACCAACAATTGGCAGTACGAAGATGAACGCCCGGGGGTCTTCTACAACTTCTTAGTTGAAGCCAAGATATGGCCTCATCGGAGCATGTTTGGTCCCCATCGGAGCATGTTTGGGTGCGATGGTATGGGGAAGGCCCGGATTTTCCATGGCCTCTTAAGCACCAAGAGACTTGAAAAATCCGGACTGGGCGCTAATTGCCAATCCAAACATGCTCTGATTGTGACCAAACTTTGCAAGCATGCAGGGGGGACCCACCCCCACATGCTTGCAAAGTTTGGTCCCCATCGGAGCATGTTTGGGTACGATGGTATGGGGAAGGCCCAGATTTTCCATGGCCTCTTAAGCACCAAGAGACTTCAAAAACCCGCACTGGGCGCTAATTACCAATCCAAACATGCTCCGATGGGGACCAAACTTTGCAAGAATGTGGGGGGGACCCACCCCCACATGCTTGCAAAGTTTGGTTCCTATCGGAGCATGTTTGGGTACGATGGTATGGGGAAGGCCCGGATTTTCCATGGCCTCTTAAGCACCAAGAGACTTGAAAAATCCGGACTGGGCGCTAATTGCCAATCCAAACATGCTCTGATTGTGACCAAACTTTGCAAGCATGTGGGGAGGACCCACCCCCACATGCTTGCAAAGTTTGGTCCCCATCGGAGCATGTTTGGGTACGATGGTATGGGGAAGGCCTGGATTTTCCATGGCCTCTTGAGCACCAAGAGACTTGAAAAATTCGGACTGGGCGCTAATTACCAATCCAAACATGCTCCGATTGTTACCAAACTTTGCAAGCATGTGGGAGTGACCCACCCCCACATGCTTGCAAAGTTTGGTCCCCATTGGAGCATGTTCGGGTGCGATGGTATGGGGAAGGCCCGGATTTTCCATGGCCTCTTAAGCACCAAGAGACTTGAAAAATCCGGACTGGGCGCTAATTGCCAATCTAAACATGCTCTGATTGTGACCAAACTTTGCAAGCATGTGGGGGGGACCCACCCCCACATGCTTGCAAAGTTTGGTTCCCATCGGAGCATGTTTGGGTACGATGGTATGGGGAAGGCCTGGATTTTCCATGGCCTCTTAAGCACCAAGAGACTTCAAAAACCCGCACTGGGCGCTAATTACCAATCCAAACATGCTCCGATGGGGACCAAACTTTGCAAGCATGTGGGGGGGACCCACCTTCACATGCTTGCAAAGTTTGGTCCCTATTGGAGCATGTTTGGGTACGATGGTATGGGGAAGGCCCGGATTTTCCATGGCCTCTTAAGCACCAAGAGACTTGAAAAATCCGGACTGGGCGCTAATTGCCAATCCAAACATGCTCTGATTGTGACCAAACTTTGCAAGCATGTGGGGGGGACCCACCTTCACATGATTGCAAAGTTTGGTCCCCATCGGAGCATGTTTGAGTACGATGGTATGGGGAAGGCCTGGATTTTCCATGGCCTCTTGAGCACCAAGAGACTTGAAAAAACCGGACTGGGCGCTAATTACCAATCTAAACATGCTCTGATTATGACCAAACTTTGCAAGCATGTGGGGGGGACCCACGCCCACATGCTTGCAAAGTTTGGTCCCCATCGGAGCATGTTTGGGTACGATGGTATGGGGAAGGCCCGGATTTTCCATGGCCTCTTAAGCACCAAGAGACTTGAAAAACCCGCACTGGGCGCTAATTACCAATCCAAACATGCTCTGATTGTGACCAAACTTTGCAAGCATGTGGGGGGGACCCACCCCCACATGCTTGCAAAGTTTGGTCCCCATCGGAGCATGTTTGGGTACGATGGTATGAGGAAGGCCTGGATTTTCCATGGCCTCTTGAGCACCAAGAGACTTGAAAAAACCGGACTGGGCGCTAATTACCAATCCAAACATGCTCTGATTGTGACCAAACTTTGCAAGCATGTGGGGGTGGGTCCCCTCCCCATGCTTGCAAAGTTTGGTCCCCATCAGAGCATGTTTGGGTACGATGGCATGGAGATTTTCAACAAACAATATGATAGCCAAAGTGTTAAAAAATATAATAAAATCAAGAACATCAACTAAAATGTAATGATACTCAATAATGAGAAAACTCATAATGATATAAACATCAAATAAGTACATCAGAATGAAAATGAGCTACCCCAGCTAGTCTGAGGTTAGTCACTGCCCAAAAATCTAAGTACAATGTAAGTGAGCTAACCCAGCTAGTCTGAGTTTAGTCACTATCAAGATAGAGATCTAGTCAGCAGCACCCTCTCTAGCTCTCAACTGCTCTAGAATGCTCTCATGGTCATCCACTCGAAGCCAAAAACGAGGGTGAGAACTGTGTTTTCGGCTCTGTACTCGAACAAGAGTGAGCCTGGTAGCAACCACTAGATGAGAGAACTGAAATGCCTCTAACTCCCACTTCCACTGCTGGAACTCAAGACTCCCCCGATGAAGTCGAATCTGCTGGTAGAACCGGCCTGCCACAATCATGCTATGGGCGTCATAAGAAAACCCATGATCATCCACTGTATCGTGGTCAAGCATGCACTTTGGCCTAGTGCAACTCATCAGATAGTAGTCTACTCCCTCGCTATTTCCCTCACTGGCAATAACAGCAAATACATCACCCTCCTGTAGCAAATCTGTCAGGTCATCATAACTGACCATGAACGCAGGACCTGTGCGCTCATCAAACACCACTAGATGTGAAGGATGCTCGGGGAGAGGAATGTCTGTATCCATGCATCTGCCCATCCTCTCGAGGCACAATGTGACCAATCGCCATCCATACATGCTCCACAGAAGCATGCAAACCGTCGTGTGTAAATCGTGGGGGCCGCCATGCACATGCTCCTGATGGAATGTAAGCCCAAGGTGCCAGGTACTGTGTCACAATCATGGGAGGCTCTACGGTCAATCATGCCACCATCCACATGCCAAAAAAATCTCCTGACAATCCGAGCATCACGTTTGGGGTACGATGATGCTGCACTCCCACACAAATGTTGGGAGCACCACTCGACTACGTGGCCCACATCTCTGAACCGCTGAGCATCCTGTCGCGCAGCTGATGATGCCTCAAGGCACGTTTCACACACGCGCCCGCACCATCATGCTCACCCTTCCCGTGACCAGTCTCAAAGAATGACCAAATCACTGGGATACTAGACTGCACATGCCACCTATAAATCCATAAAAGATAGTCTTAGTTATTGTTTTCTTTAAGATGTTCTAGTGAATTTAGTTTAATTGTAAATGTAAGAAAGCCATAAGTACTACCTGTAGAGCCAATAGAATTGACGTGATGACTTGAACTGTGCGCCACAACCATCTGACCAAACCCATCGCTGGACATGTCTGATCCCACAATCTCCTAAAAAATCGTCATGGAGACGAAAATAGTGTTGCACAAAATGTGCATCATGTGAACGATCATCACTGATATAGAAATGATACTCTCGAATAATGACACGGGTCTCGGGGGTACTCGCTATCCCATCTACATGAGCCTCTGCATGTCGATAGCTAATGTGGACCAAAATAGCAACCTGGTGAGGTAAGCAATACATACGTTTAGGACACAAAAAATCAATTAAGTAATGTAGCTCAAACATAAAACAAATATTACAAAATATAACCATTACCTACTCTGAGAAGTAATACTCAGATTGTATCTCCTGAAAAGGTGTGAAAGTGTAGTTCTCTACAAAATCAATCACAGAGACGACCACACCAATAGGAAACTCTGCTAGGCATGCTCGGAACTGATGATCCTGCCACTTGGCACAATGACTGTGCCGTATGTAGGGGTAGATCTGCTCCCTAAATGTGGCTGTGAAGTGACAACGTGGTGTATTTTTGTCCACGAGCTGCAACTTCCTGGACTGTCCACCACTCTGGAGCTGGTGTGTCACATACTCATAACGTTGCCATGCCACTATCTCTTGGTCACTTGCATCAAGATCTACCATCTGTAGATGTGCAAGTGAACCACATGATGTGCAATTGCTCTCCACACAAGGCATCCTGTGGAACTGGGCATCCTCCGTGCGTGCACACAAAAGAGAGTGGATGAAATCACGTGGACTACGAGGCAACTCTCTATGCCCACTAAGAGAAAGGAACACATCATAAAAAAGTTTGAACTCAACATGGTAGCGACAACAACATCTGTCACGCTGACGTGAGTACCTCACAAACCAAGGCTTACACCCCTCAAATGACCTTTGCCCAATTTTAAGCTCTGGATACGAAGCCACAAACTGAGAATACAACTCAGTTTGGGTCATTTCAAGAAAGCAAGCACCGTGCTCAATGAACACTCCTCTTGTCACTCTCTTATGCAAAGCTTTCTTGAAAACTGGCGATGCACAACAATTCTCCTCCCAAAAACTTTCTATCAAGGTTCTAGTGGTTTCATCTAGTAGGCGATCATGCCTAGCTACACGACCACTACTCGCCCACATAGCACCAATGTAAGATCCCTGTTCCCACCGAGCAACGGATTCGGGGTACTGGCAGTGGAAGTAGCGCTTCTCGCGCGGGACAGGGGTCCCACACTCGGGGCCTCGCCCACGGATATCCGGATAAGAGACTAATCCGTCGGTTGTTCCAAAACCGAACCCGGAAAAACTTCCTTTACCGGAAAGCACGGGCGATTCCACCAGGATAACTTTTTACTCTAACGTAGTCAAGATCATTTCTGATCGAGATGATCCGATTACATCTATAAGATACTTAGTCAGTTCAAGGAAGAAACTTGCACTTGGATCATTGGGATCAACGCTTTTTTCCCCATTCAAGAGGCACAGCCGTTGATTCCTATCCATAGAACAGTTACTGTCCGGGATTTATTTTTTTTTCTATCGTAAAAACAAAAGTTTGAGTCTCGATTTACGGATCCATCAGTCTAGCCTAACCCCATCCAATCCCATGGGTTAGCCAACCGCCCAACCACTGTAGTGATGGGATCCAATTAAAAATTTGGTTAGGTTTTGTCCCGGGTACCAAGGAAAAGAGTTCCAAGGCCCCCTAGCCGGATGTTCATGCAAAATAAAACTAGTCACACCACTCACACACCCAATATGAAATTGCCTTTTTCAACCAGATTCAACCAGTTTAAAACAATCCTTTAATAAAACCATAGTATCATTGATCACCATCTTCCAATTTATCCAATTGATTCTTAATTTCCCATCATTCCTTCATCAGAGTATCTATGGCATCATTGGCAACTAGAACGCTCAGGAGCCGTTTCGATAGTTCCTAGCCCATAATACTTGGCAATATAATCACTTAACAAGATGGACTCTCGTTGAAGATCAGCAAGATCAACCAACAGATCCATATAAGGAGCCATGGACTCATCCATTGAAGACCAGCAAGGTCAATCAACCAGATCCATGCTCGATTTCAGAAAACAACTCCAACTCTGTTCCAATATCTTCCTCGACGCACGCGTGGGTATCCTAGGCGACCCAGAGCCCGAGCACCGTATGGTCAGCACCCTCTAGGATCCTTCGCAGGTAACCTAGCGCTTCACGCATAGGCCGCTTCCTTGGCCCCTCATCCACCGTACCGGAAGCTCACCATTTTAATCGCACCGAGGCTGGTCAAGACCTCGGCCGACCTTGCTACGCGAGACGTCCTTCATTGACTCCCCGTCAGCAGTTGCAACTTTCTCATCACGACCTTAATCACAAGACGGTCAAAATGCTCCCCCCAGCATTCTTGACATAAAACAATCATTTACAAACAGCATTTACAAACAGCATTTACAAACAGTTTACAATACAATTTCTATTTTAACTTTCATTTTTCCACATTATCCCTCCTCAATCTACATTACTTATTCCATATTCCATTTATATGTATACTCATCCCATCACATCATTTCCATCTCATCACTTCAGATTCCCTCACATCACAATCGTATATTCACATCCATTCATCCACAACTATATGCGTACATTCACATCTACCTCCATACATCTACATCTACATGCATACATCCACTCCACATTCACATCCACATCTATACATCTACATCTACATGCATACATCCACCTCTACATCCACATCTACGTCTATACACCTACATCTACATGCATACATCCACATCTCCATTCACATCTACATCTATACATCTACATCTACATGCATACATCCACATCTCCATTCCCATCTACATCTATACATCTACATCTACATGTATACATCCACATCTCTATTCACATCTACATCTATACATCTACATCTACATGTATACATCCACATCTCTATTCTCTCCTACACTTATACATCTACATCTACATGCATCCACCCACCTCCACATCCACATCTACATCTATACATCTACATCTACACGCATACATCCACCTCCACATTCACACTCACATCCATACCTCTACATCTACATGCAAACATCCATATCTCCATGCATAATAATATTCTTTTAATTAATCTAGGATGATAGTTCCTAGGATATGGTAGGAAGTCCTCTTTTTATGCTTTGAATGAATTTATTTTATGCGTGATTTCTATAAAAATTTTGCCATAGCTCCGCTACTATGACTGATAAATCTCAATTTTTTTTCTAAGGGATAAAGCTTATCATTAAGGAAATAATTAGAATGGTCTCTAATTGGGTCATCAATCCATAATGGATTGAATCATCAATGTGCATAAACTAAAAGCATAGCAAAAAGCCATTAATTTGGCCTCAAGCATAGCTTGATTAAGGAAAAGCTTTATGAAAAGCTTCATTTGGATTGAGAATGAGTCATGGGTATGACCATTTCTTGAGTGAGAGAGAGAAATTACATAAAAACCATTAGAATTTAAACATAAATGGAAATTAACTTCTATAGCATTTATTAAATTATGTAACTCTTCACTACTATTCACCAATTAACTTCATAGCATTTAAAAAACCATACCAATTAAACTTCTCAAGCTTGAGAGGGGTTGAGAAGAGAGAATCATTGAGAAATTATAGAAAAGATCAAAATTCAATATACTTACCTTATGATTTGCTTGATTCTTTATTCACGGTAGAGGCCCCCAACCAATCAATTGGTTTAGTATGTTGATGGAGCCACCAATGGGGATTGAAGAAAGAGAGAAGTATCAAAAACTAGTGAATTATTAAAGAATTCACAGTTCTTGGCTTAGGTAGAGTAGAGTAACAATGCATAAGACATTCTATATTTTGGCTTAGGTGGAGTAGAGTAACAAAGCATAAGACACTATATTTTTTTGGCTTAGGTGGAGCAGAGTAACAAGGCATAAGACACTATCTATTTTGGCTTAGGAGGAGTAGAGTAACAAGGCATAAGACACTATATATTTTTCAACAAGGGGAGGCTTCTATTTATAGGAAAATTTGAGCTCCTAACCAAACAAACTGATTCTAGAATTTTCTAAGTCAGTTTGGTCACTTTTTGACCATTTTTAGGTCAGTTAAGCAAACTTTCTGGGACTAGACTTGAATGAGGAGAGAGGAGAGATGAAATATCTTAATTTTTATGAGTTTAAAACTCATTCAAGCATGTGAAATATGCACCTCCTTTAAAGAATTCCCCTTCCTTACATATGTGTCATAATGGAGTCATTTTAATATTGCTCATAGTTTTTTTTACTAATAAGCCTTGTACATTTTCAACTCTTCATCTTATGTGAGCATTTAAGGGACTCCCCTTCCTTACATATGTGTCATAATAAAATCATTATTCCCAAAATATCTCATATTTTTAATATTGCTCATAGTTTTTTATTAATAACCCTTGTACATTTTCAACTCTTCATCTTATGTGAAATATGCACCTCCTTTAAAGAACTCTCCTTCCTTACATATGTGTCATAATGGAATCATTTTAATATTGCTCATAGTTTTTTACTAATAAACCTTGTACATTTTCAACTCTTCATCTTATGTGAGCATTTAAGGGACTCCCCTTCCTTACATATGTGTCATAATAAAATCATTATTCCCAAAATATCTCATATTTTTAATATTGCTCATAGTTTTTTACTAATAAACCTTGTACATTTTCAACTCTTCATCTTATGTGAAATATGCACCTCCTTTAAAGAACTCCCCTTCCTTACATATGTGTTTATTTACTAATAAACCTTGTACATTTTCAACTCTTCATCTTATGTGAAATATGCACCTCCTTTAAAGAACTCCCCTTCCTTACATATGTGTTTATTTACCAATAAACCTTGTACATTTTCAACTCTTCATCTTATGTGAGCATTTACTCATTTTTGGGTATCTTCTTTTACAATTTGGATTTATCTCCTCCCTACACATGGATTGATGCTATTGGCCCATAGGAACCTTAATTGGACCATAATCCAAAGATTTATGAAAATCTAGACCCTTAGACTAAGGTTCTTTATACCTATTTCTAATTAATTCCAATTGCACATTGGAAAATTCTTTTTAAATTTCTGTTTCAGGGGAACTCATCTGAATTATAAGAGATATTTTTCTATCCAAAAATATTCAAAATCTGAATATTCTCTCTCTAGAATAATTTTCTCTCTCTAAGCTAAAACAGCCACAAACAAGATCTCTTATATTTTAGAAAAGGAATTGATTACAGGGGAATATACTAGACATCAAAAAGGGGATTGGGGGAGGAATCTTACATTCTACCCCACTTAAAAAACGCGAGATGTCCTCATCTCGCAACTTGGAATAATTTCGCAAGATGCACGAATATGAGACTTAGAGAAAAATTTTAATCACGATTAACCACCAAGAAAAGTCTTAAAGAGAGCAAGATTCAAAATAAGAACAAGATTTAAATTTTATTCATTCACGGGACTTATACAGTAAAGATAGAAGAACTCTTTACACTTCCATAAGCCCGTCCATCATATGGTCACAAAAGCAGTCTTCACAAGCTGCACAAGTATAGGGTAACTCATCTATGGGAATGATTCTGCTGGTTATTGCCGCACCTATCTCAGTGGTATGAGGTGATCTAACAAAAGGACCTCTGAGAGGCAAGCCAAAAACGGGGTAAAGGCATATCTTCTCATGAGGAAGAAAACATGTCAGTAAGAAGACCCGCTCAGAATACCCAAGATGCCTTGATCTCATGACACAGTAGTATCGGGGACCCAAACCCAAAGCTTCAATAACCATGGCCAAGCGGACATTGTTACGAAAGTGTTGCTGACCCCAGGGTGTTACCCTAGTTATGTTTTGATAGGTCCGCCATTTGGTCTGCGCTACAGAAGTTCCTAGGTGAGGAAAAAGTGAGCGCTCATACTGTTCTATAAAGTCTTTCTTCACAGACTCTCTTACGTTTTTAAGGTGAGAAATCATCAGGGATAAAACTAATTCCTGTTGCCAAGCCATGAAGGAGATTAAGAAAGAAAGGAGATTGATGAGAGTAAGATTACTGTGAGTGACAAGTAAAAGTTACGACTTATATAAAGGAAGGAGCTAGCGTAACCTAGAAGCCAACGGTAACTTGCCACTGAAGTTTTACCGTCTTTCCATGATTTGGGTTTGGCACATTTTTCTATAGAAGGCATTAAGAATTTTGAGATGAGGAGATAAAAGAAACTTGTAGGCTAAGTCACCTACTTTCATTGAATTCAGATATAAGGATCACAATATCTGGGGGATAACTTCTTATACTCCCCAAGAGATAAAGAACTTGTTTTGGGCCGTACTCGAATGAAAACCAAAACCTTGGTATCCAAAACACCGATTCTCACTTCTAAACTCATTGTTCTAAATCCTTAAAACAGGTGGGACTCCTGAGAGTATTCTAGGGAAAGGGTCTTCCTTTTTTTAAACAGAAACTTTCTTTTATTTTAGAGAGGGAATAATTATAAGATCAGAAAGGGAGATTTTTACTCTTGTATACCTCGAAGGCTGGGGAGGAATCTTACATCCTACCCCACTTAAAAAGTGCGAGATGTCCTCATCTTGCAAGGTAGAGGATAACTCTTCTTCTTAAGATCCAATTTTTATTCTGGGGTTGCTTATATTCTGGTCAACCCAAGAGAACACTGGGATAAATATCCCTTATATAGAACTCATCATTAAATAACAATTCATTTTACATAATAATGGTCCATTAGACCGAAAAATTTCCTTCGGAACATTCCTCCACGGAAACTTCAGTCAAGCAAGTTCTCAATTTGACATCCCTTAACTTGATCTACCGGTCAAGTATTAATAGCAACAATCTGACAGCACAACCCACTAATCTCATAGTGATTTGCTGAATTCATTATCATCATTCTAGTTATGAATATCATCACAGGGACTCGTCCCATTCCCCCTCATTGTGGTTTCATTATATTTCAACTAATTTTTAAAAATCAACATTTTTCAATCAGCATTTTCAATCAGAATCCAAATCAATTCATTCATTCTCAAACAGAATTAAAAATCATATCAATCACATTCGAAATCATCATCTAGATAGCATTAACGCTTATAATTTCAAGTCTTAGATTTACTCGTATATACTGTCAGTAAAGAGCTGCAGTATACTCTCGGTATATACAGGTAGTCACGGCCCTTGGAATTATAAGGTAAATACTGTCATGTCTAGGCCTCAAGCAAGTCATCAGGGATTCTATATAATTGTGGTACTTCTATCTGAAGACCCAATTACCAAATTACGAGTTTCAGTTTGAATATCAAATTGTATGAATTATCTCACACAATTATAACCTTTTTGTGTTTCTTGATAAATTTTTGATATATTGGTCTTCTCAGTTGATCTTTATTAACCAAATGCTCTGATACCAACTGTATGATCCCTGTTCCCACCGAGTAACGGATTCGGGGTACTGGCAGCGGAAGTAGCGCTTCTCGCGCGGGACAGGGGTCCCACACTCGGGGCCTCGCCCACGGATATCCGGATAAGAGACTAATCCGTCGGTTGTTCCAAAACCGAACCCGGAAAAACTTCCTTTACCGGAAAGCACGGGCGATTCCACCAGGATAACTTTTTACTCTAACGTAGTCAAGATCATTTCTGATCGAGATGATCCGATTACATCTATAAGATACTTAGTCAGTTCAAGGAAGAAACTTGCACTTGGATCATTGGGATCAACGCTTTTTTCCCCATTCAAGAGGCACAGCCGTTGATTCTTATCCATAGAACAGTTACTGTCCGGGATTTATTTTTTTTTCTATCGTAAAAACAAAAGTTTGAGTCTCGATTTACGGATCCATCAGTCCAGCCTAACCCCATCCAATCCCATGGGTTAGCCAACCGCCCAACCACTGTAGTGATGGGATCCAATTAAAAATTTGGTTAGGTTTTGTCCCGGGTACCAAGGAAAAGAGTTCCAAGGCCCCCTAGCCGGATGTTCATGCAAAATAAAACTAGTCACACCACTCACACACCCAATATGAAATTGCCTTTTTCAACCAGATTCAACCAGTTTAAAACAATCCTTTAATAAAACCATAGTATCATTGATCACCATCTTCCAATTTATCCAATTGATTCTTAATTTCCCATCATTCCTTCATCAGAGTATCTATGGCATCATTGGCAACTAGAACGCTCAGGAGCCGTTTCGATAGTTCCTAGCCCATAATACTTGGCAATATAATCACTTAACAAGATGGACTCTCGTTGAAGATCAGCAAGATCAACCAACAGATCCATATAAGGAGCCATGGACTCATCCATTGAAGACCAGCAAGGTCAATCAACCAGATCCATGCTCGATTTCAGAAAACAACTCCAACTCTGTTCCAATATCTTCCTCGACGCACGCGTGGGTATCCTAGGCGACCCAGAGCCTGAGCACCGTATGGTCAGCACCCTCTAGGATCCTTCGCAGGTAACCTAGCGCTTCACGCATAGGCCGCTTCCTTGGCCCCTCATCCACCGTACCGGAAGCTCACCATTTTAATCGCACCGAGGCTGGTCAAGACCTCGGCCGACCTTGCTACGCGAGACGTCCTTCATTGACTCCCCGTCAGCAGTTGCAACTTTCTCATCACGACCTTAATCACAAGACGGTCAAAATGCTCCCCCCAGCATTCTTGACATAAAACAATCATTTACAAACAGCATTTACAAACAGCATTTACAAACAGTTTACAATACAATTTCTATTTTAACTTTCATTTTTCCACATTATCCCTCCTCAATCTACATTACTTATTCCATATTCCATTTATATGTATACTCATCCCATCACATCATTTCCATCTCATCACTTCAGATTCCCTCACATCACAATCGTATATTCACATCCATTCATCCACAACTATATGCGTACATTCACATCTACCTCCATACATCTACATCTACATGCATACATCCACTCCACATTCACATCCACATCTATACATCTACATCTACATGCATACATCCACCTCTACATCCACATCTACGTCTATACACCTACATCTACATGCATACATCCACATCTCCATTCACATCTACATCTATACATCTACATCTACATGCATACATCCACATCTCCATTCCCATCTACATCTATACATCTACATCTACATGTATACATCCACATCTCTATTCACATCTACATCTATACATATACATCTACATGTATACATCCACATCTCTATTCTCTCCTACACCTATACATCTACATCTACATGCATCCACCCACCTCCACATCCACATCTACATCTATACATCTACATCTACATGCATACATCCACCTCCACATTCACACTCACATCCATACCTCTACATCTACATGCAAACATCCATATCTCCATGCATAATAATATTCTTTTAATTAATCTAGGATGATAGTTCCTAGGATATGGTAGGAAGTCCTCTTTTTATGCTTTGAATGAATTTATTTTATGCGTGATTTCTATAAAAATTTTGCCATAGCTCCGCTACTATGACTGATAAATCTCAATTTTTTTTCTAAGGGATAAAGCTTATCATTAAGGAAATAATTAGAATGGTCTCTAATTGGGTCATCAATCCATAATGGATTGAATCATCAATGTGCATAAACTAAAAGCATAGCAAAAAGCCATTAATTTGGCCTCAAGCATAGCTTGATTAAGGAAAAGCTTTATGAAAAGCTTCATTTGGATTGAGAATGAGTCATGGGTATGACCATTTCTTGAGTGAGAGAGAGAAATTACATAAAAACCATTAGAATTTAAACATAAATGGAAATTAACTTCTATAGCATTTATTAAATTATGTAACTCTTCACTACTATTCACCAATTAACTTCATAGCATTTAAAAAACCATACCAATTAAACTTCTCAAGCTTGAGAGGGGTTGAGAAGAGAGAATCATTGAGAAATTATAGAAAAGATCAAAATTCAATATACTTACCTTATGATTTGCTTGATTCTTTATTCACGGTAGAGGCCCCCAACCAATCAATTGGTTTAGTATGTTGATGGAGCCACCAATGGGGATTGAAGAAAGAGAGAAGTATCAAAAACTAGTGAATTATTAAAGAATTCACAGTTCTTGGCTTAGGTAGAGTAGAGTAACAATGCATAAGACATTCTATATTTTGGCTTAGGTGGAGTAGAGTAACAAAGCATAAGACACTATATTTTTTTGGCTTAGGTGGAGCAGAGTAACAAGGCATAAGACACTATCTATTTTGGCTTAGGAGGAGTAGAGTAACAAGGCATAAGACACTATATATTTTTCAACAAGGGGAGGCTTCTATTTATAGGAAAATTTGAGCTCCTAACCAAACAAACTGATTCTAGAATTTTCTAAGTCAGTTTGGTCACTTTTTGACCATTTTTAGGTCAGTTAAGCAAACTTTCTGGGACTAGACTTGAATGAGGAGAGAGGAGAGATGAAATATCTTAATTTTTATGAGTTTGAAACTCATTCAAGCATGTGAAATATGCACCTCCTTTAAAGAATTCCCCTTCCTTACATATGTGTCATAATGGAGTCATTTTAATATTGCTCATAGTTTTTTTTTACTAATAAGCCTTGTACATTTTCAACTCTTCATCTTATGTGAGCATTTAAGGGACTCCCCTTCCTTACATATGTGTCATAATAAAATCATTATTCCCAAAATATCTCATATTTTTAATATTGCTCATAGTTTTTTATTAATAACCCTTGTACATTTTCAACTCTTCATCTTATGTGAAATATGCACCTCCTTTAAAGAACTCTCCTTCCTTACATATGTGTCATAATGGAATCATTTTAATATTGCTCATAGTTTTTTACTAATAAACCTTGTACATTTTCAACTCTTCATCTTATGTGAGCATTTAAGGGACTCCCCTTCCTTACATATGTGTCATAATAAAATCATTATTCCCAAAATATCTCATATTTTTAATATTGCTCATAGTTTTTTACTAATATACCTTGTACATTTTCAACTCTTCATCTTATGTGAAATATGCACCTCCTTTAAAGAACTCCCCTTCCTTACATATGTGTTTATTTACTAATAAACCTTGTACATTTTCAACTCTTCATCTTATGTGAAATATGCACCTCCTTTAAAGAACTCCCCTTCCTTACATATGTGTTTATTTACCAATAAGCCTTGTACATTTTCAACTCTTCATCTTATGTGAGCATTTACTCATTTTTGGGTATCTTCTTTTACAATTTGGATTTATCTCCTCCCTACACATGGATTGATGCTATTGACCCATAGGAACCTTAATTGGACCATAATCCAAAGATTTATGAAAATCTAGACCCTTAGACTAAGGTTCTTTATACCTATTTCTAATTAATTCCAATTGCACATTGAAAAATTCTTTTTAAATTTCTGTTTCAGGGGAACTCATCTGAATTATAAGAGATATTTTTCTATCCAAAAATATTCAAAATCTGAATATTCTCTCTCTAGAATAATTTTCTCTCTCTAAGCTAAAACAGCCACAAACAAGATCTCTTATATTTTAGAAAAGGAATTGATTACAGGGGAATATACTAGACATCAAAAAGGGGGTTGGGGGAGGAATCTTACATTCTACCCCACTTAAAAAACGCGAGATGTCCTCATCTCGCAACTTGGAATAATTTCGCAAGATGCACGAATATGAGACTTAGAGAAAAATTTTAATCACGATTAACCACCAAGAAAAGTCTTAAAGAGAGCAAGATTCAAAATAAGAACAAGATTTAAATTTTATTCATTCACGGGACTTATACAGTAAAGATAGAAGAACTCTTTACACTTCCATAAGCCCGTCCATCATATGGTCACAAAAGCAGTCTTCACAAGCTGCACAAGTATAGGGTAACTCATCTATGGGAATGATTCTGCTGGTTATTGCCGCACCTATCTCAGTGGTATGAGGTGATCTAACAAAAGGACCTCTGAGAGGCAAGCCAAAAACGGGGTAAAGGCATATCTTCTCATGAGGAAGAAAACATGTCAGTAAGAAGACCCGCTCAGAATACCCAAGATGCCTTGATCTCATGACACAGTAGTATCGGGGACCCAAACCCAAAGCTTCAATAACCATGGCCAAGCGGACATTGTTACGAAAGTGTTGCTGACCCCAGGGTGTTACCCTAGTTATGTTTTGATAGGTCCGCCATTTGGTCTGCGCTACAGAAGTTCCTAGGTGAGGAAAAAGTGAGCGCTCATACTGTTCTATAAAGTCTTTCTTCACAGACTCTCTTGCGTCTTGAAGGTGAGAAATCATCAGGGATAAAACTAATTCCTGTTGCCAAGCCATGAAGGAGATTAAGAAAGAAAGGAGATTGATGGGAGTAAGATTACTGTGAGTGACAAGTAAAAGTTACGACTTATATAAAGGAAGGAGCTAGCGTAACCTAGAAGCCAACGGTAACTTGCCACTGAAGTTTTACCGTCTTTCCATGATTTGGGTTTGGCACATTTTTCTATAGAAGGCATTAAGAATTTTGAGATGAGGAGATAAAAGAAACTTGTAGGCTAAGTCACCTACTTTCATTGAATTCAGATATAAGGATCACAATATCTGGGGGATAACTTCTTATACTCCCCAAGAGATAAAGAACTTCTTTTGGGCCGTACTCGAATGAAAACCAAAACCTTGGTATCCAAAACACCGATTCTCACTTCTAAACTCATTGTTCTAAATCCTTAAAACAGGTGGGACTCCTGAGAGTATTCTAGGGAAAGGGTCTTCCTTTTTTTAAACAGAAACTTTCTTTTATTTTAGAGAGGGAATAATTATAAGATCAGAAAGGGAGATTTTTACTCTTGTATACCTCGAAGGCTGGGGAGGAATCTTACAACCAACCTCATTGGCATCTAAACTTTGTCGCCTAATAGACCCAACTCTAAGTGCGTGTGGTGCTATGGAAAGGATGCGAGATGTGGCACTAACCTTACCCTTCATTTGGGAGCTACTTATGGCTGCCACAATAGCCCGTCGAGCAGCCAAAGCGTCCGCAGAGTTCCTCTTCTTGTTAACTATATAGGAATGACGAACACTTTGTAGCACCGCCATGCCAGCTCTCCTCTCTCTTCGACCTCCAATGTCGGAAAGCGCCCTGCAGTTGGCCATGTTGGGCAGATCAATCAAAGCATCAAGCACACATGCCTGTGATGAAGACGTGAGGTCTTTGAAATAGGAATGGAAGATTGCATGGGCACGACGATGTGCCCCTGACTTTGATAGTTCTTTCCTATCCACACGAAGGGCGCCCAAAGGAGGGGGGGTGGGTTCTTGTAGAAGAGAGGACTCAAGAAGGGCGGGTTCATGTGGATTATCTAAACTAAGGGGTAGTGGGGGGGAAGAGGGCAAAGGGAGAGGAAGTGGAAGAGGAGGAGCAAGGCTTGGATCATCGCCAAACGGAAGGTGTTGCTCGTTGACGTGCTCTCCACTCTCTCTTTCTCTCACGAGCTACCCTTCTCCTCTCCTCCTCTTGAACTTGGTGGATGGGGGGAAGTCTAGTCCTATCACGTTTCCGACTCCTACGACTTGGAGAACCCATTCTCAAGGAAGCTAAGAGAGAAAATATTATAAAGGCTCAATGATGGGATAGTACTAGAGATAAGTGTGGGATAGTACTAGAGATGTGTGATTATATAGGAAAAATAGGTTATCCACTTCAAATCTCATTGGATTTCCTATCTAAGATTGATTGGATAACTAAGATAAACATAAAGATAATTAAAGATAAACTATTATCCACTTAAAAATTAATATTATTTATAATATTTATTAACAAGTCTAAATATTTATCATTACTAGATATATAAATATATCTTTAAAGATATCTTTTATTTTATAATTATATAACTGCTTTTTTTAAATAAAGTATTTTTTTCAAATTTTATTCAAAGGTTTATTCTACATTAAAAAAATTTAAGAAATATAAAATTAAAAAATTTATTTTTTTTAAAATTAATAATATGATCTTTAATAATATTTTTATTGATCCAATCCCAAAATATAATCCTTTAAAATTAGTGATTTTAAATTCTTTTATTTAATAAGTTACATATATTTTATTATTTAAATTTCTATTTTCTATTTCTCTAAATTACTAAATTAACTTTTCCAAAAATATGTTTTTGAAAAAAGAGGGGAGGTGGGAAGGAGATGCCACGTGTCACAAGCGTGCATGACACGTGGCATTCTCTTGACATGTGGCACTATTATGGTTGATGTGGCAATTCCATGATGTGGCATGCTATGTCACCATGTGCGAGGGGGCATGCAAAGGTGGCAAGATGATGTGGCATTAATGATGACTAGGATGATGAGGTGGGGAGTCAACTAGGTTGACCATGTTGACATGGAGGGTGGAGGTGGCAAGCTGAGGTGGCAAGCTGCTTATGTGGATCCTCTCGATGCTCACGTGGACATAAAGTGGCATGCATATATAAGGTTTGTGCCTACCCAAGCCTCACACATGGAATGAAACCTAAGCTGTGAAGTTTACCAAGCCTAGATTTCCAAACCTAACTAGGATTGGTTTTAGACTTGAAAAGGGGAGAGTGGACACAATATGGGAATTTTCACTTGGGAGGATTGAAAATGGACCTTCCCATACTCAAATCAAGCCAAATTTTTTTAATAAATTCATGGCAACAAGAGTATTGATCCCTTGAGTTTTTAGATTGAAAGATTCAATATTTAATTTTCTAGAATTAAATTACTATTGATTTAATGGGCCTCTGACAGTCATAATAAATTTTCCAAAGTAAATCTACAAAAATCAAACCGTTAGATTTGTAATTTTACCTTATACCCACATTATACTAATCTTTCCCAATCTAATCATCACTAGATCCATACAATTTGAGCATTTTAAATGGTAGATGTGGTGGGAGGATAAAATAGTATGTTTTTTAACAATTCTAATATCTTTTAAATAATATAGAAAATAGTAGAACACATCAAAAATTACTCGATAAATCAAGTTAAGCTCTATGTTATTTGTATTTGTGATATGCAAAGTGGGAACATCATATGAGTAATAATGTAAAAGTTATAGGCAATTTACTCACATTCACTATACCTGTCTAAACCTAGGACAGGGCCTGTATACAAACTTGGTTCCCAAAGAAAAGGGGATTTGCAATTATTGGATATTCGATCAGATTATAGTTTTAGGTGCCCAACTTTGCATATGATGTTTCATTAGAAGACCTTGAAGTGAAACTCCTTGGCTAACTATGAGAGATTGGCTATTCTTCTTGAAAAAATGCCTGTTTTCCAGCTAAAGCCAAGGGCGCCCACGACATGAAACTAGATAACCTCATCTTGCAACCACCCGTCTTTGGTGCGTTACATGAAAGAATCCAATAACCCCGTGCATGAATGTGCTTTGAATTAGCGATGGTGTGAGATTTGTAAATCTTCTACCCATAATACGAAAGATTGCCATTATAATGGTCTAACTCAGAAGGCCGACAGAGGTGGCTGGCATGGTATAGATGTTAAGAAAATGTGGTGCTATGCTAGATCAAGATATGTGGAGGAGAGAGACTCACAAAATACAAGAACACATCTTGTTTATTAAGTTGCTTATGAATACAACTTGGCCTTTTCTCACACAATAATGCCGTCTAGCTTCACCCTTAAATAGATGAGCTAGTGGACCGTAAGTCCATTCAAACACACACCCTTCTCCTACCCTTTTATATGACCTTACTCTTTTAATACCCTCCCTCAGTACCAACTATGAAAGAATTGGAATAGGTGGTATTGGACATAGGTTGCCTTTATAACATTAGGCGTACAAGGTTAGGAATATAGGTGTTGTTACATTGAGATTTAAAATAAGTGCTCAAAGTAGGTAGAGGTTGATACAAAGTTAGCCTCTGACTCTTTGTTAGGACATTTAGAAGTGATATGTCTCGTTTGTTCACTTGTTACATTTCATCTTGTTGGGATATTTGATCCAACAATTATTTGCAGAATGACCTACCTTTTTGCAATGGGTACACTTTGCTCACTTGATGTGACAAAGCTTGTTCGATATTCAATGGAGTCAATGCATTTGAAGATTCAGCTCCTCCCTTTGGCCTCTTTTCTTCATCAAGACAAGATTGAATGACTCCTTCAACGGTGGGATTAGGTATGTTCTTCAAGGTGGTGACTAAGGTGGGGTACACCTTCTTGACTGCTTTTAGCAAAATAGCACTTCATCATCTTCATCCATTCTCGCATTCACTGATGCAAGTTGAGCCACAAGGCCCTTCAAGTGAGAGATAAAGGCTCCAATGCCGTCTCCCTCTTTGAGCTCCAAGCTAAAAAATTCAATTTTAAGTGAGATCTTGGAATTCTTACCACGAGCTCCATAGAGCTTGTCAAGCTCATCCCCTTTCTCCTTTGTAGTCGGAAGCTGGTCCACATATTGAATAAGAGCCCCATCAAGATGAAGCATAATGATGGCTTGTGCCCTCTCATCATCTTCAATATCTTCAGCCTTAGTTTGATCAATAACCTTAGTGCCGGAGATGAATTGCCAAAAACCTTTGGACATCATCTTGTACTTGACAAGAACTTGCCAAGTATGGAAGCCCTCTCCTGAGAACTTCTTAATTTGGGTGTTTTCCTTTGACATTGGGTACTGAAAAGAGATTACAAGAGGGTAATGGGCTGATTTATGAAAAAGAAAATCAAAAAATTTGTGATGTTTTGGCTTAAGTAGAAAGAGAAAGGCTTAAGAGAGTGCAACAACCCTTAATCAAGCCAAGGATGTTGCATAAAAAGGGAGATTAAGATGGTGAAGCTTATGATTTAGCACTTGGGGTTTGTGCCCAACCACTAATTCTAATGGTGGTGGAGAGAGCTTCATTAGTGTCAAGGAACACTTTCTTTGGTGATTAAGATCACCATTAGTGTTTAGCAACACTATTAGTGCTTAAGAGCACATTTTTAGCATCAAATGACACTTGTATTGGTGATTAAATTCACCATTAGTGTTTAAGAACACACTTAGTGTTTAGAAACACTCTGAAATGGCTCCCTTTTGTTGGATTAGTAGTATCATTAGTGTTAATCAACACTATTAGTGTTTATGAACACTATTATCAAGCTCTTGAGTGAGCAAGCTTTCATGGAGAAAATCAATATAGCCACCTGGTCTTTTGCCTCCCACAATCGTTTCACGTAGTCATTGGGGCTGAAACTTTCGGTAGTAGGCCCTTGGGTCATGGGCTTTAAAAGCCCCAAGCTCACATTACCCACAGTCGCCTACACACGACGACGGCGAATGAGCTGTACGACAGCAGAGCGATGCAGAAAAAGTGCTCCGGCCTGCTCAGGGTGCAATGGTGCGGCAGAGAGAGGAGAAAACCAACAATTGGCAGTACGAAGATGAACGCCCGGGGGTCTTCTACAACTTCTTAGTTGAAGCCAAGATATGGCCTCCACAAGCAGCTAGACGAAGGCCACTGGCTGCGGGTTCTTCTCCACAAAAAGTGAAATGTGGATAACCTAGTCTACACCAACCAAAATGTGACCTAATCTACCCAAACTCTAGATACCATGTTAAGAAAACGTGGCGCTCATGCTAGATCAAGATATGTGGAGGAGAGAGACTCATAAAATACAAGAACACATCTTGTTTATTAAGTTGCTTATGAATACAACTTGGCCTTTGCTCACACACTAATGCCTTCTAGCTTCACCCTTAAATAGGTGAGCTAGTGGACCATAAGTCCATTCACACACACACCCTTCTCCTACCCTTTTACATGACCTTAGTCTTTTAATAATAGACTTGTAAGATTCCTCCCTCCAGCTTTTGAGGTGTGCAGGTGTAAGAATCTCCCTTTTTGATCTTATAATTATTCCCCTCTCTGAAATAAAAGAAAGATCTTGTTTTGGCCTAGAGAGAGAAAATGTCTAGAGGGAGGTAATTCAAAATTAAGATATTTTTGGATATAAAAATCCTCCTAGTGTCTAAAATTGTTTCCCCTGAAACAGATATTCAAAAAGAAATTTCCAATGTGCAATTGGAATAAATTTAAATCAGGTAAAAAGGACCTTAGCCTAAGGGTCCATATTTTTTAAAATTTCTGAATTACGGTTCCTATGGACCAATTAGATTAATCCAAATGTAGGAAGGAGATAAATGGAAGAATAAAAGAAAATCCCCCAAAAATGAGTAAATGCTCACATAAGATGAAGAGTTGACTAAGGACAAGGTTATTAGTTAAAAAAGAAAAAATATTTAGAAGAAATGATGCATTTTTGACACCTCACTGTGGGGAATTCCCCTGATGAAGGAGGTGCCTATTTCACATGTGTGGTTGAGTTTTAAACTCACAAATAATGAGATATTTTCATCTCTCCTCTCTCCTGCTTCAACTAGATCCAAAAAGTAAGCTAAACTGACCTAAAAATGGTCAAAAATTGGCCAAACTGATCTGGAAAATTCTAGAATCAATTTGCTTGGTTAGAGGCTCACTTTTTCCTATAAATGAAGCCTCCTCATTTGTAAATGGTTAATAGTGTTTTATGCACTATTACTCTACTCCTTCGAGAGCCAAAAACAGTGAATTCATTGATAATTCATTTGTTTTTTACCATTTCCTCTTCAAAAGAATTGGTGGCCACTCTTGTTGCAAACAAGAGTAGATCCGTCAAACCATCAAGCCAAAGGAAAGCTCACAAAACTCCTAGTAAGTTAGAAATTCTACTTTTTCTTATTCTATTTTATGGTTTTCTGATTTTTACTTTTTTAAAATAAAAATGGATGTTATGCCTTGCTGGAAAGGCTTTCCCCCTTCTCTTCATTATTAAATTTAGCCTTTCTTTATCCTAGATGTGTAATCAAATTGATGGAATGAAACTTTTCATATTGTTTACTCTTAATAAAGTGGAAATTGATTAGATTAGAATGATTTAAATCATCTTGGATAATTTCTAGTAAATTTTAGAGTGAAAAATTTGAAAAATGGCCAGCCATACAAAGGAGGTTATGGTAAAATTTTCTTAAATTTGGTGAAGTAAGTTTTATCTTTTTATTATTTCAAAAGAGTAATCCCCATGGCTTGTGTATTCTAAAAGTGTTATTTTTATTCTATGTAAAGAAAAATGCATATTAGAAATATTTTTTTTATAAAAGTGTTATTTTCATTAGAATTAATTTCTATACATAGAAAGATGCATATTGAAAATATTTTGATTATAAAAGTGTTACTTTCATCAAAATTGATTTTTATATATAAATAGTTGCATAAAAGAATTTTCTTATTATAAAAGTGTTACTTTCATTAAAATTGAATTTATGCATAAATAGATGCATAAAAGAATTTTTTTTATTATAAAAGTGTTACTTTCATCAAATATTGATTATATGCATAGAAAGATGCATAAAGAAATTTATTTTTATTTCAAAAGAGTTATTCTCATCAATTTTGATTTTATGCATAGAAATATGCAAAAAGAAAATTATTTTTATTTCAAAAGAGTTATTCTCATCAATTTTGATTTTATGCATAGAAAGATGCATAAAGAAATTTATTTTTATTTCAAAAGAGTTATTCTCATAAAAATTAAATTTATGCATAGAAAGATGCATAAAAGATTTATTTTTATTTCGAAAGTGTTATTCTCCTTAAAATTGAATTTATGCATAAATAGATGCATAAACGGATTTTTATAAAAGTGTTATCTCCCACTGAAGTTGTTCTTATGCATAAATAGATGCGTAAAGAATCTTTATATCAAAAATAAGAATTCTCTTACATTCTATAAATAGATGTGATAAGATGTGATATGAATCAGATAGATGAGAATGGATGTGATGTCATGTGAATCAGGATGTAAATGAATGATATAGAATGTGAATGAATGTGTTAGCATGTGAATCGAGATGTGAATGAATGATATAGGATGTGAATGAATGTGATAGTATGTGAATGGGGATGTGAATGCATGATAAGGGATGTGAATGGATGTGATTTCATGTGAATCAAGATGTAAATGAATGATATAGGATGTGAATGAATGTGTTAGCATGTGAACCGGGATGTGAATGAAATGACTTTTATGTATAGAAAGATCCATAAAGAAATTTTTTTGTTATAAAAGTGTTATTCTTAATAAATTTGAATTCTATGCATAAAGGATAGAAAGATGCATAAAGGAAATGTTTTTATTATAAAAGTGTTATTCTTATTAAATTTGATTTCTATGCATAGAAAGATGCATAAATAAATTTTTTTATTTTGAAAGCATTATTCTTATAAAAATTGATTTTTATGCATAAAAGATGCATAAAGAAATTCTTTTTATTTTAAAAGTGTTATTCCTATTAAGTTTGATTTTATGCATAAATAGATGCATAAAAGGATTTTTTTTATAAAAGTGTTATTCCCATTGAAGTTGATTTTTATGCATAAATATGCATAAAGAATTTTTATATCAAAATTAGAATTCTCTTAAATTCTATGTTTGAATTCTATGAGTATTTGATAAATGAATAATTAAATACTCTAAGAGAGAAATTTCTATCATTTTTTATTCACACAGATTGTAAAAAGAAAATTTAAGAAATCTATCCAAATCGAAATATTCAAATAAATGATTAATTTATTCCTCATTGGAATTCGTAAAAACTAATTTAGAAACCAGTTAAGTGAATATTCAAAGAAAGAAATTTAGTAAAATAGTAACTAAATTACCAAACCTTTTTGAGAAAGATAGTCCAGGAAAAGTCTTATCTAACTCGAACCTTGAATCAGACTATGAGCAAGACCAAACTCTTTCGCTAGTTTCGAGGAGAGAAGGTGTGACCAGTTTAGAAAAATACACTCAAAACTCTCGCGCCAAATCTGAAACTAAGTTTGAGACCCTTCAAACTAATCTGTGGATCAAGGTTATAGAATTCGAGGAATTCTGGTATGAAATTCAAAATTGCAATCAAGAAGTTTTGGGGATACTGATTCAAGAAATACTCCTTGTATTCAAAAGAAAATTAAATTGAAAACTTGCTTAGAAATCCTGTTTTCTTAAAGGACTTACGCAAGAATGCTAGAGGGAGCATTTAGTATATGTTTTTCTAAGGGAAGTTTGGTTGCAATAGCTGGCGGGGAGTGTTCAAAGGACAGCTCACGCGAAAAAGCTTGGTATGGTTGAAAAATGGTGCGCTTTCGCGGTATGATGGGTGAGGGCCAACGAAGCGGTGAGGACACCTAAGGAGGATCCTCGAGGATTCTGACCAAGAGATGCATAGGCTCGCGGTGCCTATGACACCCATGTGTATGTCGTGGAAGATATGTATGATGGACAAAATGATTATTGTAATTTGTTACTAGATCTTGTTGTTGTTGCTGACCACCAGTTAGTCTCAACGGAGAGTCCAGAGTGATACTATTTTTAGAGAAACAAGAGAAACAAGGGACTGGATGGAATTTTTGAGTTATGACATTTGTAACCAATAACTATTTGTCAATGGATTATTTTATACGTTAAAGTTTTAAAGAGGAGTGTGTGTGTATCTGTATTTGAAAGCAAAAGTTAAGAAAGGCATTCAATTATGGGTGGGTGAGTAATTTTCTGGTTCTACCGATTCCAGTGGTTGGGGTGGTGGGGCTAACCCATGGGCCGGATGGGGTTAGGCTGGAATCAGTGGAGTTTTAATAATTAAATTAAAATAAAAGGAATACGCTTAGAATTCGAGTAGTTAAATAAAAACCTGTAGAATTTCTCAAAGGATTAGATCAACGACTGTGCCTGATCTCGGTTAGGAAAAAAGCATTGATTTCTTCAAACTAAGTCATTGATAGTTTTCCTTCTATCTGGTTTATTCAGGTGAAGGATAGTTTAGTCTCTTGACCTCATTAGAAAATTTGTTAAGAAAATCAAAAAGGTGGAATCGTCCCCATTTTTCGGGCAAGGGAAATTTTCCCGGTTTTGGTTCCGGAATGACTACCAGATTAGTCTCGTGCGTTTGGACATTCGAGGGCAAGGCCTCGAGTGGGAAACCCTACCCCGCGCAAGAGGAAGCTACTTCCACTGCTAGCAACCGAGAATCCGATTGCGAGGAGGGGGCAGAGGAGTCTCACAATTATGCACACTCATGTGGATGTATATAGCCATTGTAAACACTACCTACTAGTAGGGGATGCAAAAAGCCCAGCCTTGATGGAAGAATACTTTTCAAAATTTGTGGTCTGCACCTGTTATACTTGAAGCATAAGTTTTTGAGAAGGTTTTCATGTGGAGGATGGCCACTGGATCTTTTCCTCTTGGTCACATGCTCAATGCTAGGCACATGACTATTGGTATTTGTTCTTGGATGTGGATTCAAGTAAGAACACACCAAGCACTGCTTTTGGTTATGCCCTAGGATAGCTAAATTCTAGAAGAAGATCAATGACAATGTCTACAAAGCCTTTCGGTACAAAATTAGTAAAACTCAATAGACTTTTGGTTAATGGAACTTTGTTGGCAGAGGTTCAATGCATTGTGCACTTTCATAGAATTTGATTTTTTTAATCTCATATGGATTATTAGGAATAATAGAGCCTTTGAAGGATTTTGTAGTATCGATAATTTATCTTGGCCATGTGTCAGGCATAAATTCCTACAGGTTATCTTATATTGCCCTCAGAAATTGATTTGTAAGAAACTTTTAGCTTGCTCTCAGAATCACTTTTACCCTTAATGGTTAATAATTCCTTCCTTCATAAGAATTTTTTAAATGGTACCATCTGGTGGAATAGAGTTTGTAGCTTTCATTGTTCTAACTTTGATAAGTGGGACACTTTTTTGTTACAAATTTTGCATTAGGAGTACTAGTAAAAATTTATCCTTCCTTCATGGGATACAAGACTTGGTCGCTTCTAGGGATATGCTGGGAAGCCGTAGAAATTCTAGACCTCTCACTATACTGAGAATTCTAATATGCAACATCAAATTAAAATGGTCCAACATTGTGAAGATGTGAATGCTGAAAGGGCTAAGCTTAATCTTAGGAATTTTGACCTCCTAGATACTCATGTAAATTGTTTTTTCTAAACTTAAAACTAAAAGGAATAGAAATAATCTTTCCTAAACTATTCTCCTTGATGGTGTTGTGCTCACTAGTGGTGTTGACATTGCTATTGCTTGTGTTAACTACTTTAGAAGGGTATTAAAACCTAAACCTATTTTTAATGATGCTTTTCATAAAGGATGTGAATCCTTGCTTTAGCACACTCATGGCTTTGTGGATTCTAGCATTAGTAATAGAATTAACCAACCCTTTGATTCTAATAAATTGCTTTATGCTCTTAATCACCTATGTAATGACAAGACCCCCGAGCTTGATGGTTTATCTAAAGAACTCATTCTTCATCATTGGTAACTTATGAGCTGATCCACTTGGTGGTGTTTTCCTTGAGAAGCTAAAGCGTGGGGTTATCTATCTCATTCCTAAGTAACTCATTTTCTTTGCCTTATCCCATTGAAGACCTATTATTATGCTTGGGATCCTTTACATGATTCTAGTTGAAGCTCTTGCTATTATAGAAGGGCCCATTTTGAGATCTTATATTCACACTTCCTAGTATGGGTTTGTGAGTAGTAGATCCATTATGGACAACATTCTCACTGTTCAAATGGTATGGACTATGCTATGCACACGAAGCAGGATATGGGTATGTTGCAATTTGATTTTGCCAAAGCTTGACATTGTTAGATGGGATTTGATTTTAATAAGGTCATGCTTAAGATGGCGTTCATTCCTCGAATGAATTTGGCCATCAGCTGCTCTTCATCCAAAAGTGGAGAATATTTGAGGATAAGGGCTTTACGAACATCCAGATCTAACTCTTCATCATTGGTAAAAGGATCCGGCTACCTAGCAGCACGGGCCGTGTGCCTCATGATTTTGACAAAACAAGATTTTTGTCAACTTAACTTTGGCATCAGATTGATAATTATTTAATTTTTGAGATTTATTTCTTAAACAATAATTATTCCATCATAATTCTTAAAAACAAGATTCACTCTTATAATTTTATCAACCAATATTCATAATCACGAAAACAATTTGGAATCTCTTGCAAAACATCATTCATTATCAAAAGTTTTTGATATATACATAGAGCTTCTCAGCTCCAAAAGTCACTGCCTCATTCCCGTACGCATAAAAAGGCGATACTGGGATGGAGACATGCTATGATATACACGATTCATGCACTGATAAGGGTGCTGTAAATTCTACTTCTAGGAATAAAGTGGCTTAGAAGTGTAAAAATTCGGCAAGAATTTCTAAACTTCCGGGGCGAATGATTACAGAGTTGGACATAATGAATAACTCCTAGCCTTATCAAGATCATGGCTAGTGAGATATTCTACCTCAGTCTTTGAAGCTGATTTGGTATTGACGGTAATACATCACCCTCTAGAGAACCACATGTGCTGACCTTGCTCTATTACACTGGATCAAGGAAGTATAGATCCTCAAAGTGACGAGCGAGGCTCACTCTGCTTTCTCGGGTTGTAGAAGAGTTGATGAGATTTTTGAAGGCAAAGGTGATCATATCCTAACTCTGGGAAAGTCCAGGAATGCTAGACAGATTTGGGGTATCCATCTAAAAATTCAATTCAATTTATGAGCTTTTAAGTTATCAATTCATCTCAAACATAATCTTAGCAAGTGAAAACATTTTTTTTGCAGATTTACTTTAAAATTTTAGGCAATTTCTGTTGCTATTTCATAAGTTTACAACACTGCTCTAATACGAGCTGTGGGATCCCACTGCCCCCTCCACGCACACCGGATTCCTGATTGATAGCAGCGAAAGTAACTTTCTCTTGTGTGGGGCAAGGTTTCCGAATCAGGGCCTCGAATGTCCAGACATGAGAGTAATCATGTGGTCATTTCAAAATCGAAGCCGAGAAAATTTCCCTTGCCCGAAAAACGGGGACGATTCCACCTTTTTGAATTCCTTAATGAATTTTCTAATGGGGTCAAGAGACTAAACTAACCTTCACCTGATTAAACTAGATAGAAGGAAAAGTATCATAGACTTAACTTGAAGAAATCAATGCTTTTGTTGTTGATCTATTCATTTGAGAAGTCTTCAGGTTATTATTTAACTATTCGAGTTCTAAGCGTATTCCTATTATTGAATCTCATTATTAAAACTCTACTGATTCCAGCCTAACCCATCCGGCAGCCCATGGATTAGCCACCGCCCAACCACGAGAATTGGTAGAACCAGACAATTACTCACCCACCCATAATTGAATGCCATTCTTAACTTTTACTTTCGAATACAAATACACACACACTGCTCTTTAAACATTAACTTATAAAACAATCCACTAACAGATAATTATTGATTACAGATGTCATAACCAAAATTTCCATCCAATCCTTCTTTCTCAAAAAAAAAATAGTATCACTCTGGACTCTCTATTGAGACCAACTGATGAGAAACAATGAGATCTAGTAAACAGATTACAATGATCATTGGTTTATCATACAAATCTTCCACGACATACGCATGGGTGTCCTAGGCACCGCGAGCCCATGCATCGCCTCGTCAGAACCCTCCAGGATCCTCCTTAGGTTCCTGGCACTTCACTCAGGGACCACTTCGTCGGTCCTTGTCCATCGTACCAAAAGTGCACCATTTTAACCGTACCAAGGCTGGTCAAGACCTAGGCAGGCTTTGCCGCGTGAGCTATCCCCTCTTGAACACTACCTGCCGTTGTTGCAACCAAACTTCCCTTAGAAAAACACATACCAAGCATTATGGCGTAAGCCAAACCTTTGAGAAAATAGGGTTTCTATGCAAGTTTTCAGTTTGATTTTCTTTTGAATATAATGAGTATATCTTAAATCAGTATCCCCAAAACTTCATAATCGTAATACTAAATTTCAAAACAAAATTCCTCGAATTCGGTAACCTTGATCCTTAGATCAATTCGAAGGGTCTTAACTTAGTTTTAGATTTGGTGGGAGATTTGAGTGTATATTCCTGAACTGGTCACATCTTCTTTCCTCGAAACTGATAAAAGAGTTTGGTCTTGGTGATAGTCTGATTCTGGATTCGAGTCTGATAAGGTTTCTCATGAACTATCTTTCTTAAAAAGGAGGTGATATTTTAGTCACTATTTTACTGAATTTCATTCATTGAATATTCACTTAACTGATTTCTAAATTAGTCACAAATTCTGATGAGGAATAAATTAATCATTTATCTAAAATTCTGACTTTGATAGATTTTTTGGATTTTTTCTTTGCAATCTGAGTGAATATGAAACGATAGAAATTCCTCTCTCAAAGTATTTACTTATTCACTTATCAAATACTGATAGAAATCAAACATAGAATTAAAGAGAAATCTAATTTTGATATAAAAATTCTTTATGCATAAAATCTAACTTCAATGGAAATAACACTTTTGTATAAAAGAAAATCCTTTTATGCATCTATTTATACACATAAAATCAATTTAATAGGAATAACACTTTTGAAATAAAAATAATTTCTTTATGCATCTTTTTACGCATAGAAATTAAATTTAATGAAAATAAAAATATCCATTATGCATCTTTCCATGCATAGAAATTGAATTCAATGAAAATAACACTTTTATAAAAAAAATTCCATTATGCATTGTAAGATTCCTCCTCAACCTAAATAACAAATAAGCCTCTACTTCAATCCCTTGTAATCATTCTATGTTTCTAAATACAATAAAATATCATTTTTCCTTGTTTGGCCTAGTGAGATAAGAAATTCTAGAGAGTGGTAAATCAATATTGAGATATTTTTGGATAAATAAATTTCCCAAATATCAAAATTTTTTTTCTTGAAATAAAAAATAAAAATAGATTTTCCAAGGTGCAATTGGAATTAATTAAAAAGGATTTAGAAGGCCTTAGCCTAAGGGTCAAGATTTTCTCATAATTTTGGATTAAGGTTCATATGGACCAATAAGATTAATTCAAGTGTTGGAATAAGATAAATCCAAAGAATAAAAGAAAATACCCAAAAATGAGTAAACGCCCACATAAGATGAAGAGTTGACTAAGTACTAGATTTATTAGTTAAAAATTATGAAGTATTAATTAAAAAAATGAGATATTTTGGAGTAATCATTCATTTTTGACACATTGGTAAGGAGAAGAGGGTCCTTCAAGGAGGCACCTATTTCACATGTGTGGATGAGTTTTAAACCAAAAATTAATAGGATATTTTTATCTCTCCTCTCTCCTAAATCAAACCAAATAAAAAAGGGAGCCAAACTGATCAAAAACTTGACCAAATTCAGCCAAACTGAAGCTGGAAATTTCTAGAACTCAGTTGGCGTGAGTGAGTGGCCTCCCTCCCCTATAAATAGACCGTCATTCTTTTGTATTCTCATCTGTGAACTAAACTATGCCGGTATTACTCTAAGATAAGCTTATTTTCTATTATCCTCTAAAAACCCTTTACAAATTGAAGAGATTGGAGCTTCTCTCTCTCTCAATATACCAAACCAACTGATTGGTTGGGGGCCTCTACTTTGATCAAAGCATCAAGCAATCGAGGAGGTAAAATGTGGTTTATGGTCTTTTTTCTTTAATCTCCAAATGTTTCTCTCTTCTCAACCCCTCTAAAGCTTGAGAAGCATTCAATTGAATGGCTTTTGAATACAATTGAAGTTCTTTAATTAATTGTAGTGATAAAACACATAAATTTCCATTTATGCTTAAATTATAATGTTATTTTAAGCATCTCTCTCTCTCCCCAAAAGAATGGTCATTCCTATGACCTATTCTATATTCAAATGAAGCTTGTCATGAAGCAATTCTCTAATCTAAAAGTAATTTCTATGCTTGTCAAATTAGATGCCAAATAAGTGGCTTTTTAATGCTTTTATGCTATTTAATTTATTGAAAAATTCAGAATCAAGTCCATAATTGGATATTGATCCAATTAATGGTTATTCTAATCATAGGGATATTACTAAACTTTATGCTTTCAAATTATTGAGATTAATCAGTAATAGCAGAGCGAGGAGCTATGGTAAAATTTCTGAAAAACTAACACATAAATCATTTTCATTCATAATATGAAAAGAGGACTTCATTCCATATTCTAGGATTAATCATCCTAGATTAATTGAATGATTCTCGTTATAATCATGGAAATTTTAATTTTTATGTTTATACATAAATAGTTAATTAGAGAAAAGAGAAATTTCTAGTAATCCATTTTTATGTTAAAAGAGTAATCCCCATGATAATGGAAATCCATGTATTCGAATGAAGTAAGAGAAAAATTGTGATGCAAAAATAATGTATATTTTATTTAAAAATTAAAGAAAGATTTTAGTTAAATTTATATTTTTGCATAGATAAGTTTAAATGATGAAAGAGGAATTCCCACCATATTGGAATTCAAATATTTAAATGATGAAAGTGTAATTCCTAGTGTAAAGGAATTAATGGAGATTTTTATTTAAATTTTAAGAGAAAATTTAGTTAAATTTATCTTTTTGCATAGATAAGTTTAAATGATGAAAGAGGAATTTCCACCATATTGGAATTCAAATATTTAAATGAGGAAAGTGTAATTACTAGTTTTTATTTAAATTTTAAGAGAAAATTTAGTTAAATTTATCTTTTTACATAGATAAGTTTAAATGATGAAAGAGGAACTCCCACAATATTGGAATTCAAATATTTAAATGAGAAAAGTGAAATTTTTAGCTTAATGGAATTAATAGATATTTTTATGTAATTTTTAAGAAGAATTTTAAATAGATTTAATTTATGATAAAAGAGGAATTCCCATGATAATTGGATTTGTAAGATTCCTCCCACAGCCCCTCAAGATGTCTAATCTCTCCCCCTGTAATCATTTTCCTTGTCACAATAGTAACAGATCTTGTTTTTACCTATTTTGGCTTAGAGAGAGAAAATATTTTAGAGAGAGACTATTCAATTTTTAGATATTTTTGGCTGGAAAAATATCTCTTCTTATTAAAATAAATTCCCCTGAAACAAAAGTTCAAAAAGGATTTCAGAATCTGCATTAGAAATAAATTATAATCTTTTCAAAAGGCCTTAGCCTAAGAGTCAAAAGGCCTTAGCCTAAGAGTCAAGATTTTTTGAAAATTTTAGATTAAGGTTCTGAGGGGCCAATTAGATTCATCCAAATGTAGGAAGGAGAAAAATTGAAGAAATAAAGAAAATCCCCCCAAAAATGAGTAAATACTCACATAAGATGAAGAGTTGACTAAGGACAAGGTTATTAGTTAAAAAAGAAGAGATATTTAGAGGAAATGATGCATTTTTGACACCTCAGTGTGGGGGAATTCCCCTCATGAAGGAGGCGCCCATTTCACATGGGTAAATGAGTTTAAAACTCACAAATAATGGGATATTTTCATCTCTCCTCTCTCTTGTTTCAACTAGAACCAAAAAGTAAGCTAAACTGACCTAAAAATGGTCAAAGTGACCAAACTGATCTCGAAAATTCTAGAATCAGTTTGCTTGGTTAGAGGCTCACTTTTTCCTATAAATAGAAGCCTCACCCTTTGTAAAAGCTTAATAGTGTTTATGCACTGCTACTCTACTCCTCCCGAGAGCCAAGAACATTGAATTCATTTAATAATTCACTTGTTTTTGACTATTTCCTCTACAAAGAATTGGTGGCCACTCTTGATCTAAGCAAGAGTAGAACCTTCAATCTCTCAAGCTAAAGGATAGCTCACAAAACTCCATGTAAGTTAGAAATTCTACTTTTTTCTAATTCGATTCTATGGTTTTATGATTTCTTTCTTCTTTTAAATTGAAATTGGATGTTATACTTTGATGGAAAGGCTTCCCCCTTCTCTTCATTGAATTCAGCCCTTCTTTATCCAAGATGTGTAACCAAATAAATAGAGTTAAACTTTTCGTATTTTTTTCTCTTAAAAAAATGAGAATTGATTAAATTAGAGTGCTAAATTCATCTTGGGGTAAATTCTAAGTAGATTTAGAATGTAAAAATTGAGAAATGCTCAGCCATACAAAGGAGGTTATGGCAAAATTTTCTTAAATTTTGTGAAAATAAGTTTTATCTTTATGTTATTCAAAAAGAGTAATCACCTCCGTTTGTGTATTCTAAAAGTGTTATTTTCATTCTATGCATTTTCATTAGAATTAATTTCTATGCATAGAAAGATGCATATTGGACATGTTTTTATTATAAAAGTGTTACTTTCACCAATATTGATTTTTATGCATAAAGTGATGCATAAAAGAATTTTTTTTATAAAAGTATTACTTTCATCAGAATTTATTTTATGAATAGAAAGATGCATAAAGAATTTATTTTTATTCCAAAAGAGTTATTCTCATTAATTTTGATTTTATGCATAGAAAGATATATAAAGGAATTTATTTTTATTCCAAAAGTGTTATTCTCATTAATTTTGATTTTATGCATAGAAAGATGTATAAAGGAATTTATTCTTATTCCAAAAGAGTCATTCTCATTAATTTTGATTTTATGCATAGAAAGATGCATAAAGGAATTTATTTTTATTCCAAAAGAGTCATTCTCATTAATTTTGATTTTATGCATAGAAAGATGCATAAAGGAATTATTTATTTTTATTCCAAAAGAGTCATTCTCATTAATTTTGATTTTATGCATATAAAGATGCATAAAGGAATTTATTTTTATTCCGAAAGAGTCATTCTCATTAATTTTGACTTTATGCATAGAAAGATGCATGAAGGAATTTATTTTTATTTCAAAAGAGTCATTCTCATTAATTTTGATTTTATGCATAGAAAGATGCATAAAGGATTTATTTCTATTTCAAAAGTGTTATTTTCCTTAAAATCCAATTTATGCATAAATTGATGTATAAAAGGATTTTTATAAAAGTGTTATTCCCACTCAAGTTGATTTTTATAAAAGAATGAATGGATGGATAGATGTGATGTGAATCAAATAAATGAGAATAAATGAATGGATGTGATGTGAATCAGATAAATGTGAATGAATGGATGGATGGATGTGATGTGAATCAGATAAATGTGAATGAATGGATGGATGGATGTGATGTGAATAGATGTAATGAGATGTCATGTGAATCAGGATGTAAATGAATGATATGGGATGGATGTGGATGTATGTGAAAGAATGGATGTGGATGTGTGTGAAGAATGGATGTGGATGTATGTGAAGAATGGAAGTGGATGTATGTGAAAGAATGGATGTGGATGTATGTATGTGAAAGGATGGATGTGGATGTATGTGAAAGGGTAGATGTGGATATGTATGTGATAAGTATGGATGAGGATGTATGTGGAAGAATATATGTGGATGTGAATGTGATGGATATGTACGAGAATAGAGGCGATGAGATGTGATGTAAATTGGATAGATATGAATGATATGGGATGTGAATGAATGTGATAGCATGTGAATCAGGATGTGAATGAATGATAAGGAATGTGAATGAATGTGATAGCCTATGAATCGGGATGTGAATGAATGATAAGGGATGTGAATGAATGTGATAGCCTATGAATCGGGATGTGAATGAATGATAAGGGATGTGAATGAATGTGATGGCATGTGAATTGGGATGAGAATGAATGGTATGGGATGTGAACGGATGTGATGTGATGTGAATCGGGATGTGAATGAATGAGATGTGATAAGATGCGATGTAAACTGGATAGATGTTAATGAATGTGATGTGATGAGATGTATGGGTAAATGCGAGCAGTGGATAAGTCTGATGAGGATATTTGAGGAAAGCAGTGATGAGATGAAAAATGATGTAATTGGATGAGAATGGGAATCTATATGAAATGAATATGGATTAAGTAATGTTGATTAATGTGGAAAGACAAAAGTTCGTTATAGAAATTGTATTTATGACCTGTTTTTAAATGACTATTTTATGTTTAGAACGTTGGGGAAGCATTTTGACCGTCTTGTGAATGAGGTCGTGGAGACCTAGCTAATAAAGTTGCAGCAGCTGACAGAGAGTCAACGGAGGACGTCTCGCGTAGCAAGGTCGACCGAGGTCTTGACCAACCTCAGTTTGATTTAAATGGTGAGCTTCCGGTACGGTGGATGAGGGACCAAGGAAGCGGCCTATGAGAGTGAAGTGCTAGGTCACCTGCAAAGGATCCTAGAGGGTGCTAACCATATGGTTCTCGGGCTCTGGGTCACCGACGATACCCACACGTGCGTCGTGGAAGATATTCGAACAAGGAGTAAGAGTTGTTTTTTGAATTCGGGCATGGCTCTAGTTGATTGACCTTGCTGGTCCTCAAAGGATGAGTCCATGGCTCTTTTATATGGATCCGTTGGTTGATCTTTGCTGATCTTCAATGGAGATTCCATTTTTGATATGTGAATATATTGCCGGTTACTATGAGCTAGAAACTATCGAAAAGGCCCCTAATAAGTGGACAGGTGGTGAGCGTTCTGGTTACCAATGATGCCATAGGTACACCGATGAAGGAATGATTGGAAATAAGGATTTAAGTAGAGATTTTGAGGATTATGATCAGTGACACCATGGTTTCATTAAATGATTGTTTTTAAAGATAGCTGATTCTGTGAAAAAGCTAATTTCATATTGGGTGTGTAAGTGGTGTGACTAGTTTAAGTTTGCATGAATATCCGGCTAGGGGGCCTAGGAACTCTTTTCCCTGGTACCCGAAACAAAACCAAACCAAATCCCTAATTGGATCACATCACTATAGTGGTTGGCTAACCCATGCGACTGGGGTTAGGCTGGACTGATGGATCCCTTAAATGGGACTAAAACTTCTGTTTGGTATGATAGATGAAGTTAATCCCGGATAAAAATTGTTCTATGGAAAAGAATCAACGGTTGTGTCTCTCAATGAGGAAAAAAGTGTTGGTATCTATGTCCAAGTGCAATCTTTCCCTTGATCTGACTATGGGACTTACGGGTTCGGTCAAATCAGTTCAGTTAGTTAAGGCTTTTGACTATGTTAGAGAACAGTTATCCTAGAGGAATCGCTCGTGCTTTTCGAGCAAGGGAAGTTTTTCCGGGTTCGGTTTTGGAAGAACTGATGGATTAGTCTCTTGTCCGGATATCCGTAGGCAAGGCTCCAAGTGTGGGACCCTGCCTCGACCCTGCCCCACGCAAGAAGTACTACTTCCGCTGCTAGCACCCCTGAATTCATTGTGCGGTGGGGACAGGGATCTCACAGCTAGTATCAGAGCAATTTGGCTAAAGTGGATCAATCGAGAAGCCAAAAATGTCTTAAATTTATGAAGTAGCAGTAAAAGGTTAGAATTGTGTGATGAAACCTATACAAATTGATATTCAGAATGAAATTCCTAAATTGATAATTGGGTCTTCATATGGAAGTATTGCAATTATATGGAATCCCTGACTTGCTTGAGGCCTAGACATGATAGAATTTACCTTATAGTTCCAAAGACCGTGACTACCCATATATATTGAGGATATAACTGCAGCTCTTTACAAACAGCATATACGAGTTCCTGACTTGCTTGAGGCCTAGACATGATGGTATTTACCTTATAGTTCCAAGGACCGTGACTACCCATATATACTGAGGGTATAACTGCAGGCAGCTCTTTACTAACATCATATACGAGTAAATCTAAGATCTTGAAATTGTAAGGTAAAATGCTATCTAGATGATGAATTCGAACGTGATTGATATGATTTTAAAATTCTGGTTGAGAATTGATGAGTTGAATTGGATTTTGATTGAAAAATGATGATTCCTGAATTTTTGGTTGAAAAGCGATAAACTGAGCAAAACCACAATGAGGATGAATGGGACGAGTCCCTTTGTTGATGTTCGTAATAACTAGAATAACAATAATGACTTCAGCAAATCACTATGAGATTATTGGATTGTGCTGATAGATTGTTATCGTTAACTCTTGACCCAGTGGATTAAGTTAAGGGATGCCAAATTAAAAATCTATAAAATTGAAATCATGAAAATTTCAGTCTAATAGACCATTATTGTGTTAAAGATATGAATGATATGTTCTGAGAAGTTATCTGATAATGCGAGTATCTTTATCCCACGATTCTGTGAGGAGCCAACCTATCTAAAGAACCCCAAAATCAAATGAACCAAAAATCGGATTTGAATCATAAATAAAGGGAACTTAACAAGATTTTTTGTATTGTAGGAACATGGATCGAGGTTGTCGTGGTAGAAATGATAACCCCTAACTCGATGAGAAAGATCTCGACCTGGATGTTTGTAAAACTCTTCATAGCTTGCAGAGCCTGGACCTTTCAAGGGTGAAGGGGAAAACTTGGGAGAGGCCATTAGGAATTCTTTGGACCCAAAGAGGGCCTCTTGGATTAACTTTTGTTTAGGAATGGACCAATAGGAAGAGGGCTGGGTGTACATTTTTGACTTCTTTAACCCTAGGGGGCCTAGGCTTTGGTTTTCTAATGGGGCCTAATTACTACTCTTGTCCCCATACCTCTTGGGCCCAAACTTAGAGGTCCCCCTACCTAGAATCGCGCAGATTAAAAACCCTAAAAATTGAAAATTTTCAATTTTTTTCCAAAAGTGTGTTTTCCCTCTCTCAAACTTCCCCCCAACATACTCTAGAGGTTTGAAAAGCTCATTTTGAACCTCTTTCTTTCTCTTCTAAGCCCTCCATTGCTGTAGAAACTCCATACCTCTCAAGCTCTCCCTCCTTGCCAAGCTCCCTCAGTCTCAAGCTCCCTCTCCCTCTTTCTTCCTTTTCTTAGCTCTCCATTGCTATAGAAACTCCATCCCTCTCAAGCTCTCCCTCCTTCTCAAGCTCCCTCCCTCTCAATCTTCCTCTCTCTCTCTCTCTCTCTCTCTCTCAAGCTCCCTCCCTCTCCGTTTCTGCAAAAACTCTATCCCTCTTTAGTGTACTCTAGGTTCAGGAAGCCTATTCTCAAACTCTAACCATCTTTTAAGCTTTCCATTCCTCTTTAGTGTACTCTAGGTTCAGGAAGCCTATTCTCAAACTCTAACCATCTTTTAAGCTTTCCATTGCTGCACTGAAAACCCTGAACTTTCTCTCCTTTCCACTCCTTTGTTGTAAAACAAGCTTTTCTTTTCCCTTCTTCTCTTTTCTTACCACCATGGCCTCTTCCAGTAATGTGATAAGACCTAGGGAAGAGCTTGTGTTGCATAACACAAGAGATGAGAATGGAGTTTGGGCTCCAACAAGATTCAGGATTGGGGCTTGGGTCTACATGCAGCCAACAAGCTCTAAGAGACCACATCGAGTGCGTCAACTGGGGAACATGCTACATCATTGGAAGGGTCAGCTACAAGGCTTTAGGCATACTAAGAAGGAAGGACCGGTTACCATAGTGCAACATGTGTATACCCTTGTGTATACCCTTGGAGACCTATACATTCAAGGCCAACGACCAAGGTTTCAATCAAATTGTTAGTGTAACATAAACACAGCTTTAACAACATGCTAATATTGGTTTTTTGTTTCAAATTTTCTTATGATTCTCCATTTTCTTATGTCTTTCTGCTACAGATATTTTCCCCTCTAATTATGTTGAGGAACAACCACTCCGAAGCCTCACTGGAGTTTTCTATGCTATGCATGCATCCATTGGAGAGGCAATGTTTATATCTCAAAGCCCAAGTGATCTTGTACAGAATTATATCTTTTTCTTTTCTCACTCATATTTTGTAGATAAAAAACTAGGTTTATTTGGCAAGCTAGGAGAGATCCCCAACCCCCCTCTTAACAATCCCGAATGGCCCAAACCTGATGATTGGACCATTATGTTTAAAGTTTAAGATGGTAAGTGATATCAAGACATCACTCAAGTTTTCAAAGGCATCTAGGTCACTAGGGCTAAATTGGTTTTGTCCTTTACATGTTTTTGTGCACATGTTCAATTCCATGCCAATGCACCAAACAAAAACAATGTATATTTGTAAGGAGGTACAGTGGTCTGACCTCATTCAAGGATTACTCATTCAAGGATTACTAGGAGAGGGTTGGGAGGTTAATGAGAGGTCACATCAAGGTGTTGTGTACAAGTGCAATGTAGTAGATTCTACAGTATCTTGTAGGTTCTTGAAGGCACGCTCTATTTTGTACATGCGTCTGCACTACCAAAGATGGATGCAAAAGCACGGGACATGGATCCCACTTCAAGTCTCAGAAGAGGAAATTATGCCTATTGAGGTAGCTGTGATGATGCAAAATGGATGGATTGAGCGAGTGGCAGCAAGCAAGCATTAGAGCCTAGCAGACCTGCGTCAACACTTTAGCATCATGGGCTTTGACAATGTGGAAGAGTCAAGTTTCAAGTCGATGAGAAGAAAGGTATATCTGATTCCACTACATGTCTAGAATTAACCCTTACACTTTCTAGTTTTTGTGCCACTTTCTATATTTTTACAGATTGGGAAGCGTAAGGAGGGGACAACCATGGTCTCAAAATCATGGCAAATAGGGGACCTTTAATTTTCAGCAGGTGCATAGCCCTACCAACACATAGTAGGCATGTGTGGAAGAGCTTGAAGATGAACTGAGTATATGGGAAAATAGCCTCTGTTTTGATGCACATGAGGGGGGCAAGAGTTTCAGGATCGAGGTGAAGGCAATGACAAGCTTTCAAGTCAACAAGGAGATGGAGATCAACATGAAGGGGAAAAAAATGAAGACATTATAACAATTTTAGATTAGATGACATGCTTGTAGTTTTAGATTAGATGACATGCTTGTAATTTTGTAGCAGGCTCTTTTTTAACCAATCTTTATTTAATTGAAATCTTAATATTTTTGCAAACTGTAATTTTTTTGTCTAGTGGTCTAGTGTGAAAAGGCCAAACTTTAAATTTTAACTATAAATAGCCAAAGGTGCCTTCTTTCTCATTTTCACGCGATAGAAACTAAGCACGATCTCACACTCTCTTTGGATTCACATGGCTACCCACTTTGACAACTTCTGTGAGTTCCTCTCCACCACCCCGTGGTGGGCGGGCAGGAGCGAGCTCTTTGTCACGTTCTCTCGTGAAGTCGACTTTGAAAAGTTGCTCGCTCTTACCTCCCAACATTATGAGACGCAGATTGCATACATGGAGCAATACTTGGCTCCCCACTCCATCTCCTTTCCCCATTGCCCCAATGATCGATGGGTGCGTATTGAGGTGCTTAAGTACATTCAACAATATGCCTGCCCCTACATCAAGTGCCTTGAATGCTTCATCATCTGCATCCTCGCAGGAGGTTACTGTACCTTCAATAAGCAGGAAGTGAAGAGGTTGGGGAAGGGCAATTTGGGAACTAGGTTCCTCTTGTGGCTTGCCACTTTTGCGCTCCTCATCATCAGCCGATGAGGATTTGAATGAGGAGGTAGAGATGCATGCATTTCAGTTGGCAGGGTATTTGAGGGATGACAAGGAAGTGAATGATAAAAAAGAGAAGCAGGAGGGAACACACACAAGAGAAGCAAACCCTAATCCATATCCATCAATCATAAAGAAGGAGAGAAGCCATAGTCATCATCTCTCTCTCACACACAAAAGAGAACACAACATAGTGTTCTGTCCACACTACAAAGTAAACCTAATGTAATGTCCACACCACACATGACCAGCTGGACGCGGTCATAAACACACCACACGATATCTATCTACCATACTGTCACTCTGTCAGCACCCATGTGCTATCCTCCAGCTGTATACGAGCTTGACATTTCAACACTCCCCCTCAAGCTCGACATGTCCATCTCTAGGACTCCCAATCTAGTACGGAAATAATCGAACTTATCCTTACCAAGTGCTTTGGTAAAGATATCTGCAACCTACTCATCTGTCTGTACATATATCAAATCAACATGCCCATCTAGCACCTTCTCTCTGATGAAATGATAGTGGACCTCAATATGTTTGGTCCTGGCATGATAAACTGGGTTGCTAGCAAGCTGAATACTACTCATGTTGTCACAATGAATGACAACTCTCATATCACTCTGTAACCTGACATCATCTAGCAACTTCTTCAACCACATAGTCTCACATGCAGCTATGGCTGCTCCACGATACTCTGCCTCTGTGGTAGATAAAGCAACTATAGGTTTCTTTTTACTGCTCCAACTCACAGCTCCACTACCAAGGCTGAAAACATAGCCACTGGTAGACCTCCTGTCATATGCACTACCGGCCCAATCTGCATCTGTATATCCATAGACATGCATGTCTTTTCCTGCCTCATAGAAAAGACCATAATGCACGGTAGTTTTGACGTATCTCAGAATACGTCTCACAGCATCCAAGTGAGGTTTACGAGGACTTTGCATAAACTGACTCACCAAACCAACTGCATAACTGAGATCTGGCCTCGTAATGGTCATGTAGATAAGGCTACCAACCATTTTCCTGTACATGGTGATATCATCAAGCTCATCACCCAAATCAGCCCTAAGCTTCATGTTTTGCTCTAATGGTGTCAACATTGGTTTGCATGCTGTCATACCATACTTTGCTAGCATGTCAAGTGCATATTGCCTTTGCACCAACCATATACCCTTGCTTGTTCTAATCACCTCAATGCCAAGAAAGAACCTTAAATCACCAAGGTCTTTCATATCAAACTCTTTGCATAAAGAGGCCTTAACCTCATCAATGCCTTTCCCACAATCACCTGTGATAATCAAATCATCAACATAAATGACTATCATCACGATACCATCATGTGTCTTCTTCACATAAAGTGAAGAGTCTGCATTTCCAACCACAAATCCAATACTGACAAGATATCTGCTGATCTTGTCACTCCAAGCACGAGGTGCTTGCTTCAAACCATAGATTGCTTTCTTTAACCTGCAAACACTTTAGAATTAAATTCTATGCATAGAAGGAAGCATATTGAAATTTTTTATTTTGATTATAAAAGTGTTATTTTTATCATAAATGATTTTTATGCATAAATGGATGCATAAAAGAAATTCTTTTATATTAAAAGAGTGATTTTCATCATAAATGATTTGTGTGCCGGATATTTTGGATGTACATATCCTTTTGGCTGTTCCATGTACACCTCTTCTTGTAGTTCACCATTCAAGAAAGCATTTTTTACATCCATTTGATGTAAAGCCCAACTTTTTTGTGCTGCTAGTGCAATGATAGACCTCACAGTAGCCATCTTAGCCACTGGGCTGAAAGTTTCATCATAATCAAGACCATAAGTTTGTGCATATCCTTTAGCGACCAGCCTTGCCTTATGTCTCTCTAGGCTGCCATCTGACTTGCACTTTACCTTGTACACCCATTTGCAACCAATTGCATTCTTTCCTTGAGGTAACTCAGCCAATTCCCATGTATCATTTTTGTCCAAAGCATCCATCTCTTCATCCATGGCTTTCTGCCATACATGCTCTCCAATAGCCTCTGTATAGCATGTAGGTTCCACATGCTTTACCATAGATGTCATGTATGCATAGTGCATAGCAAAATCTCGATATGTCAATCTTTCAACTGGATATCTGACTCTCCGGGATCTCCGCAATGCATGCGGGTCACTCTGTACACCTGTAACTCTAGCATGTGGTGGCACATATCTGTCCTGCCTAGCACAAGGTGTGCGTAAAACAGGTATGCCGAGATCCTCATCCAGACTCTCAGAACTAGATGACTCATAACCTGTGATTCCAATTCCTTCGACTTTCTTCTTGCCTTTATCCATAGCACTACTCCCAGTGCTCACACTCATGCCTCAAATGTCCTGACCATGGACGTATACTGCTACTCTCAGCTTCTGCTGGCCCAGACATAGTAGTAGAACTAGAACTTGCTTGTGATGTCAAGTTCACAGGCACATTAGCCTCAAGTGAGTCAATGACTCCCTCATCTTTTGCTTTGTACCAACTAGCAAGCTCATCAAACACCACATCTCGTGAGATGACTACTTGTCTAGTTTGAGGGTTATAACATTTGTAGGCCTTTCGATCCTGTGCATATCCAACAAATACACATTTCTCTGCCTTAGGATCCAACTTCCGTCTTCTTTCATCAGGCACATGGACATAAGCTACGCATCCAAAGACTTTGAGATGTCCAATGTCTGGCCTGTAACGTGTAAGCCGCATCTTTTGCGTGCTTCCATGAATGGCTGCTGTAGGTGTTTTGTGTTGAGATATCGAGCTCATCTAGTGAGGCGGTGGCCACTGATGACCCGCCTGGGGGATAGGCCCCACATTTACACCACTGGCATGGTTGGTGAGATCATGAGAGATATGCGGCCAGTGGGATGACAGACTGTGTGACAGCCATTCTAGAGACTGGCATAGTTATAGCGCCAGCTCATTTAGTCGAGTTCACACTATAGAGAACCCGTGTATGTATTGGTTGAGTACCTTTCATATTAGAGTGTACTCTTATTCTTGTATATGGTGTGTTGAGTGTTGAGTAGAGAAGAAGAAGATTTTCAGCCTCTCACCTTGTGTGTTCTCTATTAGGGTTTTGTGAGTTTGTGTGTGTGCTTGCAAGAGCTCAAGCTCTCTTCCCCCCTGCATCTTTTCATGGTATCAGAGCCTGGTTCGTGCTAAGGGCTGAGCTGCAAGCAAGAGAACCACAGGAAGCAGTACGAGGGTAAGAGCTTCAACTACTCTTCCCTATTGTGTTGGTGACTACACCCTTGTCAGGAGCTCTACGGGAGGCACCGACAAACGGTCTTTGATTGAGGAGCTTTCTTCGCGGGAGTAAAGCTATAGGGAAACTATTCAGTCTAAAGGACTAAAATTTTCAGGCCGAAAACGCGTTTCAAGCGCGTCTGGACCTCTGTTTTTCAGAAAGCAGGCGATTTCGAGCACTGCGGGTAAGTCATCAATTCTCTGCAGAACTCTGTTTTAAGAACTGCAGGAAGACAGATTGACTGTGCAGACACTGTGGGTGCTGCAAAGAGGTCTACAGTTGCCATTGGGTGTATGTATGCACATTGAAGTCACTGTTGGTGACATTTGAGAGTAGAGTACCACTGTGCAGAAAATACAGCAATTTGTGCAGAAAAACCAGAGTGCAGTTTCTGGTAAAATTGTGTGTTTGGCAACATGTCTAATGATGGCATAACACAGATTGTGGCTGAGAAGCTGGATAAGAATAACTTCCATGCTTGGAGGTTCAGGTTGACTAATTTCCTGATGGGAAAAGGCTATTGGGACTACATAGAAGGTGAACATTAAAAGGCACCGGAGATACCGGACATAAATCCTACTGCTGCAGATGTGAAAGAGTTTAAAGACTGGAACCAAGGAGCCAGGAAGGTTATGTATTGGCTTTCCATTAGTATACAGGACACTATGATTGGGCACATTCAGGATGCCAAGTCCCCCAAGGAGGCGTGGGACGCCTTGGTAAAGCTTTATGAAACAAATACCAAGGCACGCAAGATACAGTTGAAGAATGAACTTCATACTGTGGAGAAAAAGAGCATGTCTGTGAATGACTATGCACTGAAGATAAAGGGTATTGTGGAGTCCCTTGCATCTATTGGTGTGTCAGTAGATGATGATGACAAGGTGGAAGTCTGTCTACGTGGTCTCGGGCCACAATACAAGGCGTTTAAGACGTCTATTCAGACTCGGGAAAACATTCCCAACTTTACAGATTTGGTGTCTATGCTGATTATCGAAGAGAAGAACTTGGGTGAAGACCAACAGTCGTCACAAAGCAAAAACAGTTCAGAGCAACAGGCCTTCTACACGAGTTCAGGAAGAGGACGAGGTAGAGGAGGCCGTGGACGCGGTCAAGGAGGTGGCCGAACAGGTAATCCGAATTATGGCCAGCAGCAGCAGCAACAACAACAGTCCCAGAATCAACAACAACAACAACACGCAGGTGGAAGAGGCAAATTCAGAGGCAGGGGGAGTCAAAGAGGCCGTGGAAATTGGCAAAGGCAGTATAATGATGCACGTGAATGCTATTATTGTGGTAAGCCTGGACATGTGCAGGCAGAATGTTATAAGAAGCAGGCTGACATGCAAAATGGAAAAGTGCAGCAAAACAACTATGCATCCTCAAGTAGAAATAATGAGGATAATGAAAGGTTGTTTGTTATGCAGCATGTTGTGAATGCCATGTCTGAAAATATTGATGCAGCACAAAAAGATAATGTATGGTATGTGGATTCAGGCGCTTCGAACCACATGACGAGTCATGAGGAGTGGTTCAAGGAGATGAAAAACCCGGAAAGACCAGGTTTTGTGGAAACAGGGGATGACACTGCTCATCCAATTGCCCACGTTGGAGATGTGCCATTGTGTATGCAGGATGGCAAAGTGAAGTACCTTGTAGATGTACTTCATGTACCGAACATAACAAAGAATCTGGTTTCAGTTGGCCAGATGATTGAGCAGGGTTTGCAGGTTCGGTTTAACCCTGATGGGTGTTATGTTGAAGATTTTAAAGACAAGTGCAGGTTGGTTGCAAAAGGCAACAGAGTGGGCAGAATGTTTACATTGAATGTAGACATGCCTGAAATGAGTGCTGCGATGTTTGCAAATGGTTCAGGAGTTGTTGCAGACACAGACATATGGCATAAAAGAATTGGACATGTAAATGTGCAGAGATTGAAGTCTATGCAGACAAAAGGAATTGTGACAGGGCTGCCAAAATTTAAAGTGGAAGGTATGCAAAAAATATGTGAAGCATGCCAATTTGGGAAGCAAACAAAGCATGTGTTTCCACGTAATAGATATGTGAGCAAAAATGCACTAGATGTTGTGCATTCAGATGTATGGGGTCCTACAAAGGCCATATCTATGGGAGGCTGCAGGTATTATGTGACTTTCATTGATGACCACACAAGGAAAGTGTGGGTATATTTCATGAAGGAGAAGAGTGAGGTGTTCACTCACTTTCAGAATTTTAGAGTTTTGGTTGAAAAGCAAACAGGGAAATATGTAAAGTGCCTAAGGTCAGATGGAGGGGGAGAGTACTTCTCCAATGAGTTCTCTGAATATTTGAAGAAGAATGGTATTCGGAGACAGTTCACATGCAAATACACTCCGCAGCAAAATGGAGTTGCTGAGCGGAAAAACAGGCACATTGCTGAGATTGCGCGAGCATTGATGGAAGAGAAGAATATGCCGCATTGCTATTGGGGTGAGGCTGTTTCTACAGCAGTATACATCATGAACAGGACTCCAACTGCAGCCATACATGATGTAACTCCACCAGAGGAGAGGTTTACTGGCAGAAAACTAGATTTGTCTCATCTGAAAGTCTTTGGATGCATTGCATATGTGCATGTGCCAGATGAGCTGAGAACTAAGCTGGATCCAAAAGCTGAAAAATGTGTGTTTATTGGATATTCCCTTGAGCAAAAGGGATACAGGTGTTATAACCCTGCTACACGTGAGTTGAGGGTAAGCAGGGATGTTGTCTTTGATGAGATGAGCAGCTGGTATGCTGCTGAAAAAGAAGCTATTGGGGCTGATGTGAGTGGAAGTGTGGTTGCACAGAATGCAGGTCAGCAATCACAGTCTTTGAGTGGACCAGGAGAGTCCTCATCTAGTGGGTCTGTTGATAGACCATGGAGTGGTAGGCTGCATCATAATACCAGCCCTGCAAATGTGATTAGTACATCACGTAAAGGAAAAGAGAAAGTGGTTGAGCCCCTTGGTATGCCTGACATTTCTGCAGGGCATTCTCATGTTGATGGAGAGTCTACTGGCTCAGAAATTTTCTGCTTGCTTTTGCACCTTTAATCTTCTCTTACACTTGCTCTTGATACCTGCAATCCGCAGAGGGGGTCTTGCTACACTTACCAATGGTCCTTAGCTCTCAGATCTGATGCCGATGTGTGCTCCACAGCTTCTCCTTTGCTCCAAGCTCCAATGGCTTCCTTCACAGCTTTTTCCTCTTCTTCCCTCTTCTCTCACTCACTCTCACAACACAGCTAATGAGCTCTAGGCTCTGATACCATGATAAAAAACAGAAGCAGGAGGGAATACACACAAGAGAAGCAAACCCTAATCCATATCCATCAATCATAAAGAAGGAGAGAAGCCATAGTCATCATCTCTCTCTCACACACAAAAGAGAACACAACATAGTGTTCTGTCCACACTACAAAGTAAACCTAATGTAATGTCCACACCACACATGACCAGCTGGACGCGGTCATAAACACACCACACGATATCTATCTACCATACTGTCACTCTGTCAGCACCCATGTGCTATCCTCCAGCTGTATACGAGCTTGACATTTCAACAGTGAAGGCAGTAGGAACAAGTGCTGGTGTAGAAGAGCAGCTTGCATCAGAGCACTTTCCAGAGGGTGCACAATCTGCGCAGTTGAATAGCCCACTGTAGTAGAAGATACGGGGCCATCTTCCCCACACGAGGAGAGCAAGGTGCTGCCAAATCTTGAGATCAATCTCTTGGAGCATCATTGTGGTGGAAGGTGAAGAATACTTATTTCTTCATGACCTTGAAAAGGTAGCTGGCTTGAGAATGGATGAATGCTTGGGCATTATGTGCATGCGGTGTGTGAGATCCCTCTGCCCCCTCCGTGCACCGGACTCCTGATAGTGGAAGCAGCCCCCTCCGCGCACCGGACTCCTGGTAGCTGATAGTGGAAGCACCCCCTCATGCACGGGGCAGGGTTTCTCACTCGGGACCTCGCCCACGAATGTCCGGGTACGAGACTAGGCTGGTGGTCACTCCGACAACCGAAACCGAGAAAATTTTCCATGCCCGAAAAGCGGGGATGATTCCACCTTTTAGAATTTTGTTCACGAATTTTTTTCTAACGAGATCAGTATCCTTCACCTGAATAAACCAGATAGAAGGAAACTATCGCTGATATAATTTGATGATTGGAGTAATTTCAACGCTTTTTTCCTAATCAAGATCAGGCACAGTCGTTGATCCACTCAATTGAGAAATTTATCAGGGAATTAACTAGCTACTCGAGTCCTAGCGTAATCCTAAGATTTTTCAGTTTGATTATTAAAACTCCACTGATTCCAGCCTAACCCCATCTGGCCCATGGGTTAGCCACCACCCTGCCCCACTGGAATGGGTAGATCCAAACAAGTACTCACCCACCCATAATTGAAATTCCTTTCTTAACTTTAGCTTTAGAAAACACATACGCATACACTCCTCTTTAAAACTTTAATATAAAAATAATCCATTGACAAAACAGATATGATCATAGATTTCATAATTCAAAATTTCCATTCAATCCCTTGTTTCACAAAAACAGTACCAATCTGGACTCTCCATTGGGACCAGCTGGTCAGCAAACAAGATCCAGTAATAGATTACAATAATTATTTCGTCAACATACATATATATATCTTCCTCGTTTGTCGACATACATATGGGTGTCCTAAGCACCGCGAGCCCGTGCATCGCCTGGTCACAACCCTCCAGGATCCTTCTTAGGTGTCCTGGCACTTCACTTAGGGACCGCTTCGTCGGCCCTCGCCCATCCTACCGGAAGCACACCATTTTTCACCATACCCAGGCTGGTCAAGACCTGGGCAGGTTTTTGCCGCATGAGCTATCCCTCGAACACTCCCTGCCAACTGTTGCAACCGAACTTCCCTTAGTTAAACACATATGCCAAATGCTCCCTCTAGCATTCTGGCATAAGACAGTCCTTTAAGAAAACAGGGTTTCCATGCAAGTTTTCAGTTTTGATTTTGTTTAAATACCATGAATAAATCTTAAATCCGTAACCAAATACTTCTAGATCCAGGTCTGAATTCCAGACAGAATTCCTCAAATTCTGTTAACTTGATCCTCAGATCAGATTCTGTTAACTTGATCCTCAGATCAAAATCAAAAGTCTTAACTTAGTTTCGGATTCGGTGGGGGATTTGAGTACACTTTTCCTGAACTGGGCACATCGTCATTGATTGAAACTGACGAAGGAATTAGGTCTTGGTCAATAGTCTGAATCAAAGTTTGGGTTTGGAAAGGTTCTTCCTAAACTATCTTTCTCGAAAGGAACTATTTCAATTTCTCTTTTTCTAAATTTTGTTTCGACGAATATTTGCTTACAGAATTCTAAAACAAGAATTTCTTATGAGGAATAAAATAATCATTTATCTCGATCACCGACTTTGATAGTTTATTTCAATTTTCTCATTCGCATCTTAGTGAATATGAAACGGTAGAATTTCCTCACATATTATCTACTTATTCATTTTTCCAATTTTTACAAAAATTAACAGAGGATTAAAGAGAACCCTTATTTAATTATAAAGATTCTATGTGCATCTAATTATGCATAAAATCCAATTCTGATGAAAGTCACACTTTTATCATCATAAAAATCATTTATGATGAAAATCACTCTTTTAACATGAAAGAATTTCTTTTATGCATATGTTTATGCATACAAATCATTTATGATGAAAATTACTGTTTTAATATAAAAGAATTTCCTTTATGCATACAAATCATTTATGATGAAAATCACTCTTTTAATATAAAAGAATTTCTTTTATGCCTATGTTTATGCATACAAATCATTTATGATGAAAATCACTCTTTTAATATAAAAGAATTTCTTTTATGCTTATGTTTATGCATAGAAATCATTTATGATAAAAATCACACTTTTAATAAAAAATATCTTTTATGCATAAAAATCATTCATGATGAAAATCACACTTTTAATATAAAAAAATATCTTTTATGCACCGATTTATGCTTAAAAATAATTTATGATGAAAATCACACTTTTAATATTAAAACAAATATCTTTTATGCATAAAAATCATTTATGATGAAAATCACACTTTTAATATAAAAATATATCTTTTATGCATATGTTTATGCATAAAAATCATTTATGATAAAAATCACACTTTTAATATATAAAAAATATCTTTTATGCATATGTTTATGCAAAAAAATCATTTATGATGAAAATCACACTTTTAATTAAAAAACAAAATATTTTTTATGCATATGTTTATGCATAAAAATCATTTATGATATGTGAATTGATGTGAATCGAGATAAGAATGAATGAGATGAGATGTGAAATGAATGTGATGAGGTGTGACGTAAATTGAAATAGATGTGAATGAATGAGGTGTGATGGGATGGGAATATGGGTTGATGTGAGTGGATGAGATGTGATGAGGGTAAATGAAGAAAGATTTGATGAGATGAAAAATGATGTGATTAGATGAGAATAGAAATACATATGAATTGGATATGGATTAAGTAATGTGGACAGATGTGGAACAATGTGAAAGACGAGAGTTCATTATAGAAGCTGTATTTATGACATGTTTTTAAATGAGTGTTTTATGTCAATAATGCTGGGAAAGCATTTTGACCCTCTTGAGATTGAGGTCGTGGAGACCTAATTGATAAAGTTGCAACAGCTGACGGAAAGTCAACGAGGACGTCTCGCGTAGCAAGGTCGGCTCAGGTCTTGACCAGCCTCGCTTCGATTTAAATGATGAGCTTCCAATACGGTGGATGAGGGCCAAGGAAGCGGCCTATGAGTGAAGCGCTAGGTCACCTGCGAAGGATCCTAGAGGGTGCTGACCATACGGTGCTCGGGCTCCGGGTCGTCGAAGATACCCACACGTGCGTCGGGGAAGATATTGGAACAAGGAGTAAGAGTTGTTTCCTGAAACCGGGCATGGATCTGGTTGATTGACCTTGCTGGTCCTCAACGAATGATTACATGGCTCTTTTATATGGATCTGTTGGTTGATCTTGCTGATCTTCAACGGAGATTCCATTTTTGATATGTGAATATATTGCCGGTTACTATGAGCTAGGAACTATTGAAAAGGCCCCTGAGTAAACAGGTGGTGAGCGTTCTGGTTACCAATGATGCCATAGATACACGGATGAGGGAATGATTGGAAATAAGGATTCAACCGGATATTTTGGAGGATTATGATCAATGACACCATGGTTTCATTAAATGATTGTTTTAAAGATAGCTGAATCTGTGAAAATGGCAATTTCACATTGGGTGTGTAAGTGGTGTGACTAGCATTAAATTTGCATGAATATCCGGCTCGGGGGCCTAGGAACTCTTTTCCCTAGTACTCGGGACAAAACCTAACCAAATTCCTAATTGGATCCCATCACTACAGTGGTCGGGTGGTTGGCTAGGCTGGACTGATGGATCCGTAAAATGAGACCAATTCTGTTATAGTACGATAGATGAAGTAAATCCCAGATAGTAATTATTCTATGGAAAAAGAATCAACGGCTGTGTCTCTCGATAGGGAAAAAAGAATTGGTTTCTATGATCCAAGTGCAAGTTTCTTCCTTGATCTGACCAAGTGACTCACAGGTTCGGTCGGATCAGTTTGGTCAGTAATGACCCTGAGTACGTTAGAGTACAAATATCTTGGAGGAATTTCTTGTACTTTCCGGTAGGGGAAAGTTTTTCCAGGTTTGGTTTTTGAAGAACCAAGGGGATTAGTCTCTTGTCCGGATATCCGTTGGGTGAGGCCCCGAGTGAGGGACCCTGCCCCGTGCAAGAAGTGCTACTTCCGCTGCTAGCACCCCCGAATCCATTGCGCGGAGGGGGTAGGAATCTTTCAATTGGGGTATCAGAGCGATTTGACTAAAGTGGATCAACTGAAAAGCCAAAAATGTCAAAAATTTGTGGAGTAACAGTAAAAGGTTGTAATTGTGTGATAAAATTCATACAAATTGATATTCAGAATGAAGATTCTTAAATTTGAAAGTGGGTCTTCAGATGAAGAGTGTTCTGGTTGTCAATGATGCCATAGGTACACCAATGAAGGAATGATTGGAAATAAGGATTCAACTAGAGATTTTGAGGATTGTGATCAGTGACAATGGTTTCATTAAATGATTGTTTTAAAGATAACTGATGCTGAGAAAAAGGCAATTTCATATTGGGTGTGTAAGTGGTGTGACTAGTTTTAAGTTTGCATGAATATCTAGCTAGGGGGCCTAGGAACTCTTTTCCCTGGTACCCGGGATAAAACCTAACCAAATTCTTAATTGGATCCCATCACTAGAGTGGTTGTTGGCTAACCCACAGGACTGGATGTGTAGGCTGAACTGATGGATCCTTAAATTGAGACTCAATTCTGTTATGGTACGATAGATGAAGTAAATCTCGGACAAAAATTCTTCTATGGAAAAGAATCAACGGCTGTGCCTCTCAATGAGGAAAAAAGCGTTGGTCTCTATGATCCAAGTGCAATCTTTTCCCTGATCTGATTTGGGACTTACAGGTTTGGTTAGATTAATTCAGTTAGTTAAGGCTTTTGACTATGTTAGAGAAAAGTTATCCTGGAGGAATCGCCCGTGCTTTTCGGGCAAGGGAAGTTTTTCCAGGATCGGTTTTGGAAGAACCGATGGATTAGTCTCTTGTCTGGATATCCGTTGGGCAAGGCCCAGAGTGTGAGATCCTGCCTCGCGCAAGAAATGCTACTTTCGCTACTAGAACCCCTGAATTCATTGCGCGGTGGGGATAGGGACCTCACATGGAGGAATGTTCAGATGGAATTTTCAGTCTGATGGACCATTATTGTGTTTACAATATGAATGATATGTTTTGAATAAATTGTTATCTAATAATGAGTTCTATATAAGGGATCTTTATCGCATGATTCTGTGGAGAGTTGACCAATCTAAAGAACCCCAGAATCAGTTGGATCTAAAGTCGGATTTAAATTGTAAATAAAAGGACTTAACAAGAATTTTCTTATTGATAGGATCATGGATCGAGGTTGTCGTAGTAGGAATGATAACCCCCAACTCGATGAGGAAGAGCTCGACTTGGATGTTCATAAAACTCTTCATAGATCGCAGCCTGGACCTTTCAAGGGTGAAGGGGAAAACTTGGGTGAGGCTGTGGAGAAGTGGATCGAAGAAATGGAAGAGTACTTCGATGTCACTGGGTACAATGAGAAGAGCAAAATGGCTCTTGTTCCTATCACTTCTTAACTCATCTTATCACATCTTAACTCATCTCATATACATCTTATCACTTCCCATATGTTTTATGCTTACCTCTATGCATGAAATTCAATTTTGCTAAAAGTAACACTTTTATAATAAAATAATCATCTTTTATGCATACCTCTATGCATGAAATTCAATTATGCTAAAAGTAACTCTTTTATAATAAAATAATCATCTTCTATGCATAGCCCTATGCATGAAATTCAATTATGCTAAAAGTAACTCTTTTATAATAAAATATTCGTCTCTTATGCATACCTCTATGCATGAAATTCAATTATGCTAAAAGTAACTCTTTTATAATAAAATAATCATCTTCTATGCATGAAATTCAATTATGCATAATATAAAAATCAATTTCTCTAGGATTACAATGAATATCTTTCAATTAATCTAGGATGATAACTCTTAGAATATGGTAGAAAGTCCTCTTTTTATGCTTTGAATGAAATTATTTTATGCGTAATTTTTATAAAAATTTTGCCATAGCTCCGTTGCTATGACTGATAAATCTCAATTTTTCTAAGGGATAAAGCTTATCTTTAAGGAAATAATTAGAATGATCCCTAATTGGATCATTAATCTCTAATGGATTGAATCATCAATATTTATGAAATACATAAACTAAAAGCATAGAAAAAAGCCATTAATTTGGCCTCAAGCATAGATTAATCTTGGATTAAGGAAAAGCTTTATAAAAATTTCATTTGCATTGAGAAAGGGTCATGAGTATGACCATTTCTTGAGTGAGAGAGAGAAATTACATAAAAACCATTTGAAATAAACATAAATGGAAATTTATGTAACTCTTAACTATCATTAATCAATTAACTTCAATGGCATTCATCAAATTACGTAACTCTTCACTACCATTCATCAATTAACTTCAATAGCATTCAAAAACCATTCCAATTAAGCTTCTCGAGCTTGAGAGTGGTTGAGAAGAGAGAAACCTTGAGAAATTATAGAAAAGATCAAAATTCACCATTTACCTTACAAATTGCTTGATTCTTTGTTCACGGTAGAGGCCCCCAACCATTCAATTGGTTAAGTATGTTGATGGAGCCACCAATGGGGATTGAAGAAAGAGGAAAGCTCCAATTTCTTCAATTTGGAGAGAGTTTTAGAGAATAGTAGAAATTAGCATTATTTCAGTATAACTCTAGTATAGTAAAATTCTTCTATATTTTTCAAAGGACTCATGTTCTATGTATAGGAGAGGGAAGCTCTAACCAAAGCTAACTGAATTCTAGAATTTTCCAAATCTAATTTGGTTGAATTTGGACTAGATTTGGACCTAGTTTGGTTACTTTTTGATTCGGTTTGGTTCCATTTTGATTTGGTTTGGTTCAAGAGAGAGGAGAGATAAAAATATCACATTATTTTTTAGTTTAAAACTCATTCAAGCATGTGAAATAAGCACCTCCTTTAAAGGACTCCCCTTCCTTACATATGTGTCAAAATGGAATCATTATACCCAAAATATCTCATATTTTTAATATTGCTCATAGTTTTTTACCAATAAACCTTGTACATTTTCAACTCTTCATCTTGTGTGAGCATTTACTCATTTTTGGATACCCAAAATATCTCATATTTTTAATATTGCTCATAGTTTTTTACTAATAAACCTTGTACATTTTCAACTCTTCATCTTATGTGAGCATTTACTCATTTTTGGATACCCAAAATATCTCATATTTTTAATATTGCTCATAGTTTTTTACTAATAATCCTTGTACATAGTCAACTCTTCATCTTATGTGAGCATTTACTCATTTTGGGTATCTTATTTTACAAATTGGATTTATCTCCTCCCTACACATGGATTGATGCTATTGGCCCATAGGAACCTTTATTGGACCATAATCTAAAAATTTCTGAAAATCTAAACCCTTAGGCTAAGGTCCTTCATACTCATTTCCAATTAATTCCAATTGCACATTGGAAAGTTCTTTTTGAATTTCTTTTTCAGGAGATCTTATTTTAATAAGATGAGAAATTTTTCTATCTACAAATATTCAAAATTTGAATATTCTCTCTCTCTAAGTCAAAACAGTTAGAAATAAGGGCTTTTATATTTCTGGAGAGGGGATTGATTATAGGGGAAGATGCTGGACATTTTGAGAGGCTGGGGAGGAATCTCACATTCTCTCCCACTTGAAAAATGCGAGATGTCCTCATCTCGCAAACTTGGGATAATTTCGCAAGATGCACGAACATGAGACTTAGAGAAAAATTTAATTAAGATTAACCACCAAATAAAAAAGTCTCAAAGAGAGTAAGGGTCAAGACAAGAACAAGATTTAAACTTTATTCATTCTTGAAACATATACAGTAAAGATAAAAGAACTCTCTACACTTCCATAAGTCCGTCCATCATATGATCACAAAAGCAGCACTCACAAGCTGCGCACGTATAAGGTAACTCATCTATGGGAATAATTCTGTTGGTTATTGCTGCACGTATCTCAGTGGTATGAGGTGATCTAACAAAAGGACCTCTGAGAGGCAAACCAAAAACGGGGTAAAGGCATATCTTCTGATGAGGAAGAAAGCACGCTAGTAAGAAGACCCGCTCAGAAAAACCAAGATGCCTTGATCTCATGACGCAGTAGTATCGGGGACCCAAACCCAAGGCTTCAATAACCATGGCCAAGCGGACATTGTTACGAAAGTGCTGCTGACCCCAGGGTGTTACCCTAGTTATATCTTGATAGGTCCGCCATTTGGTTTGAGCTACCGAAGTTCCCAAGTGAGGAAAAAGTGAGCGCTCATATTGTTCTATAAAATCTTTCTTCACAGACTCGCTTGCATCTTGAAGGTGAGAAATCATCATGGATAACACTAATTCCTGTTGCCATGAAGGAGATTAAGAAGAAGGGAGATCGATGGAAGTAAGATTACTGTGAGCGACAGGTAAAAGTTACGACTTATATAAAGGAAGGAGCTAGCGTAACTTAGAAGCCAACGGTATCTTGCCACTGAAGTTTTTTCGTCTTTCCATGATTTGGGTTTGGCACATATTTCTATGAAATACATTAAGAACTTTGAGATGAGGAGGTAAAAGAAGCTTGTAGGCTAAGTCACCTACTTTCATTGAATTCAGATATAAGGCTCACAATATCTGGGGGATAAATTCTTATACTCCCCAAGAGATAAAGAACTTCTTTTGGGCTGTACTCGAATGAAAACCAAAACCTTGGTATCCAAAACACCGATTTTCACTTCTGAACTCATTGTTCTGAATCCTTAAAACAGGCGTGACTCCTGAGAAGTATTCTAGGGAGAGGGTCTTCCTTTTTTAAACAGAATCTTTCTTTTATTTTAGAGAGGGAATAATTATAAGATCAAAAAGGGAGATTCTCACTCCTGTATACCTCGAAGGCTGGGGAATCTTACATTCTACCCCACTTAAAAAAGTGCGAGATGTCCTCATCTCGCAAGGTAGAGGATGACTCTTTTTCTTAAGATCCAATTTTATTCTGGGGTTCCTTATATTCTGGTCAACCCAACAGAATACTGGGATAAATATCCCTTATATAAGACTCATCATTAATTAACAATTCATTCAGATCATATCTTCATATCTTTAACATGATAATGGCCCATTAGACCGAAAAAATTTCCTTCTGAACATTCCTCCAGGGAAATTTCAGTCAAGCAAGTTCTCAATTTGTCATCCCTTAACTTGATCTACCGAGTCAAGTGTTAACAGTAGAAATTCGACAGCACAATCCACTAATCTCATAGTGATTTTCTGAAATCATTATTATCATTTATCATCACAGGGACTCGTCCCAATCATCCACATTGTGGTTTTGCTCAGCTTATTACATTTCAACCAAATTTCAGGGATCATCATTTCTCAATCAGAATTCAAATCAACTCATCAGTTCTCAAACAGAATTAAAAATCATATTAACCACATTCGAGATCATCATCTGGATAGCATTAACGCTTATAATTTCAAGTCTTAGATTTACTCGTATATACTGTCAGTAAAGAGCTGCAGTTATACTCTCGGTATATACGGGTAGTCATACGACCCTTGGAATTATAAGGAAATACCATCATGTCTAGGCCTCAAGCAACTCAAGGATTCTATATAATTGCGGTACTTCCATCTGAAGACCCAATTACCAAATTACGAATTTCAGTTTGAATATCAAATTGTATAACTTATATCACACAATTACAACCTTTTTGTGTTTCTTGATAAATTTTTGACATATTTGTCTTCTCAGTTGATCTTTATTAGCCAAATGCTCTGATACCAACTGTGAGATCCCTGTTCCCACCGAGCAACAGATTCGGGGTACTAGCAGCGAAAGTAGTACTTCTCGCGCGAGACAGGGGTCCCACATTCGGAGCCTTGTCCACGGATATCCGGACAAGAGACTAATCCGTCGGTTTTTCCAAAACCGGACTCAGAAAAACTTCCCTTACCCGGAAACCACGGGCGATTCCACCAGGATAACTTTTTACTCTAACGTAGTCAAGACTATTACTGATCAAGCTGATCCGATTGCACCTATAAAGGTACTCGTTTGGATCAACGAAGAAACTTGCACTTGGATCATTGGAATCAACGCTTTTTTCCATCAAGAGGCATAGCCGTTGATTCCTATCCATAGAACAATTACTATCCAGGATTTACTTTATCTATCGTAATAACAAAAATTGAGTCTCGATTTATGGATCCATCAGTCCAGCCTAACCCCATCCGCCGATCCCTGGGTTAGCCAACCGCCCAACCACTGTAGTGATGGGATCCAATTTGGAATTTGGTTAGGTTTTGTCCCGGCAGGTACCAAGGAAAAGAGTTCCAAGGCCCCCTAGCCGGAAGCTCATGCAAACATAAAATTCAGCACACCACTTATACACCCAATATGAAATTACCTTTTTCTTAGCATCAGCTAGCTTTAAAACAATCCTTTAATGAAACCATATTACCACTGATCACAGTCTTCCAAATTATCCGGTCGATTCTCAAATTTCCCATCATTCCTTCATCAGAGTATCTATGGCATCATTGGCAACTAGAACGCTCACCACCTGTCCACTCAGGGGCCTTTTCAATAGTTCCTAGCCCATAATACTCGGCAATATAATCACTTATAAAAATCAAGATGGACTCTCGTTGAAGATCAGCAAGATCAACCAACAGATCCATAAAAAGAGCAATGGACTCATCCATTGAAGACCAGCAAGGTCAATCAACCAGATCCATGCCCAGTTTCAGAAAAACAACTCTTACTCCTTGTTCCAATATCTTCCTCGACGCACGCGTGGGTATCCTAGGCAACCCAGAGCCCGAGCACCGTATGGTCAGCACCCTCTAGGATCCTTCGCAGGTGACCTAGTGCTTCACTCATAGGCCGCTTCCTTGGTCCCTCATCCACCGTACCGGAAGCTCACCATTTTAATCGAACCGAGGCTGGTCAAGACCTCGGCCGACTTTGCTACGCGACACGTCCTCCATTGACTCTCCGTCAGCAGTTGCAACTTTATCAGTTAGGTCTCCACGACCTTAATCACAAGACGGTCAAAATGCTTCCCCAGCATTCTTGACATAAAACAACCATTTACAAACAGCATTTACAAACAGTTTACAAATACAGTTTCTATATTAACTCTCATTTTTCCACATTATCCCTCATTAATCCACATTACTTATTCCACATTCCATTTATATGTACTCATCCAATCACCTCATTTTCCATTTCTTCACTTCAGATTCCTTCACATCACATATCATATATTCACATCCACATCCACATTCACATCCATACATCCACATCTACATGCTTATCTCCATTTTCACATCCTCATTTATACATCCACATCCCATATCCACATTCATACATACACATCCATATCCACATCCACATGCATACATCCATTATCACGTCCACATGCATATCTCCACATCCACATACATACATACATCCACATCCACATTCCCATTCACATCTATACATCCACATCTACATGCACATTCACATCCATACATCCACATCTATATGCGTACATTCACATCCACATACATACATCCACATCCACATTCATACATCTTCATTTACATGCATACATCCACATCCACATTCACATTCACATCCATACATCTATGTTAGGGGCAAGGCAAAGAAGGCATTTTGGAAGGCACAATGGACGACAAGTGTGAAAGCCGGATTGAGATCCGAAGAGTTGTGGCCTTTTAGCCTTTTGGCGATCTATGTATTTGGCAGATTAGTTATCATGCAGCGTGTTCTGTAGGAAGCGCAAGATTCAGTATTTTGTCATGTGTTTTGGCAGTTTGTAGTAGATGAAGTTTCAGTTTCTGTTTTGTTTTTCCTTCATGATGATGTAGCCTTGTTTTGGATTGATGAAGAAGCAGAATTTTCGGTGTCTTTGCAATTCATGTTTTGTCACATTCATTGTCTTTGTTCATGAAGAATGTTAGTGATGATTCTCTTCTCTTTGGCACGCGAGTAAACACTGGCGATCACGGTGATAGTGGTGTGATACCATGGTCGAATTCATCATCTTCTGTGCATGGGTGACGTTTCGTATCTCCAACAGAATTCAGCGTGAAATCAGATAGTCAGCCTGGAGAGGTCACAGCAACCCACTCGCATTTACAATTTGAGGTCAAATTCATCAAGATATGGAGAGGAATATTGGAATGTTTGGGCTCAAGGTGCAGCAAGTGATGACACAGAAGGGGCAGACCAGAATGCATATGTAGAAGACTTGGAAGATGTGGAAGAATATGATGGTTCAGACGGAGAAGATCGTCGAATTAGGCAGTTTATTGGAGGAGCATTTATCCATGGAGCTTTACGGTCAAGAAGAAGACTGCAATTTGATCCTTTAGGAGCACCAAGACAGTTGCGGGTGCGCATTCCATTGGCATTCTCAACACCATCTTCGGTGACACCACAAGTGTCATCAAATTCGTCATCTTCAGTTTCAACACCAGCAAGTCCAGCGTCTCCGAGAATGGCGGCAGCTCAGGCAAGGCAAGACCTCCGAGTCAGATTCAAGACCTTTTCAGGAACGTCTAAAGAAGACCCTGATTGCCATATAGCTCAATTTGAGAGGAAATGGCAGGCCAGTCAATTTGACGGAGTGTACGATGCCCAGACCAAGAGAATGCAATTTGAAGCCACCTTGGAAGGCAAGGCTATGCAGTGGTTGAATAATTATGGAGCAGCACATTTTGCTGACTACAATGCATTGAAAGTGGCATTTCTGAATAGATTCCGGAAGGAGAAGACTCCTTTTGAGGTACTCACAAAGCTGAAAGAAATTCAGCAAAAGAAGATGTTTGTCGAGGATTATGCCCAAAAATTCAACAGGTATCTGAATCGGTTAACTGCTCAAGAAAGACCGACAGATGAAATGCTGGCTGGATATTTCATGAATGGATTGAGGAAAGAATTGCGACATGCAGTTGCAGGAGTAGATATTGCAGGAGGAATGGATGACTTAATTGAAACAGCTACAAGGGCTGAGAAAAGGTTTGGAGTGGCTTCTTTGAGAAAGTCTTCTAGGAGAGATACAAAGAAGAAGTCTAGGAGAAGCAAGAGGTCAAAAAGTGATGACAGTGATGATGACTCTGGTGATGATTCAGAGGAGTCAGAAACAGATGAATCTGAGGATGAGGAAAACTCTGAAAATGACAGTGATCAAGAATCAGACAGTGAGTCAAAGAAAAAGTACCGCAAGAAGAAGCGGAAGGAGGAAAAAAAGAAATCCAAATCGGATGAAAAGGAGGCTGAAACCAAAATGGAGAAGTTGTTGGCTAAGAAATTGAAGGAATTAGGAGTCACAAAGGAAGTCAACAAGAAGAAAGATCAGTGTGAAATTTGTGAGAAATTCCACAAGACAAAGGATTGCTGGTATAACCCGAATTACAGGGGACCGGTTCCACCAAGAGTCCAACAAGTCATGGCAGAAGCTAGTGGAGTTATTCCTGAGCAGCAAAGTCCTCAGCAAAATGTAGGTTGGTCAAATCCCATGAATAATTGGCAACCTCAGGGAAGGCAGTTTCGTCCTCGGTTTAATCCAAATTTTCGTCCTCGATGGCAGGGTGGTAGACCACCTTGGGGACCAAATTGGCAGCAGACACAGTCACAACCAAATTGGCAACAAGGTTGGCAAAATAATCAACAGGGATGGCAGCAACAACAGCCGAATTGGCAGCAACCTACACAAAGCTGGAATCAGCAGAGTTGGAATTCACCACCGTGGATGCAGCAAAATGCAGCACAACAGTTACCTCAGTTGACAGCACCAGTGACAACTCAGCCAAGCACTGAGAATGTGCCAACAACAAATGTAGTGAACATTGTGATGGCTGAAGAAACATTAAAAGGAGTGGAAGTACTGGAATGCATGCCGGAATGCGATTGTTCGGATTGCAACAAATTAAAGGTAGATGCAATGGCTGTCACCAGATCAAAAGCACGATTGAAAGCTCCCATAGATTGGGAAGAGCAGAAGGATGTGCGGAATGAAGTAAGCAAAGCAGTTTTGAAAGAGCAGAAGAAGCTTACCCATAAGGAAGCAGAAGAGGAAGACTCTGATAAAGTTCTTGGGAATGGCAAGTCAGAGGATTTGTTTGAGCGTCTTATGATGACACCAATGCATTTCACACTGGATCAGCTACTTTCTTTGGTTCCGATTTTCAGAGACAAATTTTACTCAGCAACAAAGGGTTTGTCAAGCAAGCAAGGCATAAAGACATTGGAGGATAGTGTGGATGCATATCAAGTGGATCCGGAAGATGTTGACTTCACAATTCCGACTGTCAAAGTTCATTGGAATGAACAGGTATATCAGGATGTACTGCTTGATGGCGGTTCAGGAGTCCATATATTGGCAGAGTCAGAATTCCTCAAAATGAAACATGTTAAGTTGGAACCAGCACCGTTTCAGGTTAGGATGGCAGATCAGAGACGTGTGCAGCAAATCGGAATGTTGAGGAAGCAAGTAATTAGAGTGCAAGACTTGAGTTTTCAAGTAAATTTTGTTGTCATCAGAATGAAGGAAGAAGACAGTTCTTATGTCATGCTATTAGGCAGACCTTGGTTCAAGACAGCTAGGCTGAAACAAGATTGGGAGAAGAATGAGATTGTGATCAAGAAGGGAGGAAAAGTGGCAAAAGTGCCAATGATTTCTAAAGTGACAGTTCCAAACTCCATAAGACCAATGTTGGTTCAGACTCTCAATTTGGCATCAGAGGTGGAAGATGAAGAGGAGACTGAATTCTTTGATGCCAATCCAACAGTCATTCCAATTTTTGAGGTTGATGTGGTAGATATTGTCAGCAGATATGTTGATCGGAATGCAAAGCAGAAGGCTCATTTGGATACTGGACAGCAAAGTTCAGAAGTGTTTAAAAAATCAGAGGAGGATGTTCAAGAAGAAGATTTGACACCACAAGAGGCAATAGATAGAGCTGAATCTTTGTATGATAAGTTAGAAAGCAGCATATCAAGGGTCCAGGAGGATGACCTGCAAGAATTGAATCTAGGCACAAAGGAGCGGCCTAGGATGGTCAGAGTGAGTGTCAATTTAGATGACAAGTTCAAGGAGGAACTGAAGGCATTACTCATTGAATTCATAGATTGTTTTGCATGGGACTATTCAGATTTGAAGGGAATGGATCCAAATGTGTACAAACATCAGATCAATTTGAAAGAAGATGCAAAACCAGTAATTCAGCAGAGATACAGAATGAATCCAAATTATGCACAGCAAGTCAAGGCTGAATTGGATAAATTGTTGGCAGTAGGATTCATTATACCAGTTGATCAGGCAGAATGGTTGTCACCAATAGTAGTCGTACCTAAGAAGTCAGGTAAGATCCGGGTATGTGTCGACTACAGGAAGCTGAATGCAGCGACAATTGCAGATCCTTTTCCATTACCTTTCATGGATTCAGTATTGGATGATGTAGCTGGGCATGAGATGTACAGTTTCTTGGATGGTTTTTCCGGCTATAATCAGATAAGTGTCGCACAGAAGGACATAATGAAGACAGCATTCATTACAGAATGGGGAGCTTATGCTTACACAGTGATGAGCTTTGGACTAAGAAATGGTCCACCATCATTTTCCAAAGCAGCAAACAAAACTTTTGAGCCTCATTTGACGACATTCATGCGGATTTTCATGGATGACTTCTCGGTGTTTGGTCAGAAGGATAAGCACCTGGAATATTTGAGGAAATGTTTAGAGAGATGCAGAATGTTCAGGATGGCACTTAATCCATACAAATGTGCAAATGCAGTTCACAGAGGCAAACTATTGGGACATATTATTTCAAAGGAAGGCATGTCGATTGACAGGGATAAAGTCAGTGCCATTCAGAAGGCTGCAGCTCCGACTGACGTGAAAGGAGTCTTGAGAGTTGTTGGCCAGGTTAAATGGCACAGCCGATACTTGAGATATTTGGCGGATGTGACAGCGCCTTTGACACATTTGACAAAAAAGGATGTGGAATTCACGTGGGGAGCAGCACAGCAGAAGTCATTTCAGTTGCTGAAGAAAATGCTGGTGGTAGCACCAATATTGCAACCGCCGGATTGGGAATTGTCATTCCATGTTTTTGTGGATGCTTTTGATAGTGCAGTAGGAGCTGTTTTAATGCAGGAAAAAGTTAAGGGATGGTACCGACCAGTGTACTATGCAAGTCGGATGTTGAAGCCAGCAGAAAAGAACTACACAGTGACAGAGCGAGAGGCATTGGGAATGATATTTGCTTTGGATAAGCTAAGGCATTATTTGCTGGGCAATAAAGTGATTTTTCATGTGGATCACCAAGCCTTAGTCTTTTTGGAGAAGAAGCCAAAGCTGGAAGGCAGATTGGCCAGATGGATGTTGTTGCTTCAGGAGTTTGACTACATTATAATTCATACTCCAGGAAATCAGCATGCAGTAGCGGATTATTTGAGTCGGTTAGAACACTGGGAGGAATCACCAGGAGTGTCAGATGATTTGCCAGATGCAGAGTTATTTCAGGTTGTTGGAGAAGTTTATGACAATTGGTATGACCAAATGGTGCAATTTTTGACAGATGGAATTTTGCCATCAGTGATGTCAACAGACCAGAAGAAAAAGTTTGCTTTGAGAAGCAGACCATTCTTAATTATTGCTGGATCACTGTACAGAAGAGGAGCAGATCAGATTATAAGGCGGTGTGTTCCAGATGAGGAGCAACAGTTAGTCTTACAAGAAGCACATTTGGGTGCAGCAGGAGGTCATTTCTCGGGTGAAATTACAGGCAGAAAGGTCATGCAAGCAGGATTATGGTGGCCATTTTTGCTCAGGGATGCATATAAGTATGCACAATCATGCATTCAATGTCAGAGAATGGGTCAACCTACACAGTCAGATAGAATGCAAGATCATCCAGTTTTGCCTTTGGAGCCTTTTCAGAAATGGGGACTAGATTTTGTTGGTCCAATTAAGCCTAAAGGAAGAAGGACAGGAGCCAGATACATATTGGTGGCGACAGATTATGCGACAAAATGGGCAGAAGCAATTCCGCTGAGGGATAATAAAGCTGCAAGTGTGGCTAGATTTTTGTACAAGCACATCATGACTAGGTTTGGATGCCCTATTGAATTGGTGTCTGACCAGGGAGTGCATTTCCTGAATTCAGTTATTGAAGAGTTGACTTCCAAGCATATGATTATGCATAAGAAGTCTACACCATATCATCCACAGGCGAATGGGTAGGCGGAAAGCACAAATAAAGTTCTTATCAGAATTCTGAAGAAAATTGTGTCAGAAAATAGGTCAGATTGGGATGACAAGTTGGATTCCGCATTGTGGTCATTCCGTACAGCTTATAAAGTGGCAACAGGATTGACTCCTTTTCAGCTTGTGTATGGTTTGGAGGCAGTTGTCCCAATGGAATATATTATTCCTAGTTTGCGGATTGCGGTTAAGCATCGACTCAGTCCAGAGGAATCCACTCACATCCCATATCATTCATTTACATCCGATTCATATGACATCACATCTCATTCATTCACATCCGGATTCTCATCACATTACATCTCAACCATTCACTCACATCGACATCACATCCTTTCACATACATATCCACATCCATTCTTTCACATACACATCCATATCCATTCTTCCACATACACATCCATATCCATTCTTTCACATACACATCCATATCCATTCTTCCACATACACTTCCACATCCACATCCATTCTTCCACATACACTTCCACATCCACATCCATTCTTCCACATACACTTCCACATCCATACATACACATCCACATCCATTCTTCCACATACACATCCACATCCACATCCATTCTTCCACATACACATCCACATCCATACTTCCACATCCATACTTCCACATACACATCCACATTCATTCTTCCACATACACATACACATCCATTCTTCCACATACACATCCACATCCATTCTTCCACATACACATCCACATCCATACATACACATCCACATCCATTCTTCCACATACACATACACATCCACATCCATACTTCCACATCCATTCTTCCACATACACATACACATCCATTCTTCCACACACACATCCACATTCATTCTTCTACATATACATCCACATCCATTCTTCCACATACACATCCACATCCATACTTCCACACATACACATCCACATCCATTCTTCCACATACACATCCACATCCATTCTTCCACATACACATCCACATTCATTCTTCCACATACCCATCCACATCCATACATACACATCCACCTCCATTCTTCCACATACACATCCACATCCATACTTTCACATACACATCCACATCCATTCTTCCACATACACATCCACATCCATACTTTCACATACACATCCACATCGATTCTTCCACATACACATCCACATCCATTATTCCACATACACATACACATCCACATCCATTCTTCCACATACACATCCACACGCATTCTTCCACATACACATCCACATTCATTCTTCCAGATGCACATCCACATTCATTCTTCCACATACACACCCACATCCATTCTTCCACATACACATCCACATACATTCTCATTACATCACATCTTATACATCCTATTTTTATCTTATCTCATTCATTAACATGCTATTCCAATTTAATAGCTTTTTCTAGGTTGATCCCAATAATGGGACTTTTTTCTAAATTTCTGCCAATTGCTTGGCCTAATTAAAGGTTCTTTTTCTCGAATAATTAGTTCCATATTCATTCTCAATTTCTCAAATGAATTATATTCAATATTCCTCTTTTGGAATAGAAGAATTCAGGGGATTTACAGAAATTAATTCTACCCATATTTTCACTTTTGATAAGTTAGCAGAAACTGAATTATACTAAAATTTCCTCTTCTTTCCATTTAATTTCTTGGATCTCAATTACCATGGGAATTCTTCTTTTCGCATTTAATTAATTGCATTCCAATGTCATGGGTATTCCTCTTTTATTCATCAATTATTTCTCATAAAGTCATTTCATCAAAAATAAAATACCCATAAATTCAATATGCTAGGAATTTCTCTTTTTCCATCTAAATGATGGAATTCTAAATGTCATAGGAATTCCTCTTTTAACATTTAAATATTTCTCATAGATAAAATAAATTTATCTAGATTTCATCTTTGAAATATTTAATTAAAATACTCATTAATTCCAATATACTAGGAATTTCTCTTTTCCCATCTCAATGGTGGAATTCCAAATGTCATACGAATTCCTCTTTTAACATTAAAAATGAATTACTAGAAATTCCTCCTTTTCTAATTACTATTTATGCATAAACATAAAAATTAAAATTTCCATGATTATACTGAGAATCATTCAATTAATCTAGGATGATTAATCCTAGAATATGGTAAGAAATCCTCTTTTCATATTATGAATGAAAATGATTTATGTGTTTATTTTTAAGAAATTTTGCCATAGCTCCGCTGCTATTACTGATAATTCTCAATAAATTTGAAAGAATTAAGTTTAGTATTATTCATGGGATTAGAATAACCACTAATTGGATCATTATCCAATTATGGATTGATTCTTAATTTTACCATAAATTAAATAGCATAAAAGTATTAAAAAGCCATTATTTTGGCCTCCAATTAGACAAGCATAGAAATTACTTTTAGATTAGAGAAATGCTTCATGAGAAGCTTCATTTGAATTGAGAATAGGTCATAGGAATAACCATTCTTTGGGGGAGAGAGAGAAATGCTTAAAAACCATTATAAATTAAGCATAAATGAAAATTTATGCTTAAAAACCATTATAAATTAAGCATAAATGGAAATTTATGTATTTCTTCATTACAATACATTAAAGAACTTCAATAGTATTCAAAAGCCATTCAATTTACTGCTTCTCAATCTTGAGAGGGGTTGAGAAGAGAAACATTTGGAGATATAAGAAAAAGAAGACAATAATTCACACTTTACCTCCTAAATTACTTGATTCTTTGATCAGAGTAGAGGCCCCCAACCAATCAATTGGTTTGGTATGTTTTTGGAGTCTCCAAGGAAGATTGAAGAGAGAGAGAAGCTCCAATCTCTTCAATTTGTAGAGGATTTTTAGAGGACAATAGAAAATATCATTATTTCAGTATAATACTGGCAGGGTATAGTTCTCATATATTTTTACAAAGGGCTAAGGATCTATTTATAGGTGAGGGAGGCCTCTAACCAAGTCCAACTAGTTTCTAGAATTTTCCAGGTTCAGTCTGGCTGAATTTGGACAAGATTTGGACCTAGTTTGGCTCCCTTTTGATTTGGTTTGATCTAGGAGAGAGGAGAGATAAAAATATCACAATATTTTTAAGTTTAAAACTCCACCACATAAGTGAAATAGGTGCCTCCTTGAAGATATCCCTTCCCCTTACTACCAAGGTGTCAAATCTGAATCATTATGCCCAAAATATCTCATTTTTTTAGTAATACTCATAGTTTTTTACTAATAAACCTTGTCCTTAGTCAACTCTTTATCTTATGTGAGCATTTACTCATTTTTGGGGGTTTTTCTTTTATAAATTAGATTTATCTCCTCCCCACACTTGGATTGATCCTATTGGCCCATAAGAACCTTAATTCAACCATAATCCAAAAATTTCTGAAAATCTAGACCCTTAGGCTAAGGTCCTTTATACTTCTTTTCAATTAATTCCAAATGCACATTGGAAAGTTTTTTTTTAATTTCTGTTTCAAGGGAAACCATTTTAGACACTAGGAGGATTTTTATATCCAAAAATATCTCAATTTTGGTCTCTCTAGAAATTTTCTCTCTCTAGATCAAAACAGGGTAAAATAGAATCTTTCTTTTATTTTAAAGAGGGGAATAATTACAAGATCAGAAGGGGAGGTTCTTACACCTGCACACCTCAAAAGTAGGAGGGAGGAATCTTACATAACTAATAAACCTTGTACTTAGTCAACTCTCCATCTTATGTGAGCATTTACTCATTTTTGGGTATTTTTTTTTACTCTTTGGATTTATCTCATCCCAACACTTGGATTAATCCATTTGGCCCATTGGAACCTTAATTGGACCATAATCCAAAAATTTCTAAAAAACTAGACCCTTAGGCTAAGGTCCCTTATACACATTTTCAATTAATTCCTAATGCACATTGGAAAGTTCATTTTGAACTTCTGTTTCAGGGGAATCCATTTTAGACACTAGGAGAATTTTTGTATCCAAAGATATCTCAATTTTGAATTACCTCTCTCTAGACATTTTCTCTCTCTAGGCCAAAACAGGATAAAACAAAATCTTTCTTCTATTTCAGAGAGGGGAATGATTGTAAGAACAGAAGGGGAGGTTTTTACACCTCAAAAACTGGAGGGAGGAATCTTACATCCTACCACCCCACTTAAAAAATGTGAGATGTCCTCATCTCCAGCTCGAGGATAATCTCTTTCATCTTAAGATCCAACTGATTCTAGGGTTCCTTATAGTCTGGTCAACCCTCACAGAATCCTAGGATAAAGTTTTCTTTACAAGAAGAACATACAGAACTTATTATTGGAGAATAATTCATTCATATTCTTAACACAATAATGGTCCATCAAACCGAAAATTCCATCTGAACATTCCTCCACGGGAATTTCAGTTATGCAAGTTTTCAATTTGTCATTCCTTAATTAGATAGGTGATTCCATCGAGGAAAATCTATTCTAACGTAGTCAAGAGCCTTAACTAACCAAACTGAGCCGACCGTACCTGTAAGTCACATGGTCAGATCAAGGAAGAGACTTGCACTTGGATCATAGAGACCAACACTTTTTTCCTCATCATCAAGAGGCACAGTTGTTGATTCTTTTCCATAGAACAAGGGTTATCCGGGATTTTACTTCAACTATCGTAACATAATAGAATTGAGTCTCATTTTAGGGATCTATTAGTCCAACCTAACCCCATCCAATCCCATGGGTTAGCTCCCAACCACTGTAGTAATAGAATCCATTTAGAAATTTGCTTATGTTTTGCCCCGGGCACCAGGGAAAAGAGTTCCCAGGCCCCCTAGTCCACGCTTCAAACAAACTTCAAGATAGTCACACCACTTACACATGCAATATGAAATTACCTGTTTCATAGGTTCAGTTGTCTTTAAAACAATCTTTTAATGAAACCATAGTATCACTGATCATAATTCTCCATAGTATCACTGATCATAATTCTCCAAAATATCTAGCTTGAATTCTAATTTCCAATCATTCCTTCATCGGTGTACCCATGGCATCATTGGCAACCAGAACGCTCACACCACCTGTTCACTCATCAGGGGCCTTTTCAATTGTTCCTAGCTCATAGTACCTGGAAATATAATCACGTAAGAAAAATCCAGATGGACTCTCCATTGAAGATCAGCAAGATCAACCAACAATTCCATATAAAAGAGCCATGGACTCATCCGTTTGAGGACCAGCAAGGCCAATCAACTAGATCCATGCTCGAGTTGAGAAAATAACTCTAACTCCTTGTTCCATTTTCTTCCCCGATGCATGCATGGGTATCTTCGGCGACCCAGATCACCATATGGTCAGCACCCTCTAGGCTCCTTTGCAGGTCACCTAGCACTTCACTCATAGGCCGTTTCCTTGGTTGTTATGATCCATGTTATTTGATATGGATGATAGTTATGTTCATTTATTATTTGATATGGATGATAGTCATGTTCATTTATTATTTGACGGGGATGATCGAGTATTTTTACTAGTGAGTAATGGATGGATTTCCATGTGTGTGAATGGACTCCCACGTGTATTTGGTGACATTTTGGTATTTGATTTATATATATTTTTTATGATGTCTATTTCTCATGAATGCATTAGGATTGACTGATGCGATGTCAATTGATTGTTACTGACGTGGTTTATGTTTATGAGTTTATGCGATTAGGTATGTCAGTGGCATGATGTTTCCAGGTTGCACACTTAGGGTTTGGATGGTGGCCTAGTTAGAAGTGGAAGCAGAACCACTTGCACGGTATGGGAAATCTTTGACCAAATGATCAATCCCACATTTAGTACAAGTAAGTACTGGCATGTCATTAGGTGGTGCAGTCAATTATTGAGTTTGATACGTATGAACCACATTCTTATTAGGACATTTAGCAATTCAATGAGGTAAACCGCAACCAAAACATTGTAGTGGCCCTCTCCTCATATTTGCATTTATGTCCTTACCTTTCCACTATACCATGGTTTGAAACACAAGTATTGACGCATTATTCTGTAAGACATAAATTTCTCGTGGTGCAATCTCTACAGCTTCCTCATAGTTATCATCACCACTAATTTCTACCTCATGCACCATTTCCATATCCTCTGATGGCTTGCCAATTAGTACTTGGTTGATTTTAGCTTGTGGTGGTAGAACAGGTGGTGGCAGAGGTGAAGTGTTCTGTATTTGAAACATCCCCCTAGGAAAATAGGAAGGGTTTGGTTGTCTTGCAGAGCTACAGTGATTTACACGGGTGGTGCTAGAAAAGATAATGGTGCCCTAGGTGCACAATAGAGTAATTCATTTTTGACACATTGGTAAGGAGAAGGGGGCCCTTCAAGGAGGCGCCTATTTCACGTGTGGATGAGTTTTATATTATAGACTTAACTTGAAGGGATCAACGCCCTTTTGCTAATTGAATCAGGCATAGTCGTTGGATCTATTCATTAGAGAAGTCTTCAGGCTTTTATTTAACTACTCGAGTTCTAAACGTATTCTTATTAATCAATTTTATTATTAAAACTCTACTGATTCCTGCCTAACCTTATCCGGCCCATGGGTTAGCCACTGCCCAACCACTGGAATTGGTAGAACCAGACAAGTACTCACCCACCCATAATTGAATGCCTTTCTTAACTTTTGCTTTAGAATACAGATACGCACACACTTCTCTTTAAACTTTAAATTTTAAAACAATCCATTGACAAACAATTATTGGTTACAGATGTCATAACTCAAAATTTCCATTCAATCCTTGTTTCTCACAAAACAATATCACTCTCGACTCTCCGTTGAGACCAACAGGTCAGCAAAATGAGATCCAGTAACAAATTACAATAATTTTCTTGTTATCATACATATATATATATCTTCCACGACATACACATGGGTGGGTGTCCTAAGCACTGCGAGCTCGTGCATCGCTAGGTAAGAACCCTCCAAGATCCTCCTTAGGTGTCCTGGCACTTCACTGAGGGACCGCTTCGTCGGCCCTCGCCCATCGTACTGGAAGCACACCATTTTTCACCATACCCAGGCTGGTCAAGACCTGGGTAGGTTTTTATCGCGTGAGCCGTCCTTTGAACACTCCCCGCGAAAACACATATACCAAAGGCTCCCTCCAACATTGTGGCGTAAGACAGTCCTTTAAGAAAACCGGGTTTCTATGCAAGTTTTCAGTTTTGATTTTCTTTTGAATAATACAATAGGTATATCTTAAATCCATATCCCAATACTTCTAGATCACAGTTCTAAAATTTCAAAGGAATTTCCTGAATTCTAGAACCTAGATCCTCAGATCAGAATCAAGGGTCTTAACTTGATTTCAGATTCGGTGGGTGATTTGAGTGAAATTTTCCTAAACTGGTCACATCCTCTTTTCTTGAAACTGACGAAGGAGATTAAGTCTTGGTCATAGTCTGATTCAGGGTTTGAGTCTAGAAAGGTTCTCCCTAAACTAACTTTCTCGAAGGGTAATATTTCAATTACTACTTTATTGAATTTCTCAACCATTGAGTATTTTAACTAAATTTAAAACTAATCATGAATTCCTATGAGGAATAAATTAATCATTTATCTAAAATTCTGACTTTGGTAGTTTTTTTGAATTTTCTCATTACCATCCTAGAGAATATGAAACGGTAGAATTTTCTCTCACAGAGTATTTACTTATTCATTTACCAATATTCATGGGATTTAAACATAGGATTAAAGAGAACTCTTATTTTGATATAAAAATTCTGTATGCATGTATTTATGCATAAAATCCAACTTCTATGGAAATAACACTTTTATGTAAAAGAAAATCCTTTTATGTATCTATTTATGTAAAAAAATCAATTTTGATGAAAGTAACACTTTTATAATTAAAAAAATTCTTTTATGCATCATTTTATGCATAAAAATCAATATTGGTGAAAGTAACACTTTTATAATAAAAAAATTTATTTTATGCATAAAAATCAATATTGGTGAAAGTAACACTTTTATAATAAAAAATTCTTTTATGCATCATTTTATGCATAAAAATCAATATTGGTGAAAGTAACACTTTTATAATAAAAAAATTCTTTTATGCATCACTTTATGCATAAAAAGCAATATTGATGAAAGTAACACTTTTATAATAAAAAAATGATTTCCAATATGCATCTTTCTATGCATAGAATTTAAATCTAATGAAAATCACTCTTTAATAATAAAAAAATAACCAATATGCATTTTTCTGTGCATAGAAATTAATTCTAATGAAAATCACTCTTTTAAAATAACCAATATTCATTTTTCTATGCATAGAATCTAAATTTTAATGAAAATCACTCTTTTATAATAAAAAAATAACCAATATGCATCTTTCTATGCATAGAATTTAAATCTAATGAAAATCACTCTTTTATAATAAGAAAAACCAATATACATCTTTCTATGCATAGAATTAAAATTTTAATGGAAATCACTCTTTTAAATAACCAATATGCATCTTTCTATGCATAGAATTTAAATCTAATGAAAATCACTCTTTTATAATAAAAAAATAACCAATATGCATCTTTCTATGCATAGAATTTAAATTTTAAAGGAAATAACACTTTTATAATAAAAATATTTCTACTATGCATTTTTCTATGCCTAGAATGAGAATAACACTTTTAGAATACACAATTGGTGGGGATTACTCTTTTTGAATAATAAAAGATAAAACTTATTTCACAAAATTTAAGAAAATTTTGCCATAACCTCCTTTGTATGGGTGACCATTTTTCATTTTTTTCTATCCTCAAGTTACTTAAAAAATTATCCCAAATGGTTTAAAGCATTCTAAACTAATCAAATTCCACTTTTAAAAGAGAACCATTATGAAAAGTTTAATTCTAACAATTTGATCACTTATCTAGGAGAAAGAAAGGCTCAATTTAAGAATGAAGAGAGGGGGAAAGCCTTTCCAACCAGGCATAACATCATTTTTTCATTTTAAAGAAAACAAAAATTAGAAAACCATTAAAAGGAATGAAGAAAAAGTAGGATTTCTAGCTTACTTGAATTTGTGTGAGTTTTCCTTTGGCTTGATGGTTTGAGGGATCTACTCTTGTTGCAACAAGAGTGGCTACCAATTCTTTTGAAGAGAGAAAGGTCAAAAACTAATGAATTATCATAAATTCACTATGGCTCTGGGGTGGAGTAGAGTAACAATGCATAAAACACTATTAAGCTTCTACAAAGGGGGAGGCTTCTATTTATAGGAAAATGTGAGCTTCTAACCAAGCAAACTGATTCTAGAATTTTCCAGATCAGTTTGGTCAATTTTTGACCATTTTTGGGTCAGTTTAGCTTACTTTTTGGAACTAGACTTGAATTAGGAGAGAGGAGAGATGAAATATCTCAATATTTGAGAATTTAAAACTCCACCACACGTAAAATAGGTGCCTCCTTCATGAGGAGGAATCCCCTCTAAAGGTGTCAAAATTTTATTTTTTTAGTATTTCCTTTGGTCCTTAGTCCACTCTTCATCTTATGTGAGTATTTACTCATTTTTGGGGGGATTTTCTTTATTTCTTCAATTTATCTCCTCCATACATTTGGAGAAATCTGATTGGTCCCTCATATCCTTAATTTAAAATTTTTAGAAAATTAGGATAAGGCCTTTTAAACATATTATAGTTTATTTCTAATGCACCTTCTGAAAATCTTTTTGAACTTCTATTTCGGGGGGATTTATCTTAATAAGAAGAGATATTTTTCCATCCAAAAATATCTAAAATCTGAATAACCTCTCTTTAGAACATTTTCTCTCTCTAAGCCAAAATAGGTAAAACAAGATCTTTTATTATTCTGAAGAGGGAATTGATTACAAGGGAAGATACTGGACATCTTGAGGGGCTGGGGAGGAATCTTACATTCTCTCCCACTTGAAAAACGTGAGATATCCTTATCTCACAAACTGGGGGTAATCCTATAACAGTTTGGCATCTTTCTCCTAGGTGGCATCTTCAAAAGGATAGAACTTCCATTTAACCAATAATTCTCTCAGAATTCTATTCCTGAGAACCTTTTTTCGAACATCAAGGATTTATTCACGTTGGAGTTTCATCTGTCCTTGGGTTGTTGAAGAAGGTAAGATTTCATCAAGCACATGATTCGGGCTTGGTATATACTTTTTAAGAAGGTTGACATGAAATACATTATGTATTTTAAGTTGAGGAGGCAGAAGAAGCTCATAGGCTAAGTCACCTACTTTCTTTCTAATCAGATATGGTCCACAATATCTAGGGGATAACTTCTTGTCCTTCCCAAGAGATAGAGAACTTCTTTTGGGGTGTACTCAAATGAAGACCATATTTGTTTCTTTGAATTTTTTGTCTCTCCTCTTCTTATTTGCATACTGCTTCTATCTATCCTAGGCAGCTTTTATATCTTTGCGAATTGACTGCATCTACTGCTCCATGTCGTCAAGTATCTGTTTGGACATATCGACCCTAATCAATGGGTCGGACCAAGTTAATGGAGTTAAGCAATCTTGTCCATACAGAGCTTTGAAAGGGATCATCCCAATACTTCGGTGATAAGAAGCATTGTAGGCAAACTCGACTAGTTGCTGCAGATAGCTTAGCCACTTCTTGGGTTCCCTGCCCCCATAGCATGACCGAAGTATATCTTTGATTACTTGGTTCACCCTTTCAGTTTGACCATCTCGGTCTCGGGGTGGTAAGCTCTGCTGAGATCCAAGAAAGTTCCTACTGCTTTGAAAAATGCATTCCAGAATCTTAACGTGAACTTGGGATCTCGATCACTTACTATTCTCCTGGGTAGGCCATGCAATCTAAAGAATTCCTTGAGGAAAACTCTGGCCACATCCACTGTAGTGTAGGTTTCTTTTACTGGAATCAGATGGGCAACTTTGGATAGTCTTTCAACTACCACGAAGATGAAGTTGTAAGGTAATTCATTAATAAAATCCATACTGATACATTCCCACTTCATCTGGGGGATGTCTAATGGCTGTAACTTCCCAGGCATTTTTACTCTCTCGGCCTTAACTTTCTGACAGGTCAGACATTGACGTACATGATTAAGTACATCCTTTTTTAAACCAGGCCAAAAGAAGACTTTTTTCACAGACATGTAGGTTTTGATGAAACCTGGATGTCCTGCTATAAGGCTATCATGGACTTCATTCAGAATTTGATCCCTGGTTCCCTCATCATTGGGAATGCATAGCCTGCGATTATAATACATAATGCCATCATCCAGGTTGTTGAACTCGGTTCAACTCCTGTGGATTTTTACTTTCCATCATATGTAGGGTAGAAATAGGGCCAAAGAATCTATCCTGCATGATCTTCTCTCTTGCTTCAATAATCAAAGGATTTGACACTACAGTAATTGCAAGCAAGGAGGCTTTTCTGCTGAGGGCATCTGCTACCACATTTTCTTTGCCTGGATGGTACTTGATTTCAAAATCAAATTCCTGCAGGGTCTGCATCCACCTTCTTTGGCGCATGTTGAGATCCTTCTGAGTGAAGATCCACTTTAAGCTCTAATGATTTGTCACATCAAAGTGAATCTTTGACCCAGTAGGTAATGTCTCCACAACTTCAGGGCATATACTATTGAAAGTAGTTCACAGCATAATTTCTCTCATGGCGTTCTGAGTTTTTCGGGATTCATAGGCCACTGCATAACACTCCTGCATGAGTGCACCTCCCAGGGCAGAACCACTGGCATCAATTACTACCTCAAAGGGTAGAGAGAAATCTGGCAACTTCAAAACGGGATTGGTTACCAAGGCGGTCTTCAGCTTATCAAAAGCACTCTGGCACCTAGAAGACCATTAAAACGGGATATTCTTCTTGAGAAGATTAGTCAAGGGGGAAGCTATGAAAGCATACCTTGGTATAAAAATTCTTTACCAACTAGTCAATCCCAAGAATCCTCTGACTTCTTTCACTATCTTTGGTTCAGGCCAATCTATGACTGCTTGGACTTTTGGGGAATCTGGAGAAATTCCATCTTTGGATACCAGAAAGCCCAAGTATTCAACATGGTCAGCGGAGAAAGTGCATTTGCTCTTTTTTGCAAAGAGTTACTGTTTCCTTAGAATCTCAAGAACTTTTCTGACATGAGCTTCATAGTCAGCTGCATTCTTTGAGTAAATCAGAATATCATCAAAGAAAACAAGAACAAAATCATCTAAGTATTCTCTGAGAATGTCCTGCATTAGGCGATTGAATGTAGCTGGCGATTGAATGTCCTGCATTAGGCGATTGAATGTAGCTAGGGCATTAGGCAATTGAATGTAGCTGGGGCATTTGTTAATCCAAATGGCATGACAGTGAATTCATAATGCCCATACCGAGTATTGATGGCTGCCTTCGAGGTATCTTGCTCATTAATCCTGATCTGATAATACCTTGATTTGAGATCTATCTTTGTGAAGATCTGGGCTCCACTTTGCCTGTCTAGAAGCTCATTAATTCTGGGGATAGGATACTTATTCTTAATTGTCAACTGATTGAGACCTCTATAGTCCACACAGAGTCTTAGCGTTCCATCTTTCTTTTTCTGAAAGAGAACTGGCGCACCCCAAGGTGAAACACTAGGTCTTACAAACCCTTGTTCTAATAGCTGTCTACGCTATTCCTTGAGTTTGATGGCTTTAGGAATTGGCATTTTGTATGTGCACGCAGGGCTAGTGTAGCTAAGCTTTGGTGGGGGTAAATTCTATCACATGATCTACTTCCCAAATTGGAGGCATCTCTGTTAATTTTGCTGAGAATAAATCATCATAATCACTTAGCCATTTAGGTTCTTTAGCTTTTAACTTTATGTCTACTGGATTCATTTTGACAACATAAATGAGCTGCTTCTTTCTAAGTCCTTTTAGTAACTTAGAAGCATTTACTAACTGCAGACTTGGGGATCCTAAAATTCCAGTTGCTTGAACTTTATTTCCGTGAAGGTCACGGAAGGAAATGGTTCCATTATGACAGTGAATGTTAGCTTGATTTTTGTGGAGCCAATCCATTCCAAGGATCCTGTCAAAAACTCCCAAAGGTATAACTCTGAACTGACAGTCAGTTAAATTACCATCTGGATTGAACTGAATACGATCTATCTCTCAAGGTGAGTGAAAAGAATCTTCCCAGTGGCCAATTCAATTTGCATAGGTTTCCCTAATTTCTATTCTAAGACTAGCTTATGCAAGCATCCTGGGGAAATGAAAGAATCAGTAATGCCTAAATCAATCGAAAGCTTAAAAGGCTTACCCTGATACTCAGCTCGAGTATGGATGACGGAGAATTGGGCGATTTGGCCCTTGGTTTTCAATTGCTGCATAAATCTATCCTCTTTCCTCTTCCACTACTTCTGCTATTGTGACTGCTGTGGCTGCTTTGCAGCCTGAGGAGGCGGAACTCTTTCTCTTTGGTTGCCCCAGTTTTGGGAAGGAGTTCTGAGGCTACTCTGGGCAGAGGCAGATGGCTGAGCTAGAGTTTCCTGGGATTGCCTTGATTTGACAAGATGGACCTTGATTTGACTAATAGGAAGGGGCTGGTCTTTGCACTCTCGGTCCTTGACTTCCCTGTCCCCTTGACATGGCAGGAGTCGGGCAGTCTTTTAGCTCGTGACCAAAACCCTAACATCCAAAACACCAGTTCTCACTTTTGAGCTCATCCCTCTGAATCCTTGAAAGAGGTGGGGCTCCTGAGAAAGTATTCTATGGGAAGGGTCTTCCTTAACTTTTCAAATCTCCCAGTATCCTAATTCTAATTTGGGCCTTGCTTTCTCTTTGGGGGAGGAAAGTTTAAAGTACTTCCCAGGGTTTGGAATCTTTTAAAGTTAGAGGGTGCAGGCTTTGGCGGGACCTTAATAACAAAGGCTTTGGCAAAGTTCTTTGCCATTCTTACAGCTTCGACCATTGAGACAGGTTTGGATTTTTTCACTAAGGTGTCCAATGGCTCGTTCATTCCTCGAATGAATCTTGCCATCAGTTGCTCTTCATTCAATTGCGGGGAATATTTGAGGAGAAGGGCAAAAGCTTGATGGTACTCTTCAATTGTCCAGCCATACTGCTTTAGTTCCAAGAACTCGTTCATTTTAGTTTCAAGGAAGCCCAGAGGACAAAACCTCTTTCTAAGGTAAGCTTTAAGATCGGTCCAGGTCTGGGTATTCCAGTCGAGATGTTAGTCTTGCAGTGATTCCTCCAAGCAACCCTGGCCGTTTCCACAATCTTTAACCTGGTGAGAGCCATCTTGCTTCTCTCATTGCAGCTAGTTACATCAAAGTATTCTTCCATAGCCTTAATCCACTTCTCCACTACTTCACCTAACTGCCCCTTCACCCTTGAAGGGACCAGGTTGGGATCTATGAAGGGCTTTTCGAACATCCGAATCTAACTCTTCTCGTCACTCATCGGTTAGAGGATCCGGTTGCCTTGCACGGGCCGCGCGCCTCATGATTCTGACAAAACGAGATTTTCATCAACTTAACTTGGACAACAGATTTATGATTATTTATTTTTGTGATTTACTCTTTAAACAGATAATTATTTCATCATACTTCATGAAACAAGATTTACTCTGATAATTTTATCCAACCATATTCATAATCATGAAAATAATTTGGAATTTTTTTCCAAAACATCATTTATTATCAAAAGTTTTTGATATATACATAGAGCATCTTGGCTCCAAAGTCACTGCCTCAATCGCGTACGCATAAAGAAGCGAAACTACGAAAGAGACATACCATGGTACACATGATTCATTATAGAAAGAGGTCCTGTAACTCTACTTCTAGGGATAAAGCGACTAAGAAGCCTAAAAACTCTGTATGAAATTCTGAAGTTCCTGGGTGAATGATCAATGAGTTGAACATGCTGAACAAGCCCTAGCCTTATCAGAATCATGGCTAAGGAAATATTTTGCGTGAGCCTCTAACGCTCCCTGGAGCGGGCGGGGGACCTCACATCTTCAATGTGTTGGGGCCTTAGATAGCCCCTTGAAAATTGGGCCTTTTGAGTGCACATTGAAACCAAACGTGGTTCGATGATGACCAAACTTTGCAAGTGTGTATATGTGGTCTCCACCCTCACATTAGGGGAAGGTTGAGGTCTATAGGGGCCCTTTAAGATGCCATGTGATTAAAAGGTTATTAAGGAAAAGGGCCAATCATGTGATGCCATGTATACAAAAATGTTGGGTGATTAAAGGTGGTCATAAGATTCTCTAGGAGATGCCTTTTTGTACTTTTCATTCCCCAAAAAGTGGGGGGAGGGGGGTTTTGAAATTTCGGACATCCATAACTTCTACATATGAGCTCAAAATTTGTCGGAGATTAGAGATCCAGAATCTACTCGCTGAGCTCTTTCCATAGATATGTCACATTGACTGGCCTTCCTACTCTCTAGTCCAATGCACTAAATACCCACTAAAATAGTGAATGCGTCCTAAATAACAACCACATACAGCCTAAATCCTAGAAACACACACCGAAAAGAGACATCTTTTTGTATGAAATAATTTACAATGTTTTATTTACACACACCCACACAGACACACAAATGGAAAAGAACAAACTACTACGACCCAACAAATCATCAAGACACAACTTCACCATTCTAAACTGAATAAAGAAATTTAATGTCAAAATGGTTTTGTGTAAATTGTTTCCAAGAATTTAATGAAAAAGAACCGATATTTCCAACACTTCCATGTTTTAGTCAATCTACAACAGCATCACTGCATTCAACATTTGGCTAATCTTCACTTCACTCCACTCTTCACTCTCTCTCTTTCACACTTCAAAACTCTTTCTTTCTTTCTTCTCTCTCTCTACTCATTATTCTCGTGAACTCTCTTCTTCTTCTTCTTTCTTTCTCTTCCTCCTCCTCCTCCTGTTCTTTCTCTTCCTCCTCCTCCTCCTCTTGTTCTTTCTCTTCCTCCTCCTGTTCTTGCTCGTTTGCCAGAGAAAGAAATGCTCCCTCTCTCTTTCTCTTATATTCTCTCAAGAAGTTGGCGGGTAACAACGGGTGCTAAAACTACCCACCCTTCCATTTTTTTATTTGAAACTTTTCATTTGTAACCACATTAAGGTTTCCAAACTTGCATTCTCACTGTAAGATCCCTGTTCCCACCGAGCAACAGATTCGGGATACTAATAGCGGAAGTAGTACTTCTCGCGCGGGACAGGGGTCCCACATTTGGGGCCTCACCCACGGATATCCGGATAAGAGACTAATCCGTCGGTTGTTCCAAAACTGAACCCGGAAAAACTTCCTTTACCGGAAAGCACGGGCGATTCCACCAGGATAACTTTTTACTCTAACGTAGTCAAGATCATTTCTGATCGAGCTGATCCAATTACATCTATAAGATACTTGGTCGGATCAAGGGAGAAACTTGCACTTGGATCATTGGGATCAACGCTTTTTTCCCCATTCAAGAGGCACAGCCGTTGATTCCTATCCATAGAACAGTTAGTGTCCGGGATTTATTTTATCTATCGTAAAAACAAAAGTTTGAGTCTCGATTTACGGATCCATCAGTCCAGCCTAACCCCATCCAGTCCCATGGGTTAGCCAACCGCCCAACCACTGTAGTGATGGGATCCAATTAAGAATTTGGTTAGGTTTTGTCCCGGGTACCAAGGAAAAGAGTTCCAAGGCCCCCTAGCCGGATGTTCATGCAAAAATAAAACTAGTCACACCACTCACCAATATGAAATTGCCTTTTCACAGATTCAACCAGTTTAAAACAATCCTTTAATAAAACCATAGTATCACTGATCACAATCTTCCAATTTATCCAGTTGATTCTTAATTTTCCCATCATTCCTTCATCAGAGTATCTATGGCATCATTGGCAACTAGGACGCTCACCACCTGTCCACACAGGGGCCGTTTCCTAATCCCTAGCCCATAATACTCGGCAATATAATCTCTTATCAAGATGGACTCTCGTTGAAGATCAGCAAGATCAACCAACAGATCCATATAAAGAGCCATGGACTCATCCATTGAAGACCAGCAAGGTCAATCAACCAGATCCATGCCCGATTTCAGAAAACAACTCCTACTCTTGTTCCAATATCTTCCTCGACGCACACGTGGGTATCCTAGGCGACCCAGAGCCCGAGCACCGTATGGTCAGCACCCTCTAGGATCTTCGCAGGTGACCTAGCGCTTCACTCATAGGCCGCTTCCTTGGCCCCTCATCCACCGTACATCGAAAGCTCACCATTTTAATCGCACCGAGGCTGGTCAAGACCTCGGCCGACCTTGCTACGCGAGACATCCTTCATTGACTCTCCGTCAGCAGTTGTAACTTTATCAGTTAGGTCTCCACGACCTTAATCACAAGACGGTCAAAATGCTCTCCCAGCATTCTTGACATAAAACAGTCATTTACAAACAGCATTTACAAACAGTTTACAATACAATTTCTATTTTAACTTTCATTTTTCCACATTATCCCTCATCAATCTACATTACTTAATCCATATTCCATTTATATGTATACTCATCCCATCACATCATTTTTCATCTCATCACTTCAGATTCCTTCACATCACATATCATATATTCACATCCATACATCCACATCTACATCCATACATTTATTTTCACATCCACATCTACATGCACATGCATGCTATACATCTGCATCTACATGCACATTCACATCCATACATCCACATCTATATGCGTACATTCACATCTACATGCATACATCCACATCTCTATGCATACATCCACATCCACATTCACATTCACCTCCATACATCTACATCTACATGCATACATCCACCTCCACATTCACATCCACTTCTATACATCTACATCTACATGCATACATCCACCTCCACATCTACATCCACATCTACATCTACATGCATACATCCACCTCCACATCCACATCTACATCTATACATCTACATCTACATGCATACATCCACCTCCACATCCACATCTACATCTATACATCTACATCTACATGCATACATCCACATCTCCATTTACATCCTCATCTATACATCTACTTCTACATGCATACATCCACATCTCCATGCATACATCCACCTCCACATTCACATCCACATCTATACATCTACATCTACATCTACATGCATACATCCACCTCCACATCTACATCTACATGCATACATCCACCTCCACATCCACATCTACATCTATACATCTACATCTACATGCATACATCCACATCTCCATTCACATCTACATCTATACATCTACATTTACATGCATCCATCTACATCTCCATTTACATCCTCATCTATACATCTACTTCTACATGCATACATCCACATCTCCATGCATACATCCACCTCCACATTCACACTCACATCCATACATCTACATCTACATCTACATGCAAACATCCACATCTCCATGCATAATAAAATTCTTTTAATTAATCTAGGATGATAGTTCCTAGAATATGGTAGGAAGTCCTCTTTTTATGCTTTGAATGAAATTATTTTATGCGTAATTTCTATAAAAATTTTGCCATAGCTCCGCTACTATGACTGATAAATCTCAATTTTTTTTCTAAGGGATAAGGCTTATCATTAAGGAAATAATTAGAATGGTCTCTAATTGGATCATCAATCCATAATGGATTGAATCATCGATATACATAAAGTAAAAGCATAGAAAAAAGCTATTAATTTGGCCTCAAGCATAGCTTAATCTTGGATTAAGGAAAAGCCTTATGAAAAGCTTCATTTGGATTGAAAAGGGTCATGAGTATGACCATTTCTTAAGTGAGAGAGAGAAAGACCATTAGAATTAAATATAAATAGAATTTTATGTAATTCTTTACTATCATTAATTAATTAACTTCAATAGCATTTCAAAAACCATATCAATTAAGCTTCTCAAGCTTGAGAGGGGTTGAGAAGAGATAATCGTTGAGAAATTATAGAAAAGATCAAAATTCACTATACTTATCTTATAATTTGCTTGATTCTTTGATCACGGTAGAGGCCCCCAACCAATCAATTGGTTTAGTATGTTGATGGAGCCACCAATGGGGATTGAAGAAAGAGAGAAGTATCAAAAACTAGTGAATTATTAAAGAATTCATAGTTCTTGGCTTAGGTAGAGTATAGTAACAATGCATATAAGACACTATATCTTTTTCAACAAGGGGAGGCTTCTATTTATAGGAAAAATTGAGCTCCTAACCAAACAAGCTGATTCTAGAATTTTCCAAATCAGTTTGGTTGAATTTGGACTAGATTTGGACCTAGTTTGGTTACTTTTTGATTCGATTTGGTTCCATTTTGATTTGGTTTGGTTCAAGAGATATGAGAGATAAAAATATCACATTATTTTTGAGTTTAAAACTTATTCAAGCATGTGAAATATGCACCTCCTTTAAAGAACTCCCCTTCCTTACATATGTGTCAAAATTCTATTGCTCATAGTTTTTTTACTAATAAACCTTGTACATTTTCAACTCTTCATCTTATGTGAAATATGCACCTTCTTTAAAGAACTCCCCTTCCTTACATATGTGTCAAAATTTTATTGCTCATAGTTTTTTACTAATAAACCTTGTACATTTTCAACTCTTCATCTTATGTGAAATATGCACCTTCTTTAAAGAACTCTCCTTCCTTACATATGTGTCAAAATTTTATTGCTCATAGTTTTTTTACTAATAAACCTTGTACATTTTCAACTCTTCATCTTATGTGAGCATTTACTCATTTTTGGGTATCTTCTTTTACAATTTGGATTTATCTCCTCCCTACACATGGATTGATGCTATTGGCCCATAGGAACCTTAATTGGACCATAATCCAAAAATTTCTAAAAATCTAGACCCTTAGACTAAGGTTCTTTATACCTATTTCCAATTAATTCCAATTGCACATTGGAAAATTCTTTTTGAATTTCTGTTTCAGGGGAACTTATTTTAATAAGATGAGTTATTTTTCTATCCAAAAATATTCATAATCTGAATATTCTCTCTCTAGAATAATTTTCTCTCTCTAGGCTAAAACAGTTAGAAACAAGGTCTTTATATTTCTGAGGGATTGATTACAAGGGAAGATACTAGACATCAAAAAGGGGTTGGGGGAGGAATCTTACATTCTACCCCACTTAAAAGATGCGAGATGTCCTCATCTCGCAAACTGGGATAATTTCGCAAGATGCACGAATATGAGACTTAGAGAAAAATTTTAATCAAGATTAACCACCAAGAAAAGTCTTAAAGAAAGCAAGATAAGAACAAGATTTAAACTTTATTCATTCTCGGAACTTATACAGTAGAGATAGAAGAACTCTTTACACTTCCATAAGCCCGTCCATCATATGGTCACAAAAGCATCACTCACAAGCTGCACAAGTATAGGGTAACTCATCTATGGGAATGATTTTGATGGTTATTGCCGCACCTATCTCAGTGGTATGAGGTGATCTAACAAAAGGACCTTTGAGAGGCAAGCCAAAAACAGGATAAAGGCATATCTTCTCATGAGGAAGAAAACACGCCAATAAGAAGACCCGCTCAGAAAACCCAAGATGCCTTGATCTCATGACGCAGTAGTATCGGGGACCCAAACCCAAAGCTTCAATAACCATGGCCAAGCGGACATTGTTACGAAAGTGCTGTTGACCCCAGGGTGTTACCCTAGTTATGTTTTGATAGGTCCACCATTTGGTGTGAGCTACAGAAGTTCCTAGGTGAGGAAAAAGTGAGCGCTCATACTGTTCTATAAAGTCTTTCTTCACAGACTCTCTTGCGTCTTGAAGGTGAGAAATCATCAGGGATAAAACTAATTCCTGTTGCCAAGCCATGAAGGAGATTAAGAAAGAAAGGAGATTGATGGGAGTAAGATTACTGTGAGCGACAAGTAAAAGTTACGACTTATATAAAGGAAGGAGCTAGCATAACCTAGAAGCCAACCACTGAAGTTTTACCGTCTTTCCATGATTTGTGTTTGACACATTTTTCTATAGAAGGCATTAAGAATTTTGAGATGAGGAGATAAAAGAAGCTTGTAGACTAAGTCACCTACTTTCATTAAATTGAGATATAAGGGTCACAATATCTGGGAGATAACTTCTTATATCCCCAAGAGATAAAGAACTTCTTTTGGGCCGTACTCGAATGAAAACCAAAACCTTGGTATCCAAAACACCGATTCTCACTTCTGAACTCATTGTTCTAAATTTTTAAAACAGGTGGGACTCCTGAGAAGTATTCTAGGGAAAGGGTCTTCCTTTTTTAAACAGAAACTTTCTTTTATTTTAGAGAGGGAATAATTATAAGATAAAAAAGGGAGATTCTTACTCCTATATACCTCAAAAGTTGGGGAGGAATCTTACATTCTACCCCACTTAAAAAGTGCGAGATGTCCTCATCTCGCAAGGTAGAGGACAGCTCTTTTTCTTAAGATCCAATTTTATTCTGGGTTCCTTATATTTTGGTCAACCCAACAAAACACTGGGATAAATATCCCTTATATAGAACTCATCATTAAATAACAATTCATTCAGGTCATATCATTCATATCTTTAACATGATAATGGTCCATTAGACCGAAAAGTTTCCTTCGGAACATTCCTCCACGGAAATTTCAGTCAAGCAAATTCTCAATTTGATCTACCGGTCAAGTATAAATAGTAGCAATCTGACAACACAACTCACTAATCTCATAGTGATTTGCTGAATTCATTATCATCATTCTAGTTATGAATATCATCACAGGGACTCGTCCCATTCCCCCTCATTGGTTTCATTATATTTCAACTAATTTTTAAAAATCATCATTTTTCAATCAGAATCCAAATCAATTTATCAATTCTCAAACAGAATTAAAAATCATATCAATCACATTCGAAATCATCATCTGGATAGCATTAACGCTTATAATTTCAAGTCTTAGATTTACTCGTATATACTGTCAGTAAAGAGCTGCAGTATACTCTCGGTATATACGGGTAGTCACGGCCCTTGGAATTATAAGGTAAATACTTATGTCTAGGCCTCAAGCAAGTCAGGGATTCCATATAGTTGCGGTACTTCCATCTGAGGACCCAATTACCAAATTATGAATTTCAGTTTGAATATCAAATTGTATTAATTATCTCACACAATTATAACCTTTTTGTGTTTCTTGATAAATTTTTGATATATTTGTCTTCTCAGTTGATCTTTATTAACCAAATGCTCTAATACCAATTGTAAGATCCCTGTTCCCACCGAGCAACAGATTCGGGATACTAACAGCGGAAGTAGTACTTCTCGCGCGGGACAGGGGTCCCACATTCGGGGCCTCACCCACAGATATCCGGATAAGAGACTAATCCGTCGGTTGTTCCAAAACCGAACCCGAAAAAACTTCCTTTACCGGAAAGCACGGGCGATTCCACCAGGATAACTTTTTACTCTAACGTAGTCAAGATCATTTCTGATCGAGCTGATCCAATTACATCTATAAGATACTTGGTCGGATCAAGGGAGAAACTTGCACTTGGATCATTGGGATCAACGCTTTTTTTCCCATTCAAGAGGCACAGCCATTGATTCCTATCCATAGAACAGTTACTGTCTGGGATTTATTTTATCTATCGTAAAAACAAAAGTTTGAGTCTCGATTTACGGATCCATCAATCCAGCCTAACCCCATCCAGTCCCATGGGTTAGTGGAGAGACGGAAAACTCTCTCACTTGTAGCAAGAGTAGTATGATCCACACGTAGCTCAATCCAATGGGATTTGCATCCCTTTCGGAGCTAGGGATTCAACCCGTACCGGTGCACAAAAGCTTATCCAATTAATGGAGAGAATGCTAAGAAAACTACTACTATTGACATGGACTTAACACACACACAAGCTCAATCTTGCCATACTCATTCACTCATAATCCCACTCCTTCATGCATCCAAAACAAGAAGAAAGCTAAGCTATTGCATACACAAGCTCAAAGCATCCTTCATTCTCAAGATCTTACTCCCTAGCATGCACACAAACCTTGAAGCTATCAACAAAGAAACATGCATACTAGAGAATTGACAAGAGAAGAGAGACAAATATCAACTCATTGCATTGAATTAACAAAAGAATAGAACTTACAACAATGTTGATGGGGAGTGAGAAGAGCTTGCACCTCTATGGAAGAAGAGGGAGAGCTAGTCTCAAGAGAGCTCAAACATGAGTTTGCCCAATGTGTCCATGCTCTCAAATGAGCCACCTTTTATACAAAAATTCTAGAACTCTCAAAAGTTCCCATGTGGGATTATTGTGAAGCCCTCTCCCACATTCATCTACAAAGTGGAACTCTTTACAAGAGCCCTAAGTATCTTTTTTGTTGCTTCCTTGTATTGATCTTCATTTGCATGCAACACTCCCCCCTTCCTATTTTGCGCACGTCCTCGAGCGCGGTAGTAGCAAGAGCTGCAACAAAAAACAATTGATACATTGAAGTCTTTTATTGAAAAAGAAAAAGAAAAGAAAAGAAAAGAAAAATCAGCAATGATGATTTCACACGTGAGCATACAAGTGCAAGGCTGATTAAAGTTTTAATGAGTCCTAAAATAGGTGAGTAAAGACTAGTCAAAGTGAGACTTAAGTAGTAGATAGTGCTACGTAAAGGCAAGTGTGCTTTGTACACCGCCGGTTATGACCGTAGTCTCAATGTCCTACCAGTATGTAAGTTACTCCTAAATGGCATACCTACTCCTAAATATGAGCAAAGGTGATTGGAACTCTCGTTTTGTCTTTTTTTTTTTTTTTTTGGATATGTGGGTAGAAGTTGATGAAGATTAAGGTTCTATCCCAAAGAGACCCAAGCAATGGCCAAGAGACCTCCGCCAAGAGAATCTAAAGACCGCTAAGTATCCCAAGGGCGACAGACCCTTTTTCTTTCTTTTATGACCTAAGGAGTATCCCATGAAGATGAAAGCATCGGTCTTGAGGGCCCATAGTGTACCCCCGAGTCCTACCAACATCTATCAAGGCGATAGATTCCTCAAAGTTCTTCTTCTGAAGTTTTTAGACATCAGTGTTCACCCCATGGAAACCAAGGCATCGGCCCCAAGGTGCTAAGACAACCCCAGGTCCTACCAAGCATTTCTCATGGCTGTAGACACGTCATGTCTCAATTCACTTTGTATATATATATATTTTTTAAGGGTATATTTTCATAAATTTTTATTACTCCTAGCACCTAGCTCATATCTAAGAGGTAACTACCACTAGGGATAACTAATATACCTTGAAAACATAAGTACTTGGCATACTCCATTGGTATATATCCTACACTGTCTTTAAATAGAAATATCTTTTACTAAGTCTTCTAAGACTCTAGAACTCACTCACCATATTTTAACAACTAATCAAAAACTCAAACCAGCCAATATTGTGTGAACATGCAAACCATATATTCGAAAGATAAGAGCACATAAAGAAAAAAAGTTTAAGATCTGAATACACCTGTTGTAGTGCCCTTTTGATGTTGTTCATTTGCATTGATTAATTGCTGATTTTGTGCAGATTGCTCCTCCTTGATCTTTGTAAGCGTAGCATGTCTCCCCCCTTCCTAATTTGTGTGCAAGGTAGGTGGACTATAGGGGCGTGTTTGATGCTCTTGTTTTTTACGGAGATTTCTGCAAAAAGTTTTATTAACAAACAAGGAAAGAAAACAAAAGAAAAAAAATTTGTTAGTGGTGCCAATCACCGAATATAGCCGAGGGGAAAAAACCCAATGGGAGAAAAGTGCCCTGGCTTGTCGATCTTATTGTGGAGTCGATATGCTTACCCTTGCCCTGGTAGTGGAGATCATCTCAAAAAGAACATAATCCTTTAAAGGCGTAAGGAACCACACTATTCAAACATTGATCTACCAAAGAGCTTCATTTGTAGTGTTAATGCCTTATCTTTGGGTTTAGGTATGTCCTTCTTGGGTGGGATTTTTATCAATTGTCTTGGAATTTGAGCAAGATAAGAGGATTTAGGCATTGAATTGCTAGAATCTATGCTCAAATGAGACTCATTTGAAGTTGGATGAGTCTTAGGTACACCAGTTGATGATGGAATTGGGTAATAAGGAGAAATCGGGACAACAGGTGTTTCAATACATGTTTTAGGAAGATCAACACAAGTAGATTTGTAGGTGCTATCACAGCTACCTTTCCTTTCTTGAAGAGTTTGTGTTGATTTCTGTTGCACCCACTGATATGGAAAAGCAAGGGTGGCTTTTGGCATCTTTTTGAAACATTCTTTTACCCTTAGCAAAGCATGGCATTTTGGAAGCCAAAGTGCTGTTGCACCCTCATAATAGCCCTGTGCTTTAAGAACCTGTTTTGGGACCCATCGAGTAATAATCCGAGGTTTAGGCTTGGAAATGATGTGCTTCTTAAGAGGCTTAGCAACTGGACTAGATGGTACAAGTTTGTACGCAGCTTTGGGTAGCCACATTGATAATTCCTTCTTACCTGGCCTTCTTTGTGCAGCAACTAGATTAATTGGAACATGCCAGCCATGGCCCTCACTTGAGTACTCATCAATTATCCACATCATTTGTTTTGGAGCTTGTGTCTCTTTCTTATCAGCATCATTAACAGATTTGAGTGTTAAATTCTCAACTGAGACTTCCTCGACATGCATAGCTGTTGTTTTGGATGTATCCCTATAGTACAAATGATCTAGAAGAGCACGTGGTTGTACCATTCGTATAGGTATAATGTCATATCCATCTGAGTCACAGAATTGAATTGGCTTCGGTAAAGCACATGTCGATAATGTTGCAAGGACATGACTCCATTCTAATGGATCAATTAAATGCTCAGGGAAGGGTTGTGGAATGTATGCCTCGTCTGATACACTTCGATTACCCTTAAGTCTCTCAGTGTTGAAATCCCTACATGAGGCTCCACACATCCATAGATCTTCTCGCCCATCTGACAATGTAACTCTTGAGCCCTCAGATGAAGCAGAATCAAACTCATCTATTGGAGACCTTGTTACATCACGATATGAGTGATTACTTAGGTTGACCCTTGTGATGACAGAATCATGTCGGAGGTACAAGTAGTTGTATCCCCAATCTTGAATCATTTTAAATTGTCGCATGAATGGTCTACCCAATATCACTTCATAGTTTGGATGCTTTCCAAAATCCACAACTGCAAAGGTATGCTCATATTCAATCCCACATGTGGTGACCAATATGTTCTCAAGCAGCCCAAGGGGATGTTCTAAGCTTCCATCTGCTAGCTGCAAGCGCATCCTGGTACTCCTAATAGCTGGTTTGCCCCATTTTTCCCAAATGGACCGTGTTACAATGCCCACTCCTGCACCACTATCAAGTATTGCAGTTGAAGATACTTTTGGCACTTCTAATGGGAGGGTAGCATTTCCCTGATCGTCTTCACAAAATTTTCCCACTTTGTTGATAGGAACTGGCATTACATGCTTTGTCTCAGGGTGTATAGTACACTCATGGTGACCCTTTTGTAGCAATACCTGCTCTGACAAACATGTGGCAATATCATTCCACAACTCAGGTTTAAGCTTTATCAACTCAAGCAAAGGTAAGGTACAAGCCACTGGTGCTGACAAAATAGCCTGCACCATACTCATATCTTTCTCCTTTGTCAACCTTTTATGCATGGAGGGTATCCTCAAGGTTTGAGAACAGTTCTCATATTCTCCCAGATATGATGGTAAGGTTTTCATTGTATGCTTACTTCTAGGAGAAACAATTGTTTGAACTTCCTCCGGGATGTTTGGGTGTCTAAATTTGTTTTCCGTGCCTCTGGTAAAATCCACCTCAGAGAATAGAGGCGAACTAACAGAAGACATGTTCCCATTAATTTTCTCATTTACTGCGGCCCACATGTCATTTGCCATGTCCTCATTAGCATCAATAACTTCATCATTGCATGGGAAGACAAGGCTAGGTGATGGCAGAATGTCATCTTTCAATGGAGTGTCAATTGGTGCAGACCTTTCGCTATGAGCTTGTGAAATGAACTCACTTTTCATTTCCCGACTTGATGACACTTCCGGTATGGTTTCTAATGTTGGCTTAAGAGAGGTTGGGCCCCGAGGAATAGGTGGTGGTGGTCCCTCAAGTATTGATTGAGCTTCCCTAATGAGTTGCTGATGTACAGCTAGATTGATCTTCTCCTCACGAGGGTTTGGGTATTCTTGAAGCTTCGTGGGTAGCTCAGATAAAGCTGCAATGCGACTTCTATGAGCATCAATGATGGCCTCTAGAGTCTCATTCACTTTATCCACAAAAACAGAACCCCCAGAACTATCCTCAGTCGTACTAGCCTCATCTTTTTTAACACTAGGCCCAGGTTGAGGTTGATGTTTCTCATGCACTTCCTGGGATGTAGAGGCTTCTTGAGAACTAGTGGATGCACTTTTAGTTTGCTTGTTTCGGTTCTTCTTCCTCCTAGTGGTCTTTTTTCTATTGGACTGTAGGGTCTTGTCCGCTAGATTCGTCTTTGCATCCCTAGTTCGAGGTGTCTCATCAGTTTGTATTTCAGCGTTTCTTGTCTGTGATCGAGTCATGACTCTAAGTGGCACGACATCCTCATTCTCAGATGAAGGTGGCGATGGAACTGTGCCTACAAGGTTGAGTGAAACCTTTGGTTGAGAGGTGCCTTCCTCATGTGGTTTTAGCAGACAGTCTTTTGGGAAATGTTCTACACAACACCCTAGACAATATCTTTCAATCGGTGGAAACTGTTGTACTGTTGTATTTGACCGAGATGCTTGCCTTGAGCGATGTGGACAATCACGAGCCCAATGGGGTTCTCCGCACTCATAATAGGGGCCCATTGGTTTGGCCTCTACTTTCCTTGGCTGCCATTGACCTGAGGGGCCTGGAGTCCTAGGTTGGTAGCCGCCTAGCAACATTAAAGAGTTTTGTTCCCCTGATTGAGCGTCCAGTGCTGGGCCTGGGTATGCGGGACTTTCAAAGATATTTTCTTTGGATGAATATGATACATATTCTTCTTCCACATAGCCTGGGTTTACCAATTCTCTACACATATTTGAATTGTCATAGTCGACAACCCTCACAGGAGCAGTCCCTGGAGCAGGAGGTTGAGCACCAAGAACAGGTCGTGCTTGTTCTTGTGTCATCGGTGGCTTACGTTCAAAACTAGTATACTGTTGATACATTTGTGGAGCCACTCCACCCCTCGGCTGCTCACGTTCCTGTCTCATTCTCGCAATGCGAGTACATTCCTGTGTGGTATGAGTAAAGTTCCATGCACAGGCTTGGCACCACTTCTTTGTGGGTTGGTTTGTGACTAGAGGAGAAAAGGTATTACAGTCCTCTGTTTTATGGTCACCGCCACATGCTCCACAAAGATGAGGACCTGTAGGAAGTATACTCCTCATTCTCTGCTGCTGTTGTTGTGGCTGCATGGGTGGACGATAGGTCTGTCCCAATCTCCTTAGTACTAGGTTAGCTATCTGGTCTGGATTTACTAGCACGCTAGACCCTGAACTTTGGTCATCACCCCACTGATTTCTAGGTTTCACCTCAGGGCCAGAACCATCTTGGAACTTGAAGTTATCGGTGAAATCCATAGCATCATGGCAACACTCATTGAAACTTGTATGCTTCTTTGCATAGAGATGTGTATGCAGTGTCGAATTTTTGAGGCCTTTTAAGAAGAGAGAAATTAATCGACTTTGGGCGGGCTTCTCATCTTCTGAGCAACGATTAATGTACTGCTTCATTCTATTTACACAGTCTCGAACACTCTCATTTACGCCTTGCTTGAAAGAGTAGATGTGTGCTACCGTGTCATGTTGAATTCCCATCAAAGAAAAAGCAGCAATGAATCTCTCTTCCAAAACTCGTAAAGAAGTTTTGTCTGAAGCTTCTAATGCCTGAAACCAAGCCAGGGCTTTTCCCTCAAGAGTGAGTCCAAATCCTTCAATTTGAGTATGCTTATCAGCTACTTGCTCAGCTCGAACTGCTTGCCTAAATGCTGCTACATGATCGTATGGATCTCCCGACCCTTCATACTTCTTAACCAATTTCTGAAGAGTTGATGGCCTTACTTGTCGTGAATACTCATCGTAGGGCCTACGACCTCTCATTCTCAGTGGGAATTGTTCCTCTCGTTGAAAAGATGGTCCACATGTTTCCAAAATTGATGTGGGTACCCTATTACCAGCCTCACCAAACCCCTCCAAAGATCTTGTCGCCCTCATTTCAGGAGGTGCATTTATGGGAGGCCGAGTTGGCTCCCCTACTCTTCGATTGTTATAATGAGAAAGATGTTGGTGTGGTGTGACCTGTGGTCGCACATTTAGTGTAGGACAATATCTTGGTGCTAGAGTTGGGCTACTAGCAGTGGTCCACTTGGATGTTGAAGGTCCCGCTCTAGTAAACTCTCGTAGGGAAGGAGCAACAGTTTCTCCAAGAAAGGCTGTCTCTCCTGGTTTGGCTGTATTTGTTGATAACACTTCCATAAATAATGGTTGTCCTTTCCACGTGAGTTCCCGAATCTCCTTCCAATCTAAGGTTCGGTATTCATTGGCCCATTTATCAACTATTCTGTTCATGTGTCCTGCACGCTTCTCAACTACCACCACATGAGCTAGAGGAAGATCTAGCTGTGGCAATTTAGTCGTGGCATAATATCCCTCTAACGAGTCCTTATAGACCTCTTGAAGTGGGTCATCCTGTAAGACCTTTGTCACAGGAATTTGTCGTACAAACTCCCATTGGCTTTCAGCCCCCTGATCCAGTTTGCTCTTGCCTTTCCTATCCCTTTCCAAATTTAGATCTACAAGAAGTAAATCATCTATGGATGGCTTTGAGGACTGGGCATTGGATGGTCCAGGCATGTCAGGCTCGATGAGCCAGTCATCGCTAGACTCCCTTGCTCTGGAAAGTTCTGATAAATCTAAGAACTCGGTTTTAGAGAGCTCCCCTAATTTGTCTACCTTTTGTGGATGGTAGGTGACTTCGTAGCGAACACCATCTCCACCCATATACATGTTACCCTGGTCATTGACTAGAGGTGCTCTATCAAGTTCGGAGAATATGTCGGCGATCTTAACAAGATACCGTTGTTGTGGGTCCCTAAAGATTTCAGCTCCTTGAGCATTTGTGTAGACATATTGGAGTCTCACATTGAGTGTTAACCCCATGGTGTCAGCTTCAAATGGATTAAAGGATCTTGAGGGTGTTCTATTTGGGGCTCCGGGATGACTATTTGTCGGCCCTAGATTGTCCATGGACAATGAACTAGTTGTTCTGGAGGAAAGAGTATCGGATTGGGATTCAGATAGGGTTTCAGCAATATCTGCCAAATTTCCTACCGATTGGGTCCCACTTTCTTGCGTAGGTACTCTAGAAGGTGCCCTAGGTCCTATGGCAGAATCTACACGACGTCCCGACCGCAAGTGCATAAGGTCAAAATTTTGTTTTGGTTTTTTTATGTGTTTTTGTTTTGTTTTGTTTTTGTTTGTTTTGGTTTTGTTTGTTTTGGTTTTTTTTTTGATAAAAATATATATATATATGTATATATATATATATATTTTTTACCCTACTTAACCACTAAAGGCAACTAAAAATGGGTCTGTGTGGCGTACTATCTACCCTCTTTTTTTTAAATGTTTTTTTTAATGATTTTATGATTTTATGATTTTTACTTTTTTAACACAAAAATTATGAATCACACTAAAAAAATACTAATTATGCACAAAGTTACAAAAAGTAAAAAATACAGGTTAAACTAATTATGCAAAAAATTAAAGAATGAAGAATTATAAATTATGCAAAAAAATAGACTCCTAAAAAATCAAAAAATTTTCTTTTGTCTTCTTTTGTTTTTTCCTCCTTTTTTTGGTTTTTATTGTTTGTTTGTTTGTTTGTTTTTATTTGTATTTTATTTTATTTTATTTTTTTTAAATAAATTTCGTGCCAAAAAATATGAGTTTACCAATTATGCATCATTTACAAAACTTCTAAAAAATAAAAATAAAAAATGCAAGCTTCTTTAATTATGCAAAAATTTAAATGATGAACAATGGTTTCAAAATACAAAAATAAAAATTGTTCTTTTCTTCTTCTTCTTCTTCTTTTTATTTATTTATTTATTTTTGGTTTTGTTTTGTGTTTGTTTTTGTTTTTGTTTTTTTTTTTAATAACAAAAAGTTAAAACAATGCAAATCACTCTAATTATGCTAAAAATTACAGAAATGAAAAATAAAAAATATGCAAACAATACGGACTCCTAAAAAATAATTTATTTTTTTTTATTTTTTTTTAATTTCTTCTCTCTTTTTTTTTTAAATATTTAATTGTTTTCTTTTTTCCCTTTTTTTTTCTTCTTTTTTTTTTAATTTCTTTTTCTTTTCTTTCTTTCTTTTTCTTTTTTAATCTCTTTTTCTTAAAATCTCTTTTTCTCTTTTTTTTTTAAATTTAATTGTTTTTTTAATCTTTTTTTTCAATAAAAAAATATTATTATTTTTTTTGTTTTTGTTTTATTTAAAAATACAAAAAAAACATTAAAAAATTAATTAAAAAAATAAAAAAAAAGGAAAAATACCACCTACCTTATCCCTCGCCGCTCGCCTGATTTCCCGCCCGGATTTCCCGCCGGCTCCAGCTGCCTCCACGCGGCTTTCTTTACACAGCCTTCAGTTCGAGTTGCTGCATCGCCTTCACGACTCCACACAGGCCGACTTCTTCCACGCCTTCAGTGTACTCGTTTTTTTTTTTTTTTTCTTCGCTCTGCTCGCGCTTCAGTGCCAACGCCTTCGACGCCACCTTTGGCCACGTCAGCTGTTGCAGCCAGGCACTGCTAGGCCTTCCGCCTGCTGCCCTATTCCTGGCTGGCTTCCACCTCCATCACTTCGAGTTGCGCCTTCTGTCTCGTCTACATCCACCACTGCTGCAGCCCGCCTACACTGCCTGCAGCAGCCGGTCCTTGCGAGTCAGCCTCCTTTCTCTTCGACTTCTGCCAGCTGCCTGGTCTACTCCTTCGCTTTGCTCGCTCTTCAGTGCCAACGCCTTCGTCTCTGCAGGCTGCGCCCACTGCAGCGCTCGATACAGCCCGCCTACACTGCAGCGCTCAAGGCAGACGTCCCCCTCCAGCTGCCACGTCAGTCGTAAAAAAAAGAAAATATATATATATTATATATATTCTTTTTTTTTTAAGCCGCCTCTGCTCTGGCTGCGCCTCACCGCCTCTCTCTTCGACTTCTGCCGTGGCCCGCCACCACTGCTCCTCCACGCGACACGGCCACCTTCACTGCAACTGGCGCCTTCGCCTTAGCTCGGCCACCCAACAGCCTTGTGATTATATATATATATATATATATATATATATATATTATTGCCGCCTTCTTTGCTATAAATCGGCCGCCCACAGCCTCTCCATTGTATATATATGTGAATAAATAGATATATATATATATATATTTATCTATTTATTTTTTTTTCTTTGCTGCGATTATGGAGATGCCTCCCCACACGATAACAACACAACAAAACATCAAAAGAAAGGTCGCCTCCAACACTTCCTATCTCCCTTCTCTTTCCCTCTCTCCTCTCATCCTTAAGCAGACTTCTTGCTTGGGAGTCTATGGGGCTTGCATAAGCTATGGAAGAGCTTAGCAACGCACCTCTTTTCTTTTTATTTATTTATACTAATTACATGTTAACGAAAAGCATGAAAGAATGAAATGACAAAAAACAATGAAGGTAAGCATAATGAACGGTACTTGAAAAAGCATAAAAGCAATGAAACATTAAAAAAAAAATAATGCGGGAGAAACCTCAACCGCTCAATGGTTAACCTTATCCACTCACACCGGGATCACACACCCAAACTTAACCTAATCACTCAATGGTTTTGCAACCAAAAGAGGAAATAGTGGTGGTTTCCACACACTCTCAACCGGATTTGAGTCTTCTCCCCGGCAGCGGCGCCAATGGAGAGACGGAAAACTCTCTCACTTGTAGCAAGAGTAGTATGATCCACACGTAGCTCAATCCAATGGGATTTGCATCCCTTTCGGAGCTAGGGATTCAACCCGTACCGGTGCACAAAAGCTTATCCAATTAATGGAGAGAATGCTAAGAAAACTACTACTATTGACATGGACTTAACACACACACAAGCTCAATCTTGCCATACTCATTCACTCATAATCCCACTCCTTCATGCATCCAAAACAAGAAGAAAGCTAAGCTATTGCATACACAAGCTCAAAGCATCCTTCATTCTCAAGATCTTACTCCCTAGCATGCACACAAACCTTGAAGCTATCAACAAAGAAACATGCATACTAGAGAATTGACAAGAGAAGAGAGACAAATATCAACTCATTGCATTGAATTAACAAAAGAATAGAACTTACAACAATGTTGATGGGGAGTGAGAAGAGCTTGCACCTCTATGGAAGAAGAGGGAGAGCTAGTCTCAAGAGAGCTCAAACATGAGTTTGCCCAATGTGTCCATGCTCTCAAATGAGCCACCTTTTATACAAAAATTCTAGAACTCTCAAAAGTTCCCATGTGGGGTTATTGTGAAGCCCTCTCCCACATTCATCTACAAAGTGGAACTCTTTACAAGAGCCCTAAGTATCTTTTTTGTTGCTTCCTTGTATTGATCTTCATTTGCATGCAACAGTTAGCCAACCGCCCAACCACTGTAGTGATGGGATCCAATTAAGAATTTGGTTAGGTTTTGTCCCGGGTACCAAGGAAAAGAGTTCCAAGGCCCCCTAGCCGGATGTTCATGCAAAAATAAAACTAGTCACACCACTCACACACCCACCAATATGAAATTGCCTTTTCATAGATTCAACCAGTTTAAAACAATCCTTTAATAAAACTATAGTATCACTGATTTTAATCTTCCAATTTATCCAGTTGATTCTTAATTTTCCCATCATTCCTTCATCAGAGTATCTATGGCATCATTGGCAACTAGGACGCTCACCACCTGTCCAAACAGGGGCCGTTTCCTAATCCCTAGCCCATAATACTCGGCAATATAATCTCTTATCAAGATGGACTCTCGTTGAAGATCAGCAAGATCAACCAACAGATCCATATAAAGAGCCATGGACTCATCCATTGAAGACCAGCAAGGTCAATCAACCAGATCCATGCCCGATTTCAGAAAACAACTCCTACTCTTGTTCCAATATCTTCCTCGACGCATGCGTGGGTATCCAAGGCGACCCGGAGCCTGAGCACCGTATGGTCAGCACCCTCTAGGATCCTTCGTCGCAGGTGACCTAGCGCTTCACTCATAGGCCGCTTCCTTGGCCCCTCATCCACCGTACCGGAAGCTCACCATTTTAATCGCACCGAGGCTGGTCAAGACCTCGGCCGACCTTGCTACGCGAGACGTCTTTCATTGACTCTCCGTCAGCAGTTGTAACTTTATCAGTTAGGTCTCCACGACCTTAATCACAAGACGGTCAAAATGCTCCCCCAGCATTCTTGACATAAAACAGTCATTTACAAACAGTATTTACAAACAGTTTACAATACAATTTCTATTTTAACTTTCATTTTTCCACATTATCCCTCATCAATCTACATTACTTATTCCATATTCCATTTATATGTATACTCATCCCATCACATCATTTTCCATCTCATCACTTCAGATTCCTTCACATCACATATCATATATTCACATCCATACATCCACATCTACATCCATATATTTATTTTCACATCCACATCTACATGCACATTCATGCATCCACATCCATACATCCGCATCTACATGCACATTCACATCCATACATCCACATCTATATGCGTACATTCACATCTACATGCATACATCCACATCTCTATGCATACATCCACATCCACATTCACATTCACCTCCATACATCTACATCTACATGCATACATCCACCTCCACATTCACATCCACATCTATACATCTACATCTACATGCATACATCCACCTCCACATCTACATCTACATGCATACATCCACCTCCACATCCACATCTACATCTATACATCTACATCTACATGCATACATCCACCTCCACATCCACATCTACATCTATACATCTACTTCTACATGCATACATCCACATCTCCATTGACATCTACATCTACATGCATACATCCACATCTCCATTTACATCCTCATCTATACATCTACTTCTACATGCATACATCCACATCTCCATGCATACATCCACCTCCACATTCACATCCACATCTATACATCTACATCTACATCTACATGCATACATCCACCTCCACATCTACATCTACATGCATACATCCACCTCCACATCCACATCTACATCTATACATCTACATCTACATGCATACATCCACATCTCCATTCACATCTACATCTATACATCTACATTTACATGCATCCATCTACATCTCCATTTACATCCTCATCTATACATCTACTTCTACATGCACACATCCACATCTCCATGCATACATCCACCTCCACATTCACACTCACATCCATACATCTACATCTACATCTACATGCAAACATCCACATCTCCATGCATAATAAAATTCTTTTAATTAATCTAGGATGATAGTTCCTAGAATATGGTAGGAAGTCCTCTTTTTATGCTTTGAATGAAATTATTTTATGCGTAATTTCTATAAAAATTTTGCCATAGCTCCGCTACTATGACTGATAAATCTCATTTTTTTTTCTAAGGGATAAGGCTTATCATTAAGGAAATAATTAGAATGGTCTCTAATTGGATCATCAATCCATAATGGATTGAATCATCGATATACATAAACTAAAAGCATAGAAAAAAGCCATTAATTTGGCCTCAAGCATAGCTTAATCTTGGATTAAGGAAAAGCCTTATGAAAAGCTTCATTTGGATTGAAAAGGGTCATGAGTATGACCATTTCTTAAGTGAGAGAGAGAAAGACCATTAGAATTAAATATAAATAGAATTTTATGTAATTCTTTACTATCATTAATTAATTAACTTCAATAGCATTTCAAAAACCATATCAATTAAGCTTCTCAAGCTTGAGAGGGGTTGAGAAGAGAGAATCGTTGAGAAATTATAGAAAAGATCAAAATTCACTATACTTATCTTATAATTTGCTTGATTCTTTGATCACGGTAGAGGCCCCCAACCAATCAATTGGTTTAGTATGTTGATGGAGCCAGCAATGGGGATTGAAGAAAGAGAGAAGTATCAAAAACTAGTGAATTATTAAAGAATTCATAGTTCTTGGCTTAGGTAGAGTATAGTAAGAATGCATATAAGACACTATATCTTTTTCAACAAGGGGAGGCTTCTATTTATAGGAAAAATTGAGCTCCTAACCAAACAAACTGATTCTAGAATTTTCCAAATCAGTTTGGTTGAATTTGGACTAGATTTGGACATAGTTTGGTTACTTTTTGATTCGATTTGGTTCCATTTTGATTTGGTTTGGTTCAAGAGATATGAGAGATAAAAATATCACATTATTTTTGAGTTTAAAACTCATTCAAGCATGTGAAATATGCACCTCCTTTAAAGAACTCCCCTTCCTTACATATGTGTCAAAATTCTATTGCTCATAGTTTTTTTACTAATAAACCTTGTACATTTTCAACTCTTCATCTTATGTGAAATATGCACCTTCTTTAAAGAACTCCCCTTCCTTACATATATGTCAAAATCTTATTGCTCATAGTTTTTTACTAATAAACCTTGTACATTTTCAACTCTTCATCTTATGTGAAATATGCACCTTCTTTAAAGAGCTCTCCTTCCTTACATATGTGTCAAAATTTTATTGCTCATAGTTTTTTTACTAATAAACCTTGTACATTTTCAACTCTTCATCTTATGTGAGCATTTACTCATTTTTGGGTATCTTCTTTTACAATTTGGATTTATCTCCTCCCTACACATGGATTGATGCTATTGGCCCATAGGAACCTTAATTGGACCATAATCCAAAAATTTCTAAAAATCTAGACCCTTAGACTAAGGTTCTTTATACCTATTTCCAATTAATTCCAATTGCACATTGGAAAATTCTTTTTGAATTTCTGTTTCAGGGGAACTTATTTTAATAAGATGAGTTATTTTTCTATCCAAAAATATTCATAATCTGAATATTCTCTCTCTAGAATAACTTTCTCTCTCTAGGCTAAAACAGTTAGAAACAAGGTCTTTATATTTCTGAAGAGGGATTGATTACAGGGGAAGATACTAGACATCAAAAAGGGGTTGGGGGAAGAATCTTACATTCTACCCCACTTAAAAAATGCGAGATGTCCTCATCTCGCAAACTGGGATAATTTCGCAAGATACACGAATATGAGACTTAGAGAAAAATTTTAATCAAGATTAACCACCAAGAAAAGTCTTAAAGAAAGCAAGATAAGAACAAGATTTAAACTTTATTCATTCTCGGAACTTATACAGTAAAGATAGAAGAACTCTTTACACTTCCATAAGCCCGTCCATCATATGGTCACAAAAGCAGCACTCACAAGCTGCACAAGTATAGGGTAACTCATCTATGGGAATGATTCTGATGGTTATTGCCGCACCTATCTCAGTGGTATGAGGTGATCTAACAAAAGGACCTCTGAGAGGCAAGCCAAAAACGGGATAAAGGCATATCTTCTCATGAGGAAGAAAACACGCCAGTAAGAAGACCCGCTCAGAAAACCCAAGATGCCTTGATCTCATGACGCAGTAGTATCGGGGACCCAAACCCAAAGCTTCAATAACCATGGCCAAGCGGACATTGTTACGAAAGTACTGCTGACCCCAGGGTGTTACCCTAGTTATGTTTTGATAGGTCCACCATTTTGGTGTGAGCTACAGAAGTTCCTAGGTGAGGAAAAAGTGAGCGCTCATACTGTTCTATAAAGTCTTTCTTCACAGACTCTCTTGCGTCTTGAAGGTGAGAAATCATCAGGGATAAAACTAATTCCTGTTGCCAAGCCATGAAGGAGATTAAGAAAGAAAGGAGATTGATGGGAGTAAGATTACTGTGAGCGACAAGTAAAAGTTACGACTTATATAAAGGAAGGAGCTAGCGTAACCTAGAAGCCAACCACTGAAGTTTTACCGTCTTTCCATGATTTGTGTTTGACACATTTTTCTATAGAAGGCATTAAGAATTTTGAGATGAGGAGATAAAAGAAGCTTGTAGGCTAAGTCACCTACTTTCATTAAATTCAGATATAAGGGTCACAATATCTGGGGGATAACTTCTTATACTCCCCAAGAGATAAAGAACTTCTTTTGGGCCCTACTCGAATGAAAACCAAAACCTTGGTATCCAAAACACCGATTCTCACTTCTGAACTCATTGTTCTAAATCTTTAAAACAGGTGGGACTCCTGAGAAGTATTCTAGGGAAAGTGTCTTCCTTTTTTAAACAGAAACTTTCTTTTATTTTAGAGAGGGAATAATTATAAGATCAGAAAGGGAGATTCTTACTCCTATATACCTCGAAAGTTGGGGAGGAATCTTACACTCACCTAACCATTCTCAAAGCTTGAGCTCGAAACTCATCATACTAACCCTCGTTCTCTCCCCCTCGATCTCTCTCTTCTCTCTACCCACTTACATACAACCTCCTCTTTATGTACAATACAATGTTAATCGTTCACCATTCCCATGCAATGTGCATACACCAATGGACAACATCGACAATCACGATGCATGCAAATACCATGACATTCCACACACATATGCTTTCAAATACCATGGAAATGCACCTAAAATAACCACAATTGACCCTATTTAAACCCTAAAACTTGCTAAAAATGGCTTCGATCCAGGGGTCATCATTCCCCCCACACTGAAATGTGAGCGTCCTCGCGAACACAGCAGCAACTTCACTTCACAGCTTCCCCCACAATTAAGTTCTTCACCATCACTGCCTAGCATCACATCTCCACTTCATCACTCTGAAACAATCACCAACCATACACTAGAATTATACCGTACCAAACAAACAAAAACAAAAACAAACTTTCAACACCTTCACATCAGCACACATAAATGAGTGAATGAAAATCCAAGTTGCAAACACCACTACAAGACTTATAGATAAACCAAAAAGGTTTATTAAGCAAACATCAAATCCCAAAAACAATAAAAATTAGCAACTACCACAACATCCTCACTATGTCTATAATATTTCCACTTTGGAAACAACCCATCCATAACTATCTAGGAAAACTACCTTCCACTCACTTCCATATTCATAAAGACAATAGTAGCACAACTAACCATGGAAGTCATTGCTTGATTGTAATTCCCTTATATCAGAACCATGCCTTTCTCGTTTCAATTTTTTTCTCTTTTGATTTTTTTTTTTAATAACCAAATGCACACCACAATGGCAACCACCCCATATGAAACTAGGCTGCGATTCTCAGACCTTGCCACCCGGCTAGGTTGACTCCAAGAACCTACCAAGCTCACATGGTGATGGCTATCCCAAAACAGCCCAAGGCATCGGTTTAGAGTACTGACAACCCTGCCAGCATGACTCTCCTCACCTACCAAGGACCATTAAGGCGATAGACCACATATACCACATACATACATTTGAATTTTTATTTCTCTTCCTTCCTCTTTTTTTTCCTTCTCTTTTTTCTTTTTTTTTCATCATTTTTCAAAGGCAATGATTTGAAAACCCTCCCCAGGCTCATCATGAAAATCGAGACTATTATGGTCATTATAACCCAGGAATAAGGGAGAAAAGTTCCTTCCACTAGAGTTCTTAAGCACTTCCAAGCTGTTACCTACCATTAAAGAGAAAAAATATAGTCAATGCAGCACATGCCTAGTTAAGATGAATGGGGTAATGACCAATTTCTACTACAGAGCTCAGCAAAAAACTCATAGAATTAGTATCCTTGACTAATAAACCCCAAATCTTTCCAAAAGAAAGAATCATATAAGTCGAGTACCAAGCAATTGCAACTGGATTAACACAACTCACAATCCCCATTATTACACACACCATGCAAGTGATACCAAAAAAAATAACCAAATATATTGGAGAAAATACACCTGTGGAACACTGCATATCCTCTGAGCAGCAAAAATTGCATGTCCAGAAACAATCTTCAATACTATGATATCATTGTTCCCAAGTTACTCCCCCATCTCCTTGCACCTAGCAATGCAAAAATACAAAGAAAATACCATATTTGCACATACTAACCATTCAAACAATTAGCTTACAACTTCCAAGAAACATAATGTACCTAAAATTGAAAACAAACAAACACAAAAAAAAAAACCAATCCACATGCAAACCAAAACAAACAACAAAAACACATAACAAATCACACAAACAAAACAATTGTTTCTTTTTAAAGTTTTTTTTTTGAAATAAATAACAAGAAAAACAAAACTAATTGACATCATGGGACTCAGAAAAAACGGTGCGAAAACTCACAGGTGCATTCACTACACCAAAAGGCAAAAGTTGAGGTGTCACCCCATGGCCCTCTGTCTCGTTCAAAAGTACAGCTCTCGAAACAAAACTACTCTCTCTAGGTAGAAGTATCCGATACAAGCCATGAGGGAGGCCAAAGCCCAAACCCTCATCCTTATCCTCCTCATCAAGATAGTCTACCACAACATCTTAAGGATGAAAAGAATCATCCGAAGAATCATCGGACGCATCGGTTAAGGTGTCCACACCTGAACCAAAAATCTCTGGTGCAATAACGGCCAAAGATTGGGCTATGCGACCAAAGTCGCTCTCGGCAATTGGAAGAGATTCCCCGGCAGCCAACCACCGAAACAACCACTCCAACTCATCAACCCAATCAGGGTCTACAACTAATGCTAAAATACCATCCCACCCAAACCAAACCACATAAGGATGAAAAAAATAAAACAAAGCATTGAGAAAAAACTCCATACCACCTGTATACCACCTGTATGAAAGAAGATTGAATCGATCGCACCAAAACCTGATAAACCCACCAATCCCATCAAAACAATGCAAAATAATAAAGAGCAAAACTCATGTGCAAAATATACAATGAACCAACTTGACCCACATAATTACCAACTTAAACAAAATAATGTTTCACCCTAAGACCATTAACATGAAAAGGAGCTATTACAGCATCAGGGTCTTGGACAATCAAAGAACTATTATTAAAGGCCTCTAACACCTTGAAAGGGCCTAACCACCTCATTTGTAATTTGCCAGGAAACTTATAATATCGATTGTCATAGACTAAAACCTGATCATTCTTTTGAAACTCCCTCACCTTAATGTGACGATCGTGCCAAGCCTTTCGTCTATGTTGCATCGCCTCAACATTTTGCAGAGCCGTTAAACGTATCTCATCCAACCTCACCAAGGCCAGTAATCGAGCCTCTAAAGATTCCTTCTCACCTAGTCGAGATTCCAAAGCAACGCGTGTGGGTATTTCCTTCTCTATTGGGAAAATTGCTTCTGTACCATACACTAGAGTGAAAGGTGTATTTTGAGTCGTAACCTTAAATGTGGTATGGTATGCCCACAAAGCCTCAAACAATCGCTCATCCCAATCGCATTGATTTTTTGATACTGTCTTGGTTAAAATCGTTCCTAGTATTCGATTGGTCACCTCCACTTGACCATTAGCTTGAGGATAATACGGAGTGGATTTCCGATGCTTGATTTTGTAAAGTTCCGTTAATTCCGTAATGGTCTCATTTAAAAAATGAGAACCACGATCACTCACCAACTCCAATGGACAACCAAAACGAGTAATGATATTTTCATATAAAAATTTGGCGACATCCAATGCTCTATCCGTTTTCAAAGGTTTAGCTTCAACCCACTTGGTCACATAATCCGTGCACACAAGAATGTATCGATTGGATCGATAACGAGTGGGTGGATCAATCGGACCCACAAAATCAATTCCCCATTTCTCAAAAGGTTTTAAAGCCAAGATTGGATTTAAAGGGGTCGCAAATTGTGGTGTGGGTCGACCAACCCGTTGACACTTATCACAACGTTTACAATGCTCGAAAGAGTCTTTATAAACAGTTGGCCACCAATACCTTGCTAGCAATACTTTGCGAGCGGTTAATTCCCCTGCAAAATGACCTCCACATGGCTCATCATGAAGTTCACGTAAGATAGAAGGTATCTCATCCTCTCGCACACAACGATGATACACCCCCTCCCTATGAAAATAACGATACAAATAACCACCAAAGAGGGTGTAGTGGTGAGATTGCAATAAAATTTTCTTTTTTTCATACTTGCTGGCGCCTCTTGGATAATGAGCAGTGCTCAAAAAATTTGCAATATCCGCAAACCAAGGAAGTGTACAATCGGTAAAAAATAATGCCGCATCAGGCAATTCATCATCCACTCCCTCCTCAATATCCTCAGTCAAAAGCCGAGAAAGATGATCCGCCAATACATGAGGTTTTCCAGGACGAGTAACCACCTCAAAATCAAACTCTTGAAAAAGTAACATCCATCGAATTACTCGCCCCGCAAGATTTGTCTTGTTCAAAAGGTGTCTTAGTGCTTGATGATCCACATAAATTGTAAAAAACTTGCCCAATAAATAATGTCGATATTTATTCACATACCATGGATAAACATTCCTTCTCCGTTGTAGTGTAATTTCTCTGTCTCTGTCAAATTGCGACTCGCATAATAAATCGGATGGTCTACCTTCTTACCGTCTGCTTGACAAAGAACTGCTCCTACAGCTGTGTGTGAAGCGTCTGCATGAATATGAAAAGGTTTAGACCAATCTGGGGGTATCAAAACTGGTGCTTTTATCAATTGATCTTTGATCGTATCAAAAGCCTCCTGCCAATCTTGTGACCATTCAAAGGGTACATCCTTCCGAAGAAGAGTAGTTAAAGGGTTTACCACCGAAGCAAAATTCAATATGAATTGGCGATAATAATTAGCATGTCCCAAAAGCCCTTGTAATTGCTTCATGGTTGTAGGAGCAGGCAGATCACGTATCTTATTGATTTTACTATCATCCACAGTAATGCCCTCAGATGAAATCACCTGACCTAACAAGATTCCTTTCTTAATGCCAAAAACACATTTCTCCGGATTCAAGGAAATACTGGTTTGTTGACAACGATCAAAGACCTTAGCCAACTTCTCAGGCATATCCTCCTCATCCCCTTGAACTGAAAAATTGTCCAAAAAGATTTCCATCCACTTTTGTAAAAACTCTTGAAATGAAGCCATCATCACCCATTGGGAAGTAGATGGAGCATTACATAATCCAAATGGCATCACTCGATAAGCATAAGTTCCCCATTCTGTTGTAAAAGTGGTTTTTGGTTGATCATCTGGGTGGATTTGTATTTGATTATAACCGCCGCTAAAACCATCTAAGAAGGAATACAATTTATGCCCTGCTACTCGGTCTAGAACTTAATCAGTGAAAGGCAATGGAAAGTGATCCTTCTTAGTCTTATCATTTAGCTTTCGATAATCCCCACAAATTCTAATCTTACAATTTTTTTTTGGAACAATTACAATTGGGGAAACCCACTCACTGTATGCCACAAGATAAATGAAACCCGCATCTAACAGGTTTGTTATTTCTGCTTTCACAAGCTCTGCATAGACAGGGTTTGTGCGCCTTTGACGTTGGCATACTGGCCTAGCGTTTGGCTCTAAATCAATGTAATGCTGGCATATCTCAGGTTTCACTCCCTGCAAGTCTTTATAGGACCAAGCAAAGACATGTTTGTATGTTTGTAGAACCTCTCTCAATCTAGTTAAGGTTCGTTCTTGCAATTGACTCCCCAATGTAAAGCATTTTCCCTCTTCAACTTCCCAGTGCTGAGTAATTTCTAATGCATCAGAAACAAAGGCTGATCGTCGACGAGATCTAGCTTGTATAGGTGGATGGTCTCTCACTTTGAAACAAACATTTTCTAGAAACTTTTGCTTGGTGTTACACTCCTCCTCCTCTTCGTGCGAAGAATGAGCACTTACAAGACTTTCATGGATATGAGGTATCACCATTAAAGGGTCTATTTCCTCTTCATCATTGATAGGCTCCTCAATTTGGACCATAAATGCATCCCTCACTACCTCAATCATCCTGAAATCAGTCCAATCATTGAACTCTCCTCCATCACCTCCTATTGCTTCATTGTATTGTGCTTTCAAGAACTCTCTGGAAAATGACTTATTTTTCCTTCTACTCATCTTTTGCAACGATGAGCCATCCTCACTCTTGTTATCTTTTTGCATATATATCTCTCACATTCTCTGAGCAACTTTCGAGTATACCTCGCATTATATTTGAGTTCCTGTCGACAACGACCAATCTCATGATCTTTTTCTCGAAGTAAGGCTTCCTAAGAAGTTTCTTCTTCATGAGGACACTCTTCAAGTTGCAAGGTCAAATCTTGCAAATGTCTAATTTTTATCTCAGCTCGTCCCTTATCTTCCTCTAGCAGCTTCACCTTCTTTAATAATGCGTCCATCGACTCACTAGAAAAAACTCGTTCTAGCTCTAACTGCTCTTGCAATTTCTCAATAAGGGCATATAGCTCTTCGTGCCTTGCTTTATCCTCATCGTCTGCTCTCCTCTGCTTGATTGTATCCATGCAAAAGCAATCCACTACACACTCCTCTGGTGATGACAACCAATCGGTAATGTCATTGTCAGAGTCATTCTCCGAAGAAAAATGCACTCGATATTCTCCCATACCGGCATCCAAAGCAAAGTTAGAGCACTCTCTTTTTTGCATTATAGGCTCCTCCGTATCAACCATTTGCATTTGATACCCATTTTGAAGAAAACGAGCATACTTATCTTTATTTAATGCAAAGCGTTCTTGGACTACTTCCTCATCACTTCCATATCCCGTCATTTCTTCGGTTGTAGAAGGTGGTTTAGTGAACTCCCTCAAGAATTCTTTAGACACAACCCTCAATTGAACTCTATCCGTGTGTGGACCTATGGTTATTATCCCTTTATGCCACTTTTGAACACATCGAGCTTGTACTAACCAAGGTCGTCCTACTAAGATTGGAAACGCTGCACCATAGGAATGCGGTCACACTACTAGATAGGTAACGCAAAACTCCAATCCAGCTATTATAGTCTTTACTCCTTGAAGCAGACCTAATGGTTTCACTCGACGTTGATCTGCTACTCGCAACATGATATTTGTGGGCTCTAAACCCTTTAGGCCCAACTCTTGCATCGTGTGTTCAGTCATGAGATTCACCGCAGCTCCTCCATCTAGCTGTACCCCCATGACCTGATGATGTCCAATTTCTACCGTAATAGTCGGAGCCTCAGAATCCATAAACATATCAATTACTTGCACTCCTGTTTCCAAAGGTTCTTTAGGGGTCACTTCTTTTCTCACCCGCGAACGTCGACGTTTGATACATCTGCTTTCAACATATTGGAGAGATCTCCGCTAATGTAGGTATACTAATAGACACCTCACACCATTCCAATATATCCCATAAATCAAATTGAGGTTTTGGATCAACTTTAGCACCTATCCCGACCTTCTTAGCACGTGGTACTTTTAATCTATCAGGGAAAGGTGTTACACCAAGTTGGAAGTGAGGGTCTTTTCCTACTCGTGCTATGGGAGGTTGATCAGACGATTGCTCATCCGACACTGGCTCGACTCTCTGCAACTTCCTCTAAAGATGCCTCCTTAAGCATGCTTACTTTTCCTCCTACTAATTGGGTTGATTTCGGCAAGCTTTTTGCAGTCCTTTGCACTTTCCCCTGGGATCTAGTGACAACTCCCACCATTGGATGATTATGAGAAAATGTCACCTTTCTAGATTTTCTGTCTGTCGATTCTTTCCTAGCACCTACTATAGGGACTACTTCCACTAAATTTGCTGAAGTACTTGGACCCTTATCTACAATTTGCTTCCCTTTGTCCCCTATTAATTTTGCATTACTTTTAGGGCAATCTTTCTCCTCATGGCCCTCCTCACTGCATTGCTTGCATAAAGGAACATAATCTTGGTGTGCCCTTGCATTCGGGCAATATGCAGCAATGTGGCCTTCTTGGTGGCAGCTCCAACAAATCACTGTTCCTTGGGTAATTGTATTAGGACTTCCATATCCTTGATAACCTCAGCCAAAATATGGCCGATATGGTGACCCTGGCCTTTGTCCCCTCATTCCACCTTGCCCTCGCCCTCGTGGAAATGGAGGTCGGGCTTGTGCGGGTAATCCTTGCTGCAATTGTTGCTTATAGGGTTTTGGGATTCCTCTTTGCATGAAAGGTCGAGGTGGAGGTCCAATTTCATAAGTAATATTATTCTTATCCATGTAATTAAAATTAGTGTTCATCCCCTGCGCTTGCCTTCTCTCATGTGCTTGCTTAATGAAGCAATTTTCCTCTGTATGATTATTTTTGAAGCAATAAGTACAAAACAAGATTCGTGGTTGATCAGGTATGACTCGAGATACAGTAGGACACTCTGTAGCCAAGTGGCCATAGCCATGACATTTCCCACACCATATATTCGATCGGGGTGGACTTTGCGCACTGTCTTGCATCGTAGGCAGCTGTGGCTCTATAGCCATAACGTCCCTTACTGGAGCTCGCACAGCACTTAAGATCTCCTCTTTAAATTTTCCCAACACACTTGTCACAATGTCCCCCACCCTTGCCTCGCTCACTAAAGGTGGTGGTGGTGTTCCGGTCTGAAGCATGTATGCCAGTGCAGTCATATATGGGTTTGGAGGCATGTATGATGCTGGATTTGTATTAACAACCACTTGTGGTTGTGAGGGACCGCGGCAATTGTTGAGACCTCCTAGGGTCTCATAGAGCTAACCATAGGTGATGTCCCCATAGGGCCATAAAGTAATTCCCTCCGTCGTTGCTGTCCCAGCTGTACCTCTTCCCAGTTTCTAGCTTCTTGTTTGGACGCATTCAAATCAACAGGCCGACAAAGCCCAACATACTTCTGAGCCTCTCGATCCCTTAGACCATCAATCAAACGACGCTTTTGTGTGTCATCATTAGGGGCTGCTACTCCCATCTTCCTCACAATGGTCTCCATGCATTGTATGTAATGGTCAATGCTCTCGTTCACTCCTTGCAACAAGTAGTCTAATTGCTGGGCCAATCTATCTTGAAAACCTTGCCTTCTAAATTTGGCCAAAAAAGATGTTGATAGATTTTGGTACGTGGCCTTGGAGGCTGCATCCAAGTTGCCATACCAACTTGCTGCCTCGTCTTTAAAAGTTGCCGAAAAGATATGCAGCTTTTGATCTTGATCAATTATCTCGTTAGCAACACATGTCACCTCAAACTTTTGTAAATGCGCATCAGGATCCTCGTCCCAAAGTCCCGCAAATTGCACAAAGTCGGCTAACCGGATTGTTGCTCTTTGTGCTGGAACAGCCATTTGGAAAAATGGTAATACCTCAAAAGTTGGATCGTCCCAGAAATTTAAAGCTCTAGGTCTTACCCTAGGTAATCGCGGATAGCTTCTAAGTCCTCTAGGCACACTACCGCTAGTGCCTGCAATAGTCTCTCTTTCTTCTCTTGTTGGGCTATCAACTTGTACAGGTCGATGTTGCTGACTCCTAAATCCCTTATTGTTTGGTCATCACACGAAAGATCTTCCCCGCTTAGACTAGAAGGAACGCTAACCTGAAATTGACCGCTATCCAAGGATCTCCCTTGTGTCACGTTTGGTTCTTGCTCTCTCAACAATAGGTTCACTAACTCTAATTGCGCAGCGAGACGGATTTCAGCTCGTTCAGCCCTCCTTTTCCTCCTTTCTTCCCTTGCTTGTCTTAGGTCAATTGTTCGACCCTGAGTAGACTCACTCATGCACTTCTTACTTCCTGAGGTTCTTCGTGATTCTCTGGATTATCTAGCTTGATGGACCTTAAAATTGCCTTGATAAACCACTTCCACCAGATTGGTGCATGGAACAAACCAAAGGGCTCTATGGATCTAAGATAATCCTTGCAGTATGTGGCCTTGATCTTACGTATCACATCACTGGGAAACCGTGGGTAATATTCTTGAATGAATATGTCCTCCCACTCTTATCGTTCTTCTTCGTACGGAACCCAATTAGCAAAACTCTCCAAAAAATCACATGTGTTTACCAATGCCCCTCTCTCATTTGACTCCTCGCGGCCACTCCTAAGTCCTTCTGATCCTAGGAGTCGTGCCGTTTTTTTTTGAACTCCTAAATCCTGGTTCTCACACGCAAAATATATGCACCGAGATATCCCGTAGCTACTAACTAGCTAGTGATCTCTCGGCGGCGAACGCACCAAAAAATGACTGGCCTTCCTACTCTCTAGTCCAACGCACTAAATACCCACTAAAACAGTGAATGCGTCCTAAATAACAACCACATATAGCCTAAATCCTAGAAACACACACCAAAAAGACATCTTTTTGTATGAAATAATTTACAATGTTTTATTTACACACACCCACACAGACACACAAATGGAAAAGAACAAACTACTACGACCCAACAGATCATCAAGACACAACTTCACCATTCTAAACTGAATAAAGAAATTTAATGTCAAAATGGTTTTGTGTAAATTGTTTTCAAGAATTTAATGAAAAAGAACCGATATTTCCAACACTTCCACGTTTCAGTCAATCTGCAACAGCATCACTGCATTCAACATTTGGCTAATCTTCACTTCACTCCACTCTTCACTCTCTCTCTTTCACACTTCAAAACTCTTTCTTTCTTTCTTCTCTCTCTCTACTCATTATTCTCGTGAACTCTCTTCTTCTTCTTCTTTCTTTCTCTTCCTCCTCCTCCTCCTCCTGTTCTTGCTCGTTTGCCAGAGAAAGAAACGCTCTCTCTCTCTTTCTCTTATATTCTCTCAAGAAGTTGGCGGGTACCAACGGGTGCTAAAACTACCCACCCTTCTATTTTTTTATTTGAAACTTTTCATTTGTAACCACATTAAGGTTTCTAAACTTGCATTCCCACCTAACCATCCTCAAAGCTTGAGCTCAAAACTCATCATACTAACCCTCGTTCTCTCCCCCTCGATCTCTCTCTTCTCTCTACCCACTTACATACAACCTCCTCTTTATGTACAATACAATGTTAATCGTTCACCATTCCCATGCAATGTGCATACACCAATGGACAACATCGACAATCATGATGCATGCAAATACCATGACATTCCACACACATATGCTTTCAAAATACCATGGAAATGCACCTAAAATAACCACAATTGACCCTATTTAAACCCCAAAAATTGCTAAAAATGGCTTCGATCCAGGGGTCATCACACATGATATGGTTTTGCCCACTCAATTTTAAATTCAATTTTGGTGGGAAACTTTGAAATTCAAACTTCTAGCCATTTGAAGAATAAGAAAGTATCTAAAGTCAAAGAAACTTAACATTTTAACAAAAAGTCATTAAAATCATAATATGGCAGTTTAAAGGTCCCCTTCTATAGACCTCAACCTTTCCCTAATGCTCCACCTTTTGCTTGCATTTTACAACTAAATATGCTCCTATGGGTGACCAAACTTTGCAAGAGTGAGGGTGGCATTCATATATACGCACTTGCAAAGTTTGGTCACCTCAGAGCATATTTAGTTTCAATGTCCGTGCCATTTTCTTGATTTTTAATATTTCATGGCCTTAGAGAGAAGGGAAGGAGAACACCTATATACACTTGCAAAGTTTGGTCACCATCGGACCACATTTGGTTACAATGTGTGTTGGAAGGCCACATTGAAAATCAGGCCTTTCCAATGCACATTGCAATCCCGATGGTGACCAAACTTTGCAAGAGTGAGAGTGGGGTTCACATATACACTCTTAAAACATTTCTACACCATTGGATCACATTGTTTTGTAATTTGCAATGGAAAGGCCCAACTTTGAAGAGGCTTTCTAAGGCCACAACACATTGAAAATAGGGCCTTTATACCACACATTGCAAGCAACAAAAATGTAGTCTGATGATGACCAAATATTGTAAGAGCAAGGGTGGGGGATTCATATATACACTCTTACAATGTTTGGTCACCATCGGACCACATTTGAATGTAATGTGCATTAGAAAGGCCCAATTTGCAATGTGTTATAGCCTTAGAGAGCCTCTTGAAAATTGAGCCTTTCCAACACACAATTTTCAGGGGGCTCTTTAAGGCCACAACACATTGAAAATTGGACCTTTCCAATGCACATTGTAACCAAATATTGTCCTATGGTGACCAAACTTTGCAAAGTGAGGGTCGGGTCCATGTATACACTCTTAGAAGGTTTGGTCTCTATTAGACCACATTTGGTTGCAATGTGAGTTGGAAAGCCCCAATTTTTAGGAGGCTCTCTAAGGCCATAACACATTGAAAATTAGGGCATTAGGAACTCAATGGAGTCTTCTTGGGCCCTTTTATTTGGCAGTTTAAGGGAGTCAAACCTTTTCTCTTAAGAAGAAACGTTTTCTAATTTGAAGCTTCAAAACGGCTACTTTATTCGAATTTGAATTTTGGAGGGAAAATGGAATTTAAAATCTAGCGGGTAAAACCATATCATGTAACATATCTATGGAAAGCTCTTGATGCGTAGATCACGGATCTGTAATCTCCGCTCAAATCGGAGCTTGTATGTAGAAGTTATGGAGGTCCGAAAATTGTAAAATTGTCCCCTCCCCTTTTTGGGGGAAAAAGTGCACCCTTTGACCACTCTTACACCTCTCTTACAAACCATTGGTTTTTGCTTACATGGCGGGCTCCTATTTGTCAAAAAGTTAAACGTTTCCATAACCTCATGGCAAATTAAAGGGCCCAAAAAGACTCCATTGAGTTCCTAATGGCTTTCTAATAAAGAATTTAACCAAATGTGGTCCTATGGTGACCAAACTCTCTAAGAGTGAGGGTTGGGTTGACATATACACTCTTACAAGTTTTTGTCACCCATGAGACCACATTTGCTTGCAATGTGCATTGAAAAGGCCCAATTTTCAACAAGTTTTAGCCTTAGAGAGCCACCTATAAATTGGGACTTTTTTTCAACACACATTGCAACCAAATGTGGTCCAATTTTGTGACTAAAATTTGTAAGAGTATAAATGGAGATCTGACCCTCACTCTTGCAAAGTTTGGTCACCATCGTACCACATTTGGTTGCAATATGTATTGGAAGGGCCCAATTTTTAATGTTTTGTAGCACCCTAAAAATTGGGCCTTACCAATGCAAATTGTAATCATCAGACTACCAGTTGGTATGTGGCTCTCTCCAAGGCCACAACACATTGAAAATTGGGCCTTTCCAATGCACATTGTATCCACCTGTGGTTTGATGGTCAACCAAACATTTATATAAAGACTCCACTCTCTCACTCTTGCAAGTCTTAATAAATTTTGGTCACCATCAGACAAAATTTGGATGCAATATGCATTGGAAAGGCCCAATCTTTTAGGGGGGGTCTCTAAGGCCACAATACATTGAAAATTAGGCCTTTCCAATGCACGTTACAACCAAATGTGGTTTGACGGTGACCAAACTTTGTGAGACTGAGGGTAGGTTCCCATATACACTCTTAAAAAGTTTAGTCACGATTCGATCGTATGTTGTTGCAAGGTGCGTTAGAAAGGCCCAATTTTTAGGGGGCTCTATAAGGTACAATACATTGAAAATTAGACCTTTCCAACAAACATTTATAACCAAATGTGGTCCAATGGTAACCATACTTTGTAAGAGTGAGGGTTTTTTCCACATATAAACTCTTTACAAAGTTTGGTGACCATCAGACCATAATGCATTGGAAAGGCCCGATTTTCAATGTGTTGTGGCCTTGGAGAGTCCCCTAAAAATTAGGCCTTTCTAACACACATTGCAACCAAATGTGGTCCAATGGTGACCAAAGTTTCTATGAGTGTATATTTGAAACCTACCCTCTCTGGCAAAATTTGGTCACCAAGGACCAATTTTTAGGAGACTTCTGTAAAACCACAACACATTGAAAATTGGGGACCAAAATTTGGTCACCAAGGACCAATTTTCTGGGAATTCTTTAAGACCACAACACATTGAAAATTGGTCCTTCCTAATGCACATTGTAACCAAATATAGTCCAATGGTGATAAAAATTTACAAGTAAGGGTAGGATTCATATATACACTCTTATAAAGTTTGGTCACCATTGTATCATAGTTGGTTGCAATGTGCATTGGAAAGACCCAATTTTGAATGTGTTGTGGCCGTGAAGAGCCCCCTAGAAATTGTGCCTTTCCAACACACATTGTAACAAAATGCGGTCCGATGGTGACCAAAGTTTGTAAAAGAGTATGTGTGGAATCCACTCTCACTCTTAAAAGGTTTGGTCACCATCCAACAACATTTATTTGCAATGTGCATTGGACAGACCCAATTTTCAATGTGTTGTGGCCTTAGAGAGCTTCTTGAAAATTGAGCCTTTGCACACATTTACAACCAAATGTGGTTAGATGGTGTGACCAAAATTTGCGAGAGTGAGTTTAGGGTTTGCATATATAATCTTACAAAGTTTGGTCACCATCGGACAACATCTATTTGCAATGTGCATTGGAAAGGCCACAACACATTGAAAATTAGACCTTTCCAACGCACATTGCCACCAAATGTGGTTTGATAGTGACTAAACTTTGTAAGAGTAAGTGTGGAGTCCACATATACACTCTTACAAAGTTTGGTGACCATCAGACCACAGTTGGTTTACAATGTGCATTGTAAAGTCCCAATTTACAATGTGTTGTGGCCTTGGAGAGCCCCTTAAAAATGGGGCCTTTCAAACACACATTGCAACTAAATGTGGTCCAATGGTGACTAAACTTTGTAAGATTGTATATATGAGTCCTACACCCTCTCTTTCAAAGCTTGGTCACACCACATTTGATTCCAATGTGCATTGGGAAGGCTCAATTTTCAATGTGTTGTGGCCTTAGAAAGCCCCTTGAAAATTAGGCCTTTCCAACGGACATTGCAACCAAATGTGATTCAATGGTGACCAAACTTTGTGAGAGTGAGGGTGGGATTCACATATACACTCTTTACAAAGTTTGATCACCATCTAACCACATTTTGTTACAATGTGCATTGAAAAGATCCAATTTTCAAGGGGCTCTCTAAGGCCACAACACAACAAAAATTGGGCCTTTCCAATGCACCGATGGTGACCAAAATTTGAAAGAGTTACGGTGGGATCCCTATATAAACTCTTGCAAAGGTTGGTCACCATTGGACCACATTTGGTTGCAATGTACGTTGGAAAGGATAAATTTTCTAGGGGCTCTCCATGGCCATAACACATTGAAAATCAGGCATTTCCAATGCACAACGCAACCAAATGTGGTGAAATTTTGACCAAAAATTTTAAGAGTAAGTATGGGGTCCACATATACACTCTTACAAAGTTTGTTATCACTGGATCACATTTGTTTGCAATATGCATTAAAGAGACTCAATTTTCATGGGGCTCTCCAAGGATAGATGCTAATAGCTTTAAAAATCCATGTTTTGATTATATGTAGGTATAACTAGATTTTTTTATTTTTATTTTTTTGCAATCATAGCTACACTAAAAAATAATGTATTTTTTAAATAAAAAATACTATATATCTTCTCCCCCTCCACAACACCCCCTCACCCCCTCCCACACACACACTCTCACCTACCCTCTCTTATTTTCTACACAAGCTATCATGTCTTCTTCCCCTCTGCATCCCCCCCCCTTGGTACACACACACACACTCACCTAACCTCTCTTCTTTTCTACACAAGTTGTCATATGGGTATTATGTCTTCCCCCCTCCACAACACCCCCTCTCTTCTTTTCTACAAAAGTTGTCATGTGGCTATTATATCTCCCCCCTCCACAACAGCCCCTCCCCCCCACACACACACTCACCTACCCTCTCTTCTTTTCTATACAAACTGTCATGTCGGGATCTATATCAATATCTTGGATAAAAAATGATCTATCACTACAATAGAGTAACGGTGTAGCAGCGAAAATAACAGTGTTTTTATAACTAGAAGGGTAGGTATATGTTGGGTTTTTTTCACTCCTAAAAATGCTGCTATTTTTGCTACAACAAGTTTAATGCTTAGCAGCAGCAAAAGTACTGTCCAAAAAAAAAAGAGAGGGCAGGCTGGGGAGTATACACAAGACTCCCCAGTCTTCCCCATCACTTTTTCTAATTAAAATAGAGTCACATTTTTATGACACAAACCTAAACATAAGAAACACATAGATTGTGAAGAATGTAATCAGTGAGCACAAAATTGAGCCCAAAACACAGATTGTGAAGAATGTAATTGAGCCCAAAATTTTTATTTCACAAAGTGTTGGGCCTTTGGCCATATATACAAAAAATATATCAATGAAGAGGTGGCTAACTGGAATCCTCATCAGATTTCGAGTGATCATCATCATCGTCTCTTTGTTGTCCTCTTTATTTCCTTCCACCGCTGCATGCTCATAATCAGGATCCTCCTCTTTCTCTTCCCCTTCAACATACATGCCATCAAGCACAAGGTAAGAAAGGGAAATAAAGTATAATTAGATGTAGATAAGAGAAGGGTTTATGTGAGATCCCTGCCCCCTCTGTTGCGGTACCCTGCCGTCGCCGGCGGCAGAAGCGGCATCGGCCTCCCACGCAGGGCGGGGATTCACATTTCGGGCCTTGCCCCGCGGATGTCCAAACTCCCCTCGCCCAAAAGGCACGTGCGATTTTGCCATGGGAAAATCTTCTTCTAATGAGGGAATTACTCTAACAAGTCAAAGTCTTAACTAGTTAAACTGACCTGACCGAACATAAAGTCACATGGTCAGATCAAGAAGAGACTTACACTTGGTCCATGAAATCACCGCTTTTTTCCTCATTTACGAGGCACAGCCCCACTGATCCCCTCCCACAAAACAAGGTCTTCTTAGGATTTAATCTAATTAACGTAACTAATCGTATCTAGTTGTTTCACACCACCAATCCAGCCTAACCCCATCCGGCTCATGGGTTAGCCAACCACCTGCCGACCACCGTATTGGTGGGATTCCTTTATAAACATTTGGTTGTGTTTTGCCCGCATACCGAAAAAGAGTTCCCAAGCCCCCTAGCCGGCATTTCATGCATAATTAAGGTAGGCATTCCACATAAACGTCCAATATGAAATTGTCATTTATAGTAGATTCGGCTGGCTTTAAAACAACCCTTCAATAGAAATCATAATTTTACTGATCATCATTCTCCAATATTCTGAGTCCATTGTGTTACAAATCTGGACTCTCCGTTAAAGACCAACTGGCCAACCAACGAGATTCAGTATCAAATTTGGTTCCCAAAAAGCTTTCTTTTTAGTCCATGCAAATCTTCCTTGACGTATGCATGGGTGTCCTAGCAACCCACGAGCCCGTGCATTGCCTGGTTAGAACCCTCTAGGATCCTCCTTAGGTGTCTTAGCACTTCACTCAGGGACTGCTTCGTCGATCCTCGCCCATCGTACCAGAAGCGCACCATTTTAACCGTAGCGGAGCTTCTCTCTCTCTTTAATCTTCCTTGGTGGAGACTTTATTAGCATACCAAACTAATTGATTGGTTGGGAGCCTCTACTTTGATCAAAGAATCAAGTAATCTAGAAGGTAAAATGTGCTTTAAGGTCTTTTTTCTTTAATCTCCAAATGTTTCTCTCTTCTCAATCCCTCTCAAGCTTGAGAAGCATTCAATTGAATGGCTTTTGAATACAATTGAAGTTCTTTAATGAATTGTAGTGATAAAACACATAAATTCTCATTTATGCTTAAATTATAATGTTTTTAAACATTTCTCTCACTCCCCCAAAGAATGGTCATTCCTATGACCTATTCTATATTCAAATGAAGCTTCTCTATGAAGCAATTCTCTAATCTAAAAGTAATCTCTATGCTTGTCGAAATAGAGGCCAAATAAGTGACTTTTTAATGGTTTTATGCTATTTAATTTATGCAAAAATTAAGAATCAAGTCCATAATTAGATATTGATCCAATTAATGGTTATTCTAATCATAGGGATATTACTAAATTTGTGCTTTCAATTTATTGATAATTATCAGTAATAGCAACAGAGCTATGGCAAAATTTTTAAAAAATTAACACATAAATCATTTTCATTCATAATATGAAAAGAGGACTTCCTACCATATTCTAGAATTAATCATCCTACATTAATTGAATGATTCTCATTATAATCATGGAAAATTTTATTTTTATGTTTATGCATAAATAGTTAATTAGGAAAAAGAGAAATTTCTAGTAATCCATTTATATGTTAAAAGAGTAATCCCCAACGATAATGGAAATTCATGTATTCCAATGAAGTAAGAGAAAAATTGTGATGCTAAAATAATGTATATTTTATTTAAAAATTAAAGAAGGATTCTAGTTAAATTTATCTTTTGTATAGATAAGTTTAAATGATGAAAGAGGAGTTTCCACCATATTGGAATTCAAATATCTAAATAAGAAAAGTGTAGTTCCTAGTGTAAAGGAATTAATGGAGATTTTTATTTAAATTTTAAGAGAAAAATTAGTTAAATTTATCTTTTTACACATAGATAAGTTTAAATGATGAAAGAGGAATTCTCACCATATTGGAATTCAAATATTTATGGAAATTAATGGATATTTTTATGTAATTTTTAAGAAGAATTTTAAATAGATTTAATTTACGGTAAAAGAGGAATTCCCATGATAATTAAATTGCACTCATTAAAATGAGAAAAAGAGGGATTTCAAGTTTATTAAAAAACAGGTATGATATTTAGTTAAAAAGAAGATTTTTTATGATAATTAAGAAAAGATGGATTTGAATTAAATTTTAGTATCAAAAGATGAATTTCCACCATAATTCTACCTAATGAATTAAGGTTGAGAAATTATGTGATAAAAGGAATATCTTTGGATATTTTAATTGGTAAAATCACTAAATGGATATTTACCCAAAACTAGATGATTATCTGAAGGGAATCCTTGTAGAACTAAACCGAATGAATTTGGATATTTTAATTGGTAAAATCACTAAATGGATATTTACCCAAAACTAGATGTTTATGTGAAGGGAATCCTTGTAGAACTAAACCGAATTAATTTGGTTAGACTACAAGAGGGACGGACTGTAAACCTACTTTTCCATATCTTTGTAAGATTCCTCCCCCACCCCCTTTTTGATGTCTAGTATCTTTCCCTGTAATCAATCCCTCTTCAGAAATATAAAGACCTTGTTTCTATCTATTTTAGCCTAGAGAGAGAAAAATATTCTAGAGAGAGAATATTCAGATTTTGAATATTTTTGGATAGAAAAAGATCTCTTCTAATTCAGATGAGTTCCCCTGAAACAGAAATTCAAAAAAGAATTTTCCAATGTGCAATTGGAATTAATTGAAAATAGGTATAAAGAACCTTAGCCTAAGGGTCTAGATTTTCAGAAATCTTTAGACTATGGTCCAATTAAGGTTCCTATGGACCAATAGCATCAATCCATGTGTAGGGAGGAGATAAATCTAACTTGTAAAAAGAAAATACCCAAAAATGAGTAAATGCTCACATGAGGTGAAGAGTTGAAAATGTACAAGGTTTATTAGTAAAAAACTATGTACAATATTAAAAATATGAGATATTTTGGGTATAATGATTTTATTATGACACATATGTAAGGAAGGGGAGTCCCTTAAATGCTCACATAAGATGAAGAGTTGAAAATGTACAAGGTTTATTAGTAAAAAACTATGAGCAATATTAAAAATATGACATATGTAAGGAAGGGGAATTCTTTAAAGGAGGTGCATATTTCACATAAGATGAAGAGTTGAAAATGTACAAGGATTATTAGTAAAAAACTATGAGTAATATTAAAAATATGACATATGTAAGGAAGGGGAATTCTTTAAAGGAGGTGCATATTTCACATAAGATGAAGAGTTGAAAATGTACAAGGTTTATTAGTAAAAAAAAACTATGAGCAATATTAAAATGATTCCATTATGACACATATGTAAGGAAGGGGAGTTCTTTAAAGGAGGTGCATATTTCACATGCTTGAATGAGTTTTAAACTCATAAAAATTGAGATATTTCATCTCTCCTCTCTCCTCATTCAAGTCTAGTTCCAAAAAGTTAGCTTAACTGACCTAAAAATGGTCAAAAAGTGACCAAACTGACTTGGAAAATTCTAGAATCAGTTTGTTTGGTTAGGAGCTCAAATTTTCCTATAAATAGAAGCCTCCCCCTTGTTGAAAAATATATAGTGTTTATGCATCGTTACTCTACTCCACCTAAGCCAAGAACTGTGAATTCATTTAATAATTCACTAGTTTTTGGAGCTTCCCTCTTTCTTCAATCCCCATTAGTGGCTCCATCAACATACTTAACCAATTGATTGGTTGGGGGCCTCTACCGTGAACAAAGAATCAAGCAAGTTGTAAGGTAATTAGTGAATATTCATCTTTCTATAATTTCTCAATGTTTCTCTCTTCTCAACCCCTCTCAAGCTTGAGAAGTTTAATTGGTATGGTTTTTTTTAAATGCTATTGAAGTTTGAATAGTAGTGAAGAGTTACATAATTTAATAAATGCTATTGAAGTTAATTTTCATTTATGTTTAAATTCTAATGATTCTTATGTAAATTCTCTCTCTCACTCAAGAAATGGTCATACTCATGACCCATTCTCAATCCAAATCAAGCTTTTCATAAAGCTTTTCCTTAACCCAAGATTAAGCTATGCTTGAGGCCAAATTAATGGCTTTTTCTTATGCTTTTAGTTTATGTATATTGATGATTCAATCCATTATGGATTAAGGATCCAATTAGAGAATCATTTTAATTATTTCCTTAATGATAAGCTTTATCCCTTAGAAAAATTGAGATTTATCAGTCATAGCAGCGGAGCTATGGCAAAATTTTTATGAAAATTATGCATAAAAAATTTTCATTCAAAGCATAAAAAGAGGACTTCCTACCATATTCTAGGAATCATCATCCTAGATTAATTGAAAGAATTTCATTATAATCATGGAGAAATTGAATTTTAATATTATGCATAAAGGATAAATTTTTATATCAAAGTGTTATTTTTACCATTTTTATTTTCATGCATAGAAGTATGCATAATGGATAAATTTTTATATCAAAAGTGTTACTTTTATCATTTTTACTTTCATGCATAGAAGTATGCATAAAGGATAAATTTTTATATCAAAAGTGTTATTTTTACCATTTTTATTTTCATGCATAGAAGTATGCATAATGGATAAATTTTTATATCAAAAGTGTTACTTTTATCATTTTTATTTCATACATAAAAGTATGCATAAAAGAAAATTTTTATATCAAAAGTGTTACTTTTATCATTTTTAATTTTCATGCATAGAAGTATGCATAAAGGAAAATTTTTATATCAAAAGTGTTACTTTTATCATTTTTAATTTTCATGCATAGAAGTATGCATAAAGGAAAAATTTTTATATCAAAAGTGTTACTTTTATCATATTGGATTTCATGCATATAGGTATGCATAAAAGATATTCTTTTTATACTAAAACTATGATTTTCCTCATAAATGGATTTTATGCTTAACTTAGATGCATAAGAGAAATTCTTTTATTCTAAAAGTATAATTCCCTACCAAATTGAAATCATGCATAAGAAGATGCATAAAAGATTGATTTTAATTTCGAAAGTGTTAGTCTCCTTAAATGGAATTTATGTATAAATAAATGTGTAGAGAAATCTTATATCAAATAAAAGAATTCTCTTTTTTTTTTAAAAAAAAGATATGAAATGTGATAAGATGTGATAAGAGGTGTATGAGATGTGATAAGAATTGATAAGATGCGTATGGAAAGTGATAGGATGTGATAAGAGGTGTGATAAGAGGTGATAAGATGCTTATGAAATAAGTTAGGATGTGATAAGATGAATTAAGATGTGTATGGGGGGGATGAGGTAAGAAGTGTATGTGATAGGATAAGATGTATATGGGTTGTGATAGGGCGAGAATGGATGTGATGTAAAAGATTAGATGTGAAGGTATATGGGGTTATATAAATGGGAATGTGAAAATGGATGTATGTATGTGGATGTGTGGATATGGAGATGGGAGTGTGGATGTATGAACATGAAAATGGATATATGCATTAAGATATATATGCATAGATGTAAATGTGGATGTAGATGTAGATGTATAGATGTGAATGGATGTGGATGTATAGATGTGAATGAAAATGTGGATGTGGATGTAGATGTGGATGTATAGATGTGAATGTGGAATGTGGATGTGGATGTATGTATGTATGTGGATGTAGATGTGGATGTATAGATGTGAATGGGAATGGGGATGTGGATGTATGTGAATGTGAATGTAGATGTGAATGTGGAATGTGGATGTATAGATGTGGATGTATGGGAATGTGGATGTGGATGCATGTGAATGTGAATGTAGATGTGGATGTATAGATGTGAATGTGGAATGTGGATGTGAATGTATGATATGTGATGTGAAGGAATCTGAAGTGAAGAGATGGAAAAGGAGGTGATTGAATGAGTACACATATACATGGAATGTGGAATAAGTAATCTGGATTAATGAGGGATAATGTGGAAAAATGAGAGTTAATATAGAAACTGTATTTGTAAACTGTTTGTAAATGCTGTTTGTAAATGGCTGTTTTATGTCAAGAATGCTGGGGAAGCATTTTGACCGTCTTGTGTTTAAGGTCGTGGAGACCTAACTGATAAAGTTGCAACTGCTGACGGAGAGTCAATGGAGGACGTCTCGCGTAGCAAGGTCGACCGAGGTCTTGACCAGCCTCGGTTCGATTAAAATGGTGAGCTTCCGGTACGGTGGATGAGGGACCAAGGAAGCGGCCTATGAGTGAAGCGCTAGGTCACCTGCGAAGGATCCTAGAGGGTGCTGACCATACGGTGCTCGGGATCTGGGTCGCCTAGGATACCCACGCGTGCGTCGAGGAAGATATTGGAACAAGGAGTAAGAGTTGTTTTGTGAAACCGGGCATGGATCTGGTTGACTGACCTTGCTGGTCCTCAACGGATGAGTCCATGGCTCTTTTATATGGATCTGTTGGTTGATCTTGCATATTGCCGAGTATTATGGGCTAGGAACTATGGAAACGGCCTCTGTGTGGACAGGTGGTGAGCGTTCTAGTTGCCAATGATGCCATAGATACTCTGATGAAGGAATGATGGGAAATTATGAATCAATTGGATAAATTGGGAGATTGTGATCAGTGGTACTATGGTTTCATTAAAGGATTGTTTTAAAGTTAGCTGATGCTAAGAAAAAGGCAATTTTCATATTGGGTGTGTAAGTGGTGTGGCTAGTTTTATGTTTGCATGAAATTCCGGCTAGGGGGCCTTGGAACTCTTTTCCTTGGTACCCGGGACAAAACCTAACCAAATTCCAAATTGGATCCCATCACTACAGTGGTTGGGCGGTTGGCTAACCCATGGGATCGGATGGGGTTAGGCTGGACTGATGGATCCGTAAATCGAGATTTAATTTCTATTATTACGATAGATGAAGTAAATCCCGGATAGAAATTGTTCTATGGATAGGAATCAACGGCTGTGCCTCTTGATGGGGAAAAAAGCGTTGATCCCAATGATCCAAGTGCAAGTTTCTTCCTTGATTTGACCAAGTACCGTTAAAGGTGCAGTCAGATCAGTTGATCTGTAATGATCTTGACTGCGTTAGAGTAAAGAGTTATCCTGGTGGTATCGCCCATGCTTTCCGGGTAAGGGAAGTTTTTTCGGGTTCGGTTTTAGAAAAACCGACGGATTAGTCTCTTGTCCGGATATCCGTGGACGAGGCCCCGAATGTGGGACCCCTGTCCCGTGCGAGAAGTGCTACTTCCGCTGCTAGTACCCGAATCCGTTGCTCGGTGGGAACAGGGGGATCTCACAGTTGGTATCAGAGCATTTGGTTAATAAAGATCAATTGAGAAGACAAATAGGTCAGAAATTTATCAAGAAACACAAAAAGGTTGTAATTGTGTGATATAATTCATACAAATTGATATTCAAATTGAAATTCGTAATTTGGTAATTGGGTCTTCAGATGGAAGTACCGCAATTATATAGAATCCTTGGCTTGCTTGAGGCCTAGACATGATGGTATTTACCTTATAATTCCAAGGGCCGTGACTATCCGTATATACCGAGAGTATAACTGCAGCTCTTTACTGACAGTATATACGAGTAAATCTAAGACTTGAAATTATAAGCGTTAATGCTATCCAGATGATGAATTTGAATGTGGTTGATATGATTTTTAATTCTGTTTGGGAACTGATGAATTGATTGGGATTCTGATTGAAAAATGATGATTTTTGAAATTTAGTTGAAATATAATAACTTGAGCAAAACCGCAATGAGGATGAATGGGACGAGTCCCTGTAATGATAAATGATGATAATGATTTCAACAAATCACTATGAGATTAGTGGATTGTGCTGTCAAAGTACTACTGTTAACACTTGACTCGGTATATCAAGTTAAGGGATGACAAATTGAAAACTTGCTTGACTGAAATTCCCGTGGAGGAATGTTCAGAAAGAAAAAATTTCGATCTGATGGACCATTATCGTGTTAAAGATATGAATGATATGATCTAAAATGAATTTATTTAATGATGAGTTCTATATAAGGGATATTTATCCCCGTATTCTGTTGGGTTGACCAGAATATAAGGAACCCTAGAATAAATTGGATCTTAAGAAAAAGAGTTGTCCTCTACTTGGCGAGATGAGGACATCTCACACTTTTTTAAGTGGGGTAGAATGTAAGATTCCTCCCCAGCCTTCGAGGCATACAGGAGTAAGAATCTCCCTTTTTTATCTTAAAATTATTCCCTCTCAAAAATAAAAGAAAGATTCTGTTTAAAAAAAAGGAAGACCCTTTCCCTAGAATACTTCTCAGGAGTCACGCTGTTTTAAGGATTCAGAACAATGAGTTCAGAAGTGAAAATCGGTGTTTTGGATATCAAGGTTTTGGTCTTCATTCGAGTACGGCCCAAAAGAAGTTCTTTATCTCTTGGGAAGAAGTTATCTCCCAGATATTGTGGACCAAAGAAAGTAGGTGATTTAGCTTACGAACTTCTTTTATCTCCTCATCTCAAAGTTTGAATGCCTTCTATAGAAAAATGTGCCAAACCCAAATCATGGAAAGACGGTAAAACTTCAGTGGCAAGTTACCGTTGGCTTCTAAGTTACGCTAGCTCCTTCCTTTATATAAGTCGTAACTTTTACTTGTCGTTCACAGTAATCTTACTTCCATCGATCTCCTTTCTTTCTTAATCTCCTTCATGGCTTGGCAACAAGAACTAGTTTTATCCATAATGATTCCTCACCTTCAAGACGCAAGTGAGTCTGTGAAGAAGGATTTTATAGAACAGTATGAGCGCTCACTTTTCCCTCACTTGGGAACTTCTGTAGCGCAGACCAAATGGCGGACCTATCAAGACATAACTAGGGTAACACCCTGGGGTCAGCAACATTTTCGTAATAATGTCCGCTTGGCCATGGTTATTGAAGCTTTGGGTTTGGGTCCCCGATACTACTGCGTCATGAGATCAAGGCATCCTGGGTTTTCTGAGCGGGTCTTCTTACTGGCGTGTTTTCTTCCTCATGAGAAGATATGCCTTTACCCCGTTTTTGGCTTGCCTCTCAGAGGTCCTTTTGTTAGAACACCTCATACCACTGAGATAGGCGCAGCAATAACCCACAGAATCATTCCCATAGATGAGTTACCTTATACTTGTGCAGCTTGTGAGGACTGCTTTTGTGATCATATGATGGACGGGCTTATGGAAGTGTAAAGAGTTCTTCTATCTTTACTGTATAAGTTCCGAGAATGAATAAAGTTTAAATCTTGTTCTTATTTTGAATCTTGCTCTCTTTAAGACGTTTCTTGGTGGTTAATCTTGATTAAAATTTTTCTCTAAGTCTCATATTCGTGCATCTTGCGAAATTATCTCAGTTTGCGAGATGAGGACATCTCGCATTTTTTAAGTGGGGTAGAATGTAAGATTCCTCCCCCACCCCCTTTTTGATGTCTAGTATCTTTCCCTGTAATCAATCCCTCTTCAGAAATATAAAGACCTTGTTTCTATCTATTTTAGTCTAGAGAGAGAAAAATATTCTAGAGAGAGAATATTCAGATTTTGAATATATTTGGATAGAAAAAGATCTCTTCTAATTCAGATGAGTTCCCCTGAAACAGAAATTCAAAAAAGAATTTTCCAATGTGCAATTGGAATTAATTGAAAATAGGTATAAAGAACCTTAGCCTAAGGGTCTAGATTTTCAGAAATCTTTAGACTATGGTCCAATTAAGGTTCCTATGGACCAATAGCATCAATCCATGTGTAGGGAGGAGATAAATCTAACTTGTAAAAAGAAAATACCCAAAAATGAGTAAATGCTCACATGAGGTGAAGAGTTGAAAATGTACAAGGTTTATTAGTAAAAAACTATGTACAATATTAAAAATATGAGATATTTTGGGTATAATGATTTTATTATGACACATATGTAAGGAAGGGGAGTCCCTTAAATGCTCACATAAGATGAAGAGTTGAAAATGTACAAGGTTTATTAGTAAAAAACTATGAGCAATATTAAAAATATGACATATGTAAGGAAGGGGAATTCTTTAAAGGAGGTGCATATTTCACATAAGATGAAGAGTTGAAAATGTACAAGGATTATTAGTAAAAAACTATGAGTAATATTAAAAATATGACATATGTAAGGAAGGGGAATTCTTTAAAGGAGGTGCATATTTCACATAAGATGAAGAGTTGAAAATGTACAAGGTTTATTAGTAAAAAAAAACTATGAGCAATATTAAAATGATTCCATTATGACACATATGTAAGGAAGGGGAGTTCTTTAAAGGAGGTGCATATTTCACATGCTTGAATGAGTTTTAAACTCATAAAAATTGAGATATTTCATCTCTCCTCTCTCCTCATTCAAGTCTAGTTCCAAAAAGTTAGCTTAACTGACCTAAAAATGGTCAAAAAGTGACCAAACTGACTTGGAAAATTCTAGAATCAGTTTGTTTGGTTAGGAGCTCAAATTTTCCTATAAATAGAAGCCTCCCCCTTGTTGAAAAATATATAGTGTTTATGCATCGTTACTCTACTCCACCTAAGCCAAGAACTGTGAATTCATTTAATAATTCACTAGTTTTTGGAGCTTCCCTCTTTCTTCAATCCCCATTAGTGGCTCCATCAACATACTTAACCAATTGATTGGTTGGGGGCCTCTACCGTGAACAAAGAATCAAGCAAGTTGTAAGGTAATTAGTGAATATTCATCTTTCTATAATTTCTCAATGTTTCTCTCTTCTCAACCCCTCTCAAGCTTGAGAAGTTTAATTGGTATGGTTTTTTTTAAATGCTATTGAAGTTTGAATAGTAGTGAAGAGTTACATAATTTAATAAATGCTATTGAAGTTAATTTTCATTTATGTTTAAATTCTAATGATTCTTATGTAAATTCTCTCTCTCACTCAAGAAATGGTCATACTCATGACCCATTCTCAATCCAAATCAAGCTTTTCATAAAGCTTTTCCTTAACCCAAGATTAAGCTATGCTTGAGGCCAAATTAATGGCTTTTTCTTATGCTTTTAGTTTATGTATATTGATGATTCAATCCATTATGGATTAAGGATCCAATTAGAGAATCATTTTAATTATTTCCTTAATGATAAGCTTTATCCCTTAGAAAAATTGAGATTTATCAGTCATAGCAGCGGAGCTATGGCAAAATTTTTATAAAAATTATGCATAAAAAATTTTCATTCAAAGCATAAAAAGAGGACTTCCTACCATATTCTAGGAATCATCATCCTAGATTAATTGAAAGAATTTCATTATAATCATGGAGAAATTGAATTTTAATATTATGCATAAAGGATAAATTTTTATATCAAAGTGTTATTTTTACCATTTTTATTTTCATGCATAGAAGTATGCATAATGGATAAATTTTTATATCAAAAGTGTTACTTTTATCATTTTTACTTTCATGCATAGAAGTATGCATAAAGGATAAATTTTTATATCAAAAGTGTTATTTTTACCATTTTTATTTTCATGCATAGAAGTATGCATAATGGATAAATTTTTATATCAAAAGTGTTACTTTTATCATTTTTATTTCATACATAAAAGTATGCATAAAAGAAAATTTTTATATCAAAAGTGTTACTTTTATCATTTTTAATTTTCATGCATAGAAGTATGCATAAAGGAAAATTTTTATATCAAAAGTGTTACTTTTATCATTTTTAATTTTCATGCATAGAAGTATGCATAAAGGAAAAATTTTTATATCAAAAGTGTTACTTTTATCATATTGGATTTCATGCATATAGGTATGCATAAAAGATATTCTTTTTATACTAAAAGTATGATTTTCCTCATAAATGGATTTTATGCTTAACTTAGATGCATAAGAGAAATTCTTTTATTCTAAAAGTATAATTCCCTACCAAATTGAAATCATGCATAAGAAGATGCATAAAAGATTGATTTTAATTTCGAAAGTGTTAGTCTCCTTAAATGGAATTTATGTATAAATAAATGTGTAGAGAAATCTTATATCAAATAAAAGAATTCTCTTTTTTTTTTAAAAAAAAGATATGAAATGTGATAAGATGTGATAAGAGGTGTATGAGATGTGATAAGAATTGATAAGATGCGTATGGAAAGTGATAGGATGTGATAAGAGGTGTGATAAGAGGTGATAAGATGCTTATGAAATAAGTTAGGATGTGATAAGATGAATTAAGATGTGTATGGGGGGATGAGGTAAGAAGTGTATGTGATAGGATAAGATGTATATGGGTTGTGATAGGGCGAGAATGGATGTGATGTAAAAGATTAGATGTGAAGGTATATGGGGTTATATAAATGGGAATGTGAAAATGGATGTATGTATGTGGATGTGTGGATATGGAGATGGGAGTGTGGATGTATGAACATGAAAATGGATATATGCATGAAGATATATATGCATAGATGTAAATGTGGATGTAGATGTAGATGTATAGATGTGAATGGATGTGGATGTATAGATGTGAATGAAAATGTGGATGTGGATGTATGTGAATGTGGATGTAGATGTGGATGTATAGATGTGAATGTGGAATGTGGATGTGGATGTATGTATGTATGTGGATGTAGATGTGGATGTATAGATGTGAATGGGAATGGGGATGTGGATGTATGTGAATGTGAATGTAGATGTGAATGTGGAATGTGGATGTATAGATGTGGATGTATGGGAATGTGGATGTGGATGCATGTGAATGTGAATGTAGATGTGGATGTATAGATGTGAATGTGGAATGTGGATGTGAATGTATGATATGTGATGTGAAGGAATCTGAAGTGAAGAGATGGAAAAGGAGGTGATTGAATGAGTACACATATACATGGAATGTGGAATAAGTAATCTGGATTAATGAGGGATAATGTGGAAAAATGAGAGTTAATATAGAAACTGTATTTGTAAACTGTTTGTAAATGCTGTTTGTAAATGGCTGTTTTATGTCAAGAATGCTGGGGAAGCATTTTGACCGTCTTGTGTTTAAGGTCGTGGAGACCTAACTGATAAAGTTGCAACTGCTGACGGAGAGTCAATGGAGGACGTCTCGCGTAGCAAGGTCGACCGAGGTCTTGACCAGCCTCGGTTCGATTAAAATGGTGAGCTTCCGGTACGGTGGATGAGGGACCAAGGAAGCGGCCTATGAGTGAAGCGCTAGGTCACCTGCGAAGGATCCTAGAGGGTGCTGACCATACGGTGCTCGGGCTCTGGGTCGCCTAGGATACCCACGCGTGCGTCGAGGAAGATATTGGAACAAGGAGTAAGAGTTGTTTTGTGAAACCGGGCATGGATCTGGTTGACTGACCTTGCTGGTCCTCAACGGATGAGTCCATGGCTCTTTTATATGGATCTGTTGGTTGATCTTGCTGATCTTCAACGAGAGTCCATCTTGATAAGTGATTATATTGCCGAGTATTATGGGCTAGGAACTATGGAAACGGCCTCTGTGTGGACAGGTGGTGAGCGTTCTAGTTGCCAATGATGCCATAGATACTCTGATGAAGGAATGATGGGAAATTATGAATCAACTGGATAAATTGGGAGATTGTGATCAGTGGTACTATGGTTTCATTAAAGGATTGTTTTAAAGTTAGCTGATGCTAAGAAAAAGGCAATTTTCATATTGGGTGTGTAAGTGGTGTGGCTAGTTTTATGTTTGCATGAAATTCCGGCTAGGGGGCCTTGGAACTCTTTTCCTTGGTACCCGGGACAAAACCTAACCAAATTCCAAATTGGATCCCATCACTACAGTGGTTGGGGGTTGGCTAACCCATGGGATCGGATGGGGTTAGGCTGGACTGATGGATCCATAAATCGAGATTTAATTTCTATTATTACGATAGATGAAGTAAATCCCGGATAGAAATTGTTCTATGGATAGGAATCAACGGCTGTGCCTCTTGATGGGGAAAAAAGCGTTGATCCCAATGATCCAAGTGCAAGTTTCTTCCTTGATTTGACCAAGTACCGTTAAAGGTGCAGTCAGATCAGTTGATCTGTAATGATCTTGACTGCGTTAGAGTAAAGAGTTATCCTGGTGGTATCGCCCATGCTTTCCGGGTAAGGGAAGTTTTTTCGGGTTCGGTTTTAGAAAAACCGACGGATTAGTCTCTTGTCCGGATATCCGTGGACGAGGCCCCGAATGTGGGACCCCTGTCCCGTGCGAGAAGTGCTACTTCCGCTGCTAGTACCCGAATCCGTTGCTCGGTGGGAACAGGGGGATCTCACAATCTTGATCTGAATCAAGTAAAAACTTCGTGTGACTAATTCCAATTTCTAATCAAAGAATAGACTACCAAAACTAAACTATTTTTTCCTTGACTGAACTCACCAAGAATCTAGTTAGACAATCAGACTGAATGATGGGTAGATTACCCTGATAAGAGATCAAGGATCCTCATTATGAAACTGGGAATTATGGAAAAAGGGTTTTTGGAACCAATCTCAAATTGGAATTTTACTTGCATTAGAACCTCTGTTTTTTCTTATTCCAAGGACTGTTTGGAGGAAGCATTTGGCTTATGTTTTTCCAAGAGGAGGTTCGTTGGAATAGCTGGCGGGGAGTCGTCAAGGGACGTGCTCTCGCGGCAAAGCCTGCCTCGAGGTCTTCACTAGCCTCGGTACGATTAAAATGGTGTGCTTCCGATGATACGATGGGCGAGGACCGACAAAGCGGTCCCTGAGTGAAATGCTAGGACACCTAAGGAGGATCCTAGAGGGTTTTGACCAGGCAATACACAGGCTCACGGTTGCTAGGACACCCATGCGTACGTCGAGGAAGATTTTGAATGGACTAAAAGGAAAGATTTATGGGAACCAAATTTTGATACTGGATCTTGTTGGTTGGCGAGCTGGTCTTCGACGACGGAGAGTCAAGAGGATACATTTTGTAATACAATGGACTCAGAATTTGAAAAAATGATGATCAGAGATATTATGATTTCTATGGAAGGATTGTTTTAAAGACAGTCGAATTTGTTATAAATGGCAATTTCATATTGGGTGTGTTTGTGGTATGCCTACCTTAATTTTTGCATGAATCCCGGCGAGGGGGCCTAGGAACTCTTTTTCTTGGTACCCGAGCAAAAACACAACCAAATCTTTATAAAGAAATCCCACCAATACAGTGATCGGGTGGTTGGCTAACCCATGGGCCCGGATGGGGTTAATAGGCTGGATTGGAGGAATCTTGAGAAACAACTAGATACGATTAGTTACGTTAATTAGTTTAAATCTTGAGAAGATCTTGTTTTGTGGGAGGGGATTAGCGGTTGTGCCTCGTAAATGAGGAAAAAAGTGGTGATTCCATGGACCAAGTGCAAGTCTCTTCTTGATCTGACTATGTGACTTCAAGTTTGGTCAAATCAGTTTAACTAGTTAAGACTTTGACTCGTTAGAGTAATTTTTCCTGTTAGAAGATTTTTCCCATGGCGGAATCGCCCCTACCTTCCAGGTGAGGAGAGTCTTTCGGGCCCGAGGACCGGGCGAGCTAGCCTCTCGTCCCCCCGGACATCTGCGGGTGGGGCCTCGAGTGTGGATCCCCGCCCTACGCGGGAGGCCGACGTCACTTCCGTCGCCAGCATGGGGACTGCAGAGGGGGCAGGGACCCCACAAGTTTGGATGAATTTGGACAAGATTTGGACCAGTTTGGCTCTCTTTTTTATTTGGTTTAATCCACGAGAGAGGAGAGATAAAAATTTCTTATTATTTTTGAGTTTAAAACTCCTCCACACATGTGAAATAGGTGCCTCCTTGAAGGCTCCCCCTTTCCTTACCAAGGTGTTAAAAATGAATGATTACTCCAAAATATCTCATTTTTTTAGTAATATTTCATAATTTTTAACTAATAAATCTTGTACTCGATCAACTCTTCATCTTATGTTTACTCATTTTTTGGTATTTTCTTTTATTCATTGGATTTATCTCATCCCAACACTTGGATTAATCTTATTGGTCCATAGGAACCTTAATTGGACCATAATCCAAAATATTCAGAAAATATTGACCCTTAGGCACCAAGGTCTTTTAAATCATTTATAAGTAATTCCAATTACACCTTGGAAAATTTATTTTGATTTTTTGTTTCAGGGAAATATATTTTTGATATTTGTAGAATTTATATATCCAAAAATATCTCAATATTGATTTACCACTCTCTAGAAATTTTTTTCTCACTAGGCAAAACAAGAAAAAATAATATTTTCTTGTGTTCAGAAACATGGAATGATTACAAGGGATTGAAGTGAAGGCTTATTCAATATTGAGGCTAAGGAGGAATCTTACAGTTTAGGCTCACTTACCTCATCTGCTTCCCCAAAACGAACCCATCCAAGTGTACGCCTTGCATACACATCCACACCCACAATCATGGATGAGGGGCTCTATATCCATAGTCATACTCCTCCTTTGTTGGGTCATGCCCAACAACCTTCCTCGATAAAAATTAATTAATAAAATATACAATTAGTTAAAAATAATAATAAAGTACAAAACAAAATGAAAGAGGAGAATAAATGATTACTAAAATAGGTACTTTTTATGAAACAAGCAATGAAGGAGGACTTTTCTCCCGAGCCAAAGTGTGAAGCCCCTTGCTTCCATAGTTGGGAAGCACTCGTCGCCCCGTGCTTGTTGTTGAAAATAACATGGGTTCTTTCTCATGAAGCTGCATGTGTGTCTCCACTCCTTGTGCGTGCAAACACTGGGCTTCTCCAAATTATTCTTTGCTGCTCTCTTAATATTTTCTCTCCTATTAGAGAGCAAAATCTTGATTCGTCTCTTCATCCACTCCTTAGAGAATCAAAGACCCGCATGTGGAATAGGGAACTCTTACTTAAGCACATCAATGAGATGTATTGCTTTGAAAGCTCATCTTGTGCTTTCCACTTTGTGAAGGAGTTCACGAACTCTAGGTTTGCAATTACATGCATGCAGTTCATGACTTTCTTCCCTCGTGCATCCATCCCAAGGGCACTATCAACATCCATGTTGTATAGTAGGGTGCGTGGATCAAATGGTGGAATGGGTCTCCTAGAGGCTCGCTCATAATGAGTAGATGAAGATCCCTCCTATTGAGGAGATGCATCGGGAGACCTAGTGCTACTTTTGCCAAAGAAAAAGCAGCTTGCTCCCCCCTATTAGCATGTCTACTAGGCCCCCTAGGCTCCCTACTATGTTGTCGTTTGGTGAAGATGGACGTGAGGGAGCGGGGGTGGGTCTAGCCAAGGAAGGTAATCACAACCAAACCGTGATGGGTCTGCACCACTCGGCCTGGCATCACTAGGACCTGCACCTATCAAAGGCATGGTCTGCCCTGACTAGCAAAGTGGAGTAGATTGCCCCCATGGCATCAATTGGCCTGATTGTAAGCCCACATACAAGTGTTTTTTTGTCGTCTTGATGTTTTTGTTAAGATTCATGTATAGCTTTGTGTTTAGAGTAGGATTGTAAGATTCCTCCCCAACCCCTTAAGATGTCAAGTATCTTCCCTTGTAATCAATTCCCTCTTTAGAATAATAAAAGATCTTGTTTCTATCTAGAGAGAGAAAATATTCTAGAGAGAGATTATTAAGATTTTAGATATTTTTGGATGGAAAAATATCTCTTCTTATTAAAATAAATTCCCCCGAAACAGAAGTTCAAAAAGATTTTCAAAAGGTGCATTAGAAATAAATTATAATCTGTTCAAAGGGCCTTATCCTAAGGGTCCAGATTTTCTAAAAATTTTAAATTAAGGTTTTGAGGGGCCAATCAGATTCATCCAAATGTATGGAGGATATAAATTGAAGAAATAAAGAAAATCCCCCCAAAAATGAGTAAATACTCACATAATATGAAGAGTGTGGACTAAGGACCAAAGGAAATACTAAAAAACTAAAATTTTAACACCTCAGAGTGGGGATTCCCCCTCATGAAGGAATTCCCCCTCATGAAGGAGGCGCCTATTTCACATGTGTGGTGGAGTTTTAAATTCTCAAATATTGAGATATTTCATCTCTCCTCTCTCCTAATTCAAGTCTAGTTCCAAAAAGTAAGCTAAACTAACCCAAAAATGGTCAAAAATTGGCCAAAGTGATCTGGAAAATTCTAGAATCAGTTTTCTTGGTTAGAAGCTCACTTTTTCCTATAAATAGAAGCTTTCTCCTTTGGAGAAGCTTAATGGTGTTTGATGCACTGTTACTCTACTCCACCCCCTAGAGCCAAAAATAGTGAATTTATTGATAATTCATTAGTTTTTAATCTTTCCCTCTTCAAAAGAATTGGTGGCCACTCTTGTTGCAAACAAGAGTAGATCCCTCAAACCATCAAGCCAAAGGAAAGCTCACAAAAATTCAAGTAAGCTAGAAATCCTACTTTTGGGTGGTTGCAAGATCAGGGTGCCCAGTTTTGTCCACTCAGGCACCCTGTAAACAGTAAAAAAACAGGCATTTGTTTACCTTTAGTGGCTAATCTCTCCTAGTAAATGAAGGAATTTTGTTTCAAGTTCTTTTGTTGGAATATCATATTTAAAGTTGGAAATATAGTTGCATAATTTGATTAAGCATTAGATGGTAAAAAGTCCTCATTTTCTTAGGTACAAAGTCAATGTATACACCCTGTCCCAAATTTGAACTGATTCCATAAAATGCTAATATCTTTTACATATAAACTCATATGAGATTCCCACTTTGTACCTTAGATCTTCACATTATATGGAGCTTAACTTGATTTTTCAAGAAAATTTTAAGATATTTGTCTATTTTCTTTAAATATTTCAAGGTCTCTAAAGTGTTATAATATACGCCTGTTTTTGTACCCACAATAGCTACCACTTAAAATCCTCAATCTTGTAGATCAAAAGAGTAGGTAGATACTGAGACATTAGTAGAATGTGGTGGTTAGTAAAAATTGCAAATCCAATGGTTGGATTTTTAATGATCTCTTTTTCAAAATTCTTCTAGACTATCAGAAGGCTTGCAAATATTAATAATCTAATTAGTAAAATTACATTTTTGATGTGAATCATCTAAAATCTATAGGGACTAGTGTACTCATAATGGTGCATCTATGGAAAAATAAATTGGATCACTCTAAGTATGGAAAGATCATTTGTTTATTATTTCATCATATTTTTGATTAATTTTGATTAATTAGACTAATTTATATTAATTTAAGTTATATTAGGTTAATTTAAGAGCAAGTGTATTTTTTATTATTTGCTTGATCTAATTTTAAGTACCTTGCCCCCCAAAATTTGCTCTCCAAGCTATGTCCCAGTTCTGCATAAACTGGACACAACTGGATACCCTGATCTTGCAACAACCCTTAAATTTCTTTATTCTTTTTAATGGTTTTCTAATTTTTGTTTTATTTAAAATGAAAAAATGATGTTATGCCTTGTTGGAAAGGCTTTCCCCCTCTCTTCATTCTTAAATTCATCCTTTCTTTATCCTAGATAAGGAATCAAATTACTAGAATTAAACTTTTCATATTGTTTCTCTTTTAAAAGTGGAATTTGATTAGTTTAGAATGCTTTAAACCATTTGGGATAATTTTTAAGTAACTTGAGGATAGAACAACTTGAAAAATGGTCAGCCATACAAAGGAGGTTATGGCAAAATTTTGTTAAATTTTGTGAAATAAGTTTTATCTTTTATTATTCAAAAAGAGTAATCTCCACCATTTGTGTATTCTAAAAGTGTTATTTTCATTCTAGGCATAGAAAAATGCATAGTAGAAATATTTTTATCATAAAAGTGTTATTTTCATTAAATTTTAAATTCTATGCATAGAAAGATGCATATTGGATATTTTTTTAATTATAAATGAGTGATTTTCATTAGATTTAAATTCTGTGCATAGAAAGATGCATATTGGTTATTTTTTATTATAAAAGAGTGATTTTCATTAGATTTAAATTCTATGCATAGAAAGATGCATATTGGTTTTTTAATTATAAAAGAGTGATTTTCATTAGATTTAAATTCTATGCATAGAAAGATACATATTGGTTATTTTTTTTATTATAAAAGAGTGATTTTCATTAGATTTAAATTCTATGCATAGAAAGATGCATATTGGAAATATTATTATTATTATTATTAAAGTGTTCATCAATATTGATTTTTATGCATAAAATGATGCATAAAAGAGTTTTTTATTATAAAAGTGTTACTTTCACCAATATTGATTTTTATGCATAAAATGATGCATAACTTTTTTTAATTATAAAAGTGTTACTTTCATCAAAACTGATTTTTTTAACATAAATAGATGCATAAAAGGATTTTCTTTTATATAAAAGTGTTATTTCCATAGAAGTTGGATTTTATGCATAAATAGATGCATACATAGTTTTTATATCGAAACAAGAGTTCTCTTTAATCCTATGTTTAAATCCCATGAATATTGGTAAATGAATAAGTAAATACTCTGTGAGAGAAAATTCCACCGTTTCATATTCTCTAGGATGGTAATGAGAAAATGCAAAAAAAACTATCGAAGTCAAAATTTCAGATAAATGATTAATTTCTTCCTCATAGGAATTCATGATTAGTTTTAAATTAACTTAAGCAAAATACTCAATGATTGAAATTCAGTAAAGTAGTAATAGAAATATTACCCTTCGAGAAAGTTAGTTCAGGGAGAACCTTTCCAGACTCAAACCCTGAATCAGACTATGACCAAGACTTAGTCTCCTTTGTCAGTTTCAAGAAAAGAAGATGTGACCAGTTCAGGAAAATTTCACTCAAATCACCCACCGAATCTGAAATCAAGTTAAGACCCTTGATTCTGATCTGAGGATCAAGGTTACAGAATTCAGGAAAGTCTGTTGGAAATTTGGACCTGTGATCTAGAAGTATTGGGATATGGATTTAAGATATACTCATTGTATTCAAAAGAAAATCAAAACTGAAAACTTGCATGGAAACCCTGTTTTCTTAAAGGACTGTCTTATGCCAGAATGCTAGAAGGAGCATTTGGTATATGTGTTTTTCTAAGGGAAGTTCGGTTGCAACAACTGGCGGGGAGTGTTCAAAGGACGGCTCACGCGACAAAAACCTGCCCAGGTCTTGACCAGCCTGGGTATGGTGAAAAATGGTGTGCTTCCAGTACGATGGGCGAGGGCCGATGAAGCGGTCCCTGAGTGAAGTGCCATGACACCTAAGGAGGATCGTGGAGGGTTCTGACCAGGCGATGCAGGGGCTTGGGGTGCTTAGGACACCCATGCGTATGTCCTGGAAGATATATATATATGTATGATGATGAGAAAACTATTGTAATCTGTTACTGGATCTCGTTGCTGACCTGTTGGTCTCAACGGAGATTCCAGAGTGATACTGTTTTGTGAGAAACAAGGATTGAATGGAAATTTTGAGTTATGACATCTGTAACCAATAATTATTTGTCAATGGATTGCTTTAAAAGTTAAAGTTTAAAGAGGAGTGTGTATGTGTATCTTTATTCTAAAGCAAAAGTTAAGAAAGGCATTCAATTATGGGTGGGTGAGTACTTGTCTGGTTCTACCAATCCCATGGGCCGAATCAGTAGAATTTTAATAATAAAATTGATTAATAGGAATACGTTTAGAACTCGAGTAGTTAAATAAAAGCCTGAAGACTTCTCTAAGATCAATGGCTATGCCTAATTCAATTAAGAAAAAAGCATTGATCCCTTCAAGTTAAGTCTGTAATAGTTTCCCTTCTATCTAGTTATTCAGATGAAGGTTAGTTCAGTATCTTGACCTCGTTAGAAAAATTCATTAAGAAATTCAAAATGGTGGAATCGTCCTCGTTTTTCGGGCATGGGAAATTTTTTCGGTTTTGGTTTTTGGAATGACCACCAGCTTAGTCTCGTGCCCAACCATGCAAGGGTGAGGCCCCTGGAAACCTCGTTGCCAAATTACTTTCCTCCTCACTAATTCTACTCTGCCTTCTAATTCAACTGCAAAGGCTTAATTCGCACTGTTCTGGCGGCATAGCTTCCCCAATCCTCTAGGAGCAATTCTGATGCATTGGATGATAAACACTATATTTTTACACATGATTAAAGGTGTTCTTATCTTATAAACTACTATTTCTCACAATTAGTGTGCTCAACTTCATTAAATGCATAAGAAATTATTCTGAGTGGCTGGGGGAGCAGTCCAAGAATAGTGCAAATTTTGAGTCTGCACCGCTGTTGCAGAGCCTAAATTCGCATTGTTCTGGCGTAGCTTCCCCAGTCCTCCAAGAGCAATTCTAATGCATTAGATGACAAATAATGTATTTTTATACATGATTAAAGGTATTTTTATTTTGTAAATTACTGTTTTTATAATTAATATACTCAACTTCATTATAAATGCATCAGAAATGATCTTGAGTGGCTGGGAGAGCAGTGCCAGAACAGTGCAAATTTTGAGCTTGCAGCACCACCGCTGCATAGCCTAAATTTACACTGTTGTGGCATAGCTTCCCCAGTCCTCCAGGAGCAATTTTGATGTATGACAAACAATGTAATTTTACACATGATTAAAGCTATTTTTATCTTATAAACTATTGTTTCTCACAATTAGTGTACTCAAATTTATTATAAATGCATCAGAAATGATCCTGAGTGGTTGGGGGAGCAGTGCCAGAACAGTGCAAATTTTAAGCCTCCACCGCCCCGCTGTAGAGCCTAAATTCGCACTGTTCTGGCATAGCTTCCCCAGTCCTCTAGGAGCAATTTTGATACATTGGATGACAAACAATGTAATTTTACACATGATTAAAGCTATTTTTATCTTATAAACTATTGTTTCTCGTAATTAGTATACTCAACTTCATTATAAATGCATTAGAAATGATCCTGAGTGGCTGGGGAAGCAGTACTAGAACAGTGCGAATTTTGTGCCGGCACCGCCGCTGTAGAGCCTAAATTCGCGCTGTTCTGGCATAGCTTCCCCAGTCCTCCAGGAGCAAATCTGATGCATTGGATGATAAACACTATATTTTTACACATCATAAAAGGTGTTTTTATCTTATAAACTACTATTTCTCACAAGTAGTGTGCTCAACTTCATTATAAATGCATCAGAAATGATCCTGAGTTGCTGGGGGAGCAGTGCCACAAAAGTGCAAATTTTGAGCCTCCACCACCACCATTGCAGAGGCTCATTTCGCATTGTTCTCGCATAGCTTCCCCAGTCCTCCAGGAGAAATTCTGATGCATTGGATGACAAACAATGTAATTTTACACATGATTAAAGCTATTTTTATCTTATAAACTATTGTATCTCACAATCAATAAATGCATCAGAAATGATCCTGAGTGGTTGGGGGAGCAGTGCCAGAACAGTGCGAATTTTGAGCCTGCACTGCCACTGCATAGCCTAAATTTGCACTGTTCTGGCATAGCTTTCCTACTTCTCCAGGAGCAATTCTGATGCATTGGATGATAAACACTATAATGATCTTGAGTTGCTGGGGGGGGGCAGTGCCACAAAAGTGCGAATTTTGAGCCTGCACCGTCTCGCTGCAGAGGCTAAATTCGCACAGTTCTGGCATAGCTTCCCCAGTCCTCCAAGAGCAATTCTGATGCATTGGATGATAAACACTATATTTTTACACATGATTAAAGGTGTTTTTATCTTATAAACTACTATTTCTCACAATTAGTGTGCTCAACTTCATTATAAATGCATCAGAAATAATCTTGAGTGGCTAGGGAAGCAGTGCTAGAATAGTGCGAATTTTGAGCTTGCACCGCTGCTATAGAGCCTAAATTCACACTATTCTGGCATAGCTTCCCCAGTCCTCCAAGAGCAATTCTGATATATTAGATGACAAATAATGTATTTTTATACATGATTAAAGTTATTTTTATTTTGTAAATTACTATTTGTATAATTAATGTACTCAACTTCATCAGAAATGATCCTGAGTGGCTGGGGGAGCAGTGCCAGAACAGTGCGAATTTTGAGCCTCCACCGCTGCTGCATAGCCTAAATTCCCACTCTTCTGCCATAGCTTCCCCAGTCCTCCAAGAGCTATTCTGATGCATTTGAGACAAACAATGTAATTTTACACATGATTAAAGCTGTTTTTATCTTATAAACTATTGTTTCTCACAATTAGTGTACTCAACTTTATTATAAATGCATCAGAAATGATCCTCAGTGGTTGGGAGAGCAGTGCCACAACAAGGCGAATTTCGAGCCTGCACCACCGCTGCAATGACTAAATTCGCACTGTTCAAGCATAGCTTCCCCAGTCCTCCAGGAGCAATTATGATGCATTGGATGACAAACAATGTAATTTTACACATGATTAAAGCTATTTTTATCTTATAAACTATTGTTTCTCACAATTAGTATACTCAAATTTATTATAAATGCATCAGAAATGATCCTCAGTGTGGTGGGTGGCTGGGGAAACAGTGCTAGAACACTCCGAATTTTGTGCTTGCACCGCCGCTGTAGAGCCTAAATTTGCACGATTCTGGCATAGCTTACTCAGTCCTCCAGGAGCAAATTTGATGCATTGGATGATAAAGACTATATTTTTACACATCATTAAAGGTGTTTTTATCTTATAAACTACTATTTCTCACAATTAGTGTTCTCAACTTCATCATAAATGCATCAGAAATGATCCTGAGTTGCTGGGGGAGCAGTGCCACAAAAGTGCGAATTTTGAGCCTGCACGGCCGCTTGAGAGGCTAATTTTGCACTGTTCTGGATAGCTTCCCTAGTCCTCGAGGAGCAATTATGATGCATTGGATGATAAACACTATATTTTTACACGAGTAAAGGTGTTTTTATCTTATAAACTACTATTTCTCACAATTAGTGTGCTCAGCTTCATTATAAATGCATCAGAAATGATCTTGAATTGCTGGGGGAGCAGTGCCAGAACAGTGCGAATTTTGAGCCTGCGTCGCCACTAAAAAGGCTAAATTCGCACTTTTCTGGCATAGCTTCCCCAGTCCTCCAGGAGCAATTCTAATGCATTGGATGATAAACACTATATTTTTACACATGATTAAAGGTGTTTTTATCTTATAAACTACTATTTCTCACAATTAGTGTGCTCAAATTCATTATAAATGCATCAAAAATGATCCTGATTGGCTGGGGGAGCAGTACCAGAAAAGTGCAAATTTTGAGCCTACACCATTGTTGCTGCAGAGTCTAAATTTGCATTGTTCTGGCATAGCTTCCCCAGCCCTCCCAAGAGCAATTCTGATGTATTAGATGACAAATAATGTATTTTTATACATGATTAAAGGTATTTTTATTTTATAAATTATTGTTTTTAAAATTAATGTACTCAAGTGCATCAGAAATGATTCTTAGTGGCAGTGGGAGCAGTGCCAGAACAGTGTAAATTTTGAGCCTGCTTCGCTGCTGCATAGCCTAAATTCGCACTGTTTTGGAATAGCTTCCCCAGTCCTCCAGGAGCAATTCTGATGCATTGGATGACAAACAATGTAATTTTACATATGATTAAAGCTCTTTTTATCTTATAAAGTATTGTTTCTCACAATTAGTGTACTCAACTTTATTATAAATGCATCAAAATTGATATTGAGTGGTTGGGGGAGCAGTGGCAAATTTTGAGCGTGCACCGCAGCTGCTGCAGAGCCTAAATTCCCACTATTCTGGAATAGCTTCCCCAGTCCTCCAAGAGCAATTCTGATGCATTGTGTGACAAACAAAGTAATGTAATTTTACACATGATTAAAGCTGTTTTTATCTTATAAACTATTATTTCTCACAATAAGTGTACTCAACTTTATTATAAATGCATCAGAAATGATCCTGAGAGTGGTTGGGGGAGCAGTGCCAGAACAGTGTGAATTTTAAGCCTGCATCGGCAATGCAGAGGCTAAATTCGCACTGTTCTGGCATAGCTTCCCTAGTCCTCCAGGGAGCAATTCGGATGCATTGGATGACAAACAATGTAATTTTGCACATGATTAAAGCTATTTTTATCTTATAAACTATTGTTTCTCACAATTAGTATACTCAACTTGTGAGATCCCTGTCCCCACCGCGCAACAGATTCGGGGTACTAGCAGCGGAAGTAGCATTTCTCACACCGGACAGGGGTCCCACATTCGGGGCCTCGCCCATGGATATCTGGACAAGAGACTAATCCGTCGGTTTCTCCAAAAAACGAACCTAGAAGAACTTCCTTTACCCGGAAAGCACGGGCGATTCCACTAAGATAACTCTTTACTCTAACGTAGTCAAGACCATTACTGATCAAACTGATCTCACTGCACCTATGAAGGTACTTGGTCAGATCAAGGAAGAAACTTGCAGTTGGATCATTGGGATCAACGCTTTTTTCCCCATCAAGAGGCACAGCTGTTGATTCCTATCCATAGAACAATTACTATCCGGGATTTACTTCATCTATCGTAATAACAGAAATTTAGTCTCGGTTTACGGATCCATCAGTCCAACCTAACCCCATTCGATCCCATGGGTTACTGTAGTGATGGGATCCAATTTGGAATTTGGTTAGGTTTTGTCCCGGGTACCAAGGAAAAAAGTTCCAAGGCCCCCTAGCCGGAATTTCATGCAAACATAAAACTAGTCACACCACTTACACACCCAATATGAAATTGCCTTTTTCTCAGCATCAACTAGATTTAAAACAATCCTTTAATAAAACCATTATGTCACTGATGACAAACCTCAAAGTCTCTGGTTGAATCCTTATTTCCAGTCATTCATTCATCGGTGTACTTATGGCATTATTGGCAACCAGAACGCTCACCACTTGTTCACTCAGGGGCCTTTTCCATAGTTCCTAGCTCATAGTAACCGGCAATATATTCACATAACAGAATGGAATCTCCGTGGAAGATCAGCAAGATCAACCAGCAGATCCATATAAAAGAGCCATGGACTCATCCGTTGAGGACCAGCAAGGTCAATCAACCAGATCCATGCCCGGTTTTAGAAAACAACTCTTATTCCTTGTTCCAATATCTTCCACGACGCACGTGTGGGTATCTTCGGCGACCCTGAGCCCGAGCACCGTATGGTCAGCACCCTCTAGGATCCTTCGACCTAGCGCTTCACTCATAGGCCGCTTCCTTGGTCCCTCATCCACCGTACCGGAAGCTCACCATTTAAATCGAACCGAGGCTGGTCAAGACCTCGGTCGACCTTGCTATGCGAGACGTCCTCCATTGACTCAGCAGTTGCAACTTTATCAGTTAGGTCTCCATGACCTTAATCCACAAGACGGTCAAAATGCTTCCCCAGCATTCTTGACATAAAACAATCATTTACAAACAGTCACAAAATACAGTTTCTATATCGAACTCTCGTCTTTCCACCATTAGGAACTCAATGGAGTCTTCTTGGGCCCTTTTATTTGGCAGTTTAAGGGAGTCAAACCTTTTCTCTTAAGAAGAAACTTTTTCTAATTAGAAGCTTCAAAATGGCTACTTTATTTGAATTTGAATTTTGGGGGGAAAATGGAATTTAAAATCTAGCGGATAAAACCATATCATGTAACATATCTATGGAAAGCTCTTGATGCGTAGATCACGGATCTGTAATCTCCGCTCAAATTGGAGCTTGTATGTAGAAGTTATGGAGGTCCGAAAATTGTAAAATTGCCCCCTCCCCTTTTTGGGGGAAAAAGTGCACCCTTTGACCACTCTTACACCTCTCTTATAAACCATTGGTTTTTGCTTACATGGCGGGCTCCTATTTGTCAAAAAGTTAAACGTTTCCATAACCTCATGGCAAATTAAAGGGCCCAAAAAGACTCCATTGAGTTCCTAATGATTATCCCTCCTCAATCCACATTACTTAATCCACATTCCATTCAATGTGTATTCATTTTCATCCATTTACTCATATCGATGACACATTATTTTCCATACCTATTCACGTTCATTATTCTACATACACATCCATGCATACATCCCTTTTCACATCCTCATTCATACATCCACATCCACATACATAACCATACATCGACATCTCCATGCATACATCCACATTTATAATCACATTCACATCCATACATCTACATCTACATGCGTACATCCACATCTCCATGCATACATCAACATCTCCATACATATATCCACATCCATAATCACATCCATACATCTACATCTTCAAGTATACATCCACATATCCATGCATACATCACCATCTCCATGCATATATCCACATCCATAATCACATTCATATCCATACATCTACATCTACATACATATATCCACATCTCCAAGCATACATCAACATCTCCATGCATACATCCACATCCACATTCTCATTCACATCCATACATCTACATCTACATGTATACATCCATTTTCACATTCATACATCCACACTCCCATTTCCACATCCATACATCCACATACATACTCCCATTTCGACATACATACATCCATTTCCACATTCCCATTTATATAGCCCCATACACCTTCACATCTATTCTTTTACATCACATCCATTCTCGCCCTATCACAACCCATATATATCTTATCTCATCACATACACTTCTTATCTCATCCCATACACATCTTATCACATCTTAACTCATCTTATCACATCCTAACTCATCCCATATGTATCTTATCACATCTGAACACATCTCATACACCTCTTATCACATCTCATACACCTCTTATCACATCCTAACTCATCTTATCACATCCTAACTCATCTCATATGTATCTTATCACATCTTAACTCATCTTATCACATCCTAACTCATCTCATATGTATCTTATCACATCTTAACTCATACACCTCTTATCACATCCTAACTTATCTTATCACATCTTAACTCATACACCTCTTATCACATCTCATACACCTCTTATCACATCCTAACTCATCTCATATGTATCTTATCACATCTTAACTCATCTTATCACATCCTAACTCATCCCATAAGTATCTTATCACATCTCATACACCTCTTATCACATCCTAACTCATCTTATCACATCCTAACTCATTTCATATGCATCTTATCACATCTTATCACATCTCATACACCTCTTATCACATCTCATACACCTCTTATCACATCCTAACTCATCTATCACATCCTAACTCTTCTCATATACATCTTATCATATCTTATCACATCTCATACATCTCTTATCACACCTATCCCTTCCCATATCTATTTATAGAATACAAGGGAATTCTTATATTGATATAAGATTTCTTTACGCATCTAATTATGCATAAATTCCATTTAAGGAGACGAACACTTTCGAAATAAAAATCAATCTTTTATGCATCTTCCTATGCATAATTTGACTTTAGATGAGAATGACACTTTTGAATTAAAATCAATCTTTTATGCATCTTCTTATGCATAAATTCAATTTAGATGAGAATGACACTTTTGAATTAAAATCAATCTTTTATGTATCTTCTTATGCATAAATTCAATTTAGATGAGAATGACACTTTTGAATTAAAATCAATCTTTTATGCATCTTCTTATGCATAAAATTCAAATTAGATGAGAATATTGACACTTTTGTATTAAAATCAATCTTTCATGCATCTTCTTATGCATAAATTCAATTTAGATGAGAATGACACTTTTGAATTAAAATCAATCTTTTATGCATCTTCTTATGCATAAATTCAAATTAGATGAGAATGACACTTTTGAATTAAAATCGATCTTTTATGCATCTTCTTATGCATAAAATTCAAATGTGATAAAAGTAACACTTTTACAATAAAATATTTTTTTCTGTAATATTTTTATAATAAAATAATAATTTTTTTTCACCTCTATGCATAAAATTCAATATGATAAAAGTAACATTTTTATAATAAAATAATCATTTTTTCTTTACAATTTTACAATAAAATAATCATTTTTTTCATACCTCTATGCATGAAATTCAATTATGCTAAAAGTAACACTTTTATAATAAAATATTCATCTTATCTGCATACCTCTATGCATGAAATTCAATTATGCTAAAAGTAACACTTTTATAATAAAATATTCATCTTTTATGCATACCTCTATCATGCATGAATTTCAATTATGCTAAAAGTAATACTTTTATAATAAAATATTCATCTTTTATGCATATCTCTATGCATGAAATTCAATTATGCTAAAAGTAACACTTTTATAATAAAATAATCGTTATAAAAACTTGACATTAATCAATTAACCATTCACCTAGGATAGAGAATGGTTGGTTTTGTTAGAAAAGAGAGGGAAATACCTTTTTGTAATGAGGTATAATATTTTTAGAGAAGATATAAAACATAAGAACCATTAAAGCCATAAAAATCATAAAATAAGTGAAAAGAAGAATCACCAACTTACTAATGACTTTGAAAGCTTTCCTTTGGCTTGATGGTTTGAGGGTTCAACTCTTGTTTGGACAAGAGTGGCCAACCAATCTTTGGAAGAGGGAAATGTCAAAAACTAATGAATTATTAATAAATTCATAGTTCTTGGCTTGGGTGAAATAGAGTAACAATGCCTTAAACACTATGTTTTATTTAACAAAGGGGAGACCTTTATTTATAGGAAAAATTGAGCTCCTAACCAAACAAATTGATTCTAAAATTTTCCAAGTCAGTTTGGTCAATTTTTGACCATTTTTAGGTCAATTAAGCTAACTTTTTGGAACTAGACTTGAATGAGGAGAGAGGAGAGATGAAATATCTCAAATTTTGATGATAAAAAACTCAATTTGCCCATGTGAAGTAGGCGCCTCATTGAAGGCCCTCCCCTTTCTTACATGTGTCAAAAATGGAATCATTATACTCAAAATATCTCATATTTTTAATATTGCTCATAGTTTCTTACTAATAAACCTTGTACATATTCAACTCTTCATCTTATGTGAGAATTGAAGGGACTCCCCTTCCTTACATATGTGTCAAAATGGAATCATTATACCCAAAATATCTCATATTTTTAATATCACTCATAGTTTCTTACTAATAAACGTTGTATATATTCAACTCTTCACCTTATGTGAGCATTGAAGGGACTCCCCTTCCTAACATATGTGTCAAAATGGAATCATTATACCCAAAATATCTCATATTAATAAAATTGCTCATAGTTTCTTATTAATAAACCTTGTACATATTCAACTCTTCACCTTATGTGAGCATTATATTTTTGGGTATCTTCTTTTACAAAATTGGATTTATCTCCTCCCCACACATGGATTGATCTTATTGGTCCATAAGAACCTTAATTGGACCATAATCCAAGATTTTTGAAAATCTAGACCCTTAGGCTAAGGTCCTTTATACCCATTTCCAATTAATTCCAATTGCACATTGGAAAGTTCTTTCTGAATTTCTATTTCAGGGGAATTTATTTTAATAATATGAGAAATTTTTCTATCTAAAAATATTCAAAATCTGAATATTCTCTCTCTAGAATATTTTCTCTCTCTAAGTCAAAACAGGCAGAGGCAAGATCTCTTATAATTCTAAAGACAGAATTGATTATAGGGGGAAGATGATGGACATTTTGAGAGACTGGGGAGGAATCTTACACAACTTCATTATAAATGCATCAGAAATGATCCTGAGTGTCTGGGGAAGCAATGCTAGAACAGTGCAAATTTTGTGCCTGCACTGCCACTGTAGAGCCTAAATTCGCACTGTTTTGGCATAGCTTCCCCAGTCCTCCAGGAGCAAATCTGATGTATTGAATGATAAACACTATATCTTTACACATCATTAAAGGTGTTTTTATCTTATAAACTACTATTTCTCACAACTAGTGTGCATTAGAAATGATCCTGAGTTGCTGGGGGAGCAGTGCCACAAAAGTGTGAATTTTGAGCCTGCACGGCCACTGCAGAGGTTTATTTCGCACTGTTGTGGCATAGCTTCCCCAGTCCTCCAGGAGCAATTCTTATGTATTGGATGATAAACACTATATTTTTACACATGAGTAAAGGTGTTTTAATCTTATAAACTACTATTTCTCACAATTAGTGTGCTCAACTTCATATAAATGCATCAGAAATGATCCTGAGTTGCTGGGAGGGAGCAGTGCCAGAACACTGCGAACTTTGAACCTGCATCGCTGCTACTGCAGAGGCTAAATTCGCACTGTTCTGGCATAGCTTCCCCAGTCCTCCAAGAGCAATTCCGATGAATTGGATGAAAAACACTATATTTTTACACATGATTAAAGGTGTTTTTATCTTATAAACTACTATTTTTCACAATTAGTGTGCTCACCTTCATTATAAATGCATCAAAAATGATCTTGAGTGGCTAGGGGAGCAATGCGAGAACACTGTGAATTTTGAGCCTACAGAGCCCGCTCTGCAGAGCCTAAACTCACACTGTTTTGGCATAGCTTCCCCAATCATCCAAGAGCAATTCTTATGCATTAGATGACAAATAATTATTTTTATACATGATTAAAGGTATTTTTATTTTATAAATTACTATTTTTATAATTAATGTTGAGATATCGAGCTCTAGTGAGGCGGTGGACACTGATGACCCGCCTGGGGGATAGGCCCCACACTTACACCACTGGCATGGTTGGTGAGATCTTGGGTGATATGCGGCCAGTGGGATGACAGGCTGTGTGACAGCCACTCTAGAGACTGGCATAGTTATAGCGCCAGCTCATTTAGTCGGGTTCACACTATAGAGAACCCGTGTATGTATTTGGTTGAGTACCTTTCATATTGTGTGTACTCTTATCTTGTATATGGTGTGTTGAGTGTTGAGTAGAGAAGAAGAAGAAGATTTTCAGCCTCTCACCTTGTGTGTTCTCTATTAGGGTTTTGTGAGTGTGTGTGTGTGCTTGCAAGAGCTCAAGCTCTCTTCCCCCCTGCATCTTTTCAATTAATGATGCATCAAAAATGATCCTGAGTGGCAGGGGGAGCAGTGCTAGAACAGTGCAAATTTTGAGCCTGCACTGTCGCTACATAGCCTAAATTCGCAATGTTCTGGCATAGCTTCCCCAGTCCTCCAGGAGCAATTCTGATGCATTTGATGACAAACAATGTAATTTTACACATGATTAAAGCTGTTTTTATCTTATAAACTATTGTTTCTCACAATTAGTGTACTCAACTTTATTATAAATGCATCAAAAATGATCCAGAGTGATTGAGGAAGCAGTGCCAGAACAAGGTGAATTTTGAGCCTGCACCGTCACTGCAGAGCCTAAATTCGCACTGTTCTGGCATAGCTTCCCCAGTCTTCCAGGAGCAATTCTCATGCATTGGATGACAAACAATGTAATTTTACACATGATTAAAGCTATTTTTATCTTATAAACTATTGTTTCTCACAATTAGTATACTCAACTTCATTATAAATGCATCAGAAATGATCCTGAGTGGATGGGGAAGCAGTGCTAGAACAGTGCAAATTTTATGCCTGCACCACCGCTGTAGAGCCTAAATTCGCATTGTTCTTGCCATAGCTTCCCCAGTCCTCCAGGAGCAAATCTGATGCATTGGATGATAACACTATTTTTACACATCATTTAAGGTGTTTTTATCTTATAAACTAATGTTTCTTACAATTAGTGTGCTCAACTTCATTCTTGAGTTGCTCGGGGAGCACTGCCACAAAAGTGCGAATTTTGAGCCTGCATCGCTGCTGTAGAGGCTAAATTCGCATTGTTCTGGCATAGCTTCCCGAGTCCTCCAAGAGCAATTATGATGCACTGGATGATAAACACTATATTTTTACACATGATTAAAGGTGTTTTTATCTTATAAACTACTATTTCTCACAATTAGTATGCTCAACTTCAATGCATCAGAAATGATCCTGAGTGGTTGGGGGAGCAGTGCCAGAACAGTGCGAATTTTGAGCTTGCGTCGCCGCTGCAAAGGCTAAATTCGCGCTATTCTGGCATAGCTTCCCCAGTCCTCCAAGAGCAATTCTGATGCATTGGATGACAAACAATGTTATTTTACATATGATTAAAGCTGTTTTTATCTTATAAAGTATTGTTTCTCACAATTAGTGTACTCAATTTTATTATAAATGCATCAAAAATGATCTTGTGTGGTTGGGGGAGCAGTGGCAAATTTTGAGCGTGCACCGCCGCTGCAGAGCCTAAATTCGCACTGTTTTGGAATAGCTTCCCCAGTCCTCCAGGAGCAATTCTGATGCATTGTATGACAAACAATGTAATTTTACACATGATTAAAGCTATTTTTATCTTATAAACTATTGTTTCTCACAATTAGTATACTCAACTTCATTATAAATGCATCAAAAATGATCTTGAGTGGCTCGGTGAGCAGTGCCAGAATAGTGTGAATTTTGAGCCTTCACCGCTGCTGAGGCTAAATTCGCACTGTTCTGGCAAAGCTTCCCCAGTCCTCCAGGAGCAATTCTGATGCATTGGTTGATAAACACTATATTTTTACACATGATTAAAGGTGTTTTTATCTTATAAACTACTATTTCTCACAATTAGTGTGCTCAACTTCATTGCATCAGAAATGATCCTGAGTGGCTGGGGGAGCCGTGCCAGAATAGTGTAAATTTTGAGCCTGCACCGCCATTGCAGAGCCTAAATTCGCACTGTTCTGGCATAGCTTTCCCAGCCCTCCAAGAGCAATTCTGATGCATTAGATGACAAATAATGTATTTTTATACATGATTAAAGGTATTTTTATTTTGTAAATTAATATTTCTATAAATAATGTACTCAATTTCCTTATAAATGCATCAGAAATGATGCATTATAAATAATGTACTCAATTTCCTTATAAATGCATCAGAAATGATGCTGAGTGGCTGGGGGAGGAGTGCCAGAACAGTGCGAATTTTGAACCTGCACCGCCGCTGCATAGCTTAAATTTGCACTGTTCTAGCACAGCTTCCCCAATACTCCAGGAGCAATTCTGATGCATTGGATGACAAACAATGTAATTTTACACATGATTAAAGCTTTTTTTATCTTATAAACTATTGTTTCTCACAATTAGTGTACTCAACTTTATTATAAATGCATCAGAAATGATCCTGAGAGTGGTTGGGAGAGCAGTGCCAGAACAGTGTGAATTTTGAGCCTGCACCGTCACTGTAGAGGCTAAATTTGCACTGTTCTGGCATAGCTTCCCCAGTCCTCCAGGAGCAATTCTGATGCATTGGTGGATGACAAACAATGTAATTTTGCACATGATTAAAGCTATTTTTATCTTATAAACTATTGTTTCTCACAATGAGTATACTTAACTTCATTATAAATGCATCAAAAATGATCCTGAGTGGCTCGGGAAGCAATGCTAGAACAGTGCAAATTTTGTGCCTGCATCACCGCTATAGAGTCTAAATTCGCATTGTTCTGGCATAGCTTCCCCAGCCCTCCAAGAGCAATTCTGATGTATTAGATGACAAATAATGTATTTTTATACATGATTAAAGGTATTTTTATTTTATAAATTAATATTTTTATAATTAATGTACTCAAGTGCATCAGAAATGATCCTGAGTGGCAAGGGGAGCAGTGCTAGAACAGTGCGAATTTTGAGCCTGCACCGCTGCTGCATAGCCTAAATTCGCACTATTCTGGCATAGCTTCCCCAATCCTCCAAGAGAAATTCTGATGCATTGGATGACAAACAATGTAATTTTACATATAATTAAAGCCGTTTTTATCTTATAAAGTATTGTTTCTCACAATTAGTGTACTCAATTTTATTATAAATGCATCAAAAATGATCTTGTGTGGTTGGGGGAGCAGTGGCAAATTTTGAGCGTGCACCGTCGCTGCAGAGCCTAAATTCGCACTGTTTTGGAATAGCTTCCCCAGTCCTCCAGGAGCAATTCTGATGCATTGTATGACAAACAATGTAATTTTACACATGATTAAAGCTATTTTTATCTTATAAACTATTGTTTCTCACAATTAGTATACTCAACTTCATTATAAATGCATCAGAAATGATCCTGAGTGGCTCGGTGAGCAGTGCCAGAATAGTGTGAATTTTGAGCCTTCACCGCTGCTGAGGCTAAATTCGCACTGTTCTGGCAAAGCTTCCCCAGTCCTCCAGGAGCAATTCTGATGCATTGGTTGATAAACACTATATTTTTACACATGATTAAAGGTGTTTTTATCTTATAAACTACTATTTCTCACAATTAGTGTGCTCAACTTCATTGCATCAGAAATGATCCTGAGTGGCTGGGGGAGCCGTGCCAGAATAGTGTAAATTTTGAGCCTGCACCGCCATTGCAGAGCCTAAATTCGCACTGTTCTGGCATAGCTTTCCCAGCCCTCCAAGAGCAATTCTGATGCATTAGATGACAAATAATGTATTTTTATACATGATTAAAGGTATTTTTATTTTGTAAATTAATATTTCTATAAATAATGTACTCAATTTCCTTATAAATGCATCAGAAATGATGCATTATAAATAATGTACTCAATTTCCTTATAAATGCATCAGAAATGATGCTGAGTGGCTGGGGGAGGAGTGCCAGAACAGTGCGAATTTTGAACCTGCACCGCCGCTGCATAGCTTAAATTTGCACTGTTCTAGCACAGCTTCCCCAATACTCCAGGAGCAATTCTGATGCATTGGATGACAAACAATGTAATTTTACACATGATTAAAGCTTTTTTTATCTTATAAACTATTGTTTCTCACAATTAGTGTACTCAACTTTATTATAAATGCATCAGAAATGATCCTGAGAGTGGTTGGGAGAGCAGTGCCAGAACAGTGTGAATTTTGAGCCTGCACCGTCACTGTAGAGGCTAAATTTGCACTGTTCTGGCATAGCTTCCCCAGTCCTCCAGGAGCAATTCTGATGCATTGGTGGATGACAAACAATGTAATTTTGCACATGATTAAAGCTATTTTTATCTTATAAACTATTGTTTCTCACAATGAGTATACTTAACTTCATTATAAATGCATCAAAAATGATCCTGAGTGGCTCGGGAAGCAATGCTAGAACAGTGCAAATTTTGTGCCTGCATCACCGCTATAGAGTCTAAATTCGCATTGTTCTGGCATAGCTTCCCCAGCCCTCCAAGAGCAATTCTGATGTATTAGATGACAAATAATGTATTTTTATACATGATTAAAGGTATTTTTATTTTATAAATTAATATTTTTATAATTAATGTACTCAAGTGCATCAGAAATGATCCTGATTGGCAAGGGGAGCAGTGCTAGAACAGTGCGAATTTTGAGCCCTGCACCGCTGCTGCATAGCCTAAATTCGCACTATTCTGGCATAGCTTCCCCAATCCTCCAAGAGAAATTCTGATGCATTCGATGACAAACAATGTAATTTTACATATAATTAAAGCCGTTTTTATCTTATAAAGTATTGTTTCTCATAATCAGTGTACTCAACTTTATTATAAATGCATCAAAAATTATCTTGAGTGGTTGGGGAAGTAGTGGCAAATTTTGAGCGTGCACCGCCGCCGTTGGAGAGCCTAAATTCGCACTGTTCTGGAATAGCTTGCCTAGTCCTCTAGGAGCAATTTTGATGCACTGTATGACAAACAATGTAATTTTACACATGATTAAGGCTATTTTTATCTTATAAACTATTGTTTCTCACAATTAGTATACTTAACTTCATTAAATGCATCAGAAATGATCCTGAGTTGCTGGGGGAGCAGTGCCAGAACAGTGCGAATTTTGAGCCTGCACCGCCACTACAGAGGCTAAATTCGCACTGTTTTGGCATAGCTCCCCCTAAACACTATACTTTTACACATGATTAAAGGTGTTTTTATCTTATAAACTACTATTTCTCACAATTAGTGTGCTCAACTTCATTATAAATGCATCAAAAATGATCCTGAGTGGCTGGGGGAGCAGTGCCAGAACAATGCAAATTTTGAGCCTGTACTGCCACTGCAGAGCCTAAATTCGCACTATTCTGGCTAGCTTCCCCAGCCCTCCAAGAGTAATTCTGATGCATTAGATGACAAATAATGTATTTTTATACATGATTAAAGGTATTTTTATTTTGTAAATTACTGTTTTTATAAATAATGTACTTAACTTCATAATGTATCAGAAATGATGCTGAGTGGCTGGGGGAGCAGTGCCAGAACACTGCAAATTTTGAGCCTGCACCGCCGCTGCATAGTATAAATTTGCACTGTTCTGGCATAGCTTCCCCAGTCCTCCAGGAGCAATTTTGATGCATTGGATGACAAACAATGTAATTTTACACATGATTAAAGCTGTTTTTATCTTATAAACTATTGTTTCTCACAATTAGTGTACTTAACTTTATTATAAATGCATCAAAAATGATCTTGAGAGTGGTTGGGGGAGCAGTGCCAGAACAGTGTGAATTTTGAGCCTGCACACCGCCACTGCAGAGGCTAAATTCGCATTGTTCTGGCATAGCTTCCCCAGTCCTCCAGCAGCAATTCTGATGCATTGGATGACAAATAATAAAATTTTACACATGATTAAAGCTATTTTTATCTTATAAACTATTGTTTCTCACAATTAGTATACTCAACTTCATTATAAATGCATCAGAAATGATCGTGAGTGGCTGGGGAAGTAATGCTAGAACAGTGCAAATTTTGTGCCTGCACCGCCACTGTAGAGCCTAAATTTGCACTATTCTGGCATAGCTTCCCTCCAGGAGCAAATCTGATGCATTGGATGATAAACACTATATCTTTACACATCATGAAAGGTGTTTTTATCTGATAAACTACTATTTCTCACAATTAGTGTGCATCAAAAATGATCCTGAGTTGCTGGGAGAGCAGTGCCAGAAGAGTGCGAGTTTTGAGCCTGCATCGCCGCTGCAGAGGCTAAATTCGCACTGTTCAAGCATAGCTTCCCCAGTACTCCAAGAGCAATTCTGATGCATTGTGGATGATAAATAAACACTATATTTTTGCACATGATTAAAGATGTCTTTATCTTATAAACTACTCTTTCTGATAGTTAGTGTGCTCACCTTCATTATAAATGCATCAGAAATGATCCTGAGTGGCTAGGGGAGCAGTGTCAGAACAATGTGAATTTTGAGCCTGCACAGCCCGCTATATAGAGCCTAAACTCGCACTGTTTTGGCATAGCTTCCCCAACCCTCCAAGAGCAATTCTTATGCATTAGTAGATGACAAATAATGTATTTTTATACATGATTAAAAGTATTTTTATTTTGTAAATTTTTATTTTTATAATTAATGTACTTAACTTCATTATAAATGCATCAAAAATGTACTTAATGTACTTAACTTCATTATAAATACATCAAAAATGAAGTTAAGTACATTAATGTACTTAACTTCATTATAAATGCATCAAAAATGCATTTATAAATACATTATAAATACATTAATGTACTTAACTTCATTATAAATGCATCAAAAATGATCCTGAGTGGCAAGGGGAGCAGTTTCAGAATAGTGCGAATTTTGAGTCTGCACCGCCGCTGTATAGCCTAAAATTCGCACTGTTCTGGCATAGCTTCTCCAGTCCTCCAGGAGCAATTCTGATGCATTTGATGACAAACAATGTAATTTTCATTAGGGGAAGGTTGAGGTCTATAGGGACCCTTTAAGATTCCATGTGATTTAAAGGTTATTAAGGAAAAGGGCCAATCATGTGATGCCATGTATACAAAAATGTTGGGTGATTAAAGGTGGTCAAAAGATTCTCTAGAAGATGCCTTTATGTACTTTTCATTCCCAAAAAGTGGGGGGGGGGAAGTTTTTGAAATTTTGGACATCCATAACTTCTACATATGAGCTCAAAATTTGTCGGAGATTAGAGATCCAGAACCTACTCGTCGCTGAGCTCTTTCCATAGATATGTCACATGATATGGTTTTGCCCACTCAATTTTAAATTCAATTTTGGCGGGAATCTTTGAAATTCAAACTTCTAGCCATTTGAAGAATAAGAAGGTATCTAAAGTCAAAGAAACTTAACATTTTAACAAAAAGTCATTACAATCATAATATGGCAGCTTAAAGGGCCCCTATAGACCTCAACCTTTCCCTAATGACACATGATTAAAGCGATTTTTATCTTATAAACTATTGTTTCTCACAATGAGTGCACTCAACTTTATTATAAATGCATCAAAAATGATCCTCAGTGGGTGGTTGGGGGAGCAGTGCGAGAACAAGGCGAATTTTGAGCCTGCACCGTCGCGCTGCAGAGCCTAAATTCGCACTGTTCTGGCATAGCTTCCCCACTCCTCGAGGAGCAATTCTAATGCATTGGATGACAAACAATGTAATTTTACACATGATTAAAGCTATTTTTATCTTATAAACTATACACATCATTAAAGGTGTTTTTATCTTATAAACTATTATTTTTCACAATTAGTGTTCTCAACTTCATCATAAATGCATCAGAAATGATGCGGAGTTACTGGGGGAGCAGTGCCACAAAAGTACGAATTTTGAGCCTGCACGGCCACTGGAGAGGCTAATTTCGCACTGTTCTGGATAGCTTCCCTAGTCCTCCAGGAGCAATTATGATGCATTGGATGATAAACACTATATTTTTACACATGAGTAAAGGTGTTTTTATCTTATAAACTACTATTTCTCACAACTAGTGTACTCAGCTTCATTATAAATGCATCAGAAATGATCTTGAATTGCTGGGGGAGCAGTGCCAGAACAGTGTGAATTTTGAGCCTGCGTCACCACTGAAAAGGCTAAATTCGCACTTTTCTGGCATAGCTTCCCCAGTCCTCCAGGAGCAATTCTGATGCATTGCATGATAAACACTATATTTTTACACATGATTAAAGGTGTTTTTATCTTATAAACTACTATTTCTCACAATTAGTGTGCTCAAATTCATTATAAATGCATCAAAAATGATCCTGATTGGCTGGGGGAGCAGTGCCAGAAAAGTGCAAATTTTGAGCCTGCACCGTTGCTGCAGAGTCTAAATTTGCATTGTTCTCGCATAGCTTCCCTAGCCCTCCCAAGAGCAATTCTGATGTATTAGATAAAAAATAATGTATTTTTATACATGATTAAAGGTATTTTTATTTTAAAAATTACTATTTTTATAATTAATGTACTCAAGTGCATCAGAAATGATCCTGAGTGGGGTGGCAGTGGGAGAAGTGCTAGAACAGTGCAAATTTTGAGCTTGCTTCACTGCTGCATAGCCTGAATTCGCACTGTTCTGGAATAGCTTCCCCAGTCCTCCAGGAGCAATTCTGATGCATTGGATGACAAACAATGTAATTTTACATATGATTAAAGCTGATTTTATCTTATAAAGTATTGTTTCTCACAATTAGTGTATTCAACTTTATTATAAATGCATCAAAATTGATCTTGAGTGGTTGGGGGAGCAGTGGCAAATTTTGAGCGTGCACCGCCGCTGCAGAGCCTAAATTCGCATTGTTCTAGAATAGCTTCCCCAGTCCTCCAGGAGCAATTTTGATGCATTGTATGACAAGCAATGTAATTTTACACATGATTAAAGCTATTTTTATCTTATAGACTATTGTTTCTCATAATTAGTATACTCAACTTCATTATAAATGCATCAGACATGATCCTGAGTTGCTGGGGGAGCAGTGGTGGCAGAACAGTGCAAATTTTGAGCCTGCACCGCCGCTGCAGAGGCTAAATTCGCACTCTTCTGGCATAGCTTCCCCAGTCCTCCAGGAGCAATTTTGATGCGATGATAAACACTATATTTTTACACATGATTAAAGGTGTTTTTATCTTATAAACTACTATTTCTCACAATTAGTGTGCTCAACTTCATTATAAATGCATCAAAAATGATCCAGAGTGACTGGGGAGCAGTGCCAGAACAGTGCAAATTTTGAGCCTGCACTACCACTACAGAGCCTAAATTTGCACTGTTCTGGCATAGCTTCCCCAGCCCTCCAAGAGAAATTTTGATGCATTAGATGACAAATAATGTATTTTTATACATGATTAAAGGTATTTTTATTTTGTAAATTACTATTTTTATAAATAATGTACTCAACTTCATTATGCATCAGAAATGATGCATCTATAAATAATCTACTCAACTTCATTATAAATCAACTTCATTATAAATGCATCAAAAATGATGCATTATAAATAATCTACTCAACTTCATTATAAAAAATGATGCTGAGTGGCTGGTGGAGCAGTGCCAGAACAGTCCGAATTTTGAGCCTGCACCGTTGTTGTGCATAGCTTAAATTTGCACTATTCTTGCGTAGCTTCTCCAGTCCTCCAGGAGCAATTCTGATGCATTGGATGACAAATAATGTAATTTTACACATGATTAAAACTCTTTTTATCTTATAAACTATTGTTTCTCACAATTAGTGTACTCAACTTTATTATAAATGCATCAGAAATGATCCTAAGAGTGGTTGGGGGAGCAGTGCCAGAACAGTGTGAATTTTAAGCCTGCACCGGCACTGCAGAGGCTAAATTCGCACTGTTTTGGCATAGCTTCCCCAGTCCTCCAGGAGCAATTCTGATGCATTGGATGACAAACAATGTAATTTTGCACATGATTAAAGCTATTTTTATCTTATAAACTATTGTTTCTCACAATTAGTATACTCAACTTGTGAGATCCCTGTCCCCACCGCGCAACGGATTTGGGGTACTAGCAGCGGAAGTAGCACTTCTCGCACGGGACAAGGGTCCCACATTCGGGGCCTCGCCCACGGATATCCGGACAAGAGACTAATTCATTGGTTTCTCCAAAAACCGAACCCAGAAGAACTTCCTTTACCCGGAAAGCACGGGCGATTCCACTAAGATAACTCTTTACTCTAACGTAGTCAAGACCATTACTGATCAAACTGATCTGACTGCACCTATGAAGGTACTCGGTCAGATCAAGGAAGAAACTTACACTTGGATCATTGGGATCAACGCTTTTTTCCCCATCAAGAGGTACAGCCGTTGATTCCTATCCATAGAACAATTACTATCCGGGATTTACTTCATCTATCGTAATAACAGAAATTTAGTCTCGGTTTACGGATCCATCAGTCCAGCCTAACCCCATCCGATCCCATGGGTAGCCAACTGCCCAACCACTGTAGTGATGGGATCCAATTTGGAATTTGGTTAGGTTTTGTCCCGGGTACCAAGGAAAAAAGTTCCAAGGCCCCCTAGCCGGAATTTCGTGCAAACATAAAACTAGTCACACCACTTACACACCCAATATGAAATTGCCTTTTTCTCAGCATCAACTAGCTTTAAAACAATCCTTTAATAAAACCATTATGTCACTGATGACAAACCTCAAAGTCTCTGGTTGAATCCTTATTTCCAGTCATTCATTCATCGGTGTACTTATGGCATTATTGGCAACCAGAACGCTCACCACCTGTTCACTCAGGGGCCTTTTCCATAGTTCCTAGCTCATAGTAACCGGCAATATATTCACATAACAGAATGGAATCTCCATGGAAGATAAGCAAGATCAACCATCAGATCCATATAAAAGAGCCATGGACTCATCTGTTGAGGACCAGCAAGGTCAATCAACCAGATCCATGCCCGATTTCAGAAAACAACTCTTATTCCTTGTTCCAATATCTTCCACGACGCACGTGTGGGTATCTTCGGTGACCCCAAGCCCAAGCCCCGTATGGTCAGCACCCTCTAGGATCCTTCGCAGGTGACCTAGCGCTTCACTCATAGGCCACTTCCTTGGTCCCTCATCCACCGTACCGCGAGACGTCCTCCATTGACTCAGTAGTTGCAACTTTATCAGTTAGGTCTCCATGACCTTAATCCACAAGACGGTCAAAATGCTTCCCCAGCATTCTTGACATAAAACAGTCATTTACAAACAGTCACAAAATACAGTTTCTATATCGAACTCTCGTCTTTCCACATTATCCAGGCTCCTCAATCCACATTACTTAATCCACATTCCATTCAATGTGTATTCATTTTCATCCATTTACTCATATCGACGACACATTATTTTCCATACCTATTCACGTTCATTATTCTACATACACATCCATGCATACATCCCTTTTCACATCCTCATTCATACATCCACATACATAACCATACATCGACATCTCCATGCATACATCCACATTCATAATCACATTCACATCCATACATCTACATCTACATGCATACATCCACATCTCCATGCATACATCAACATCTCCATACATATATCCACATCCATAATCACATTCACATCCATACATCTACATCTTCAAGTATACATCCACATATCCATGCATACATCAACATCTCCATGCATATATCCACATCCATAATCACATTCACATCCATACATCTACATCTACATGCGTACATCCACATCTCCATGCATACATCAACATCTCCATACATATATCCACATCCATAATCACATTCACATCCATACATCTACATCTTCAAGTATACATCCACATATCCATGCATACATCAACATCTCCATGCATATATCCACATCCATAATCACATTCACATCCATACATCTACATCTACATACATATATCCACATCTCCAAGCATACATCAACATCTCCATGCATACATCCACATCCACATTCTCATTCACATCCATACATCTACATCTACATGTATACATCCGTTTTCACATTCATACATCCACACTCCCATTTTCATATCCATACATCCACATACATACATCCATTTTCACATTCCCATTCATATAGCCCCATACACCTTCACATCTATTCTTTTACATCACATCCATTCTCGCCCTATCACAACCCATATACATCTTATCTCATCACATACACTTCTTATCTCATTCCATACACATCTTATCACATCTTAACTCATCTTATCACATCCTAACTCATCCCATATGTATCTTATCACATCTTAACACATCTCATACACCTCTTATCACATCTCATACACCTCTTATCACATCCTAACTCATCTCATATGTATCTTATCACATCTTAACTCATCTTATCACATCCTAACTCATCCCATAAGTATCTTATCACATCTCATACACCTCTTATCACATCCTAACTCATCTTATCACATCCTAACTCATTTCATATGCATCTTATCACATCTTATTCATTATAAATGCATCAAAATTACATTTATAAATACATTATAAATACATTAATGTACTTAACTTCATTATAAATGCATCAAAAATGATCCTGAGTGGCAAGGGGAGCAGTTCCAGAATAGTGCGAATTTTGAGCCTGCACCGCCGCTGCATAGCCTAAATTCGCACTGTTGTGGCATAGTTTCTCTAGTCCTCCAGGAGCAATTCTGATGCATTTGATGACAAACAATGTAATTTTCATTAGGGGAAGGTTGAGGTCTATAGGGACCCTTTAAGATGCCATGTGATTAAAAGGTTATTAAGGCAAAGGGCCAATCATGTGATGCCATGTATACAAAAATGTTGGGTGATTAAAGGTGGTCAAAAGATTCTCTAGAAGATGCCTTAATGTACTTTTCATTCCCAAAAAGTGGGGGGGAAGTTTTTGAAATTTCGGACATCCATAACTTCTACATATGAGCTCAAAATTTGTTGGAGATTAGAGATCCAGAATCTACTCGTCGCTGAGCTCTTTCCATAGATATGTCACATGATATGGTTTTGCCCACTGAATTTTAAATTCAATTTTGGCGGGAAACTTTGAAATTCAAACTTCTAGCCATTTGAAGAATAAGAAGGTATCTAAAGTCAAAGAAACTTAACATTTTAACAAAAAGTCATTAAAATCATAATATGGCAGCTTAAAATCATAATATGGCAGCTTAAAGGGTCCCTATATAGACCTCAACCTTCCCCTAATGACACATGATTAAAGCTGTTTTTATCTTATAAACTATTGTTTCTCACAATTAGTGTACTTAACTTTATTATAAATGCATCAGAAATGGTCCTCAGTGGTTGGGGGAGCAGTGCCAGAACAAGGCGAATTTTGAGCCTGCATTGTCGCTGCAGAGCCTAAATTCGCATTGTTCTGGCATAGCTTCCCCACTCCTCCAGGAGCAATTCTGATGCATTGGATGACAAACAATGTAATTTCACACATGATTAAAGCTTTTTTATCTTATAAACTATTGTTTCTCACAATTAGTATACTCAACTTCATTATAAATGCATCAGCAATGATCCTGAGTGGCTGGGGAAGAAGCAGTGCTAAAACAGTGCGAATTTTGTGCCTGTACCACCACTGTAGAGCCTAAATTCGCACTGTTCTCGCATAGCTTCCCCACTCCTCCAAGAGCAAATCTAATGCATTAGATGATAACACTATATTTTTAGACATCATTAAAGGTGTTTTTATCTTATAAACTAATATTTCTCACAATTAGTGTGCTCAACTTCATTCCTAAGTTGCTAGGGGAGCAGTGCCACAAAAGTGCGAGTTTTGAGCCTGCATCGCCGTTGCAGAGGCTAAATTCGCAGTGTTCTGGCATAGCTTCCCCAGTCCTCTAGGAGCAATTCTGATGCATTGGAAGATAAACACTATATTTTTACACATGATTAAAGGTGTTTTTATCTTATAAACTACTATTTCTCACAATTAGTGTGCTCAACTTCATTATAAATGCATCAGAAATGATCCTGAGTGGCTGGGGGAGCAGTGCCAAAACAGTACGAATTTTGAGCCTGCAACGCCACTGCAGAGCCTAAATTTGCACTGTTCTATCATAGCTTCCCCAACCCTCCAAGAGCAATTCTGAGGTATTAGATGACAAATAATGTATTTTTATACATGATTAAAGGTATTTTTATTTTATAAATTACTACTTTTATAACTAATGTACTCAACTTCATTATAAATGCATCAGAAATGATGCTGAGTGCCTGGGGGAGCAGTGCCAAAATAGTGCGAATTTGGAGCCTGCACGACTGCTGCATAGCCTAAATTTGCACTGTTTTGGCATAGCTTCTCCAGTGCTCCAGGAGTAATTCTGATGCATTGGATGAAAAACAATGTAATTTTACACATGATTAAAGCTGTTTTTATCTTATAAACTATCGTTTCTAACAATTAGTGTACTCAACTTTATTATAAATGCATCAAAAATGATGCTGAGTGGCTGGGGGAGCAGTGCCAGAACACTGCGAATTTTGAGCCTGCACCGCCACTACAGAGGCTAAATTCGCACTGTTCTGGCATAGCTTTCCCAGTCCTCCAGGAGCAATTTTGATGCATTGGATGACAAACAAGGTAATTGTACACATGATTAAAGCTATTTTTATCTTATAAACTATTGTTTCTCACAATTAGTATACTCAACTTCATTATAAATGCATCAGAAATGATCCTGAGTGGCTGGGGAAGCAATGCTAGAACAGTGTAAATTTTGTGCCTACACCAGCGCTCTGCAGAGCCTAAATTCGCACTGTTCTGGCATAGCTGAGGAGGGGGACTATAACTGTACATAATAAGAGAGGAAGAGCTAGGAAGTTCAATATGAGTAGCAAGCTAGAAATGAAGAGTGAGCTTGAAGAAACAAGTGCTGATGAATATACAGATAGTGAAACTGAGGAAGAAAGTTCTACTTCTGATGATGAAGGTCAGGTATCATTTCTAGTGAAGGAAGAAGATGAGCATGTAATGCAAGTTGATGAAGAGATGTTAGAGGAGGAAGAAGAGAGTAGACTTGAAGATATGGATAGTCTGATGCAGCCTCCATCACCCATTGCAAAGAAAGAGAAGCTACTACAGGGTATGCTGAATCCCAGATTACAGTCAGTGGAGAAAGAGGAGTATATGAAGGTAATACATAAATTTCCGGATTTGTTCATTACCTCATATGATCAAGAGATCCGAGGATCCAAATGTGAACCAATGCCTATAGTATTGAAAGAGGGTGTGAAGCGAGTGTTTGAGAAGCTGAGAAGTATTAATAGAGAGCTATTGCCTGTGTTGAGGGAAGAGTTGAGTAAGCTATTAAGGGCAGGATTAATTTATCCAGTAGATCACTCAGATTGGGCAAATCCAATGGTCATTACTCCAAAGCATACAGGTGGGTGGAGAGTCTATATTGATTACAAGCCTTTAAATGCTGCAACAAAAAGCAATCACTATCCTCTGCCATTCATTGATGACATTTTAGACAGGGTGGCTGGATATGAGAAGTATAGTGTATGTGATGGCTTCTCTGGGTATTTTCAAATCTGATGCATTGGATGATAATACTATATTCTTACACATCATTAAAGGTGTTTTTATCATATAAACTACTAAAGTGTCACAAAAGTGTGAATTTTGAGCCTGCACCACCACTGCAGAGGCTAAATTCGCACTATTTTGGCATAGCTTCCCCAGTCCTCCAGGAGCAATTCTGATGCATTGGATGACAAACAATGTAATTTCACACATGATTAAAGCTATTTTTATCTTATAAACTATTATTTCTTACAATTAGTATACTCAACTTCATTATAAATGCATCAAAAATGATCCTGAGTGGCTGGGGAAGCAATCCTAGAACATTGCGACTTTTGTGCCTGCACCGCCACTGTAGAGCCTAAATTCGCATTGTTCTGGCATAGCTTCCCCAGCCCTCCAAGAGCAATTATGATGTATTAGATGACAAATAATGTATTTTTATACATGATTAAAGGTACTTTTATTTTATAAATTACTATTTTTATAATTAATGTACTCAAGTGCATCAGAAATGATCGTGAGTGACAGGGGGAGCAGTGCCAGAACAGTGCGAATTTTGAGCCTGCACCGCTGTTGCATAGTCTAAATTTGCACTATTCTAGCATAGCTTCCCTAGTCCTGCAGGAGCAATTCTGATGCATTGGATGACAAACAATGTAATTTTACATATGATTAAAGCTGTTTTTATCTTATAAAGTATTGTTTCTCACAATAAGTGTACTCAACTTTATTATAAATGCATCAAAAATGATCTTGAGTGGTTGGGGAAGCAGTAGTGAATTTTGAGCATGCACCGCCGCCAGAGATCCTAAATTCGCACTGTTCTCTGGAATAGCTTCCCTAGTCCTCCAGGAGCAATTCTGATGCATTATATGACAAACAATGTAATTTTACACATGATTAAAGCTATTTTTATCTTATAAACTATTGTTTCTCACAATAAATATACTCAACTTCATTAAATGCATCAGAAATGATCCTGAGTTGCTGGGGGAGCAGTGCCAGAACAGTGCGAATTTTGAGCCTGCACCGCCCCGCTGTAGAGGCTAAATTCGCAATGTTCTGGCATAGCTCCCCCAGTCCTCCAGGAGCAATTCTGATGCATTGGATGATAAACACTATATTTTTACACATGATTAAAGGTATTTTTATCTTATAAACTACTATTTCTCACAATTAGTGTGCTCAACTTTATTATAAAGGCATCAAAATTGATCCGGAGTGACTGGGGAGCAGTGCCAGAACAGTGCAAATTTTGAGCCTGTACCGCCACTGTAGAGTCTAAATTCGCACTGTTCTGGCTAGCTTCCCCAGCCCTCCAAGAGCAATTATGATGCATTAGATGACAAATAATGTATTTTTATACATGATTAAAGGTATTTTTATTTTGTAAATTAGTGTTTTTATAAATAATGTACTCAACTTTATTATAAATGCATAAAAAATGATGCTAAGTGGCTGGGGGAGCAGTGCCAGAACTGTGCGAATTTTGAGCCTGCACCGCCGTTGCATAGCTTAAAATTGCACTGTTATGGCATAGCTTCCCCAGTCCTTTAGGTCTGATGCATTAGATAACAAACAATGTAATTTTACACATGATTAAAGCTGTTTTTATCTTATAAACTTTTGTTTCTCACAAATAGGGTACTCAACTTTATGATAAATGCATCAGAAATTATCTTGAGAGTGGTTGGGGGAGCTGCCGCCAGAACACTGTGAATTTTGAGCCTGCACCGCCACTGCAGAGGCTAAATTCGCACTGTTCTAGCATGGCTTCCCTAGTGGGACATCCATAACTTCTACATATGAGCTCAAAATTTGTCGGAGATAAGAGATCCAGAATCTACTCGCTAAGCTCTTTCCATAGATATGTGACATGATATGGTTTTGCCCACTCAATTTTAAATTCAAGTTTGGCGAGAAACTTCGAAATTCAAATTTCTAGCCATTTGAAGAATAAGAAGGTATCTAAAGTCAAAGAAACTTAACACTTTAACAAAAAGCCATTAAAATCATAATATGGCAGCTTAAAGGGTCCCTCTATAGACCTCAACCTTCCCCTAATGACACATGATTAAAGCTGTTTTTATCTTATAAACTATTGTTTCTCATAATTAGTGTACTCAACTTTATTATAAATGCATCAGAAATGATCCTCAGTGGTGGTTGGGGGAGCAGTGCCAAAACAAGGCAAATTTTGAGCCTGCACCGTCGCTGTAGAGCCTAAATTCGCACTGTTCGGGCATAGCTTCCCCACTCCTCGAGGAGCAATTCTGATGCATTGGATGATAAACAATGTAATTTTACACATGATTAAAGCTATTTTTATCTTATAAACTATTATTTATCACAATTAGTATACTCAACTTCATTATAAATGCATCAGAAATGATCCTGAGTGGCTGGGGAAGCAGTGCTAGAACACTGCAAATTTTGTGCCTGCACCACCACCGTAGAGCCTAAATTCACACTGTTCTCGCAAAGCTTCCCCAGTCCTCCAGGAGCAAATCTGATGCATTGGTGGATGATAACACTATATTTTTAGACATCATTAAAGGTGTTTTTATCTTATAAACTAATATTTCTCACAATTAGTGTGCTCAACTTCATTCCTGAGTTGCTGGGGGAGCAGTGCCACTAAAGTGCGAGTTTTGAGCCTACATCGCTGCTGCAGAGGCTAAATTCGCAGTGTTCTGGCATAGCTTCCCCAGTCCTCTAGGAGCAATTATGATGCATTGGATGATAAACACTATATTTTTACACATGATTAAAGGTGTTTTTATCTTATAAACTACTATTTCTCACAATTAGTGTGCTCAACTTCATTATAAATGCATCAAAAATGATCCTGAGTGGCTGGGGGCAGAACAGTGCAAATTCTGAGCCTGCAATGCCACTGCAGAGCCTAAATTCGCACTGTTCTATTATAGCTTCCCCAGTCCTCCAAGAGCAATTCTGATGTATTAGATGACAAATAATGTAATTTTATACATGATTAAAGGTATTTGTAGTTTGTAAATTACTATTTTTATAATTAATGTACTCAACTTCATTATAAATGCATTAGAAATGATGGTGAGTGGCTGGGGGAGCAGTGCCAAAACAGTGCGAATTTGGAGCCTGCATGGCCGCTGCATAGCCTAAATTTGCACTGTTTTGGCATAGCTTTCCCAGTGCTCCAGGAGCAATTCTGATGCATTGGATGACAAACAATGTAATTTTACACATGATTAAAGCTATTTTTATCTTATAAACTATCGTTTCTTACAATAAATGTACTCAACTTTATTAAAAATGCAACAGAAATGATGCTGAGTGGTTGGGGGAGTAGTGCCAGAACAATGCGAATTTTGAGCCCGCACCGCCACTGTAGAGCCTAAATTCGCATTGTTTTTTGGCATAGCTTCCCTAGTCCTCCAGGAGCAATTTTGATGCATTGGATGACAAACAATGTAATTGTACACATGATTAAAGCTATTTTTATCTTATAAACTATTGTTTCTCACAATTAGTATACTCAACTTCATTATAAATGCATCAGAAATGATCCTGAGTGACTGGGGAAGCAATGCTAGAAAAGTACGAATTTTGTGCCTGCACCGCCGCTGTAGAGCCTAAATTTGCACTATTCTGGCATAGCTCAGGAGGGGGACTATAACTGTACATAATAAGAGAGGAAGAGACAGGAAGTTCAATATGGGTGGCTGGGGAAGCAATGCTAGAACAGTGCGAATTTTGTGCCTACACCGCCGCTGTAGAGCCTAAATTCGCACTGTTCTGGCATAGCTGAGGAGGGCGACTATAACTGTACATAATAAGAGAGGAAGAGACAGGAAGTTCAATATGAGAAGCAAGCTGGAAATGAAGAGTGAGCCTGAAGAAACAAGTGCTGATGAATATACAGATAGTGAAACTGAGGAAGAAAGTTCTACTTCTAATGATGAAGGTCAGGTATCATTTCTAGTGAAGGAAGAAGATGAGCATGTAATGCAAGTTGATAGAGGAAGAAGAGAGTAGACTTGAAGATATGGATAGTCTGATGCAACCTCCATCACCCAGTGCAGAGAAAGAGAAGATGTTACAGGGTATGCTGAATCCCAGATTACAGCCAGTGGAAAAAGAGGAGTATATGAAGGTAATACATAAATTCCCAGATTTGTTCATTACCTCATGTGATGAGATCCGAGGATTCAAATGTGAATCAATGCCTATAGTATTGAAAGAGGGTGTGAAGCCAGTGTTTCAGAAGCTGAGATGTATAAATAGAGAGCTATTGCCTGTGTTGAGGGAAGAGTTGAGTAAGCTATTAAGGGAAGGATTAATTTATCCACCATTAGATCACTCAGATTGGGCAAATCCACCAGTGGTCATTACTCCAAAGCATACAGGTGGGTGGAGAGTCTGTATTGATTACAAGCCTCTAAATGCTGCAACAAAAAGCAATCACTATCCTCTGCCATTCATTGATGACATTTTAGACAGGATGGCTGGATATGAGAAGTATAGTGTATGTGATGGCTTCTCTGGGTATTTTCAAATCTAATGCATTAGATGATAAAAACTATATTTTTACACATCATTAAAGGTGTTTTTATCATATAAACTACTAAAGTGCCACCAAAGTGCGAATTTTGAGCCTGCACTGCCACTGTAGAGGCTAAATTTGTACTATTCTGGCATAGCTTTCCCAGTCCTCCAGGAGCAATTCTGATGTATTGAATGACAAACAATGTAATTTTACACATGATTAAAGCTATTTTTATCTTATAAACTATTGTTTCTTACAATTAGTATACTCAACTTTATTATAAATGCATCAGAAATGATCTTGAGTGGCTAGGAGAGCAGTGCCAGGACAGTGCAAATTTTGAGCCTGCACCGCCACTGTAGAGGCTAAATTCGCACTGTTCTGGCATAGCTTCCCCAGTCCTCCAGGAGCAATTTTGATGCATTGGATGATAAACACTATATTTTTACACATGATTAAAGGTATTTTTATCTCATAAACTACTATTTCTCACAATTAGTGTGCTCAACTTCATTATAATTGCATTAGAAATGATCCTGAGTGGCTAGGGGAGTAGTGCAAGAACACTGCGAATTATTTTTAGCCTGCACTGTTGCAAAGCCTAAATTCGCAATGTTCTGGCATAGCTTCCCAAGTCCTCCAAGAGCAATTCTTATGTATTAGATGTGTAATAATGTATTTTTATACATGATTAAAGGTATTTTTATTTTGTAAATTAATGTACTCAACTTCATTATAAATGCATCAAAAATGATCCTGAGTTGCTGGGGGAGCAGTGCCTTAAAAGTGCGAATTTTGAGCTTGCACCGCCGCGCTGCAGAGGCTAAGTTCGCACAGTTCTGGCATAGCTTCCCCAGTCCTCCAGGAGCAATTATGATGCATTGGATGATAAACACTATATTTTTACACATGAGTAAAGGTGTTTTTATCTTATAAACTACTATTTCTTACAATTAGTGTGCTTAACTTCATTAAATGCATAAAAAATTATCTTGAGTGGCTGGGGGAGCAATCCTAGAAATTATAATGCATAAGAAATTATCTTATAAACTACTATTTCTCACAATTAGTGTGCTCAACTTCATTAAATGCATAAGAAATTATCCTGAGTGGCTGGGGGAGCAGTCCTAGAACAGTGCGAATTTTGAGCCTGCACTACCACTGCAGAGCCTAAATTCGCATTGTTTTGGCATAGCTTTCCCAGCCCTCCAAGAGAAATTCTGATGCATTAGATGACAACTTATGTATTTTTATACATGATTAAAGGTATTTTATCTTATAAACTCTTGTTTCTCACAATTAGTGTACTCAACTTTATTATAAATGCATCACAAATGATCCTGAGTGGTTGGGGGAGCAATGCTAGAACAAGGCAAATTTTGAGCCTGCACCGCCCTTGCAGAGCCTAACTTCGCACTGTTCTGGCATAGCTTCCCCAGTCCTCCAAGACCAATTTTGATGCATTGGATGACAAACAATGTAATTTTACACATGATTAAAGCTATTTTTATCTTAAAAACTATTGTTTCTCACAATTAGTCTACTCAACTTCATTATAAATGCATCAGAAAATGATCGTGAGTGGCTGGGAGGGCAGTGCTAGAACAGTGTGAATTTTGTGCCTACACCACCATTGTAGAGCCTAAATTCGCACTGTTCTCGCATAGCTTCCCCAGTCCTCCAGGAGCAAATCTGATGCATTGTGGATGCATTGGATGCATTGGATGATAATACTATTTTTACACATCATTAAAGGTGTTTTTATCTTATAAACTAATATTTCTTACAATTAGTGTGATCAACTTCATTCCTGAGTTGCTGGTGGGGGAGCAGTGCCACAAAAGTGCGAATTTTGAGCCTGCATCGCCGCTGTAGAGGCTAAATTCGCAGTGTTCTAGCATAGCTTCCCCAGTCCTCTAGGAGCAAATCTGATGCATTGGATGATAAATACTATATTTTTACACATGATTAAAGGTGTTTTTATCTTATAAACTACTATTTCTCACAATTAGTGCGCTCAACTTCATTATAAATGCATCAGAAATGCATTTACAATTAGTGTGCTCAACTTCATTATAAATGCATCAGAAATGATTAGTGTTTTTACCAAATAAACTACTATTTCTCACAACTAGTGTGCTCAACTTCATTATAAATGCATCAGAAATGATCCTGAGTGGCTGGGGGAGCAGTGCCAGAACAGTGCAAATTTTGAGCCTGCAATGCCACTGGAGAGCCTAAATTCGCACTGTTCTATTATAGCTTCCCCAGCCCTCCAAGAGCAATTCTGATGCATTAGATGACAAATAATGTATTTTTATACATGATTAAAGGTATTTTTATTTTGTAAATTACTATTTTTATAATTAATGTACTCAACTTCATTATAAATGCATTAGAAATGATGCTGAGTGGCTGGGGGAGCAGTGTCAAAACAGTGCGAATTTGGAGCCTGCACGGCCGCTGCATAGCCTAAATTTGCACTGTTTTGGCATAGCTTCCCCAGTGCTCCAGGAGCAGTTCTGATGCATTGGGGATGACAAACAATGTAATTTTAAACATGATTAAAGCTATTTTTATCTTATAAACTATCGTTTCTAACAATTAGTGTACTCAACTTTATTATAAATGCAACAGAAATGATGCTGAGTGGCGGGGGGAGCAGTGCCAGAACAATGCGAATTTTGAGCCTGCACTGCCACTGTAGAGCCTAAATTCACACTGTTTTGGCATAGCTTCCCCAGTCCTCCAGGAGCAATTTTGATGCATTGGATGACAAACAATGTAATAGTACACATGATTAAAGCTATTTTTATCTTATAAACTATTGTTTCTCACAATTAGTATACTCAACTTCATTATAAATGCATCAGAAATGATCCTGAGTGGCTGGGGAAGCAATGCTAGAACAGTGCAAATTTTGTGCCTGCGCCGCCACTGTAGAGCCTAAATTTGCACTGTTCTGGCATAGCTCAGGAGGGGGACTATAACTGTAGATAATAAGAGAGGAAGAGACAGGAAGTTCAATATGAGTAGCAAGCTGGAAATGAACAGTGAGCCTGAAGAAACACGTGCTGATGAATATACAGATAGTGAAACTGAGGAAGAAAGTTCTACTTCTGATGATGAAGGTCAGGTATCATTTCTAGTGAAGGAAGAAGATGAGCATGTAATGCAAGTTGAAGAGATGTTAAAGGAGGAAGAAGAGAGTAGACTTGAAGATATGGATAGTCTGATGCAGCCTCCATCACCCAGTGCTGCAGAGAAAGAGAAGCTGTTATAAGGTATGCTAAATCCCAGATTACAGCCAGTGGAAAAAGAGGAGTATATGAAGGTAATACATAAATTTCCAGATTTGTTCATTACCTCATATGAAGAGATCCGAGGATTCAAATTTGAATCAATGCCTATAGTATTGAAAGAGGGTGTGAAGCCAGTGTTTCAGAAGCTGAGAAGTATAAATAGAGAGCTATTGCCTGTGTTGAGGGAAGAGTTGAGTAAGCTATTAAGGGCAGGATTAATTTATCCACTAGTAGATCACTCAGATTGGGCAAATCCAGTGGTCATTACTCCAAAGCATACAGGTGGGTGGAGAGTCTGTATTGATTACAAGCCTCTAAATGCTGCAACAAAAAGCAATCACTATCCTCTGCCATTCATTAATGACATTTTAGACAGGGTGGCAGGATATGAGAAGTATAGTGTATGTGATGGCTTCTCTGGGTATTTTCAAATCAGATGCATTGGATGATAAACACTATATTTTTACACATCATTAAAGGTGTTTTTATCATATAAACTACTAAAGTGCCACCAAAGTGCGAATTTTGAGCCTGCACTGCCACTGTAGAGGCTAAATTCGCACTATTCTGGCATAGCTTCCCCAGTCCTCTAGGAGCAATTCTGATGCATTGAAAGACAAACAATATAATTTTACACATGATTAAAGCTATTTTTATCTTATAAACTATTGTTTCTTACAATTAGTATACTCAACTTTATTATAAATGCATTAGAAATGATCTTGAGTGGCTAGGAGAGCAGTGCCAGAATAGTGCGAATTTTGAGTGCCTGCACCGCCACTGCAGAGGCTAAATTCGCACTGTTCTGGCATAGCTTCCCCAGTCCTCCAGGAGCAATTTTGATGCATTGGATGATAAACACTATATTTTTACACATGATTAAAGGTGTTTTTATCATATAAACTACTATTTCTCACAATTAGTGTGCTCAACTTTATTATAATTGCATTAGAAATGATCTTGAGTGGCTAGGGGAGTAGTGCAAGAGCAGTACGAATTTTGAGTCTGCACTATTTGCAGAGCCTAAATTCGCAATGTTCTGGCATAGCTTCCCAAGTCCTCCAAGAGCAATTCTTATGTATTAGATGTTAAATAATGTATTTTTATACATGATTAAAGGCATTTTTATTTTGTAAATTACTGAGTTTATAATTAATGTACTCAACCTTATTATAAATGCATCAAAAATGATCCTGAGTTGCTGGGGGAGCAGTGCCACAAAAGTGCGAATTTTGAGCCTGCACCGCCGCTGCAAGGGCTGAGTGCACACAGTTCTGGCATAGCTTCCCCAGTCCTCCAGAAGCAATTCTGATGCATTGGATGCTAAACACTATATTTTTACACATGAGTAAAGGTGTTTTTATGTTATAAACTACTATTTCTCACAATTAGTGTGGTCAACTTCATTATGCATCAGAAATGATCTTGAGTTGCCGGGGAAATAGTGCTAGAACAATGCGAATTTTGAGCCTACACCCTCGCTCCAGCAGAGGCTAAATTCGCACTGTTCTGGCATAGCTTCCCCAGTCCTCGAGGAGTAATTCTGATGCACTGGATGATAACACTATATTTTTACACATGATTAAAGGTGTTTATATCTTATAAACTACTATTTCTCACAATTAGTGTGCTCAACTTCATTAAATGCATAAGAAATTATCCTGAGTGGCTCGGGGAGCAGTCCTAGAACAGTGTGAATTTTGAGCCTGCACCGCCACTGTAGAGCCTAAATTCGCACTGTTTTGGCATAGCTTTCCCAGCCCTCCAAGAGCAATTCTGATGCATTAGATGACAAATAATGTATTTTTATACATGATTAATGATATTTTATCTTATAAACTATTGTTTCTCACAATTAGTGTACTCAACTTTATTATAAATGCATCACAAATGATCCTAAGTGGTTGGGGGAGCAATGCCAGAACAAGGCAACTTTTGAGCCTGCACCGCCGCTGTAGAGCCTAAAATTGCACTGTTCTGGCATAGCTTCCCCAGTCCTCCAAGAGCAATTTTGATGCGTTGGATGACAAACAATGTAATTTTACACATGATTAAAGCTATTTTTATCTTAAAAACTATTGTTTCTCACAATTAGTATACTCAACTTCATAATAAATGCATCAGAAAATGATCCTGAGTGGCTAGGGAAGCAGTGCTAGAATAGTGTGAATTTTGTGCCTGCACCACTCCTGTAGAGCCTAAATTCGCACTATTCTCGCATAGCTTCCCCAGTCCTCCAGGAGCAAATCTGATGCATTGGATGATAACACTATTTTTACACATCAATAAAGGTGTTTTTATCTTATAAACTAATATTTCTTACAATTAGTGTGCTCAACTTCATTCCTGAGTTGCTGGTGGGGGAGTAGTGCCACAAAAGTGCGAATTTTGAGCCTGCACTGCCGCTGCAGAGGCTAAATTTGCAGTGTTCTAGCATAGCTTCCTCAGTCCTCTAGGAGCAAATCTGATGCATTGGATGATAAACACTATATTTTTACACATGATTAAAGGTGTTTTTATCTTATAAACTACTATTTCTCACAATTAGTGCGCTCAACTTCATTATAAATGCATCAGAAATGCATTTACAATTAGTGTGCTCAACTTCATTATAAATGCATCAGAGATGATTAAAGGTGTTTTTATCTTATAAACTACTGTTTCTCACAATTAGGATGCTCAACTTCATTATAAATGCATCAGAAATGATCTTGAGTGGCTGGGGGAGCAGTGTAAGAACAGTGCAAATTTTGAGCCTCCAACGCCACTACAGAGCCTAAATTTGCACTATTCTGGCATAGCTTCCCCAGCCCTCCAAGAGAAATTCTGATGCATTAGATGACAAATAATGTATTTTTATACATGATTAAATGTATTTTTATTTTGTAAATTACTATTTTTATAAATAATGTACTCAACTTCATTATAAATGCATCAAAAATGATGCTGAGTGGCTGGGGGAGCAATGCCAGAACAGTGCGAATGTACTCATCTTCATTATAAATGTATTAGAAATGATGCTGAGTGGCTGGGGGAGCAGTGCCAGAACAGTGCAAATTTTGAGCCTGCACGGCCAGTGCATAGCCTAAATTTGCACTGTTTTGGCATAGCTTCCCCAGTGCTCCAGGAGCAATTCTGATGCATGCATTGGATGACAAACAATGTAATTTTACACATGATTAAAGCTGTTTTTATCTTATAAACTATTGTTTCTCACAATTAGTGTACTCAACTTTATTATAAATGCATCAGAAATGATGCTGAGTTGTTTGGGGAGCAGTGCCAGAACAGTGCGAATTTCGAGCCTACACCGCCATTGCAGAGGCTAAATTGCACTGTTTTGGCATAGCTTCCCCAGTCCTCCAGGAGCAATTCTGATGCATTGGATGACAAACAATGTAATTTTACACATGATTAAAGCTATTTTTATCTTATAAACTATTGTTTCTCACAATTAGTATACTTAACTTCATTATAAATGCATCAGCAATGATCCTGAGTAACTGGGGAAGCAATGCTAGAATAGTGCAAATTTTGTGCCTGCACCGCCGCTGTAGAGCCTAAATTCGCACTGTTTTGGCATAGCCGAGGAGGGGGGCTATAATTGTACATAATAAGAGAGGAAGAGCCAGGAAGTTCAATATGAGTAGCGAGCTGGAAATGAAGAGTGAGCCTGAAGAAACAAGTGCTGATGAATATACAGATAGTGAAACTGAGGAAGAAAGTTCTACTTCTGATGATGAAGGTCAGGTATCATTTCTAGTGAAGGAGGAAGATGAGCATGTAATGCAAGTTGAAAAGATGTTAAAGGAGGAAGAAGAGAGTAGACTTGAAGATATGGACAGTTTGATGCAGCCTCCATCACCGAGTGCAGAGAGGAGAAGCTGTTACAGGGTATGCTGAATCCCAGATTACAGCCAGTGGAAAAAGAGGAGTATATGAAGGTAATACATAAATTTCCAGATTTGTTCATTACCTCATATGAAGAGATTCAATGATTCAAATGTGAACCAATGCCTATAGTATTGAAAGAGGGTGTGAAGCCAGTGTTTCAACAGAAGCTGAGAAGTATAAATAGAGAGCTATTGCTTGTGTTGAGGGAAGAGTTGAGTAAGCTATTAAGGGCAAGATTAATTTATCCACCAGTAGATCACTCAGATTGGGCAAATGCAGTGGTCATTACTCCAAAGCATACAGGAGGGTGGAGAGTCTATATTGATTACAAGCCTCTAAATGCTGCAACAAAAAGCAATCACTATCCTCTGCCATTCATTGATGACATTTTAGACAGGGTGGCTGGATATCAGAAGTATAGTGTATGTGATGGCTTCTCTGGGTATTTTCAAATCTGATTCACTGGATGATAAACACTATATTTTTACACATCCTTAAAGGTGTTTTTATCATATAAACTACTAAAGTGCCACAAAAGTGCAAATTTTGAGCCTGCACCACCACTGTAGAGGCTAAATTTACAAAATTTAGACTGTTCTGGCATAGCTTCCCCAGTCCTCCAGGAGCAATTCTGATGCATTGGATGACAAACAATGTAATTTTACACATGATTAAAGCTATTTTTATCTTATAAACTATTGTTTCTTACAATTAGTATACTCAACTTCATTATAAATGCATCAGAAGTGATCTTAAGTTGCTGGTGGAGTAGTGCCAGAACAGTGCGAATTTTGAGCCTGCACCACCGCTGTTGCAGAGGCTAAATTCGCAGTGTTCTGGCATAGCTTCCCCAGTCCTCCAGGAGCAATTATGATGCATTGGATAATAAACACTATATTTTTACACATGATTAAAGGTGTTTTTATCTTATAAACTACTATTTCTCACAATTAGTGTGCTCAACTTCATTATAAATGCATCAGAAATGATCCTGAGTGGCTAGGGGAGCAGTGCCAAAATCCAAGAGCAATTCTGATGCATTAGATGACAAATAATGTATTTTTATACATGATTAAAGGTATTTGTATTTTGTAAATTTCTATTTTTATAATTAATATACTTAACTTCATTATAAATGCATCAGAAATGATGCTGAGTGACAGGGGGAGCAGTGCCAGAACAGTGCAAATTTGGAGCCTGCATGGCCGCCGCTGCATAGCCTAAATTTGCACTGTTTTGGCATAGCTTCCCCAGTGCTCTAGGAGTAATTTTGATGCATTGGATGAAAAACAATGTAATTTTACACATGATTAAAGCTGTTTTTATCTTATAAACTATCGTTTCTAACAATTAGTGTACTCAACTTTATTATAAATGCATCAAAAATGATGCTGAGTGGTTGGGGGAGTAGTGCTAGAACAGTGCGAATTTTGAGCCTGCACCGCCACTACAGAGGCTAAATTCGCACTGTTCTGGCATAGCTTCCCCAGTCCTCCAAGAGCAATTTTGATGCATTGGATGACAAACAATGTAATTGTACACATGATTTAAGCTATTTTTATCTTATAAACTATTGTTTCTCACAATTAGTATACTCAACTTCATTATAAATGCATTAGAAATGATCCTGAGTGGCTGGGGAAGCAATGCTAGAACAGTGTAAATTTTGTGCCTACACCACCGTTGTAGAGCCTAAATTTACACTTTTATGGCATAGCTAAGGAGGGGGACTATAACTGAACATAATAAGAGAGGAAGAGCTAGGAAGTTCAATATGAGTAGCAAGCTGGAAATGAAGAGTGAGCTTGAGGAAACAAGTGCTGATGAATATACAGATAGTGAAACTGAGGAAGAAAGTTCTACTTCTGATGATGAAGGTCAGGTATCATTTCTAGTGAAGGAAGAAGATGAGCATGTAATGCAAGTTGATGAAGAGATGTTAGAGGAGGAAGAAGAGAGTAGACTTGAAGATATGGATAGTCTGATGCAGCCTCCATCACCCAGTGCAAAGAAAGAGAAGCTACTACAGGGTATGCTAAATCCCAGATTACAGTCAGTGGAGAAAGAGGAGTATATGAAGGTAATACATAAATTTCCGGATTTGTTCATTACCTCATATGATCAAGAGATCCGAGGATCCAAATGTGAACCAATGCCTATAGTATTGAAAGAGGGTGTGAAGCGAGTGTTTCAGAAGCTGAGAAGTATAAATAGAGAGCTATTGCCTGTGTTGAGGGAAGAGTTGAGTAAGCTATTAAGGGCAGGATTAATTTATCCAGTAGATCACTCAGATTGGGCAAATCCAATGGTCATTACTCCAAAGCATACAGGTGGGTGGAGAGTCTATATTGATTACAAGCCTTTAAATGCTGCAACAAAAAGCAATCACTATCCTCTGCCATTCATTGATGACATTTTAGACAGGGTGGCTGGATATGAGAAGTATAGTGTATGTGATGGCTTCTCTGGGTATTTTCAAATCTTATGCATTGGATGATAATACTATATTCTTACACATCATTAAAGGTGTTTTTATCATATAAACTACTAAAGTGCCACAAAAGTGCGAATTTTGAGCCTGCACCGCCACTGTAGAGCCTAAATTCGCACTATTTTGGCATAGCTTCCCCAGTCCTCCAAGAGCAATTCTGATGCATTGGATGACAAACAATGTAATTTTACACATGATTAAAGCTATTTTTATCTTATAAACTATTGTTTCTTACAATTAGTATACTCAACTTCATTATAAATGCATCAGAAATGATCTTGAGTGGCTGGGAAAGCAATGCTAGAACAGTGCGAATTTTGTGCCTGCATCGCCGCTCTAGAGCCTAAATTCGCATGGTTCTGGCATAGCTTCCCTAGTCCTCCAAGAGCAATTCTGATGTATTAGATGACAAATAATGTATTTTTATACATGATTAAAGGTATTTTTATTTTATAAATTACTAGTTTTATAATTAATGTACTCAAGTGCATCAGAAATGATCCTAAGTGACAGGGGGAGCAGTGCCAGAACAATGCGAATTTTGAGCCTTCACCACTGCTACGTAGTCTAAATTCGCACTATTCTGGCATAGCTTCCCAGTCCTCCAGGAGCAATTCTGATGCATTGGATGACAAACAATGTAATTTTACATATGATTAAAGCTGTTTTTATCTTATAAAGTATTGTTTCTCACAATAAGTGTACTCAACTTTATTATAAATGCATCAAAAATGATCTTGAGTGGTTGGGGAAGCAGTGGCAAATTTTGAGCGTGCACCGCCGTCGGAGAGCCTAAATTTGCACTGTTTTGGAATAGCTTACCCAGTCCTCCAGGAGCAATTCTGATGCATTGTATGACAAACAATGTAATTTTACACATGATTAAAGCTTTTTTTATCTTATAAACTATTGTTTCTCACAATTAGTATACTCAACTTCATTAAATGCATCAGAAAAGATCCTGAGTTGCTGGGGGAGCAGTGCCAGAAGAGTGCGAATTTTGAGCCTGCACTGCCGCCGCAGAGGCTAAATTCACACTGTTCTGGCATAGCTCCCCCAGTCCTCCAGGAGCAATTCTGATGCATTGGATGATAAACACTATATTTTTACACATGATTAAAGGTGTTTTTATCTTATAAACTACTATTTCTCACAAGTAGTGTGCTCAACTTCATTATAAATGCATCAGAAATGATCCTGAGTTGTTGGGGGAGCAGTGCCACAAAAGTGCGAATTTTGAGCCTCCACCGCCATTGCAGAGGCTAAATTCGCATTGTTCTAGCATAGCTTCCCCAGTCCTCCAGGAGCAATTCTGATGCATTGGATGACAAACAATGTAATTTTACACATGATTAAAGCTATTTTTATCTGATAAACTATTGTATCTCACAATCAGTAAATGCATGAGAAATGATCCTGAGTGGTTGGGGGAGCAGTGCCAGAACAGTGCGAATTTTGAGCCTACATCGCCGCTGCATAGCCTAAATTTGCACTGTTCTGGCATAGCTTTCCTAGTCCTCCAGGAGCAATTCTGATGCATTGGATGATAAACACTATAATGATCTTGAGTTGCTGGGGGAGCAGTGCCACAAAAGTGCGAATTTTGAGCCTGCACCGTCACTGGAGAGGCTAAATTCGCATAGTTCTGGCATAGCTTTCCCAACATACACATCCATGCATACATCCCTTTTCACATCCTCATTCATACATCCACATACATAACCATACATCGACATCTCCATGCATACATCCACATTCATAATCACATTCACATCCATACATCTACATCTACATGCATACATCCACATCTCCATGCATACATCAACATCTCCATACAAATATCCACATCCATAATCACATTCACATCCATACATCTACATCTTCAAGTATACATCCGCATATCCATGCATACATCAACATCTCCATGCATATATCCACATCCATAGTCACATTCACATCCATACATCTACATCGACATGCGTACATCCACATCTCCATGCATACATCAACATCTCCATACATATATCCACATCCATAATCACATTCACATCCATACATCTACATCTTCAAGTATACATCCACATATCCATGCATACATCAACATCTCCATGCATATATCCACATCCATAATCACATTCACATCCATACATCTACATCTACATACATATATCCACATCTCCAAGCATACATCAACATCTCCATGCATACATCCACATCCACATTCTCATTCACATCCATACATCTACATCTACATGTATACATCCGTTTTCACATTCATACATCCACACTCCCATTTCCACATCCATACATCCACATACATACATCCATTTTCACATTCCCATTCATATAACCCCATACACCTTCACATCTATTCTTTTACATCACATCCATTCTCGCCCTATCACAACCCATATACATCTTATCTCATCACATACACTTCTTATCTCATCCCATACACATCTTATCACATCTTAACTCATCTTATCACATCCTAACTCATGCCATATGTATCTTATCACATCTTAACACATCTCATACACCTCTTATCACATCTCATACACCTCTTATCACATCCTAACTCATCTCATATGTATCTTATCACATCTTAACTCATCTTATCACATCCTAACTCATCCCATAAGTATCTTATCACATCTCATACACCTCTTATCACATCCTAACTCATCTTATCACATCCTAACTCATTTCATATGCATCTTATCACATCTTATTCATTATAAATGCATCAAAAATGCATTTATAAATACATTATAAATACATTAATGTACTTAACTTCATTATAAATGCATCAAAAATGATCCTGAGTGGCAAGGGGAGCAGTTCCAGAATAGTGCGAATTTTGAGCCTGCACCGCCGCTGCATAGCCTAAAATTCGCACTGTTCTGGCATAGCTTCTCCAGTCCTCCAGGAGCAATTTTGATGCATTTGATGACAAACAATGTAATTTTCATTAGGGGAAGGTTGAGGTCTATAGGGACCCTTTAAGATTCCATGTGATTTAAAGGTTATTAAGGAAAAGGGCCAATCATGTGATGCCATGTATACAAAAATGTTGGGTGATTAAAGGTGGTCAAAAGATTCTCTAGAAGATGCCTTTATGTACTTTTCATTCCCAAAAAGTGGGGGGGAAGTTTTTGAAATTTTGGACATCGATAACTTCTACATATGAGCTCAAAATTTGTCGGAGATTAGAGATCCAGAATCTACTCGTCGGCTGAGCTCTTTCCATAGATATGTTACATGATATGGTTTTGCCCACTGAATTTTAAATTCAATTTTGGCGGGAAACTTTGAAATTCAAACTTCTAGCCATTTGAAGAATAAGAAGGTATCTAAAGTCAAAGAAACTTAACATTTTAACAAAAAGTCATTAAAATCATAATATGGCAGCTTAAAATCATAATATGGCAGCTTAAAGGGTCTCCATAGACCTCAACCTTCCCCTAATGACACATGATTAAAGCTGTTTTTATCTTATAAACTATTGTTTCTCACAATTAGTGTACTTAACTTTATTATAAATGCATCAGAAATGGTCCTCAGTGGTTGGGGGAGCAGTGCCAGAACAAGGCGAATTTTGAGCCTGCACCGTCGCGCTGCAGAGCCTAAATTCGCACTATTCTGGCATAGCTTCCCCACTCCTCCAGAAGCAATTCTGATGCATTGGATGACAAACAATGTAATTTCACACATGATTAAAGCTATTTTTATCTTATAAACTATTGTTTCTCACAATTAGTATACTCAACTTCATTATAAATGCATCAGAAATGATCCTGAGTGGCTGGGGAAGCAGTGCTAAAACAGTGCGAATTTTGTGCCTGCACCACCGCTGTAGAGCCTAAATTCGCACTGTTCTCGAATAGCTTCCCCAGTCCTCCAGGAGAAAATCTAATGCATTAGATGATAACACTATATTTTTAGACATCATTAAAGGTGTTTTTATCTTATAAACTAATATTTCTCACAATTAGTGTGCTCAACTTCATTCCTAAGTTGCTAGGGGAGCACTGCCACAAAAGTGCGAGTTTTGAGCCTGCATCGCCGTTGCAGAGGCTAAATTCGCAGTGTTCTGGCATAGCTTCCCCAGTCCTCTAGGAGCAATTCTGATGCATTAGAAGATAAACACTATTTTTTTACACATGATTAAAGGTGTTTTTATCTTATAAACTACTATTTCTCACAATTAGTGTGCTCAACTTCATTATAAATGCATCAGAAATGATCCTGAGTGGCTGGGGGAGCAGTGCCAAAACAGTACGAATTTTGAGCCTGCAACGCCACTGCAGAGCCAAATTTGCACTGTTCTATCATAGCTTCCCCAACCCTCCAAGAGCAATTCTGATGCATTAGATGACAAATAATGTATTTTTATACATGATTAAATGTATTTTTATTTTGTAAATTACTATTTTTATAACTAATGTACTCAACTTCATTATAAATGCATCAGAAATGATGCTGAGTGCCTGGGGGAGCAGTGCCAAAATAGTGCGAATTTGGAGCCTGCACGGCTGCTGCATAGCCTAAATTTGCACTGTTTTGGCATAGCTTCCCCAGTGCTCCAGGAGTAATTCTGATGCATTGGATGAAAAATAATGTAATTTTACACATGATTAAAGCTGTTTTTATCTTATAAACTATCGTTTCTAACAATTAGTGTACTCAACTTTATTATAAATGCATCAAAAATGATGCTGAGTGGCTGGGGGAGCAGTGCCAGAACACTGCGAATTTTGAGCCTGCACCGCCACTACAGAGGCTAAATTCGCACTGTTCTGGCATAGCTTCCCCAGTCCTCCAGGAGCAATTTTGATGCATTGGATGACAAACAAGGTAATTGTACACATGATTAAAGCTATTTTTATCTTATAAACTATTGTTTCTCACAATTAGTACACTCAACTTCATTATAAATGCATCAGAAATGATCCTGAGTGGCTAGGGAAGCAATGCTAGAACAGTGTAAATTTTGTGCCTACACCACCGCTGCAGAGCCTAAATTCGCACTGTTCTGGCATAGCTGAGGAGGGGGACTATAACTGTACATAATAAGAGAGGAAGAGCTAGGAAGTTCAATATGAGTAGCAAGCTAGAAATGAAGAGTGAGCTTGAAGAAACAAGTGCTGATGAATATACAGATAGTGAAACTAAGGAAGAAAGTTCTACTTCTGATGATGAAGGTCAGGTATCATTTCTAACGAAGGAAGAAGATGAGCATGTAAGGAGGAAGAAGAGAGTAGACTTGAAGATATGGATAGTCTGATGCAGCCTCCATCACCCATTGCAAAGAAAGAGAAGCTACTACACGGTATGCTGAATCCCACATTACAGTCAGTGGAGAAAGAGGAGTATATAAAGGTAATACATAAATTTCCAGATTTGTTCATTACCTCATATGATCAAGAGATCCGAGGATCCAAATGTGAACCAATGCCTATAGTATTGAAAGAGGGTGTGAAGCAAGTGTTTCAGAAACTGAGAAGTATAAATAGAGAGCTATTGCCTGTGTTGAGGGAAGAGTTGAGTAAGCTATTAAGGGCAGGATTAATTTATCCAGTAGATCACTCAGATTGGGCAAATCCAGTGGTCATTACTCCAAAGCATACAGGTGGGTGGAGAGTCTATATTGATTACAAGCCTCTAAATGCTGCAACAAAAAGCAATCACTATCCTCTGCCATTCATTGATGACATTTTAGACAGGGTGGCTGGATATGAGAAGTATAGTGTATGTGATGGCTTCTCTGGGTATTTTCAAATCTGATGCATTGGATGATAAACACTATATTCTTACACATCATTAAAGGTGTTTTTATCATATAAACTACTAAAGTGTCACAAAAGTGTGAATTTTGAGCCTGCACCGCCACTGCAGAGGCTAAATTCGCACTATTTTGGCAAAAGTGTGAATTTTGAGCCTGCACCGCCACTGCAGAGGCTAAATTCGCACTATTTTGGCATAGCTTCCCCAGTCCTCCAAGAGCAATTCTGATGCATTGGATGACAAACAATGTAATTTTACACATGATTAAAGCTATTTTTATCTTATAAACTATTATTTCTTACAATTAGTATACTCAACTTCATTATAAATGCATCAGAAATGATCCTGAGTGGCTGGGGAAGCAATGCTAGAACATTGCGACTTTTGTGCCTGCACCGCCGCTGTAGAGCCTAAATTCGCATTGTTCTGGCATAGCTTTCCCAGCCCTCCAAGAGCAATTATGATGTATTAGATGACAAATAATGTATTTTTATACACGATTAAAGGTACTTTTATTTTATAAATTACTATTTTTATAATTAATGTACTCAAGTGCATCAGAAATGATCCTGAGTGACAGGGGGAGGAGTGCCAAAACAGTGCGAATTTTGAGCCTGCACCGCTGTTGCATAGTCTAAATTCGCACTATTCTAGCATAGCTTCCCCAGTTGTGCAGGAGCAATTCTGATGCATTGGATACAATGTAATTTTACATATGATTAAAGCTGTTTTTATCTTATAAAGTATTGTTTCTCACAATAAGTGTACTCAACTTTATTGAAAATGCATCAAAAATGATCTTGAGTGGTTGGGGAAGCAAGAGCGAATTTTGAGCATGCATTGCCGCCAGAGAGCCTAAATTCGCACTGTTCTTTGGAATAGCTTCCCTAGTCCTCCAGGAGCAATTTTGATGCATTGTTTGACAAACAATGTAATTTTACACATGATTAAAGCTATTTTTATCTTATAAACTATTGTTTCTCACAATAAGTATACTCAACTTCATTAAATGCATCAGAAATGATCTTGAGTTGCTGGGGGAGCAGTGCCAGAACAGTGCGAATTTTGAGCCTGCACCGCCGCTGTAGAGGCTAAATTCGCACTGTTCTTGCATAGCTCCCCCAGTCCTCCAGGAGCAATTCTGATGCATTGGATGATAAACACTATATTTTTACACATGATTAAAGGTGTTTTTATCTTATAAACTACTATTTCTCACAATTAGTGTGCTCAACTTCATTATAAATGCATCAAAAATGATCCAGAGTGACTGGAAAGCAGTGCCAGAATAGTGCAAATTTTGAGCCTGTACCGCCACTGCAGAGCCTAAATTCGCACTATTCTGGCTAGCTTCCCCAGCCCTCCAAGTGTTGAAATGTAGAGAGAAAGAGATGAGACAAGAGACACATCATGTACGCTCCCAAAGACTGATTCATATTGAGGACAAGATACATATATATAGGTGAGACCAAGTTAGGTAGAGTGAGCCATATATAGAGCTCCAACACCCCCACTCAAACAAGGGTCTCTAGCTATGGATGAAAAAACCCTTGGGGAGTACAAGGGAAAAACCCAAGCCCCTATACAAATGTGAAAATATGAACCAGAAGTAATGATGTGAAAGTGCATTGTGCATCTATGTACAAATATACAAAAGGACCAAGAGGTCATAGTGAGCAATTGTGGAATGTGCAAAGTGCATGCTTCGCACATTAAAGGCTAGTTCCAACTGTTGTGACTCAGGCTCCTCTTGTTGTGAAAACATAACTGCATCATGACCAACGCTACGTCGTTGTTGACGTTGAGAATACTCAATCAAAGATATGCAAGTTTGGTCAAAATCAAGACCGTCCTTGTTAGAAAGAATGGTAACAATGTTGTCATAAGACGGATCCTTTATTGTATCAAGAAGAATTGTAATAAGTTGCTTTCGTGGAACAGGATCACCCGCAGCAGCAAGTTGATTAATAATAGATTTGAAAGAATCAATATGTCCCGTCATAGCAGTACCAACTTCATACTGTAACTTTGAAAGCAAACCTCTCAAATAAAGTGTTTCTGTAACAGACTTTTTCTGAAAATTTGCTATAAGATACTCCCATACGTCATGGGAAGTAGGAAAGTCATACACATCAAGCATGAGAGAATCACTAAGAGCAGAAAGAATATACCGACGAGCTGCTTTATCACGCCTCTGCCAATCCATATAAGCAAGACGCCATGCATCAAAAACAGGGCCTTCCGTGATAAGAACGTTGTCAGAATTCGGAATAATAGGCTGAGACGGACATAGAGAATTGCCAATAACAACATCTGAGAGCTCATCGCCTTCAAGAATTAACAGCATCTTTGCTTTCCAACCGGGAAACCCTTGGCCTTGAAAAGAAGGAATAGAACGTTGGCCAGAAGGAAAACCATTGACGAGAACAGTCATAGCCATATCTATCTGTGAGAAGACGTATAAGATAAAATCACAAAATCTGCACACCATAGACAAGGACGACTGCAAGAGATAAGAGACGTCAATAAGAAAAGAGTCCTCAAAATAGCGAGACGTGGAACGCAAGATTCATTGGTAGACGCTGGATGAAAAAGCTAGATTGGTCGCTTTGCTAAAAATAGCAAAATCCGAGACGTGGGACGCAAGATTCATTGGTAGACGCTTGACGAAAAAGCTAGATTTGGCGGTTTGCTAAAAACGCTTGACGAAGAAGCTAGATTTGGGCGGGTTGCTAAAAAAGCTTGACGAAGACGAAACCTGTGTGCTCACACAAAGAACCTGTTTTGCTGTTTTACAGATGCAGTTTGCCTGAATTGTCATAACTTTTGACTCACAACTCCGTTTGACAAACTTTTTTGATAGGTTTTGGTTTTAAGGACGCGATTAAGAAACAACTCTAATTACAACAAGTTAAGCTATAAAATCATGTAGACAACACATAAGCAAAGAATAATCTTATAAGACATGAAATTATAATCATGAATTTAACAAGAAGACATAGATGCTTCCCTCATAGATGCTCTGATACCATGTTGAAATGTAGAGAGAAAGAGATGAGACAAGAGACACATCATGTACGCTCCCAAAGACTGATTCATATTGAGGACAAGATACATATATATAGGTGAGACCAAGTTAGGTAGAGTGAGCCATATATAGAGCTCCAACACCAAGAGCAATTCTGATGCATTAGATGACAAATAATGTATTTTTATACATGATTAAAGGTATTTTATTTTGTAAATTACTGTTTTTATAAATAATGTACTCAACTTTACTATAAATGCATAAAAAATGATGCTAAGTGGCTAGGGGAACAGTGCCAGAACAATGCGAATTTTGAGCCTGCACCGCCGTTGCATAGCTTAAATTTGCACTGTTCTGGTATAGCTTCCCCAGTCCTTTAGGAGCAATTCTGATGCATTAGATGACAAACAATGTAATTTTACACATGATTAAAGCTGTTTTTATCTTATAACCTATTGTTTCTCACAAATAGTGTACTCAACTTTATTATAAATGCATCAGAAATTATCTAGAGAGTGGTTGGGGGAGCAGTACCGCAAGAACAGTGTGAATTTTGAGCCTGCACCGCCACTGCAGAGGCTAAATTCGCACTGTTCTAGCATAGCTTCCCTAGTGGGACATCCATAACTTCTACATATGAGCTCAAAATTTGTCGGAGATAAGAGATCCAGAATCTTCTCGCTGAGCTCTTTCCATAGATATGTGACATGATATGGTTTTGCCCACTCAATTTTAAATTCAAGTTTGGCGAGAAACTTCGAAATTCAAATTGCTAGAGAATAAGAAGGTATCTAAAGTCAAAGAAACTTACCATTTTAACAAAAAGCCATTAAAATCATAATATGGCAGCTTAAAGGGTCCCTCTATAGACCTCAACCTTCCCCTAATGACACATGATTAAAGCTGTTTTTATCTTATAAACTATTGTTTCTCATAATTAGTGTACTCAACTTTATTATAAATGCATCAGAAATGATCCTCAGTGGTGGTTGGGGGAGCAGTGCCAAAACAAGGTAAATTTTGAGCCTGCACCGTCGCTGTAGAGCCTAAATTCGCACTATTCTAGCATAGCTTCCCCACTCCTCCAGGAGCAATTCTGATGCATTGAATGACAAACAATGTAATTTTACACATGATTAAAGCTATTTTTATCTTATAAACTATTATTTATCACAATTAGTATACTCAACTTGTGAGATCCCAGTCTCCACCGCGCAACGGATTCGGTACTAGCAGCGGAAGTAGCACATCATGCGTGGGTAGGGGTCTCACACTCGGGGCCTCGCCCACGGATATCCGGACAAGAGACTAATCCGTCGGTTTGTCCAAAACCGAAACCGAAAAAACTTCCTTTACCCGGAAAGCATGGGCGATTCCACCAGGATAACTCTTTACTCTAACGTAGTCAAGATCATTACGGATCAACTGATCTGACTGTACCTTTAATGGTACTTGGTCAAATCAAGGAAGAGCTTGCACTTGGATCATTGGGATCAACGCTTTTTTCCCCATCAAGAGGCACAGCCGTTGATTCCTATCCATAGAACAATTTCTATCCGGGATTTACTTCATCTATCGTAATAATAGAAATTAAATCTCGATTTACGGATCCATCAGTCCAGCCTAACCCCATCCGATCCCATGGGTTAGCCAACCGCCCAACCACTGTAGTGATGGGATCCAATTTGGAATTTGGTTAGGTTTTGTCCCGGGTACCAAGGAAAAAAGTTCCAAGGCCCCCTAGCCGGAAGTTCATGCAAACATAAAACTAGCCACACCACTTACACACCCAATATGAAATTGCCTTTTTCTTAGCATCAGCTAACTTTAAAACAATCCTTTAATAAAACCATAGTACCACTGATCACAATCTTCCAATTTATCCAGTTGATTCATAATTTCCCATCATTCCTTCATCAGAGTATCTATGGCATCATTGGCAACTAGAACGCTCACCACCTATCCACACAGAGGCAGTTTCCATAGTTCCTAGCCCATAATACTCGGCAATATAATCACTTATCAAGATGGACTCTCGTTGAAGATCAGCAAGATCAACCAACAGATCCATATAAAAGAGCCATGGACTCATCCGTTGAGGACCAGCAAGGTCAGTCAACCAGATCCATGCCCGGTTTCACAAAACAACTCTTACTCCTTGTTCCAATATCTTCCTCGACGCACGCGTGGGTATCCTAGGCGACCCAGAGCCCGAGCACCGTATGGTCAGCACCCTCTAGGATCCTTCGCAGGTGACCTAGCGCTTCACTCATAGGCCGCTTCCTTGGTCCCTCATCCACCGTACCGGAAGCTCACCATTTTAATCGAACCGAGGCTGGTCAAGACCTCGGTCGACCTTGCTACGCGAGACGTCCTCCATTGACTCTCCGTCAGCAGTTGCAACTTTATCAGTTAGGTCTCCACGACCTTAATCACAAGACGGTCAGAATGCTTCCCCAGCATTCTTGACATAAAACAGCCATTTACAAACATCATTTACAAACAATTTACCAATACAGTTTCTATATTAACTCTCATTTTTCCACATTATCCCTCATTAATCCACATTACTTATTCCACATTCCATGTATATGTGTACTCATCCAATCACCTCCTTTTCCATCTCTTCACTTCAGATTCCTTCACATCACATATCATATATTCACATCCATATCCACATTCATACATCCACATCCACATCCACATTCACATCCATACATCCACATCTACATGCTTATCTCCATTTTCACATCCTCATTTATACATCCACATCCCATATCCACATTCATACATACACATCCATATATCCACATCTACATCCACATACATACATACATCCACATCCACATTCCACATTCACATCTATACATCCACATCTACATTCACATTCACATACATCCACATCCACATTCCCATACATCCACATCTATACATCCACATTCCACATTCACATCTACATTCACATTCACATATATGCATCCACATCTACATGCTTACCTCCATTTTCACATCCTCATTTATACATCCACATCTCATATCCACATTCATACATACACATCCATACATCCACATCTACATCCACATACATACATACATCCACATCCACATTCCACATTCACATCTATACATCCACATCTACATTCACATTCACATACATCCACATCCACATTCCCATACATCCACATCTATACATCCACATTCCACATTCACATCTACATTCACATTCACATACATCCACATCTACATTCACATTCACATACATCCACATCCACATTTCCATTCACATCTATACATCCACATCCATTCACATCTATACATCCACATCTACATCCACATTTACATCTATGCATATACATCTTCATGCATATATCCATTTTCATGTTCATACATCCACACTCCCATCTCCATATCCACACATCCACATACATACATCCATTTTCACATTCCCATTTATATAACCCCATATACTTTCACATCTAATCTTTTACATCACATCCATTCTCGCCCTATCACAACCCATATACATCTTATCCTATCACATACACTTCTTACCTCATCCCCCCATACACATCTTAATTCATCTTATCACATCCTAACTTATTTCATAAGCATCTTATCACCTCTTATCACACCTCTTATCACATCCTATCACTTTCCATACGCATCTTATCAATTCTTATCACATCTCATACACCTCTTATCACATCTTATCACATTTCATATCTTCTTTTTTTTTTAAAAGAGAATTCTTTTATTTGATATAAGATTTCTCTACACATTTATTTATACATAAATTCCATTTAAGGAGACTAACACTTTCGAAATTAAAATCAATCTTTTATGCATCTTCTTATGCATGATTTCAATTTGGTAGGGAATTATACTTTTAGAATAAAAGAATTTCTCTTATGCATCTAAGTTAAGCATAAAATCCATTTATGAGGAAAATCATACTTTTAGTATAAAAAGAATATCTTTTATGCATACCTATATGCATGAAATCCAATATGATAAAAGTAACACTTTTGATATAAAAATTTTTCCTTTATGCATACTTCTATGCATGAAAATTAAAAATGATAAAAGTAACACTTTTGATATAAAAATTTTCCTTTATGCATACTTCTATGCATGAAAATTAAAAATGATAAAAGTAACACTTTTGATATAAAAATTTTCCTTTATGCATACTTTTATGTATGAAATAAAAATGATAAAAGTAACACTTTTGATATAAAAATTTATCCATTATGCATACTTCTATGCATGAAAATAAAAATGGTAAAAATAACACTTTTGATATAAAAATTTATCCTTTATGCATAATATTAAAATTCAATTTCTCCATGATTATAATGAAATTCTTTCAATTAATCTAGGATGATGATTCCTAGAATATGGTAGGAAGTCCTCTTTTTATGCTTTGAATGAAAATTTTTTATGCATAATTTTTATAAAAATTTTGCCATAGCTCCGCTGCTATGACTGATAAATCTCAATTTTTCTAAGAGATAAAGCTTATCATTAAGGAAATAATTAAAATGATTCTCTAATTGGATCATTAATCCATAATGGATTGAATCATCAATATGCATAAACTAAAAGCATAGAAAAAAAAAACCATTAATTTGGCCTCAAGCATAGCTTAATCTTGGATTAAGGAAAAGCTTTATGAAAAGCTTCTTTTGGATTGAGAATGGGTCATGAGTATGACCATTTCTTGAGTGAGAGAGAGAAATTACATAAAAACCTGAGTATGACCATTTCTTGAGTGAGAGAGAGAAATTACATAAAAACCATTAGAATTTAAACATAAATGAAAATTAACTTCAATAGCATTTATTAAATTATGTAACTCTTCACTACTATTCACCAATTAACTTCAATAGCATTTAAAAAACCATACCAATTAAGCTTCTCAAGCTTGAGAGGGGTTGAGAAGAGAGAAACATTGAGAAATTATAGAAAAGAGCAATATTCACTAATTACCTTACAAGTTGCTTGATTCTTTGTTCACGGTAGAGGCCCCCAACCAATCAATTGGTTAAGTATGTTGATGGAGCCACTAATTGGGATTAAAGAAAGAGGGAAGCTCCAAAAACTAGTGAATTATTAAATGAATTCACAGTTCTTGGCTTAGGTGGAGTAGAGTAACGATGCATAAACACTATATATTTTTCAACAAGGGGGAGGCTTCTATTTATAGGAAAAATTGAGCTCCTAACCAAACAAACTGATTCTAGAATTTTCTAAATCAGTTTGGTCAATTTTTGACCATTTTTAGGTCAGTTAAGCTAACTTTTTGGAACTAGACTTGAATGAGGAGAGAGGAGAGATGAAATATCTCAATTTTTATGAGTTTAAAACTCATTCAAGCATGTGAAATATGCACCTCCTTTAAAGAACTCCCCTTCCTTACATATGTGTCATAATGGAATCATTTTAATATTGCTCATAGTTTTTTAACTAATAAACCTTGTACATTTTCAACTCTTCATCTTATGTGAAATATGCACCTTCTTTAAAGAACTCCCCTTCCTTACATATGTCATACTTTTAATATTGCTCATAATTTTTTACTAATAAACCTTGTACATTTTCAACTCTTCATCTTATGTGAAATATGCACCTCCTTTAAAGAATTCCCTTTCCTTACATATGTGTCATAATGGAATCATTTTAATATTGCTCATAGTTTTTTACTAATAAACCTTGTACATTTTCAACTCTTCATCTTATGTGAGCATTTACTCATTTTTGGATACCCAAAATATCTCATATTTTTAATATTGCTCATAGTTTTTTACTAATAAACCTTGTACATTTTCAACTCTTCACCTTATGTGAGCATTTACTCATTTTTGGGTATCTTCTTTTTACAAATTGGATTTATCTACTCCCTACACATGGATTGATGCTATTGGCCCATAGGAACCTTAATTGGACCATAGTCTAAAGATTTCTGAAAATCTAGACCCTTAGACTAAGGTTCTTTATACCTATTTCCAATTAATTCCAATTGCACATTGGAAAATTCTTTTTGAATTTCTGTTTCAGGGGAACTCATCTGAATTATAAGAGATATTTTTCTATCCAAAAATATTCAAAATCTGAATATTCTCTCTCTAGAATATTTTCTCTCTCTAAGCTAAAATAGTTAGAAACAAGGTCTTTATATTTCTGAAGAGGGGTTGATTACAGGGGAAGATACTAGACATCAAAAAGGGGTTGGGAGAGGAATCTTACACAACTTCATTATAAATGCATCAGAAATGATCGTGAGTGGCTGGGGAAGAAGTGCTAGAACACTGTAAATTTTGTGCCTGCACCACCACTGTAGAGCCTAAATTCGCACCGTTCTCGCATAGCTTCCCTAGTCCTCCAGGAGCAAATCTGATGCATTGGATGATAACACTATATTTTTAGACATCATTAAAGGTGTTTTTATCTTATAAACTAATATTTCTCACAATTAGTGTGCTCAACTTCATTCCTGAGTTGCTGGGGGAGCAGTGCCACTAAAGTGCGAGTTTAGAGCCTACATCGCCGCTGCAGAGGCTAAATTCGCAGTGTTCTGGCATAGCTTCCCCAGTCCTCCAGGAGCAATTATGATGCATTAGATGATAAACACTATATTTTTACACATGATTAAAGGTGTTTTTATCTTATAAACTACTATTTCTCACAATTAGTGTGCTCAACTTCATTATAAATGCATCAAAAATGATCCTGAGTGGCTGGGGGAGCAGTGCCAGAACAGTGCAAATTTTGAGCCTGCAATGCCACCGCAGAGCCTAAATTCGCACTGTTCGATTATAGCTTCCCCAGTCCTCCAACTGATGTATTAGATGACAAATAATGTATTTTTATACATGATTAAAGGTATTTTTATTTTGTAAATTACTATTTTTATAATTAATGTACTCAACTTCATTATAAATGCATTAGAAATGATGGTGAGTGGCTGGGGGAGCAGTGCCAAAACAGTGCGAATTTGGAGCCTGCATGGCCACTGCATAGCCTAAATTTGCACTGTTTTGGCATAGCTTCCCCAGTGCTCCAAGAGCAATTCTGATGCATTGGATGACAAATAATGTAATTTTACACATGATTAAAGCTATTTTTATCTTATAAACTATCGTTTCTAACAATTAGTGTACTTAACTTTATTATAAATGCAACAGAAATGATGCTGAGTGGTTGGGGGAGTAGTGCCAGAACAATGCGAATTTTGAGCCCGCACCGCCACTGTAGAGCCTAAATTCGCACTGTTTTGGCATAACTTCCCCAGTCCTCCAGGAGCAATTTTGATGCATTGGATGACAAACAATGTAATTGTACACATGATTAAAGCTATTTTTATCTTATAAACTATTGTTTCTCACAATTAGTATACTCAACTTCACTATAAATGCATCAAAAATGATCCTGAGTGGCTGGGGAAGCAATGCTAGAACAGTGCGAATTTTGTGCCTGCACCGCCGCTGTAGAGCCTAAATTCGCACTATTCTGACATAGCTCAGGAGGGGGACTATAATTGTACATAATAAGAGAGGAAGAGACAGGAAGTTCAATATCAGTAGCAAGCTGGAAATGAAGAGTGAGCCTGAAGAAACAAGTGCTAATGAATATACAGATAGTGAAACTGAGGAAGAAAGTTCTACTTCTGATGATGAAGGTCAGGTATCATTTCTAGTGAAGGAAGAAGATGAGCATGCAATGCAAGTTGATAGAGGAAGAAGAGAGTAGACTTGAAGATATGGATAGTCTGATGCAACCTCCATCACCCAGTGCAGAGAAAGAGAAGATGTTACAGGGTATGCTGAATCCCAGATTACAGCCAGTGGAAAAAGAGGAGTATATGAAGGTAATACATAAATTCCCAGATTTGTTCATTACCTCATATGATGAGATCCGAGGATTCAAATGTGAATCAATGCCTATAGTATTGAAAGAGGGTGTGAAGCCAGTGTTTCAGAAGCTGAGATGTATAAATAGAGAGCTATTGCCTGTGTTGAGGGAAGAGTTGAGTAACCTATTAAGGGAAGGATTAATTTATCCACCAGTAGATCACTCAGATTGGGCAAATCCACCAGTGGTCATTACTCCAAAGCATACAGGTGGGTGGAGAGTCTGTATTGATTACAAGCCTCTAAATGCTGCAACAAAAAGCAATCACTATCCTCTGCCATTCATTGATGACATTTTAGACAGGATGGCTGGATATGAGAAGTATAGTGTATGTGATGGCTTCTCTGGGTATTTTCAAATCTAATGCATTGGATGATAAAAACTATATTTTTACACATCATTAAAGGTGTTTTTATCATATAAACTACTAAAGTGCCACCAAAGTGCGAATTTTGAGCCTGCACTGCCACTGTAGAGGCTAAATTTGTACTATTCTGGCATAGCTTTCCCAGTCCTCCAGGAGCAATTCTGATGTATTGAATGACAAACAATGTAATTTTACACATGATTAAAGCTATTTTTATCTTATAAACTATTGTTTCTTACAATTAGTATACTCAACTTTATTATAAATGCATCAGAAATGATCTTGAGTGGCTAGGAGAGCAGTGCCAGGACAGTGCAAATTTTGAGCCTGCACCGCCACTGTAGAGGCTAAATTCGCACTGTTCTGGCATAGCTTCCCCAGTCCTCCAGGAGCAATTTTGATGCATTGGATGATAAACACTATATTTTTACACATGATTAAAGGTATTTTTATCTTATAAACTACTATTTCTCACAATTAGTGTGCTCAACTTCATTATAATTGCATTAGAAATGATCCTGAGTGGCTAGGGGAGTAGTGCAAGAACAGTGCGAATTTTGAGCCTGCACTGTTGCAAAGCCTAAATTCGCAATGTTCTGGCATAGCTTCCCAAGTCCTCCAAGAGCAATTCTTATGTATTAGATGTGTAATAATGTATTTTTATACATGATTAAAGGTATTTTTATTTTGTAAATTAATGTACTCAACTTCATTATAAATGCATCAAAAATGATCCTGAGTTGCTGGGGGAGCAGTGCCTTAAAAGTGCGAATTTTGAGCTTGCACCGCCGCGCTGCAGAGGCTAAGTTCACACAGTTCTGGCATAGCTTCCCCAGTCCTCCAGGAGCAATTCTGATGCATTAGATGATAAACACTATATTTTTACACATGAGTAAAGGTGTTTTTATCTTATAAACTACTATTTCTCACAATTAGTGTGCTTAACTTCATTAAATGCATAAGAAATTATCCTGAGTGGCTGGGGGAGCAATCCTAGAAATTATAATGCATAAGAAATTATCTTATAAACTACTATTTCTCACAATTAGTGTGCTCAACTTCATTAAATGCATAAGAAATTATCCTGAGTGGCTGGGGGAGCAGTCCTAGAACAGTGCGAATTTTGAGCCTGCACTGCCACTGCAGAGCCTAAATTCGCACTGTTTTGGCATAGCTTTCCCAGCCCTCCAAGAGAAATTCTGATGCATTAGATGACAACTTATGTATTTTTATACATGATTAAAGGTATTTTATCTTATAAACTCTTGTTTCTCACAATTAGTGTACTCAACTTTATTATAAATGCATCACAAATGATCCTGAGTGGTTGGGGGAGCAATGCCAGAACAAGGCAAATTTTGAGCCTGCACCGCCCTTGCAGAGCCTAAATTCGCACTGTTCTGGCATAGCTTCCCCAGTCCTCCAAGACCAATTTTGATGCATTGGATGACAAACAATGTAATTTTACACATGATTAAAGCTATTTTTATCTTAAAAACTATTGTTTCTCACAATTAGTATACTCAACTTCATTATAAATGCATCAGAAAATGATCGTGAGTGGCTGGGGAAGCAGTGCTAGAACAGTGTGAATTTTGTGCCTACACCACCATTGTAGAGCCTAAATTCGCACTGTTCTCGCATAGCTTCCCCAGTCCTCCAGGAGCAAATCTGATGCATTGTGGATGCATTGGATGCATTGGATGATAACACTATTTTTACACATCAATAAAGGTGTTTTTATCTTATAAACTAATATTTCTTACAATTAGTGTGCTCAACTTCATTCCTGAGTTGCTGGTGGGGGAGCAGTGCCACAAAAGTGCGAATTTTGAGCCTGCATCGCCGCTGTAGAGGCTAAATTCGCAGTGTTCTAGCATAGCTTTCCCAGTCCTCTAGGAGCAAATCTGATGCATTGGATGATAAATACTATATTTTTACACATGATTAAAGGTGTTTTTATCTTATAAACTACTATTTCTCACAATTAGTGCGCTCAACTTCATTATAAATGCATCAGAAATGCATTTACAATTAGTGTGCTCAACTTCATTATAAATGCATCAGAAATGATTAGTGTTTTTACCATATAAACTACTATTTCTCACAACTAGTGTGCTCAACTTCATTATAAATGCATCAGAAATGATCCTGAGTGGCTGGGGGAGCAGTGCCAGAATAGTACAAATTTTGAGCCTGCAATGCCACTGGAGAGCCTAAATTCGCACTGTTCTATTATAGCTTCCCCAGCCCTCCAAGAGCAATTCTGATGCATCAGATGACAAATAATGTATTTTTATACATGATTAAAGGTATTTTTATTTTGTAAATTACTATTTTTATAATTAATGTACTCAACTTCATTATAAATGCATTAGAAATGATGCTGGATGGCTGGGGGAGCAGTGTCAAAACAGTGCAAATTTGGAGCCTGCACGGCCGCTGCATAGCCTAAATTTGCACTGTTTTGGCATAGCTTCCCCAGTGCTCCAGGAGCAGTTCTGATGCATTGGATGACAAACAATGTAATTTTAAACATGATTAAAGCTATTTTTATCTTATAAACTATCGTTTCTAACAATTAGTGTACTCAACTTTATTATAAATGCAACAGAAATGATGCTGAGTGGCTGGGGGAGAAGTGCCAGAACAATGCGAATTTTGAGCCTGCACTGCCACTGTAGAGCCTAAATTTGCACTGTTTTGGCATAGCTTCCCCAGTCCTCCAGGAGCAATTTTGATGCATTGGATGACAAACAATGTAATAGTACACATGATTAAAGCTATTTTTATCTTATAAACTATTGTTTCTCACAATTAGTATACTCAACTTCATTATAAATGCATCAGAAATGATCCTGAGTGGCTGGGGAAGCAATGCTAGAACAGTGCAAATTTTGTGCCTGCGCCGCCACTGTAGAGCCTAAATTTGCACTGTTCTGGCATAGCTCAGGAGGGGGACTATAACTATAGATAATAAGAGAGGAAGAGACAGGAAGTTCAATATGAGTAGCAAGCTGGAAATGAACAGTGAGCCTGAAGAAACACGTGCTGATGAATATACAGATAGTGAAACTGAGGAAGAAAGTTCTACTTCTGATGATGAAGGTCAGGTATCATTTCTAGTGAAGGAAGAAGATGAGCATGTAATGCAAGTTGAAGAGATGTTAAAGGAGGAAGAAGAGAGTAGACTTGAAGATATGGATAGTCTGATGCAGCCTCCATCACCCAGTGCTGCAGAGAAAGAGAAGCTGTTATAAGGTATGCTAAATCCCAGATTACAGCCACTGGAAAAAGAGGAGTATATGAAGGTAATACATAAATTTCCAGATTTGTTCATTACCTCATATGAAGAGATCCGAGGATTCAAATTTGAATCAATGCCTATAGTATTGAAAGAGGGTGTGAAGCCAGTGTTTCAGAAGCTGAGAAGTATAAATAGAGAGCTATTGCCTGTGTTGAGGGAAGAGTTGAGTAAGCTATTAAGGGCAGGATTAATTTATCCACTAGTAGATCACTCAGATTGGGCAAATCCAGTGGTCATTACTCCAAAGCATACAGGTGGGTGGAGAGTCTGTATTGATTACAAGCCTCTAAATGCTGCAACAAAAAGCAATCAGTATCCTCTGCCATTCATTAATGACATTTTAGACAGGGTGGCTGGATATGAGAAGTATAGTGTATGTGATGGCTTCTCTGGGTATTTTCAAATCAGATGCATTGGATGATAAACACTATATTTTTACACATCATTAAAGGTGTTTTTATCATATAAACTACTAAAGTGCCACCAAAGTGCGAATTTTGAGCCTGCACTGCCACTGTAGAGGCTAAATTCGCACTATTCTGGCATAGCTTCCCCAGTCCTCTAGGAGCAATTCTGATGCATTGAAGGACAAACAATATAATTTTACACATGATTAAAGCTATTTTTATCTTATAAACTATTGTTTCTTACAATTAGTATACTCAACTTTATTATAAATGCATTAGAAATGATCTTGAGTGGCTAGGAGAGCAGTGCCAGAATAGTGCGAATTTTGAGCGCCTGCACCGCCACTGCAGAGGCTAAATTCGCACTGTTCTGGCATAGCTTCCCCAGTCCTCCAGGAGCAATTTTGATGCATTGGATGATAAACACTATATTTTTACACATGATTAAAGGTGTTTTTATCATATAAACTACTAAATCTCACAATTAGTGTGCTCAACTTTATTATAATTGCATTAGAAATGATCCTGAGTGGCTAGGGGAGTAGTGCAAGAGCAGTACGAATTTTGAGTCTGCACTATTTGCAGAGCCTAAATTCGCAATGTTCTGGCATAGCTTCCCAAGTCCTCCAAGAGCAATTCTTATGTATTAGATGTTAAATAATGTATTTTTATACATGATTAAAGGCATTTTTATTTTGTAAATTACTGAGTTTATAATTAATGTACTCAACCTTATTATAAATGCATCAAAAATGATCCTGAGTTGCTGGGGGAGCAGTGCCACAAAAGTGCGAATTTTGAGCCTGCACCGCCGCTGCAAGGGCTAAGTTCACACAGTTCTGGCATAGCTTCCCCAGTCCTCCAGAAGCAATTCTGATGCATTGGATGCTAAACACTATATTTTTACACATGAGTAAAGGTGTTTTTATGTTATAAACTACTATTTCTCACAATTAGTGTGGTCAACTTCATTATGCATCAGAAATGATCTTGAGTTGCCGGGGAAATAGTGCTAGAACAATGCGAATTTTGAGCCTACACCCTCGCTCCAGCAGAGGCTAAATTCGCACTGTTCTGGCATAGCTTCCCCAGTCCTCCAGGAGTAATTCTGATGCACTGGATGATAACACTATATTTTTACACATGATTAAAGGTGTTTATATCTTATAAACTACTATTTCTCACAATTAGTGTGCTCAACTTCATTAAATGCATAAGAAATTATCCTGAGTGGCTCGGGGAGCAGTCCTAGAACAGTGTGAATTTTGGGCCTGCACCGCCACTGTAGAGCCTAAATTCGCACTGTTTTGGCATAGCTTTCCCAGCCCTCCAAGAGCAATTCTGATGCATTAGATGACAAATAATGTATTTTTATACATGATTAATGGTATTTTATCTTATAAACTATTGTTTCTCACAATTAGTGTACTCAACTTTATTATAAATGCATCACAAATGATCCTAAGTGGTTGGGGGAGCAATGCCAGAACAAGGCAACTTTTGAGCCTGCACCGCCGCTGTAGAGCCTAAAATTGCACTGTTCTGGCATAGCTTCCCCAGTCCTCCAAGAGCAATTTTGATTCGTTGGATGACAAACAATGTAATTTTACACATGATTAAAGCTATTTTTATCTTAAAAACTATTGTTTCTCACAATTAGTATACTCAACTTCATAATAAATGCATCAGAAAATGATCCTGAGTGGCTGGGGAAGCAGTGCTAGAATAGTGTGAATTTTGTGCCTGCACCACCGCTGTAGAGCCTAAATTCGCACTATTCTCGCATAGCTTCCCCAGTCCTCCAGGAGCAAATCTCATGCATTGGATGATAACACTATTTTTACACATCAATAAAGGTGTTTTTATCTTATAAACTAATATTTCTTACAATTAGTGTGCTCAACTTCATTCCTGAGTTGCTGGTGGGGGAGTAGTGCCACAAAAGTGCGAATTTTGAGCCTGCACCGCCGCTGCAGAGGCTAAATTTGCAGTGTTCTAGCATAGCTTCCTCAGTCCTCTAGGAGCAAATCTGATGCATTGGATGATAAACACTATATTTTTACACATGATTAAAGGTGTTTTTATCTTATAAACTACTATTTCTCACAATTAGTGCGCTCAACTTCATTATAAATGCATCAGAAATGCATTTACAATTAGTGTGCTCAACTTCATTATAAATGCATCAGAGATGATTAAAGGTGTTTTTATCTTATAAACTACTGTTTCTCACAATTAGGATGCTCAACTTCATTATAAATGCATCAGAAATGATCTTGAGTGGCTGGGGGAGCAGTGTAAGAACAGTGCAAATTTTGAGCCTCCAACGCCACTACAGAGCCTAAATTTGCACTATTCTGGCATAGCTTCCCCAGCCCTCCAAGAGAAATTCTGATGCATTAGATGACAAATAATGTATTTTTATACATGATTAAATGTATTTTTATTTTGTAAATTACTATTTTTATAAATAATGTACTCAACTTCATTATAAATGCATCAAAAATGATGCTGAGTGGCTGGGGGAGCAATGCCAGAACAGTGCGAATGTACTCATCTTCATTATAAATGTATTAGAAATGATGCTGAGTGGCTGGGGGAGCAGTGCCAGAACAGTGCAAATTTTGAGCCTGCACGGCCAGTGCATAGCCTAAATTTGCACTGTTTTGGCATAGCTTCCCCAGTGCTCCAGGAGCAATTCTGATGCATGCATTGGATGACAAACAATGTAATTTTACACATGATTAAAGCTGTTTTTATCTTATAAACTATTGTTTCTCACAATTAGTGTACTCAACTTTATTATAAATGCATCAGAAATGATGCTGAGTTGTTTGGGGAGCAGTGCCAGAACAGTGCGAATTTCGAGCCTACACCGCCATTGCAGAGGCTAAATTTGCACTGTTTTGGCATAGCTTCCCCAGTCCTCCAGGAGCAATTCTGATGCATTGGATGACAAACAATGTAATTTTACACATGATTAAAGCTATTTTTATCTTATAAACTATTGTTTCTCACAATTAGTATACTTAACTTCATTATAAATGCATCAGCAATGATCCTGAGTAACTGGGGAAGCAATGCTAGAATAGTGCAAATTTTGTGCCTGCACCGCCGCCGCTGTAGAGCCTAAATTCGCACTGTTTTGGCATAGCCGAGGAGGGGGGCTATAATTGTACATAATAAGAGAGGAAGAGCCAGGAAGTTCAATATGAGTAGCGAGCTGGAAATGAAGAGTGAGCCTGAAGAAACAAGTGCTGATGAATATACAGATAGTGAAACTGAGGAAGAAAGTTCTACTTCTGATGATGAAGGTCAGGTATCATTTCTAGTGAAGGAAGAAGATGAGCATGTAATGCAAGTTGAAAAGATGTTAAAGGAGGAAGAAGAGAGTAGACTTGAAGATATGGACAGTTTGATGCAGCCTCCATCACCGAGTGCAGAGAGGAGAAGCTGTTACAGGGTATGCTGAATCCCAGATTACAGCCAATGGAAAAAGAGGAGTGTATGAAGGTAATACATAAATTTCCAGATTTGTTCATTACCTCATATGAAGAGATTCAATGATTCAAATGTGAACCAATGCCTATAGTATTGAAAGAGGGTGTGAAGCCAGTGTTTCAACAGAAGCTGAGAAGTATAAATAGAGAGCTATTGCTTGTGTTGAGGGAAGAGTTGAGTAAGCTATTAAGGGCAAGATTAATTTATCCACCAGTAGATCACTCAGATTGGGCAAATGCAGTGGTCATTACTCCAAAGCATACAGGAGGGTGGAGAGTCTATATTGATTACAAGCCTCTAAATGCTGCAACAAAAAGCAATCACTATCCTCTGCCATTCATTGATGACATTTTAGACAGGGTGGCTGGATATCAGAAGTATAGTGTATGTGATGGCTTCTCTGGGTATTTTCAAATCTGATTCACTGGATGATAAACACTATATTTTTACACATCCTTAAAGGTGTTTTTATCATATAAACTACTAAAGTGCCACAAAAGTGCAAATTTTGAGCCTGCACCACCACTGTAGAGGCTAAATTTGCAAAATTTAGACTGTTCTGGCATAGCTTCCCCAGTCCTCCAGGAGCAATTCTGATGCATTGGATGACAAACAATGTAATTTTACACATGATTAAAGCTATTTTTATCTTATAAACTATTGTTTCTTACAATTAGTATACTCAACTTCATTATAAATGCATCAGAAGTGATCTTAAGTTGCTGGTGGAGTAGTGCCAGAACAGTGCGAATTTTGAGCCTGCACCGCCGCTGTTGCAGAGGCTAAATTCGCAGTGTTCTGGCATAGCTTCCCCAGTCCTCCAGGAGCAATTATGATGCATTGGATAATAAACACTATATTTTTACACATGATTAAAGGTGTTTTTATCTTATAAACTACTATTTCTCACAATTAGTGTGCTCAACTTCATTATAAATGCATTAGAAATGATCCTGAGTGGCTAGGGGAGCAGTGCCAAAACAGTACGAATTTTGAGCTTGCAACGCCACTCCAGAGCCTAAATTTGCACTGTTCTATCATAGCTTCCCCAGCTCTCTAAGAGCAATTCTGATGCATTAGATGACAAATAATGTATTTTTATACATGATTAAAGGTATTTTTATTTTGTAAATTTCTATTTTTATAATTAATGTACTCAACTTCATTATAAATGCATCAGAAATGATGCTGAGTGACAGGGGGAGCAGTGCCAGAACAGTGCAAATTTGGAGCCTGCACGGCCGCCGCTGCATAGCCTAAATTTGCACTGTTTTGGCATAGCTTCCCCAGTGCTCTACGAGTAATTTTGATGCATTGGATGAAAAACAATGTAATTTTACACATGATTAAAGCTGTTTTTATCTTATAAACTATCGTTTCTAACAATTAGTGTACTCAACTTTATTATAAATGCATCAAAAATGATGCTGAGTGGTTGGGGGAGTAGTGCTAGAACAGTGCGAATTTTGAGCCTGCACCGCCACTACAGAGGCTAAATTCGCATTGTTCTGGCATAGCTTCCCCAGTCCTCCAAGAGCAATTTTGATGCATTGGATGACAAACAATGTAATTGTACACATGATTTAAGCTATTTTTATCTTATAAACTATTGTTTCTCACAATTAGTATACTAAACTTCATTATAAATGCATCAGAAATGATCCTGAGTGGCTGGGGAAGCAATGCTAGAACAGTGTAAATTTTGTGCCTACACCACCGTTGTAGAGCCTAAATTTACACTTTTATGGCATAGCTAAGGAGGGGGACTATAACTGAACATAATAAGAGAGGAAGAGTTAGGAAGTTCAATATGAGTAGCAAGCTGGAAATGAAGAGTGAGCTTGAGGAAACAAGTGCTGATGAATATACAGATAGTGAAACTGAGGAAGAAAGTTCTACTTCTGATGATGAAGGTCAGGTATCATTTCTAGTGAAGGAAGAAGATGAGCATGTAATGCAAGTTGATGAAGAGATGTTAGAGGAGGAAGAAGAGAGTAGACTTGAAGATATGGATAGTCTGATGCAGCCTCCATCACCCAGTGCAAAGAAAGAGAAGCTACTACAGGGTATGCTGAATCCCAGATTACAGTCAGTGGAGAAAGAGGAGTATATGAAGGTAATACATAAATTTCCGGATTTGTTCATTACCTCATATGATCAAGAGATCCGAGGATCCAAATGTGAACCAATGCCTATAGTATTGAAAGAGGGTGTGAAGCGAGTGTTTCAGAAGCTGAGAATTTTAAATAGAGAGCTATTGCCTGTGTTGAGGGAAGAGTTGAGTAAGCTATTAAGGGCAGGATTAATTTATCCAGTAGATCACTCAGATTGGGCAAATCCAATGGTCATTACTCCAAAGAATACAGGTGGGTGGAGAGTCTATATTGATTACAAGCCTTTAAATGCTGCAACAAAAAGCAATCACTATCCTCTGCCATTCATTGATGACATTTTAGACAGGGTGGCTGGATATGAGAAGTATAGTTATAGTGTATGTGATGGCTTCTCTGGGTATTTTCAAATATGATGCATTGGATGATAATACTATATTCTTACACATCATTAAAGGTGTTTTTATCATATAAACTACTAAAGTGCCACAAAAGTGCGAATTTTGAGCTTGCACCGCCACTGTAGAGCCTAAATTCGCACTATTTTGGCATAGCTTCCCCAGTCCTCCAGGAGCAATTCTGATGCATTGGATGACAAAAATGTAATTTTACACATGATTAAAGCTATTTTTATCTTATAAACTATTGTTTCTTACAATTAGTATACTCAACTTCATTATAAATGCATCAGAAATGATCTTGAGTGGCTGTGGAAGCAATGCTAGAACAGTGCGAATTTTGTGCCTGCATCGCCGCTGTAGAGCCTAAATTCGCATTGTTCTGGCATAGCTTCCCTAGTCCTCCAAGAGCAATTCTGATGTATTAGATGACAAATAATGTATTTTTATACATGATTAAAGGTATTTTTATTTTATAAATTACTAGTTTTATAATTAATGTACTCAAGTGCATCAGAAATGATCCTAAGTGACAGGGGGAGCAGTGCCAGAACAATGCGAATTTTGAGCCTTCACCACTGCTACGTAGTCTAAATTCGCACTATTCTGGCATAGCTTCCCCAGTCCTCCAGGAGCAATTCTGATGCATTGGATGACAAACAATGTAATTTTACATATGATTAAAGCTGTTTTTATCTTATAAAGTATTGTTTCTCACAATAAGTGTACTCAACTTTATTATAAATGCATCAAAAATGATCTTGAGTGGTTGGGGAAGCAGTGGCAAATTCTGAGCGTGCACTGCCGTCGGAGAGCCTAAATTTGCACTGTTCTGGAATAGCTTACCCAGTCCTCCAGGAGCAATTCTGATGCATTGTATGACAAACAATGTAATTTTACACATGATTAAAGCTTTTTTTATCTTATAAACTATTGTTTCTCACAATTAGTATACTCAACTTCATTAAATGCATCAGAAATGATCCTGAGTTGCTGGGGGAGCAGTGTCAGAAGAGTGCGAATTTTGAGCCTGCACTGCCGCCGCAGAGGTTAAATTCGCACTGTTCTGGCATAGCTCCCCCAGTCCTCCAGGAGCAATTCTGATGCATTGGATGATAAACACTATATTTTTACACATGATTAAAGGTGTTTTTATCTTATAAACTACTATTTCTCACAAGTAGTGTGCTCAACTTCATTATAAATGCATCAGAAATGATCCTGAGTTGTTGGGGGAGCAGTGCCACAAAAGTGCGAATTTTGAGCCTCCACCGCCATTGCAGAGGCTAAATTCGCATTGTTCTAGCATAGCTTCCCCAGTCCTCCAGGAGCAATTCTGATGCATTGGATGACAAACAATGTAATTTTACACATGATTAAAGCTATTTTTATCTTATAAACTATTGTATCTCACAATCAGTAAATGCATCAGAAATGATCCTGAGTGGTTGGGGGAGCAGTGCCAGAACAGTGCGAATTTTGAGCCTACATCGCCGCTGCATAGCCTAAATTTGCACTGTTCTGGCATAGCTTTCCTAGTCCTCCAGGAGCAATTCTGATGCATTGGATGATAAACACTATAATGATCTTGAGTTGCTGGGGGAGCAGTGCCACAAAAGTGCGAATTTTGAGCCTGCACCGTCACTGGAGAGGCTAAATTCGCATAGTTCTGGCATAGCTTTCCCAGTCCTCCAAGAGCAATTTTGATGCATTGGATGATAAACACTATATTTTTACACATGATTAAAGGTGTTTTTATCTTATAAACTACTATTTCTCACAATTAGTGTGCTCAACTTCATTATAAATGCATCAGAAATGATCTTGAGTGGCTAGGGGATCAGTGCTAGAATAGTGCGAATTTTGAGCCTGCACTGCTGCTGCTGTAGAGCATAAATTCACACTATTCTGGCATAGCTTCCCCAGTCCTCCAAGAGCAATTCTGATATATTAGATGACAAATAATGTATTTCTATACATGATTAAAGTTTTTTTTATTTTATAAATTACTGTTTGTATAATTAATGTACTCAACTTCATCAGAAATGATCCTGAGTGACTGGGGGAGCAGTGCTAGAACAGTGCGAATTTTGAGCCTGCACCGCTGCTGCATAGTCTAAATTCCCACTCTTCTGCCATAGCTTCCCCAGTCCTCCAGGAGCTATTCTGATGCATTTGATGACAAACAATGTAATTTTACACATGATTAAAGCTGTTTTTATCTTATAAACTATTGTTTCTCACAATTAGTGTACTCAACTTTATTATAAATGCATCAGAAATGATCCTGAGTGGTTGCGAGAGCAGTGCCACAACAAGGCAAATTTTGAGCCTGCACTACCGCTGACTAAATTTGCACTGTTCAAGCATAGCTTCCCCAGTCCTCCAGGAGCAATTCTGATGCATTGGATGACAAACAATGTAATTTTACACATGATTAAAGCTATTTTTATCTTATAAACTATTGTTTCTCACAATTATTAGTATACTCAATGCATCAAAAATGATCCTCAGTGTGGCTGGGGAAACAGTGCTAGAACACTGCGAATTTTGTGCTTGCACCGCCACTGTAGAGCCTAAATTCGCACTATTCTGGCATAGCTTACTCAGTCCTCCAAGAGTAAATCTGATGCATTGGATGATAAAGACTATATTTTTACACATCATTAAAGGTGTTTTTATCTTATAAACTATTATTTCTCACAATTAGTGTTCTCAACTTCATCATAAATGCATCAGAAATGATGCGGAGTTGCTGGGGGAGCAGTGCCACAAAAGTACGAATTTTGAGCCTGCACGGTCACTGGAGAGGCTAATTTCGCACTGTTCTGGATAGCTTCCCTAGTCCTCCAAGAGCAATTATGATGCATTGGATGATAAACACTATATTTTTACACATGAGTAAAGGTGTTTTTATCTTATAAACTACTATTTCTCACAACTAGTGTGCTCAGCTTCATTATAAATGCATCAGAAATGATCTTGAATTGCTGGGGGAGCAGTGCCAGAACAGTGCAAATTTTGAGCCTGCGTCGCCACTGAAAAGGCTAAATTCGCACTTTTCTAGCATAGCTTCCCCAGTCCTCCAGGAGAAATTCTGATGCATTGGATGATAAACACTATATTTTTACACATGATTAAAGGTGTTTTTATCTTATAAACTACTATTTCTCACAATTAGTGTGCTCAAATTCATTATAAATGCATCAAAAATGATCCTGATTGGCTGGGGGAGCAGTGCCAGAAAAGTGCAAATTTTGAGCGTGCACCGTTGCTGCAGAGTCTAAATTCGCATTGTTCTCGCATAGCTTCCCCAGCCCTCCCAAGAGCAATTCTGATGTATTAGATAAAAAATAATGTATTTTTATACATGATTAAAGGTATTTTTATTTTATAAATTACTAGTTTTATAATTAATGTACTCAAGTGCATCAGAAATGATCCTGTGAGTGGGGTGGCAGTGGGAGCAGTGCCAGAACAGTGCAAATTTTGAGCTTGCTTCACTGTTGCATAGCCTGAATTCGCACTGTTCTGGAATAGCTTCCCCAGTCCTCCAGGAGCAATTCTGATGCATAGGATGACAAACAATGTAATTTTACATATGATTAAAGCTGATTTTATCTTATAAAGTATTGTTTCTCACAATTAGTGTACTCAACTTTATTATAAATGCATCAAAATTGATCTTGAGTGGTTGGGGGAGCAGTGGCAAATTTTGAGCGTGCACCGCCGCTGCAGAGCCTAAATTCGCATTGTTCTGGAATAGCTTCCCCAGTCCTCCAGGAGCAATTTTGATGCATTGTATGACAAACAATGTAATTTTACACATGATTAAAGCTATTTTTATCTTATAGACTATTGTTTCTCATAATTAGTATACTCAACTTCATTATAAATGCATCAGAAATGATCCTGAGTTGGTTGGGGGAGCAGTGGCAAATTTTGAGCGTGCACCGCCGCTGTGCAGAGCCTAAATTTGCATTGTTCTGGAATAGCTTTCCCAGTCCTCCAGGAGCAATTTTGATGCATTGTATGACAAACAATGTAAATTTACACATGATTAAAGCTATTTTTATCTTATAGACTATTGTTTCTCATAATTAGTATACTCAACTTCATTATAAATGCATCAGAAATGATCCTGAGTTGCTGGGGGAGCAGTGCCAGAACAGTGCAATTTTTGAGCCTGCACCGCCGCTGCAGAGGCTAAATTCGCACTCTTCTGGCATAGCTTCCCCAGTCCTCCAGGAGCAATTTTGATGCATTGGATGATAAACACTATATTTTTTACACATGATTAAAGGTGTTTTTATCTTATAAACTACTATTTCTCACAATTAGTGTGCTCAACTTCATTATAAATGCATCAAAAATGATCCAGAGTGACTGGGGAGCAGTGCCAGAACAGTGCAAATTTTGAGCCTGCACTACCACTACAGAGCCTAAATTTGCACTGTTCTGGCATAGCTTCCCCAGCCCTCCAAGAGAAATTTTGATGCATTAGATGATAAATAATGTATTTTTATACATGATTAAAGGTATTTTTATTTTGTAAATTACTATTTTTATAAATAATGTACTCAACTTCATTATGCATCAGAAATGATGCATTTAAAAATAGTCTACTCAACTTCATTATAAATCAACTTCATTATAAATGCATCAGAAATGATGCATTATAAATAATCTACTCAACTTCATTATCAGAAATGATGCTGAGTGGCTGGGGGAGCAGTGCCAGAACAGTCCGAATTTTGAGCCTGCACTGTTGTTGTGCATAGCTTAAATTTGCACTGTTCTGGCATAGCTTCCCCAGTCCTCCAGGAGCAATTCTGATGCATTGGATGACAAATAATGTAATTTTACACATGATTAAAGCTGTTTTTATCTTATAAACTATTGTTTCTCACAATTAGTGTACTCAACTTTATTATAAATGCATCAGAAATGATCCTGAGAGTGGTTGGGGGAGCAGTGCCAGAACAGTGTGAATTTTAAGCCTGCACCGGCACTGCAGAGGCTAAATTCGCACTATTTTGGCATAGCTTCCCCAGTCCTCCAGGAGCAATTCTGATGCATTGGATGACAAACAATGTAATTTTGCACATGATTAAAGCTATTTTTATCTTATAAACTATTGTTTCTCACAATTAGTATACTCAACTTGTGAGATCCCTGTCCCCACCGCGCAACGGATTTGGGGTACTGGCAGCGGAAGTAGCACTTCTCGCACGGGAACTGGGGCTCGCCCACGGATATCCGAACAAGAGACTAATCCATTGGTTTCTCCAAAAACCGAACCCAGAAGAACTTCCTTTACCCGGAAAGCACAGGCGATTCCACTAAGATAACTCTTTACTCTAACGTAGTCAAGACCATTACTGATCAAACTGATCTGACTGCACCTATGAAGGTACTTGGTCAGATCAAGGAAGAAACTTGCACTTGGATCATTGGGATCAACGCTTTTTTCCCCATCAAGAGGTACAGCCGTTGATTCCTATCCATAGAACAATTACTATCCGGGATTTACTTCATCTATCGTAATAACAGAAATTTAGTCTCGGTTTACGGATCCATCAGTCCAGCCTAACCCCATCCGATCCCATGGGTAGCCAGCCGCCCAACCACTGTAGTGATGGGATCCAATTTGGAATTTGGTTAGGTTTTGTCCCGGGTACCAAGGAAAAAAGTTCCAAGGCCTCCTAGCCGGAATTTCGTGCAAACATAAAACTACTCACACCACTTACACACCCAATATGAAATTGCCTTTCTCTCAGCATCAACTAGCTTTAAAACAATCCTTTAATAAAACCATTATGTCATTGATGACAAACCTCAAAGTCTCTAGTTGAATCCTTATTTCCAGTCATTCATTCATCGGTGTACTTATGGCATTATTGGCAACCAGAACGCTCACCACCTGTTCACTCAGGGGCCTTTTCCATAGTTCCTAGCTCATAGTAACCGGCAATATATTCACATAACAGAATGGAATCTCCATGGAAGATAAGCAAGATCAACCATCAGATCAACCATATAAAAGAGCCATGGACTCATCTGTTGAGGACTAGCAAGGTCAATCAACCAGATCCATGCCCGATTTCAGAAAACAACTCTTATTCCTTGTTCTAATATCTTCCATGACGCACGTGTGGGTATCTTCGACGACCCCGAGCCCGAGCACCGTATGGTCAGCACCCTCTAGGATCCTTCGCAGGTGACCTAGCGCTTCACTCATAGGCCGCTTCCTTGGTCCCTCATCCACCGTACCGGAAGCTCACCATTTAAATCGAACCAAGGCTAGTAAAGACCTCAGTTGACCTTGCTACGCGAGACGTCCTCCATTGACTCAGTAGTTGCAACTTTATCAGTTAGGTCTCCATGACCTTAATCCACAAGACGGTCAAAATGCTTCCCCAACATTCTTGACATAAAACAGCCATTTACAAACAGTCACAAAATACAGTTTCTATATCAAACTCTCGTCTTTCCACATTATCCCTCCTCAATCCACATTACTTAATCCACATTCCATTCAATGTGTATTCATTTTCATCCATTTACTCATATCGACGACACATTATTTTCCATACCTATTCACGTTCATTATTCTACATACACATCCATGCATACATCCCTTTTCACATCCTCATTCATACATCCACATACATAACCATACATCGACATCTCCATGCATACATCCACATTCATAATCACATTCACATCCATACATCTACATCTACATGCATACATCCACATCTCCATGCATACATCAACATCTCCATACAAATATCCACATCCATAATCACATTCACATCCATACATCTACATCTTCAAGTATACATCCGCATATCCATGCATACATCAACATCTCCATGCATATATCCACATCCATAATCACATTCACATCCATACATCTACATCGACATGCGTACATCCACATCTCCATGCATACATCAACATCTCCATACATATATCCACATCCATAATCACATTCACATCCATACATCTACATCTTCAAGTATACATCCACATATCCATGCATACATCAACATCTCCATGCATATATCCACATCCATAATCACATTCACATCCATACATCTACATCTACATACATATATCCACATCTCCAAGCATACATCAACATCTCCATGCATACATCCACATCCACATTCTCATTCACATCCATACATCTACATCTACATGTATACATCCGTTTTCACATTCATACATCCACACTCCCATTTCCACATCCATACATCCACATACATACATCCATTTTCACATTCCCATTCATATAGCCCCATACACCTTCACATCTATTCTTTTACATCACATCCATTCTCGCCCTATCACAACCCATATACATCTTATCTCATCACATATACTTCTTATCTCATCCCATACACATCTTATCACATCTTAACTCATCTTATCACATCCTAACTCATGCCATATGTATCTTATCACATCTTAACACATCTCATACACCTCTTATCACATCTCATACACCTCTTATCACATCCTAACTCATCTCATATGTATCTTATCACATCTTAACTCATCTTATCACATCCTAACTCATCCCATAAGTATCTTATCACATCTCATACACCTCTTATCACATCCTAACTCATCTTATCACATCCTAACTCATTTCATATGCATCTTATCACATCTTATTCATTATAAATGCATCAAAAATGCAGTTATAAATATATTATAAATACATTAATGTACTTAACTTCATTATAAATGCATCAAAAATGATCCTGAGTGGCAAGGGGAGCAGTTCCAGAATAGTACGAATTTTGAGCCTGCACCGCCGCTGCATAGCCTAAATTCGCACTGTTCTGGCATAGCTTCTCCAGTCCTCCAGGAGCAATTCTGATGCATTTGATGACAAACAATGTAATTTTCATTAGGGGAAGGTTGAGGTCTATAGGGACCCTTTAAGATGCCATGTGATTTAAAGGTTATTAAGGAAAAGGGCCAATCATGTGATGCCATGTATACAAAAATGTTGGGTGATTAAAGGTGGTCAAAAGATTCTCTAGAAGATGCCTTTATGTACTTTTCATTCCCAAAAAGTGGGGGGAAAGTTTTTGAAATTTTGGACATCGATAACTTCTACATATGAGCTCAAAATTTGTCGGAGATTAGAGATCCAGAATCTACTCGTCGGCTGAGCTCTTTCCATAGATATGTTACATGATATGGTTTTGCCCACTGAATTTTAAATTCAATTTTGGCGGGAAACTTTGAAATTCAAACTTCTAGCCATTTGAAGAATAAGAAGGTATCTAAAGTCAAAGAAACTTAACATTTTAACAAAAAGTCATTAAAATCATAATATGGCAGCTTAAAATCATAATATGGCAGCTTAAAGGGTCTCTATAGACCTCAACCTTTCCCTAATGACACATGATTAAAGCTGTTTTTATCTTATAAACTATTGTTTCTCACAATTAGTGTACTTAACTTTATTATAAATGCATCAGAAATGGTCCTCAGTGGGGGGAGCAGTGCCAGAACAAGGCGAATTTTGAGCCTGCACTGTCGCGCTGCAGAGCCTAAATTCGCACTGTTCTGGCATAGCTTCCCCACTTCTCCAGAAGCAATTCTGATGCATTGGATGACAAACAATGTAATTTCACACATGATTAAAGCTATTTTTATCTTATAAACTATTGTTTCTCACAATTAGTATACTCAACTTCATTATAAATGCATCAGAAATGATCCTGAGTGGCTGGGGAAGCAGTGCTAAAACAGTGCGAATTTTGTGCCTGCACCACCGCTGTAGAGCCTAAATTCGCACTGTTCTCGAATAGCTTCCCCAGTCCTCCAGGAGCAAATCTAATGCATTAGATGATAACACTATATTTTTAGACATCATTAAAGGTGTTTTTATCTTATAAACTAATATTTCTCACAATTAGTGTGCTTAACTTCATTCCTAAGTTGCTAGGGGAGCACTGCCACAAAAGTGCGAGTTTTGAGCCTGCATCGCCGTTGCAGAGGCTAAATTCGCAGTGTTCTGGCATAGCTTCCCCAGTCCTCTAGGAGCAATTCTGATGCATTGGAAGATAAACACTATTTTTTTACACATGATTAAAGGTATTTTTATCTTATAAACTACTATTTCTCACAATTAGTGTGCTCAAATTCATTATAAATGCATCAGAAATGATCCTGAGTGGCTGGGGGAGCAGTGCCAAAACAGTACGAATTTTGAGCCTGCAACGCCACTGCAGAGCCTAAATTTGCACTGTTCTATCATAGCTTCCCCAACCCTCCAAGAGCAATTCTGATGCATTAGATGACAAATAATGTATTTTTATACATGATTAAAGGTATTTTTATTTTGTAAATTACTATTTTTATAACTAATGTACTCAACTTCATTATAAATGCATCAGAAATGATGCTGAGTGCCTGGGGGAGCAGTGCCAAAATAGTGCGAATTTGGAGCCTGCACAGCTGCTGCATAGCCTAAATTTGCACTGTTTTGGCATAGCTTCCCCAGTGCTCCAGGAGTAATTCTGATGCATTGGATGAAAAACAATGTAATTTTACACATGATTAAAGCTGTTTTTATCTTATAAACTATCGTTTCTAACAATTAGTGTACTCAACTTTATTATAAATGCATCAAAAATGATGCTGAGTGGCTGGGGGAGCAGTGCCAGAACAGTGCGAATTTTGAGCCTACACCGCCACTACAGAGGCTAAATTCGCACTGTTCTGGCATAGCTTCCCCAGTCCTCCAGGAGCAATTTTGATGCATTGGATGACAAACAAGGTAATTGTACACATGATTAAAGCTATTTTTATCTTATAAACTATTGTTTCTCACAATTAGTACACTCAACTTCATTATAAATGCATCAGAAATGATCCTGAGTGGCTAGGGAAGCAATGCTAGAACAGTGTAAATTTTGTGCCTACATCACCGCTGCTGCAGAGCCTAAATTCGCACTGTTCTGGCATAGCTGAGGAGGGGGACTATAACTGTACATAATAAGAGAGGAAGAGCTAGGAAGTTCAATATGAGTAGCAAGCTAGAAATGAAGAGTGAGCTTAAGGAAACAAGTGCTGATGAATATACAGATAGTGAAACTAAGGAAGAAAGTTCTACTTCTGATGATGAAGGTCAGGTATCATTTCTAACGAAGGAAGAAGATGAGCATGTAATGCAAGTTGAAAAGATGTTAAAGGAGGAAGAAGAGAGTAGACTTGAAGATATGGATAGTCTGATGCAGCCTCCATCACCCATTGCAAAGAAAGAGAAGCTACTACAGGGTATGCTGAATCCCACATTACAGTCAGTGGAGAAAGAGGAGTATATGAAGGTAATACATAAATTTCCAGATTTGTTCATTACCTCATATGATCAAGAGATCCGAGGATCCAAATGTGAACCAATGCCTATAGTATTGAAAGAGGGTGTGAAGCGAGTGTTTCAAAAACTGAGAAGTATAAATAGAGAGCTATTGCCTGTGTTAAGGGAAGAGTTGAGTAAGCTATTAAGGGCAGGATTAATTTATCCAGTAGATCACTCAGATTGGGCAAATCCAGTGGTCATTACTCCAAAGCATACAGGTGGGTGGAGAGTCTATATTGATTACAAGCCTCTAAATGCTGCAACAAAAAGCAATCACTATCCTCTGCCATTCATTGATGACATTTTAGACAGGGTGGCTGGATATGAGAAGTATAGTGTATGTGATGGCTTCTCTGGGTATTTTCAAATCTGATGCATTGGATGATAAACACTATATTCTTACACATCATTAAAGGTGTTTTTATCATATAAACTACTAAAGTGTCACAAAAGTGTGAATTTTGAGCCTGCACCGCCACTGCAGAGGCTAAATTCGCACTATTTTGGCATAGCTTCCCCAGTCCTCCAGGAGCAATTCTGATGCATTGGATGACAAACAATGTAATTTTACACATGATTAAAGCTATTTTTATCTTATAAACTATTATTTCTTACAATTAGTATACTCAACTTCATTATAAATGCATCAGAAATGATCCTGAGTGGCTGGGGAAGCAATGCTAGAACATTGCGACTTTTGTGCCTGCACCGCCGCTGTAGAGCCTAAATTCGCATTGTTCTGGCATAGCTTTCCCAGCCCTCCAAGAGCAATTATGATGTATTAGATGACAAATAATATATTTTTATACATGATTAAAGGTACTTTTATTTTATAAATTACTATTTTTATAATTAATGTACTCAAGTGCATCAGAAATGATCCTGAGTGACAGGGGGAGGAGTGCCAGAACAGTGCAAATTTTGAGCCTGCACCGCTGTTGCATAGTCTAAATTCGCACTATTCTAGCATAGCTTCCCCAGTTGTGCAGGAGCAATTCTGATGCATTGGATACAATGTAATTTTACATATGATTAAAGCTGTTTTTATCTTATAAAGTATTGTTTCTCACAATAAGTGTACTCAACTTTATTGAAAATGCATCAAAAATGATCTTGAGTGGTTGGGGAAGGAAGAGCGAATTTTGAGCATGCACCGCCGCCAGAGAGCCTAAATTCGCACTGTTCTTTGGAATAGCTTCCCTAGTCCTCCAGGAGCAATTCTGATGCATTGTTTGACAAACAATGTAATTTTACACATGATTAAAGCTATTTTTATCTTATAAACTATTGTTTCTCACAATAAGTATACTCAACTTCATTAAATGCATCAGAAATGATCTTGAGTTGCTGGGGGAGCAGTGCCAGAACAGTGCGAATTTTGAGCCTGCACCGCCGCTGTAGAGGCTAAATTCGCACTGTTCTTGCATAGCTCCCCCAGTCCTCCAGGAGCAATTCTGATGCATTGGATGATAAACACTATATTTTTACACATGATTAAAGGTGTTTTTATCTTATAAACTACTATTTCTCACAATTAGTGTGCTCAACTTCATTATAAATGCATCAAAAATGATCCAGAGTGACTGGGAAGCAGTGCCAGAATAGTGCAAATTTTGAGCCTGTACCGCCACTGCAGAGCCTAAATTCGCACTATTCTGGCTAGCTTCCCCAGCCCTCCAAGAGCAATTCTGATGCATTAGATGACAAATAATGTATTTTTATACATGATTAAAGGTATTTTATTTTGTAAATTATAGTTTTTATAAATAATGTACTCAACTTTACTATAAATGCATAAAAAATGATGCTAAGTGGCTAGGGGAGCAGTGCCAGAACAATGCGAATTTTGATCCTGCACCGCCGTTGCATAGCTTAAATTTGCACTGTTCTGGTATAGCTTCCCCGGTCCTTTAGGAGCAATTCTGATGCATTAGATGACAAACAATGTAATTTTACACATGATTAAAGCTGTTTTTATCTTATAACCTATTGTTTCTCACAAATAGTGTACTCAACTTTATTATAAATGCATCAGAAATTATCTAGAGAGTGGTTGGGGGAGCAGTGCCGCCAGAACAATGTGAATTTTGAGCCTGCACCGCCACTGCAGAGGCTAAATTCGCACTGTTCTAGCATAGCTTCCCTAGTGGGACATCCATAACTTCTACATATGAGCTCAAAATTTGTCGGAGATAAGAGATCCAGAATCTTCTCGCTGAGCTCTTTCCATAGATATGTGACATGATATGGTTTTGCCCACTCAATTTTAAATTCAAGTTTGGCGAGAAACTTCGAAATTCAAATTTCTAGAGAATAAGAAGGTATCTAAAGTCAAAGAAACTTACCATTTTAACAAAAAGCCATTAAAATCATAATATGGCAGCTTAAAGGGTCCCTCTATAGACCTCAACCTTCCCCTAATGACACATGATTAAAGCTGTTTTTATCTTATAAACTATTGTTTCTCATAATTAGTGTACTCAACTTTATTATAAATGCATCAGAAATGATCCTCAGTGGTGGTTGGGGGAGCAGTGCCAAAACAAGGTAAATTTTGAGCCTGCACCGTCGCTGTAGAGCCTAAATTCGCACTATTCTAGCATAGCTTCCCCACTCCTCCAGGAGCAATTCTGATGCATTGGATGACAAACAATGTAATTTTACACATGATTAAAGCTATTTTTATCTTATAAACTATTATTTATCACAATTAGTATACTCAACTTCATTATAAATGCATCAAAAATGATCGTGAGTGGCTGGGGAAGAAGTGCTAGAACACTGTAAATTTTGTGCCTGCACCACCACTGTAGAGCCTAAATTCGCACTGTTCTCGCATAGCTTCCCCAGTCCTCCAGGAGCAAATCTGATGCATTGATGATAACACTATATTCTTAGACATCATTAAAGGTGTTTTTATCTTATAAACTAATATTTCTCACAATTAGTGTGCTCAACTTCATTCCTGAGTTGCTGGGGGAGCACTAAAGTGCGAGTTTTGAGCCTACATCGCCGCTGCAGAGGCTAAATTCGCAGTGTTCTGGCATAGCTTCCCCAGTCCTCCAGGAGCAATTATGATGCATTAGATGATAAACACTATATTTTTACACATGATTAAAGGTGTTTTTATCTTATAAACTACTATTTCTCACAATTAGTGTGCTCAACTTCATTATAAATGCATCAAAAATGATCCTGAGTGGCTGGGGGAGCAGTGCCAGAACAGTGCAAATTTTGAGCCTGCAATGCCACTGCAGAGCCTAAATTCGCACTGTTCTATTATAGCTTCCCCAGCCCTCCAAGAGCAATTCTGATGTATTAGTAGATGACAAATAATGTATTTTTATACATGATTAAAGGTATTTTTATTTTGTAAATTACTATTTTTATAATTAATGTACTCAACTTCATTATAAATGCATTAGAAATGATGGTGAGTGGCTGGGGGAGCAGTGCCAAAACAGTGCGAATTTGGAGCCTGCATGGCCACTGCATAGCCTAAATTTGCACTGTTTTGGCATAGCTTCCCCAGTGCTCCAGGAGCAATTCTGATGCATTGGATGACAAATAATGTAATTTTACACATGATTAAAGCTATTTTTATCTTATAAACTATCGTTTCTAACAATTAGTGTACTTAACTTTATTATAAATGCAACAGAAATGATGCTGAGTGGTTGGGGGAGTAGTGCCAGAACAATGCGAATTTTGAGCCCGCACCGCCACTGTAGAGCCTAAATTCACACTGTTTTGGCATAACTTCCCCAGTCCTCCAGGAGCAATTTTGATGCATTGGATGACAAACAATGTAATTGTACACATGATTAAAGCTATTTTTATCTTATAAACTATTGTTTCTCACAATTAGTATACTCAACTTCATTATAAATGCATCAAAAATGATCCTGAGTGGCTGGGGAAGCAATGCTAGAACAGTGCGAATTTTGTGCCTGCACCGCCGCTGTAGAGCCTAAATTCGCACTATTCTGGCATAGCTCAGGAGGGGGACTATAATTGTACATAATAAAAGAGGAAGAGACAGGAAGTTCAATATGAGTAGCAAGCTGGAAATGAAGAGTGAGCCTGAAGAAACAAGTGCTAATGAATATACAGATAGTGAAACTGAGGAAGAAAGTTCTACTTCTGATGATGAAGGTCAGGTATCATTTCTAGTGAAGGAAGAAGATGAGCATGCAATGCAAGTTGATAGAGGAAGAAGAGAGTAGACTTGAAGATATGGATAGTCTGATGCAACCTCCATCACCCAGTGCAGAGAAAGAGAAGCTGTTACAGGGTATGCTGAATCCCAGATTACAGCCAGTGGAAAAAGAGGAGTATATGGAGGTAATACATAAATTTCCAGATTTGTTCATTACCTCATATGAAGAGATCCGAGGATTCAAATGTGAACCAATGCCTATAGTATTGAAAGAGGGTGTGAAGCCAGTGTTTGAGAAGCTGAGAAGTATAAATAGAGAGCTATTGCCTGTGTTGAGGGAAGAGTTGAGTAAGCTATCAAGGGCAGGATTAATTTATCCACCAGTAGATCACTCAGATTGGGCAAATCCAGTGGTCATTACTCCAAAGCATACAGGTGGGTGGAGAGTCTATATTGATTACAAGCCTCTAAATGCTGCAACAAAAAGCAATCACTATCCTCTGCCATTCATTGATGACATTTTAGACAGGGTGGCTGGATATGAGAAGTATAGTGTATGTGATGGCTTCTCTGGGTATTTTCAAATCTGATGCATTGGATGATAAACACTATATTTTTACACATCATTAAAGGTGTTTTTATCATATAAACACCGTCGTTGTAGAGCCTAAATTTGCATTGTTCTGGCATAGCTTCCCCAGCCCTCCAAGAGAAATTCTGATGCATTAGATGACAAATAATGTATTTTTATACATGATTAAAGGCATTTTTATTTTGTAAATTACTGTTTTTATAAATAATGTACTCAACTTCATTATAAATGCATCAAAAATGATGCTGAGTGGCTGGGGGAGCAGTGCCAGAAAAATGCGAATTTTGAGCCTGCACCGCCATTGCATAGCTTAAATTTGCACTATTCTGGCATAGCTTCCCCAGTCCTCCAGGCGCAATTCTGATGCATTGGATGACAAACAATGTAATTTTACACATGATTAAAGCTATTTTTATCTTATAAACTATTGTTTCTCACAAATAGTGTACTCAACTTTATTGTAAATGCATCAGAAATTATCCTGAGAGTGGTTGGGGGAGCAGTGCCAGAATAGTGTGAATTTTGAGCCTGCACCGCCACTGCAAAATTCGCATTGTTCTAGCATAGCTTCCCCAGTGGGACATCCAGAACTTCTACATATGAGCTCGGAGATAAGAGATACAGAATCTACTCGTCGTCGCTGAGCTCTTTTCATAGATATGTCACATGATATGGTTTTGCCCACTCAATTTTAAACTCAAGTTTGGCGAGAAACTTCGAAATTCAAATTTCTAGCCATTTGAAGAATAAGAAGGTATCTAAAGTCAAAGAAACTTAACATTTTAACAAAAAGTCATTAAAATCATAATATGGCAGCTTAAAGGGCTCCTATAGACCTCAACCTTCCCCTAATGACACATGATTAAAGCTGTTTTTATCTTATAAACTATTGTTTCTCACAATTAGTGTACTCAACTTTATTATAAATGCATCATAAATGATCCTCAGTGGTTGGGGGAGCAGTGCCAGAACAAGGCAAATTTTGAGCCTGCACCGTCGCTGTAGAGCCTAAATTCGCACTATTCTGGCATAGCTTCCCCACTCCTCCAGGAGCAATTCTGATGCATTGGATGACAAACAATGTAATTTTACACATGATTAAAGCTATTTGTATCTTATAAACTATTGTTTATCACAATTAGTATACTCAACTTCATTATAAATGCATCAGAAATGATCCTGAGTGGCTGGGGAAGCAGTGGTAGAACACTGTAAATTTTGTGCCTGTACCACCGCTGTAGAGCCTAAATTCGCACTGTTCTCGCATAGCTTCCCCATTCCTCCAGGAGAAAATCTGATGCATTGGATGATAACACTATATTTTTAGACATCATTAAAGGTGTTTTTATCTTATAAACTAATATTTCTCACAATTACTGTGCTCAACTTCATTCCTGAGTTGCTGGGGGAGCAGTGCCACTAAAGTGCGATTTTGAGACTGCATCGCCGCTGCAGAGGCTGAATTCACAGTGTTCTGGCATAGCTTCCCAAGTCCTCCAGGAGCAATTATGATGCATTGGATGATAAACACTATATTGTTACACATGATTAAAGGTGTTTTTATCTTATAAACTACTATTTCTCACAATTAGTGTGCTCAACTTTATTATAAATGCATCAGAAATTATCCTGAGTGGCTGGGGGAGGAGTGCCAGAACAGTGCAAATTTTGAGCCTGCAATGCCACTCCAAAGCCTAAATTCGCACTGTTCTATTATAGCTTCCCCAGCCCTCCAAGAGCAATTCTGATGCATTAGATGACAAATAATGTATTTTTATACATGATTAAAGGTATTTTTATTTTGTAAATTACTATTTTTATAATTAATGTACTCAAATTCATTATAAATGCATTAGAAATGATGCTGAGTGGCTGGGGGAGCAGTGCCAAAACAGTGCGAATTTGGAGCCTGCACGGCCGCTGCATAGCCTAAATTTGCATTGTTTTGGCATAGCTTCCCCAGTGCTCCAGGAGCAATTCTGATGCATTGGATGACAAACAATGTAATTTTACACATGATTAAAGCTATTTTTATCTTATAAACTATCGTTTCTAACAATTAGTGTACTCAACTTTATTATAAATGCAACAGAAATGATGCTGAGTGGCTGGGGGAACAGTGCCAGAACAATGCGAATTTTGAGCCTGCACCACCACTGTATAGCCTAAATTCGCACTGTTTTGGCATAGCTTCCCCAGTCCTCTAGGAGCAATTTTGATGCATTGGATGACAAACAAGGTAATTGTACACATGATTAAAGCTAGTTTTATCTTATAAACTATTGTTTCTCACAATTAGTATACTCAACTTCATTATAAATGCATTAGAAATGATCCTGAGTGGCTGGGGAAGCAATGCTAGAACAGTGCGAATTTTGTGCCTACACCGCCGCTGTAGAGCCTAAATTTGCACTGTTCTGGCATAGCTGAGGAGGGGGACTATAACTGTACATAGTAAGAGAGGAAGAGATAGGAAGTTCAATATGAGTAGCAAGCTGGAAATGAAGAATGAGCCTGAAGAACAAGTGCTGATGAATATACAGATAGTGAAACTGAGGAAGAAAGTTCTACTTCTAATGATGGTCAGGTATCATTTCTAGTGAAGGAAGAAGATGAGCATGTAATGCAAGTTGAAGAGATGTTAGAGGAAGAAGAGATTAGACTTCAAGATATGGATAGTCTGATGCAACCTCCATCACCCAGTGCAGAGAAAGAGAAGCTGTTACAGGGTATGCTGAATCCCAGATTACAGCCAGTGGAAAAAGAGGAGTATATGAAGGTAATACATAAATTTCCAGATTTGTTCATTACCTCATATGAAGAGATCCGAGGATTCAAATGTGAACCAATGCCTATAGTATTGAAAGAGGGTGTGAAGCCAGTGTTTCAGAAGCTGAGATGTATAAATAGAGAGCTATTGCCTGTGTTGAGGGAAGAGTTGAGTAAGCTATTAAGGGCAGGATTAATTTATCCACCAGTAGATCACTCAGATTGGGCAAATCCAGTGGTCATTACTCCAAAGCATACAGGTGGGTGGAGAGTCTGTATTGATTACAAGCCTCTAAATGCTGTAACAAAAAGCAATCACTATCCTCTGCCATTCATTGATGACATTTTAGACAGGATGGCTGGATATGAGAAGTATAGTGTATGTGATGGCTTCTCTGGGTATTGTCAAATCTAATGCATTGGATGATAAACACTATATTTTTACACATCATTAAAGGTGTTTTTATCATATAAACTACTAAAGTGCCACCAAAGTGCGAATTTTGAGCCTGCACTGCCACTGTAGAGGCTAAATTTGTACTATTCTGGCATAGCTTTCCCAGTCCTCCAGGAGCAATTCTGATGTATTGAATGACAAACAATGTAATTTTACACATGATTAAAGCTATTTTTATCTTATAAACTATTGTTTCTTACAATTAGTATACTCAACTTTATTATAAATGCATCAGAAATGATCTTGAGTGGCTAGGAGAGCAGTTCTGCCAGGACAGTGCAAATTTTGAGCCTGCACCGCCACTGTAGAGGCTAAATTCGCACTGTTCTGGCATAGCTTCCCCAGTCCTCCAGGAGCAATTTTGATGCATTGGATGATAAACACTATATTTTTACACATGATTAAAGGTGTTTTTATCTTATAAACTACTATTTCTCACAATTAGTGTGCTCAACTTCATTATAATTGCATTAGAAATGATCCTGAGTGGCTAGGGGAGTAGTGCAAGAACAGTGCGAATTTTGAGCCTGCACTGTTGCAAAGCCTAAATTCGCAATGTTCTGGCATACCTTCCCATGTCCTCCAATAGCAATTCTTATGTATTAGATGTGTAATAATGTATTTTTATACATGAATAAAGGTATTTTTTTTTTGTAAATTAATGTACTCAACTTCATTATAAATGCATCAAAAATGATCCTGGGGGAGCAGTGCCTTAAAAGTGCGAATTTTGAGCTTGCACGGCCGCTGCAGAGGCTAAGTTTGCACAGTTCTTGCATAGCTTCCCCAGTCCTCCAGGAGCAATTCTGATGCATTGGATGATAAACACTATATTTTGACACGAGTAAAGGTGTTTTTATCTTATAAACTACTATTTCTCACAATTAGTGTGCTCAACTTCATTATAAATGCATCAGAAATGATCCTGAGTTGCCGGGGGAGTAGTGCTAGAACAATGCAAATTTTGAGCCTACACCGCCGCTGCAGAGGCTAAATTCGCACTGTTCTGGCATAGCTTCCCTAGTCCTCCAGGAGCAATTCTGATGCACCGGATGATAAACACTATATTTTTACACATGATTAAAGGTGTTTTTATCTTATAAACTACTATTTCTCACAATTAGTGTGCTTAACTTCATTAAATGCATAAGAAATTATCCTGAGTGGCTGGGGGAGCAATCCTAGAAATTATAATGCATAAGAAATTATCTTATAAACTACTATTTATCACAATTAGTGTGCTCAACTTCATTAAATGCATAAGAAATTATCCCGAGTGGCTGGGGGAGCAGTCCTAGAACAGTGCGAATTTTGAGCCTGCACCGCCACTGCAGAGCCTAAATTCGCACTGTTTTGGCATAGCTTTCCCAGCCCTCCAAGAGCAATTCTGATGCATTAGATGACAACTAATGTATTTTTATACATGATTAAAGGTATTTTATCTTATAAACTCTTGTTTCTCACAATTAGTGTACTCAATTTTATTATAAATGCATCACAAATGATCCTGAGTGGTTGGGGGAGCAATGCCAGAACAAGGCAAATTTTGAGCCTGCACCGCCGTTGCAGAGCCTAAATTCGCACTGTTCTGGCATAGCTTCCCCAGTCCTCCAAGAGCAATTTTGATGCATTGGATGACAAACAATGTAATTTTACACATGATTAAAGCTATTTTTATCTTATAAACTATTGTTTCTCACAATTAGTATAGTCAACTTCATTATAAATGCATCACAAAATGATCCTGAGTGGCTGGGGAAGCAGTGCTAGAACAGTGTGAATTTTGTGCCTACACCACCGTTGTAGAGCCTAAATTTGCACTGTTCTCGCATAGCTTCCCCAGTCCTCCAGGAGCAAATCTGATGCATTATGTGTGCTATATTATATGTACATTATGTGTGCTATATTATATACACATTATGTGTGCATATACTAGGAGGCTAACCCACATTAGGCTTGTGAGCATGGGAGCATGGGAACAAGCTCTAGTGGAGCATGGGTTAGGACTAACCTTAAGGTTTAAGGTTAGGGTCAGGCATCCAAGGGTCACACATGAGGAATGGAAAGTCAAGAGTCACTTGAGGGCCCTCCTATATAATAGGGGCATGGGGCACACTCTCAAGGGAGCTTGGGGGGCTTGGAGGTTTGGGCTCCATGAGGCCAAGGCTATGTTATGCTCTCTTTGTAGAGGTTCATATCTACTCACCTACCATTTCACACTATAGCTATATGCTATTGGATTGTGTTATACCTCTTGATGGTATGGGACATCAAGGTAGAGGTATGATGTATTTCATTCATTATTCATGTGTGCATCCCTTGGGCTCGGGGGTGGTTGGGTGGTTGAGTTTATGCCTGATTTATGCATGTTTTATGCATAACAATTATCTAGAGAGATCTTAGGGTTTTAACAGGTACCGAGCCCAAGGGATGCACACATGAATCATAAATGAAATACATCATACCTCTACCTTGATGTCCCATACCATCAAGAGGTATAACACAAACCAATAGCATATAGCTATAGTGTGAAATGGTAGGTGAGTAGATATGGACCTCTACACAAGAGACCATAGCATAAGCCTCCAAGCCTTCTAGCTTCCAAGCCCCCCAAGCTCCCTTGAGTGTGCCCCATGCCCCTATTATATAGGAGGGCCCTCAAGTGACTCTTGACTTTCCATTTCTCATGTGTGACCCTTGGATGCTTGACCCTAACCTTAAACCTTAAGGTTAGTCCTAACCCATGCTCCACTAGAGCTTGTTCCCATGCTCCCATGCTCACAAGCCTAATGTGGGTTAGCCTCCTAGTATATGCACACATAATGTGTATATAACATAGCACACATAATGTACATATAACATACTTCCCCTCTCTCAAAACATTGCACTCTTGCAATGAAAAGAAGGAGAACTGCGCTGAACAATCTCAACCGACTCCCAAGTCGACTTTCCACCTAATTTTAACCTCAGGGATTAGTCAACTAGAAAGTTTCCTTTCCCTGAATTCAAGTACCTTATCAGGTTCATGTGGAACATAGGATAATTCATCGACTTCAACGAGTTCTTGAGGAGTAACTGTGTTATCCTCACCTCCCAGTTTCCCTTTCAATCTATGGATATGAAAGACTGGATGAACTCTAACAATTGGAGATAGTTTTAGTTCATACGCAACCGTGCCAATCCGATGTATAACTCGAAATGGACCACAATATCTAGGAGATAAATTCGAGCATTTTTCCATTGACAAAGTCAGAGAATCTTTAAGAACATTAAAATAAACCAACGCTCCTGGTTCAAAAGACCGAGATAAGCGTCTCCTATCAGCATAAAACCGTGCCCTATCATGAGCACTCCTTATAGAATCCCGAGCTTCGGTCAGAATTTCCTACATATCTCGCAAGAAATCCCTTGATGCATCAAGCTCGATGTCCTTAAGACTGACATCAATAGGTGCCCTGAGTTGATACCCATACATAAGTATGCACGGACTAAAATAATAGCCGTAAATTTAGAACTGTTATAGGCAAATTCCATCATTGGAAGATATTTCCCAATATGATGATTTTCTAGAGACATGCACGAAGCATATCCTCTACAATCTGATTCATACACTCTGTTTGCCCATCAGACTGCGGATGATCAGAGTAATTCACATTCAAAGTAACTTTCTCATTGTAAACCATTCGGAATAAAGTAGGAAAACATGGCATTATAACAACAGAAACCAGGGATTCATCGGCGCCCCGACATACCCACATCTGCATATGGAATAATCGACGTCTTGATTTACCCATATCAACATAGAGAATCATCAACGTCTCAATGAGTCACATATGTCCATCCGTAAGCCTATCAGGTTGATTGTATAAATCACCTAAAGTACGGAACTAGAGAAAGAAATGCCAACAAAGGAAGAATCCAAATTTCCTTATCCGAACACAACAAGATAAACTTGTTTGAACTCTAAAGAAAGAGATTTCAACAAGTGAAAATGCCGACGAGATTACCCTCATCAAAACATGTAGGCTATAGATAAAAGAAATTTATCTAGAGAATACCCACACTATAACTTCTAGTGAATTTAGAAAATAAGATTGTCTATGAATGTTGAGGTCAACATGCTAAGTGATGTAAGCAAAGCAACAATCTTGAGCCCAAATTATCCCATAAGATAATATATGTGAGGGATCCCTAGCGTCCCATACCACCATGATACCACCCATACATACCTTAACAATTTGAAACTCCCTAGTATGCCGTCTAAGAAAATATGAATAAAATCCTGTATAAAAGGAATAAGATGGCCGTATCCAGACTTTCACATACTAAACCTGTCTCTATATACTTGAGACTACATCAAGGAATAAATCCTTATAAGTACATCATTAGAAAAGAAATTGAATTATTGGCGCCTTTCTAATGATAACTACCCAAAACACCATAAAGTTAGGGTAGAAAAATAACTCACCTAGATATATAAGTAACTAGGTATCCGAGTTGGAATATATACAAGAGTATAAGAAATATACTCCAAAATTATGTGCAAAAAACGAAGGCAAATGCTACCTTCAAAGCACATGTAAATATTCAAAAGATCAAAAGATCCTTATAACACCATGGATAAAAGCATAGAAGCTCCTTAAATCCATAAAAACCATAGTTGATCATAAAAATCAATGCATACCTTCTAATGGACATAAACATGCCAAAAGAAGCATTAAAAGTGGTGGCCAACTCATCAATCCGGAGTATATGAGCGTTGTGTTGTTCAAATAAAACTCCAAAGTAAGAAAGTGAAACACATGTGTGTAGCACTCAATAATAAACCCCCAGACACAAGTGATCTAGATAGAGCCTGATGAGTCCATATAAAACTTGGAAAACATCCAAAATAAACCGATCAACTAACCCATGATAGAGTTTGTTTTAGGCTTAAGAAATTAAGCACAATCCACACTTTAATAAGTGCCAAAATAAATTATCATGGAAAAATGTCAAAGGTGAAATACACTTTGAATGAAAATTATAGCCATCAAAAGAAATTAAGGAACATGTCCAAAAAGAATGGCTAAACAATGGTAAAAAATCATGAATACATCGTTTAGAATTAATCCAAACATAAATTTCCATTAATACGAGGTATAATCGTATTAATAAAATATGCGAATAACCCGCATCTATCTAATGTTAGTACGAGGAAACGTACTTCAACATTAAATAACCCTTGAAAATATTAAATTCTCGAGAAAAAGAATTATCATGATTTTTTTCTAATTTTTCCAAATTTATAGGGCCTCAAAATATAATAATTTTAAATTCCACCAAACCTATCTTATGGCATTTCAAACCTATATTTTTCCAGAAAATTTTTAGCAATTGAATTTGCTAAAATACCATTGATATTTAAAAAATACCAATTTTTAGGATTTCTAAAAATAATTTCTAGAAATTTCCTAATTTTTCCTGAGAATCCCATCGTTCACGAAATTTCCAATTTCGCCTGACAATTCTCAAATCCAATGAAAATTTTCAATTTTAATGGATTTTTCTAATTTTCTGGGTCAAAAAATATAATTTTAAAGGAATTTGAATGGTCACGGGTGCCCGAATGGACACACCACATGCCAAACACCAACCCCACATTTTTCCAAAATTTAAAATAACCTTTGTCTAATTTTCCACTAATTTTCAGGAATTTTTTGAAATTTTTAAATTACCCCGAACGCATTTAGAATACGAACGGTCAAAAAATTTCGGAATTCCAACGGTTTTCCCGGAATACGGAAAGCCAAAAGTTTTGGGAAAATGAAAAGACAAAAAAAAATCGGAATGTGAAAGGTCAAAGGTTTCCGGAATACGGAAGGTCAAAAGTTTTTCCGGAATTCGGAAAGCCAAAAGGTTTCAGGAAAACGGAAAGCCAAAGGTTTTCCGGAAGTTGAAAAGCCAAAAATTTTCAATAAGAAATTTCCAAAAAAATTTCATGGATTTTTTTTCTCAAATCCCAAATTTTTCAGTAATTTTCAGGCTTTTTCCAAGCTTTTTTCTGAAATATATTCAAAAGCTTTTTTTTAAATAAAAAACTCATTTTTTTTAAAAAATGAAAAAAAAATGAAAAAAATAACCTTTATTGGCTTATAGCCAACTTGATTTTTTAAGGGGGAGGGGGCGTTTTTTCGCCGGCGGCTGCTGCGCAGCCCCCCCCCCCTCCCGTCGCCTGCGCATGGATAGGCTGAGAGAAATGAGATCTCTCTTCTCCCCTCTCTCCTCCCTTTCCTCTCCATTTCCATCTCTCCTCAATCTCTTCTCTCTCTCTCTGTTAATCAGAGAGAGATTAGCTTAATCTTTGATTAAGATTTTTAATTAAACTCATAATCATAAACATTAATTATGATTAATGTTTAATTTAAAAAATTCCTTTTTAAGAGAAATTTCACGAAAAAATGAAGGAAATATCAGATTTGAGAGGCGGAGAGGACCCCACGCACACGGGAGAGCAATTTATGCATCAACACACTGTCCCCTACTGAATTTCAGTAGCAAATTGACAGAAATTTGATCGCATTCCCGCGGAAAAACCCGCAAAAAATGTATAAAAATACATTTTAAATCAAAAAAATGCTCAAAAAACTCCTAAAAATTAGGAAAAATTTTCTAAAAATTCTAGAAATTCAGGGAATCCATTCTACAAAAAAAATATCCACCATAAACTTTATGGCATTTTTGTAAAAAAATCCATTAATGCTCGATTTTAACCATAAAAAATAGGAAAAAATAGCATTAACTCACGGTATTCCCCCGCAACGTCGATTTGTCCATTGAATTGTTGTTACATACGTTCCAATCACCGAATCGATGATCCACGTGCAATTCATCAACACAAATCAACAAAAAATAACATTTTATTAGTAAATATTAAAATTTACTAAAAAAAATCAACAATTAAAAAGAGATTGCTCTGATACCACTGTTAAAACCCTAAGATCTCTCTAGATAATTGTTATGCATAAACATGCATAAATCAGGCATAAACTCAACCACCCAACCACCCCCGAGCCCAAGGGATGCACACATGAATAATGAATGAAATACATCATACCTCTACCTTGATGTCCCATACCATCAAGAGGTATAACACAATCCAATAGCATGTAGCTATAATGTGAAATGGTAGGTGAGTAGATATGGACCTCTACACAAGAGACCATAGCATAAGCCTTCAAGCTCCCAGCTCCCTTGAGTGTGCCCCATGCCCTATTATATAGGAGGGTCCTCAAGTGACTCTTGACTTTCCATTCCTCATGTGTGACCCTTGGATGCCTGACCCTAACCTTAAACCTTAAGGTTAGTCCTAACCCATGCTCCACTAGAGCTTGTTCCCATGCTCCCATGCTCACAAGCCTAATGTGGGTTAGCCTCCTAGTATATGCACACATAATGTGTATATAACATAGCACACATAATGTACATATAACACTGGGGGAGCAGTGCCAGAACAGTGCAAATTTTGAGCCTGCAATGCCACTACAGAGCCTAAATTCGCACTGTTCTATTATAGCTTCCCCAGCCCTCCAAGAGCAATTCTGATGCATTAGATGACAAATAATGTATTTTTATACATGATTAAAGGTATTTTTATTTTGTAAATTACTATTTTTATAATTAATGTACTCAACTTCATTATAAATGCATTAGAAATGATGCTGAGTGGCTAGGGGAGCAGTGCCAAAACAGTGCGAATTTGGAGCGTGCACGGCCACTGCATAGCCTAAATTTGCACTGTTTTGGCATAGCTTCCCCAGTGCTCCAGGAGCAATTTTGATGCATTGGATGACAAACAATGTAATTTTGAACATGATTAAAGCTATTTTTATCTTATAAACTATTGTTTCTAACAATTAGTGTACTCAACTTTATTATAAATGCAACAGAAATGATGCTGAGTGGCTGGGGGAGCAGTGCCAGAACAATGCGAATTTTGAGCCTGCACCGCTACTGTAGAGCCTAAATTCGCACTATTTTGGCATAGCTTCCCTAGTCCTCCAGGAGCAATTTTCATGCATTGGATGACAAACAATGTAATTGTACACATGATTAAAGCTATTTTTATCTTATAAACTATTGTTTCTCACAATTAGTATACTCAACTTCATTATAAATGCATCAGAAATGATCCTGAGTGGCTGGGGAAGCAATGCTAGAACAGTGCAAATTTTGTGCCTGCATCGCCGCTCTAGAGCCTAAATTTGCACTGTTCTGGCATAGCTCAGGAGGGGGACTATAACTGTACATAATAAGAGAGAAAGAGACAGGAAGTTCAATATGAGTAGTAAGCTGGAAATGAACAGTGAGCCTGAAGAAACACGTGTTGATGAATATACAGATAGTGAAACTGAGGAAGAAAGTTCTACTTCTGATGATGAAGGTCAGGTATCATTTCTAGTGAAGGAAGACGATGAGCATGTAATGCAAGTTGAAGAGATGTTAAAGGAGGAAGAAGAGAGTAGACTTGAAGATATGGATAGTCTGATGCAGCCTCCATCACCCAGTGCTGCAGAGAAAGAGAAGCTGTTACAGGGTATGCTAAATCCCAGATTACAGCCAGTGGAAAAAGAGGAGTATATGAAGGTAATACATAAATTTCCAGATTTGTTCATTACCTCATATGAAGAGATCCGAGGATTCAAATGTGAATCAATGCCTATAGTATTGAAAGAGGGTGTGAAGCCAGTGTTTCAGAAGCTGAGATGTATAAATAGAGAGCTATTGCCTGTGTTGAGGGAAGAGTTGAGTAAGCTATTAAGGGCAGGATTAATTTATCCACCGGTAGATCACTCAGATTGGGCAAATCGAGTGGTCATTACTCCAAAGCATACAGGTGGGTGGAGAGTCTGTATTGATTACAAGCCTCTAAATGCTGCAACAAAAAGCAATCACTATCCTCTGCCATTCATTAATGACATTTTAGACAGGGTGGCTGGATATCAGAAGTATAGTGTATGTGATGGCTTCTCTGGGTATTTTCAAATCTGATGCATTGGATGATAAAGACTATATTTTTACACATCATTAAAGGTGTTTTTATTATATAAACTACTAAAGTGCTACCAAAGTGCGAATTTTGAGCCTACACTGCCATTGTAGAGGCTAAATTCGCACTATTCTGGAATAGCTTCCCCAGTCCTCTAGGAGCAATCCTGATGCATTGAAGGACAAACAATATAATTTTACACATGATTAAAGCTATTTTTATCTTATAAACTATTGTTTCTTACAATTAGTATACTCAACTTTATTATAAATGCATCGGAAATAAACTTGAGTGGCTAGGAGAGCAGTGCCAGAACAGTGTGAATTTTGAGCGCCTGCACCGCCACTGCAGAGGCTAAATTCGCGCTGTTCTGGCATAGCTTCCCTAGTCCTCCAGGAGCAATTTTGATGCGTTGGATGATAAACACTATATTTTTACACATGATTAAAGGTGTTTTTATCTTATAAACTACTATTTCTCACAATTAGTGTGCTCAACTTCATTATAATTGCATTAGAAATGATCCTGAGTGGCTAGGGGAGTAGTGCAAGAACAGTGCGAATTTTGAGTCTGCACTATTTGCAGAGCCTTTTGGCATAGCTTCCCAAGTCCTCCAAGAGCAATTCTTATGTATTAGATGTTAAATAATGTATTTTTATACATGATTAAAGGTATTTTTATTTTGTAAATTACTGAGTTTATAATTAATGTACTCAACTTCATTATAAATGCATCAAAAATGATCCTGAGTTGCTGGGGGAGCAGTGCCACAAAAGTGCGAATTTTGAGCCTACACCGCCGCTGCAAGGGCTAAGTTCGCACAGTTCTGGCATAGCTTCCCTAGTCCTCCAGGAGCAATTCTGATACATTGGATGATAAACACTATATTTTTACACATGAGTAAAGGTGTTTTTATGTTATAAACTACTATTTCTCACAATTAGTGTGGTCAACTTCATTATGCATCAGAAATGATCTTGAGTTACCGGGGAAATAGTGCTAGAACAATGCGAATTTTGAGCCTACACCCTCGCTCCAGCAGAGGCTAAATTCGCACTGTTGTGGCATAGCTTCCCCAGTCCTCCAAGAGTAATTCTAATGCACTGGATGATAACACTATATTTTTACACATGATTAAAGGTGTTTTTATCTTATAAACTACTATTTCTCACAATTAGTGTGCTCAACTTCATTAAATGCATAAGAAATTATCCTGAGTGGCTCGGGGAGCAGTCCTAGAACAGTGTGAATTTTGAGCCTGCACTGCCACTGTAGAGCCTAAATTCGCACTGTTTTGGTATAGCTTTCCCAGCCCTCCAAGAGCAATTCTGATGCATTAGATGACAAATAATGTATTTTTATACATGATTAAAGGTATTTTATCTTATAAACTATTGTTTCTCACAATTAGTGTACTCAACTTTATTATAAATGCATCACAAATGATCCTAAGTGGTTGGGGGAGCAATGCCAGAACAAGGCAACTTTTGAGATTCGCACTGTTCTGGCATAGCTTCCCTAGTCCTCCAAGAGCAATTTTGATGCATTGGATGACAAACAATGTAATTTTACACATGATTAAAGCTATTTTTATCTTAAAAACTATTGTTTCTCACAATTAGTATACTCAACTTCATTTTAAATTCATTAAGTGATCCTGAGTGGCTGGGGAAGCAGTGCTAGAATAGTGTGAATTTTGTGCCTGCACCACCGCTGTAGAGCCTAAATTCGCATTGTTCTCGCATAGCTTCCCCAGTCCTCCAGGAGAAAATCTGATGCATTGGATGATAACACTATTTTTACACATCAATAAAGGTGTTTTTATCTTATAAACTAATATTTCTTACAATTAGTGTGCTCAACTTCATTCCTGAGTTGCTGGTGGGGGAGTAGTGTCACAAAAGTGCGAATTTTGAGCCTGTACCGCCGCCGCTGCTGCAGAGGCTAAATTTGCAGTGTTCTAGCATAGCTTCCCCAGTCCTCTATAGGAGCAAATCTGATGCATTGGATGATAAACACTATATTTTTACACATGATTAAAGGTGTTTTTATCTTTTAAACTACTATTTCTCACAATTAGTGCGCTCAAGTTCATTATAAATGCATCATAAATGCATTTACAATTACTGTGCTCAACTTCATTATAAATGCATCAGAGATGATTAAAGGTGTTTTTATCTTATAAACTACTGTTTCTCACAATTAGGATGCTCAACTTCATTATAAATGCATCAGAAATGATCTTGAGTGGCTGGGGGAGCAGTGTAAGAACAGTGCAAATTTTGAGCCTCCAACGCCAAAACAGTACGAATTTGGAGCGTGCACGGCCACTGCATAGCCTAAATTTGCACTATTTTGGCATAGCTTCCCCAGCCCTCCAAGAGCAATTCTGATGCATTAGATGACAAATAATGTATTTTTATACATGATTAAAGGTATTTTTATTTTGTAAATTACTGTTTTTATAAATAATGTACTCAACTTCATTATAAATGTATCAGAAATGATGCTGAGTGGCTGGGGGAGCAGTGCCAGAACAGTGCAAATATACTCATCTTCATTATAAATGTATTAGAAATGATGCTGAGTGGCTGGGGGAGCAGTGCCAGAACAGTGCAAATTTTGAGCCTGCACGGCCACTGCATAGCCTAAATTTGCACTGTTTTGGCATAGCTTCCCCAGTGCTCCGGGAGCAATTCTGATGCATTGGATGACAAACAATGTAATTTTACACATGATTAAAGCTGTTTTTATCTTATAAACTATTGTTTCTCACAATTAGTGTACTCAACTTTATTATAAATGCATCAGAAATGATGCTGAGTTGTTTGGGGAGCAGTGCCAGAACAGTGCGAATTTCGAGCCTACACCGCCATTGCAGAGGCTAAATTTGCACTGTTCTCGCATAGCTTCCCCAGTCCTCCAGGAGCAATTCTGATGCATTGGATGACAAACAATGTAATTTTACACATGATTAAAGCTATTTTTATCTTATAAACTATTGTTTCTCACAATTAGTATACTTAACTTCATTATAAATGCATCAGAAATGATCCTGAGTAACTGGGGAAGCAATGCTAGAACAGTGCAAATTTTGTGCCTGCACCGCCGCTGTAGAGCCTAAATTCCCACTGTTTTGGCATAGCTGAAGAGGGGGGCTATAATTGTACATAATAAGAGAGGAAGAGCTAGGAAGTTCAATACGAGTAGCGAGCTCGAAATGAAGAGTGAGCTTGAAGAAACAAGTGCTGATGAATATACAGATAGTGAAACTGAGGAAGAAAGTTCTACTTCTAATGATGAAGGTCAGGTATCATTTCTAGTGAAGGAAGAAGATGAGCATGTAATGCAAGTTGAAAAGATGTTAAAGGAGGAGGAAGAGAGTAGACTTGAAGATATGGACAGTCTGATGCAGCCTCCATCACCCAGTGCAGAGAAAGAGAAGCTGTTACAGGGTATGCTGAATCCCAGATTACAGCCAGTGGAAAAAGAGGAGTATATGAAGGTAATACATAGATTTCCAGATTTGTTCATTACCTCATATGAAGAGATTCAATGATTCAAATGTGAACCAATGCCTATAGTATTGAAAGAGGGTGTGAAGCCAGTGTTTCAACAGAAGCTGAGAAGTATAAATAGAGAGCTATTGCTTGTGTTGAGGGAAGAGTTGAGTAAGCTATTAAGGGCAGTCTATATTGATTACAAGCCTGTAAATGCTGCAACAAAAAGCAATCACTATCCTCTGCCATTCATTGATGACATTTTAGACAGGGTGGCTAGATATGAGAAGTATAGTGTATGTGATGGCTTCTCTGGGTATTTTCAAATCTGATGCATTGGATGATAAACACTATATTTTTACACATCATTAAAGGTGTTTTTATCATATAAACTACTAAAGTGCCACAAAAGTGCGAATTTTGAGCCTGCACCACCACTGTAGAGGCTAAATTTGCACTGTTCTGGCATAGCTTCCCCAGTCCTCCAGGAGCAATTCTGATGCATTGGATGACAAACGATGTAATTTTACATATGATTAAAGTTATTTTTATCTTATAAACTATTGTTTCTTACAATTAGTATACTCAACTTCATTATAAATGCATCACAAATGATCTTAAGTTGCTGGTGGAGTAGTGCCAGAACAGTGCGAATTTTGAGCTTGCACCGCCGCTGTAGAGCCTAAATTCGCACTGTTCTAGCATAGCTTCCCCAGTCCTCCAGGAGCAATTCTGATGCATTGGATGACAAACAATGTAATTTTACACATGATTAAAGCTATTTTTATCTTATAAACTATTGTTTCTCACAATTAGTATACTCCACTTCATTATAAATGCATCAGAAATGATCCTGAGTGGGTGGGGAAGTAGTGCTAGAGCAGTGTGAATTTTGTGCATGCACCACCACTGTAGAGCCTAAATTCGCACTGTTCTCGCATAGCTTCCCCAACCCTCCAGGAGCAAATCTGATGCATTGGATGATAACACTATTATTTTACACATCATTAAAGGTGTTTTTATCTTATAAACTAATATGTCTCACAATTAGTGTGCTCAACTTCATTCCGGAGTTGCTAGAGGAGCAGTGCCAAAAAAGTGTAAATTTTGAGCCTGCACCGCCGCTCCAGAGGCTGAATTCGCAGTATTCTGGCATTGCTTCCCCAGTCCTCTAGGAGCAATTCTGATGGATTGGATGATAAACACTATATTTTTACACATGATTAAAGGTGTTTTTATCTTATAAACTTCTATTTCTCACAATTAGTGTGCTCAACTTCATTATAAATGCATCAGAAATGCATTTACAATTCGTGTGCTCAACTTCATTATAAATGCATTTACAATTAGTGTGTTCAACTTTATTATAAATGCATTAGAAATGATCTTGAGTGGCTGGGGGAGCAGTGCGAGAATAGTGCGAATTTTGAGCCTACAAGACCGCTGTGCAGAGCCTAAATTCGCACTTTTCTGGCATAGCTTCCCCAGCCCTCCAAGAGCAATTCTGATGCATTAGATGACAAATAATGTATTTTTATACATGATTAAAGGTATTTTTTTTTGTAAATTACTGTTTTTATAATTAATGTACTCAACTTCATTATAAATGCATCAGAAATGATGCTGAGTGGCTGGGGGAGCAGTGCCAAAACAGTGTGAATTTTGTGCCTGCACCGCTGCTGTAGAGCCTAAATTCGCACTGTTTTGGCATAGCTGAGGAGGGGGGCTATAATTGTACATAATAAGAGAGGAAGAGCCAGGAAGTTCAATACGAGTAGCAAGCTGGAAATGAAGAGTGAGCTTGAAGAAACAAGTGCTGATGAATATAGAGATAGTGAAACTGAGGAAGAAAGTTCTACTTCTGATGAAGAAGGTTAGGTATCATTTCTAGTGAAGGAAAAAGATGAGCATGTAATGCAAGTTGAAAAGATGTTAAAGGAGGAAGAAGAGAGTAGACTTGAAGATATGGACAGTCGAGCCTCCATCACCCAGAGCAGAGAAAGAGAAGCTGTTTTACAGGGTATGTTGAATCCCAGATTACAGCCAGTGGAAAAAGAGGAGTATATGAAGGTAATACATAAATTTCCAGATTTGTTCATTACCTCATATGAAGAGATCTGAGGATTCAAATGTGAAACAATGCCTATAGTATTGAAAGAGGGTGTGAAGCCCCAATGTTTCAGTAGAAGCTGAGAAGTATAAATAGAGAGCTATTGCCTGTGTTGAGGGAAGAGTTGAGTAAGCTATTAAGGGCAGGATTAATTTATCCACCAGTAGATCACTCAGATTGGGCAAATCCAGTGGTCATTACTCCAAAGCATACAGGTGGGTGGAGAGTCTATATTGATTACAAGCCTGTAAATGCTGCAACAAAAAGCAATCACTATCCTCTGCCATTCATTGATGACATTTTAGACAGGCTGGCTGGATATGAGAAGTATAGTGTATGTGATGGCTTCTCTGGGTATTTTCAAATCTGATGCATTGAATGATAAACACTATATTTTTACACATCATTAAAGGTGTTTTTATCATATAAACTACTAAAGTGCCACAAAAGTGCAAATTTTGAGCCTACACCACCACTGTAGAGGCTAAATTTGCACTGTTCTGGCATAGCTTCCCCAGTCCTCCAAGAGCAATTCTGATGCATTAGATGACAAACAATGTAATTTTACACATGATTAAAGCTAATTTTATCTTATAAACTATTGTTTCTTACAATTAGTATACTCAACTTCATTATAAATGCATCAGAAATGATCTTGAGTGGCTAAGGGAGTAGTGCCAGAACAGTGCGAATTTTAAGCCTGCACCGCCGCTGTAGAGGCTAAATTCGCACTTTTCTGGCATAGCTTCCCCAGTCCTCTAGGAGCAATTCTGATGCATTGGATGATAAACACTATATTTTTACACATGATTAAAGGTGTTTTTATCTTATAAACTACTATTTCTCACAATTAGTGTGCTCAAGTTCATTATAATTGCTTTAGAAATGATCTTGAGTGGCTAGGGGAGTAGTGCAAGAATAGTGTGAATTTTGAGCCTGCACCGCTGTTGTAGAGCCTAAATTCGCAATGTTCTGGCATAGCTTCCCAAGTCCTCCAAAAGTAATTCTTATGTATTAGATGACAAATCATGTATTTTTATACATGATTAAAGGTATTTTTATTTTGTAAATTACTGAGTTTATAATTAATGTACTCAACTTCATTATAAATGCATCAAAAATGATCCTGAGTTGCTAGGGGAAACAGTGCCACAAAAGTGCGAATTTTGAGCCTGCACCTCCACTGTAGAGGCTAAATTCGCACAGTTTTGGCATAGCTTCCCCAGTCCTCCAGGAGCAATTCTGATGCATTGGATGATAAACACTATATTTTTACACATGAGTAAAGGTGTTTTTATGTTATAAACTACTATTTCTCACAATTAGTGTGCTCAACTTCATTATGCATCAGAAATGATCCTGAGTTGCCAGGGGAGTAGTGCTAGAACAATGCGAATTTTGAGCCTACACCGTCGCTCCAGAGGCTAAATTCGCACTGTTCTGGCATAGCTTCCCCAGTCCTCTATTTGCAATTCTGATGCACTGGATGATAAACACTATATTTTTACACATGATTAAAGGTGTTTTTATCTTATAAACTACTATTTCTCACAATTAGTGTGCTCAACTTAATTAAATGCAGAAGAAATTATCGTGAGTGGCTGGGGGAGCAGTCCTAGAACAGTGCGAATTTTGAGCCTGCACCGCCACTACAGAGCCTAAATTCGCACTGTTTTGGCATAGCTTTCCCAGTTCTCTAAGAGCAATTTTGATGCATTAGATGACAAATAATGTATTTTTATACATGATTAAAGGTATTTTATCTTATAAACTATTGTTTCTCACAATTAGTATACTTAACTTTATTATAAATGCATCAGAAATGATCCTTAGTGGTTGGGGGAGCAGTGCCAAAACAAGGCGAATTTTGAGCCTGCACCGCCGCTGCAGAGCCTAAATTCGCACTCTTCTGGCATAGCCTCCCCAGTCCTCCAGGAGCAATTCTGATGCATCGGATGACAAACAATGTAATTTTACACATGATTAAAGCTATTTTTATCTTGTAAACTATTGTTTCTCACAATTAGTATACTCAACTTCATTATAAATGCATCAGAAATGATCCTGAGTGGCTGGGGAAGTAGTGCTAGAGCAGTGTGAATTTTGTGCCTGCACCACCACTGTAGAGCCTAAATTCGCACTGTTCTCGCATAGCTTCCCCAACCCTCCAGGAGCAAATCTGATGCATTGGATGATAACACTATATTTTTACACATCATTAAAGGTGTTTTTATCTTATAAACTAATATGTCTCACAATTAGTGTGCTCAACTTCATTCCGGAGTTGCTAGAGGAGCAGTGCCAAAAAAGTGCGAATTTTGAGCCTGCACCGCCGCTCCAGAGGCTGAATTCACAGTATTTTGGCATAGCTTCCCCAGTCCTCTAGGAGCAATTCTGATGGATTGGATGATAAACACTATATTTTTACACATGATTAAACGTGTTTTTATCTTATAACTACTATTTCGCACAGTTAGTGTGCTCAACTTCATTATAAATGCATCAGAAATGCATTTACAATTCGTGTGCTCAACTTCATTATAAATGCATTTACAATTAGTGTGCTCAACTTCATTATAAATGTATTAGAAATGATCTTGAGTGGTTGGGGGAGCAGTGCGAGAACAGTGCAAATTTTGAGCCTACAACACCGCTGTGCAGAGCCTAAATTTGCACTGTTCTGGCATAGCTTCCCCAGCCCTCCAAGAGCAATTCTGATGCATTAGATGACAAATAATGTATTTTTATACATGATTAAAGGTATTTTTATTTTGTAAATTACTGTTTTTATAATTAATGTACTCAACTTCATTATAAATGCATCAGAAATGATGTTGAGTGGCAAGGGGAGCAGTGCCAGAACAGTGCGAATGTACTCAACTTCATTATAAATGCATCAGAAATGATGCTGAGTGGCTAGGGGAGCAGTGCCAGAACAGTGAGAATTTTGAGCCTGCACGGCGGCTGCATAGCCTAAATTTGCACTGTTTTGGCATAGCTTTCCCAGTGCTCCAGGAGAAATTGTGATGCATTGGATGACAAACAATGTAATTTTACACATGATTAAAGCTGTTTTTATCTTATAAACTATTGTTTCTCGTAATTAGTGTACTCAACTTTATTATAAATGCATCAGAAATGATGCTGAGTGGTTGGGGGAGCAGTGCCAGAACAATGCGAATTTGGAGCCTGCACCGCCACTCCAGAGGCTAAATTCGCACTGTTCTGGCATAGCTTCCCCAGTCCTCCAGGAGCAATTCTGATGCATCGGATGACAAACAATGTAATTTTACACATGATTAAAGCTATTTTTATCTTATAAACTATTGTTTCTCACAATTAGTATACTCAACTTCATTATAAATGCATCAGAAATGATCCTGAGTGGCTGGGGAAGTAGTGCTAGAGCAGTGTGAATTTTGTGCCTGCACCACCACTGTAGAGCCTAAATTCGCACTGTTCTCGCATAGCTTCCCCAACCCTCCAGGAGCAAATCTGATGCATTGGATGATAACACTATATTTTTACACATCATTAAAGGTGTTTTTATCTTATAAACTAATATGTCTCACAATTAGTGTGCTCAACTTCATTCCGGAGTTGCTAGAGGAGCAGTGCCAAAAAAGTGCGAATTTTGAGCCTGCACCGCCGCTCCAGAGGCTGAATTCACAGTATTTTGGCATAGCTTCCCCAGTCCTCTAGGAGCAATTCTGATGGATTGGATGATAAACACTATATTTTTACACATGATTAAACGTGTTTTTATCTTATAACTACTATTTCGCACAGTTAGTGTGCTCAACTTCATTATAAATGCATCAGAAATGCATTTACAATTTGTGTGCTCAACTTCATTATAAATGCATTTACAATTAGTGTGCTCAACTTCATTATAAATGTATTAGAAATGATCTTGAGTGGTTGGGGGAGCAGTGCGAGAACAGTGCAAATTTTGAGCCTACAACACCGCTGTGCAGAGCCTAAATTTGCACTGTTCTGGCATAGCTTCCCCAGCCCTCCAAGAGCAATTCTGATGCATTAGATGACAAATAATGTATTTTTATACATGATTAAAGGTATTTTTATTTTGTAAATTACTGTTTTTATAATTAATGTACTCAACTTCATTATAAATGCATCAGAAATGATGTTGAGTGGCAAGGGGAGCAGTGCCAGAATAGTGCGAATGTACTCAACTTCATTATAAATGCATCAGAAATGATGCTGAGTGGCTAGGGGAGCAGTGCCAGAACAGTGAGAATTTTGAGCCTGCACGGCGGCTGCATAGCCTAAATTTGCACTGTTTTGGCATAGCTTTCCCAGTGCTCCAGGAGAAATTGTGATGCATTGGATGACAAACAATGTAATTTTACACATGATTAAAGCTGTTTTTATCTTATAAACTATTGTTTCTCGTAATTAGTGTACTCAACTTTATTATAAATGCATCAGAAATGATGCTGAGTGGTTGGGGGAGCAGTGCCAGAACAATGCGAATTTGGAGCCTGCACCGCCACTCCAGAGGCTAAATTCGCACTGTTCTGGCATAGCTTGCCCAGTCCTTCAGGAGCAATTCTGATGCATTGGATGACAAACAATGTAATTTTACACATGATTAAAGATATTTTTATCTTATAAACTATTGTTTCTCACAATTAGTATACTCAACTTCATTATAAATGCATCAAAAATGATCCTGAGTGGTTGGGGAAGCAATGCTAGAACAGTGCGAATTATGTGCCTGCACCGCCGCTGTAGAGCCTAAATTCGCACTGTTCTGGCATAGGTGAGGAGGGGGGCTATAATTGTACATAATAAGAGAGGAAGAGCCAGGAAATTCAACATGAGTAGCAAGCTGGAAATGAAGAGTGAGCTTGAAGAAACAAGTGCTGATGAATATACAGATAGTGAAATTGAGGAAGAAAGTTCTACTTCTGATGATGAAGGTCAGGTATCATTTCTAGTGAAGGAAGAAGATGAGCATGTAATGCAAGTTGAAGAGATGTTAAAGGAGGAAGAAGGGAGTAGACTTGAAGATATGGACAGTCAGATGCAGCCTCCATCACCCAGTGAAGAGAAAGAGAAGCTGTTACAAGGTATGCTGAATCCCAGATTACAGCCAGTGGAAAAAGAGCAGTATATGAAGGTAATACGTAAAGTTCCAGATTTGCTCATTACCTCATATGAAAAGATCCGAGGATTCAAATGTGAACCAATGCCTATAGTATTGAAAGAGGGTGTGAAGCCAGTGTTTCAGAAGCTGAGAAGTATAAATAGAGAGCTATTGCCTGTGTTGAGGGAAGAGTTGAGTAAGCTATTAAGGGCAGGATTAATTTATCCAGTAGATCACTCAGATTGGGCAGATCCAGTGGTCATTACTCCAAAGCATAGAGGTGGGTGGAGAGTCTGTATTGATTACAAGCCTCTAAATGCTGCAACAAAAAGCAATCACTATCCTCTGCCATTTATTGATGACATTTTAGACAGGGTGGCTGGATATGAGAGGTATAGTGTATGTGATGGCTTCTTTGGGTATTTTCAGATCTTAATTGCTGAGAAGGACCAGGCTAAAACCACTATCATTACACTGTGGGGTTGCTTTTGTTATTGAGTAGTACCATTTGGTTTGAAGAATGCACCCTCATGGTATCAGAGGAATACTGATAGAGTACTTGCACCTCTTACTGATGAATTTGTGAAAGCTTTTTTGGATGATATATGTGTATATAGTTCTCAAAAGGAGCATGGTGATAAATTGGAGCAAATATTTTCTAAAATGGATGATGCAGGTGGACAGCTGAATCCTAAAAAGTGTCATTTAGGATGCTCAAAAGTGAAGCTGTTGGGTCATATGATATCTCAGAATGGAATTGAACCTGATCCAGAGAAAATAAAGGCTCTTATCTTATTATTTGCACCATCAACATCCAAGCAACTGCAGACTTTTATCCAGAAGGTAAAGTATATGGCAAGATTTATTCATTTAGTATCTCAATTGCTTTACCCTCTTCAACATGCCATGAAGAAAGAACCATTACGATGGAATGAAGAATGCGAGGAAGTGTTTGAGAAAGTGAAAGAGGTATTGGGAGGTATTTCCAGTGTAAAATCCCCAGATTTCTCTCAAGTCTTTTATGTGAATCCATCTTTTGGTCCGGATGTGGTTGGAGCAATCTTAATGCAGAGAGGAGATGATTCCAGATACAATTATGCAAGTAGAGTGAAGACGGAAGCAGAGAGGAAATATACAGAGGTTGAATTGGTTTTGTCAAGTTCGCTGTATGCTGCAGGAATTCAGGTCATATCTCTTGATGAGACCATTTGTGGTTTTGACGAACTATACTCTTCTCCCTCAACTGGTGAATGGTACTTCGCTCTCAAAAGGTATGATGCAATGGTTAGTGGAGCTTCAAGAATATGATTTCTCATTTTTGATTGAAGATACTTGCAAGGCAACTCTAGCAGATCTTCTAACATATAAGGAAGGCCCGATCTTGGTGAAGGAAGTGGATTCAAAGATAGAAAAAGAGGAACAAATTATCATTCCCGAAGCTCATGTCTTATTCTTTGATGGTTCATATAAGAGGAGTATACATCAGGCCACCGGGGGTTATATAATCCAGGATTCAGAAGGCGGGCTGATTTTAAAGGATGGCATATGTCTAAAATTCGAAAGTAATAATGAGGCTGAGTACACAACATTGGTTTAGGGACTGTAGGCTGCTCTAAAACATAAAATTCAGAAGCTAATCATAAAAGGAGATTCCCTGTTAGTAGTAAAACAGGTCTTGGGTAGCTGGCGAGCAAAGAATCCGAGATTAAAAAGATGTTTGGCCGATGTTAGAAGGCTGTTATATCAATTTACAGCATGGAGTATTCAACATGTGCGGTGGGAGGACAATCATACTGCACATGAGTTAGCCCAGGAGGTAATTGATCAGGATCTAGTAATTGCAAAAATTGAAGAGCCATTATATAGAGGGAGGGAATACCTGTGTAAGGTGGTGGATTACTTACTCTCAGGTCGCTTGCCTGAAGAGCCATTATACAGAGGGAGGGAATACCTGTCTAAGGTGGTGGATTACTTACTCTCAGGTCGCTTGCCTGAAGAGCTCAAAAAAGGCCAAAAGTATCATTTTATCAGGAAGAGTAAGCATTATGTCATGATTGGGGATGAATTGTACATGCAGGGGGGGCTGATCAGGTATTGAGAAGAATTCCCTGGAGGGAAGAAATATATCATATTCTATCTTCAAATCATGAGGGAGCTTGTGGAGGTTATTATGCATTTAAGATCACCTTACAGAAGATATTATTGGAAGGTTATGTGTGGCCTTCCATCCAGAAGGATATTCAACACTGGTGCAGGTCTTGTCTCATGAGTGCCAGAGAATGGGGAAGAGAATCTTAAAAATGGAGCCGAGAAATATCATGCTGGTATATGACATTTTTGAGAGGTGGGGGGTGGATGCAATTGGACCACTTCCCAAGATGGCCAGAGGAAAGTGTTATATGCTTACTGCAGTGGATTACCTATCAAAATGGGCAGAAGTGAAGGCCGTGAAGAGAGTAGATAGTAAGGAAGTGGCTGATTTTGTGTATGAACATATATGCTACAGATTTGGTATTCCTCTGGAGTTATTATCAGATAACGGCCTTGAATTTCGAGGAGAAGTGGTTGACCACTTATGCAGAAGATTAAACATCAACCACAAGTATACCACTCCTTATCACCCTCAATGCAATGGTTTGAATGAAAAATTCAATGGTGAATTTAAGCTGATGATGACTAAAATGACAGAAAGCCATGTCAAAAATTGGGATGTAGAGATGAATCGTGTGTTATGGGCATACAGAGTTGCAGTAAAATCTGGTACACAATTCTCACCCTTTCATTTAGTTTATGGGAAAGAAGCACTTATGCCTATTGATAGAAATTCCAGCTTTGAAGTTTCTGGTTGAAGAAGGGCATGAACATATTAACTGTTATAGAGAAAGATTACTGGCCTTGCAAACAGTCCAATTAGACAGAGAGCTAGCTTTGTCACTATGCAATTGAAAAGACAAGAGAAAGAAAATAAGGAAGTGAGGTAGAAAGAAATCAAAGAAGGTGATCTGGTACTCAGGTATAATAGCAAGCTGGACAGTACATTTCATACTACTGCATTTTAGACAAAGTGGGAAGGTCCATACAAAGTTGAGAAAAAGTTTGACAATGGAAGCTATCAGCTTACTGATTTAAATGGAAAGAAGCATAAAAGAAGAGTGAATGGTCTGTGACTAAAGAAATATTTTGCTCGGTTGATGTTAGCCTTGAAAGAAGAAGATCAGGAAGCTTGTGATGCATCTCAGGAGGTTGTAGAGAGTACAGAGGAGGATTTGAATATTACATCCCTGTTTGTACAGCTGCTGGACATGAATGTCTGAGCACAAATAGGGGTTGCTAAATATGTGTGGACAAAAAAGAGACAGATGATGTGTACATACTGTGCAGAGTACTAAGAGTTTCAGGAAATATGTAATTAGTTTGGGTCAGCTTTGAGTTTTGGTTGAGATTAAATCTGCTGATGAGCAGGAGGAGTAGAGGCATAACCATCAGGCCTTGCATCCATGATGTGGTGATCTTGTTGCTTTTGTTGGCGAGCCTTTGGGTGTGTGTGTGTGTGTGTCAGTGTGCCTGACCGTTTGCATTTGGGCATGCCCTTTGTAAATATGTAGTATGGATGGAGATGGCTGATGCGGGTGCTAATGGCATGTGGGCAAGGACGGAAGGCATAAATGGTATGGGGATGTGGTTTAAGGGGCTGCACACTATGAACAACCTTAAATAATAAATTTAATGTGAGAATAGAGGCTTTAAGTTTCTAGAAATAATCAAGGTTGCGGCTACCAATGGGATCCCGACAGGTTTGCCCTCACCGCGTGCGCCAAAAGATGGAAGGGGCCACATGGCAACGGGAGGCGAGCTTGCTGTATGGGGAAGAGGGAATCCCTGAGAGGAGCAAAAAGGAGAGTCACCAAGAGAGTACGTCAACAGTAGAGAAGGAGAGGGTGGCATCCACTGCAGAAGAACAGTAGAGAAGGAGAGGGTGGCATCCACTACAGAAGAATAGTGAAGAAGCAAGGGTGGCGTCAACTGCAACGAAGCCGAAAAAGAAGGCAAAGGTGTCAACTGTAGGGAACCAGAGAAAGAAAGAAACGTAGCATCGTCTGCAGAGAAGGAGAGATAGGTGACGTCGACTGCTGTAGGCCAGGAGAGAGAGAAGGTTGACTGTTGCTTTTGGAGAACTCTCAATAACTACTGCAAGCTGGGAGAACCGTAGGAGAAGCGACCAGGAGCTGGGGTGGTAATTGCTACTGGAAGGTTGTGGCGTGGGTGTAGTCGACACAGCCAACGACTATAAGAAGATGAGGCATATGGGGACTGTTTTTACGGACAGCTACAGTAGGAGAATGATGGGGAAATGCTTCTAAAATTGTTTCAAAAATCAAACTACAAACCATAGTGAGGCTGAGTATCAAAGGGAAGCTCTGTCAGAATTTTCCTTGAGGAGTATACATTGCTATAGACCAGAGAGAGGAGGCATATTGGGAAACAAGAATCATTGAGGGGAGAGGTGTATTGGTACTGTTGACTTTCAGCCTATATATCAATAGTGTTTGTGCTGCTCTTGTGGCCATTGAGATGTGGTGTTTAATCTTTAGAAGTCGAGAACTGGTGGCAGTTGTGTGGTAGTGTGCAAGCAACTTTCAGGTGAACAGGGTATTGTTTCCAAAGCTTGAAGGAGGCCGACCCTGTGCAGGCCACTCTTGGGAAGAAAACCTGGCATTAGTGGGGATTTAGGGGCATCGGTTGTGGCCCGTTTTGAAGATTTGAAGACTGAGATTTGAAGAGGATTGAGGACTGGTTTGTAGCTCACTGTTGGGCTATTTTGGAGTTGAATCGTATACATGAATATAATCTCCTGGTGTGAAAGCATACTGGATGGGTGTTCTAGGAAAATTTGTATAAAGGGTCTACGTTGGAACTGAGCTCTTGTATGCATGCTTGTAATAGTTGTTGTCCTGAAGATACGGTCTTGTAAGCCTGAAGAAAAGTTTTGAGGATAGTCCACCTCAGACATGTATCTTGTCCTGGAGTTTGGTCCGGATATTGAGGAGCTGTATTTTGAAGATAGTTCTATGTTTGAGGTTGTTTATTCTGAGAGTGATGCAGGGTATTGGCCAGTCGTAGTTTACATCGATGAGGGGGAGTGGGCTGATTGTGAATGGGTGCTTGATGAAGATGGTTCTGAGGATGTAATGGACGTCCAACTTTGTAAAGACGAAGACTTGTATTGAAATAAAGTTTTGTACATGCTCTTGGGTCTAGTGTTCTGGGTGTGTTTGTATCAATGTGTGGAAGTGTGACACTCTATAAAGGCATATACAACAGATAAAAATAGCTTTAATCATGTGTAATATTACAGTTTTTGTCATCCAATGCATCAGAATTGCTCCTGGAGGACTGGGGAAGCTATGCCAAAACAGTGCGAATTCAGGCTCTGCAGTGGCGGTGCAAGCTCAAAATTCGCACTGTTCTGGGACTGCTCCCCTAACCACTCAGAATCATTTTTGATGCATTTATAATAAAGTTGAGCACACTAATTGTGAGAAACAATAGTTTATAAGATAAAAACAGCTTTATTCATGAGTAAAATTACATTCTTTGTCATCAGAATTGCTCCTGGAGGACTTGGGAAGCTATGCCAGAACAGTGCAAATTTAGGCTATGCAGCGGCGGTGCAGGCTCAATGTATAAAAATATAGTGTTTATCATCCAATGCATTAGAATTGCTCCTAGAGGACTGGGGAAGCTATGCCAGAACAGTGCAAATTTAGTCTCTGCAAGCGGCGGTGAAGGCTCAAAATTTGCACTTTTGTGGCAATGCTTCCCCAGCCACTCAAGATCATAAAGTTGAGTATACTAATTGTGAGAAACAATAGTTTATAAGATAAAACTAGCTTTAATCATGTGTATAATTATATTGTTTGTAATTCAATGCATTAGAATTGTTCCTGGAGGACTAGGGAAGCTATGCGAGAACAGTGCGAATTTAGGCTCTGCAGCGGCGGTGCAAGCTCAAAATTCACCTTGTTCTGGCAGTACTCCCCCAACCACTCAGGATCATTTCTGATGCATTTATAATAACGTTGACTACACTAATTGTGAGAAATAGTAGTTTATAAGATAAAAACACCTTTAATCATGTGTAAAAATATAGTGTTTATCATCCAATACATCAGAATTGCTCCTAGAGGACTGGGAAAGCTATGCAAGAACAGTGCGAATTTAGTCTCTGCAGAGCGGCGGCGAAGGCTCAAAATTTGCACTTTTGTGGCACTACTTCCCCAGCCACTCAGGATCATTTCTGATGCAATAAAGTTGAGTATACTAATTGTGAGAAACAATAGTTTATAAGATAAAAATAACTTTAATCATGTGTAAAATTACATTGTTTGTCATTCAATGCATCAGAATTGTTCTCCTGGAGGACTGGGGAAGCTATGCGAGGATAGTGTCAATTTAGGCTTTGCAGTGGCGGCGCAGGCTCAAAATTCGCCTTGTTCTGGCAATGCTCCCCCAACCACTCAAGATCATTTCTGATGCATTTATAATAACGTTGAGTACACTAATTGTGACAAACAATAGTTTATAAGATAAAAACAGCTTTAATCATGTGTAAAATTACATTGTTTGTCATTCAATGCATCAAAATTGTAAGATTCCTCCCCCAAACCCCCCTTTTAATGTCTAGTATCTTCTTCTATAATCAATCCCTCTTCAGAAATATAAAAGACTTGTTTCTAACTGTTTTAACCTAGAGAGAGAAAATATTCTAGAGAGAGAATATTCAGATTTTTAATATTTTTGGATAGAAAATTATCTCATCTTATTAAAATAAGTTCCCCTGAAACAGAAATTCAAAAAGAACTTTCCAATGTGCAATTGGAATTAATTGGAAATGTGTATAAAGGACCTTAGTCTAAGGATCTAGATTTTCAAAAAAATTTGGATTATGGTCCAATTAAGGTTCCTATGGGCCAATAGCATCAATCCATGTGTAGGGAGGAGATAAATCTAATTTGTAAAAGAAGATACCCAAAAATGAGTAAATGCTCACATAAGATGAAGAGTTGAAAATGTACAAGGTTTATTAGTAAAAAATTATGAGCAATATTAAAAGTATGACATATGTAAGGAAGGGGAGTTCTTTAAAGGAGGTGCATATTTCACATAAGATGAAGAGTTGAAAATGTACAAGGTTTATTAGTAAAAAATTATGAGCAATATTAAAAGTATGACATATGTAAGGAAGGGGAGTTCTTTAAAGGAGGTGCATATTTCACATAAGATGAAGAGTTGAAAATGTACAAGGTTTATTAGTAAAAAACTATGAGCAATATTAAAAATATGACATATGTAAGGAAGGGGAGTTCTTTAAAGGAGGTGCATATTTCACATGCTTGAATGAGTTTTAAAATCATAAAAATTAAGATATTTCATCTCTCCTCTCTCCTAATTCAAGTCTAGTTCCAAAAAGTTAGCTTAACTGACCTAAAAATGGTCAAAAATTGACCAAACTGATTTGGAAAATTCTAGAATCAGTTTGTTTGGTTAGGAGCTCAATTTTTCCTATAAATAGAAGCCTCCCCCTTGTTGAAAAATATATAGTGTTTATGCATCGTTACTCTACTCCACCTAAGCCAAGAACTGTGAATTCATTTAATAATTCACTAGTTTTTGGAGCTTCCCTCTTTCTTCAATCCCCATTAGTGGCTCCATCAACATACTTAACCAATTGATTGGTTGGGGGCCTCTACCGTGAACAAAGAATCAAGCAATTTGTAAGGTAATTAGTGAATATTGCTCTTTTCTATAATTTCTCAATGTTTCTCTCTTCTCAACCCCTCTCAAGCTTGAGAAGCTTAATTGGTATGGTTTTTTTAAATGCTATTGAAGTTAATTGGTGAATAGTAGTGAAGAGTTACATAATTTAATAAATGCTATTGAAGTTAATTTCCATTTATGTTTAAATTCTAATGGTTTTTATGTAATTTCTCTCTCTCACTCAAGAATTGGTCATACTCATGACCCATTCTCAATCCAAAAGAAGCTTTTCATAAAGCTTTTTCTTAATCCAAGATTAAGCTATGCTTGAGGCCAAATTAATGGTTTTTTTTTCTATGCTTTTAGTTTATGCATATTGATGATTCAATCCATTATGGATTGATGATCCAATTAGAGACCATTCTAATTATTTCCTTAATGATAAGCTTTATCCTTTAGAAAAATTGAGATTTATCAGTCAGCAGCGGAGCTATGGCAAAATTTTTATAAAAATTACGCATAAAATAATTTCATTCAAAGCATAAAAAGAGGACTTCCTACCATATTCTAAGAATTATCATCCTAGACTAATTGAAAGAATTTCATTATAATCATGGAGAAATTGAATTTTTATATTATGCATAAAGAATAAGTTTTTATATCAAAAGTGTTACTTTTATCATTTTTATTTACATGCATAGAAGTATGCATAATGGATAAATTTTTATATCAAAAGTGTTACTTTTATCATTTTTATTTACATGCATAGAAGTATGCATAATGGATAAATTTTTATATCAAAAGTGTTACTTTTATCATTTTTATTTTTATGCATAGAAGTATGCATAATGGATAAATTTTTATATCAAAAGTGTTACTTTTATCATTTTTATGCATAGAAGTATGCATAATGGATAAATTTTTATATCAAAAGTGTTACTTTTAGCATAATTGAATTTCATGCATAGAGGTATGCATAAGAGATGAATATTTTATTATAAAAGTGTTACTTTTACAATAATTAAAATTCATGCATAGAGGTATGCATAAGAGATGAATATTTTATTATAAAAGTGTTACTTTTACAATAATTAAACTTCATGCATAGAGGTATGCATAAGAGATGAATATTTTATTATAAAAGTGTTACTTTTAGCATAATTGAATTTCATGCATAGAGGTATGCATAAGAGATGATTATTTTATTATAAAAGTGTTACTTTTAGCATAATTGAATTTCATGCATAGAAGTATGCATAAGAGATATGGGAAGTGATAAGATATGATAAGATGCATATAAGATGAGTTAAGATGTGATAAGATGTGTATGGGATGAGATAAGAAGTGTATGAGATGAGATAAGATGTATATGGGTTGTGATAGGGTGAGAATGGATGTGATATAAAAGATTAGATATGAAGGCATATGGGGTTATATGAATGGGAATGTGAAAATGGATGTATGTATGTGGATGTGTGGATGTGGAGATGGGAGTGTGGATGTATGCATGTGAAAATGAATGTATGCATGAAGATGTATATGCATAGATGTGAATGTGGATGTAGACGTGGTTGTATAGAAGTGAATGTGGAATGTGGATATGGATGTATGTATGTATGTGGATGTAGATGTGGATGTATAGATGTGAATGGGAATATAGATGTGGATATAGATGTGAATGTGAATGTAGATGTGGATGTATGTGAATGTGGATGTAGATGTGGTTGTATAGATGTGAATGTGGAACGTGGATGTGGATGTATGTATGTATGTGGATGTAGATGTGTATGTATAGATGTGAATGGGAATGTGGATGTGGATATATGTGAATGTGGATGTAGATGTGGATGTATAGATGTGAATGTGGAATGTGGATGTGGATGTATGTATGTATATGGATGTATAGATGTGAATGTGGAATGTGGATGTGGATGTATGTATGTATGTGGATGTAGATGTGGATGTATAGATGTGAATGGGAATGTGGATGTGGATGTATGTATGTATGTGGATATGGATGTATGAATGAGGACGTGATAGTGGATGTATGCATGAGGATGTGGATGTATGAATGAGGACGTGATAGTGGATGTATGCATGTGGATGTAGATGTGGATGTATAGATGTGAATGGGAATGTGGATGTGGATGTATGTATGTATGTGGATATGGATGTATGAATGAGGACGTGATAGTGGATGTATGCATGTGGATGTGGATGTATGAATGAGGACGTGATAGTGGATGTATGCATGTGGATGTGGATGTATGGATGTGGATATGGATGTGTATGTATGAATGTGGATATGGGATGTGGATGTATAAATGAGGATGTGAAAATGGAGGTAAGCATGTAGATGTGGATGTATGGATGTGAATGTGGATGTGGATGTGGATGTATGGATGTGAATATATGATATGTGATGTGAAGGAATCTGAAGTGAAGAGATGGAAAATGATGTGATTGGATGAGTACACATATAAATGGAATGAGAAATAAGTAATGTGGATTATATGAGGGATAATGTGGAAAAATTAGAGTTAATATAGAAATTGTATTTGTAAACTATTTGTAAATGCTGTTTGTAAATGGCTGTTTTATGTCAAGAATGCTGGGAAAGCATTTTGACCGTCTTGTGATTAAGGTCGTGGAGACCTAACTGATAAAGTTGCAACTGCTGACTGAGAGTCAATGGAGGACGTCTCACGTAGCAAGGTCGGCCGAGGTCTTGAGCAGCCTCGGTTCGATTAAAATGGTGAGCTTCCGGTACGGTGGATGAGGGACCAAGGAAGCGGCCTATGAGTGAAGCGCTAGGTCACCTGCGAAGGATCCTACAGGGTGCTGACCATACGGTGCTCGGGCTCTGGGTCGCCCAGGATACCCACGCGTGCGTCGAGGAAGATATTGGAACAAGGAGTAAGAGTTGTTTTGTGAAAACGGGCATGGATCTGGTTGATTGACCTTGCTGGTCTTCAATGGATGAGTCCATATGGATCTGTTGGTTGATCTTGCTGATCTTCAACGAGAGTCCATCTTGATTTTTATAAGTGATTATATTGCCGAGTATTATGGGCTAAGAACTATTGAAAAGGCCCCTGTGTGGACAGGTGGTGAGCGTTCTAGTTGCCAATGATGCCATAGATACTCTGATGAAGGAATGATGGGAAATTATGAATCAACTGGATAAATTGGAAGATTGTGATCAGTGGTACTATGGTTTCATTAAAGGATTGTTTTAAAGTTAGCTGATGCTAAGAAAAAGGCAATTTTCATATTGGGTGTGTAAGTGGTGTGGCTAGTTTTATGTTTGCATGAACTTCCGGCTAGGGGGCCTTGGAACTCTTTTTCTTGGTACCCGGGACAAAACCTAACCAAATTCCAAATTGGATCCCATCACTACAGTGGTTGGGCGGTTGGCTAACCCATGGGATCGGAAGGGGTTAGGCTGGACTGATGGATCCGTAAATCGAGATTTAATTTCTATTATTACGATAGATGAAGTAAATCCCGGATAGAGATTGTTCTATGGATAGGAATCAACGGCTGTGCCTCTTGATGGGGAAAAAAGCGTTGATCCCAATGATCCAAGTGCAAGTTTCTTCCTTGAATTGACCAAGTACCGTTAAAGGTGCAGTCAGATCAATTGATCTGTAATGATCTTGACTGCGTTAGAGTAAAGAGTTATCCTGGTGGAATCGCCCATGCTTTCCGGGTAAGGGAAGTTTTTTTCGGGTTCGGTTTTGGAATAACCGACGGATTAGTCTCTTGTCTGGATATTCGTGGACGAGACCCCGAGTGTGGGTCCCTGCCCCGCGCATGAAGTGCTACTTCCGCTGCTAGTACCCCGAATCTGTTGCACGGTGGGAACAGGGATCTCACAGTTGGTATCAGAGCATTTGGTTAATAAAGATCAACTGAGAAGACAAATAGGTCAGAAATTTATCAAGAAACACAAAAAGGTTGTAATTGTGTGATATAATTCATACAATTTGATATTCAAACTGAAATTCGTAATTTGGTAATTGGGTCTTCAGATGGAAGTACCGCAATTATATAGAATCCCTGACTTGCTTGAGGCCTAGACATGATGGTATTTACCTTATAATTCCAAGGGCCGTGACTATCCGTATATACCGAGAGTATAACTGCAGCTCTTTACTGACAGTATATACGAGTAAATCTAAGACTTGAAATTATAAGCGTTAATGCTATCCAGATGATGAATTTGAATGTGGTTGATATGATTTTTAATTCTGTTTGGGAACTGATGAATTGATTGGGATTCTGATTGAAAAATGATGATTTTTGAAATTTAGTTGAAATATAATAACCTGAGCAAAACCGCAATGAGGATGAATGGGACGAGTCCCTGTAATGATAAATGATGATAATGATTTCAGCAAATCACTATGAGATTAGTGGATTGTGCTGTCAAAGTGCTACTGTTAACACTTGACTCGGTATATCAAGTTAAGGGATGACAAATTGAAAACTTGCTTGACTGAAATTCCCATGGAGGAATGTTCAGAAAGAAAAATTTTCGATCTGATGGACTATTATCGTGTTAAGGATATGAATGATATGATCTGAAATGAATTTATTTAATGATGAGTTCTATATAAGGGATATTTATCCCCGTATTCTGTTGGGTTGACCAGAATATAAGGAACCCTAGAATAAATTGGATCTTAAGAAAAAGAGTTGTCCTCTACTTGGCGAGATGAGGACATCTCGCACTTTTTTTAAGTGGGGTAGAATGTAAGATTCCTCCCCAGCCTTCGAGGTATACAGGAGTAAGAATCTCCCTTTTTGATCTTATAATTATTCCCTCTCAAAAATAAAAGAAAGATTCTGTTTAAAAAAAGGAAGACCCTTTCCCTAGAATATTTCTCAGGAGTCACGCTGTTTTAAGGATTGAGAACAATGAGTTCAGAAGTGAGAATGGATGTTTTGGATATCAAGGTTTTGGTCTTCATTCGAGTACGGCCCAAAAGAAGTTCTTTATCTCTTGGGAAGTATAAGAAGTTATCTCCCAGATATTGTGGACCAAAGAAAGTAGGTGATTTAGCTTACGAACTTCTTTTATCTCCTCATCTCAAAGCTCTGAATGCCTTCTATAGAAAAATGTGCCAAACCCAAATCATGGAAAGACGGTAAAACTTCAGTGGCAAGTTACCGTTGGCTTCTAATTACGCTAGCTCCTTCCTTTATATAAGTCGTAACTTTTACTTGTCGTTCACAGTAATCATACTCCCATCGATCTCCTTTCTTTCTTAATCTCCTTCATGGCTTGGCAACAAGAATTAGTTTTATCCATAATGATTCCTCACCTTCAAGACGCAAGTGAGTCTGTGAAGAAGGATTTTATAGAACAGTATGAGCGCTCACTTTTCCCTCACTTGGGAACTTCTGTAGCTCAGACCAAATGGCGGACCTATCAAGACATAACTAGGGTAACACCCTGGGGTCAGCAGCACTTTCGTAACAATGTCCGCTTAGCCATGGTTATTGAAGCTTTGGGTTTGGGTCCCCGATACTACTGCGTCATGAGATCACGGCATCTTGGGTTTTCTGAGCGGGTCTTCTTACTGGCATGTTTTCTTCCTCATGAGAAGATATGCCTTTACCCCGTTTTTGGCTTGCCTCTCAGAGGTCCTTTTGTTAGATCACCTCATACCACTGAGATAGGTGCAGCAATAACCAACAGAATTATTCCCATAGATGAGTTACCTTATACATGCGCAGCTTGTGAGTGCTGCTTTTGTGATCATATGATGGACGGGCTTATGGAAGTGTAAAGAGTTCTTCTATCTTTACTGTATAAGTTCTGAGAATGAATAAAGTTTAAATCTTGTTCTTATCTTGAATCTTGCTCTCTTTGAGACTTTTTCTTGGTGGTTAATCCTGATTTAAATTTTTCTCTAAGTCTCATAATTCGTGCATCTTGCGAAATTATCCGAGTTTGCGAGATGAGGACATCTCGCGTTTTTTAAGTGGGGTAGAATGTAAGATTCCTCCCCCAAACCCCCCTTTTGATGTCTAGTATCTTCTTCTATAATCAATCCCTCTTCAGAAATATAAAAGACTTGTTTCTAACTGTTTTAACCTAGAGAGAGAAAATATTCTAGAGAGAGAATATTCAGATTTTTAATATTTTTGGATAGAAAATTATCTCATCTTATTAAAATAAGTTCCCCTGAAACAGAAATTCAAAAAGAACTTTCCAATGTGCAATTGGAATTAATTGGAAATGTGTATAAAGGACCTTAGTCTAAGGATCTAGATTTTCAAAATTTTTTGGATTATGGTCCAATTAAGGTTCATATGGGCCAATAGCATCAATCCATGTGTAGGGAGGAGATAAATCTAATTTGTAAAAGAAGATACCCAAAAATGAGTAAATGCTCACATAAGATGAAGAGTTGAAAATGTACAAGGTTTATTAGTAAAAAATTATGAGCAATATTAAAAGTATGACATATGTAAGGAAGGGGAGTTCTTTAAAGGAGGTGCATATTTCACATAAGATGAAGAGTTGAAAATGTACAAGGTTTATTAGTAAAAAATTATGAGCAATATTAAAAGTATGACATATGTAAGGAAGGGGAGTTCTTTAAAGGAGGTGCATATTTCACATAAGATGAAGAGTTGAAAATGTACAAGGTTTATTAGTAAAAAACTATGAGCAATATTAAAAATATGACATATGTAAGGAAGGGGAGTTCCTTAAAGGAGGTGCATATTTCACATGCTTGAATGAGTTTTAAAATCATAAAAATTAAGATATTTCATCTCTCCTCTCTCCTAATTCAAGTCTAGTTCCAAAAAGTTAGCTTAACTGACCTAAAAATGGTCAAAAATTGACCAAACTGATTTGGAAAATTCTAGAATCAGTTTGTTTGGTTAGGAGCTCAATTTTTCCTATAAATAGAAGCCTCCCCCTTGTTGAAAAATATATAGTGTTTATGCATCGTTACTCTACTCCACCTAAGCCAAGAACTGTGAATTCATTTAATAATTCACTAGTTTTTGGAGCTTCCCTCTTTCTTCAATCCCCATTAGTGGCTCCATCAACATACTTAACCAATTGATTGGTTGGGGGCCTCTACCGTGAACAAAGAATCAAGCAATTTGTAAGGTAATTAGTGAATATTGCTCTTTTCTATAATTTCTCAATGTTTCTCTCTTCTCAACCCCTCTCAAGCTTGAGAAGCTTAATTGGTATGGTTTTTTTAAATGCTATTGAAGTTAATTGGTGAATAGTAGTGAAGAGTTACATAATTTAATAAATGCTATTGAAGTTAATTTCCATTTATGTTTAAATTCTAATGGTTTTTATGTAATTTCTCTCTCTTACTCAAGAATTAGTCATACTCATGACCCATTCTCAATCCAAAAGAAGCTTTTCATAAAGCTTTTTCTTAATCCAAGATTAAGCTATGCTTGAGGCCAAATTAATGGTTTTTTTTCTATGCTTTTAGTTTATGCATATTGATGATTCAATCCATTATGAATTGATGATCCAATTAGAGACCATTCTAATTATTTCCTTAATGATAAGCTTTATCCTTTAGAAAAATTGAGATTTATCAGTCAGCAGCGGAGCTATGGCAAAATTTTTATAAAAATTACGCATAAAATAATTTCATTCAAAGCATAAAAAGAGGACTTCCTACCATATTCTAAGAATTATCATCCTAGACTAATTGAAAGAATTTCATTATAATCATGGAGAAATTGAATTTTTATATTATGCATAAAGAATAAGTTTTTATATCAAAAGTGTTACTTTTATCATTTTTATTTACATGCATAGAAGTATGCATAATGGATAAATTTTTATATCAAAAGTGTTACTTTTATCATTTTTATTTACATGCATAGAAGTATGCATAATGGATAAATTTTTATATCAAAAGTGTTACTTTTATCATTTTTATTTTTATGCATAGAAGTATGCATAATGGATAAATTTTTATATCAAAAGTGTTACTTTTATCATTTTTATGCATAGAAGTATGCATAATGGATAAATTTTTATATCAAAAGTGTTACTTTTAGCATAATTGAATTTCATGCATAGAGGTATGCATAAGAGATGAATATTTTATTATAAAAGTGTTACTTTTACAATAATTAAAATTCATGCATAGAGGTATGCGTAAGAGATGAATATTTTATTATAAAAGTGTTGCTTTTACAATAATTAAACTTCATGCATAGAGGTATGCATAAGAGATGAATATTTTATTATAAAAGTGTTACTTTTAGCATAATTGAATTTCATGCATAGAGGTATGCATAAGAGATGATTATTTTATTATAAAAGTGTTACTTTTAGCATAATTGAATTTCATGCATAGAAGTATGCATAAAAGATATGGGAAGTGATAAGATATGATAAGATGCATATAAGATGAGTTAAGATGTGATAAGATGTGTATGGGATGAGATAAGAAGTGTATGAGATGAGATAAGATGTATATGGGTTGTGATAGGGTGAGAATGGATATGATATAAAAGATTAGATATGAAGGCATATGGGGTTATATGAATGGGAATGTGAAAATGGATGTATGTATGTGGATGTGTGGATGTGGAGATGGGAGTGTGGATGTATGCATGTGAAAATGAATGTATGCATGAAGATGTATATGCATAGATGTGAATGTGGATGTAGACGTGGTTGTATAGAAGTGAATGTGGAATGTGGATATGGATGTATGTATGTATGTGGATATAGATGTGGATGTATAGATGTGAATGGGAATATAGATGTGGATATAGATGTGAATGTGAATGTAGATGTGGATGTATGTGAATGTGGATGTAGATGTGGTTGTATAGATGTGAATGTGGAACGTGGATGTGGATGTATGTATGTATGTGGATGTAGATGTGTATGTATAGATGTGAATGGGAATGTGGATGTGGATATATGTGAATGTGGATGTAGATGTGGATGTATAGATGTGAATGTGGAATGTGGATGTGGATGTATGTATGTATATGGATGTATAGATGTGAATGTGGAATGTGGATGTGGATGTATGTATGTATGTGGATGTAGATGTGGATGTATAGATGTGAATGGGAATGTGGATGTGGATGTATGTATGTATGTGGATATGGATGTATGAATGAGGACGTGATAGTGGATGTATGCATGAGGATGTGGATGTATGAATGAGGACGTGATAGTGGATGTATGCATGTGGATGTAGATGTGGATGTATAGATGTGAATGGGAATGTGGATGTGGATGTATGTATGTATGTGGATATGGATGTATGAATGAGGACGTGATAGTGGATGTATGCATGTGGATGTGGATGTATGCATGTGGATGTGGATGTATGGATGTGGATATGGATGTGTATGTATGAATGTGGATATGGGATGTGGATGTATAAATGAGGATGTGAAAATGGAGGTAAGCATGTAGATGTGGATGTATGGATGTGAATGTGGATGTGGATGTGGATGTATGGATGTGAATATATGATATGTGATGTGAAGGAATCTGAAGTGAAGAGATGGAAAATGATGTGATTGGATGAGTACACATATAAATGGAATGAGGAATAAGTAATGTGGATTATATGAGGGATAATGTGGAAAAATTAGAGTTAATATAGAAATTGTATTTGTAAACTATTTGTAAATGCTGTTTGTAAATGGCTGTTTTATGTCAAGAATGCTGGGAAAGCATTTTGACCGTCTTGTGATTAAGGTCGTGGAGACCTAACTGATAAAGTTGCAACTGCTGACTGAGAGTCAATGGAGGACGTCTCGCGTAGCAAGGTCGGCCCAGGTCTTGACCAGCCTCGGTTCGATTAAAATGGTGAGCTTCCGGTACGGTGGATGAGGGACCAAGGAAGCGGCCTATGAGTGAAGCGCTAGGTCACCTGCGAAGGATCCTACAGGGTGCTGACCATACGGTGCTCGGGCTCTGGGTCGCCCAGGATACCCACGCGTGCGTCGAGGAAGATATTGGAACAAGGAGTAAGAGTTGTTTTGTGAAAACGGGCATGGATCTGGTTGATTGACCTTGCTGGTCTTCAACGGATGAGTCCATATGGATCTGTTGGTTGATCTTGCTGATCTTCAACGAGAGTCCATCTTGATTTTTATAAGTGATTATATTGCCGAGTATTATGGGCTAGGAACTATTGAAAAGGCCCCTGTGTGGACAGGTGGTGAGCGTTCTAGTTGCCAATGATGCCATAGATACTCTAATGAAGGAATGATGGGAAATTATGAATCAACTGGATAAATTGGAAGATTGTGATCAGTGGTACTATGGTTTCATTAAAGGATTGTTTTAAAGTTAGCTGATGCTAAGAAAAAGGCAATTTTCATATTGGGTGTGTAAGTGGTGTGGCTAGTTTTATGTTTGCATGAACTTCCGGCTAGGGGGCCTTGGAACTCTTTTCCTTGGTACCCGGGACAAAACCTAACCAAATTCCAAATTGGATCCCATCACTACAGTGGTTGGGCGGTTGGCTAACCCATGGGATCGGAAGGGGTTAGGCTGGACTGATGGATCCGTAAATCGAGATTTAATTTCTATTATTACGATAGATGAAGTAAATCCCGGATAGAAATTGTTCTATGGATAGGAATCAACGGCTGTGCCTCTTGATGGGGAAAAAAGCGTTGATCCCAATGATCCAAGTGCAAGTTTCTTCCTTGAATTGACCAAGTACCGTTAAAGGTGCAGTCAGATCAGTTGATCTGTAATGATCTTGACTGCGTTAGAGTAAAGAGTTATCCTGGTGGAATCGCCCATGCTTTCCGGGTAAGGGAAGTTTTTTTCGGGTTCGGTTTTGGAATAACCGACGGATTAGTCTCTTGTCTGGATATTCGTGGACGAGACCCCGAGTGTGGGTCCCTGCCCCGCGCATGAAGTGCTACTTCCGCTGCTAGTACCCCGAATCTGTTGCACGGTGGGAACAGGGATCTCACAAGAATTGTTCTTGGAGGACTGGGGAAGCTATGCGAGAACAGTGCGAATTTAGGCTTTGCAGCGGCGGCGCAGGCTCAAAATTCACCTTGTTCTGGTAATGCTCCCCCAACCACTCAGGATCATTTCTGATGCATTTATAATAACGTTGAGTACACTAATTGTGAGAAACAATAGTTTATAAGATAAAAACAGCTTTAATCATGTGTAAAATTACATTGTTTGTCATCAAATGCATCAGTATTGCTCCTGGAGGACTGGGGAAGCTGTGCCAAAACAGTGCAAATTTAGGCTATGCAGCAGTGGTGCAGGCTCAAAATTCGCACTATTCTGGCACTGCTCCCCCTCCCACTCAGGATCATTTCTGATAATGAAGTTGAGTACATGAATTATAAAAATAGTAATTTACAAACTAAAAATACCTTTAATCATGTATAAAAATACATTATTTGTCATCTGATGCATCAGAATTGCTCTTGGAGGACTAGGGAAGCTTTGCCCGAAAAGTGCGAATTTAGGCTCTGCAGCGGCGGTGCAGGCTCAAAATTCGCACTGTTCTAGCACTGCTCCCCTAGCCACTAAGGATCATTTCTGATGCATTTATAATGAAGTTGAGCACACTAATTGTGAGAAATAATAGTTTATAAGATAAAAACACCTTTAATCATGTGTAAAAATATAGTGTTTATCATCTAATGCATCAGAAATGCTCTTGGAGGACTGGGGAAGCTATGCCAGAACAGTGCGAATTTAGCCTCTGCAGCGGCGGTGCAGACTCAAAATTCGCACTGTTCTCGCAGTGCTCCCCAACAAGTCAGGATTATTTTTGATGCATTTACAATTAAGTTGAGCACACTAATTAAGAAAAATAGTAGTTTAAAAGATAAAAACACCTTTACTCATGTTCATTATAAATGCATCTTTTCTGATGCATTTATAGCACACTAATTGTGAGAAATAGTAGTTGAGTACACTAATTAAGAAAAATAGTAGTTTAAAAGATAAAAACACCTTTACTCATGTTCATTACAATTAAGTTGAGCACACTAATTAAGAAAAATAGTAGTTTAAAAGATAAAAACACCTTTACTCATGTTCATTATAAATGCATCTTTTCTGATGCATAATTGTGAGAAATAGTAGTTTATAAGATAAAAACATCTTTACTCAAGTGTAAAAATATAGTGTTTATCATCCAATGCATCAGAATTGCGCCTGGAGGACTGGGGAAGCTATGCCAGAACAGTGCGAATTTAGCCTCTGCAGTGGCGGTGCGGGCTCAAAATTCACACTTTTGTGGCACTGCTCTCCCAGCAACTCAGGATCATTTCTGATGCATTTATAATGAAGTTGAGCACACTAATTGTGAGAAATAGTAGTTTATAAGATAAAAACACCTTTAATGATGTGTAAAAATATAGTGTTTATCATCCAATGCATTAGATTGGCTCCTAGAGGACTTGGGAAGCTATGCCAGAACAGTGCGAATTTAGGCGCTACAGCGGCGGTGCAGGCACAAAATTTGCACTGTTCTAGCACTGCTTCCCTAGTCACTCAGGATCATTTTTGATGCATTTATAATAAAGTTGAGTATACTCATTGTGAGAAACAATAGTTTATAAGATTAAAATAGCTTTAATCATGTGTAATATTACATTGTTTGTCATCCAATGCATTAGAATTGATCCTAAGAGGACTGGGGAAGCTATGCCAGAACAGTGCGAATTTAGGTAAGCTCAACATTCGCACTGTTGTGGCACTGCTCCCCTTGCCACTTAGGATCATTTCTGATGCATTGATCAATTCTGATGTCCTAACTTCATTATAAATGCGAAGTTGAGTACATTAATTATAAAAACAATAATTTACAAAATAAAAATACCTTTAATCATGTATAAAAATACATTATTTGTCATCTAATGCATCAGAATTGCTCTTGGAGGGCTGGGGAAGCTATGCCAGAACAGTGCGAATTAAGGCTCTGCAGCGGCGGTGCAGGCTCAAAATTTGCACTGTTCTGGCAATGCTCTCCCAGCCACTAAGGATCAATGTGAGAAATAGTAGTTTATAAGATAAAAACACTTTTAATCATGTGTAAAAATATAGTGTTTCTCATCCAATGCATCAGAATTGCTCCTGGAGGACTGGGGAAGCTATGCAAGAACAATACGAATTTAGCCTCTCCAACGGCGGTGCAGGCACAAAATTTGCACTGTTCTAGCACTGCTTCCTCAGCCACTCAGGATCATTTTTGCTGCATTTATAATGAAGTTGAGTAAACATAATGAAGTTGAGTAAACATTAGCTTATAAGATAAAAAATAGCTTTAATCATGTGTAAAATTACATTGTTTGTCATTCAATGCATCAGAATTGCTCTTGGAGGATTGGGGAAGCTATGCTAGAACAGTGCAAAATTAGGCTCTACAGTGGCGGTGCAGGCTCAAAATTCACCACCACTGCTCCCCCAGCCACTCAGGATCATTTCTGATGCATTTATAGTAATGAAGTTGAGCACACTAATTGTGAGAAATAGTAGTTTATAAGAAAAAAAACACCTTTAATCATGTGTAAAAATATAGTGTTTATCATCCAATACATCAGAATTGCTCCTGGAGGACTGGGGAAGCTATGCCACAACAGTGCAAATTTAGCCTCTACAGCCGGCGGTGCAGGCTCAAAATTCGCAGGTTTTGGCACTACTCCCCGAGCAACTCAGGATCATTTTTTATGCATTTATAATGAAGTTGAGCACACTAATTTGTGAGAAATAGTAGTTTATAAGATAAAAACACCTTTACTCATGTGTAAAAATATAGTGTTTATCATCCAATGCATCAGAATTGCTCCTAGAGGACTAGGGAAGCTATGCCAGAATAGTGCGAATTTAGCCTCTATAGCAGCGATGCAGGCTCAAAATTCGCACTTTAGGGGCACTGCTCCCCCAGCAAAACTGAGGATCATTTCTGATGCATTTATAATGAAGTTGAGCACACTAATTGTGAGAAATAGTAGTTTATAAGATAAAAACACCTTTAATGATGTGTAAAAATATAGTGTTTATCATCGAATGCATCAGATTTGCTCCTGGAGGACTGGGGAAGCTATGCTTGAACAGTGCAAATTTAGGCTCTACAGCGACGGTGCAAGCACAAAATTCCCACTATTCTAGCATTGCTTCCCCAACCACTCAGGATCATTTCTCATGCATTTAAAATAAATTTGAGTACACTAATAATGTGAGAAACAATAGTTTAAAAGATAAAAACAGCTTTAATCATGTGTAAAATTACATTGTTTGTCATTCAATGCAAGAGAAATGCTCCTGGAGGACTGGGGAAGCTATGCCAGAACAGTGCAAATTTAGACTATGCAGCGGCGGTGCAGGCTCAAAATTCATACTGTTCTGGCACTACTCCCCCTGCCACTCAGGATCATTTCTGATGCATTTATAATGAAGTTGAGTACATTAATTATAAAAACATTAAATTACCAAAAAAAATACCTTTCATCATGTATAAAAATACATTATTTTCATCTAATGCATCAGAATTGCTCTTGGAGGGCTGGGGAAGCTATGCCAAAACAGTGCGAATTTAGGCTGTGCAGCGACGGTGCAGGCTCAAAATTCGCACTGTTCTTGCACTGCTCCCCCAGCCACTCAGGATCATTTCTGATGCATTTATAATAATGAAGTTGAGCACACTAATTGTGAGAAATAGTAGATTATAAGATAAAAACACCTTTAATCATGTGTAAAAATATAGTGTTTATCATCCAATACATCAGAATTGCTCCTGGAGGACTGGGAAAGCTATGCCAGAATAGTGCAAATTAATCCTTTGCAGCGGCGGTGCAGGCTCAAAATTCGCATGATTCTGGCACTACTCCCCCAGCAACTCACGATCGTTTCTGATGCATTTATAATGAAGTTGAGCACACTAATTGTGAGAAATAGTAGTTTATAAGATAAAAACACCTTTACTCATGTGTAAAAATATAGTGTTCATCATCCAATGCATCAGAATTGCTCCTAGAGGACTGGAAAAGCTATGCCAGAACATTGCGAATTTAGTCTTTGCAGCGGCGATGAAGGCTTAAAATTTGCACTTTTGTGGCACTGCTTCCTTAGCCACTCAGGATCATTTCTGATGCATTGATAATAAAGTTGAGTATACTAATTGTGAGAAACAATAGTTTATAAGATAAAAATAGCTTTAATCATTTGTAAAATTACATTGTTTGTCATTCAATGCATCAGAATTGTTCCTGGAGAGGACTGGGGAAGCTATACGAGAATAGTGTGAATTTAGGCTCTACAGTGGACGGCGGTGCAGGCTAAAAATTCACCTTGTTCTAGCAGTGCTCCCCAACCACTCAGGATCATTTCTGATGTATTTATAATAACGTTGAGTACACTAATTGTGAGAAACAATAGTGTATAAGATAAAAACAGCTTTAATCATGTGTAAAATTACATTGTTTGTCATCAAATGCATCAGTATTGCTCCTGGAGGACTGGGGAAGCTGTGCCAAAACAGTGTGAATTTAGGCTATGCAGTGATGGTGCAGGCTCAAAATTCGCACTATTCTGGCACTGCTCCCCCTGCCACTATTCTGGCACTCAGGATCATTTCGGATGCATTTATAATGAAGTTGAGTGCATTTATAAATGAAGTTGAGTACATTAATAAATGAAGTTGAGTACATTAATTATAAAAATAGTAATTTACAAAATATATGTATAAAAATACATTATTTGTCATCTAATGCATCAGAATTGCTCTTGGAGGACTGGGGAAGCTATGCCTGAACAAAGCGAATTTAGGCTCTGTAGAGCAGGTGGTGCAGGCTCAAAATTCGCACTGTTCTGGCACTGCTCCCCTAGCCACTCAGGATCATTTCTAATGCATTTATAATGAAGTTAAGCACACTAATTGTGAGAAAAAATAGTTTATAAGATAAAAACACCTTTAATCATGTGTAAAAATATAGTGTTTATCATCCAATGCATCAGAATTGCTCCTGGAGGATTGGGGAAGCTATGCGAGAATAGTGAAAATTTAGCCTCTGCACAGCGGTGGTGCAGGCTCAAAATTCGCACTGTTCTGGCACTGCTTCCCCCACAAGTCAGGATCGTTTCTGATGCATTTATAATGAATTTGAGCACACTGATTGTGAGAAATAGTAGTTTATAATATAAAAACACCTTTACTCATGTTTATTATAAATGCATCTTTTTTGATGCATTTATAATAAGGTTGAGCACACTAATTGTGAGAAAGAGTAGTTTATAAGATAAAAACACCTTTACTCAAGTGTAAAAATATAGTGTTTATTGTTGAGATTCAAGCTCGATGTCAGTGTGAGCCAGCTATGCTATGTGCTGGCAGATTAGGTAGGAACATGTGTGAGACATAAATGACCGCGTGTCCAGCTGGTCATAGTGTGTGAACATTAGCTAGGGTTAGTACAGTGTGGACACAACTTATTGTGTGTTGTGTGGATTATGGATTAGTGCATTATGCTTTGTGTGAGAGTGGACATGGCTTCCCTCTATGGTTAGGGTTTGCAATAGACATTAGGGTTTGCTCCTGTGTGTTTGTCTCCTCCTCCTCTACCATTCTTTCAACATGGTATCAGAGCCTTGTGATGTTTATTAGGGTTTATGAGTGAGTGAGTGAAGAGGGAAAAGAAGAAGCTGTGAAAAGAAGCTGTGAAGTTGCCATTGGAGCTGTGAAGCTTGGAGCACACCGAATCTTATCAGATCTGAGAGCTAGGCCTATCGGGTAAGGTCTTCTAAACATCCTTGAGCGGATTGCAGGTGAAACAGGCAAAAGCAAAGCATTTTAGAGCAAATCAAAGCAAAGAAAAATTCTGGTTTTTGAAGCTTTCCATTAAAGCTTGGGAACATTGATGTATGGTGGAAATACATGTAAATCTAGCAAAGCAAACATGTATCTGACAATGAGAGATGTATTGGCAACTTCTATGCAAGCCCTACTGTGATTTTGGAGCAATTTACATGCATTTGATTGAGTGAAATTACTGGTTTTTTGAGCTCTCACAAAACAGAGAGAAGAAAGTAAAAAATTGATGCATTTGGAGCCTATTTTTGGTGAAAATCAAAGCATTGGTGGGTCACACACATGCCTAGGTGTCTTGGGGACTTCAAATCATCTTCAATTAGCATCACAAACCCTCCTAAACCCCCCCTACAGCAGGCGGCGCAGCCCATACAGAGGAAACAGGGCAGAAATCTGGTTTTTTGACTACGAGGAGATCGATTTCTCATTAGTTGATTGATATCTTCCACAAATTTCTTAGCAATTGGATGCTTTACATCTTGGAGAAGAGGGCTATGTGATTTGTTTGGTCAATGATGCTTAATTGAGCTGGGAATGAGCTGATTAAAACAGGCTGTCCACTGGTTGCAGAGAAACAGAGCATTTTAATTGAGCAATTAATCTTTGGTGTTTTAGAATTGGACAAATTACTCTTACATGGAGTTGATGGACACTATTGCTAAGCCAATGAATGCCTGGTTGCTCAATTTGGTGAAATATTGAAGAAATTAGAGCCAAATCATTACTGGTTTTTTTTGGTTTTTCTGGTTTTTCCAAAAACAGAGAAAGGGGTTTTCAAAAATTGATAATTACACATGTCAGATGGAGTTGATACTCAACATTGAGGTTCATTAGGTGTCAATGCAAGTTTCCTAGACTTGATTGCACCATTACATTGCGATTTGGAGCCTTGGAAGGCGTGTCAATTCAGGGTATCCCGCACTGAGTGAGTCAGTTCATCTTGGATGATTACAGGTTGATTTTCTACATCAAATTTGGAGTTTGTTGGCTACCTTGGAGTATCTGGAACATTAATTGGAGTGTGGTTGAGCTGAGGAAGGCTCATTTACAGATTTGAAGTGTGCGGAAGTTGTACGCATTGAGCAACATGTCGGACAATCCAGTTCAGATTGTTGGTGAAAAGCTGGATAGGAAGAACTTCCAGGCATGGAAGTACAGGATAAAGAGTTTCTTGAAAGGAAAAGGTTTTTGGAATCTCATTATAGGTGCTGAGCCAGAGCCTGAGCTACCTCGGCAACCTACACAGCAGCAGCTTATTGCTCATAAGCAGTGGTGAGAGAGAGCATTCAAAGTGCTGCATTATTTGTCTATATGCATTTCTGATGCTATGCTCATACACATTCAGGATGCTGAGAATCCCAAAGATGCATGGGATACTTTGGTCAAGATGTTTGATACAGATACGAGTGCTCGCAAGTCTCAATTGCGACAGCAGATACACAATGTGAAAAGGAATAAAAGGAGCATACATGACTATGTGCAAGAAATCAAGAAGTTTGCAGATGCATTGGCCACAATAAATGCCCCCATGCCTGATGACGATTTGGTGGATATTACCTTGCGTGGTCTTGGCAAGGAATACAAATCTTTTGATACATCTATCTCAGTGAGGAGTATAGGTTTACCCGACTTCGATGAGTTGGTTTCACTCTTATTGGTTGAGGAAATCAAGCTCAGTGATTCATTTTTGGATGCATCTTCTAGCCATGATGATGGCAGAAATCAGGCTTTCTACTCGTCGCAGAGAGGCTTTAGAGGCAGGGGGAGATTCGCATCACGTGGACGTGGTGGTAATGGTCGTGGATGGCAGGATAGACCTCCACAACAGAATTTTCAGCCTTCATATGGTGCTCGAGGTGGTCGTGGATATGCACCACAAAGAGGCAGAGGTACCCCCCGTGGTAGAGGACGTTGGCAAGGCCAACAAAATTCTATGCAAGATGTTGAATGCCATTATTGTGGCAAATATGGTCATATGGTGAGAGATTGCTTTCGCAAGCAGAATGATTTGAGAGGGGGAAGAGCACAACGTGGTGGTCATTATGGTGGAAACTATGCACAACATGGTGGTAACTATGCATCAAGTAGCAATGATGGAACTGCAAATCATTTGTTTGCCATGAAGCATGTTGTGGGTTCTATGACAACAAATGCTGAGAATGATGATACATGGTATATGGACTCAGGAGCATCAAACCATATGACATGTCATGGTGAATGGTTTGAGCACATGAAGCCTATGGATGTAAAAGGCTATGTGGAAACAGGTGATGATACCCAGCATGTCATTACACATGTTGGAAGTGTACCATTGGTCATGCATAATGGTCAGACAAAGTCTATGTCAGATGTGCTGTATGTGCCTTCAATCACTAAAAGCTTGGCCTCAGCTGGTCAAATGGTGGAACAGGGATTACAGGTTCGCTTCAATGAGCATGGATGCTTCGTTGAAGACTTCAAACATGGATGTAGAGTGATTGCTAAAGGCAAGAAAGAAGGAAGACTGTTTAAGCTGGATGCTGGAATTCCTGAGCTAAAATCAGCCATGTTCTCAAAGAGCAGAAATGTGGTACAGGATATTGATATGTGGCATAAGAGGATTGGACATGTCAATATACAGAGATTAAAGAACATGCAAACAAGAGGCATTGCCAATGGATTGCCTAGGTTCAAATATGATGGACATATGCATGTTTGTGAAGCCTGTCAGTTTGGAAAGCAGGCAAGGTTGAGGTTTCCTAGAGAAGGAAATATGAGTAACAGGCCACTTGAGATCGTACACAGTGATGTATGGGGTCCTGCACAAAACCCATCTATCAAAGGCAGTTTATACTATGTTACATTCATTGATGACTTTAGCAGGATGACATGGATATACTTTCTGAAAGAGAAGAGTGAAGTGTTGGAAAAATTCATGGATTTCAAAGCTTTTGCAGAAAAGCAGTATGGCTGTTGGATTAAATGTCTGAGGACAGATGGAGGTGGTGAATACACCTCAAAAGCTTTTGAACATTTCTTGAGGAAGCATGGAATAAGGAGACAATTGACATGCAGGTATACACCTCAGCAGAATGGTGTGGCTGAGAGAAAGAATAGAGGTATATGTGAAGTGGCAAGGGCGATGCTTAATGAAAAGAGCATGCCAGATTACTATTGGGCAGAAGCATGTGCCACTGCAGTATACATATTGAACAAAACACCTACAGCAGCCATTCATGGAAGCACGCCAGAGATGCGGCTCACAGGTTACAGGCCAGACATTGGACATCTTAAAGTTTTTGGTGGATGCATAGCCTATGTGCATGTGCCTGATGAAAGAAGAAGGAAGTTGGATCCTAAGGCAGAGAAATGTATATTTGTGGGATATGCACAGGATCGAAAAGCCTACAAGTGTTATAATCCACAAACTAGACAAGTGGTCATCTCACGTGATGTGGTGTTTGATGAGCTTGCTAGTTGGTACAAGGCAAAAGATGAAGGTGTTATTGAGTCACTTGACGCTGATGTACATGTGAACTTGCCACCACAAGCAAGTTCTAGTTCTACTACTATGTCTGGGCCAGCAGCAGAAGCTGAGAGTAGCAGTGTACGTCCATGGTCAGGACGTTTGAGGCATGAGAGTGTAAGCACTGGGAGTAGTGCTATGGATAAAGGCAAAAAGAAAGTCGAAGGAATTGGAATCACAGGATATGAGTCATCCAGTTTTGAAAGTTTGGATAAGGAGCTTGGCATACCTGTTTTACGCACACCTGGTGCTAGAGAGGACAGATATGTGCCACCACATGCTAGAGTCACAGGTGTACAGAGTGACCCGCATGCATTGCGGAGATCCCAGAGGGTCAGATATCCTGTTGACAGATTGACATATAGAGATTTTGCTATGCACTATGCATACATGACATCTATGGTGAAGCATGTGGAACCTACATGCTATACAGAGGCTATTGGAGAGCATGTATGGAAAAAAGCAATGGATGTGGAGATGGATGCATTGGTCCATAATGATACATGGGATTTGGTTGCACTACCAAAGGACAAGAATGTTATTGGATGTAAATGGGTTTACAAAGTGAAGTGCAAATCTGATGGTTCTATTGAGAGACATAAAGCTAGATTGGTAGCAAAGGGTTATGCACAGACCCATGGATTGGATTATGATGAGACGTTTAGTCCAGTGGCTAAGATGGGCACAGTGAGAGCAGTCATTGCTATGGCTGCAGCTAATGGCTGGGAAATGCATCAGATGGATGTTAAGAATGCATTTCTGAATGGAGATCTACAAGAGGAAGTATACATGGCACAGCCAGAAGGGTATGTACACCCTAGATATCCCACTCACGTATGCAGGTTGAAAAAGGCATTGTATGGTCTGAAGCAAGCACCACGTGCTTGGAGTGATAAGATGAGCAGATATCTTATCTCACTTGGTTTTCAGATTTCTACAGCAGATTCTTCACTCTATGTGAAGAAGACACAGCATGGGATTGTTTTACTAGTCATCTATGTGGATGACTTGATTATTACAGGTGATCATAGTGCAGATGTGATGCATGTCAAGAAAGCTTTGAGTGGGCAATTTGACATGAAAGATCTTGGTGAGTTGAGATACTTCCTTGGCATTGAAGTGGTGAAAGATCATGCAGGTACTTGGTTAGTACAGCGCCAATATGCATTGGATATGTTGGCAAAGTATGGCATGACAGGGTGTAAGCCTATGAGTACACCATTGGAGCAAAATGTGAAGTTGCGGGCTGATTATGGCGAGGAATTGGATGATCCTTCTATGTACAGGAAGATGGTTGGTAGTCTCATATATATGACTATCACACGCCCGGATTTGAGTTATGCAGTGGGGCTAGTTAGCCAGTTTATGCAGAGCCCCAGGAAACCACATTTGGATGCAGTGAGACGCATCATGAGATATGTGAAGACCACAGCACATTATGGTTTATTTTATGAGAGTGGTAAAAGCTTGGACATACATGGCTACACAGATGCTGATTGGGCAGGTAGCGCATATGACAGGAGGTCTACGAGTGGATATGCTTTTACACTTGGAAGTGCTGTGGTGAGTTGGAGTAGCAAAAAGCAACCTACTGTTGCTTTATCCAGTACAGAGGCTGAGTACAGAGGTGCAGCCATTGCTACTTGTGAGGCTATATGGTTAAAGAGTCTCTTGGCAGATTTATGTGAGCCTCTTGATGGGAAAGTTGTCATTCATTGTGACAACATGAGCAGTATACAGTTGGCAAAGAATCCAGTGTTTCATGCGAGGACCAAACACATAGAGGTCCATTATCACTTTGTCAGAGAGAAGGTGCTGGATGGTACAGTTGATCTTCACTATGTGAAGACTGATGAGCAGGTGGCTGATATCTTCACGAAGCCACTTAGCAGGGAGAAGTTCGAGTACTTCCGGACTATGTTTGTCATCCAATGCATCAGAATTGCTCCTGGGAGGACTGGGGAAGCTACGCCAGAACACTGCGAATTTAGGCTATGCAGCGGCGGTGCAGGATCAAAATTTGCACTGCTCCCCTTGCCACTCAGGATCATTTCTGATGCATTTATAATGAAGTTGAGTACATTAATTATAAAAATAATAATTTATAAAATAAAAATACCTTTAATCATGTATAAAAATACATTATTTGTCATCTAATGCATCAGAATTGCTCTTGGAGGGCTGGGGAAGCTATGCCAGAATAGTGCAAATTTAGGCTCTACAGTGACGGTGCAGGCTCAAAATTTGCACTGTTCTGGCACTGCTCCCCCAGCCACTTAGGATCAGTGTGAGAAATAGTAGTTTATAAGATAAAAACACTTTTAATGATGTGTAAAAATATAGTGTTTCTCATCCAATGCATCAGAATTGCTCCTAGAGGACTGGGGAAGCTATGCCAAAACAGTGCGAATTTAGCCTCTGCAGCAGCGGAGCAGGCTCAAAATTTGCAATTTTGTGGCACTGCTCCCCCAGCAAAATGTAGGATCATTTTTGATGCATTTATATGAAGTTGAGCACACTAATTATGTGAGAAATAGTAGTTTATAAGAAAAACACCTTTACTGATGTGTAAAAATATAGTGTTTATCATCCAATGCATCAGATTTGCTCCTAGAGGACTGGAGAAGCTATGCCATAACAGTGCGAATTTAGGCTCTACAGCAGCGGTGCAGGCACAAAATTCGCACTGTTCTAGCACTGCTTTCCCAACCACTTAGGATCATTTCTGATGCATTTATAATAAAGTTGAGTACACTAATTGTGAGAAACAATAGTTTATAAGATAAAAACAGCTTTAATCATGTGTAAAAATACATTGTTTGTCATTCAATGCATCAGAACAGTGGGGAAGCTATGCCAGAACAGTGCGAATTTAGGCTATGCAGCGGCGGTGCAGGCTCAAAATTCGCACTGTTCCGGCACTGCTCCCCCTGCTACTCAGGATCATTTTTGATGCATAATGAAGTTGAGTACATTAATTATAAAAATAGTAATTTATAAAATAAAAATACCTTTAATCATGTATAAAAATACATTATTTGTCATCTAGTGCATCAGAATTACTCTTGGAGAGCTGGGGAAGCTATGCCAGAACAGTGCGAATTTAGGCTCTGTAGCGACGGTGCAGGCTCAAAATTCATACTGTTCTGGCACTGCTCCCCCAACCACTCAGGATCATTTCTGATACATTTATAATAATGAAGTTGAGCACACTAATTGTGAGAAATAGTAGTTTATAAGATAAAAACACCTTTAATCATGTGTAAAAATATAGTGTTTATCATCCAATACATCAGAATTGCTCCTGGAGGACTGGGGAAGCTATGCCAGAACAGTGCGAATTTAGCCTCTGCATAGGGGCAGTGCAGGCTCAAAATTGGCATGGTTCTGGCACTCCTCCCCTAGCAACTCACGATCATTTCTGATGCATTTAATGAAGTTGAGCACACTAATTGTGAGAAATAGTAGTTTATAAGATAAAAACACCTTTACTCATGTGTAAAAATATAGTGTTTATCATCCAATGCATCAGAATTGCTCCTAGAGGACTGGGAAAGCTATTCCAGAACATTGCGAATTAAGTCTCTCAGTGGCAGTGAAGGCTCAAAATTCGCACTGTTCTAGCACTGCTTCCCCAGCCACTCAGGATCATTTCTGATAATGAAGTTGAGTATACTAATTATGAGAAACAATAGTTTATAAGATAAAAATAGCTTTAATCATGTGTAAAATCACATTGTTTATCATTCAATGCATCAGAATTGCTCCTAGAGGACTGGGGAAGCTATGCCAGAACAGTGCAAAATTAGGCTCTGCAGAGCGGGCGGTGCCGGCTCAAAATTCGCCCCACTGCTCCCCCAACCACTCAGGATCATTTCTGATGCATTTATAAGAAAGTTGAGTACACTAATTGTGAGAAACAATAGTTTATAAGATAAAAACAGCTTTAATCATGTGTAAAATTACATTGTTTGTCATCCAATGCATCAGAATTGCTCCTGGAGGACTGGGGAAGCTATGCTAGAATAGTGCGTATTTAGGCTATGCAGCGGCGGCGGTGCAAGCTCAAAATTTGCACTGTTTTTGGACTGCTCCCCCTGCCACTCAGGATCATTTCTAATGCATTAATAATAAACTAAAGTACATATTTATAAAAACAGTAATTTACAAAATAAAAATACCTTTAATCATGTATAAAAATACATTATTTGTTATCTAATGCATGTTCTTGGAGGGCTGGGGAAGCTATGCCAGAATAGTGCAAATTTAGACTCTGTAGCGGCGATGCAAGCTCAAATAGAAATTAATTCTAATGGAAATAACGCTTTTATAATAAAAATATTACTAATATGCTTTTTTCTATGCATAGAAATTAATTCTAATGAAAATAACGCTTTTATAATAAAAATCTTTCCAATATGCATCTTTCTATGCTTAGAAATTGAATCTAATAAAAATAACACTTTTATAATTAAAAAAATATCCAATATGTATCTTTCTATGCATAGAATTTAAATCTAATGAAAATAACACTTTTATAATTAAAAAATATCCAATATGCATCTTTCTATGCATAGAAATTGAATCTAATGAAAAGAACACTTTTATAATAAAAAAATATCCAATATGCATCTTTCTATGCATAGAAATTAATTCTAATGAAAATAACGCTTTATAATAAAAATATTTCTAATATTCATCTTTCTATGCATAGAAATTAATTCTAATGAAAATAACGCTTTTGTAATAAAAATATTTTCAATATGTATCTTTCTATGCATAGAATGAAAATAACACTTTTAGAATACACAAACGGAGGGGATTACTCTTTTTGAATAACATAAAGATAAAACTTATTTTCACAAAATTTAAGAAAATTTCACCATAACCTCCTTTGTATGGCTGACCATTTCTCAATTTTTACATTCTAAATCTACTTAGAATTTACCCCAAGATGAATTAAAACACTCTAATCTAATCAATTTTCACTTCTAAAGAGCAATCAATAGGAAAAGTTTAACTTATTTTGTTTGTTTCTCATTTTAGGATAAAGAAAGGCTAAAATTCTTAACGAAGAGAAGGGGGAAGCCTTTCCATCAAGGCATAACATCCGATTTCACATTAAAAAAAAACAAGAAATCAGAAAACCATAGAATAGAATTAAAAAAAGTAGAATTTCTAACTTACATGGAGTTTTGTGAGCTTTCCTTTGGCTTGAGGGATTAAGGGTTCTACTCTTGCTTGGATCAAGAGTGGCCACCAATTCTTTGTAGAGGAATTAGTCAAAAACAAGTGAATTATCAAAGACTTCAATGTTTTTGGCTCTTGGGAGGAGTAGAGTAACAGTGCATAAAACACTATTAAGCTTCTACAAAGGGGGAGGCTTCTATTTATATGAAAAAATGAGCCTCTAACCAAGCAAATTGATTCTAGAATTTTCCAGATCAGTTTGGTTAATTTTTTAGCATTTGGGTCAGTTTAGTTCACTTTTTGGATCTAGTTTTAAATTAGGAGAAAGGAGAGATGAAATATCTAATTTTAATGATTTAAAACTGAAAAGCAATGATGAGAAAAAGGCGCCTACTTCATGAGGGGGAATCCCTATCCTGAGGTGTCAAAAATCAGTTTTTAAACTATTTTCCTTGGTCCTTAGTCCACTCTTCATCTTATGTGACCATAAACTCATTTTTGGGAGGTTTTTCTTTTATTTTTCAATTTATCTCCTCCCTACATTTGGATTAATCTTATTGGTCCATAGGAACCTTAATCTAGACCCTTAGGCTAAGGCCTTTTGAACAGATTCTAATTTATTTCCAATGCACCTTTTGAAATTCTTTTTGAACTTCTGTTTTGGTTGAATTTTTTTAATAAGAGGAGATATTTTTCCATCCAAAAGTATCTAAAAGCTGAATAACCTTTCTCTAGAACATTCTCTCTCTCTAAGCCAAAATAGGTAGAAAATAGATCTTTTATTATTCTGATGAGGGGATTGATTACAGGGGAAGATACTAGACATCTTGAGGGCTGGGGAGGAATCTTACATTCTCTTCCACTTGAAAAATGCGAGATGTCCTCATCTCGCAAACTGGGGGTAATCCCGCAACAGTTCAGCTTCTTTCTCCTAGGTGGCATCTTCAAAAGAATAGAACTTCCATTTGACCAATAATTCTCTCAGAATTCTGTTCCTGAGAACCTTCTCTCGAACATTAAGGATTTCTTCAGGTTGGAGTTCCATCTGCCCTTGGATTGAAGAAGTTAAGATTTCATCAAGCACATAATTCGGGCTTGGTACATACTTTTTAAGTAGGCTGACATGAAATACATTATGTACTTTGAGATGAGGAGGCAGAAGAAGCTCATAGGCTAAGTCACCTACTTTCTTTGCAATCACATATGGCCCACAATACTTGGGGGATAACTTTCTTGTACTTGTCAAGAGATAGAGAACTTCTTTTGGGGCGTACTCGAATGAAGACTATATGTGCTTCTTTGAATTTTTTGTCTATCCTCTTCTTATGCGTACTGCTTCTATCTATCTTGGGCAGCTTTTATGTCTTTTACAAATTGACTGCATATGCTGCTTCATGTCGTCAAGCATTTGTCTAGACATCTCAACCCTAATCAATGGATCGGACCAAGTTAATGGAGTTAAGCAATCTTGTCCATATAGAGCTTTGAAAGTGCTCATCCCGATACTTTGGTGATAAGAAGCATTGTAGGTGAACTTGACTAGGTGCAGATAGCTTAGCCACTTCTTGGGTTCCCTGCCACAGCATGACCAAAGTATATCTTTGATTACTTGGTTTACCCTTTCTGTTTGACCGTCAGTCTCTCGGGGTGGTAAGTTGTGTTGAGATCCAAGAAAGTTCCAACTGCTTCGAAAAATGCAGTCCAGAATCTTGATGCAAATTTGGGATCTCGATCACTTACTATTCTTCTCGGTAGGCTATGCAATCTGAAGATTTCCTTGAGGAACACTCTGGCCGTGTCCATCGCCGCAATGTAGGTTTCTTTTAGTGGAACTAGATAGGAAACTTTGGTTAGTCTATCAACTACCACAAAGATGGAGTTGTAAACTGATTGCACTAAAGATAATCCAATAATAAAATCCATACTGATACATTTTCACTTCATCTGGGATGTCTAATGGATGTAACTTCCCAAGCATTTTTACTCTCTCAGCTTTGACTTCTGACATGTCAGACATTGACGTACATGATTAAGTACATCCTTTTTTAGACCAGGCCAAAAAAAGCTTTTCTTTACAGACATGTAGGTCTTGATGAATCCTGGATGTCCTGCAATAAGGCTGTCATGGGGTTCATTTAGAATTTGACCCTTAGTCCCCTTATCATTGGGAATGCATAGCCTGTGATTATAATACAAAATTCCATCATCCAAGGTGTATCCTTGAACTCGGTTCAACTCCTGAGTGAGGAGTTTTGCTTTCCTGCATAAGTAGGGTAGCAATATGGCCAAATAATCTATCCTGCGTGATCTTCTCACTTGCCTTATTAATCAATGGATTTGACACCATTGTAATTGCAAGCAAGGAGGCTTTTCTACTGAGGGCATCTGCTACCACATTTTCTTTGTCTGGGCGGTACTTGATTTCAAAATCAAATTCCTACACAGGGTCTACATCCACATTCTTTGGCGCATGTTGAGATCCTTCTGAGTGAAGATCCACTTTAAGCTCTGATGATCTATCATATCAAAGTGAATCTTTGACCGAGTAGGTAATGTCTCCACAACTTCAAGGCATATACTATTGAAAGTAGCTCCAAGTCGTGGACAGCATAATTCCTCTCATGCATTTTGAGTTTTCAGGATTCATAGGCCACTGCATGACCTTCTTGCATGAGTGCACCTCCCAGGGCAAAACCATTTGCATCAATTACTACCTCAAAGGGTAGAGAAAAATTTGGCAACTTCAGAATGGGATTGGTTACCAAGACGGTCTTCAGCGTATCAAAAACGCTCTGGCACCTGGCAGACCATTGAAACAGGGTATTCTTCTTGAGAAGATTATTGGGAGGAAGCTATGAGAGCATACTTTGGTATAAAAATTCTATACCAACCATTCAATCCCAAGAATCCCCTTACTTCTTTCACTGTCTTTGATTCAGGCCAATCTATGACTGCTTGGACTTTTGTGGAATCTGGAGAAATTCCTTCTTTGGTGGATACCAGAAAGCCCAAGTATTCAACATGGTCGGCAGAGAAAGTGCATTTGCTCTTTTTTGCAAAGAGTTGGTGCTTCCTTAGAATCTCAAGAACTTTTCGAACATGAGCTTCATGGCAATCTGCATTCTTTGAGTAAATCAAAATATCATCAAACAAAACAAGAACAAAATCATCCAATTATTCCCTGAGAATGTCTTGCATTAGGCGATTGAATGTAGCTAGGGCATTTGTCAATCCAAATGGCATGACAGTGAATTCATAATGCCCATAGCGAGTATTGATGGCTGTCTTCGGGATATCTTGATCATTAATCCTGATCTGGTAATACCCTGATTTGAGATCTATCTTTGTGAAGATCTGGGCTCTATTTAGCCTATCCAGAAGCTCATCAATTCTGGGGATAGGATATTTATTCTTAACTATAGCTAGTTGAGACCTCTGTAATCCACACAGAGTCTTAACGTTCCATCCGTCTTTTTCTGAAAGAGAACTGGCGCTCCCCAAGGTGAAACATTGGGTCTTACAAACTCTTGTTCTAAGAGCTGTCTAAGCTGTTCCTTGAGTTTGATGGCTTTAGGAACTGGCATTTTGTATGTGCGCTGGGGCTACTGGCTGAGCTCTGGGGGTCACTTCTATCACATGATCTACTTCCCGAATCGGAGGCATCTCAGTTAGCTCTGCTGGGAATAAATCATCATATTCACTTAACCATTCTGGTTCTTTAGCCTTTAACTTTGTGTCTACTTCATTTTGACAACATAAATGAGCTGCTTTTTTCTAAGTCCTTCAATTAGTAATGCTCCCCTTCACCCAGGTTGGGATGTGTGCAAGGCTTTACGAACATTTGGATCTAACTCTTCCTCATCGGTTAGAGGATCCGGTTGCCTTGCACGGGCTCCGTGCCTCATGATTCCGACAAAACGAGATTTTCGTCAACTTAACTTTGACAATAGATTTATGATTATTTAATTTTTGTAATTTATTCTTTAAACAGATAATTATTTCATCATACTTCTTGAAACAAGATTTACTCTGATAATTTTATTAACCATATTCACAATCATGAAAACAATTTGGAATTTTTTGCAAAACATCGTTTACTATCAAAAGTTTGAGATATATACATAGAGCATCATGGCTCCAAAGTCACTGCCTCAATTGCGTACGCATAAAGAAGCAAAACTGCAAAGGAGACATGCCATGATAAACACGATTCATCACTGAAAGAGGTGCTGTAACTCTACTTCTAGGGATAAAGCAGCTAAGAAGCCTGTAAACTCGGCAAGAAATTCTAAAATTCCTAGGTGAATGATTAAAGAGTTGTACATAATGAACAATCCCTAACCTTATCAAGATCATGGCTAAGGAAATATTTTGCCTGAGTCTCTGACGCTGCTTGGTATTGATATTAATACATCTTCCTCTAGAGAACCACATATACCGACGTCGCTCTATAGGATCAGGGAAGTTTAGATCCTCAAAGTGACGGGCAAGCCTCACTCTGCTTACACATGTTGAAGCAGAGTTGACGAGATGTTTGAAGGAAAAGGCAGTCATATCCTGACTCTGGGAAAGTCCAGGAATGCTAGACAGATTTGGGGTATCCATCTAAAAATCCAATTCAATTTATGAGTTTTCAATTTATGAATTCATCTTAAACATAATCTTAGCAAGTGAAAACATTTTTCTTGCAAATTTACTTTAGAATTTTAGGTAGTTTCAGCTGCTATTTCATAAGTTTATAACAGCGCTCTGATACCAGCTGTGTGAGATCCCACTGTCCCCTCTGCACACACCGGATTCCCGGTTGGTAACAGCGGAAGTAGCTTCCTCTTGCACGGGGTAGGGTTTCCCACTCGGGGCCTTGCCCTCAAATGTCCAGGCACACGAGACTAATCTAGTGATCATTCCGAAACCAAAACCGAAAAAATTTCCCTTGCCCGAAAAACGGGGACGATTCCACCTTTTTGAATTTCTTAACGAATTTTCTAACGGGGTCAAGAGACTAAACTAACCTTCATCTGAAACAGATAGAAGGAAAACTATTACAGACTTAACTTGAAAAAATCAATGCTTTTTTCCTAATTGAATCAGGCACATCCATTGATCTATTCATTTGAGAAGTTTTCAGGCTTTTATTTAACTACTTGAGTTCTAAGCATATTCCTATTAATCAATTTTATTATTAAGACTCTACTGATTCCAGCCACCATGGGTTAGCCACCGCCCAACCAGTGGAATTGGTAGAACCAGACAAGTACTCACCCACCCATAATTGAATGCCTTTCTTAACTTTTGCTTTAGAATACAGATACGCACACACTCCTCTTTAAACTTTAACTTATAGAACAATCCATTCACAAAACAATTATTAGTTTACATATGTCATAACTCAATATCTCCATCCAATCCTTGTTTCTCAACAAAATCACTCTCTAGACTCTCCGTTGAGACCAACTCAGCAACGAGATCCAGTAAAACTGATTACAATAAACATTGGTCCATCATACAATATCTTCCTCAACATACGCATGGGTATCCTCGTCACTGCGAGCACGTGCATTGCCTAGTCAGAACCCTCCAAGATCCTCCTTACGTGTCTTGGCACTTCACTTAGGGACCGCTTTGTCAGCTCTCGTCCATCGTACCGGAAGCGCACCATTTTAACCATATCGAGGCTGGTCAAGACCTCGGCAGGCTTTGCCGCGTGAGCTATCCTTTGAACACTCCCCGCCCCACCAGCTGTTGCAACCGAACTTCCCTTAGAAAAACACATATACCAAATGCTCCCTCCAGCATTCTGGCATAAGACAGTCCTTTAAGAAAATAGGGTTTCTATGCAAGTTTTCAGCTTTTAATTTTCTTTGAATATAATGAGTATATCTTAAATCCGTATCCCAAGACTTCTTGATCGTAGGTCTGAATTCCAAACATAATTCCTCGAATTCTGTAACCTTGATCCTCAGATCAATTCAAAGGGTCTCAACTTAGTTTTAGATTTGGTGGGTGATTTGAGTGTATTTTCTTGAATTGGTCACATCGTCTTTTCTTGAAACTGACGAAGGAGTTTGGTCTTGGTCATAGCCTGATTGAGGATTTGAGTCTCGTAAGGTTCTGCCTCAACTACCTTTGTCCAAAAGGGGGGGTGATATTTCAATTACTATTTTAGTGAATTTCATTCATTGATTCACTTAACTGATTTCTAAACTAATCACGAATTCCTATGAGGAATAAATTAATCAATTTATCTAAATTTCTGACTTCGATAGATTTTTTGAATTTTCTCATTACCATCCGAGTGAATATGAAACAATAGAATTTTCTCTCATAGTGTATTTACTTATTCATTTATCGATTATTCATGGAATTTAAACATAGAATCAAAGATAACTCTAATTTTGATATAAAACTTCTTTATGCATCTATTTATGCATAAAATCCAACTTCAATGGAAATAACACTTTTATATAAAAGAAAATCCTTTTATGCATCTATTTATGCATAAAATCAATTTAATAGGAATAACACTTTTATAATAAAAAAATATCCAATATGCATCTTTCTGTGCATAGAATTTGAATCTAATGAAAATAACACTTTTATAATAAAACAAATATCCAATATGCATCTTTCTATGCATAGAAGTTGAATCTAATAAAAATAACTCTTTTATAATAAAAAAATATCCAATATGCATCTTTCTATGCATAGAAATTGAATCTAATGAAAATAACACTTTTATAATTAAAAAAATTTAATATGCATCTTCCTATGTAGAGAAATTGAATCTAATGAAAATAACACTTTTATAATTAAAAAAATATCCAATATGTATCTTTCTATGCATAGAAATTGAATCTAATGAAAATAACACTTTTATAATAAAAATATTTCCAATATGCATCTTTCTATGCATAGAAATTAATTCTAGTGAAAATAACACTTTTATAATAAAAATATTTCCAATATGCATCTTTCTATGCATAGACCTTAATTCTAATGAAAATAATGCTTTTATAAAAAAAATATTTCCAATATGCATCTTTCTATGCATAGAAATTGAATCTAATGAAAATAACACTTTAATAAATAAAAAATATCCAATATGCATCTTTCTATGCATAGAATTAAAATCTAATGAAAATAACACTTTTATAATAAAAAATATCCAATATGCATCTTTCTATGCATAGAATTAAAATCTAATGAAAATAACACTTTTATAATAAAAAATATCCAATATGCATCATTCTATGCATAGAAATTGAATCTAATGCAAATAACACTTTTATAATTAAAAAATATCCAATAGGCACCTTTTTATGCATAGAAATTAATTCTAATGAAAATAACGCTTTTATAATAAAAATATTTTTAATATGCATCTTTCTATGCATAGAAATTAATTCTAATGAAAAGAATGCTTTTATAATAAAAATATTTTCAATATGAATCTTTCTATGCATAGAAATTAATTCTAATGAACATAACGCTTTTATAATAAAAATATTTCCAATATGCATCTTTCTATGCATAGAATGAAAATAACACTTTTAGAATACACAAATGGAGGGGATTACTCTTTTTGAATAACATAAAGATAAAACTTATTTCCACAAAATTTAAGAAAATTTCGCCACCATAACCTCCTTTGTATGGCTGACAATTTCTCAATTTTTACATTCTAAATCTACTTTTGTTTGTTTTTCATTTTAGAATAGAGAAATGCTGAAATTATTAATGAAGAGAAGGGGAAAGCCTTTCCGTCAAGGCATAACATCCAATTTCACATTAAAAAAAAAACAAACCATAGAATAGAATTAAAAAAAGTAGAATTTCCACCTTACATGGAGTTTTATGAGCTTTCCTTTGGCTTGAGAGATTGAGGGTTCTACTCTTGCTTGGATCAAGAGTGGCCACCAATTCTTTGTAGAGGATTTAGTAAAAAACAAGTGAATTATCAAAGAATTCAATGTTTTTGGCTCTAGAGAGGAGTAGAGTAACGGTGCATAAAATGCTATTAAGCTTCTACAAAGGGATAGGCTTCTATTTATAGGAAAAAATGAGCCTCTAACCAAGCAAACTGATTCTAGAATTTTCCAGGTCAGTTTGGTTAATTTTTGACTATTTTTGGGTCAATTTAGTTCACTTTTTGGATCCAGTTTTGAATCAGGAGAGAGGAGATATGAAATGTCTAATTTTTAATGATTTAAAAATTGAAAATCAATGATGAGAAAAAGGCGCCTACTTTATGAGGAGGAATCCCTATCCTATGTTGCAAAAATTAGTGTTTTAACTATTTTCCTTGGTCCTTAGTTCACTTTTCATCTTTTGTGAACATTAACTAACTTTTGGGAGGATTTTCTTTTATTTTTCAATTTATCTTCTCCCTACATTTGGATTAATCTTATTGGTCTATAGGAACCTTAATCTAAAATTTTCAGAAAATATGGACCCTTAGGCTAAGGCCTTTTGAAAAGATTATAATTTATTTCTAATGCACCTTCTGAATTTTTTTTGAACTTTTGTTTAGGGGGAGTTTATTTTAATAAGAAGAGATATTTTTTCATCCAAAAATATCTAAAAATTAAATAATCTCTCTCTAGAATATTTTCTCTCTCTAAGCCAAAATAGGTAGAAACAAGATCTTTTATTATTCTGAAGAGGGAATTGATTATAGGGGAAGATACTGGACATCTTGAGTGCTGGGGAGGAATCTTACATAAGGGATCTTTATCCTCAGATTCTATTGGGTTCACCAGACTATAAGGAACCCGAGAATTAGTTGGATCTTAAGGGAAAGAGTTGTTCTCTAGTTTGCGAGATGAGGACATCTCGCGTTTTTTAAGTGGGAAGTCAATATTAGGTAATTTGGGAAAAATCTCACATTTTGGGAATCAATTACTCCATATAGTTTTGGACATATCTTAAACATACTAACTCTAAATTTGTCGGAGATCATAGATTTAGATTCTACTGTTCAAGATCTTTCCTATGATACGTCACATGAGGGGGTTTTGACAAACTTTTGGACAAGTTCACCATGCTCCCATTTTTCAAATGGGAATGGGATTTTTTCCAAATTATCTAATATGGTGTTTGGGGTAGGATGTAAGATTCCTCCCTCCAGTTTTTGAGGTGTGCAAATGTAAGAACCTCCCCTTTTGATCTTATAATTATTCTCCTCTCTGAAATAAAAGAAAGATCCTATTTCACCCTGTTTTAGCCTGGAGAGAGAAAATATATGGAGGGAGGTAATTCAAAACTGAGATATTTTTTGATATAAAAATCCTCCTAGTGTCTAAAATGGTTTCCCCTGAAACAAAATTTCAAAAAGAACTTTCCAATGTGCAATTAGAATTTATTGAAAATAGGTATAAAGGACCTTAGCCTAAGGGTCCAGATTTCCAAAAAAATTTAGATTATGGTCCAATTAAGGTTCCTATGGACCAATAAGATTAATCCAAATGTAAGGACTCGGAGATAAATTGAAGAATAAAAGAAAAACCTCCCAGAAATGAGTAAATGCTTACATAAGATGAAGAGTGGACTAAGGACCAAAGAAAAGAATTAAAAAACTGAATTTTGACACCTCAGTGTGGGGATCTCCCCTCATGAAGTAGGCACCTTTTTCTCATCATTACCTCTAATTTTAAATCAATTAAATGAGATATTCTTATCTCTCCTCTCTCCTATTTCAAAACTAGATCCAAAAAGTAAGCTGAACTAACCAAAAAATGGTCAAAAATTGACCAAACTGATCTGGAAAATTCTAGAATCAATTCGCTTGGTTAAAGGCTCACTTTTTTCTATAAATAGAAGCCTCCCCCTTTGTAAAAGCTTAATGGTGTTTTATGCATTATTACTCTACTCCTATCGTCTCGTGAGCCATCTACATTGAATTTCTTAATAACTCAATCGATTTAAGCCTAATCCTCTCCAAAGTGAATTGGTGGCCACTTTTGCTTCAAACAAGAGTAGAACCCTCAATCCCTCAAGCCAAAGGAGAGATTACAAGCTCTATGTAAGTTAATTTTCTTACTTGTTTAATTTTAAATCTATGGTTTTCTTGATTTTCATATTTTACAGTTGATTGAATTAAATTCAAATGTTATGCCTTTGAGGAAAAGACCACCCCCTTCTCTTCTTTATTTTCCAGCCTTTGTTAATCCTAGAAAGATTAACTCAGAGATTAATTAAACTCTTCTTATTGTTTACTCTCTTAAATTTAGAAAATTATATAGATTAGAGTTCTATAAATCTAATTTGGATTAATTTAAGTTAAATAAAGAAGATAAAAACGAGAAATGGTTAGCCATACAAAGGAGGTTATGGTAAACTTTTTTAGAATTTTGTGAAAAAGAAAGTTTGTTTGTATGTTATTCCAAAAGAGTAATTCCCACCATTTTTTCATTGTAAAAGAAATATTCTAATTACTCCATGTACATATTTACCTTTGAATATGTATGGATATCATTGATATGGATTAAAATTACTTTTTATGCATAGAAAGATGCATAAAAGAATTATTTTTATTAAAAAAATATTATTCTTATTAAATTTAATTTTTATGCATACAAAGATGCATAAAGGAATTAGTTTTATTACAAAAGTGTTATTCTTATAAAATTTGATTTTTATGCATAGAAAGATGCATAAAGGAATTATTTTTATTACAAAAGTGTTATTCTTCTTAAATTTGATTTTAATGCAAAGAAAGATGCATAAAAGAGTTATTTTTATTACAAAAGTGTTATTCTTAATAAAAGTGATTTTATGCAAAGAAAGATGCATAAAGGAATTACTTTTATTACAAAAGTGTTCTTCTTTTTAAATTTTATTTTTATGCATAGAAAGATGCACAAAGGAATTAATTTTATTACAAAAGTGTTATTCTTATTAAATTTGATTTTTATGCATAGAAACATGTATAAATGAATTATTTTTATTACAAAAGTGTTATTCTTATTAAAATTAATTTTATGCATAGAAAGATGCATAAAGGAATTATTTTTATTACAAAAGTGTTATTCTTATTAAATTTGATTTTTATGCATAGAAAGATGCATAAAGGAATTATTTTTATTACAAAAGTGTTAATCTTATTAAAATTGATTTTATGCCTAGAAAGATGCATAGAGGAATTATTTCTATTACGAATGCATAAAGGAATCATTTTTATTACAAAAGTGTTATTCTTATTAAAATTGATTTTTATGCATAAATAGAAACATAAACAAATTCTTTTTTTTAAAAGTGTTATTCCCATTGAAGTTGATCTTTATGCATGAATAGATGCATAAAGAGTTTTTATATCAAAGTTAGAATTCTCTAAAATTCTATGTTCAAATTCTACGAGTATTTGATAAATGAATAAGTAAATACTCTAAGAGAGAAATTTCTATCATTTTTATATTCACACGGATTGTAAAAAGAAAACTCAAGAATTCTATTGATATCAAAATATTTAGATAAATGATTAATTTATTCCTCATTGGAATTCGTAACTAATTTAGAAATCAGTTAAGTGAATATTTAAAGAAAGAATTCCAATAAAATAGTAATTGAATTATCAAACCTTTTCAAGAAAGATAGTTTAGGAAAAATCTTATCCGACTCGAACCTTGAATCAGACTATGACCAAGACCAAACTCTTTTGTTAGTTTCAAGGAAAGAAGGTGTGACTAGTTTAGAAAAATATACTCAAAACTCTCGCCAAATCTGAAACTAAGTTTGAGACCCTTCGAATTGATATGTGGATCAAGGTTATAGAATTTGAGGAATTCTGGTATGAAATTTAAAATTCTGATCAAAAAGTTTTGGGGATATTGATTCAAGAAATACTCTTGTATACAAAAGAAAATTAAACTAAAAACTTACATAGAAACCCTATTTTCTTAAAGGACTATCTTACGCCAGAATGCTGGAGGGAGCATAGATGTAATGAGATGTGAATTGGGATGTGAATGAATGAGATGTGATGACATGTGAATCAAATAGATGTGAATGAATGGATGAGATGTAATGTGATGTGAATCGGGTTATGGATGTGTATTTGAAGAATGGATGTGAATGTGTATGTGAAGATTGGATATGGATGTGTATGTGAAGAATGGATGTGGATGTGGATGTGTATGTGAAGAATGGATGTGGATGTTTATGTGAAGAATGGATGTGGATGTTTATGTGAAGAATCGATGTGGATGTGGATGTGTATGTGAAGAATGGATGTGAATGTGTATGTGAAGAATAGATGTGGATGAGTATGTGAAAGAATGGATGTGGATGTATGTGAAAGAATTAATGTGGATGTGTATGTGAAAGAATGTGATGTGATATAAAGAGATGTGGATGTGTATGTGAAAGAATGTGATATAAAGAGATGTGATGTAAAGAGATGTGATGTGACATGAATATATGTGGATGTGAAGTGATAGATATGAATGTATGGATAGATGTGGGTAGTCGTACACATGTGTACGATTGGATGGATGTGTATGAATGTGGATAGAAGTGATGTGATATAATGTGGATAGAATGTATGTGATGGGATGGTTATGAGAATGAATGTGGTGGATATGAATGAATGAATGTGGTGGATATGAATGAATGTGATGTGCTTGATATAAATGGATGTGATGTAAATGAATGTGGTGGATGTGAATAGATGTGATGTGATGTGAATCGGGATGTGAATGAATGAGATGTGATGTCATGTGAATCGGGATGTGAGTGAATGAGATGTGAAGTAAATTGGGATAGATATGATATGTGATGTGAATGAATATGATGTGATGAGATGTGGATATGGGTAGATGCGAGTGGATGAGATCTGATGCAGATAAATGAGGAAAGATGTGATGAGATGGAAAATGAATGGGAATACATATGAAATGGATGTGGATCAAATAATGTGGATTGATGTGGAACAATGTGGAAAGACGAGAGTTCGTTGTAGAAACTATATTTATGACCGTTTTTAAATGACTCTTTTATGTTGGAAAAGCATTTTGACCGTCTTGTGAATAAGGTCGTGGAGACCTATTTGTTGCAGTTGATGGAGAGTCAATGGAGGACGTCTCCCGTAGCAAGGTCGTGGAGACCTATCTATTTGTTGCAACTGATGGAGAGTCAATGGAGGACGTCTCCTGTAGCAAGGTCTCGGACGAGGTCTTGACGATTTAAATGGTGAGCTTCCAGTACGATGGATGAGGGACTAAGGAAGTGGCCTATGAGTGAAGCGCTAGGTGACCTGCGAAGGATCCTGGATGGTGCTGACCGTACGGTGCTCGGGCTCTGGGTCGCCGAAGATACCCACACGTACGTTGTGGAAGATATTGGAACAAAGAGTAAGAGTTGTTTTCTAAATTTGGGCATGGATCTGGTTGATTGACCTTGTTGGTCCTCAACAACAGATGAGTCCATGGCTCTTTTATATAGATCTGCTGGTTGATCTTGCTGATCTTCAACGGAGATTCCATTTTGATTTTTATAAGTGAATATATTGCCGGGTACTATGAGCTAGAAAACTATCGAAAAGGCCCCTGAGTGGACATGTGGTGGAGCGTTCTAGTTGCCAATAATGCCATAGGTACACCGATGAAGGAAAATTTGGAAATTAGGATTGAACGAGATGTTTTGGAGGATTATGATCAGTGATACTATAATTTCATTAAATGATTGTTTTAAAGTCAGCTGAATCTGTGAAAAAGGCAATTTCATATTGGGTGTGTAAGTGGTGTGACTAAGTTTGCATGAATATCCGGCTAGGGGACCTGGGAACTCTTTTCCCTGGTACTCGGGACAAAACCTAACCAAATTCTTAAATGGATCCCATCACTACAGTGGTTGGGCGGTTGGCTGACCCATGGGACTGGATGGGGTTAGGCTGGACTGATGGATCCCTAAAATGAGACTCAATTCTGTTATGGTAGGATAGATGAAGTAAATCCCAGATAAATTGTTCTATGGAAAAGAATCAATGGATGTGCCTCTCAATGAGAAGAAAAGCATTGGTCTCTATGATCCAAGTGTCCTTGATCTTACTATGGGACTTACAGGCTTGGTCAGATCAATTCAGTTAGCTAAGCTCTTGACTACGTTAGGGTAAAAATATCTTGGAGGAATCGCCCGTGTTTTTCGGGCAAGGGAAGTTTTTCCACGTTCGGTTTTGGAAGAGCTGAGGGATCAGTCTCTTCTCCGAATATATGTGGGTGAGACCTCGAGTGAGGGACCCTACCCCACGCAAGAAGTGCTACTTTTGCTGCTAGCACCGCAAAATTTGTTGTGCGGTGGGGACAGGGATCCCTCGAGTGAGGGACCCTACCCCACGCAAGAAGTGCTACTTTTGCTGCTAGCACCCCAAAAATTGTTGTGCGGTGGGGACAGGGATCCTTCATCTAAAATCCTCACATGTTGAGACCATCATCCTATGAAATTGTGCTTGTATCTTGGGGTATCTTGGGGGTGCACACGCAAGATATTTGCACAATAAATTTGAGAAATAAGATTGGGGAGGAAACCTTTAAGGAAAAACATAGGGTGATCAAATTAAGAAACTAGTGAGAGATTGAATGACTAGAGGGATAGATTGAAACTTTGTTTAGAGAAATTTTCAAGATATATCTCATTAATTTGCATATTATAAATTATTAAGATTCTAACTCCATTAAGGTTTGAATAGTTGACGTGTGTGAATGCCATCCATTCGATGCTTTACACTAGGACGATCATCCAAGATCTTGAACCCATCTCAGACAACATGGGTCTAACTTCGGGTGTGTAATTTTGTAGAAAACTAATCATCTCAGACGTGTTAATCCTGATAATATTTTGATGTGTCAATCCCAAGGCACCAGATGTGTAATTCTCAAAAAATGAAGATCTCTGATGTATTAATCCTAAGTGCCTTCAGATGTGGTGCTATGATAAGTATTTGATAGTTTTCAACTTTTCATGAATACAATGAAAGTAGCAAGTTCACCCTTGCTCGTCTGGAAATGCCGAATTAGTTGGAAGCATTGTTGTCAATCCAACCACTAGATCCTGAATTAGTTATGGGATGACATGAAAGTACACCTTCTTGAAAGGTTTTTTCCTCTAGGATTTTGAGAGGATAAAATGAATAAATTTTTGGAGCTAATCCAAGAAGAGAAGACCCTAGAAGAATACCACCAAAATCTTGCTACAAACATCTCCAATTATCTCCAAAGATGGATGAGGTAACTCTTCTCCATTGATTCATTTGGAAGATTAATCTACCTTTGAATAACCTCGTCAAGAATGCAAAACCATCCTCTATTTCAAAAGCCATAATTATAGCCAAAGACTATGATAAAGCTTTTTTATATGGAAAGTGTTGAGAAGGACATGAGTCCTTCCATGTTAATCAAGAAGAGGTCCCCTAATTCAAGAGGAACGTCAAGCCCACCCTTGGCTACAAGGAATCATGAGCTAGAGCAAAACTAGGTAAAGATAACCAAATTCAACAAGTGTTTCTATGAGTAAATAGAAGAGGATTGGTGCAACATTCATGTGAAGTAATGGACATGATGAATAGAGGTATTCTAGAAGACCATACTAAGATTATGCAATTTCTATCATAGGTTAGATTGCATAAAGGATTGATTTCCTTACGCTTCTCCATGACAGTTTGTTAAGTACCATATTACAAGGGGGTATAGAATAAGGAATTTGTAAGGGAGGATTATGAGTTTTTTTTAAAATTAGGTTCATATCGTATGAGAGATATATGGATGCATGAACTTAGGATAATAAGGCCAATTAACTTTAGAATAATAAAGACCTTTTGGGGGCACAACAAAACGAGCTCAGCACATGAAATAAGGTACTCTTTAGGAACAATGTTTAGATAAAAGAAAATTTCTACCTAGTGGGGAAACCACTTTGGAAGAGACAGGAGGATTTACTTAGATACTACCCCAGCTTGCAAGATGATGAGGACATCTCGAATCTTTTAAGTGGGGGAGATTGTAATGTCCCTCACAAGCCATGTATGTGCCTCTTTTAATATAGATTTCAAGAAGGAAAGAGAGTGAACTTAGAGAAGAGTGAGACAATAAGGCTAGAAACATTAGAAAAGTGATAGAGTAAAAATATTAGCTCCAAGAATCCTAAAAGAAATAAGAAGACAAGAATAATTCTATTAAGAGATAAGTATCTCCAAAAATAGAAATTCTAATTTAGGAGATAGGAGGTCATTGTAAGAGTAATTTTACATATTTAGAGTACATGCATACTAAAAATGTGAAAAAAGCAATGCATTTCTAAAGATGGCACGTTTGTGGCTATATACTGACGTTTTTGCCTTTTCTACTTGCGTTGGCTTGTAGACCAAATATATTTCGGTCTTTTGAGTGGTTACATGACCACTCGGGGGGGTCACTATATGTAAAATATCCCTATCACGTGCGTTCAAGGCCTATATTTTAAATCCCTTATTTGTGAATTTTTTAATCTATATAATATCCCCTTTTCTTTATGAATCTGTAATTTTTTTTGAAAAATTTTTAAATCGTACCCTTATGTAAATATATTTCTGTAAGTTTCATAAATTAAAATTATGCTTCTGTTGAACGCACGTGATATTCACATTTTTTTGTGAGTGACCCCCCCGAGCATGACCATATTATGAGTTTTTATCAGAGAGTTATGGTTGAAACAATTCGTTGGTTCTGTCAAGGTCTCTACACTGGGAAACTATAAGAATGCAGCTAGTAGCCACAAGGTGATTCTAGACCTTAAGATGCATATATCCCTTCATTCTTATCTAATCTCTTAGAAAATAAATCTAGCTTGCTATGACCTTTACGAGGAAGAGACTACTACTCCATAGCTTTTCTTTTAAAGAAAAAATAGTATGACGTAGCCCTGCAAGAGAAGGCTACTTTGCCATAGACCTTCAAAAGAGAGAAAAGTCATAGTACGAGTAAGAGCAGATAAAGCTCGGATGATTTCAATCGTAATAAAAGGTATTAGAAGACTCTCTATTCTCATATATCAAGTTCTGAAACTCTTATTAACAAGCGACAATGATAAACGATAAATTTCTATAAGGTATATATATATTTAGTTTTTCAATTATATATCATTATTAGGGGTTGAGGTATGGCCCCGGCTTCTCTATTAATTGTTAATAGTGATTTATTTGATTGATTTACTAGTTAAAGTTTTTATTCTTTTAAACAACAGCATATGCCTTAATAAAAAATGTCTTATCGCAATCTCAATTTGAAATGTTAAAATCTTTGTGAAAGGATTGTTTTCTTAAGAAGGTAATGTGGATTCTAGTCCTATGGTTTAGTTGAGTAAATGGAATGTTATCTTGGTTAAATTAAGGTATAGGTACAACTTCTCCCTACCTTGACGCTGCCCCATTCTTGTGCTTGTGTAGCCGGATGGCGGAGACGTTAGTAAGACCCAGAGTCATCCCATGGTATCCCTCATACCATTTGGAGAATGAGGTTCGCCGATTGAGGCGAGTGATTGTGATGATGTCTAGTTCTAAGGGCCCAGGCTAGTGTGGTGAATAAGCCCACCCTAGCGCGTAGGCATCCTTTTGAGAGGGGTGGGAGGATTGAGCGATGGAGCCTGAGGGGGCGACAAGCCGGCTTGAGTACTCGCTAGCCGACGATGAGGTGTATGGTCCCCGTAGGGTTTTGCCTAGCATGTAGAGGCTGGAAGGCTGAATTCTAGATCTTTGGTAGTATAAAGGAAAAGAATAAGAGAGCTGGTTTGGCTTGTGTGGAATTGATTCTTGTATAAACTTTTTTTTCTATAAATCTTATCTTTGGAATTATTATATTGTGGAAAGAGGCTATTTTAACAAACCTTGTGAAAGGGCCTTAATCAAGGAATATGCTTATTTATGTTAGACAGTGTGGTAGGATTAATTAAAAAACAAATTGATGCATGAGTAGGATGGAAAGTGGGAGGATGGAATGCCCAATGGCACCATCCTACGGATGGGTGGACCCGATTAGTTGGGTAGCTTTCCAATAGATTAAAGTGAAAGCCCTACGCTAGATAAATAGGTCCTCGTTCGGGAAACTCTATTCTAGAAGACTAGGCCAACGGTTGTGCCTTGCGTGGATGAGGAAAAAAGTGTTATCTCTAGGAATCAAGATTAGTAGTTGCCCAAATTATGATCAATTACCCTATGGGTGATTTGATTTTTAGAAGACCATGCTTCCCCTGTGAGATAGGACTAGGTCTTACCTACAAATCGTATCCTTGAATCTCTCCATGGTCAAGGTGTCGACGAGTAGGAAATTTTCTCCAAGTTAAGACTTAGTAAACTATCTTAAGTGTTTCCCCTATTTTGGAAAGGGGAAACCTTACAAATTCTGTAAGATTCCTCCCCCACCCCCTTTTTGATGTCTAGTATCTTTCCCTGTAATTAATCCCTCTTCAGAAATATAAAGACCCTGTTGCTAACTATTTTAGCCTAGAGAGAGAAAAATTATTCTAGAGAGAGAATATTCAGATTTTGAATATTTTTGGATAGAAAAATATCTCTTATAATTCAGATGAGTTCCCCTGAAACAGAAATTCAAAAAGAATTTTCCAATGTGCAATTGGAATTAATTGAAAATAGCTATAAAGAACCTTAGCCTAAGGGTCTAGATTTTCAGAAATCTTTAGACTATGGTCCAATTAAGGTTCCTATGGACCAATAGCATCAATCCATGTGTAGGGAGGAGATAAATCCAACTTGTAAAAAGAAAATACCCAAAAATGAGTAAATGCTCACATGAGGTGAAGAGTTGAAAATGTACAAGGTTTATTAGTAAAAAACTATGAGCAATATTAAAAATATGACATATGTAAGGAAGGGGAATTCTTTAAAGGAGGTGCATATTTCACATAAGATGAAGAGTTGAAAATGTACAAGGATTATTAGTAAAAAACTATGAGAAATATTAAAAATATGACATATGTAAGGAAGGGGAATTCTTTAAAGGAGGTGCATATTTCACATAAGATGAAGAGTTGAAAATGTACAAGGATTATTAGTAAAAAACTATGAGCAATATTAAAAATATGACATATGTAAGGAAGGGGAATTCTTTAAAGGAGGTGCATATTTCACATAAGATGAAGAGTTGAAAATGTACAAGGTTTATTAGTAAAAAAAACTATGAGCAATATTAAAATGATTCCATTATGACACATATGTAAGGAAGGGGAGTTCTTTAAAGGAGGTGCATATTTCACATGCTTGAATGAGTTTTAAACTCATAAAAATTGAGATATTTTATCTCTCCTCTCTCCTCATTCAAGTCTAGTTCCAAAAAGTTAGCTTAACTGACCTAAAAATGGTCAAATATTGACCAAACTGATTTAGAAAATTCTAGAATCAGTTTGTTTGGTTAGGAGCTCAATTTTTCCTATAAATAGAAGCCTCCCCCTTGTTGAAAAATAGATAGTGTTTATGCATCGTTACTCTACTCCACCTAAGCCAGAAACTGTGAATTCATTTAATAATTCACTAGTTTTTGGAGCTTCCCTCTTTCTTCAATCCCCATTAGTGGCTCCATCAACATACTTAACCAATTGATTGGTTGGGGGCCTCTACCGTGAACAAAGAATCAAGCAATTTGGAAGGTAATTAGTGAATATTGATCTTTTCTATAATTTCTCAATGTTTCTCTCTTCTCAACCCCTCTCAAGCTTGAGAAGCTTAATTGGTATGGTTTTTTTAAATGATATTAAAGTTAATTGGTGAATAGTAGTGAAGAGTTACATAATTTAATAAATGCTATTGAAGTTAATTTTCATTTATGTTTAAATTTTAACGGTTTTTATGTAATTTCTCTCTCTCACTCAAGAAATGGTCATACTCATGACCCATTCTCAATCCAAATCAAGCTTTTCATAAAGCTTTTCCTTAACCCAAGATTAAGCTATGCTTGAGGCCAAATTAATGGCTTTTTTCTATACTTTTAGTTTATGCATATTGATGATTCAATCCATTATAGTTTAATGATCCAATTAGAGATCATTTTAATTATTTCCTTAATGATAAGCTTTATCCCTTAGAAAAATTGAGATTTATCAGTCATAGCAGCGGAGCTATGGCAAAATTTTTATAAAAATTATGCATAAAAAATTTTTCATTCAAAGCATAAAAAGAGGACTTCCTACCATATTCTAGGAATCATCATCCTAGATTAATTGAAAGAATTTCATTATAATCATGGAGAAATTGAATTTTAATATTATGCATAAAGGATAAATTTTTATATCAAAAGTGTTATTTTTACCATTTTTATTTTCATGCATAGAAGTATGCATAATGGATAAATTTTTATATCAAAAGTGTTACTTTTATCATTTTTATGCATAAAAGAAAATTTTTATATCAAAAGTGTTACTTTTATCATTTTTAATTTTCATGCATAGAAGTATGCATAAAGGAAAATTTTTATATCAAAAGTGTTACTTTTATCATTTTTAATTTTCATGCATAGAAGTATGCATAAAGGAAAAATTTTTATATCAAAAGAGTTACTTTTATCATATTGGATTTCATGCATATAGGTATGCATAAAAGATATTCTTTTTATACTAAAAGTATGATTTTCCTCATAAATGGATTTTATGCTTAACTTAGATGCATAAGAGAAATTCTTTTATTCTAAAAGTATAATTCCCTACCAAATTGAAATCATGCATAGGAAGATGCATAAAAGATTGATTTTTACTTTGAAAGTATTAATCTCCTTAAATAGAATTTATTCATAAATAAATGTGTAAAGAAATCTTATATCAAATGTAAGAATTCTCTTGTATTCTATAAATAGATAAGAGATGTGATAGGATGTGATAAGAGATGTGATAAGATGCTTATGAAATAAGTTAGGAGGTGATAAGAGATGTGATAAGAGGTGTGATAAGAGGTGATAAGATGCTTATGAAATAAGTTAGGAGGTGATAAGATGAATTAAGATGTGTATGGGGGGATGAGGTAAGAAGTGTATGTGATAGGATAAGATGTATATGGGTTGTGATAGGGCGAGAATGGATGTGATGTAAAAGATTAGATGTGAAGGTATATGGGGTTATATAAATGGGAATGTGGAAATGGATGTATGTATGTGGATGTGTGGATGTGGAGATGGGAGTGTGGATGTATGAACGTGAAAATGGATATATGCATGAAGATATATATGCATAGATGTGAATGTGGATGTAGATGTGGATGTATAGATGTGAATGGATGTGGATGTATAGATGTGAATGTGAATGTGGATGTGGATGTATGTGAATGTGAATATGGATGTGGATGTATGTATGTATGTGGATGTAGATGTGGATGTATGGATGTGTATGTATGAATGTGGATATGGATGTGGATGTATGTGAATGTGAATGTGGATGTGGATGTATGTATGTATGTGGATGTAGATGTGGATGTATAGATGTGTATGTATGAATGTGGATATGGGATGTGGATGTATAAATGAGGATGTGAAAATGGAGGTAAGCATGTAGATGTGGATGTATGAACGTGAAAATGGATATATGCATGAAGATATATATGCATAGATGTGAATGTGGATGTAGATGTGGATGTATAGATGTGAATGGATGTGGATGTATAGATGTGAATGGGAATGTGGATGTGGATGTATGTGAATGTGGATGTAGATGTGGATGTATAGATGTGAATGTGGAATGTGGATGTGGATGTATGTATGTATGTGGATGTAGATGTGGATGTATAGATGTGAATGGGAATGGGGATGTGGATGTATGTGAATGTGAATGTAGATGTGGATGTATAAATGTGAATGTGGAATGTGGATGTATAGATGTGGATGTATGGGAATGTGGATGTGGATGTATGTGAATGTGAATGTGGATGTGGATGTATGTATGTATGTGGATGTAGATGTGGATGTATGGATGTGTATGTATGAATGTGGATATGGGATGTGGATGTATAAATGAGGATGTGAAAATGGAGGTAAGCAGGTAGATGTGGATGTATGGATGTGAATGTGGATGTGGATGTGGATGTATGGATGTGGATATGGATGTGTATGTATGAATGTGGATATGGGATGTGGATGTATAAATGAAGATGTGAAAATGGAGATAAGCATGTAGATGTGGATGTATGGATGTGAATGTGGATATGGATGTGGATGTATGGATGTGGATATGGATGTGAATATATGATATGTGATGTGAAGGAATTTGAAGTGAAGAGATGGAAAATGAGGTGATTGGATGAGTACACATATAAATGGAATGTGGAATAAGTAATGTGGATTAATGAGGAACAATGTGGAAAAATGAGAGTTAATATAGAAACTATATTTGTAAACTGTTTGTAAATGCTGTTTGTAAATGGCTGTTTTATGTCAAGAATGCTGGGGAAGCATTTTGACCGTCTTGTGATTAAGGTCGTGGAGATCTAACTGATAAAGTTGCAACTGCTGACGGAGAGTCAATGGAGGACGTCTCGCGTAGCAAGGTCGACCGAGGTCTTGACCAGCCTCGGTTCGATTAAAATGGTGAGCTTCCGGTACGGTGGATGAGGGACCAAGGAAGCGGCCTATGAGTGAAGCGCTAGGTCACCTGCGAAGGATCCTAGAGGGTGCTGACCATACGGTGCTCGGGCTCTGGGTCGCCTAGGATACCCACGCGTGCGTCGAGGAAGATATTGGAACAAGGAGTAAGAGTTGTTTTGTGAAACCGGGCATGGATCTGGTTGATTGACCTTGCTGGTCTTCAATGGATGAGTCCATGGCTCTTTATATGGATCTGTTGGTTGATCTTGCTGATCTTCAACGAGAGTCCATCTTGATTTTTATAAGTGATTATATTGTCGAGTATTATGGGCTAGGAACTATGGAAACGGCCTCTGTGTGGACAGGTGGTGAGCGTTCTAGTTGCCAATGATGCCATAGATACTCTGATGAAGGAATGATGGGAAATTATGAATCAACTGGATAAATTGGGAGATTGTGATCAGTGGTACTATGGTTTCATTAAAGGATTGTTTTAAAGTTAACTCATGCTAAGAAAAAGGCAATTTTCATATTGGGTGTGTAAGTGGTGTGGCTAGTTTTATGTTTGCATGAAATTCCGGCTAGGGGGCCTTGGAACTCTTTTCCTTGGTACCCGGGACAAAACCTAACCAAATTCCAAATTGGATCCCATCACTACAGTGGTTGGGCGGTTGGCTAACCCATGGGATCGGATGGGGTTAGGCTGGACTGATGGATCCATAAATCGAGACTCAACTTTGTTTTTACGATAGATAAAGTAAATCCCGGATAGAAATTGTTCTATGGATAGGAATCAACGGCTGTGCCTCTTGGTGGGGAAAAAAGCGTTGATCCCAATGATCCAAGTGCAAGTTTCTACCTTGAATTGACCAAGTACCGTTAAAGGTGCAGTCAGATCAGTTGATCCGTAATGATCTTGACTACGTTAGAGTAAAGAGTTATCCTGGTGGAATCGCCCATGCTTTCCGAGTAAAGGAAGTTTTTCCAGTTTCGGTTTTGGACAAACCGACGGATTAGTCTCTTGTCCGGATATCCGTGGGCGAGGCCCCGAGTGTGAGACCCCTACCCACGCATGATGTGCTACTTCCGCTGCTAGTACCCCGAATCCGTTGATCGGTGGGGAACAGGGATCTCACAGTTGGTATCAGAGCCGCTTTTGAAAGCTAATAAAGATAATTAAATTCTTATCTGAAATTGGTAATAAGAATTCAGAAACAGCATTTTCATAATGTATTTTCATCCCGTAAGCTTCTTTAATGAAGAAATTTTAATCAAAGAAATTGTTTTTATAGATGGAAGTTCCACATTTATCTGGTATTCCCGACCTCACCCAGTCTCAAGATATGATTGCATTTGCCTTCGAGCATCTCATCTCTTCCGCTTCAACTCAAACAAGCCGAGTAAGACTTGCACGCCATTTTAAGGATTTATATTTTCCTACCCCAGTGGAGAGAATACAACATAAGTGGGTTGCAGGGCAATATGTCCACGCTCATTGCAACCGCCATACAATGCTGTGGCAGAATCTCTCATTGACTATGATCCTGTTAAAGCTGAAAATGGTGCGTGGTGTCATTCTATATCATTCGACACCTCAAAATTTCAGACTTTCATGTCAAATTTATAGACTCCTTAGTCGATTTATCCCTAAGGAGAAAATAATAATTTCCTTCGCAGTTAGAGAACTTATGTAACAGGGCATGACTATGGCCCAGTACCGTCGTCTTATACGTCTCTCGAAGAGATTTTGAATTTTGGAGCCGAACCACTCTATGTAATTATTGCAACTTGTATATAAATATACAAATGTTTTTTTTTACGGACGATCGGATAAAGAAAAATCTATTTATCAGACTTAAGTCATAGATCTCCAATAAGATCAACTGAGGAGCAAATTATGTCAAAAGTTTATCAAGACGCACAAAAAGGTTGTAATTGTTTGATATAATTCATACAAATTGTTAATTCAAATTGAAATTCGTAAATTAGTAATTGGGTCTTCAATTGGAAGTACCGCAATTGTATGGAACCCTGACTTGCTTGAGACCTAGACATGATGGTATTTACCTTATAGTTTCGAGTATCATGACTATCCGTATATACCGAGGGTATAACTGCAGCTCTTTACCGATAGTATATACGAGTAAATCTAAGACTTGAAATTATAAGCGTTAATGCTATCCAGATGATGATTTCGAATGTGGTTGATATGATTTTTAATTCTGTTTGAGAATTGATGAATTGAATTGGATTCTGATTGAAAAATGACAATTTTTGAAATTTAGTTGAAATGTAATAAGCTGAGCGAAACCACAATGAGGATGAATGGGACGAGTCCCAGTGATGATATTCATGACTGGAATGATGATAATGATTTCAGCAAATCACTATGAGATTAGTGGATTGTGCTGTCAGATTGCTACTGTTAACACTTGAGACGGTAGATTAAGTTAAGGGATGACAAATTGAGAACTTGCTTAACTAAAATTCCTGTGGAGAAATGTTCAGAAGGAAAATTTTCAGACTAATGGGCCATTATCGTGTTAAAGATATGAATGATATGATCTGAATGAATTGTTATTTAATGATGAGTTCTATATAAGGGATAATTATCCCCGTATTCTGTTGGGTTGACCAGAATATAAGGAACCCCAGAATAAATTGGATCTTAAGAAAAAGAGTTGTCCTCTACCTTGCAAGATGAGGACATCTCGCACTTTTCAAGTGGGGTAGAATGTAAGATTCTCCCCCAGCCTTAGAGGTATACAGGAGTAAGAATCTCCCTTTCTGATCTTATAATTATTCTCTCTCTAAAATAAAAGAAAGATTCTGTTTAAAAAAGGAAGAACCTTTTTCCTGAATACTTCTCCAGAGTCCCACCTGTTTTAAGATTCAGAACAATGAGTTCAGAAGGAGAATCGATGTTTTGGATATCAAGGTTTTGGTCTTCATTCGAGTACGGCCCAAAAGAAGTTCTTTATCTCTTGGGAAGAAGCCTATCTCCCAGATATTGTGGACCAAAGAAAGTAGGTGATTTAGCTTACGAGCTTCTTTTATCTCCTCATCTCAAAGCTTGAATGCCTTCTATAGAAAAATGTGCCAAACCCAAATCATGGAAAGACGGTAAAACTTCAGTGGCAAGTTACCGTTGGCTTCTAAGTTACGCTAGCTCCTTCCTTTATATAAGTCGTAACTTATACTTGTCGTTCACAGTAATCTTACTTCCATCGATCTCCTTTCTTTCTTAATCTCCTTCATGGCTTGGCAACAAGAATTAGTTTTATCCATGATGATTTCTCACCTTCAAGACGCAAGGGAGTCTGTGAAGAAAGATTTTATAGAGCAGTATGAGCGCTCACTTTTCCCTCACTTGGGAACTTCTGTAGCGCAGACAAAATGGCGGACCTATCAAGACATAACTAGGGTAACACCCTGGGGTCAGCAACACTTTCGTAACAATGTCCGCTTGGCCATGGTTATTGAAGCTTTGGGTTTGGGTCCCCGATACTACTGCGTCATGAGATCAAGGCATCCTGGGTTTTCTGAGCGGGTCTTCTTACTGGCGTGTTTTCTTCCTCATGAGAAGATATGCCTTTACCCCGTTTTTGGCTTGCCTCTCAGAGGTCCTTTTCTTAGAACACCTCATACCACTGAGATAGGCACAGCAATAACCCACAGAATCATTCCCATAGATGAGTTACCTTATACTTGTGCAGCTTGTGAGGACTGCTTTTGTGACCATATGATGGACGGGCTTATGGAAGTGTAAAGAGTTCCTCTATCTTTACTGTATAAGTTCCGAGAATGAAAAAAGTTTAAATCTTGTTCGTATTTTGAATCTTGCTCTCTTTAAGACTTATCTTGGTGCTTAATCTTGATTAAAATTTTTCTCTAAGTCTCATATTCGTGCATCTTGCGAAATTACCCCAGTTTGCGAGATGAGGACATCTCGCATTTTTTTAAGTGGGGTAGAATGTAAGATTCCTCCCCCACCCCCTTTTTGATGTCTAGTATCTTTCCCTGTAATCAATCCCTCTTCAGAAATATAAAGACCCTGTTGCTAACTATTTTAGCCTAGAGAGAGAAAAATTATTCTAGAGAGAGAATATTCAGATTTTGAATATTTTTGGATAGAAAAATATCTCTTATAATTCAGATGAGTTCCCCTGAAACAGAAATTCAAAAAGAATTTTCCAATGTGCAATTGGAATTAATTGAAAATAGCTATAAAGAACCTTAGCCTAAGGGTCTAGATTTTCAGAAATCTTTAGACTATGGTCCAATTAAGGTTCCTATGGACCAATAGCATCAATCCATGTGTAGGGAGGAGATAAATCCAACTTGTAAAAAGAAAATACCCAAAAATGAGTAAATGCTCACATGAGGTGAAGAGTTGAAAATGTACAAGGTTTATTAGTAAAAAACTATGAGCAATATTAAAAATATGACATATGTAAGGAAGGGGAATTCTTTAAAGGAGGTGCATATTTCACATAAGATGAAGAGTTGAAAATGTACAAGGATTATTAGTAAAAAACTATGAGAAATATTAAAAATATGACATATGTAAGGAAGGGGAATTCTTTAAAGGAGGTGCATATTTCACATAAGATGAAGAGTTGAAAATGTACAAGGATTATTAGTAAAAAACTATGAGCAATATTAAAAATATGACATATGTAAGGAAGGGGAATTCTTTAAAGGAGGTGCATATTTCACATAAGATGAAGAGTTGAAAATGTACAAGGTTTATTAGTAAAAAAAAACTATGAGCAATATTAAAATGATTCCATTATGACACATATGTAAGGAAGGGGAGTTCTTTAAAGGAGGTGCATATTTCACATGCTTGAATGAGTTTTAAACTCATAAAAATTGAGATATTTTATCTCTCCTCTCTCCTCATTCAAGTCTAGTTCCAAAAAGTTAGCTTAACTGACCTAAAAATGGTCAAATATTGACCAAACTGATTTAGAAAATTCTAGAATCAGTTTGTTTGGTTAGGAGCTCAATTTTTCCTATAAATAGAAGCCTCCCCCTTGTTGAAAAATAGATAGTGTTTATGCATCGTTACTCTACTCCACCTAAGCCAGAAACTGTGAATTCATTTAATAATTCACTAGTTTTTGGAGCTTCCCTCTTTCTTCAATCCCCATTAGTGGCTCCATCAACATACTTAACCAATTGATTGGTTGGGGGCCTCTACCGTGAACAAAGAATCAAGCAATTTGGAAGGTAATTAGTGAATATTGATCTTTTCTATAATTTCTCAATGTTTCTCTCTTCTCAACCCCTCTCAAGCTTGAGAAGCTTAATTGGTATGGTTTTTTTAAATGATATTAAAGTTAATTGGTGAATAGTAGTGAAGAGTTACATAATTTAATAAATGCTATTGAAGTTAATTTTCATTTATGTTTAAATTTTAACGGTTTTTATGTAATTTCTCTCTCTCACTCAAGAAATGGTCATACTCATGACCCATTCTCAATCCAAATCAAGCTTTTCATAAAGCTTTTCCTTAACCCAAGATTAAGCTATGCTTGAGGCCAAATTAATGGCTTTTTTCTATACTTTTAGTTTATGCATATTGATGATTCAATCCATTATAGTTTAATGATCCAATTAGAGATCATTTTAATTATTTCCTTAATGATAAGCTTTATCCCTTAGAAAAATTGAGATTTATCAGTCATAGCAGCGGAGCTATGGCAAAATTTTTATAAAAATTATGCATAAAAAATTTTTCATTCAAAGCATAAAAAGAGGACTTCCTACCATATTCTAGGAATCATCATCCTAGATTAATTGAAAGAATTTCATTATAATCATGGAGAAATTGAATTTTAATATTATGCATAAAGGATAAATTTTTATATCAAAAGTGTTATTTTTACCATTTTTATTTTCATGCATAGAAGTATGCATAATGGATAAATTTTTATATCAAAAGTGTTACTTTTATCATTTTTATGCATAAAAGAAAATTTTTATATCAAAAGTGTTACTTTTATCATTTTTAATTTTCATGCATAGAAGTATGCATAAAGGAAAATTTTTATATCAAAAGTGTTACTTTTATCATTTTTAATTTTCATGCATAGAAGTATGCATAAAGGAAAAATTTTTATATCAAAAGAGTTACTTTTATCATATTGGATTTCATGCATATAGGTATGCATAAAAGATATTCTTTTTATACTAAAAGTATGATTTTCCTCATAAATGGATTTTATGCTTAACTTAGATGCATAAGAGAAATTCTTTTATTCTAAAAGTATAATTCCCTACCAAATTGAAATCATGCATAGGAAGATGCATAAAAGATTGATTTTTACTTTGAAAGTATTAATCTCCTTAAATAGAATTTATTCATAAATAAATGTGTAAAGAAATCTTATATCAAATGTAAGAATTCTCTTGTATTCTATAAATAGATAAGAGATGTGATAGGATGTGATAAGAGATGTGATAAGATGCTTATGAAATAAGTTAGGAGGTGATAAGAGATGTGATAAGAGGTGTGATAAGAGGTGATAAGATGCTTATGAAATAAGTTAGGAGGTGATAAGATGAATTAAGATGTGTATGGGGGGATGAGGTAAGAAGTGTATGTGATAGGATAAGATGTATATGGGTTGTGATAGGGCGAGAATGGATGTGATGTAAAAGATTAGATGTGAAGGTATATGGGGTTATATAAATGGGAATGTGGAAATGGATGTATGTATGTGGATGTGTGGATGTGGAGATGGGAGTGTGGATGTATGAACGTGAAAATGGATATATGCATGAAGATATATATGCATAGATGTGAATGTGGATGTAGATGTGGATGTATAGATGTGAATGGATGTGGATGTATAGATGTGAATGTGAATGTGGATGTGGATGTATGTGAATGTGAATATGGATGTGGATGTATGTATGTATGTGGATGTAGATGTGGATGTATGGATGTGTATGTATGAATGTGGATATGGATGTGGATGTATGTGAATGTGAATGTGGATGTGGATGTATGTATGTATGTGGATGTAGATGTGGATGTATAGATGTGTATGTATGAATGTGGATATGGGATGTGGATGTATAAATGAGGATGTGAAAATGGAGGTAAGCATGTAGATGTGGATGTATGAACGTGAAAATGGATATATGCATGAAGATATATATGCATAGATGTGAATGTGGATGTAGATGTGGATGTATAGATGTGAATGGATGTGGATGTATAGATGTGAATGGGAATGTGGATGTGGATGTATGTGAATGTGGATGTAGATGTGGATGTATAGATGTGAATGTGGAATGTGGATGTGGATGTATGTATGTATGTGGATGTAGATGTGGATGTATAGATGTGAATGGGAATGGGGATGTGGATGTATGTGAATGTGAATGTAGATGTGGATGTATAAATGTGAATGTGGAATGTGGATGTATAGATGTGGATGTATGGGAATGTGGATGTGGATGTATGTGAATGTGAATGTGGATGTGGATGTATGTATGTATGTGGATGTAGATGTGGATGTATGGATGTGTATGTATGAATGTGGATATGGGATGTGGATGTATAAATGAGGATGTGAAAATGGAGGTAAGCAGGTAGATGTGGATGTATGGATGTGAATGTGGATGTGGATGTGGATGTATGGATGTGGATATGGATGTGTATGTATGAATGTGGATATGGGATGTGGATGTATAAATGAAGATGTGAAAATGGAGATAAGCATATAGATGTGGATGTATGGATGTGAATGTGGATATGGATGTGGATGTATGGATGTGGATATGGATGTGAATATATGATATGTGATGTGAAGGAATTTGAAGTGAAGAGATGGAAAATGAGGTGATTGGATGAGTACACATATAAATGGAATGTGGAATAAGTAATGTGGATTAATGAGGAACAATGTGGAAAAATGAGAGTTAATATAGAAACTATATTTGTAAACTGTTTGTAAATGCTGTTTGTAAATGGCTGTTTTATGTCAAGAATGCTGGGGAAGCATTTTGACCGTCTTGTGATTAAGGTCGTGGAGATCTAACTGATAAAGTTGCAACTGCTGACGGAGAGTCAATGGAGGACGTCTCGCGTAGCAAGGTCGACCGAGGTCTTGACCAGCCTCGGTTCGATTAAAATGGTGAGCTTCCGGTACGGTGGATGAGGGACCAAGGAAGCGGCCTATGAGTGAAGCGCTAGGTCACCTGCGAAGGATCCTAGAGGGTGCTGACCATACGGTGCTCGGGCTCTGGGTCGCCTAGGATACCCACGCGTGCGTCGAGGAAGATATTGGAACAAGGAGTAAGAGTTGTTTTGTGAAACCGGGCATGGATCTGGTTGATTGACCTTGCTGGTCTTCAATGGATGAGTCCATGGCTCTTTATATGGATCTGTTGGTTGATCTTGCTGATCTTCAACGAGAGTCCATCTTGATTTTTATAAGTGATTATATTGTCGAGTATTATGGGCTAGGAACTATGGAAACGGCCTCTGTGTGGACAGGTGGTGAGCGTTCTAGTTGCCAATGATGCCATAGATACTCTGATGAAGGAATGATGGGAAATTATGAATCAACTGGATAAATTGGGAGATTGTGATCAGTGGTACTATGGTTTCATTAAAGGATTGTTTTAAAGTTAACTCATGCTAAGAAAAAGGCAATTTTCATATTGGGTGTGTAAGTGGTGTGGCTAGTTTTATGTTTGCATGAAATTCCGGCTAGGGGGCCTTGGAACTCTTTTCCTTGGTACCCGGGACAAAACCTAACCAAATTCCAAATTGGATCCCATCACTACAGTGGTTGGGCGGTTGGCTAACCCATGGGATCGGATGGGGTTAGGCTGGACTGATGGATCCATAAATCGAGACTCAACTTTGTTTTTACGATAGATAAAGTAAATCCCGGATAGAAATTGTTCTATGGATAGGAATCAACGGCTGTGCCTCTTGGTGGGGAAAAAAGCGTTGATCCCAATGATCCAAGTGCAAGTTTCTACCTTGAATTGACCAAGTACCGTTAAAGGTGCAGTCAGATCAGTTGATCCGTAATGATCTTGACTACGTTAGAGTAAAGAGTTATCCTGGTGGAATCGCCCATGCTTTCCGAGTAAAGGAAGTTTTTCCAGTTTCGATTTTGGACAAACCGACGGATTAGTCTCTTGTCCGGATATCCGTGGGCGAGGCCCCGAGTGTGAGACCCCTACCCACGCATGATGTGCTACTTCCGCTGCTAGTACCCCGAATCCGTTGATCGGTGGGGAACAGGGATCTCACAAATTCTATGGACTTGCTCACACCCAACCCATGGGCATTCAAAAGCTCAATTCTCCCACCTCTTTTTCCCAACAAAGCCTCCTTCACGATGCTCCACCCCGCCCCTCTACTTCATCACCAACCCAAGGGGCAGTGCTACAAATGGCTGAGCTTCTCCAACCGCTCAAAGATAAACTCACAAATCTAGCCAAATGGGCTACTCAGTACAAAACTCTCTTGAGGGGTGCTAACCAAAAAACCTATGTAAATATTTAAAAAATGAAAAAAAAGGTGATTAGGACCACGGGCACACCTTTTGTCCTCGCCCATGCACGACACCTGCAATTCTCACTGGGCTCTGTCCTACGTGCACACACCGCAGAAAGCTTCATCATCATCAAGCAGCCATCTAGGTACATCTTTGAATGGGGGGACCATGGTGGGCACAAGCCTCATCCATGACACGACCCATCGCCTCGATCTTCTCAATCACCCCTACTTCACCCGAATATCTATGCTTCATGCTTAATCAATCCTACCCTTGACTTCTTCTTCATCTCCACATGTATGGATCCTCAACATCGACTACCACTTTTATCCACACAGGATCCCATAGCTCCAATGACCGAAGAACACAAAGTATAAAAAGAAAAAGAGAGAATACCATAACTTGATGACTCAACATCCATGGGAGCCAAGATACCCATCACGATGTCTTGACAAAGATGCTAGAACTTCATGAACATAGCCATCAACATAAATCATCTCAGAGCACAAGCAGTATCCATGCGCGTGTTGCCTCCTTGTCCCTTTGGATTTCCCCCCTTTCCATTTGCTTACTAACCCCATTGTTTTACTAACTCCTCTTTAATCATACCACCTACCACTGGAATATTGGTCATTAAGTATTCCATGCTAGTCTACTCATTCAAGTACTCTAACTCGTCTAATGAGGATGTCACGTCTCAAATGTGACAAAAATAAAAGAATAACCAAAAAAATAAAATAAAGAGTACTACTGGGCACATTAAAAAAAGTAAACTCTAAGAGCCCGTATATACGACTAGCTGGATACTTAATCATCAGTACTCCACTATCTTCTTTACATCATACTAACTCTCCCACCCCCTTTGATTTCTAAAGAGACAGGAGAACCAATCAAGTGTGACCTTCCCCGCAAGCCTCACCAACCTCAGCAATCACGAGAACACGATTGACTTTAGGAAGGGGAGTGTGTTAACACATATTGGTTAAGACATTCCTATGCAAACTATGTCCGCACACTTATGTAATGGGCGCCCATGCTGTATTGTAAATCCCATCATTTGAGGGGAAATGCCTTGAAGATCCTCCCAAGTATGTAGCTTCAAAGGACAGATAAAAGAATCTTGGTCAGTTGGCCAAACCATAGACAAAAAACACCATATTAGATAATTTGGGAAAAATCCCATTCCCATTTGAAAAATGGGAGCATGGTGAACTTGTCCGTCAAAACCCCTCATGTGACATATCATCGGAAAGATCTTGAAGAGTAGAATCTAAATCTATGATCTCCGACAAATTTGGAGTTAGTATGGTTAAGATATATTCAAAACTATATGGAGTAATTGATTCCCAAAATGTGAGATTTTTCCCAAATTACCTAATATTGACTTAAAAGCCTTGTAACTATGTTTTGGGCATTCTGGGTCACTTACTCTCGGACGGGCCTAGTGGAAAAAGGCTTGGAAATATAAAATCCAATTTCTCTTATTTGTAACTCAATTTCCCATTTTTGCAATAGAAGTGATTGGATTGGTGATCATTTTCTTCTCCTTGGGGACTAAGGAGCATCAAAGTAAGATTTTCATTTTCTATTAGAGATGCTAATTCCCCAGGCTCATTAGAGAGGGGAGGCATAGGTTCTTTTGATGCTGACTAGAACTTCTCATTAGCGTCAATGGAGACTACTCCCACCTCTTGATCTTCATCTAGCAGTTCCATAGCACCCTTTACACGCATAAGAATAAAGGCTGCTTGGATCTCATCCTTTTCAACTATAATGCAGTTTCTCTTTCTCTTAATTGTTGTACCTACAGTTTTAAAAAAATGAATATAAGAACCAACATAGAATCAATAATAAGAAATTATATATTTAGATATAGTTTTTTAAAGAAAAAATAAGTGTATACCAATTCCAAAAAATAAGTCAAGTATCCAATCATCTGGGTGTAGAAAATAGGTCGATCAAGTGCTAAGGCTTTTGGTAGGGATTCACCAAGGCTTTGGACCAGTCACGTACCTTAGTTTTCTATTTACCATGGAAAAGGAAAGCACATTGGAGCATCCAGACTCATTGACATGTGCTTTAGCATGTCTTTGCTCAATGTCATCCCAATAGCCAACCATGATCATTTCAAAGGAACTTTTGAAACAAAAACCAGGAACATGATCTATATTTGTTTTGCCCCTACAATCAAATTTAGTGAAACATAAATTGAAAGTGTAATAATGAAAAGAAACTAAAAACATAAGTTCTTGAAACCATACCAAACAATATACTCTCTCATCATTCGTAGAACCACTCATATTAAAACCATGTGAGATATTAGCAATAACAAGACTGTAATCTTTCTTTGGAATGATATTATGAAGATTATTTACATCCCCACAAATCACTTTATAGGATGCTCCTTTACTTTCCTGTCCAGGAAGAAAAAACTCTTCTAGTTCATCTCTTTCAATTGGAGCAGCATTTCATAGAAGGCGTCTTGATTTCTCTTCGAGCTCTTTCAAGGTCTCTTCAAGGTGCACAAGAAAGTTTTGTGGACACTCTGATTCTTCTTGAAAGAGTGACTTTTTGCCTTTTTTAGTTGGAGGCTTCTTCTGTTGTTAGTAGAAAGTTAATATACAAGAATATAATATTTAGTGGGTTGGTTTCTTAAGACATAACAACAATACTAGCATACCATCACATTTGAATCTTTAATACAAAAACAAATGAATATTACCCAATCTCTAGAAGAAAAAATCTTTCAGAACTGCCTGAGAGCTAAACTGGGGATACTCTGCACATACGTCGTCCCAAGTGGTGCAGTTTAATTTTTTTATCATGACCTCTTCCATCTTCATATAAACTTTATGGCTGTAACACACATGTAAAGACAATATAAATACTTCATTTACATCAAGAAGATAAAAAATGAATAACTAAAAACTTTACTTACTTTTGTAGCTCCAAAGACATTTCATAAGTGATAGCTCCTTTGAAATGACATATAAGATAGAAACTAGCAGTGTTTAATCCTTCACTCCTTGAAGTGCTCACCATGGATTAAGCTTCATATCTTCTGCAAGGTCTTCAATTGATGTGTCCACCTTCTTACCACAACTTTTAGCCAAGCCACTAGATTCATTCTGCCCTTTCAAAGCTTTATTCTCCCACATTGAAAAGATAATTTCTATTCTGAAGATCCCAAATCTGTCATGTACGAAAAGCAAGCTAAAATACAAGATCATACTTTATGAGTCCATAAAAATCTCCTCTTTCTCCACAAGAATCCCAACCTCCAAAAGACACTGTATTCGTAATATGCCATCAACCTTTTGGTGTCGTGCCACATATTCCTCAAATTCATGGAAAAACTTGATTTTCTCAATCTGGGACATCTTTGCACGGTAGTCATTATTATTATTATGATCCCATGCAAGAAGTTTTACCTCTTCAACCTGTGAGAGCAGCATAGATTTTGCAATCTACAGTGCTTTAGTAAGGACTATTTGGATTTTCCTTTAATAGTTCCCTCCTAGCTTCAGCAAAGTGTGAGCCCCCAATGATATAATAGTTATAATTCTGACATTCTGCCATTTTAAAGCTATTTTTATTGGGAAAATCTTGGGGGTCTACCAAAACAATAAATGGAACCACTATGGCATGGGGATTTACCTTCATTTTCTTCTTAAGATTATTGACATGTATTGTGTGAGGTTCTCTAATCTCCATTGATCTTCTACCAGATGGTATATCAACAAGTGGACGATGTATCTATTCCATTGGCAAGTTTAAAATCCTACCATTGAGCACAAGTTTCTGCTATTTAATTATCTCCCTTATTTTATTTTGTTGATTTGGGAGTGCACCTGTACCAAGATCACCACCAAGAGTGATGATGTCAAGCACCTTGTTGTCATCTAAAGATACAAAATCCTCCTCGCTTGACAAATTGATGTTTTTATGAGATGTCCTCTCATCTCGAGAGCTTGTAGACATAGAAGTCCTTTTAACTTCTTTGTTTCCCTCCTTTCCCACCCATGACAGTCAACTGCAAAAGACCTTGGAGGCTCTTGAGGGGTGACCTCTAAGCTAGCAACATTAGAGGTTGCAGTAGTCGAAGTCAAGAAAGGTCCTAAGCTCGCTAACAAAATGTTATTTTTTTCCAATGCACAAGTTAGTTTCACAGGACCACAAAGACCGAATTGAAGATTATTTTGGCTCACTAGAAACTCTCTAATGTTGTTCGTATCATCAACAATAAAAAAAACAACATCATCTCTCTCTCTCTCCCTCTCTCTTGCAACTCTAATCTAGCATGTGTGGTGTGCTTAAGGTTAGGGTTTGGGAGTGATGGGTGCTAATCACTTGTTCCCTCTTGCTTCCTCTCTCTCTCTCTCTCTTCCTCTCTCTCTCTCTCTCTCCCTCTCTCGTGATTAGGCTAGCCAATGCGATTCCCTTCCATGGAGATCCCACATGATCTTTGCCAGAGATCTTACATCATGCATTGGATTAACCACCTTGGTGTGATGAGTGCAGGAGAATGGCGGGGTGATGAGTTGCTACAATGGAGCTCTTGAGCCATAATCAAGCTCGGCGGATAGGTAACTTCCCATGACACAGCTAGGGTAGGACTTTCCTTAACAATAAGCCTATTGCATAAGGGCATAAGGGCTTATACCAGAAGCATATTGCATTAGCCTATTGCATAAGGGCTTATTCATAAGTATATTGCATTAGTCTATTGCATAAGGGCTATGCATAAGGCTATGCATAAGCCTATTGACCTAACCCTAATCCCTGGCACCCACCAAGGGTACAAAAACTTGAAGAGAAGAAGCATAAACAAACAATGGAAAAAGAGGGCTTTCCTCTTCTTTGAGAATCCATATGAGCCGCCCTGTGGCCAAACCCTTGGTGGTTGTTCGCTTGAATAAAACTACAAAAAATTATCCAAATAAATCAAAAAGTTAGTTTATTTCAATGTATTATGCAATAGACCTTATACATAAACCTATTGTATAAGGACTTATGCATAGCCTATTGCATAAGGCTTATGCAATAGGGTTTGCATAAACCTATTGCATAAGGGCTTATGCATAGGCTATTGCATAAACCTATTGCATAAGGGCTTATGCATAAATCTATTAGGTAAGGGCTTATACATAGGCTATTTCATAAGGCTTATGCATAAGCCTATTTCAAAAACCTATTGCATAAGATCTTATGCATAGGCTATTGCATCAGGCTTATGCATAGGCTATTGCATCAGGCTTATGCATAAGCCTATTGCATAAGGATTATACATAGCCTATTGCATAAGTCTTATGGATAAGCCTATGCATAAACCTATTGCATAAGGCTTATGCACAACCTATTGCGCATAAGAGCCTTATGCATAAGGCTTATGCACAACCTATTGCATAAGAGCCTTATGCATAAGCCTATTGCATAAGGCCTATGCATAGCCTATGCATAAACCTATTACATAAGGCTTATATATAGCCTATGCATAAGGTCTTATGCATAGCCTATTGACCTAACCCTAATCCCCAGCACCCAAGGGTGCCAAAACACAAAGAAAAGAAGCATAAACAAAAAATGAAAAAAAAGGGCTTACCTCTTTAATGAGAAGCTGTATGAGAGGATTGGCCTAAGCCCTTGTTCACTTGAATAAACCTACAAAAAAGAAACATAATAAATAAAAAAGTTAATTCTCATTAACACATTAGCAAAGCAAGGAGTACAAGAGGAAAAAGAGGTGAGTACCCTAAACCTTACTCCTAATAAATTAGTTTATGTTAATCCTAAACCCTATCTCTATGCATAGAATGCTTAATGGATAGCTTTGATGGAGAGATCTCCATCAAAGCTCTCTATTAGAGCTCTATGCATAGGGCTAGGGTTAGATCAAGGGAGAGGAAAGAGAGGGAAAGGGAGAAAGGGGGAGGAAAGAGAGGGGAAGGCAAAGAAAAGCTCACATAGAGCTATGTAGAAGATTTCCACATGAAAGCTTGGAATAAGAGAAAGCATTGAAACTTTCCATGAAAGCTTGGAAGAAAGCAAGAAAGAGGCAATTACCTTGGAGAGAAAGAGATGATTGATGGAATAGCCTTGAAAGAAGAGGTGTGGTGGGAGGAATAAACGGGTTGTAGGTGTAACTTCTGCATGTGCAACCTATTGGAAGTAGGTGTATAACTTGAATCCTATCTCGCGGGGCGACGATTTAGGCGAGAGTCACAATTTTCAAGTCACTACTCAGGAGTGAATTTTTTCTATTAATTTTGTTGCTGGGCACAGCGAAATTTCATTGATCGGCAGCGGGTTTTCACTGCTGTTGTCACTGTGTAGCGGCGGCAAAGCCCTGGATAATTTTCTTTCATCAACAGTTTTGGATGGTGTTGTGTGTTTTGTATCAACCCTAAATAAATTTTGGCCAGCAGGCTGAAGATGTCTGACAGTGAATCATCCAAGGGCCGGAAGTTGGTTCTAAGGCATGGTTGAGAGAAATAATTATTTGTGTGTGTGACTAATGTGTGTTTGTACTCCACATTGCGAGCAGACTTGGAGCTATTAAACTTACAAACAACTTATGGATTGAGTGATGCAAGTGTCACCAGTCTTCTTCGATAAGACCGTCTCATTCTATTCTCTCAAATAGAAAATGTTTCATGTTCTATATACTCTTCTTGTTGCTAATATTTTGACATATGATTTCTTATGTTATGTTGTAGGGTTCTCAAGAAGATTCGTTCCCCTTAAAATCTATTAACAAACTCACGAGATGGGTGTCGTAAAATGCTCTCTATGCTAGGTATAGATTACACAAAATACAAGCATTTCCCAATGATTGCATGCTATTTAGAGGGGTTAATATTAATATTTAGATGCAACACAATGTCTACAATGTGGGGGGAGCTGCTATAGGGATGATTTTAGATGCAACACAATGTCTACAATGTGGGGAGAGCTACTATAGGGATGATTTTCAAGGAGATAAAGTTCCCCAGAAGGTTTTACGACACTTCCCTATCATTCCTTGCATCTAACACATCTTTAAATGTAAGGGGATTGCAAAATGCATGACATGGCATGCTACATCGCTCAACAGATAGAATCATGAGAATTGTAGCTGATTCACTAGCATGTGGAGCATCAATGGCTAGAGTTTAAAGATGAGCTCTTTCACCACTTACGTCTTGTCTTGGGCATGGATGGTGCTAACCCATTTGGCTTCAAGTACACATCATGGTCTACTTGGCCTATTGTATTGGTGAATTACAATCTCCCTCCATGAGTGGCGATCAAGAAAGGTCGTATCATGCTTACTCTCCTTGTACCCGGCCAGTATAAGGTGGCAAACATGGATGTGTACTTCAAGCCTTTAATTAAGGATCTTGAGACACTATGGCAAGGTATCAAAGTACATGACGTTTCAAGGCCAATAAATAGGCGTTAAAAAGAGTTTTGCTTTGGATGATGCATGAATATCCCAGGTTCTTGGAGTGCTCAAGTACCTACTTGAATCGGATAACTTTAAGATTTAACCTTTAAAATTTAAGTTTATATCTCTACCTCTCAATTATCTCCATTTTAAAATAGGTTGGCAACCTCTAGACAACATCAATGTGCATGTCCGATTTATGGACCATCACTTGTTTCGAAAACACCCTCTATACTTAAGAAGGTGGTGTATGACGAAAATCATTGATCTCTCCCTCCTTCACATCCCAAGTATGTGCCACATGAGGTCTCATCACTTGTGATGAGAGGTAGAAATTGATTTGAGACATGAAGGAGCACCCCCAATCCACCACCCAATGGGATGTCTAGACACTCAATCTCCTTTCGACTTCCATATTGGTGTGACATGAAGATCAATCATCTCTTAGATCTCATGCATATCTTTAAGAATGTGGCAAAAAATATTTGGGACCATTTAATTTTGGTAAAAAGAGATACAAAGGGTTAAAGGGATGACTTACAAAACATTGGACGCCTTCAAAGTGCATGGCTAATTGAAAGTGAGAGAGGCAATATGGTCCTACCAAAGGCACCATCATGGGTATTAACCAAGAAGGAGCACAATAAGGTGAAAAGTGTGATTACCTCTTTTCGTACACCAACGAGAGTAATGCATTAATTGAAGGAAGCCTTCACAAAGACCAAAAAGAAAGGAGAAGTACAATTATATGATCTCAAGACACATGATTGGCACAAGATATTACAGGTATATAAATATTCACTTATTCATTTTCTCTATATCGTACATAATTTGTAGGCTCATATACTAACTTCTATTTTTTTCTATGCATAGTTTATTCTTCCAATTTCTATAGTTGGTTATGGAGAGACAAGAAGGTGAGAGAGGCTATTTACAAAATGGGAAGCTTGGTGAGGTATGAATCTTCTCTTCAATTCACTAGCTAAGATATATTAAACATTGTTGATGAGAGCAAAATAGGTAACTGACGAGGGTTACCTGAAAAGATTCCCTCCCAAAATGTGTGAAATTTTAAAAATGGCTTAAAAACATAGTTTTTTGAAAAAACATCTAGAATTCCATGTATAAATTTAAAAACTAGAATTCTGGTATTTTTTTAAGATTGAAAACATGTGTGACCTTCGTAGATTTATAAACTGTTGTTGTTTGTGACATAAAAATAAACTTAACTTACAAAATGACATAGGAGTATACATAAAGAAATATTAATCTTTTTCAAATAAAATTTATTTTATAAATTTCATGAATGTAAGACACTTTTTTTAATGGACTTGGAGATTCATAGAGAAGAGCAGCTTGGAGATTTCACGGTAGATTGAAGGTCGCCTATGTTGGAAGGCATATTACTGCACATAGGTATGGCAGAGTCCAGGCTCACATGCACCCCCCTCCTTGACATAGATGGTCCCACCACATGTATTTGCTTATAGTTCTTCAGCTTTAAAATTGAATGGTAGAACAAAAATCAATATTAGTGAATCAATCGACTTGTGGTTTTCCAAATCAATGGAGCCTTGCACATCTAGATTAAAACCAATGGATTACAAGTCGTCATGGATTATCTCATCTAGCTCTTCTGTTATCATGATTTTTTGGCATCTACTATATAGCGATATCATTTATGATACAAAGGTTACATGGTTACATAGACAAGCATTGTTTTTAATGACCTCCACTCAAATTTGTAGGCAAAGGTTGCAACCATATGTGTTTTTTAGGTCCTTAGACCTAAACCTATGTTCTACTTATATCACCTTATCCTAGGCATAGTTTTTCTTTAATTCTATGATTTATAAGATTTTTTTAAATTTTTTGAGATTTTATTGGCTACTATCTACTATTTGGAATGAGCTTTTACAAATTTATTAGTGATAAAAATACAATAAAAATTCTCATAAAAAATGTAAAAATATTTTGAAGTTAAGAAAAATAGCCCCCTAAAAGTTGATGTTTTACATCGAGTTGATGCAAAACATCAACTTCTCCACATAACTTGATGTTTTGCATCAAAGTTGATGCAAAACATCACCTCTACCACAAAAACTTGATGTTTTGTGGTAGAGGTGATATTTTGCATCAACTAATCCACATAACTTGATGTTTTGCATCAAGTTTCAGATGCTACAGAGAAGAAAGTTGGAGGATCAGAGGTCGATTTTCACAAATGGCCTGTTTTAGCAATTCTGTCCATGTGAGTATGCTCAGACAACCTATGCCACAAAATTTGAGTACCAACGTGGCTATGTTTTGATGTGATGTGCACACGTCACAAAGTGATTTGCTTTATGACATCTGCACATCGCATCGAAACATAGTCATGTTGGTACTCAAAATTTATGAAATAGGTCGTCTGAGCATGCCAATGCAAACCAAATTGCTAAAACAAGCCGTTTGTGAAAATCGACCTCCAATCCTCCAATTTTCTTCTTTGGAGCATCTGAAACTTGATGCAAAACATCAAGTTTTGTGGTAGAGTTGATGTTTTGTATCAAATTTGATGCAAAACATCGAGTTATGTGGAAAAGTTGATGGTTTACATCAACTCGATGCAAAACATCAACTTTTGGCCTAAAAGTTGATGTTTTGCATCGAGTTGATGATGAAAAACATCAACTTTTCCATAAAACTTGATGTTTTGTATCAAAGTTGATATGCAAAACATCCAGTTTTATGAAAAAGTTCATGTTTTACATTGAGTTGATGCAAAATATCAAGTTTTGTGGGAAGCTGATGTTTTGCATAATGTTGATACAAAACATCAAGTATTGTAAAAAAGTTGATCTTTTGCATAGAAATTTGATATTTTGCATATACAGTTGATGTTTTACATCAACTTGATGCAAAATATCAAATTTTCATAAAAGTTGATGTTTTGTATCAAGTTGATGTTTTGGATCAAGTTGATGAAAAATATCAACTCTTAGCTGAGAAGTTCTTACTCAGGATTACGTTAGCCCGCAAATGTAGCTAAAACATCCTTACCATGTGTAGTAACAAGTAGGATTCCAACCTAAGTCCCTGCTGCTTGCCGACCTTGCTACGCGAGACGTCCTCCGTTGACTCTCTGTCAGCTGTTGCAACTTTATCAGTTAGGTCTCCAACCACGACCTCATTCACAAGACGGTCAAAATGCTTCCCCAGCATTTTTGACATAAAACAGTAATTTAAAAATAGGTCATAAATACAGTTTCTATAACAAACTATCGTCTTTCCACATTGTTCCACATCAATCCTCATTTATTTCATATGTATTCCCATTCTCATCACATTATTTTCTATCTCATCAAATCTTTCCTCATTTATCTGCATCGGATCATCTCATCCACTCGCGTCTACCCATATCCACATCTCATCATATCATATCTGTCAATTACTTTACTTTGTCCTTTTCCTTGAGGCACAATAGAGGTCATCCTCAAGTCCTCTTCATTGCTCCATAGTCCTGGTAAAGAGCTATCCACCTGACCAAGAAATTCTGAAATATATACAAGAGACTCTTGTATCAACCAACCCTCGGCCATGCTTCCTTCGGGCCTTGCACTTTGCCTCACAAAGTCTTTTAAGGTCTTCATGAAGCGCTCTAGGAAGAACATCCAACGTGCATGCATAGTGCCACATAAAGCAATTTCGTCCACTAAATGCACAATGAGATGTAGTTGACTTGTGATAATGGTTCGCGGAAAATTCTCCTCTACCAAACAAACCACCTCCACTGCCATAACACGCGCATCATCCAAAGTGGCTGGATCAATTGCTTTGGAACTAACATATCTGAAAAATAAATGAATAGTACGTTATACCTCATGCACGTTCATTTTGCAAGGTATAATGAAGGGTGATCTGACATGGGTTTTACATACCTCACAAGATCGCCCATCTTATAAATACATTTTTTCAAACTCTTATTTGCACAATGGTCGATGCTAGTAGGTAGTATGAACTGTGCACATAAGAGCATATGCATGTATGGTTTATGGCATTACAAAATTTAATTTCAACGTACAAGACTTGGAAAACACTTACTTGGAGCATCTTGTGCCAATCGTGGGACTTCAACCCATATAGTTGCTCAATGTCTTTTTTCTTAGTGGTTGTAAAGGCTCCCTTCAATGATCTCATGCATCCAGTGGGAGTACGCAAAGTGGTGATGGCATGCTTTACCTGCTTCTCCTCTTTCTTTGATATAATCCATGGTGTAGGCGAAAGACGAACATGCCCACCCTCCTCTCATGGCCAAGCTTGATGCATATGTCCTGCGACCCGCAAGTCCTCCCGTATGCTTACATTGTCTCATTTACCAATAACATGTTTCCAAATACCATATCCCACATTCTTGAAGATGTGCATGGGATCAAAAAGATGGTTGATCTTAAGATGGGTCCAATATGGTAGCCGAAAAAAAATGTACCTATACAAGGGATTGCTCTATGTGATCTTTAATCCAATTAGAGACTACACAAAACAAGATTGAAAAACATTACTATACCTATTCATGCCATCTAGTGGAAGAATATTTGTAGACTCCCAAATACGCTTGTGTTTGTGGAGGAATCTTACTCTTACTAGCAACATATTTACGATGATCTAACGGGAGAAATCGATGATGATTATCGAAATTGGTCTTACACAAACCGTCGGCATACTTATGTACTAAAGAAGGGCCACAAACAGGACTGCATGTTTACCCGATGTTTTCAAACCTGTTAAAATATAAATATAAGTTAGAATAATAAAGTCAATAGTTATAATTAATATAGCCAATAGTATTAGAGTAGGGAGGTAATTAGAATTCTTACCAGAACAATCGTTGTATCCTGGAAAGTCATGCATTGTCCACATCAACACTGCGTTTAAGTCGAAGTGTTGAGAGGAGGGAGGCCTACTAATGTCCACCACTGCAACACCTCTCCATAGTTCCTCCAACTCATCAATCAACGGTTCGAGATAAACATCCATATGCTTGACTTTATGTTTCCCTAGAATTAGAAGGTATAACATAAGATGTCCCTTCTTGATCGCCATTGATGGTGGAAGGTTGTAATTCACCAACACAACTAGCCACATGCTGTATGCGGTGCTTTTGAAACCAAATGGATTCACTCCATCCATACCTAGGCCAAGTCTCAAGTTTCTGGGCTCTGTTTTAAAGCTAGGCCACTCATCTTCAATATGCTTCCAAGCAAGAGTGTCTGTGGGAATTCTCCACATGCCATCATCCGATCGATGTGAGGAATGCCATGACATGAGCTCTGCTATGGATTTGCACTTGAACATGTGTTTTATGCGAGGAATTATAGGAAAGTGTCGCAAGACTTTACGAGGTCATCAAAACTCTTCACATTTGTTCTATACCTTGCTTCACCACCACAAGTGGGACAATGTCGAGCCTCCTTATGCGTCCCAGGAAAGAGAATGCAATCATTGACGCATGCATGTATGCGATCATAATCCAATCCTCCAAGAGATGTCACATAGCGCCTCGCTATGTCTCTTGAGGTGGGTAGTCTATTCCCCTTTGGAAGCATGTTTGATAATAGCCTGCATCCAATATCATCAATTAGTCCTAAACCCTAAATCCTAAACCACTAATTCAAATTTACAAGTTACAATGCTTACTTCAATAATGTGTCAAGACTTGCATTGCTCTATCCATAAACTGTTTGTATATTGAGTAGTTCAAGTGAAGCACGTAAAATAGAGAATATGCACCCTTCAAAACCCGGTGTTGATGAAGCCTTGTAAAGATACTCTTGTTCCATATCATCGTCGTCCATACCTTTGGGATTATCGTCGTCCATACCTTTGGGATTATCCCTAAAAAGATACCACACCATATCTTCAAACACTTCCTCTTCCACAACTTCATGGGGTGCAGGGCTATTGTCATCCCTTTCCCACTCATATCTCTGCTGACAATAGATCCCGAAGCTCCCGCATCATCTTGTCGATGCTTTGCGTGCTCTCGCTGCGCGTAGGGCACCATGTTAGGGTGTGGTACTGCATCCTACTTCAATTAGAGTCAATTAGAGTATATATATTACAACTCTATTAATTTAATTTGGATACCATGAGTCATTAGAATACTATCAATTTACATCTACTCACCTCTAAACCTATTTGATTCCATTCTCCATACATGGAGATGTGATTCAAGGTAATTCGACGTGCTCGTACAATGCATCCTTGACATCAATTACACATACACTTGATCCTTTGTCCCAACCACACATCGCGATTACGATGACGCATTGTCTCATCCTCACCAGAATTGCTTGAGGAGGTTGATGGCATCCTATGTACAAAAGAGTAAACACAAAATCATAATCAGTTTTTAATGAAAGTATAAAAATCGCATGTATAAACATGGCTACATCCTGAAAATCGCGTGTATAAACACGGCTACATGCTAAAAATCGCGTGTATAAACACGGCTACATGCTAAAAATGGCGTGTATAAATGCGACTACATCCTAAAAATCGAGTGTATAAATGCGGCTGTATCCTGAAAATCGCGTGTATAAATGCGGCTACATCTTAAAAATTGCATGTATAAATGCGATTGATTTATTATAAACGCGCTGTTACACACGACAACCTGTCCATACCTAAAAATAACCCACCATCTCCAAATAAACATTTTCAAACTAAAGATTTGCTCTCCTTCATCGCCGCCTCTTCTAACAGAGCACTAAACCTAAGTGCAAGGAGCAGACAAGGAGCACACACGGGTGAAGGAAACCAACCAAAAAGAAGACTCACTTTTTCAGAGGTGAGTCAGTTTGTCCTTTGTCCTGTCTCTTTCCTTCCATTTGTTTATGCTATTGTCTCTTTCCTTTATGCGTTTTTCTCCGTCCTTCTCCTTCTCTGGTTGCCATCTGGTGAACGATTGTGACAGTGGGCGACAGTGGGCTTTTTATAAGGAAGATTTATCGGAGGTCGGTCGCTTTCAAAAAAAAAAATTTGCAGGCCGCGTGTAGGAACGCGTGTATCTTGTCTGCACAGACGTTCACGCGCATATACACGCATTTTTGGATGGGTGTATACATGCGATTGTGTTTCACCCATGCTTGCGATCCAGGTTCTTCAGAGAGATGATCCCATCTGCATATATACTTATATACTATATATTACTTAAACAGGCACAAGCTACTGTTGCACCTGCTAATGATCCACCCGCCGCCACTGCAGAGTGTGGATGTGAGCACTACTCACATCAGACATTCCGACCGATGTGAGCTCATCTGATCATGGAGGGAGCAGCGAGTCATCATCTGGGTCTGAGTAGTACTCAGACTTATAGTATCACATTCCATATTGCGGATGTGGTTGTATATATATATTTTTGTAAACTGAAGCCATGGGCTACTTCGACATATGGACTCCCTTGTATCTATGTGTTCACATAAAATTTTGATAGCAATATTGAATCATGAATTGATAGTATTGCATTCATGTCTATCTTGAATCGTGTATTTTGACAATGTATGCATTCATGTGGTTCTTGTCTTAAATCTTCCTCGAGGATGGTGCAATGCACCCAAAAAAAAAAATCCAGAGAGTGTTATTGGGTGCTGGAATGCTGGAACAGCATTCAGGTACCAAATAGCACTGTCTGGATTTTTTTTTTGCTCTCTGTTTGCGTGTATAGATGTGTCAACTCTGCAAAAAGTCACGTGTATAAACGCGGATACTTTGTGAAATGCGCGTGTATAGATGCGTCAAATCTAGAAAAGTCACATGTATATATGCGGATACTCTGTGAAATACGCGTGTATAAGCGCAGCTAAACTGACAAAACGCGTGTATACACCCTTATATCAGTGCATCTAAGCATAGCTAAATTGACAAAACGCGTGTATTCAGCTGTGTATCAGCGCGTCTGACTATTTCTATACACGCGCTTTTACACGCATGTCTCTGGCCGCGATGATACACGCGCTGATACAAGGGCCCATAACTTTTTTCCACAAGTCATTTTAGCGGCTAGGAGCTATCTATGTGTTCACATAAAATTTTGATAGCAATATTGAATCGTGAATTGATAGTATTGCATTCATGTCTGTCTTGAATCGTGTATTGACAATGTATGCATTCATGTCGTTCTTGTCTTAAATCTTCCTCGAGGATGGTGCAATGCACCCAAAAAAAAAATCCAAAGAGTGTTATTGGGTGCTGGAATGCTGGAACAGCATTCAGGTACCAAATAGCACTGTCTGGATTTTTTTTTTGCTCTCTGTTTGCATGTATAGACGCATCAACTCTGCAAAAAGTCGCGTGTATAAACGCAAATACTTTGTGAAATGTGCGTGTATAGACGCGTCAAATCTGGAAAAGTCGCATGTATATATGCGGATACTCTGTGAAATACGCGTGTATAAGCGTAGCTAAACTCAAATCTGGAAAAGTCGCATGTATAGACGCGTCAAATCTGGAAAAGTCGCATGTATATATGCGGATACTCTGTGAAATACGCGTGTATAAGCGTAGCTAAACTCACAAAACGCGTGTATACACCCTTATATCAGTGCGTCTAAGCATAGCTAAATTGACAAAATGCGTGTATTCGGCTGTGTATCAGCGCGTCTGACTATTTCTATACAGGCGCTTTTACACACACGTCTCTGGCCGCGATGATACACGCGCTGATACAAGGGCCCATAACTTTTTTCCACAAGTCATTTTTAGCGGCTAGGAGCGCGGGTATGAGCCCGATCCCTTGTAGTGTGTACAATATATACCATTATTGCTCTTTTCATCAATGTCCTATAGTTCATGCATTGATCATGATAATAGTTTGATACACATATAGTTTCCAAATCCCTACTAATATCATATTGATTGAAAATTTGCTATTACAATAAATCAATCAACACCTACAGTTTGAGGAGAAGAAGTGTTGTATTATTATTTGAATACATAATTTAGCAGCGAAGTTTTTATGGTGAGCTATTTAACAAGAGATTTTCTCATATCGAGTAAGCAGATTCCAAAAATATTCCCTCCCTCTAACTCTCTCTCTCTCTCTCTCTCTCTCTCTCTCACACACACACACACACACACACAGCCTACCAAAAAGGTAGCACAATACATGATATTGCATAATCGAACCCTCTACAATGAGGTTATAGAAGTCCTAAAATACTATAAGACATGAAACGAGAAATTTTGGCATGCAAAATTCCATGCATTCGATGGTCTGAATTAGGGTAAGTTCTCCTATGGCTTTGTAGAGCTCCAAGTCTAAAAGGATAGGTTGGTGGATGAACATATTCTCATTCCGGCTCAAGCCAAGAACACACAAATATATGAAGTACAATTTCTTGCACATGAAAGATAAGGCTTCTTCTTGGATTCTCTATCTGCAAAATCTAGACATGTACAACACGGTTCGTATTTCACATGCACATCATACTTTCCAATGTGTGCATCATCATCGTGCAATTCAATGTTGAAAACTTCTTGCTTGTTCTCCAACCTCCGCACTTCTTCTACCACACCCTAGCTTTCATTTTCAAAGCGTCCTTTTTTTTTGCCACTTCCTCTGATATCAACATGTGGTACCTAATTCTTCTACCATTTTGCATGCCTAAGCCACTTGTCTCTATGCCCATAGTGGACCCATATGGTGGTTCTTTAATACTATTTGTTGCAAAGGACCTTATAACCCCACCGCTAGTAGGAGGGGTGGGCATGACACTTTTGGCATTCTTGCTCTCCACTTGGTATCCACCTTCCCATAATGAATACACCTCCCCATTTGTGAGGTTAGTTTCCACAACAACAATTGGCCATATCTTGGGTGGCGGATTGGGCTTTGGGTCTATGTTGGCATCCACAATATAGCAATGAAGCACGTGATCTGGGAAAAACCACATCCACTATCTACTAATGAGACCACTAGGGTGCTTGTGATACCCTTCAAATGATGGTGCAGGCACACCCTTTGCAAACCCCACCGCTAGTAGGAGGGGTGGGCATGACACTTTCTACATTCTTGCTCTCCACTTGGTATCCACCTTCCCATAATGAATACACCTCCCCATTTGTGAGGTTAGTTTCCACAACAACAATTGGCCATGGCGGATTAGGCTTTGGGTCTATGTTGGCATCCACGATATAGCAATGAAGCATGTGATCTGGGAGAAACCACATCCACTATCTAATGAGACCACTAGGGTGCTTGTGATACCCTTCAAATGATGGTGCAGGCACACCCTTTGCAGATTTGGCTATGTGTTGCCCACACCTCTTACCACTATGAGAAGTTCCACTACATGTGACCAATGCATGTCCTTCAAATTGCCCACATCACTTCATTCATCTTGTACTCAATCACACTAAACTCTGTGGCTTGCATTGTTCCTTGAGGAGTAGTGGTTGTATCATGCTCCTTAAATTTGATCTTGCGTGGCCTCTCCACATATTTTCGGTCTTGTGAATTCACATTATACTCTAGACAATGCATTGCCTCATCATTGTTAGAAGACTAAGGTAATGTAAAAGGGTAGGAGAAGGCTGTGTGTGTGAAGGGACTTAAGGTCCACTAGCTCACCTATTTAAAGGTGAAGCTAGGAGGCATTTTGTATGGAGCAAGGCCTGGTTGTATTCATAAACAACTTAATAAGCAAGATAGTTTTCTTGTATTTTGTGAGTTCTTTTCCTCCATACACTTGATCTAGCATGAGCACCACGTTTTCTCAACATGGTATCAGAGCATACCTAATCCCACCCTTGAAGGAGTCATTCAATCTTGTCTTGATGAAGAAAAGAGGCCAAATGCAACCACTTCATCGCATATTGAACAAGCTTTGTCACATCAAGTGGTCAAAGTAAAATGTGCCCATTGCAAAAAGGTGGGTCATTTGGTAAATAATTGTTAGATCAAATATCCCAACAAATTGAAATGTAACAAGTGTAAACAAACAGGACATATCACTTCTAAATGTCCTAACAAAGAGATAGAGGCTAGCTTTGTATCAACCTCTAACTCCTCTGAGCACCTATTTTAAATCTCAATGTAACAACAATCCTAAACCTTGTACGCCTAATGTTATAAAGGCAACCTTTGTCCAATACCACCTATTCCAATTCCTTCATAGTTGGTATTGAGGAAGGGTGTTAGAAGACTAAGGTCATGTAAAAGGGTAGGAGAAGGGTGTGTGTATGAAGGGACTTAAGGCCCACTAGCTCACCTATTTAAAGGTGAAGCTAAGAGGCATTTTGTATGGAGCAAGGCCTAGTTGTATTCATAAACAACTTAATAAGCAATTGTATAGGGAGTTGCATAAATCTATCATGTTTGATTGGGTTGGAGTTGCATAAATCTATCACGTTTGATTGGGTTGGAAGTCCACTCGGCGGGCTATCTATAATGGCTATTGGTTATGGGCTTGAGATTAACAAAGCATCAACTATTACAGAGTAATTTCTTGAAAGAGAGTCTTCAAGTATATAGAACTCCTCTGCCTGATGGTTAGAGGCAGGCTCTAGTAGGACAGACAACTCTTGGGACTCAATATTTACTATTACTTTGCAATCTAGAGAATAACATGGGGGATACTTGTTCTTGTAAGAACTTGCGGGGAAAAAAGAGTTATGGTACTTTATACTTGTACAAGAGGCGTCGTGTTATGCACGACAGATGTGGTTGTTGGTCAATGCATTTTTCCTTTCCACCTAATCGATGCTTTCTCAAAATGAGACTTCCGGTAAGATTTCATGGCATCCGTGATACCTACTCCAAATTCTATTGTGCCTCTTTTGTGCATGTCGGCTACTGCAGGTGAGCCCGCGCCTCTAGCTTCATGTACAATTTTAGTGTGTACTTGGTCAATTGGAACCAATAAATGTGATGATGGATCCACATGAAAAACGCTCTATCGGATGGCACAATCTTTGCGTCCCTCATAGCGAACTCACTACTAGAGCCACCAATATGTCAAGCAACCAACATTTCTTGCATTGTAAACAAGCATTAGGTTTCTACTTACTTTTTTTTAAAAAATGTAATGCATCAAGAGAACTGGAGATCTTACTCTTCATTTGAAACATGTGCTCGAGAAATCTTTGTTAGCTTTGGAGTAGTTAATTTACTAGCCTTTTCACCCTAGCCTTGGTACGAGATCACTTTTTAAAAAAACTCTTTCCCACAATCGGGGCTGGCAATTTGTCCCAGTGAAAAGTGCATCCATATCCTTTAGGGAATCCCTATAGTTCTTGTCAAACATTTCTATATTCATCATGTATTATCTACTCCCTCGCTCAAGCAAGCCACTGATCTTGGCCTGGAACATGGCATCGAAGTCCGACTACAATGCGTTTATATTTTTTTAACACTAGTTTGGTACCAAAACAGGACACTTAAGTGTCCTTTTTTGGGGGTTGCAAAAAAAAAATCAAACTCCTAATGTAGGCTTTAAAAACCAAAATTCTTCATTGGGCATCTAGAACATAACCCTATGCTTATGTAAAAAATGCTAAACATATAAAATGCCTTTTTATTTGGAAGTACATAAGCAACAAAGTAGCATATGTCTTGAAAATGAACATTTTTCAGGATTTTTCCAAATATGCAAGCATCATTCTCTCAAAAAAAATCCAATGATATCAATAGCATTTTTTCCAATATATTTTGATAGCATACATCAGTCCAAGGAGGTAGAAGTTCACCAAAAAAATCATTTTCCTTTCCTAGAATTTTTTCCAAAAAAGTTGCATAAAAATAGCAAAAGTAATGCGTATTATCAAAACTCAATCACGCCACTAAAAAATAATGTAGCCCTATCAATGAGAATGTTGATTATTGGTTTTCATGCTTGAGATGAGATAAATAAGCCATAATTTGATGTGTATGACACTAACTTAGCCTCCACTTAAGTAGGTTCTTATCGCCTAGTTCTAAAAAAATTTGTAAAAAATAAAAATACAAAATTTGATCATCTTTTATCAAAAACTAATCATAACTATGCTTGCACAAGTAGTCTACACCTATAGTTACAACAAATAATGCACTTACATAGCTTTCCCCTTTGATGAAAATCAAAATTAGGCTCATAATTAGACATTTTATGTATTAAAAACAGGTTGCGCAAAAGGCCATGTATGAGAAGAGGCCCAAAAAGTGGCTATAAAGTTTTGAAAAATTCAAAACAAAGTAGTATTTACCCTATATCACATGGGTGCACCTCAAGTTTTACATTATTGGCTTGCATATGGAAGGAGAAAAATTCATGCTCCACCTGTATAAAAAACATCATTTCAATATTAGCGAGTCCAAAATTTATCCAATAATTGTCGTTTGATGATTCCAGGATTTAGTTTACATCATGGGCTTTCCATCAAGCCAAGTTTCATAATCAAACTATGTCCCTTCTAAAAGTTATGTCCAAATTACTACTATTTTTTGAAAACAGCAAAATCATGCATTTTATCAGCATGTGTCTAAGAAAATTAAAATATTACCTTGCAAAAACTAAGAAAAGTGTAATTTAAAAAATCTCAAGGATTTTTTGGGTCTTGAGGAACATCTGTGGATGTTAAGCATTTCAAAACTCTTAATAGATTGCCCACAAAAATTCAAGAACTTTTCAGGACACTTTAGTGTCTCAGGACACTTAAGTGTCCAATTACAGAACTAGTGTTAAGAAACATACTTTGAAATCAAAACATTAAGAAACATAATTCGAAATCAAAACATCCCATAGTTAACTACAATTGTGAGGTGTTTGTTACCTTGCTTGATGGCCACTTGTGATATGCTGAGCGATCTCATCTTGCGGTCTAGTGAACCCCTTCGATTGCAAACAAGTGCGTGGAGGCATTTTGTCTTGAATATTCATCCATATTTAAGAATAGTTCTTAAATTAGTTTTTTATCATCCACTTGTGATATGCCGAGCAATCTCATCTTGCAGTCCCGGTGAACCCCTTCGATTGCAAACAAGTGCGTGGAGGCATTTTGTCTTGAATATTCATCCATATTTAAGAATAGTTCCTAAATTAGTCTTTTATCATTAAGATGTGATGTAATTATTTTAAATTAGTCTTTTATCATTAAGATGTGATGCAATTATTTTAAATTAGTCTTTAACTATCATTAATTTTTTATTCAAATAGCATGTGATGCACTCTCTTAAATTTTAGAAATATGATGCCATTTATATTAATCAAAACAAGTTTACCTAGAGAACTAAGATGATTGAGAACTCTTGGGCATTGAGGGCAAGTGAGGATCACTACTTCTTGAGGGCATTTAGACAACTACCGCTTGAGGGCCACTTGATGTTGAAGGTGCTTGAGATGGCAGGCAAGAGAGAGATAAAGGTTGAGAGGGCTTGAGAGAGAGAGAGAGGGCGAGTCCAATGAGAGGGCTTGAGAGGGCGAGTGTTGAGGGCTCTTTGTGAGCTTGAGAGAGCTTGAGAGAGAGGGCTAGTGCTGACGGCTTGAGAGAGAGAGAAGGCTTGAGAGAGAGAGTGTTAGGGCACTTTGTGAGTCCTCAACATTGGTGCAACAGCTTTTAAAGCCGTTGCACATAAAAGCCACGTGGCCTACGTGGCTGGCCACCACGCAAGCCATGTGGCCATGCGACTTGGCAAGCCAACTGCGTGTGCGTCTTTGTGGCCTTTTTTGCATGCCACGCACACGACAAAGGCCACATGGCATGGGCCGCTTGTAATGCCCTTACATGGGCATTACACGTGGCATGGCCACATGGACTATTTAATCCACTTGTAATGATCGAGTTCAAGCATTACACGTGGTGGTACCATGTGGACTATTTAGTCCACATGGACTAAACATTTCACATTCATGCCATGTGGACTGTTTAGTCCACGTAGACTATTTAGTCCACATGGCCTTGCCACGTGTAATGCCCACACTTGGGAATTACACATGGCAAGGCCATGTGGACTAAATAGTCCAGGTGGCTAACCATGCAGACTAAACAGTCCACGTGGCATGGACATGGACGTGGACTATTTAGTCCATGTGGCTAACCATATGCTCGCCACACATGGACTAGAGAGTCCATGGGGCATGCCACATTTAGCCATGTGGACTAGACAGTCCATGTGGCATGCCAATTAGTAGGCACCCGTGTGGACTGTGCCACCACGCAGTTCACGTGGGTGCCATGTGCACTACGCACTACATGTGGCAGCCACATTAAGTACGCAATGCACGTGGTGCCATGTGCACTACGCACTACATGTGGCAGCCACATGTAATGGCATGTGCCGCATGGCCTACATGCCACACTGGCCACTCGGTGCAACCGATGGCATGTAAGCCATGTGGCTCGTGCTAGAGGAGGGCCCACAAAAGCCCTCCTCCCAAGCACCCCCTCTCCTATCACCCTCTCCAAGCTCCCCCTCTTCTATTGTCCCTCTCTCCAAGCGTCCCCTCTCCTACCAAGCTAGAGAGACTTCAAGGAGTTTATTATTGGAACTGAAGCAAATAATCAAAGCAAAGGAGAACGACTTGGCAATGATAGATATGTTCGAGCTCAGAATATCAAGTGCAATCGCTTACTTGAGGACATACAGAGTCATCACAATGATGAGAACGAGCAACTAATTAGGAATTCGGTCCAATCAATGGTTGCACGTCGTAAAGCCTAATGACTGTGTTTCCTAAGTATTGAGCGTAATAATAATATTGGCACGTGACTTCATAATGCCAACCTCTTTGATGTGGTAATAATGTTGGCACTACTTCATAATGCCGACTTCTTTGATGTGGTAATAATGTTGGCACTACTTCATAATGCCAACTTCTTTGATGTAGTAATAATATTGACACTATTTTGTAGTGCCAACTTCTTTAATGTGTTTGTCAAGTTTTTTATAGCTTAATGATGAATATGTTTTTTGATGTTCATCTTATAAACCATGATGAAGGAGGGAGAGGAGAGAAAGAGGAGAGAGATGAGGAAGAGAGATGTACGGATGCTAATTTTTTTAAAATAAATATATATATAATATATATTTTAGATTTTTTAAAATTATTATTTTTTAATTCAAAAAATATAATTAAATTATAATGGTCAAATTAAAAATGACCAACTTTTTTAGCGGTGTTAATCACCATTCACAGTATTTATGTACTCCCTACCTATTGTGCCATTTGTTTTTGTTCTTGTGTGCTTCATTCTTTCTCCTCTCTTTTTACAATGAGTTTTACAATCACATTCCCATCTTCTAAGAAAAATCTAAGTTCCAACAATGGATGGGTTGTGGTGAGTGAAAAGTTTTTACATAAGCAAGTAGCTCCCCACTCATTTTATGGATTGCAAGCCATAGTAAATATTGGGTCCCAAGAGTTGCACATCCCTCTAAAGGCAACCTCTAATCATGAGGGGAAGGAGTTCTATGTACTTGAGGACTCTTTATCAACCAATTACTCGGCAATAGTTGACTCTTCATTGAACTCAAGCCCACAACAAATAGCCATCTTAGGCAGCCCCCAGAGGTCTTCTAACTCAGAGGAATGCGATATATTTATGCAGCCCCTTTCAAGAAAACAACAAAGCCGATATATCAACTCATCCAATGGTGCAAGAGGACATGGTAAGAGCATTTTAGAATACCTTTTCAACATGAAGAAGGAAAACACATTAATAAATATCTTGTTAAATGTGAAAGAGGTTATCAAGGCCGTAGAGATTCCTAGACAATATAATGGTGATATTGCATTTTAATTTCCACTAACCATGGGAACACGCTCAGGAATGGACTATATGGAGCATAAGTATGATCCCCACTGGTGGTTAAAGCCGCAAACCTCTAACATTGCCTTCCCTAGATTATGTCGGAGAAGCCGTTACCTAGCCGAAGAACATATTAAGGAATTTGGAAAAATCCCAATTCCCATTTTGCAAGATCAAAAAATTGGGGGCACGATAAACCCTTTGAAGATTTTGTCAAAACCCCCTCATGTGACATATCATTGGAAAGCTCTTGAAGAGTAGATTCTAATCCATATTCTCTGACAACTTTGGAATTAGTATGCTTAAGATATACCAAAAAAATAGACTGAAAAGAAAATTCCCAAAGTAATGGGATTTTCCTAAACTCCCTAATATGGTATTTAGGTAGTTTGAAGTGTGTTAATGAACTTTCCTTGTGTTTAAAGAAGCACAGGGTGCCAAATGCATCACATTTTACTGGAAGCATGCTAAAGGCACCAACCATTGGAGAGGAGTGTAGCAATGCATTGGGAAGCTCCTTTGCCATTACTGCTCAGTTCCAGCTCAATTCCAGCAATGTGTATTTCTACATGCAATTGCTACATCTATTATGTGATCCCCTCTAACGAGATGGTGAGCAGATTAATGATACACATCGGCACCCATCAACATAATGTACGTGCAGGCACATCAAAGGAACTAACTGATAGGACAAGGCAAATGGTGTCCAAGGTGCTAGGGGTAGATCGCAATGCTGGGGCAAGGAAGGTACAAATGTGTGTGACAAAAGAAATCATAATGGTAGCACTAGTGCAAGAAGGTGGTTCCTTACATTTCATTGGGGAACAAGAGTTCATCAACATTGCAAAGGAGACAGGACCACTAGTGGAAGACATCTGGTAGGCTAATTTGGTTGCGAAATTAGGTTTGTGTAAAAGAGTTATTTAAATCTAGATAAGTAAATTGTGATATTTGGATAATTTGATTTTTAGGTTTTGGAGATCAGTCATTGCAACCGGCAAGGGCCTTCAAAGGAGAGTTTTGTCTTGGATGCACTTCTAAAGTTGAAGCAAAACTGCACTTACAACTTCTTCCACGGAAGTAACACCATATTGGGGAATATGGGAATTTCTCACAAGTTTGGGACACGTGGTCAAAAGTTTGGATTAACCATAACTTGAACACCACTAATCCAAAATGAGCGCTTTATAGCTCTTTAGATTCCATTTTTCAAGCGCTTTCCAACGATAGGTCATATGATAGGGTTTTGAGAAACTTACAAACATGTTATCCATGTCCTCTTTTTTAAGTATTCAAAAATGGGAATTGGGAAATTCCCAAATTCACTAATATGGTGTTAAGTAGGTTCCCAGGTCAAGGGTCCTCATGTGAGAAGTTCTATGTTTTCAAGATGTTCACCACTAGGCCCACTTTAGGGTTGGATTTGGTGAATTGAATGCGACGGATTGGCTCTAGCAACATGTGACATGCATGAATACAGTTTGAAAACATCAGATTGGGTGACCATGGCTTGTCATGTATATGATCCAAGGTAGCAAATTACTAATGTAGAGTATTTACGTAGTTAGAGCTAGCTAATTGTACAACCTCTTAAATGAGTAGAGTTTTTATGCAGCATGTAGGATCTTCTCATGATTGCGACATGTGAAATGAAAGAGAAGGATATGGAGGCCCAATGTCTGTTCTGAGAATACATTAATGAAGTGATGGCACTACAAGCCATTGGAGGGTCTAGCGAAGGGGTTTAAATTATCTAGCATCGCTTCTACGATGATGAATACGTCGCTTAAGCGACGTATAAAAATTTAAAAAAAAATTCATCGCTTATATGACGTTTTTAGAGTCGTCGTTTAAGCGACGTTTGCATACTGATATGCGTCGCTTAAGAGACGGCTAAAAATTTTATATCCCCGACCCAGCCCACGGGAGAGAGATTTGTTTATTCGAGGTGCATGCGGATAGAGGGTCTCTTGGACTAACAAATAGGAGGGAGCTACTACAAGGCAGCTAGACTTGACAAGGTTTATGTAAATTTTTCTCTGTCTAATTTGTCTTTTGTTTTTGATTGCTCTCTTGACAGGTCTATTCTCATTTCTGATCACTTCCCTCTTGTTTTCAAATTTAAGTAAGATGTCAACATCAGCAAGAATGGGGGGTTCCATGCTAACCATTCTTTGATTCAGCTTGAGGAAGTTAAAAATGTGTATGATATTTTTGCCACCCAAAGCTTTTTAACAAGGTTGTTCTTCCTCTCAGTCTTGTGTGAGTTTTGTTAAAAAACCTCAAGGGGTTTTGGGTAAACTCATGAGAAAAGATAGGAAAATCAAAAAAAGAAGGAGAAATGAGATCCAAAAAGAGATAAATGACTTGGAATCTTTGGAGGCCACTGAGAACCTATGAACCAAGCTTTCAGATCTTAAAAACTCTCTAAAATTGGAAGAGCTTCTTGAATATGAAAAGATTCTCCTCTACACTAAGGAGTTTGGGGCAGGGAAAATAGACAACCAAACAAACACATGTTTAACCCACTCAAGAAAAAGAAAATTAGAGAAATGGTTCCTCCATTAAAGGAAAACAAGGAAAACTCCAGAAACATCATGATGATGAAAGAAGACAACCTTAAATTTGTGCAAGAATTTTTCAGCAACATCTTCTCTAAGTTTCCTACTAGGTCAGAGAGGTTACTCAAGCTAGAGCCCTTATTGCTACTAGAACTAGGGGAAAAGCTATCCCCATTGAAGTTAAGGCTCAAATGGATTTGCTCTAACTGAAAGGAAGTTTAAAGAAGCTTTTGATGCTCTAGCTTTGGGAAAAACCCCTGGTCTTGATGGGCTACCAAATGAGTTCTATATAGCTTATGTGGATTTTTCCCCCTTTATCTCATTTTGGTTTGAAGGGAATTTGTAGGTTTTTTCTCTTTCAGCTTCAGTTAATACTGGGGTTATAAAGCTTATACACAAGAGGGGGTCCAAGAACTAGATTGATAATTGAAGGCCCATTACCTACCTCACTTCTGTTTATAAAATCTTTGCTCTTGCTCTTGCTAGAAGAATATCTCCTCTATTAGATTCTTTTATTCTTAAAGAGCAAAAGGGTCTCATCAAAGGTAGGTACATATTGGATGCTATTGTAGCTGTGTGGGAAGGTATGGAGTATTCTAATGATCATCAGATGGATATTGTTTTCTTTAAAATTGATTTTGGAGTGGGATTTTGTTTTCTAGTCTCTTGAGGATATGGAGTTTGGAAAAATTTCAGAGGGTCAGTCCACACCCTCTTTGGGAATTTTAGCGCTCTTATTTCTTTGAATGGTACTCTCACTGAACCCATCCCTCCAAGGAGAACTATCAAATAGGGATGTCTGTTGAGATATCGAGCTCGTCTACTGAGGCGGTGGCCACTGATGACCCGCCTGGGGGATAGGCCCCACACTTACACCACTGGCATGGTTGGTGAGATCATGGGAGATATGCGGCCAGTGGGATGACAGGCTGTGTGACAGCCATTCTAGAGACTGGCATAGTTATAGCGCCAGCTCATTTAGTCGGGTTCACACTATAGAGAACCCGTGTATGTATTTGGTTGAGTACCTTTCATATTGTGTGTACTCTTATTCTTGTATATGGTGTGTTGAGTGTTGAGTAGAGAAGAAGAAGATTTCAGCCTCTCACCTTGTGTGTTCTCTATTAGGGTTTTGTGAGTGTGTGTGTGTGCTTGCAAGAGGAACCATAGGAAGCGGTACGAGGGTAAGAGCTTCAACTACTCTTCCCTATTTGTGTTGGTGACTACACCCTTGTCGGGAGCCTACGGGAGGCACCGACAACGATCTCTGATTGAGGAGCTTTCTTCGCGGGAGTAAAGCTATAGGGCAACTATTTCGTCCTATTGGATAGAATTTTCTGGGCCGAAAACGCGTTTCGGGCGCGTCTGGACCTCCGTTTTTCAGAAAGCAGGCGATTTCGAGCACTGCGGGTAAGTCATCGATTCTCTGCAGAACTCTGTTTTAAGAACTGCAGGAAGACAGATTGACTGTGCAGACACTGTGGGTGCTGCAAAGAGGTCTACAGTTGCCATTGGGTGTATGTATGCACATTGAAGTCACTGGTTGTGACATTTGAGAGTACTACAGTACCGCTGTGCAGAAAATACAGTAGTTTGTGCAGAAAAACCAGAGTGCAGTTTCTGGTAAAATTGTGTGTTTGGCAAGATGTCTAATGATGGCATAACACAGATTGTGGCTGAGAAGCTGGATAAGAATAACTTCCATGCTTGGAGGTTCAGGTTAACAAATTTCCTGATGGGAAAAGGCTATTGGGACTACATAGAAGGTGAGCATGAAGAGGCACCGGAGATACCGGATATAAATCCAACTGCTGCAGATGTGAAAGAGTTTAAAGACTGGAACCAAGGAGCCAGGAAAGTAATGTATTGGCTTTCCATTAGTATACAGGACACCATGATTGGGCACATTCAGGATGCCAAGTCCCCCAAGGAGGCGTGGGACACCTTGGTAAAGCTTTATGAAACAAATACCAAGGCACGTAAGATACATTTGAAGAATGAACTTCATACTGTGGAGAAAAAGAGCATGTCTGTGAATGACTATATATTGAAGATAAAGGGTATTGTGGAATCCCTTGCATCTATTGGTGTGTCAGTAGATGATGATGACAAGGTGGAAGTCTGTCTCCGTGGTCTCGGGCCACAATACAAGGCGTTCAAGACATCTATCCAGACTCGGAAAAACATTCCCAACTTTACAGATTTGGTGTCTATGCTGATTATCGAAGAGAAGAACTTGGGTGAAGACCAACAGTCTTCACAAAGTAAAAATAGTTCAGAGCAACAGGCTTTCTACACGAGTTCAGGAAGAGGACGAGGTAGAGGAGGCCGTGGACGCGGTCAAGGAGGTGGCTAAACAGGTAATCAGAATTATGGCTAGCAGAAGCAGCAGCAACAACAACAGTCCCAGAATCAACAACAACAACAACACGCAGGTGGAAGAGGCAAATTCAGAGGCAGGGGGAGTCAAAGAGGCCGTGGAAATTGGCAAAGGCAATATAATGATGCACGTGAATGCTATTATTGTGGTAAGCCTGGACATGTGCAGTCAGAATGTTATAAGAAGCAGGCTGACATGCAAAATGGGAAAGTGCAGCAAAACAACTATGCATCCTCAAGCAGAAATAATGAGGATAACGAAAGGTTGTTTGTTATGCAGCATGTTGTGAATGCCATGTCTGAAAATGTTGATGCAGCACAAAAAGATAATGTATGGTATGTGGATTCAGGCGCTTCGAACCACATGATGAGTCATGGGGAGTGGTTCAAGGAGATGAAAAACCCGGAAAGACCAGGTTTTGTGGAAACAGGGGATGACACTGCTCATCCAATTGCCCACGTTGGAGATGTGCCATTGTCTATGCAGGATGGCAAAGTGAAGTACCTTGCAGATGTACTTCATGTACCGAACATAACAAAGAATCTGGTTTCAGTTGGCCAGATGATTGAGCAGGGTTTGTAGGTTCGGTTTAACCTTGATGGGTGTTATGTTGAAGATTTTAAAGACAAGTGCAGGTTGGTTGCAAAAGGCAACAGAGTGGGCAGAATGTTTACATTGAATGTAGACATGCCTGAAATGAGTGCTGCGATGTTTGCAAATGGTTCAGGAGTTGTTGCAGACACAGACATATGGCATAAAAGAATTGGACATGTAAATGTGCAGAGATTGAAGTCTATGCAGACAAAAGGAATTGTGACAGGGCTGCCAAAATTTAAAGTGGAAGGTATGCAGAAAATATGTAAAGCATGCCAATTTGGGAAGCAAACAAAGCATGTGTTTCCACGTAACAGATATGTGAGCAGAAATGCACTAGATGTTGTGCATTCAGATGTATGGGGTCCTACGAAGACCATATCTATGGGAGGCTGCAGGTATTATGTGACTTTCATTGATGACCACACGAGGAAAGTGTGGGTATATTTCATGAAGGAGAAGAGTGAAGTGTTCACTCACTTTCAGCATTTCAGAGTTTTGGTTGAAAAGAAAACAGGGAAATATGTAAAGTGCCTAAGGTCAGATGGAGGGGGAGAGTACTTCTCCAATGAGTTCTCTGAATTTTTGAAGAAGAATGGTATTCGGAGACAGTTTACATGAGATACACTCCGCAGCAAAATGGAGTTGCTGAGCGGAAAAACAAGCACATTGCTGAGATTGCACGAGAATTGATGGAAGAGAAGAATATGCCGCATTGTTATTGGGCTGAGGCTGTTTCTACAGCAGTATACATCATGAACAGGACTCCAACTGCAGCCATACATGATGTAACTCCAGAGGAGAGGTTTACTGGCAGAAAACCAGATTTGTCTCATCTGAAAGTCTTTGGATGCATTGCATATGTGCATGTGCCAGATGAGCTGAGAACTAAGCTGGATCCAAAAGCTGAAAAATGTGTGTTTATTGGATACTCCCTTGAGCAAAAGGGATACAGGTGTTATAACCCTGCTACACGTGAGTTGAGGGTAAGCAGGGATGTTGTCTTTGATGAGATGAGCAGCTGGTATGCTGCTGAAAAAGAAGCTGTCTCGGGGCTGATGTGAGTGGAAGTGTGGTTGCACAGAATGCAGGTCAGCAATCACAGTCTTTGAGTGGACCAGGAGAGTCCTCATCTAGTGGGTCTGTTGATAGACCATGGAGTGGCAGGCTGTGTCATAATACCACTCCTGCAAATGTGATTAGTACATCACGTAAAGGAAAAGAGAAAGTGGTTGAGCCCCTTGGTATGCCTGACATTTCTGCAGGGCATTCTCATGTTGATGGAGAGTCTAGTGGCTCAGATTGAGCCTTGATGAGGAGCTTGGGATCCCAGCTATGAGAACACCTGGTGTAAAGAAGGCTATGGAAGCCATGAATGAAAAGCTGCGAAGATCTGGGAGAGTGAGAAATCCTGTGCAGAGATTTACCTATGATGGTTATGTGGCACATCACTATGCATATATGGCAAAGGTTGTGCAGGTTGTTGAGCCCACATGCATTGATGAGGTTGTTGGAAATATGTGTTGGGAGAAAGCTATGGACGAAGAGATGGATGCACTATATGGAAATGAGACTTGGGATTTAGTGCAATTGCCTGAAGGCAAGAAAGCCATTGGATGCAAGTGGGTGTACAAAGTTAAACATAACAGTGATGGAAGCATAAACAGGTACAAGGCTAGATTGGTAGTCAAAGGATATGCGCAGACATATGGCATTGATTATGAGCAAACTTTCAGCCCAGTTGCCAAGATGGCAACGGTGAGAGTTGTGATAGCAGTGGCTGCGTCAAAGCAATGGCCTTTACATCAGATGGATGTAAAGAATGCATTCTTGCATGGGGTATATGTTGCAGCCACCCGCTGGTTATGAGGATGTGGGTCACCCCGAGCATGTTTGCAGGTTGAAGAAAGCCTTGTATGGCTTAAAGCAAGCACCAAGAGCATGGTCTGACAAGATTTCTGAATATCTTGTCACTATTGGCTTTCATGTAGCCAATGCAGATTTCTCATTGTATGTGAGACATGGTGATAGAGGGGTTGTGCTTGTTGTCATCTATGTAGATGACTTGATCATTACGGGGGACCATGATGCAGAGATCTTTGATGTAAAGATCTTGCTTAGACAGAAGTTCGAGATGAAGGATCTGGGGGAGCTCAGATATTTCTTCGGCATTGAGGTGATTAGGTCACCACATGGTATTGGATTACTGCAGAGACAATATGCCTTGGACATGTTGTCCAAGTATGGTATGATAGGCTGTAAGCCTATTTCTGTGCCATTGGATCAGAATGGCAAGTTGAGTGCAGATTCAGGAGAGATCTTGGAGGATCCTACTATGTACAAGAGCATAGTAGGAAGTTTGATCTATATGACGATCACCAGACCAGATTTGAGCTATGCTGTTGGGTTGGTGAGTCAGTTTATGCAGGTTCCACGAAAACCCCATTTGGATGCAGTGAGACGCATACTGAGGTATGTGAAGTCTACTTTGCATTGTGGACTATTCTATGAGACTGGGACAGAGATATGTGTACATGGGTACACAGATGCTGATTGGGCTGGTAGTAACTCAGATAGACGATCTACCAGTGGATTCATGTTTTCTTTGGGGAGTGCTGCTATGACTTGGAGCAGCAAGAAGTAGCCTACGGTTACTCTATCCACCAGTACAGAGGCCGAGTACAGAGGAGCTGCTATGGCAGCATGTGAGGTATCTTGGTTGAGAAAGCTACTTGTAGATTTGGGTCTATCAGTGGATAGACAAGTTGTCATTTTCTGTGACAACATTAGCAGTATACAGTTGGCCAGGAACCCAGTCTTTCATGCTCGTACGAAGTACATAGAGGTCCACTACCACTTCGTCAGAGAGAAGGTCTTAGCAGGAGACCTTGACCTTGTTTATGTCAGCATAGAGGATCAGGTAGCTGACATCTTCACCAAAGCATTGGGTATAGAGAAGCTCCGCAGATTCAGGGCTTTGCTTGGTGTACATGAGATGGAGTTGAGCTCGAGGGGGAGTGTTGAGATATCGAGCTCGTCTACTGAGGCGGTGGCCATTGATGACCCGCCTGGGGGATAGGCCCCACACTTACACCACTGGCATGGTTGGTGAGATCATGGGAGATATGCGGCCAGTGGGATGGCAGGCTGTGTGATAGCCATTCTAGAGAATGGCATAGTTATAGCGCCAGCTCATTTAGTCGGGTTCACACTATAGAGAACCCGTGTATGTATTCGGTTGAGTACCTTTCATATTGTGTGTACTCTTATTCTTGTATATGGTGTGTTGAGTGTTGAGTAGAGAAGAAGAAGATTTCAGCCTCTCACCTTGTGTGTTCTCTATTAGGGTTTTGTGAGTGTGTGTGTGTGCTTGCAAGAGCTCAAGCTCTCTTCCCCCCTGCATCTTTTCAATGTCCCCTTGCCCGTCTCCTTTTTGTCATTACTACTGATGCCCTAGGATGGCTTGTCTCTAATGCCTTGAACAAAGGCTCTTTGAAAGGGCTGAAGCTCCCTAGATCTCCCAAATATCTTTGTCTACAACAGTTTGCTGATGATACTAACTCTCTTGTTTTTAATGATGCTCAATCTATAAGACTTTTTGGAGTTGCTTAAATACCTTTTGTTTAGCTAGTGGGTATATCATTAATCATGCCAAAATAGGTTACTGGACTTATAATGGCATCGCTCTTGATGTGGTCACTAAGGCTAGATGCAAGCAAACTATGAATGGTGAGATTTTTAGACTTTTGGGCATTCCTATGGGCTTTAAGGTTTCTCTAAAATATAGATGGAATTGGGTAGTAGACAAAGTTGATCTTTGGAAGGGCTATCAACGCTCCCTTCTTGCTAGAGTGTTTGTCCTCAATCACTACCTTCTCCCTTCTGTTAATTACTTCCTAACTTGCTAGAAGCCTCCTAAGTCCCACCTGCAAAACATTATCTCTCTAGACTCTAATTTTTTGTGGGGTGGGAATGTAGGAGTCAAGAAGGTTGCTAAAGCTGCCTATAAAATTTATGTTTTACCTAAAGAGAAAGGGGGGACTTGGAGTTTACCTAAAGAGAAATGGGGGCTTGGAGTTTTGGACCTAAGTAAACTTGTTGACAAGTTTGTATAGCTAAGTGGGTTTGTAGAGGGATCGATAGTACTGATTATTGAGCCCTATTGATCAAAATAGACTGTCACATATTTGAGCTTAAGTAAAAGAAGTGCTGGTGGACAAGGTTCTCTCCTCTGCAAATCTTTATGTCTAGGAAGGAATTCATTCCTAAAGGTTCAACTGTGATTAGGAACATGTGGGGGGGCTGCTTGGAAACCCTACCTTCAGGTAAAAGACACCCACCATTCTAAGTCTAGACTCATTCTAGAGGACTTTGGCTGGTTTGTTCCCTCCTTCCTAGCATAGATAAATAGGACTTCAATAGAGCTCACAAGCTGTACAAAGTTGGTATCAAATCTTGGAGAGATTTGTGGAACAAAGATAAGTGGGAATTCTCTTCACTTCTATTGGAACACTTGTCTGTTTCAGGGCACTTCTAAGGGAAAGGATCAGACAAATTTTTGATATAGGTATTTGGCCCCTCTCATAGGGGATGGTAAGAGGTATTAAAAGGAATCTCTCTTGGATATCAGGTGCTATAATCAACTTTCTAGGTGATAACTCTGCTCTTATAGCTAATTTCAATGATAGATGGGGCATGAATTTGAATGCCTATCAATGGACCTATAGATTCAAATCTATTTAGGTTTTTTCTAGTAGCTCCAAACATGCTTGTTTTCTCGGGCTTATTCTGCACAAAGTAGTTTGGTCTAGCTAGAGAGCTACAAGAGTGGGGGTTTATAATGGCATTTGCTTTAGGTGTGGCAAAGGTGTGGAATATTTAATGCATCTGTCCCCATGAATTGTGAAAGCAATAAGAAATTTCTTAACATCTTGCATGATTGCTATCCCCTTCTCATGGAAAGAGATACTTCTTGGTGAATGTAAGCATATGGATCCTATTCTATGGAATAACATTGGGAGTAGTCTTCTCTACCATATTTGGAAAGATAGGAATTCTAGTGTCTTTGGGAAAGCGTGTACTAGTCACATTTATGCCTTTGTGACTAACCTAGAGCTATTGGCTCTATAGGCTAAAATGGCTATTAAAGAAGGTCATGATGAAGATTCCAACATCCACTCGTCGATGTACAAATGGTGGGAGTGGTAGGTTAAGCTGTCAAAAATTTATGCCTCCACAAGGCTCATTATGGTGGAGAATATCTTGGAAAGAGCTACTAAGATCCCACCACTAATGTTGATGGACATTTGCACGAATATAGTTTTTTAGGCATACATGTTTAATGTCACATTTGAGAATATTGGTGCTAACTGTAGGGGGACGCACACTTGAGAAAGGAGTAGCCAGGTATATAGAGGTAAACTTGGGAAGACTTGCATCATAGTGCTTGGAGGATGGTTTGTATAACCCTTATTATAGCTTTGTGTGGGACCAAGGTTGTAGTATGCAGAAGTTTCGGAGAAAGATCGGTACTTCAAAACTCAGAAATCAGCACTCTTTTCACGACAAAAATTAACGCACAAACTGAAAGGAGATGTGCAGAAAATAGAGAGAGAAGGGGGAGATGGAGAGGACACAGTATTGGGTCCCAATTACCCTCTGTAGGGCCCCCACCACGGATGGTGTATTTGCTTTATTAGAATGATGTAAATCTGAAAACAAATACAAAAAACGGTTGGAAAATCCTACCCTTGACCTGAATCCTTCACCCCTTTGCGTCACCCCTTTGCGTTAGCAAGCCCTTGGCTGTCTTGGCCCCTTGGTTTGCTTGAGCACTTGGTGAAAAATGAGATGAATTATGGGATTGTGGACCTCTCCTATTTATACTACCCTTCAGGGGCAGTCGGCTAGCATAAAAGCAGGCGGCTAGTAGCATATTCCCATGACAGTATTTTCAACATTAAATGCTCAAATAAATACCAATAAATGCTGCCTAAATTCCCTAGCAAGCTGGGGAGATAGGTGCTTGCTTCTAGAAGCCTGGGCATAGCCTTTGCCCACAATCCATGGGCTGGGTAGCCTGTATGGGCTGCCCCATACTTGCCCTACAGCCCCGTGAAGGTTGTAACATCCTGAAAATGGCCTTATTCTTGCCTTAGGACTGTCCCACAGCCCTAAGGCAGGGCTGTCCCCCATAGCCCTTGCATGGCTGGTGGGTCCACAGCCTAGGCCTTACTGGCCCACATGGGGATGGTTTCACACCATTCCCATGCCCATACTAAGCTCCGGGGTAGACCTATGGGCTGGCCCCTTGTCCTAAACATAGTCTACTTAGTGATCTGGCATCCGGACCATACCAGATACATAGAACCACTGACATCATTCTAGAGGGAGACTCACAGCACGGACTGGCATTATTTCATGTGCAGGACAATGCACATCTAACCTTGGACTCATGTGCAGGCATTAGGAAAAAAGGGAGCTCATTTTGGAGCCTTTTACGGTTTGGAAAAATAAGCTCTCAAACCAATCAACAGAGGGCCAACGTAACGTTGGAAATTCACAAAAATAAGAGAAAATAGATAAAAGAAACAATACTTTATGTAGGTACAAGCGTGCTACATTAATGTGGAGATTGGTTTTTTATTCTCACAAGATCTTTGGACATGAAGATAGAATCTAGTCTGACATTTTCTCTGACAAGGGCCTTCTCGCTTCCACCTTCCTTTGAACTTTGAAATGTTGTGCTGCCTTTCCTTCAAAATGTCTACCATTCTACACCACTGCCTCATTGTGCAGTAGCCTCTTCTTTTCCAAAACTGCTCCCTTGATCCTGTTTGGCTTAGAGTAAGATGTTTCTTGTCAACTATCTGTCTACCCACTTTCTCTTTCTTGAAACTTCACCTTGTTATCTTGGTAACATTACTTTGCTGTTGTTACAGATTCACAAGGTCTCCATGGTGAATAAAAACTATGGCCATTCTTGTGGAAGACGCTCTGTGGATGATAATGCTATGAAGGTAGAATTATACCACACATTCTTACCCCGTCGACCTGCTTCTTCTATTTCTTTGGTAGAGAATTCAAGCACAGTCAAAACGGAACGAACTTGGGAAAGGTTTAGTGTTTTGAAAGGAGCATGGGTGCTCATGCAACCTAGCAAAAGAAAGAGACCCCAGACAAAAAACATTTTCTTGGCATCATGGAAGGGAAGAGTACGAGATTTTAAAATCACCAGAGGGAAGATATCGGTGAAAGAAGTTTTGATTCAGCATGTGTACCTGCATAAAAAACTTGTCTTGCGAGACTATCCAAATGATCTTCTGCAACACATGCCTAATTGTATATTTTTCTATTGTGGTTTTGTTCTTTATGAGGTGTATGGATTTTTAAGATGAAGCTTTCTTTCTTTGCTTATTGACATTCTTGTGTTATTTTATTCTAGATTTATACCCTTCATCGTATGAGACATAGCAAAACATGGATTGTATTCTGGGATTTATAGATGTTTTGCATGGATCGATAGGAGAACAACAATACCAAGGTCGATGTGCAATAGAGCTATCTCAATCAGGTATATTTTTTACTGATCATTTTTATGAGTTGCTGGACAATGCTAACACACATGGTGTGTTAAGAAAACAAGACCTTCCGGCATGGAATTTAGTGGATTGGCCTCTCCCACATTTTAGTGTTACAGAGGCATATAGGGCGAAGCTTTTCAAAGAAGTACAGAAAGCTCTGAGGCCCAATATTGCCACAAGGATAATAAAAATTTCTTTATGCATGCCTCTCACAGTTTTTGTAGACTTGTTTAATACCTTTCCAGTGAAGGTTTCAAAAACAATGTTCACAGTTAAAGCAACAAGTCTGGCATGCATGCCACAATTTTTGGATAAAGGTTGGGATAAGAAGACATGTAGTTCAGTGTTTTGTGAGGTTGTCCAACCTTCTATGCAACTGAAGTACATGGTTGCATCACAAAATTTTATTTTTTCTTTTTATTATAAGTGCAGTCGAATGCTATAGGCACAAAACTAGTCCCAATGGATCAAGATGAAGATTCTTTTGGTGTAAAAAATAAACTTCTTGATATTGATGTTGTTGAGAATGGTGATGTGCTAGTCAATATCTCATTAAGACAATGTTGCTCCGTAGCTCAATTGCGCAATGACATTCTGTTTGAGATAGAAGGTTCTATTTCAAAGGAACTTTTATTTATCTACAACAATAAGAAGGTACACCATCTGACTTATCCTAGTCTCATTAAGCACTGCTATTAGTTTACTTTACCCTATTGTTTCATATTGCTTTTTTGCAGGTGCTCAAAAGAAGAGAGAGTTCAATAAAATGCAAAGACATTGAAAATTTAAAAATTGAGATAACACAGACTCCATAAACAAAGGTATTATATTCAATAAAGTAAAATTTTGTACAGAAGTGTTTAATTATATATGTTGAACATATTCTTGACAACCATTTTCTATTTATCTACAGCCTAATCTAGAGGCTACTCTACATGGTCCAAGCTCACTATATCATCTTTTTTTGGAGAATCTGTTTTTTGCTGCTCCATCCTGTCCTGTACAATCTCTTGGTGCTACTCCATTGTCTCCTCTACTGCCCCTGGAGCATTTGTTTGCTGCTGGTCCATCTTCTCCTCAATAACATCAGCAGCAACAACAGGTCCTTGTTCCTGTGGCTTCTCCTCATCAGCACCACTAGGTCCTTGTTCCTGTGGCACCACATCAGCATCATCTGTGTCATTAAGGTGTATGACACCTTCTCGGACTTTAGAGCTCTCACCCAACTCGACAGTAGCTGGTACAATAGGTTTGGGGGAGGCATACTTCAAAAACTTCCAAATTGTATCAGCTCTGAAACTATATACATAGTTCGAGCTGAAGCTATCTTCTCTCATCTACAATGGCATATGATGATTTAGAACACTTTGTACCAATATCAATTATTTTGAAGCTAAATAAAAATTATTTTTTCTTACAAGGTCTGGCTGTCCTATCTCAAAATAGCTTGAAAGTATATATTTGGCACTGATCAGCACTCTCCAGCCACCACTGCAGCTACTCGAATCATCTTGTTGTGGTGTCTGTACAGTTGGAAAGATATGTTAGAAACTGTTAATATCTGAACAAAACAAAATTATTCAATAGGTTCAAAGGCATAGCATGAAATAGACATCAGTAGAGGGAACAACTTTTTACCTCTAAATTTATTGGCTCTATTGAATCCAAAAGATTGACATTAGGAGGACAGTGATCCAATGCATCTAGAAGCCTTCTAATACAACTGCAATACATATAATTCAGTTAGTGTGCATTAAATCAAAATAATGAAGTTTAAAGTTAAAAATAGCACACACACCACTTACAATTTTAGCTCTCTGTGTGTGTTTTTTAGAGAGTTGAATATAAAGCATTGCTTCTACTAGATGTTAATAGAAGCAAAGCTCCAGTGGTCACTGCGTAAGGAAAAAAGCATTAAGAAATCAAAGGCTACAAGAGTTCTCAATCTTCAAGAAGAATCCCAAAAGAAGCAGTCACCCACATACTTGTTATGGTATGGAAGTAGCAAAACATCGATAACATCAAAATCGTAGTGTCTGAACCAGTTGGAAATATCCATGGGAGTTTCCTTTGCATCTCTTAACTTGAAGAAAATGGCAGGATCAATAATATGAACTGTATGCTGTACAGCGTGGTTAAGCCAGCTTCTCATCATGCTGCATTGGACCAAACAATAATTAGGGTAGGGTGTAAAGGAGGTACAAGAAGGATTGTTTTGCAAACAAATGTAAAATAAAAGACACTTACTAGAGCATTGCAAGAATGATAGTATCTGAGCAATACTCATTCTTATGAGCCAATGCTGCCAAGCATGGTTTTGTCAAGTCAAAATTATTCACTGAAGTTTCATCCTCAATATGGACAACTATGTTAGGGCCCAGCTCCTGCAACCTTCTCTGTATCTGCAACTCCATCTGTACAGTCTCCACATCTATAACAGATTTGGATTCTTTTATTTGCTGCTTCAGTGACTCCTCATAAGCAGTTTTTCCTCTGGTGTTCTTTGAGTGGGTTACTTCAACAACCTTAACCTCATCTACCTTCAACTTTCTTGTAGGTGGAATTAATAATATGTCTCTCATTTTGATGTCCTGCCAGTCCACAGGATGGACCAACTTGTCATACCTCCATCTCAATCTGGACAAAGTGTTGAAGTCTTTGGCCATAAGAGTTACCCTGTGAGCATGGGCTGCTACCAGCATTGTATCTTTAAAATATTTCTCCAAGCAATCCTCTGCCATTTCCTGTAAGGAAAGAATAGCAGTCCTGTTCCACCTGAAACCAAGGTGCCAACTATCACATATGTCTTTCACTAGTCTCTCAAAAGGTGCCTTGGGGATTGGAAAGCCTATAGCTTTCTATTGCTTCCTGATCTCCTTTAGCACACCTGCACCATGTTTCAATCTCTTGGCCTTTTGCTGGAGCGGGCTCATTGGCTTCCCCTTCCTGCCATGTGCAACTCTTCCCTTTGGAGGCACACTAAATTCCTTGATACCTGCCCCAGCTGCTACTGCAAGCCCTGGCCCCTTCCCAGCACTCCTTGCAGTTGACTTGGTTCTTGCTATCACTCTGACAAGCTGCATACAAAGCAATGGAAAGAGATTACATCCATGGAGAACATGGAATGACACAAGAAGGCAATGGAAAGAGATTACAGCCATGGAGAACATGGAATGACACAAGAAGGCAATGACAGGGGTGGATGAAGTAGCATGCTGGTGACAAGCTGCATACAAAGCAATGGAAAGAGATTATAGCCATGGAGAACATGGAATGACACAAGAAGGCAATGACAGGGGTGGATGAAGTAGCATGCTGGTACATTCCTACAGTGATTTCTCTGTCTTTACAAACTAAATACAATATGGATTGAGTTTATGCAAGCAGTGTACAGCCATGGATAACTTGGAAAGACACAAAACCACAATGACAAGGGTGGATGAAGCATTAGTTTTATATTTGCAACAAAACCCGATTTCGGCTATTTGAAATTCCTAAAGCCTTCTCCTCACGTTTTTCTGCAAATTCATGAGGCAGCATGCTGGAACATGCCTTTAGTCATTTCACTATGTTTGCAACTTGGTGCAGGATGGATTGAGTCTATGGAAGGTAAGAAGTGATCAATCTCCCACTCAACCAGCCCAATTCAAAAGTCTTCCTACTTGTGGTTGCAGTGGAAAACGCTAAGGAATGCATATAATATTTATCATAATATCTAAGCTACATCACATCCCAAAAGTATGTGTGTTATACTATTAAACAAGAAGATAAGGATATAGAGAGTCTTACTGACCTGGAAGCTATCTGTGGGTGTGCTGTGCTGGTGATGAGTACCCTGTGCTGGGGATGAACCTGTGCTGCTAGTTAGGATGCTGATGGTGCAGAGTAGGGAGGTAGGGAGGCAAGAGAACTGAAAGGGGAGGGCCAAGACAGGAGAGATTAAACAGGAGGAAAAAGATTAGTGCAAAATACAAACAAAGCAGCTACTAAATACCACACGTGTGGAATGGAGTCATTTTTTCACACGTGTGGAATGGAGTCGTTTTTTCACACGTGTGGATGGGACCCAGATCTCTTGGAGTTTGAAACTTGGCACATGTGAATGGGACACTTTTTGCCTTGGAACGTGTGCCAATCATGATTTCATAATCAGTTCCATAACCACTCTTCCCTCCCCGTTTTTCATCCCTGCCAGCACCCTCCCATCATCCTTTTCCTTCCCTCTCTGATCCCTTCCTACCCAACACACTCCATCCAGACTGCAACCTGCCTGAAGACTACTACCATTGGCAGATCCTCCAGGTTACCTAGGCTGCAGCTCAAGTTTGGAAGAGAGCAGAATAGAAGATTCACCAGTGCAACTCCAACAGCATGGAAAAGGAAAAGAAAGGTTAGAGTTCTATATTCTTTTCAATGTTTTTTGATATATATTTCTTCCATCCATAGATTCTTGATGTCCAGATATCTGGGCAATTCCCATCCACCACATCCCATATCCCAAATTCCCATCCACCACATCCCATATCCCAAATTTCCACTAAGCTCCAGCATTTCTTGTCACATGTCCCAGTCCTGCTATGTCGAAGAATCTTACGGCCCAAGAATCTGGTACATCACCCTAGGATTTGATTGGAGATGGATATCAATAGAACCTAGAAGTTTGCAACAAAATGGGAGGAGAGTGCTTAACATTTTCCAAATGGCCCTATATCGCGTTTTCTTGCAAATTCCTATATTCCTTTTGGTTTTCATTTCTTCCTCATTGTTTTACTTTCTTTGGCCCTGGGGAATTCTTCCTAGTATCATCTACTGTCCAGGAATCTGTGAGATCATCCTAGCATTTGATTGGAGATGGATATCAATAGAAATGGAAAATTTGCAACAAAATGCGAGGAGAGTACTTGACATTTTCCAAATGGCCCTACATCGTGTTTTCTTGCAAATTCTTGTTTCCCTTTTGGTTTTCACTTCTTCCTCATTGTTTTGATTTCTTTGGCCCTAGGGATTCCTTCCTTGATGAGATAAGAAAAGTTTTTGCTTTGGAATAGTTGATTCTCAGGCCCCTCCTTTCAAGAGGAAGCTGGACTTTTTTGCTGCTATACTTAGACCACAGCAATCACCAGGTGAGTCATGTGGGCTCATGAAGGGAGTTGTTTGGTGATATCCTATACATTCCCTGATTGCATATGTCAGCACATATAGAATTCATGATATATAAATTTTGGTTCAGGAAAAAGGAAGAGACTGGAGCAGAAAGCTGAGTCTTCCCTCTCAAAACAAAAGGAACTAGAAGAGGACAAATCTCCAGATTTGCTCCTATTTGACTTTCTTCACAAATGCAAGGCTCACAAGAACTTCCGCATATACCACAATATTTTCAACAGGGAGTTCACTATGAGCTCTGTACTGGAGCATCACAGAGATTTTCTTTCAGACCATTGGGATACCTTCAAACAACTCACAGAGGCAGGAAGAATTGTGGAAGGTGAAAAGGTTTTTGTGCATAAAAATCATATTGTCTCCAGGCTGAGGTATCATGTGAATAGAAGATTTGACAGCCTGCCTGAGGAATATAAATTCAACTGTAACTTGCACACCAGAAAGTGTAGAGTGCTTGAGAAAACCATGGCATTCCTTATGTACATTATCTTCCATTAGAACTCTCTAGAAGAGCAAGGGCAGGAGGCTGAAGAAGAAGACACATCTAAAGTAGAGAAAAAAGAGGATGTTCCTATGGCAACAGAAATGGCAGAGCAAGAAGAAGATATCAACCCCTCCAGGATGAGGGGCTGCAAGTGGCTGCTCTTGACCTTGTTCAACTGAGGACTGAAACTCTTAGGGCAGCACAACTAGTTGAAGATTTTGATGTTCAGAGCAGCAACTATGCAGTCCCCATGCTTCCAGGTGTCTTGATTGGTGATAAAGATTATGTTTTCCTCCATGATATAGAGTGTATGTTCAATTTGAGGGAGGACTATGCCATTTCCCTTATTGCCCAGCCTTTAAGGCTTGACAAGGAGGTTGGCATAGAGGATGACCATTCACTACTGGCTTTGGAAACAACTTTTGATCCTGCAGAGGCCCTTACTATTTGTTTCAAAGAGGCTGAAAAGTTCCAAGAGCCAGATGAAGCTGCCTCACACAGGAAGCTATGAATCTCTCAGCACTATACATAGGAAAGCTTAAAGAAGAGGCTGGACTGGAGGGGAGAGGAATAAATATTGGAAAGATGAACTTCTTGTTGTTGCTGATGAAAATGAGAAGGTATGATCTTGTTACTTCAAATCAAATACTTTATCTTGTGTTTTAATGTTTTGTAGCTGTGTATTTTCTCACTCCAATCTTTTGATATGTGGCAGCTACAAATTGAGGATGACACATTCCTCCAGAGAACAAGTGGAAGCAGGCCGGCTGGGTTTGGCAAAATGTCAAGCCTAGCTCATTATATTCATGATCTAGGCAGTGCTAAGATCTTGATTTACCATAGGCAGTTGAGCAATAATGGAGAAGCCATTGTTTACTTCTTTAAATGTTTGTCTAGGGTTTTAGGTGAACATGATCTTTCATGGCAAAAGGAAAAGATCATTTTGGTTGTCTGCCATAGATCTATTTGGGGATTATGGGTAGTTGAGCAATAATGGAGAAGCCATTGTTTACTTCTTTAAATGTTTGTCTAGGGTTTTAGGTGGACATGATCTTTCATGGCAAAAGAAAAAGATCATTTTGATAGAGAGGTTGTCTGCCATAGATCTATTTGGGGATTATGTGAATAAGCAGGCCTCTAGGGCCTCTTACTTTTTGTCTTACAATTCTTATGCATTAGCATGTGGTGTTAAGGAGCCCAAATGTCTGGAGGCATATGGAAAACACAAGCTCATAAGGTTTCGAGAGCCACCCATGATTGCATCAGGTGACACAATTCAAGAAGAAGAACACGTGGAGATAGCTAAAGACAAGGATACCCCTCCCAGACAAGCAACAGAGGCAAGCATCGATAAATAGACAGTTGACATCAAGCCAACAAGGAAGAAAAAGAGTCCAATCAAGATCAAAAAGAGAGTTCCGATTGGCAGGCCCTGGGAGTAATAGGATTTAGTCATCAAATATAGCACAAACATTATGTTGAAGTTGAACTGATTTGTACAAAGTCTTTGATCCTCTACCTTTACCTCATCAGTTCCTTGTCCGTACGGACGATCAGTACCCTTTTGCATTTGTCCCATCACCGTACCACACTTCAGTACTCTTCCCACACTTAGTAGCTTCTAAAAGCATTTGACACTCAGTACCTTATTGGTAAGGATCAATAGTGTGTCTAACATAATTAAGTAGTATTGATTGAATTTTTTGTGTGTAGCTCATGGATGTATTAATGCTTGTTAATATAGATCACATGTTTCACAAAAGAAATACTTTTGATGGAGTCTAAAAACAAAATAAAAATCTATTGATTGAGTTTGAAAACATGTGGACATAACACCAATAAGTTACAAACTGCTATTCATGTTTACTTGTCCATTTATGGTTTCTAAATATCTTCGAATCCCTCCATTGTCTATGTCTCTCTGCTGCCATTGAATTGTCCAAAGTTTGTCTTCGTCTTTGCTTTTGGGCTAGAATAAAAGCAAGCTTGACTTTGGAGCTAGCAACTTTTCTTTTAGCATGCAGCCTCTGTAGAATGCCTCAATAAAACCATTGGAAGACTTCCTTCAGACTATTTGCCTTTTGACTCCCTCCGTAGTGTTGTGTGTGTCTGAAAAATGCATTACGTGCCATGTAGTGAGAATTCTCCATGCCTTGGGTAGACCAAATTGCTGGGCATCCATACTTTTTGACAAAATAGGGAAGGTGGTTGTAGATGATATGCTCTTTTCACAGACATAAGAATGCATAGTAAGTTATTAAAAAAAGGAGGATCACACTTAAGTAAAAGAAGAAGATAGAACTTTACCATGTAGTGAGTTATATTGCAGGCTGTCCACGCATCTTTCATTGACTTCCCAAAATGTTTAATTGCCTCTTCAAAGTTCTTGTAATCACTCTTTGTCCATGTTACATTGTCACAGAACATGAAGAGTTGATCAAGAGACCTCCATACCTCCACACCTCTGCCTTCACTCTTTGTCCATGTTACATTGTCACAGAACATGAAGAGTTGATCAAGAGACCTCCACACCTCTGCCTTCACATTTCGTGCTTCCCCATCTGCCTCATGATCTTTCACGGCATTATGAACTTGCTTCCACAATCCATAATTAATCCTTGAAACTATTCTACCTTGCCTTACTTGCTTACTACTATGTTTGGGTCGAGACAAGAATCTTCTTGTCTTAACACCACCAATAGAGGGCTTGATTGGTACCTCCTTGCCATTGGTAGACTTTTTAAAATCCTTTGTGATATGAACATCACCTCCATGCAGACCTATATCGGATAACACTTTTTCCAATGCTTGAAGAGCATCCTTTCTATTTTTTTCGGGACGGAGTTTCCAAGCAAATCCAATATACAAAAATACCAATTTCTCAATAATTCAACATAGACCATGCAATGTGCATATGTGAACATTACATAGTGGAATGTCAAGAATGGCCTTGAAGTCAGGGTCAACTTTATCTCTATTAGGTGCGCTCTTCCACCATTTGGAATCCATTACTTGAGCTGATTCTTTGCAGTAAAGACAAGGAGACTTTGAGTTGCCTCCTTTACTAACGTTATACATGCACTTAAGTGTTTTAAGATCCCCCGCCATGTGCCACTCTACTTGAAAATCACCTTTTCCTGCAACATGGAGATTCTCTCCTTGCACTTGTCTTTTAATTATTCTTGGTATTTTTGTGTGGTGAAACACCCAATCTAGTGTTTCATGGTCTTCTGTCTTCACCTGTGATTATAGAAAACAAAAGTCTTACTATAAACGATTTGAAAACAATGACTAAAATCAAGTATGAAACAAAAAATTATCATACCTGGAACGAGCCTAACCACCATATGTGTTTCTCTGACTGCACACTAAAATACTTCGAACTCGCTTCAGTCAATGATGTATCAAGTGCTCCATTCATCAATGTAATAGTAATCCTTTCCATTTTCTTTTCCTTTACAACCTCACACTCATCTAGTTTGATAACAAATTTCAAAATACCTTTGCACTTCTCAAATGTTATTCCATAAAACTCGACCATTCTTCTTTGAAGTTGTTGTAGATCTACAAATATATTGTTCCAAGGGTCATACACAGTGGTTCCTTTACCACCATGAAATATTTCTTCAATATGGATATATTGCCCAATAAACTCATCTATACTTTCATTCAAATGACCTCTTATCCTCCACACGGTTGCTGGATTTGGCAGTAAAACTCGTTTAATCCTTTGATCTCTCAAAGTTGAGGATATCGCATGGAAAATTGAACGATATCCCTTCCTGCTAACTCCATTGACATCAAGAGCCTCTTGGATTGTAGTGCCATCGACTTGATTATTGGATATAAAGTCCTCTACAACATTGCGTTTGATTGTTTTGTATTTATTTTCTTCAATCAAACCTTTTGCTACACCACCACAAGAAAGCAATCCTTTCATTTGTTTAACAGGAAGAAGGTTGGGATCCATATTTTCTTTTGCAAGCTCCAATAGTTTCCTATAGTAACAACACAATATGCCTATATCATTCAACACCTCCATTCTTGTTTTGTGTTAATGGACAAAATAGATATAGTCATTTGAGAGCCTTTTTGAGTATACAAAATGAAAATTTCAAACTAGCCTTGTTTCCTGAATTCTTCGCTTGCATCCACCAGTCCCAGCCTTCAAATTTGCAATGTTTTTAATCTTCCTGCTTCGTAGTCTTTCTCCAAGCATGGTTCTCTTCCTTCTTACTCTTGTCAACTCTTTTGTACTCTTTGAATGCTCCTCAATTTACTGTTGCTCCAATTTTGCACGAATGGCTATCTCTTGCACTGGGAACTATTGAAAAGGGCCATGAGTGAGTAGGTGGTGAGGGTTCTAGTTGCCAATGATGCCATAGGTACACTGACGAAGGGATGAATGGAATACTTGATTATATTCTTGGGTAATATGGACTAGGAACTATCGAAAATGTCCCTGAGTGAGTAGAGGGTGAGCGTTCTGGTTGCCAATGATGCCAAAGGTACGCCGAGAAAGGAATGACTGAAATTGGATTTTTTTGATTAGAAAGTGGAAAAGTTGGAATATGGATCTTTATATTTTGGAGGATTATGATCAGTAATACTATGGTTTTATTTTGAGTTTGTTTTAAAGACAGCTAAATCTATAAAAGACAATTTCATATTGGGTGCATAAGTGGTCTGTCTTAATCCTATTTTGTATGAGTGCCGGCTAGGGGGCTTGGAAACTTTTTTCCCTCGTACCCGTCGGGACAAAACATTACCAAATTCGCATAATGTATCCTATCAATAATACAATGGTTGGTGGGCGGTTAGCTAGCCCATGGGGCTGGATGGGTTAGGCTAGACTGATGGATCCCTATAATTAAAATTCAATTGTGTTCAAGTTACGATGGTTGAAGTAAATCACGGATAATCCTTGTTCTATGGAAAAGAATCAACGGTTGTGCCTCTTTGACGAGGAAAAAAGCGTCTCCCTTTTCTTGTAGGTACATCATTTTATATGTTTCTGCAAATGCAGACTGCGCTGAAATATAACCAAGAAGTCCATTTTGTCCATCGCCCGCAAACCTCAGTAGTGTGGTTGGATTGACAAATGGAGGTGTAGAGTTTTTTACTAGACATTTTGGATATATGCTTCCATCACACCATAAGTCAATATGTTGAAGCCCTTCTCTTCTCATATTTTCCCGTTGTTGAGCATTCAGCACCGTATCCTTTCGTCTTTTTTGTGCTGGAGCATATTGTTCTTCTAAGTCGATGTGAAGATGGTGTAATCGCTTCTTCTGAGATTGTGACTCACTAGTATCGGCCATTTTTTGTGCTTCTGAGTTTGCAAAGTTTGCTTGTCAATCTCATAGTCTTTTTGTAACATGAATCATGGAAGTGTGGCGGTATCCATGTAAATATTTTGAAAAAGTGCAATCATCAAGTTCAGTGATGGATTCTTTATGAGAGGCCTGCACACGTCGTCAAAAGAGATGCGGAATCTTCGAGAAACAAAAAAAAAACTAAGGAGATATTTAATGCAAAATCGTGTTAGTTAGACAAAAGATTATCTTATTCCTTTCTGAACTGATAGTTTTGTAGTCCTTACTGACAGTTCTGAGCACGTTTCCGTATTTTACTATTTTTTAGGTCTTTTAGGAGAGAAATAAATCAAAAAATAGTGAATTTCTTACAGGGCCCCAAAATGAGCTCCCTTTTTTCCTAATGACAATGCACACGTGACTGACCTCGAACGACTGAGATGGATCCCTGGCTAACTTGTCCGGACACATGGGACTAGTTCACCATCCCAAGTCCTGCACCTTCTGTACAAAAATGTCTACGTGGCATCCAAGTGCGGGATGCACGTGATAAAGGTCCAAGCTCATTAAAATTTTTTTAAAAAAATTCTTGGACCTTTGATAAAAAAAAAGGGATTACCAAATGCCATTAGCCCCTGCACGAACAGTCGCCACGCACGCACGATGGGGAAAGAGGAGGAGTATGTGTGTGTTCTTATACTACAGATTGAGAAAGGAGGAGGAGATTGTATGGCCTCTAATTAACTTTCGTCACCCATGGGTGATCGACAAGGTGCACTACTACAATCACTACAGTGGCAAAGGGTGATAGTGTGAGAGGGAGAGAGGAAGGAACTCCAAACACTTCTAGCTAACCATCACCATTCTAGAGCATAGGTGGAGATAGGAAGATCATGGGTTGACAGGGTATATAGAGAGATAGAGAGAAAGGGTGCTACTAGCCACATTGCGAGTTAGTAAGATAGAGAGGTTATGATTCATGGAGAAGCTCTGATGCTTGGGTCTTAAGTAATGTCTCTTAATGTTTTGAGGGTTGCAAACTTGGGTAGCTACTAGTAGAAATAATGTTCTTGAACATAGATGCCATTGCTATGGACCAAATTATGGGATCCTATATATGACTCTTCGACATTCTTTGCAACAGTCCATATATGACTTGCAAACTTCGAGATGTGGACGCATCTTGCTTGGAGTTATTTAGTCAATGTTTCTGATTAGATAGATTGAGCTCTCCTCTAACAATGTATCTCTAGTCTGGCATATAGTTATTTTAAATATATAGATACGATGAGTGACCACACCAGTAAAGTGAAGCTGGTGATCATCAAGACTTTGCTACGAGGCACTGGAGTTTCTAGAGATACACTGTCAGAGGCCATGGCAGATTATGTGGAGATGGATGATGCGGATTTAGACAGCACCATCGAGATTCTTGGGAGATTCAGTATGCCCGTATGACCTGTAGAGGGTACATCCTCCTAGCCACATGCAGGAGTGGAGACTTCTTCTCATGCACACACTATAGCGCATCGGTAAGCTTCTCGATTGATAAAATAGTAATGTCATCCTTTTTTTACATATAGAATTCTTAATATATATATCCTTTTGATGTCTTTGTTTGCTTAGGACTCCTATCCTAGGTACATCACATCATGAGAGTTAGCGGCTTACTCCTGATGTACCTCCTGGTACTCAGGTGACCTGATTCATAGGCTAGTGGCCGTTCATCTTGTAGGTATATCTTTTATGGCGATTACGGATTAAATATCAAGTAATTTTTAAGAACTCACATCTCAATATATCGTATGATTGTATTGCACGTATGCATCAGTGGGGGGCAGAGTAGCACACCACCAATGCCCCCACTAGTGCCCCCACCAGTGCTCCCACCAGTGCCCCCACCAGTGCCGATGCGCACGTGCACTCGCACTTTGGGTGTCACATGCGACATCACGCCTGACGGGGGTATCCTTCAAGGCAGAGTTGGCATCGCCTTCAAATGTCGAATGAGAGACCTTTGCATGTATTATCTACAGCGAGTTCATATACCATGGCAGTAAGTATTATTTAACATAAAGAATATGAAATACAGTTTTTTATTTGAATTGCTAACTGACTTTATTTTGCAATGCAGCAACGATCAGCTTGAGGATGACAAGAAATATGTCATCAACACACTGGAGACGGAGTTTGGGACAGGATGGAGTCTGAAGTGGTTTGCTGAAGCAAATGTGCAAACTCATGAGTCATCGACGCGACAATGCACGGTAAGTAGAGAGAGAGAGAGAAATGAAACAAAATGAAATGCTATATTTACATCTTCAAAAGGCCAAAATGACCTATGAGACCAAAAAGTTACCACCAGAGAGTTTTGATACCAATGTCAGGTAGAACAGTAGTACTCATGGTTTACTGCGGAACTCGCATGCGATCATACATGTCAGTGGTCTCTCAATCTGCGTTCATGAGGCGGTTGACGAGCATGGGGCCCATACTACTGCCGCATACATCAAAGCTGGGGTGACCATACATCAAAGCTAGGGTGACCATAGTGTCATAGAGAGAGAGAGTAGAGCTGGAGCAGCAAATGGGCAGCGTGGGGGTGCTGCGGCTAAGGGTACTGCGGGTACTCACTTAGGGTGCTGCTGCAACTACTGCCATGAAATGCTAGAAGACTACTGGCTTCGCGGGTACTAAAGGTTGAGATGCTGATACTAGGGTTGAAACGTGAGATAGAAGCCTTGGTAGAGGAGGGGAATCGAATCTCAATACGAACTTTCTTTCAGCAGTGAACTTGAAGTTGAAATTACCTTGTACACAGCTAGAGCAAAAAAAATGAGTCTGAGGGGGGAATCGAACCCCGACACTAACCATATGAGGCTATCACCACGAGACTCCCCACCACCCACCCTTGTTAGTAAGTTTTTAAAAGAATAAAAATCGTGACTTCACAATGAATTATTTTGAGATTAAATCTTACAAAACATAGGTTGATCCGTGAGTTGACACGTAAGACTAATAGTCCTCATCGTCGTCATCTCTGAGATTAACCGTCAATAAAATTTCATCTTCATTATCCTTGTTGACTTCTTCGAACTCCTCCATCGTTAAATCTGTGTTGACGTTCATTTCCTCCATAGGCTCAACATCCATTGTTTCTTCCTCTTCAGTGTCTGTAGTGTCAGAGTCTGAATCATTGTCGTTCTCATCATCTACAATGTCATCATTATCGGAAAGAAGAATTCTACACCTCTCTAACGTCGATGTGTCTAGATTCGAGGACGTAATCAATTCATCCTGATCCGCGCTATCAAACAAGTGTCGACCTCTAGGTTGGACATGCACAACTTGCCACCATGGATGAGCATCTGTATTCACTTGTTCAACATGAGTTGGCAGAATGTAAGGCTCTTTTGTTGCACGCAATAACTTCGAGGAGTCGACGGACCAAAATCCGGACGGTTCTCTTTTCATTGTGGCATTATTGCCTTTATACTCGGCACGAAACCAATCCACCTTCAAAACCACCTGTCAAAATACACAAATCAAAACTTTAGAATTATGTATAGCTTCAAGGAATCTACATGTCATTGTTGCATGAAGAGAGATGTCACTTACCTACTTGAAGATACGATACGATACTTCATAAATGCTGACTACGGTTCCCACGTAGCCAAGTTCACTGTCGATAAGATTTTTGTCTCTTGAACTTGCACGTGATAATTGCATGAAAGAGGCAACAAGAGTTAGACGTAAGTCGTCAATAGATTTTATCCGAAGATGTTGTCCACCATAAGCCCACATGTTTGTATACATTCGAGCCTAGACCAATAAATAAATTATTTAAAAAAAATGAGATTCATTTGTTTAGTTCAGAGTTTTCAAAACCCAACAAGTTACCTATCTTTCACACCCAATCATAAACTCTCTTTGTTCCGTTAAGATTGGCTCTCATGATCACTAACCACCCGTTGCATACGGGTGTATAACCAATCCATGAAAGTAGGTACGTCCCCATTGTTATTTACATTGGTTTGACGTTTGGATCTCCTCTTTTTACGTCTGCTAACTTGTTTGCTTGGAAGTTCCTTCTCGTACTCATCAACAAATTGTTGCATGCATTCTCTATCATAGACAATGATAGTAAAGTATCCAATTTATCTTGGACCTTAAGTCGAAAAGGGTCTCCCTTACCGGACAATACCTTGTCTGACATGGTAGAAGATGACTCATTTGTCCATACGTTGTCGTGCCATGGCACGTCTATGATGTGAAACCGTGCATGTGAGGCCGTCAAATACACATCCAGATGCATGAGGTTATGTGCCATGACGAGTCATTATATGATGATATGTACATATGTTCATATTGTATATAAGGTTCAATAAGACAGGCTGTGGCTGAGTCAGATTTAGGAGTTTTTTGTATATGAGTATGGAGGATGATGTTTTTGCTGTTACTCAGAGCTCATGGGCAAGTTAGAAGCATCCAGATATATATGATGGCATGAGGGAATACCAATGCACAAAGGAATGCATTAATGAAGGCATGAAGAAATACTTGAATGGGCAATTGGGGATTCTATAAATCACATGGGCCGATATGATGATTTATAAACTATGAAGGTATCACAGTGCCGAAGAGTTCATTGAATGTTGGGGAAATGTGGAGATAGAAAACTGCACTTGGACTTCATGGATCATCATGTAGAAGCATATGTATCTTATGTATATCTAATGCGGAGAGTGGAGATAGGAAACATGGAGCTAGTAAGCATGTTTTCATAGAGGTGCTAATGCTTTGGGAATCTTGTGGTTATGCCTTGCTACCTTAATGCTAAGGTTTAATGCTACTAGCAATACGTGGCTAGTAGCATACGTGGAAAAGGGAAAATAATTCATTTATTTAGAATTTTCTGGAGCTTGGTAGCGCAGCCTTTGTAATGGAAACTCCCGCATTAATAGTGGGAAAAAGGTGGTAAGAGCGCGAGTTCTCCGCGGGGGAAAGGAAAAAAACAGCCGGAGAGAGACGGCGAGTGCAGAGTGAAAGGGAGAGATATGCAGCGTTGAGGAACAGCGTCATTTTGAACCAGAGCTTTTAATCTTTTGAATATATAAACTATGTGTGCTTTGTAGGTGCTAGAATTAGAGAGTAATTCTAGTGCTACATAATGATGTAATTATTGGGAAATCCATTTTCAAAACCGTCGGCAGCGATGCTGCTCCAGATGATTTTCCCTCGCATAATCGGCGAGCAGCATATGTTTGGAAAAACAAATTAAAAGATCCACGTATGTAAATCGTAAGTTGAGTTTTTTTTTGTTATTTTATTCTCTTAAACTCGCTCTATGTGAATGGAGAGAATCGAATATTCTATACATCAAAAAGAATTTGAAAATGAGTAGAAGGATCTTGGGAAAAAGCTAAGGAATTTGGAGCTCGGAGATTTGTGAAAAATGCATTGAAGTTGAGGGTAATTTGCCTTACTTTCTTCTCATATGGATTTTGGAAATTATGAGTATGTCAAAGCTATGCCAAATGCAATATTTTGCTTGTGAGATGTTAGGATATTAAGGCAGGTTTTCAGGTGATAAAGGACATCTCGAAATAATGGTTTTGAGGGCACTGGATGTAATGGATGTAACTGGACACATGTATACTGGAAAAATTAGAAAGCTTTGTTATGCTCACATGTGAATGGTTTAAAGGATTTCATGCAATTCTGTGCAATCATCTGGATGAATTCAAGGATGTATTGAGGCAAGTGGACACATGTATTTGACATTGGAAATAATGATGTTCAATACTCCTTGGGAAATCTTGTGCGTGAAATTCCTTGTTGGATTTGACATTCACTCTCACAGCTAGAAGTTTCGTACTTTCCTGGCTGTACAGCACACTTCACGACAACGTGTGGAGCTTCAGAATCGGTTTTCTCAAGGTATTCACACGAACGTAATACATGCATTCTTCAACCATCCATCCCTCCGCCATAGAACCCTCTGGTCTTGCTTTTTGACGTACATAACCTTTCAATACTCCCATAAATCTCTCGACCCAAAACATCCATCGAGTGCTCACAACACCAGCGAGCTCTATCTCGTCCACTAGATGGATTAGAAGATGAACCTCGATATCAAAAAAGGAGGTTGGAAATTCATTTTCCATTAAACAAAGAAGCTCTATACATTCACGCTTCTTTTGTGGAATTGACCCTTTGGCAATCTCTTTAGATGTAATCCATCTATCAGTAAAAGAAAGAAGATATTAGAGATGTTTTTGAATTAAGAAGATATCAAATAAAATTTTATACTAAAAATTAATGACCGATAAATACCTTGCAAGCGATCCAAGGCGATATATTACATCTCGGACTCCTCTTGTAGTACATCCATCAATAACAAGGGGTAGAACATGCTACATACATGATTAATCCGATCAACAAAACATGTAAGAAAATAAATACTTACAAAGATCTGGATAGATTTACCTTCACAAAATTGTGCCAATCATGTGTTTTTAAACCAGACAAGCTCTTGTCATCTAGAGTGAACATGTTTCGACACGATGCTCCATATCTTGTAGGCGTACGAATCGGCTGAATCTTCCTGTTGATAGTCTCCAGCTCTTCTGTCTTGAGCACCCATGGGGCAGGCTCGTCATAAAGTGGCCATAGATTGGGCTTTGAATTTTGTTCCTTTATTAAGTCATTTCTTGTGCCGCTGTGTCTTTGACATGTACATGGAAAACATTTTGACCCCGGAGTTATGCAGATGTTCCAAATGTTTTCCATGTACATGCAACAGCAACAAGCTGCTGAGAGGGGACAGATTTCCACGACCAAAGCCTTACAATCAATTGTGAAAAAGGTGGATCAATTTGATGGGAAGGACATTACAAAGTATCTGCGCAATTATATAAAGGAGATGGAGCTAAACAGGGTGACTGAGGAGGATATGGTTCGAAGTTTCGAGTTGGTATGCGTTCCTGAAATAAGAGAGCGCATAAAAGGATTGCAGACAGCACAGGGTGGCAGAAATTGGGAAGAATTCAAGCTTGCTTTAAAGGATGAATACTTCATGGAGGATTCTGAGCGAGTGACTAAACGAACTTTTTTGGAATGGGTCACAAAACCTAAAATGGGAATTTCTGCCACAGAATTGCTAAGGGAGTTTGAGAAGCGTTATGCCCAGTTGTCAAGAATAGAGCGTGCAACTTTGGACAGAGAAAAGATAGAGCTCTTCTTGCAAGCAGCTGGGAAAGATCTCCAGGAGAAATTGGAAATCCTCCTTGAGGATAAGAATACAGAACAAGGATTAAAGAGTGATTGGAATGATGTTGAGGATGCAGTCACTATGTTAGCAAAGCGGCAGCGGAGGAGGGATAAAATGGTGATGGGCTCTGCAACCCCCATAGCTGCTGTTACCCCTGAGAATTTATCCAAGCCAGCTGTTACAATTCCTAAGATAGATGGGCCGATGGATGAGCTTATCAAGGGTATGCGTGATTTAAAATTGAAGATGTCCAGGATTGAAGAAAAAGGTCTACCATTGGGGCAGGCTTCTATGCAAAGGCCTCAAAGCAAAGAAGGGTTTACATATAGATGCATATGGTGTGATGACCCAGAGCATGCAAAGAAGGATTGTACCAGCTATAAAGAAGCTCTTAAAAATCAACTTGTGTTCTTCAAAGATGGGAAAATCCATCTTACAGAGACTGGTCTTCCATTGAGTACAAACTTTGGGAAAGGAGGGATGAAAAAGCTGGTAGAGGATATGGCTGCTAGTCATGCCATTTCTATGGTTGAGGCAGCAACCTGTGGATTAAAGGTTGGTCAACAAAAGCAGGGATTTGAGAATGATGAGGATTATGAGAATGAGAATTTTTGGCCGTCAACAATGGAATTAATTGCATCAAAGAAAGTGTCAAAGCAAGCTTTGCATGAGGCAGGTGATTGTATACGTCTTGAGACTGGCTGGGAGGAGCCTGTGGATTCTTTATCCATTCATGCCTATATTGCCAAATGCCAAAATAATGAGGCACAGGTAGAGGAGAAACGTAAAAGGGAAAATGAGGAAGGAGGGCCATCAAAAAGAGTTACACGTGGAAGTGAAAAGAAGGATCCTGGGCCATCACATATGCCTCCACAGCATAGCAGACCTCCACATGATGTTTCAATGGAAGAAGTGCCAGCAAAAATGAAGGAGAAGGGTAAAGGGAAAAGTCCACTCTACAAGCTTCAATCTGATATTGAAGTTGCAACAGATCTCAAAAAGGTGCTTGAAGAGAGAATTCTAAACAGCAGGGTGGAATTCACACTAGGGGAAGTCTTGGGGATTGCAAAGAAAGAATTTCATGATGAGATAATTGATATTATACGAAGAAAAAGGCAGTCCATAATTGAATCTATTCCATCACAAGGGGAGGCAAGCACTTCCAAGACTCATGGTGTACAGGTACAGAAAAAGGAAGAGAGAGAAAATGTGGTGGAATGTAATCACTCTGCTGATGGGGCACGACAAGTGCGTTTTGTGGAAGAGGATGATGAAAAAGAAGTTCTTACAAAGAGTCATTACTCCAGGAGTCATTGGGCAAGAGCAACCACTGAAACCCTTGTCAAGATAGGTGATTTGGAAGAGCCATATGTTGCTCTAATTGATCATGGGTCTGAAATAAATCTTATGGCTAAAAATCTCTACAACAAATGTAAGTGGCCAATGGATGTGGATCATGGGTGGATGATTAAAGCAGCTAATAATTCATCTGGAGAGCTTTATGCAGCATGTCCAAATGTAAGGGTAACTATAGGGGATGTGAAGGATGATCAGAATTTCTTTGTTCAGGAGATGTCATCGTATCCCCTCATTCTTGGGCAACCCTACATTACAGCTGTAAGGATGGAAACAAAGGTTTTGGATGATGGTTCAGCATATGCAAGAATAAGGAGTAAAGATGGCAAAAAAGCTGTTCAGTTTTTGACAGTTTGCATTAATCATGAAAGGAATCGTGAGTCTCTTAGGGCACAGTCGCTCCCGAAGATAAACAGAGAGTTTATGAATTACAGGGAGATGAGGGATTTTGGCCAGGTGCCATTGTAAAGCGGGATTCCAATGGTACAAGGGGAAATGAGTTCTCGCAGGACTCAATCAATGTAAATAGTTTTTCAGCAAATTTTCAGGGATTCTCCAGCTATGGGTCACTGGTTTTTGTAAAAAGCAAGGATTTAAAGCGTGGCATGCAAAAACATATACAAAATGAACAAAAAAGTTTTGAGCAGTGTGGTCTTTTGGAGAAGAATGAGTTTATTTCAGGGGTGCTTGATGAGGTGTCATTTATAGATACTATGGATGTGCTTTTTGATATGAGAAGAGCATACTTACAGGGTGGAAATGAAATGATAAAGGTGTCATCTGTGGAGATGTATGATATAATCCAGGAATTTGAGGGGGTGGAATGTAAAAACATGAATTGTGAGATGGATGCTCATGTTGATACAAAGTACAAAACGGTTGCAAAGAAGGTGAAACCAGTTGCCTTGCCCTTGCCACCAGGAAGCAAGGAGAAGATAGATGAAGCTTCTATGCAGCCAAATCTTAGAGATCCGAAGAAAATTGGGCATAAATTTACTCAAGAAACTCTGAAAGAGCTGAAGATTGGTGAGAAGGATTTTCTGTTGCCAGTTGAAAGGAAATGCTTTGAGGAGATGCTTGTAAAACATGGGAAAGCTTTTGCCTTTCAGCCGCATGAGATAGGTTGTGTTGATCCAAGTGTAACAGCACCAATGGTGATCTTTACTGTTCCACATGTGCCCTGGAACCTGCGGCCAATTCCAGTGCCAAAGGCTCTCTTGCCAAAGTTGATGGAATTACTAAAGGAAAAGATCAGGATGGGAATCTTGGAGCCTTCATGTGCCCCATATTCCAACAGATGGTTTACTGTACCAAAGAAAAATGGGACATTGCGCTTTATTCAAGACATGCAACCTGTAAACAAAGTCACAATCAGGAATGTGGGAGCAGGTCCAATTGTGGATGAGTTTGCAGAAGCATTTGCAGGGAAAGCTATATACTCTATGGGTGATCTGTATTCGGGATATGATCAGTTCCAGCTGGATATACAAAGCAGGGACTTGACCACAATGAGAACTCCTTTGGGATTAGTAAGGATGTGTACCTTACCACAGGGAGCCACTAACTCAGTGGCACATATGATGAATGGAATGAATAAAGTCTTACGGGACTTCATACCACAAAAAACTATGCCATTTTTGGATGATGTGCCAATAAAGGGCTGTGATGAGAAAGACAAAGATGGGAATTTGGATTCAAAAGGGTGCCGCAAGTTTGTGGCAGATCATATAAAGGATTGTGACATGATTCTATCCAGACTTGAAGAAGTGAATCTTACTTTATCTGGGCAGAAATCAGTGTTTGGGGTTGGTGAAGTGCTAATAGTGGGACATCTTTGTAGTACTAGTGGACGCCGTCCTTGTCCAGCCAAAATAGATGCAATACAAAGAATGAAAGAGACATGCATTAATGTTACAGAGCTGAGGAGATTTCTTGGAGCATGTGTCTTTTATGTTATTTGGATCCCACATTATGCACATGTAGCAGATCCTCTTTATCAGCTTTTGAGGAAAAATCAAAAATTTTTGTGGAGTGCAGTACATATTAAAGCTATGCGGAAGCTGAAATATTTGCTCCAATCATCACCCATTTTGAGAAAGGCAGATTATGAGTGTGGCAGGCCTGTGATTGTTACAGTTGATACTAGTCCTACTGGGATAGGATGGGCAGTAGGGCAAGATGATGAGGGTGATCATAGGTATGTAATTAGATTTGGAGCAAAGGTATTAAGCTTTCGGCAGCGAAAGTATCCACAGATCAAGAGAGAATTATGGGGGATAGTCACTGCTCTAAAATGTGAAAAAGAATATCTTATTGGGGCATCTGTACTTGTGGAGACTAATTGCTTGCCACTTCTTGGGATGATAGCAAGTTGTACCACTCCAGATATTGCTATGCTTAGGTGGATTGCTTATATCAAGTCACTAAATCCTGAGTTTGAGCATATTGCGGGAAAAGATAATCCAGTTGCAGATATGCTATCACGAGCCAGGTATGAAGATGAGGAAGAGATGATTAGTGACATTGATGATGTGGGTACAAAGTTCTATACTACAGCATATGCAAAGGGGGATCATATTTGCCTATCAAATGCACTTGAGTCTTTTATTGAGGAAATATATGAAGGAGATTGGTTGCTTATTGGTCAATATTTGAGCACTCTAACAAGGCAAGAAAATTGGTCTGACTCAGAATTTAAGAGGATCCGCAGAAAAGCATATGGTTACTTTCTAAAGGATGGATATCTCTGGAAGCATCCTAAACAGAGAAATGCTATGCCACAGAGAGTCATATGTGATAAAGAGACTCAAGGAAAGCTTATGAAAGAATTCCATGAGAGTCTCTGGGCTGGGCATAGAAGTGTGTGGGCCACCTTTACCAAAATAAAGGAAAAATATTGGTGGAGAGGAATGTACAAGGATATTTCCCAATATGTGGAAACATGCATAGTATGCCAAATGTACTCAAATGTGAGGCATCGTGATGGCTTGCAACCAACCTACCCACCTGCCATGCACTACAAATGGGTAGTGGATCTAGTTACAATGCCTTTGGGAATTTGGCAGATGCGGTATATAGCACTTGCAAGAGAAGATTTGACAAATCAGGTAGAAGGGCGTGCTCTTAGAACAAAGAGTACGGAAACAGTATGCAAATTTCTCTTGGAAGATGTGATCTGCCGATATGGTTGTGTTGGGAAAATAACAGCTGATAGGGGTGAGCTAGATGTTGGAGAAGCAAAGGAATTCTTCTCTAGAATTGGTATCAAACTGTCTCTAACATGTGCTTACAATCCTGAGGGCAATGGGAAAAGTGAACGAGGACATCCTCCAATCATTAAAGCTTTGGCTAAGGCATGCAGAGAAAGGATGAGAGAGTGGCCAAAGCTGCTACCATATGCCTTGTGGGCTGACCGTACAACTCATAGCTCAGTGACAGGATACATGCCTGCAGAATTAATGTATGGTCAGAAGCCAGTGATGCCAGTTGAAGAAGTAATTCTAACTTGGAATGTATTGCCCTGGGTGGAAGGATTGAGCAGAGATGACCTCCTTGCATTGCGAATAAGACAGTTAGAGAGGAGGCCTGAAGATGTAGAGCTTGCTAAAGCTCGCCTAAAAGATGCAAGGTTGAAAAATAAAGAAAGATTTGATAGTAGACACAGACTCCGGCCAAAACCTATTGAAGAAGGTGATTGGGTTCTAATGTATGATAGTAGCCTTGACAACCAATTCACTGTTCAAAGAAAATTTGCAAAAAGATGGTTTGGCCCTTACATTGTCAGGCATGTGCATGGAAATGCCACGTATACTCTGTGTGAGCTTGATGGAACAGAAGTAAAGAATCTTGTGGCTGGCAAAAGAATCAAGATATTTAAAAGAAGGCATGATGGTGATCCTTTTGATTCACAAGAGATTCAGGATGAGAGGCTTGACAGTGATAGTATGGATATGGTTGAAGAGGAAGAGGATGATTTTCCTGACAATGCAGAAGATGAAAACGACATCCAGCTATATGTAGATCTTGATGATGATTTGGCACATACCAGAGGATGTGCAGGTTTAGAGGGGGTGGATGTCGTGCCATGGCACGTCTATGATGTGAAACCGTGCATGTGAGGCCGTCAAATACACATCCAGATGCATGAGGTTATGTGCCATGACGAGTCATTATATGATGATATGTACATATGTTCATATTGTATATAAGGTTCAATAAGACAGGCTGAGGCTGAGTCAGATTTAGGAGTTTTTTGTATATGAGTATGGAGGATGATGTTTTTGCTGTTACTCAGAGCTCATGGGCAAGTTAGAAGCATCCAGATATATATGATGGCATGAGGGCATACCAATGCACAAAGGAATGCATTAATGAAGGCATGAAGAAATACTTGAATGGGCAATTGGGGATTCTATAAATCACATGGGCCGATATGATGATTTATAAATTATGAAGGTATCACAGTGCCGAAGAGTTCATTGAATGTTGGGGAAATGTGGAGATAGAAAACTGCACTTGGACTTCATGGATCATCATGTAGAAGCATATGTATCTTATGTATATCTAATGCGGAGAGTGGAGATAGGAAACATGGAGCTAGTAAGCATGTTTTCATAGAGGTGCTAATGCTTTGGGAATCTTGTGGTTATGCCTTGCTACCTTAATGCTAAGGTTTAATGCTACTAGCAATACGTGGCTAGTAGCATACGTGGAAAAGGGAAAATAATTCATTTATTTAGAATTTTCTGGAGCTTGGTAGCGCAGCCTTTGTAATGGAAACTCCCGCATTAATAGTGGGAAAAAGGTGGTAAGAGCGCGAGTTCTCCGCGGGGGAAAGGAAAAAAACAGCCGGAGAGAGACGGCGAGTGCAGAGTGAAAGGGAGAGATATGCAGCGTTGAGGAACAGCGTCATTTTGAACCAGAGCTTTTAATCTTTTGAATATATAAACTATGTGTGCTTTGTAGGTGCTAGAATTAGAGAGTAATTCTAGTGCTACATAATGATGTAATTATTGGGAAATCCATTTTCAAAACCGTCGGCAGCGATGCTGCTCCAGATGATTTTCCCTCGCATAATCGGCGAACTTTTTTGGAATGGGTCACAAAACCTAAAATGGGAATTTCTGCCATAGAATTGCTAAGGGAGTTTGAGAAGCGTTATGCCCAGTTGTCAAGAATAGAGCGTGCAACTTTGGACAGAGAAAAGATAGAGCTCTTCTTGCAAGCAGCTGGGAAAGATCTCCAGGAGAAATTGGAAATCCTCCTTGAGGATAAGAATACAGAACAAGGATTAAAGAGTGATTGGAATGATGTTGAGGATGCAGTCACTATGTTAGCAAAGCGGCAGCGGAGGAGGGATAAAATGGTGATGGGCTCTGCAACCCCCATAGCTGCTGTTACCCCTGAGAATTTATCCAAGCCAGCTGTTACAATTCCTAAGATAGATGGGCCGATGGATGAGCTTATCAAGGGTATGCGTGATTTAAAATTGAAGATGTCCAGGATTGAAGAAAAAGGTCTACCATTGGGGCAGGCTTCTATGCAAAGGCCTCAAAGCAAAGAAGGGTTTACATATAGATGCATATGGTGTGATGACCCAGAGCATGCAAAGAAGGATTGTACCAGCTATAAAGAAGCTCTTAAAAATCAACTTGTGTTCTTCAAAGATGGGAAAATCCATCTTACAGAGACTGGTCTTCCATTGAGTACAAACTTTGGGAAAGGAGGGATGAAAAAGCTGGTAGAGGATATGGCTGCTAGTCATGCCATTTCTATGGTTGAGGCAGCAACCTATGGATTAAAGGTTGGTCAACAAAAGCAGGGATTTGAGAATGATGAGGATTATGAGAATGAGAATTTTTGGCCGTCAACAATGGAATTAATTGCATCAAAGAAAGTGTCAAAGCAAGCTTTGCATGAGGCAGGTGATTGTATACGTCTTGAGACTGGCTGGGAGGAGCCTGTGGATTCTTTATCCATTCATGCCTATATTGCCAAATGCCAAAATAATGAGGCACAGGTAGAGGAGAAACGTAAAAGGGAAAATGAGGAAGGAGGGCCATCAAAAAGAGTTACACGTGGAAGTGAAAAGAAGGATCCTGGGCCATCACATATGCCTCCACAGCATAGCAGACCTCCACATGATGTTTCAATGGAAGAAGTGCCAGCAAAAATGAAGGAGAAGGGTAAAGGGAAAAGTCCACTCTACAAGCTTCAATCTGATATTGAAGTTGCAACAGATCTCAAAAAGGTGCTTGAAGAGAGAATTCTAAACAGCAGGGTGGAATTCACACTAGGGGAAGTCTTGGGGATTGCAAAGAAAGAATTTCATGATGAGATAATTGATATTATACGAAGAAAAAGGCAGTCCATAATTGAATCTATTCCATCACAAGGGGAGGCAAGCACTTCCAAGACTCATGGTGTACAGGTACAGAAAAAGGAAGAGAGAGAAAATGTGGTGGAATGTAATCACTCTGCTGATGGGGCACGACAAGTGCGTTTTGTGGAAGAGGATGATGAAAAAGAAGTTCTTACAAAGAGTCATTACTCCAGGAGTCATTGGGCAAGAGCAACCACTGAAACCCTTGTCAAGATAGGTGATTTGGAAGAGCCATATGTTGCTCTAATTGATCATGGGTCTGAAATAAATCTTATGGCTAAAAATCTCTACAACAAATGTAAGTGGCCAATGGATGTGGATCATGGGTGGATGATTAAAGCAGCTAATAATTCATCTGGAGAGCTTTATGCAGCATGTCCAAATGTAAGGGTAACTATAGGGGATGTGAAGGATGATCAGAATTTCTTTGTTCAGGAGATGTCATCGTATCCCCTCATTCTTGGGCAACCCTACATTACAGCTGTAAGGATGGAAACAAAGGTTTTGGATGATGGTTCAGCATATGCAAGAATAAGGAGTAAAGATGGCAAAAAAGCTGTTCAGTTTTTGACAGTTTGCATTAATCATGAAAGGAATCGTGAGTCTCTTAGGGCACAGTCGCTCCCGAAGATAAACAGAGAGTTTATGAATTACAGGGAGATGAGGGATTTTGGCCAGGTGCCATTGTAAAGCGGGATTCCAATGGTACAAGGGGAAATGAGTTCTCGCAGGACTCAATCAATGTAAATAGTTTTTCAGCAAATTTTCAGGGATTCTCCAGCTATGGGTCACTGGTTTTTGTAAAAAGCAAGGATTTAAAGCGTGGCATGCAAAAACATATACAAAATGAACAAAAAAGTTTTGAGCAGTGTGGTCTTTTGGAGAAGAATGAGTTTATTTCAGGGGTGCTTGATGAGGTGTCATTTATAGATACTATGGATGTGCTTTTTGATATGAGAAGAGCATACTTACAGGGTGGAAATGAAATGATAAAGGTGTCATCTGTGGAGATGTATGATATAATCCAGGAATTTGAGGGGGTGGAATGTAAAAACATGAATTGTGAGATGGATGCTCATGTTGATACAAAGTACAAAACGGTTGCAAAGAAGGTGAAACCAGTTGCCTTGCCCTTGCCACCAGGAAGCAAGGAGAAGATAGATGAAGCTTCTATGCAGCCAAATCTTAGAGATCCGAAGAAAATTGGGCATAAATTTACTCAAGAAACTCTGAAAGAGCTGAAGATTGGTGAGAAGGATTTTCTGTTGCCAGTTGAAAGGAAATGCTTTGAGGAGATGCTTGTAAAACATGGGAAAGCTTTTGCCTTTCAGCCGCATGAGATAGGTTGTGTTGATCCAAGTGTAACAGCACCAATGGTGATCTTTACTGTTCCACATGTGCCCTGGAACCTGCGGCCAATTCCAGTGCCAAAGGCTCTCTTGCCAAAGTTGATGGAATTACTAAAGGAAAAGATCAGGATGGGAATCTTGGAGCCTTCATGTGCCCCATATTCCAACAGATGGTTTACTGTACCAAAGAAAAATGGGACATTGCGCTTTATTCAAGACATGCAACCTGTAAACAAAGTCACAATCAGGAATGTGGGAGCAGGTCCAATTGTGGATGAGTTTGCAGAAGCATTTGCAGGGAAAGCTATATACTCTATGGGTGATCTGTATTCGGGATATGATCAGTTCCAGCTGGATATACAAAGCAGGGACTTGACCACAATGAGAACTCCTTTGGGATTAGTAAGGATGTGTACCTTACCACAGGGAGCCACTAACTCAGTGGCACATATGATGAATGGAATGAATAAAGTCTTACGGGACTTCATACCACAAAAAACTATGCCATTTTTGGATGATGTGCCAATAAAGGGCTGTGATGAGAAAGACAAAGATGGGAATTTGGATTCAAAAGGGTGCCGCAAGTTTGTGGCAGATCATATAAAGGATTGTGACATGATTCTATCCAGACTTGAAGAAGTGAATCTTACTTTATCTGGGCAGAAATCAGTGTTTGGGGTTGGTGAAGTGCTAATAGTGGGACATCTTTGTAGTACTAGTGGACGCCGTCCTTGTCCAGCCAAAATAGATGCAATACAAAGAATGAAAGAGACATGCATTAATGTTACAGAGCTGAGGAGATTTCTTGGAGCATGTGTCTTTTATGTTATTTGGATCCCACATTATGCACATGTAGCAGATCCTCTTTATCAGCTTTTGAGGAAAAATCAAAAATTTTTGTGGAGTGCAGTACATATTAAAGCTATGCGGAAGCTGAAATATTTGCTCCAATCATCACCCATTTTGAGAAAGGCAGATTATGAGTGTGGCAGGCCTGTGATTGTTAATGTAAGATTCCTCCCCCAATCCCTTTTTTTTGATGTCTAGTATCTTCCCCTGTAATCAACCTCTCTTCAGAAATATAAAGACCTCGTTTCTAACTGTTTTAGCCTAGAGAGAGAAAATTATTCTAGAGAGAGAATATTCAGATTATGAATATTTTTGGATAGAAAAATAACTCATCTTATTAAAATAAGTTCCCCTGAAACAGAAATTCAAAAAGAATTTTCCAATGTGCAATTGGAATTAATTGGAAATAGGTATAAAGAACCTTAGTCTAAGGGTCTAGATTTTCAGAAATCTTTAGACTATGGTCCAATTAAGGTTCCTATGGGCCAATAGCATCAATACATGTGTAGGGAGGAGATAAATCCAATTTGTAAAAGAAGATACCCAAAATTGAGTAAATGTTCACATAAGATGAAGAGTTGAAAATGTACAAGGTTTATTAGTAAATAAACACATATGTAAGGAAGGGGAGTTCTTTAAAGGAGGTGCATATTTCACATAAGATGAAGAGTTGAAAATGTACAAGGTTTATTAGTAAATAAACACATATGTAAGGAAGGGAAGTTCTTTAAAGGAGGTGCATATTTCACATAAGATGAAGAGTTGAAAATGTACAAGGTTTATTAGTAAAAAAACTATGAGCAATATTAAAAATATGAGATATTTTGGGAATAATGATTTTATTATGACACATATGTAAGGAAGGGGAGTCCCTTAAATGCTCACATAAGATGAAGAGTTGAAAATGTACAAGGTTTATTAGTAAAAAAAAACTATGAGCAATATTAAAATGATTCCATTATGACACATATGTAAGGAAGGGGAGTTTTTTTAAAGGAGGTGCATATTTCACATAAGATGAAGAGTTGAAAATGTACAAGGTTTATTAATAAAAAACTATGAGCAATATTAAAATGATTCCATTATGACACATATGTAAGGAAGGGGAGTTCTTTAAAGGAGGTGCATATTTCACATGCTTGAATGAGTTTAAAACTCATAAAAATTGAGATATTTTATCTCTCCTCTCTCCTAATTCAAGTCTAGTTCCAAAAAGTTAGCTTAAGTGACCTAAAAATGGTCAAAAAGTGACCAAACTAACTTGGAAAATTCTAGAATCAGTTTGTTTGGTTAGGAGCTCAAATTTTCCTATAAATAGAAGCCTCCCCTTGTTGAAAAAAACATAGAGTCTTATGCTTTGTTACTCTACTCCACCTAAGCCAAATTAGATAGAGTCTTATGCTTTGTTACTCTACTCCACCTAAGCCAAATTAGATAGAGTCTTATGCCTTGTTACTCTACTCCACCTAAGCCAAAATATATAGTGTCTTATGCTTTGTTACTCTACTCCACCTAAGCCAAAATATATAGTGTCTTATGCTTGTTACTCTACTCCACCTAATCCAAAACATATAGTGTCTTATGCTTTGTTACTCTACTCCTCCTAAGCCAAAATATATAGTGTCTTATGCTTTATTACTCTACTCCACCTAAGCCAAAATATAGAGTGTCTTAGGCATTGTTACTCTACTCTACCTAAGCCAAGAACTGTGAATTCTTTAATAACTCACTAGTTTTTGATACTTCTCTCTTTCTTCAATCCCCATTGGTGGCTCCATCAACATACTAAACCAATTGATTGGTTGGGGGCCTCTACCGTGAATAAAGAATCAAGCAAATCATAAGGTAAGTATATTGAATTTTGATCTTTTCTATAATTTCTCAATGATTCTCTCTTCTCAACCCCTCTCAAGCTTGAGAAGTTTAATTAGTATGGTTTTTTAAATGCTATTGAAGTTAATTGGTGAAAGTAGTGAAGAGTTACATAATTTAATAAATGCTATTGAAGTTAATTTCCATTTATGTTTAAATTCTAATGGTTTTTATGTAATTACTCTCTCTCACTCAAGAAATAGCCATACTCATGACCCATTCCCAATCCAAATGAAGCTTTTCATAAAGCTTTTCATAAGGCTTTTCCTTAATCCAAAATTAAGCTATGCTTGAGGCCAAATTAATGGCTTTTTGCTATGTTTTTAGTTTAAGCACATTGATGATTCAATCCATTATGGATTGATGACCCAATTAGAGACCATTCTACTTATTTCCTTAATGATAAGTTTTATCCCTTAGAAAAAAAAATTGAGATTTATCAGTCATAGTAGCGGAGCTATGGCAAAATTTTTATAGAAATCACGCATAAAATAAATTCATTGAAAGCATAAAAAGAGGACTTCCTACCATATCCTAGGAACTATCATCCTAGATTAATTAAAAGAATATTATTATGCATGGAGATATGGATGTTTGCATGTAGATGTAGAGGTATGGATGTGAGTGTGAATGTGGAGGTGGATGTATGCATGTAGATGTAGATGTATAGATGTAGATGTGGATGTGGAGGTGGGTGGATGCATGTAGATGTAGATGTATAGGTGTAGGTGAGAATGGAGATGTGGATGTATACATGTAGATGTAGATGTATAGATGTAGATGTGAATAGAGATGTGGATGTATACATGTAGATGTAGATGTATAGATGTAGATGTGGATGTGGAGGTGGGTGGATGCATGAAGATGTAGATGTCTAGATGTAGATGAGAATGGAGATGTGGATGTATATATGTAGATGTAGATGTGAATAGAGATGTGGATGTATACATGTAGATGTAGATGTATAGATGTAGATGGGAATGGAGATGTGGATGTATACATGTAGATGTAGATGTATAGATGTAGATGTGAATGGAGATGTAGATGTAAGCATGTAGATGTAAGTGTATAGACGTAGATGTGGATGTAGAGGTGGATGTATGCATGTAGATGTAGATGTATAGATGTGGATGTGAATGTGGAGTGGATGTATGCATGTAGATGTAGATGTATGGAGGTGAATGTGAATGTGGATGTGGATGTATGCATAGGGATGTAGATGTATGCATGTAGATGTGAATGTACGCATATAGTTGTGGATGTATGGATGTGAATATACGATTGTGATGTGAGGGAATCTGAAGTGATGAGATGGAAATGATGTGATGGGATGAGTATACATATAAATGGAATATGGAATAAGTAATGTAGATTGAGGAGGGATAATGTGGAAAAATGAAAGTTAAAATAGAAATTGTATTGTAAACTGTTTGTAAATGCTGTTTGTAAATGCTGTTTGTAAATGATTGTTTTATGTCAAGAATGCTGGGGGGAGCATTTTGACCGTCTTGTGATTAAGGTCGTGATGAGAAAGTTGCAACTGCTGACGGGGAGTCAATGAAGGACGTCTCGCGTAGCAAGGTCGGCCGAGGTCTTGACCAGCCTCGGTGCGATTAAAATGGTGAGCTTCCGGTACGGTGGATGAGGGGCCAAGGAAGCGGCCTATGCGTGAAGCGCTAGGTTACCTGCGAAGGATCCTAGAGGGTGCTGACCATACGGTGCTCGGGCTCTGGGTTGCCTAGGATACCCACGCGTGCGTCGAGGAAGATATTGGAACAGAGTTGGAGTTGTTTTCTGAAATCGAGCATGGATCTGGTTGATTGACCTTGCTGGTCTTCAATGGATGAGTCCATGGCTCCTTATATGGATCTGTTGGTTGATCTTGCTGATCTTCAACGAGAGTCCATCTTGTTAAGTGATTATATTGCCAAGTATTATGGGCTAGGAACTATCGAAACGGCTCCTGAGCGTTCTAGTTGCCAATGATGCCATAGATACTCTGATGAAGGAATGATGGGAAACTAAGAATCAATTGGATAAATTGGAAGATGGTGATCAATGATACTATGGTTTTATTAAAGGATTGTTTTAAATTGGTTGAATCTGGTTGAAAAAGGCAATTTCATATTGGGTGTGTGAGTGGTGTGACTAGTTTTATTTTGCATGAACATCCGGCTAGGGGGCCTTGGAACTCTTTTCCTTGGTACCCGGGACAAAACCTAACCAAATTTTTAATTGGATCCCATCACTACAGTGGTTGGGCGGTTGGCTAATCCATGGGATTGGATGGGGTTAGGCTGGACTGATGGATCCGTAAATCGAGACTCAAACTTTTGTTTTTACGATAGAAAAAAAATAATAAATCCCGGACAGAAACTGTTCTATGGATAGGAATCAACGGCTGTGCCTCTTGAATGGGGAAAAAAGCGTTGATCCCAATGATCCAAGTGCAAGTTTCTTCCTTGAACTGACTAAGTATCTTATAGATGTAATCGGATCATCTCGATCAGAAATGATCTTGACCACGTTAGAGTAAAAAGTTATCCTGGTGGAATCGCCCGTGCTTTCCGGTAAAGGAAGTTTTTTCGGGTTCGGTTTTGGAACAACCGACGGATTAGTCTCTTATCCGGATATCCGTGGGCGAGACCCCGAGTGTGGGACCCCTGTCCCGCGCGAGAAGCGCTACTTCCACTGCCAGTACCCCGAATCCGTTGCTCGGTGGGAACAGGGATCTTACAGTTGGTATCAGAGCATTTGGTTAATAAAGATCAACTGAGAAGACAAATATGTCAAAAATTTATCAAGAAACACAAAAAGGTTATAATTGTGTGATATAATTCATACAATTTGATATTCAAACTGAAACTCGTAATTTTGGTAATTGGGTCTTCAGATGGAAGTACCGCAATTATATAGAAACCCTGACTTGCTTGAGGCCTAGACATGATAGTATTTACCTTATAATTCCAAGGGCCGTGACTACCGTATATACCGAGAGTATACTGCAGCTCTTTACTGACAGTATATACGAGTAAATCTAAGACTTGAAATTATAAGCGTTAATGCTATCTAGATGATGATTTCGAATGTGATTGATATGATTTTTAATTCTGTTTTAGAATGAATGAATTGATTTGGATTCTGATTGAAAATGCTGATTGAAAAATGTTGATTTTTAAAAATTAGTTGAAATATAATGAAACCACAATGAGGGGGAATGGGACGAGTCCCTGTGATGATATTCATAACTAGAATGATGATAACGAATTCAGCAAATCACTATGAGATTAGTGGGTTGTGCTGTCAGATTGCTACTGTTAATACTTGACCGGTAGATCAAGTTAAAGGATGTCAAATTGAGAACTTGCTTGACTGAAATTTCCGTGTGGAGGAATGTTCCGAAGGAAACTTTTCGGTCTAATGGACCATTATCATGTTAAAGATATGAATGATATAATCTGAATGAATTGTTATTTAATGATGAGTTCTATATAAGGGATATTTATCCCAGTGTTCTGTTGGGTTGACCAGAATATAAGCAACCCCAGAATAAAAATTGGATCTTAAGAATAAGAGCTGTCCTCTACCTTGCGAGATGAGGACATCTCGCACTTTTTAAGTGGGGTAGGATGTAAGATTCCTCCCCAGCCTTCGAGGTATATAGGAGTAAGAATCTCCCTTTCGGATCTTATAATTATTCCCTCTCTAAAATAAAAGAAAGTTTCTGTTTAAAAAAGGAATACCCTTTTCCTAAAATACTTCTCAGGAGTCACGCCTATTTTAAGGATTTAGAACAATGAGTTTAGAAGTGAGAATCGGTGTTTTGGATACCAAGGTTTTGGTTTTCATTCGAGTATGGCCCAAAAGAAGTTCTTTATCTTTTGGGGAGTATAAGAAGTTATCCCCCAGATATTGTGACCCTTATATCTGAATTCAATGAAAGTAGGTGACTTAGCCTACAAGCTTCTTTTATCTCCTCATCTCAAAATTCTTAATACCTTCTATAGAAAAATGTGTCAAACACAAATCATGGAAAGACGGTAAAACTTCAGTGGCAAGTTACCGTGTGGCTTCTAGGTTACGCTAGCTCCTTCCTTTATATAAGTCGTAACTTTTACTTGTCGCTCACAGTAATCTTACTCCCATCAATCTCCTTTCTTTCTTGATCTCCTTCATGGCTTGGCAACAGGAATTAGTTTTATCCCTGATGATTTCTCACCTTCAAGACGCAAGAGAGTCTGTGAAGAAAGACTTTATAGAACAGTATGAGCGTTCACTTTTTCCTCACCTAGGAACTTCTGTAGCTCAGACCAAATGGCGGACCTATCAAAACATAACTAGGGTAACACCCTGGGGTCAACAGCACTTTCGTAACAATGTCCGCTTGGCCATGGTTATCGAAGCCTTGGGTTTGGGTCCCCGATACTACTGCGTCATGAGATCAAGGCATCTTGGGTTTTCTGAGCGGGTCTTCTTACTGGCGTGTTTTCTTCCTCATGAGAAGATATGCCTTTACCCCGTTTTTGGCTTGCCTCTCAGAGGTCCTTTTGTTAGATCCCCTCATACCACTGAGATAGGTGCGGCAATAACCAGCAGAATCATTCCCATAGATGAGTTACCCTATACTTGTGCAGCTTGTGAGGACTGCTTTTGTGATCATATGATGGACGGGCTTATGGAAGTGTAAAGAGTTCTTCTATCTTTACTGTATAAGTTCCGAGAATGAATAAAGTTTAAATCTTGTTCTTATTTTGAATCTTGCTCTCTTTAAGACTTTTCTTGGTGATTAATCTTGATTAAAATTTTTCTCTAGTCTCATAGTCGTGCATCTTGCGAAATTATCCCAATTTGCGAGATGAGGACATCTCGCATTTTTTAAGTGGGGTAGAATGTAAGATTCCTCCCCCAATCCCTTTTTTTTTATGTCTAGTATCTTCCCCTATAATCAACCTCTCTTCAGAAATATAAAGACCTCGTTTCTAACTGTTTTAGCCTAGAGAGAGAAAATTATTCTAGAGAGAGAATATTCAGATTATGAATATTTTTGGATAGAAAAATAACTCATCTTATTAAAATAAGTTCCCCTGAAACAGAAATTCAAAAAGAATTTTCCAATGTGCAATTGGAATTAATTGGAAATAGGTATAAAGAACCTTAGTCTAAGGGTCTAGATTTTCAGAAATCTTTAGACTATGGTCCAATTAAGGTTCCTATGGGCCAATAGCATCAATACATGTGTAGGGAGGAGATAAATCCAATTTGTAAAAGAAGATACCCAAAATTGAGTAAATGTTCACATAAGATGAAGAGTTGAAAATGTACAAGGTTTATTAGTAAATAAACACATATGTAAGGAAGGGGAGTTCTTTAAAGGAGGTGCATATTTCACATAAGATGAAGAGTTGAAAATGTACAAGGTTTATTAGTAAATAAACACATATGTAAGGAAGGGAAGTTCTTTAAAGGAGGTGCATATTTCACATAAGATGAAGAGTTGAAAATGTACAAGGTTTATTAGTAAAAAAACTATGAGCAATATTAAAAATATGAGATATTTTGGGAATAATGATTTTATTATGACACATATGTAAGGAAGGGGAGTCCCTTAAATGCTCACATAAGATGAAGAGTTGAAAATGTACAAGGTTTATTAGTAAAAAAAAACTATGAGCAATATTAAAATGATTCCATTATGACACATATGTAAGGAAGGGGAGTTTTTTTAAAGGAGGTGCATATTTCACATAAGATGAAGAGTTGAAAATGTGCAAGGTTTATTAATAAAAAACTATGAGCAATATTAAAATGATTCCATTATGACACATATGTAAGGAAGGGGAGTTCTTTAAAGGAGGTGCATATTTCACATGCTTGAATGAGTTTAAAACTCATAAAAATTGAGATATTTTATCTCTCCTCTCTCCTAATTCAAGTCTAGTTCCAAAAAGTTAGCTTAAGTGACCTAAAAATGGTCAAAAAGTGACCAAACTAACTTGGAAAATTCTAGAATCAGTTTGTTTGGTTAGGAGCTCAAATTTTCCTATAAATAGAAGCCTCCCCTTGTTGAAAAAAACATAGAGTCTTATGCTTTGTTACTCTACTCCACCTAAGCCAAATTAGATAGAGTCTTATGCTTTGTTACTCTACTCCACCTAAGCCAAATTAGATAGAGTCTTATGCCTTGTTACTCTACTCCACCTAAGCCAAAATATATAGTGTCTTATGCTTTGTTACTCTACTCCACCTAAGCCAAAATATATAGTGTCTTATGCTTGTTACTCTACTCCACCTAATCCAAAACATATAGTGTCTTATGCTTTGTTACTCTACTCCTCCTAAGCCAAAATATATAGTGTCTTATGCTTTATTACTCTACTCCACCTAAGCCAAAATATAGAGTGTCTTAGGCATTGTTACTCTACTCTACCTAAGCCAAGAACTGTGAATTCTTTAATAACTCACTAGTTTTTGATACTTCTCTCTTTCTTCAATCCCCATTGGTGGCTCCATCAACATACTAAACCAATTGATTGGTTGGGGGCCTCTACCGTGAATAAAGAATCAAGCAAATCATAAGGTAAGTATATTGAATTTTGATCTTTTCTATAATTTCTCAATGATTCTCTCTTCTCAACCCCTCTCAAGCTTGAGAAGTTTAATTAGTATGGTTTTTTAAATGCTATTGAAGTTAATTGGTGAAAGTAGTGAAGAGTTACATAATTTAATAAATGCTATTGAAGTTAATTTCCATTTATGTTTAAATTCTAATGGTTTTTATGTAATTACTCTCTCTCACTCAAGAAATAGCCATACTCATGACCCATTCCCAATCCAAATGAAGCTTTTCATAAAGCTTTTCATAAGGCTTTTCCTTAATCCAAAATTAAGCTATGCTTGAGGCCAAATTAATGGCTTTTTGCTATGTTTTTAGTTTAAGCACATTGATGATTCAATCCATTATGGATTGATGACCCAATTAGAGACCATTCTACTTATTTCCTTAATGATAAGTTTTATCCCTTAGAAAAAAAAATTGAGATTTATCAGTCATAGTAGCGGAGCTATGGCAAAATTTTTATAGAAATCACGCATAAAATAAATTCATTGAAAGCATAAAAAGAGGACTTCCTACCATATCCTAGGAACTATCATCCTAGATTAATTAAAAGAATATTATTATGCATGGAGATATGGATGTTTGCATGTAGATGTAGAGGTATGGATGTGAGTGTGAATGTGGAGGTGGATGTATGCATGTAGATGTAGATGTATAGATGTAGATGTGGATGTGGAGGTGGGTGGATGCATGTAGATGTAGATGTATAGGTGTAGGTGAGAATGGAGATGTGGATGTATACATGTAGATGTAGATGTATAGATGTAGATGTGAATAGAGATGTGGATGTATACATGTAGATGTAGATGTATAGATGTAGATGTGGATGTGGAGGTGGGTGGATGCATGAAGATGTAGATGTCTAGATGTAGATGAGAATGGAGATGTGGATGTATATATGTAGATGTAGATGTATAGATGTAGATGTGAATAGAGATGTGGATGTATACATGTAGATGTAGATGTATAGATGTAGATGGGAATGGAGATGTGGATGTATACATGTAGATGTAGATGTATAGATGTAGATGTGAATGGAGATGTAGATGTAAGCATGTAGATGTAAGTGTATAGACGTAGATGTGGATGTAGAGGTGGATGTATGCATGTAGATGTAGATGTATAGATGTGGATGTGAATGTGGAGTGGATGTATGCATGTAGATGTAGATGTATGGAGGTGAATGTGAATGTGGATGTGGATGTATGCATAGGGATGTAGATGTATGCATGTAGATGTGAATGTACGCATATAGTTGTGGATGTATGGATGTGAATATACGATTGTGATGTGAGGGAATCTGAAGTGATGAGATGGAAATGATGTGATGGGATGAGTATACATATAAATGGAATATGGAATAAGTAATGTAGATTGAGGAGGGATAATGTGGAAAAATGAAAGTTAAAATAGAAATTGTATTGTAAACTGTTTGTAAATGCTGTTTGTAAATGCTGTTTGTAAATGATTGTTTTATGTCAAGAATGCTGGGGGGAGCATTTTGACCGTCTTGTGATTAAGGTCGTGATGAGAAAGTTGCAACTGCTGACGGGGAGTCAATGAAGGACGTCTCGCGTAGCAAGGTCGGCCGAGGTCTTGACCAGCCTCGGTGCGATTAAAATGGTGAGCTTCCGGTACGGTGGATGAGGGGCCAAGGAAGCGGCCTATGCGTGAAGCGCTAGGTTACCTGCGAAGGATCCTAGAGGGTGCTGACCATACGGTGCTCGGGCTCTGGGTTGCCTAGGATACCCACGCGTGCGTCGAGGAAGATATTGGAACAGAGTTGGAGTTGTTTTCTGAAATCGAGCATGGATCTGGTTGATTGACCTTGCTGGTCTTCAATGGATGAGTCCATGGCTCCTTATATGGATCTGTTGGTTGATCTTGCTGATCTTCAACGAGAGTCCATCTTGTTAAGTGATTATATTGCCAAGTATTATGGGCTAGGAACTATCGAAACGGCTCCTGAGCGTTCTAGTTGCCAATGATGCCATAGATACTCTGATGAAGGAATGATGGGAAACTAAGAATCAATTGGATAAATTGGAAGATGGTGATCAATGATACTATGGTTTTATTAAAGGATTGTTTTAAATTGGTTGAATCTGGTTGAAAAAGGCAATTTCATATTGGGTGTGTGAGTGGTGTGACTAGTTTTATTTTGCATGAACATCCGGCTAGGGGGCCTTGGAACTCTTTTCCTTGGTACCCGGGACAAAACCTAACCAAATTTTTAATTGGATCCCATCACTACAGTGGTTGGGCGGTTGGCTAATCCATGGGATTGGATGGGGTTAGGCTGGACTGATGGATCCGTAAATCGAGACTCAAACTTTTGTTTTTACGATAGAAAAAAAATAATAAATCCCGGACAGAAACTGTTCTATGGATAGGAATCAACGGCTGTGCCTCTTGAATGGGGAAAAAAGCGTTGATCCCAATGATCCAAGTGCAAGTTTCTTCCTTGAACTGACTAAGTATCTTATAGATGTAATCGGATCATCTCGATCAGAAATGATCTTGACCACGTTAGAGTAAAAGGTTATCCTGGTGGAATCGCCCGTGCTTTCCGGTAAAGGAAGTTTTTTCGGGTTCGGTTTTGGAACAACCGACGGATTAGTCTCTTATCCGGATATCCGTGGGCGAGACCCCGAGTGTGGGACCCCTGTCCCGCGCGAGAAGCGCTACTTCCACTGCCAGTACCCCGAATCCGTTGCTCGGTGGGAACAGGGATCTTACAGTTACAGTTGATACTAGTCCTACTGGGATAGGATGGGCAGTAGGGCAAGATGATGAGGGTGATCATAGGTATGTAATTAGATTTGGAGCAAAGGTATTAAGCTTTCGGCAGCGAAAGTATCCACAGATCAAGAGAGAATTATGGGGGATAGTCACTGCTCTAAAATGTGAAAAAGAATATCTTATTGGGGCATCTGTACTTGTGGAGACTGATTGCTTGCCACTTCTTGGGATGATAGCAAGTTGTACCACTCCAGATATTGCTATGCTTAGGTGGATTGCTTATATCAAGTCACTAAATCCTGAGTTTGAGCATATTGCGGGAAAAGATAATCCAGTTGCAGATATGCTATCACGAGCCAGGTATGAAGATGAGGAAGAGATGATTAGTGACATTGATGATGTGGGTACAAAGTTCTATACTACAGCATATGCAAAGGGGGATCATATTTGCCTATCAAATGCACTTGAGTCTTTTATTGAGGAAATATATGAAGGAGATTGGTTGCTTATTGGTCAATATTTGAGCACTCTAACAAGGCAAGAAAATTGGTCTGACTCAGAATTTAAGAGGATCCGCAGAAAAGCATATGGTTACTTTCTAAAGGATGGATATCTCTGGAAGCATCCTAAACAGAGAAATGCTATGCCACAGAGAGTCATATGTGATAAAGAGACTCAAGGAAAGCTTATGAAAGAATTCCATGAGAGTCTCTGGGCTGGGCATAGAAGTGTGTGGGCCACCTTTACCAAAATAAAGGAAAAATATTGGTGGAGAGGAATGTACAAGGATATTTCCCAATATGTGGAAACATGCATAGTATGCCAAATGTACTCAAATGTGAGGCATCGTGATGGCTTGCAACCAACCTACCCACCTGCCATGCACTACAAATGGGTAGTGGATCTAGTTACAATGCCTTTGGGAATTTGGCAGATGCGGTATATAGCACTTGCAAGAGAAGATTTGACAAATCAGGTAGAAGGGCGTGCTCTTAGAACAAAGAGTACGGAAACAGTATGCAAATTTCTCTTGGAAGATGTGATCTGCCGATATGGTTGTGTTGGGAAAATAACAGCTGATAGGGGTGAGCTAGATGTTGGAGAAGCAAAGGAATTCTTCTCTAGAATTGGTATCAAACTGTCTCTAACATGTGCTTACAATCCTGAGGGCAATGGGAAAAGTGAACGAGGACATCCTCCAATCATTAAAGCTTTGGCTAAGGCATGCAGAGAAAGGATGAGAGAGTGGCCAAAGCTGCTACCATATGCCTTGTGGGCTGACCGTACAACTCATAGCTCAGTGACAGGATACATGCCTGCAGAATTAATGTATGGTCAGAAGCCAGTGATGCCAGTTGAAGAAGTAATTCTAACTTGGAATGTATTGCCCTGGGTGGAAGGATTGAGCAGAGATGACCTCCTTGCATTGCGAATAAGACAGTTAGAGAGGAGGCCTGAAGATGCAAGGTTGAAAAATAAAGAAAGATTTGATAGTAGACACAGACTCCGGCCAAAACCTATTGAAGAAGGTGATTGGGTTCTAATGTATGATAGTAGCCTTGACAACCAATTCACTGTTCAAAGAAAATTTGTAAAAAGATGGTTTGGCCCTTACATTGTCAGGCATGTGCATGGAAATGCCACGTATACTCTGTGTGAGCTTGATGGAACAGAAGTAAAGAATCTTGTGGCTGGCAAAAGAATCAAGATATTTAAAAGAAGGCATGATGGTGATCCTTTTGATTCACAAGAGATTCAGGATGAGAGGCTTGACAGTGATAGTATGGATATGGTTGAAGAGGAAGAGGATGATTTTCCTGACAATGCAGAAGATGAAAACGACATCCAGCTATATGTAGATCTTGATGATGATTTGGCACATACCAGAGGATGTGCAGGTTTAGAGGGGGTGGATGTCGTGCCATGGCACGTCTATGATGTGAAACCGTGCATGTGAGGCCGTCAAATACACATCCAGATGCATGAGGTTATGTGCCATGACGAGTCATTATATGATGATATGTACATATGTTCATATTGTATATAAGGTTCAATAAGACAGGCTGAGGCTGAGTCAGATTTAGGAGTTTTTTGTATATGAGTATGGAGGATGATGTTTTTGCTGTTACTCAGAGCTCATGGGCAAGTTAGAAGCATCCAGATATATATGATGGCATGAGGGCATACCAATGCACAAAGGAATGCATTAATGAAGGCATGAAGAAATACTTGAATGGGCAATTGGGGATTCTATAAATCACATGGGCCGATATGATGATTTATAAACTATGAAGGTATCACAGTGCCGAAGAGTTCATTGAATGTTGGGGAAATGTGGAGATAGAAAACTGCACTTGGACTTCATGGATCATCATGTAGAAGCATATGTATCTTATGTATATCTAATGCGGAGAGTGGAGATAGGAAACATGGAGCTAGTAAGCATGTTTTCATAGAGGTGCTAATGCTTTGGGAATCTTGTGGTTATGCCTTGCTACCTTAATGCTAAGGTTTAATGCTACTAGCAATACGTGGCTAGTAGCATACGTGGAAAAGGGAAAATAATTCATTTATTTAGAATTTTCTGGAGCTTGGTAGCGCAGCCTTTGTAATGGAAACTCCCGCATTAATAGTGGGAAAAAGGTGGTAAGAGCGCGAGTTCTCCGCGGGGGAAAGGAAAAAAACAACCGGAGAGAGACGGCGAGTGCAGAGTGAAAGGGAGAGATATGCAGCGTTGAGGAACAGCGTCATTTTGAACCAGAGCTTTTAATCTTTTGAATATATAAACTATGTGTGCTTTGTAGGTGCTAGAATTAGAGAGTAATTCTAGTGCTACATAATGATGTAATTATTGGGAAATCCATTTTCAAAACCGTCGGCAGCGATGCTGCTCCAGATGATTTTCCCTCGCATAATCGGCGAGCAGCATATGTTTGGAAAAACAAATTAAAAGATCCACGTATGTAAATCGTAAGTTGAGTTTTTTTTTGTTATTTTATTCTCTTAAACTCGCTCTATGTGAATGGAGAGAATCGAATATTCTATACATCAAAAAGAATTTGAAAATGAGTAGAAGGATCTTGGGAAAAAGCTAAGGAATTTGGAGCTCGGAGATTTGTGAAAAATGCATTGAAGTTGAGGGTAATTTGCCTTACTTTCTTCTCATATGGATTTTGGAAATTATGAGTATGTCAAAGCTATGCCAAATGCAATATTTTGCTTGTGAGATGTTAGGATATTAAGGCAGGTTTTCAGGTGATAAAGGACATCTCGAAATAATGGTTTTGAGGGCACTGGATGTAATGGATGTAACTGGACACATGTATACTGGAAAAATTAGAAAGCTTTGTTATGCTCACATGTGAATGGTTTAAAGGATTTCATGCAATTCTGTGCAATCATCTGGATGAATTCAAGGATGTATTGAGGCAAGTGGACACATGTATTTGACATTGGAAATAATGATGTTCAATACTCCTTGGGAAATCTTGTGCGTGAAATTCCTTGTTGGATTTGACATTCACTCTCACAGCTAGAAGTTTCGTACTTTCCTGGCTGTACAGCACACTTCACGACAACGTGTGGAGCTTCAGAATCGGTTTTCTCAAGGTATTCACACGAACATAATACATGCATTCTTCAACCATCCATCCCTCCGCCATAGAACCCTCTGGTCTTGCTTTTTGACGTACATAACCTTTCAATACTCCCATAAATCTCTCGACCCAAAACATCCATCGAGTGCTCACAACACCAGCGAGCTCTATCTCGTCCACTAGATGGATTAGAAGATGAACCTCGATATCAAAAAAGGAGGTTGGAAATTCATTTTCCATTAAACAAAGAAGCTCTATACATTCACGCTTCTTTTGTGGAATTGACCCTTTGGCAATCTCTTTAGATGTAATCCATCTATCAGTAAAAGAAAGAAGATATTAGAGATGTTTTTGAATTAAGAAGATATCAAATAAAATTTTATACTAAAAATTAATGACCGATAAATACCTTGCAAGCGATCCAAGGCGATATATTACATCTCGGACTCCTCTTGTAGTACATCCATCAATAACAAGGGGTAGAACATGCTACATACATGATTAATCCGATCAACAAAACATGTAAGAAAATAAATACTTACAAAGATCTGGATAGATTTACCTTCACAAAATTGTGCCAATCATGTGTTTTTAAACCAGACAAGCTCTTGTCATCTAGAGTGAACATGTTTCGACACGATGCTCCATATCTTGTAGGCGTACGAATCGGCTGAATCTTCCTGTTGATAGTCTCCAGCTCTTCTGTCTTGAGCACCCATGGGGCAGGCTCGTCATAAAGTGGCCATAGATTGGGCTTTGAATTTTGTTCCTTTATTAAGTCATTTCTTGTGCCGCTGTGTCTTTCTAGCCAACGAGGTGTTGCCATAATGAATGACCAACGTTCTTGCATATGTGCATAGGATCAAGAAGATGACATATCCTCAAATACTTTCAATATTCCAAAGTATACCATATCGAAGGACTTTGAGCTAAAGCACGTTTTCCTCTCGCTCGCTTCTTTTACAGTGTCATCATCATCGCCACTTATGATCTCTCACTCCGGATCGATAGTGGGTCCAACACTCCACTTTAGATACCAATCCCTCGGTGTCATTGGTATTGGACATCTCCCTTCTTCTACCTTTCCATTAAAATGTATGGCTTGCCTTCTGTCTCGTAGATAATGATCTTCAGATAAAAATTGTCTATGTCGAAGATATATTTTTTTGTTGAGGTTTTTGCTATAAGTCGATCTCAACCAATCACCACAATTGGACAAGCTTTATAACCCTTGGTACATATCCCTGCATGGAAAACATAACAAAGATGATTAGCACAATGAACATCGTACAAATGTATGAGACAATATATATATCTAAACCATTTACCTAAGCAAAAACCATATCCTGGAAAGTCGTGGTGGATAGTCCATGCTAAAATTCCACTAATGAACTGTCTTTGACGGATGCTTCTGGACATATCCATGACATCAATCCCTCTCCACAAATCTTGAAGATCGTCGACCGATGAGAGGGGCCAAATAAACATTCAGATCTTCAACTTGTCGTTTTCTTGAAATTAAGAGTGAGAGCATTAAATGCTCTTTCTTAATGCTGAGATACGGGGGTAGATTATAGTTAATAACTACCATTGGCCATGTAGACCATTTACTTGATCTCATTGAAAATGGACTCACGCCATCTAATGCTACACCCATCTTTAAATTGCGTGGTTCTTTTGCAAAATCTGGCCATCGCAAATCAATATGCTCAAATGCAGGACTATTGATGGAATTCGCATTACTCCATCTTTGCTCTTGTGCTCCGCTCCCCATGTCATAAGCTTAGCTAATTCGGGACTTTGGAACATATGTTTTATACGTGGAGCCAGGGGAAAATGTCTCAATACCTTTCTAGGGACCTTACCTTTCTCCTCTTTATAACGAGGCGTTTGACATTTTGGACACGTCACACCATCCTCGTACTCACCTCTATATAAAATACAATCGTTGGGATATGCATGTATAGAAGAATAGTCAAGTCCAAGACTACTTATCATCTTCTTCACCTCATCATGTGATGCAGGAGGGGAATTGCTTTTGTCGGCAAGAACTTTTGAGAGAGTAGCCTACAAGTTCATTAAAAATATGATCAAAAAGAAGCAACCATGTTTAGAATGTAACAAAAAAATATGTTAGATTGTTATATACTTCAAAAGTGCTGAAATGGATAGATTACTCCATCCAAAACGGTTTTGAAGATTAAGAATAAGTAAGCTTGCACTGAGTCATGTGTCAGTTGGCTTCCTGCGTAGATACGCTTTAGAGCTTCTTCTGGAAGATACTTCTTGTTGTTATTAGGAATATCGCTCGCAATGTTATTTTGATACCAATCCTCAATAAAATCAAACATGCCATCGTCTATCAAAGATATCACCACGCCCATTAAAGGCCTGAGAATATTGTTTCTTTAGTCTTGTATACGCATTAGGATCCCTTCTGCGTAGGATCCTCATGCACTCTATTGACATGTGAGATACGTCATGTGAACGTTGATTTGTGATATTGTCGATGTCATAATCCGGAATCTACATATTTGAAGGCAAAGAAGATTGTATCAATAGCATGCTTCTATATAAAAGAAAAGAGAGATGTGCATGGAATTCAATAATTATCACAGATACAAAATAGTTAGAGATAATAAAATACGGTTATCAAATTAAATTAGAGACAGTAGAGAACGTGGTGCAAATTAAAGTGTAGAATTAGGGTACAAGAGGTCAAAATAACATTAGGAATTGTATTCAATGAAGCTCTCAACCCTCATCTATTAAGGGTGCTCGTGGCGGTCTACGCCATCCATAATTGATCAGCAATTCATCACCAGCACGTAATGATCTAATAGCATTGACAACTATGTATCTTTCTACATCCCTACTCATATGTCCTGGTTCATGACTATTCTCACACTCCACAAACGTGCAATTGGTTCTTGAACTCATCCCTCGACTATTATTGATTAAACCTGCTATGTTTCCTTGAGAGTAAGGTCTTTCGTCAACATAGAGTCTTTGTCCTTCTGCATGTGTAATCCCTCTACCAGAAAGAGAGGCTACACTGAGACATAACCCATAAGTACTCATGCTCTGAATGTAGCGAGTAAGCTGATGCCATGGACCCCATATATGTATAGGTCCACAAAAAGACATAAGGGTTACCTTTGAACGAGGGGGCACATGCAAATCCTGTGCCATAAAGAGGCCTCGTCTTGCTCCACTGATGGTAGACGGAGCAATCATGTAGTGATTTCCCCAGAAGCTAAAAACCACTCCATCTAAAGGAAGTGATCCTCTCTTCCATCCTCTGTATCATCTTTGATCATACGTCTGTACTAGAAAATGCAAACGAGTAGGCAACGGATGATCTCCACCCATCTCAGCCTCCAAAGCAGGAGGTAGAGGATGTCGAGAAACCTTGAGCTACAAACTGACAATGACCTGTTTGTGCCGTGTGCGAGGGACAAGTGCACCACTGATAGTGAAGTCATCCTCATCATCAAGTGAATATACCTACATATATAATATGGTTGCATTATATATCAGCCTTTTATTTATAAAATAACTAATAATAAAACTAAGGGAGAACAATCACATACCATAGGTCGATGTCGCTCCTCAGGTGGTGGTGCTCGCTCAAAAGTATCGTGAATCATCTCATGTGAAAAGCACTCTTGTTGTGGCCTCCGATCTGTGCCACGACAATGAGCGCACCAGCATATAATAGACTCATCATAGTAGAAATCATCGTAAATGGGTTCATGTGCAGTATTGGAACTCTATGCACCCCAACCACCACTAGTAGGAGGTGGATATGTACCCTCTGATTGGTCCGAATCTGATTTTCAAGTACCATAAAAACATGAGTCATTTATCAAATGATCGAAGTTAAAAAATCAATAAAAGAAATAAAACATTGAAATCTAACAAGTTCTATGGTATATTCTAACGCTTATCGTAATATGAAAAATAAACAGACGCTACTGTATGGTGGAGACAAACAAGAGGAGGGCTGATATGTGCATGGAGACATGGCAATACTTCTGCAAGGAGAGACCATCTCATCCCATCCGGCCTGGTCTAGATGTGTGACCAGCTTGTAGTCTCTTTTGTGCTGTCGTCTATGTAAATTTGATTAAACAAAATAACATAGATCATTGGACCCGCTTCTGGATTTGATTTGGTGAATCGAATGCAATGGACCAGATTTGGGGACCTTAGACATACATGGATATAATTCGATCACACTCGACGAAAATCAAATTGGGTGACCATGGCTTGTCATGTGTACGAACCAAGGTAGCATATTAAAAATGTCGTACTAAATGTGGTCAAAGGATTTCAACTGTGTTACATCGTAAATGACTGGAGCTTTCACGCAGCATGCAGGATCTTCTAACAATTGCAACATGTGAAATGAAAAAGGAGGATATGGAGGCCAACGTCTATTTTGGTATTACATCAATGAGGTGATGGAAAACAATGGTTAGGGCGGTTTCTTTGGTTTCATAGATGAGGCACATGTTAACTGGAATGCAATTTGACATGTGTTCAATGGTGGAAAAAATAATGGCCTGATAGAAAGGGAGAGGTCTTGCCTATTTCATTGGAAGCAAAGTATGGTTGCCCACAACAACAAAGTACATGTACGCCACATCTTAAGGTGATCACAAATCAATGTGTGTGAGAAGTGACACATGGCTCCTACTAGTGAAGCTGCATCAGTAGAGGCTTGATTAATATGTCAATGATGGTGCAATGGTCATGCCATAGATAGAAATGTTTCAGCAAACAGACTCTTGGTTGAGCTGGAGAGATGTACGCATAGCACATTGGGGTAGTGTCATGACAACAATAGAGAGAATTAGTGATGGTCCAAATACCCTAAGAACAAACCTAGCAGAGAGGAAGCATGGGAGTTGGCTTGCACAGGAAAGATATAGACACAATATTTCTCTTTATGATGCATGCACTACAGATCTAGCAAATGCAATTTTGCAAAGCACTAAGGCCATCTCTTACTCTCAAGGAAAGCACATAGGGAGAGGACTAAGCTTGGAGAAACTAAAAGATTAAATGTTTGCAAGCCCAGCCAAAGTGGTCTGAACAGTCAATCAAGCATCTAAAGAAACATCCATGTATAAGGCGAGTACCCCTTGATCGATGACAAAGAAACTGCATGTCACAAGATACTAGCCCTATTCTCATTGATATTGATGATGAGGCAATGCATCGTCTAGAGAATAATGTGCATTTACAAGACCAAAAATATGTGGAGAGGCTACGCAAGATCAAATTTAAGGAGCATGATACAACCACTACTCCTCACGAAACAATGCAAGCCATAGAGAATGAAGTAATGTGGGCAAGTTGAAGGACATGCATTGGTAGCAAGCTCACATGTAGTGGAACTTCTCATAGTGGTAAGAGGTGTGGGCAACACATAGCCAGATCTACAAAGGGTGTGCCTGCACCATCATTTGAAGGGTATCACAAGCACCCTAGTGGTCTCATTAGATAGTGGATGTGGTTTTTCCCAGATCACATGCTTCATTGCTATATTGTGGATGCCAACATAGACCCAAACCACCCAAGATATGGCCAATTGTTGTTGTGGAAACTAACCTCACAAACAGGGAGGTGTATTCATTATGGGAAGGTGGATACCAGGTGGAGAGCAAGAATGCAGAAAGTGTCATGCCCGCCCCTCCTACTAGCAGTGGGGTTACAAGGTCCTTTGCAGCAAATAGTATTAAAGAACCACCATATGGGTCCACTATGGGCATAGAGACAAGTGGCTTAGGCATGCAAAATGGTAGCAGAATTAGGTACCACATGTTGATATCAGAGGAAGTGGTAAAAAAAAGGACACTTTCAAAATGAAAGCTAGGGTGGTAGAAGAAGTGCGGAGGTTGGAGAACAAGCAAGAAGTTTTCAACATTGAATCGCACGATGATGATGCACACATTGGAAAATATGATGTGCATGTGAAATACGAACCGTGTTGTACGTGTCTAGATTTTGCAGATAGAGAATCCAAGAAGAAGCCTTATCTTTCATGTGCAAGAAATTGTACTTCATATATTTGTGTGTTCTTGGCTTGAGCCGGAATGAGAATATGTTCATCCACCAACCTATCCTTTTAGACTTGGAGCTCTACAAAGCCATAGGAGAACCTACCCTAATTCAGACCATCGAATGCATGGAGTTTTGAGTGCCAAAATTTCTCATTTCATGTCTTATAGTATTTTAGGACTTTTATAACCTCGTTGTAGAGGGTTTGATTATGCAATATCATGTATTGTGCTACCTTTTTGGTAGGCAATTGAGAAAGTGTGTGTGTGTGTGTGTGTGTGAGAGAGAGAGAGAGAGAGAGTTAGAGCTCGCTCAATATGAAAAAATCTCTTGTTAAATAGCTCGCCATAAAAACTTCGTTGCTATGGTATGTCCAAACCTATGTTAAATTATGTATTCAAATAATAATACATGAACACTTATTCTCCTCAAACTGTAGGTATTGATTGATTTATATTAGTAGGGATTTGGAAACTATATGTATATCAAACTATTATCATGATCAATGCATGAACTATAGGACATTGATGAAAAGAGCAATAATGGTATATATTGTACAGGTTTGAAGATCATCATGAATGCATTTATGATTGACTTGGGCATTGTGTCCCATGAACCTCATCCTCCTAAAGTTTTTGAATGATTGAGATTTCTTGATTTTTGTAAAATTTTAGGTTTGAATTGTTAACTCCTATTAGCACCTCATAATTAGAACTACCTTTACTATTGGGTTATCCAAAGCGTACAATTCAAGTTTCAAAGTGAAACCCAAGAATTGGTGTGAAAAGTGACAGACTATGGATCTATGTTAGAACTAGCAGGAGATAGAAGAGGGAAAATTAAAGGTGGGTGATGCAACCTTAAGTCATGAGCTAAGGAGGAAGAGTAGGAACCAAAGACCTATTAATCAATTTAAGGGAAAACCAAATACATTTCTACCTGTGTAAGCAAGAGAAGAACTAAAGAAACACCAATAAATTTGTGATCAATTATGTAAGCATTGGCCTTTTGCAATGGATGGCTATCTGTAATCAAGAGAGGGTCTAAAGTAACACCAATCAATTTGTGATGATCAATTCACTATCAGAGATGAGCCTAATATATCGACGATTTACACTTAGTTTTTTTTGCCTAATACCAATGATTTAGACTTAAGAAAGAATCTATATACGGAAATTAATATTTAAGTGTCAATAGTAGCAAGTATATTTATCATGAATTTGATGTCTTTTTTGTCATAAGGTGTTGTCTCTCAAGGCATTTTAGAGTTTCTCATAAGATTTGAAAGATCCATGTCCCCTCTGCGCAACGAATCCTAGGGTGCTAGTAGCGGAAGTAGCACTTCTTGCGCGGGGCAAGGTCCTTCACTCGGTGCGTCGCCTACGTATATCCGGACAAGAGACTAATCCCTCGGTTCTTCCAAAACCGAACCCGAAAAAACATCCCTCGCCCAGAAAGCACAGGTGATTCCTCCAAGATATTTTTACTCTAACGTAGTCAAGAGTCTTAACTAACTCAACTGATATGACCAAACCCGTAAGTTCCCATAGTCAGATCAAGGAAAAGACTTGCACTTGAATTATAGAGACCAACGCTTTTTTCCTCATTGAGAGGCACAACCGTTAATTCTTTTCCATAGAACATTTTTTTATCCGGGATTTACTTCATCTATCGTACTATAACAGAATTGAGTCTCATATTAGGGATCCATCAGTCCAGCATAACCCCATCCAATCCCGTGGGTTAGCCAACCGCCCACCAACCATTGTAGTGACGGGATCCATTTAAGAATTTGGTTAGGTTTTGTCCCGGGTATGAGGGAAAAGAGTTCCCAGGCCCCCTAGCTAGATATTCATGCAAACTTAAAACTAGTCACACCACTTACACACCTAATATGAAATTACATTTTTCACAGATTCAGCTGTCTTTAAAACAATCATTTTATGAAACTATAGTATCATTGATCATTATCCTCCAAAATAGCCGGTTGAATCCTAATTTCTAATTTTTCCTTCATTGGTGTACCTATGGCATCATTGGCAGCCAAAACACTCATCACCTGTCCACTCAGGGGCCTTTTCGATAGTTCCTAGCTCATAGTACTCGGCAATATATTCACTTATAAAAATCAAAATGGAATCTCCATTGAAGATCAGAAAGATCAAACAACAGATCCATATAAAAGAGCCATGGACTCATCCGTTGAGGACCAGTAAGGTCAATCAACCAGACCCATGCCCAAATTCAAAAAACAACTCTTCTCCTTGTTCCAATATCTTCCATGACGTACATGTGGGTATCTTCGGTGACCCAGAGCCCGAGCACCATATGATCAGCACCCTCTAGGATCCTTCGCAGATCACCTAGCGCTTCACTCATAGGCCGCTTCCTTGGTCCCTCATCCACCATACCAGAAGCTCACCATTTAAATCCAACGGAGGCTGGTCAAGACCTCGACCGACCTTGCTACGCGAGACGTCCTCCGTTGTCAGCTATTGCAACTTTATCAATTAGGTCTCCATGACCTCATTCTCAAGACAGTCAAAATGCTTCCCTAGCATTTTTGACATAAAACAGTCATTTAAACATAGGTCATAAATACAGTCTCTATAAAACGAACTCTTGTCTTTCCACATTGTTCCACATCAATCCTCATTTATTTCATATGTATTCCCATTCTCATCACATCATTTTCCATCTCATCAAATGTTTCCTCATTTATCTGCATCAGATCTCATCCACTCACATCTACCCATATCCACATCTCATCACATCATATTCATTCACATCACATATCACATCTATCCCAATTTACATCACATCTCATTCACTCACATCCCGATTCCCATGACATCACATCTATTCACATCCATCACATTCATTTACATCACATCCATTTACATCCATCACATTCATTCATTCATATCCACCACATTCGTTCTCATAACCATCCCATCACATACATTCTATCCACATTATATCACATCACTTCTATCCACATCATATCTCATTCATACATATCTCATCTCATTCATCTTCATTAATCCAATCGTTCACATGTACTACTCACATCTATCCATACATTCATATCTATCACTTCACATCCACATATATTCATGTCACATCACATCTCTTTACATCACATCACATTCTTTCACATACCCATTCACATCCATTCTTCACATCACATTCTTTCACATACCCATTCACATCCATTCTTCACATACACATCCACATCTATTCTTCACATACACATCCATATCCATTCTTCACATACACATCCATATCCATTCTTCACATACACATTCACATCCATTTTCACATACACATCCACATCCATTTTCACATACACATCCATATCCATTCTTCACATACACATTCACATCCATTTTCACATACACATTCACATCCCATATCATTCGTTTATACCCCAATTCCCATGACATCACATCTTATTCATTCACATCCTGTTTCACATCACATTACATATCATCCATTCATTCACATCCTGTTTCACATCACATTACATATCATCCATTCATTCATTCACATTTATCCTGATTCACATTCACATGTCATCCATTCATTCACATCTATCTGATTCACATCGCATCTCATTTCTATGCAAGTTTTCAGTTTGATTTTCTTTGAATACAAGGAGTATTTCTTGAATCAGTATTCCCAAAACTTCTTGATTGGAATTCTGAATTTCATACCAGAATTCCTCGAATTCTATAACCTTGATCCACAGATCAATTGGAAAGGTCTCAAACTTAGTTTCAGATTTGGCAAGGATTTTGAGTGTATTTTTCTAAACTGGTCACACCTTCTTTCCTCGAAAATGATGAAAGAGTTTGGTCTTGGTTATAGTTTGATTCAAGGTTCGAGTCGGATAAGATTTTTCCTGATCTATCTTTCTCGAAAAGGTTTGATAATTCGGTTACTATTTTACTGAATTTCTTTCTTTGAATATTCACTTAACTGATTTCTAAATTAGTTATGAATTCCAATGAGGAATAGATTACTCATTTATCTGAATATTTCGATCTCGATAGATTTCCTGAATTCTCTTTTTACAATCCGTGTGAATATAAAACGATAGAAATTTCTCTCTTAGAGTATTTAATTATTCATTTATTTAAAAAAATATTTTTTATGCATATGTTTATGCATAAAAATCATTTATGATAAAAATCACACTTTTAATATAAAAAAATATCTTTTATGCCTATGTTTATGCATACAAATCATTTATGATGAAAATCACTATTTTAATATAAAAGAATTTCTTTTATGCATCCATTTATGCATAAAAATCATTTATAATAAAAATATTACTTTTATAAATCAAAATAAAAATTTCAATATGCTCCCTTCTATGCATAAAGTTTAATTCTAAAGAAAGTAACATTTTTTTAATAAAATATTTTTAGTATGCATTTTTCTATACCTAGGATGAAAAATAACACTTTACGATGGGAATTAATATTTTTGAGAAATAACACTTTAAGAATACATATACGATGGGAATTACTATTTTTGAACAAAAAAAAACTTATTTTTCACAATTTTAGAAAAATTTCGCCATAACCTCCTTTGTATGGCTGACCATTTTTCAAATTTTAACTCTCTAAAATTAATTAGAAGTTCACCAAGAGTATCTAAATCATTCTAATGTAAACATTTTCTACTTTATCAAAGAGAAACATTATGAAAAACTTGATTTTATCCATTAATCATTTATCTAGGATAAGAATGGTTGGATTTACTAAAGAAGAGAGGGGAATGCCTTTTTTCAATGAGGCATAACATCACATTCAATTTAGAGAATACAAAAATCATAAATAAAATGAATAGAAAAGAGAAGAATCTCCAACTTACGAAGGAATTTAAGAGCTTTCCCTTGGCTTGATGGTTTGAGGGTTCTACTCTTGTTTGAAACAAGAGTGGCCACCAATCTTTACAAGAGGGAAGGTAAAAAAACTAATGAATTATGAGTAAATTCATAGTTTTCTTGCTCTTGGGAGAAGTAGGGTAATAGTGCAAAAACACTATTAAGCTTCAACAAAGGGAGAGGCTTCTATTTATAGGAAAAAGTGAGCTTCTAACCAAGCCAATTGATTCTAGAATTTTCCAAATCAGTTTGGTGAATTTTTTACCATTTTTGGGTCAGTTTAGTCCACTTTTTGGATCTAGTTGAAACAGGAGAGAGGAGAGATAAAAATATCTCATTATTTGGGAGTTTAAAACTCTCCCACACATGTGAAATAGGTTCCTCCTTCATGAGGGGAATACCCCCATACTGAGATGTCAAAAATGCATCATTTCTTCTTAATATCTCTCTTTTTTAACTATTAACCTTGTCCTTAGTCAACTCTTTATCTTATGTGAGTATTTACTCATTTTTGGGAAATTTTTCTTTTATTATTCCATTTATCTCCTCCCTACATTTGGATAAATCTTATTGGTCCATAGGAAGCTTAATTTAAAATTTTTCGAAAATCTGGACCCCTAGGATAAGGCCTCTTGGACAGATTATACTTGATTTCTAATGCACCTTCTGAAATTTTTTTTGAACTTCTGTGACATCTTGAGAGGATGGGGAGGAATCTTACATTCTCTCCCATTTGAAAAACATGAGATGCCCTCATCTCGCAAAAATGGGGGTAATCCCGCAACAGATCGGCTTCATTCTCCCAGGTGGCATCTTCAAAAGGATAGAACTTCCATTTTACCAATAATTCTCTGAGAATTCTGTTCCTGAGAATCTTTTCTCGAACATCAAGAATTTCTTCAGGTTGGAGTTGCATCTGTCCTTGGGTTGATGAAGAGGTTAGGATTTCATTATCAACAAGCACATGATTTGGGCTTGGCACATATTTCTTTAGAAGGCTAACATGAAATACATTATGAACCTTGAGATGAGGAGGCAGAAGAATCTCGTAGGCTAAGTCACTTGCTTTCTTTGTAATCAGATATGGCCCATAATATCTAGGGGATAACTTCTTGTAATTCCCAAGAGATAGAGATTCTTTTGGGTCGTGCTCTAATGAAGACCATATCTGCTTCTTCAAAATTTTTGTCTGTCCTCTTCTTATTTGCATACTGCTTCTGTCGATCTTGGGAGCTTTAATATCTTTACGAATTGACTGCATCTCTCAGGGCAATCAGGTTTTCGTGGTAGTTGACAAACTAACCAAAGTTGCCCATTTGATCCCAGTAAAAGAAACCTGGATGTGGCCAAAGTGTTCCTCAAAGAAATCTTCAGATTGCATGGCCTACCCAAGAGAATAGTAAGTGATCGTCGAGATCCCAAGTTTACTTTAAGATTTTGGACTGCATTTTTCGAAGCAGTGGGAACTTTCTTGGATCTCAGCACAATTTATCACTCTGAGACCGATGGTCAAACTGAATGGGTAAACCAAGTAATCGAAGATATACTTTGGTCATGCTGTGGCAGGGAACCCAAGAAGTGGCTAAGCTATCTGCACCTAGTCGAGTTCGCCTACAATGCTTCTTATCATCGAAGTATCGGGATGAGCCCTTTTAAAGCTTTGTATGGACAAGATTGCTTAACTCCATTAACTTGGTCCAACCCATTGATTAGGGTCGAGATGTCCAAATATATGCTTGATGACATGGAGCAGGAGATGCAGTCAATTCGTAAAAGATATTAAAGCTACCCAGGATCGACAGAAGCAGTATGCAAATAAGAAGAGGACTAAAGCAGTATGAAAATGGAGTTGTAACCTGATTGCACTGAAGGTAATCCAGTAATAAAGTCCATACTGATACATTCCCACTTCATCTGGGGGATGTCCAATGGATGTAACTTCCTAGGCATTTTTACTCTTTCAGCTTTGACTTTCTGGCATGTCAGACATTGACGTACATGATTCAGTACATTCTTTTTCAGACCAGGCCAAAAGAAGCTTTTCTTCATAGACATGTAGGTTTTGATGAAATCGATGTCCTGCTATAATGCTATCATGGGCTTCATTCAAAATTTGACCCTTGGTTCCCTCATCATTGGGAATGCATAACCTACGATTATAATACATAATGCCATCATCCAGGCTGTACCCTTGAACTGTGTTCAACTCCTGAGGTGTTTTGCTTTCCTGCATAAGTAGGGTAGCAATAGGGCCAAAGAATCTATCCTGCATGATCTTCTCTCTTGCTTCAATAATCAAAGGATTTGATACTACATGAATTGCAAGCAAGGAGGCTTTTCTGCTGAGGGCATCTGCTACCACATTTTCTTTGCTTGGGCGGTACTTGATTTCAAAATCAAACTCCTGTAAGGTCTACATCCACCTTCTTCGGTGCATGTTGAGGTCCTTTTGAGTAAAGATCCACTTTAAGCTCTGATGATTTGTCATCAAAGTGAATCTTTTTCCCAGTAGGTAATGTCTCCACAAGTTTAAGGCATAGACTACTAAAAGTAATTCCAGGTCGTGGTGGACAGCATAATTCCTCTCATGCGTTCTGAGCTTTCAGGATTCATAGACCACTGCATGACCTTCCTGCATGAGTGCACCTCCCAGGGCAAAACCACTTGCATCAGTTACTACCTCAAAGGGTAGAGAGAAATCTGGCAGCTTTAGAATGGGACTGGTTACCAAGGCGGTCTTTAGCTTATCAAAAGCACTCTGGCACCTGGCAGACCACTGAAATGGAGTATTATTTTTGAGAAGGTTAGTCAGGGGGGAAGCTATGAGAGCATACTTTGATATACAAATTCTATACCAACCAGTCAATCCCAAGAATCCTCTGACTTCTTTCACTATCTTTGGTTCAGACCAATCTATGACTGCTTGGACTTTTGCGAAATCTAGAGAAATTCCATCTTTGTATACCAGAAAGCCCAAGTATTCAACGTGGTCGGCAGAGAAAGTGCATTTGCTCTTTTTGGCAAAGAGTTGGTGCTTCCTTAGGATCTCAAGAACTTTTCGGACAGTCTCATGGTCAGCTGCATTCCTTGAGTAAATCAGAATGTCATCAAAGAAAACTTGAACAAAATCTCCAAGTATTCTCTGAGGATGTCTTGCATAAGGCAATTGAATGTAGCTGGGGCATTAGTTAATCCGAATGGCATGACAGTAAATTCATAATGCCCATAGCGAGTATTGATGGCTGTTTTTGGTATATCTTGATCATTGATCCTGATTTGGTAATACCCGGATTTGAGATCTATCTTTGTGAAGATCTGGGCTCCATTTAACATGTCCAGAAGCTCATCAATATTTGGGATAGGATACTTATTCTTATTTGTTAACTGATTTAGACCTCTGTAGTCCACACAGAGTATAAGCGTTCCATCTTTCTTTTTCTGAAAGAGAACTGGCACACCCCAAGGTGAAACACTGGGTCTTACAAACCCTTGTTCTAACAGCTATCTAAGCTGTTGCTTGAATTTGATGGCTTCAGGAACTGGCATTTTGTACGTGCGCAGGGCTACTGGCTGAGCTCCGGGGGTCAATTCAATCACATGATCTACTTCCCGGATTGGAGGCATTTCAGTTAGTTCTGCTGGGAATAGATCATCAAATTCATTTAACCATTCTGGTTCTTTAGCCTTAAGCTTTGACTCTACTGGGCTCATTTTGACAACATAAATTTGGTGCTTCTTTCTAAGTCCTTTCAGCAACTACAAGCTTTTACTAACTGAAGGTCTGGGGATCCGGAAACTCCAGTTCCTTGAACTTTGTTCCCATGAAGGTCATGGAAGGAAATGGTTCCATTGTGACAGAGTGTACGTCAGCTTGATTTTTGTGGAGCCAATCCATTCCAAGGATCCCGTAAAAAACTCCCAGAGGTAAGAGTTTGAACTGACAGTCGGTTACATTACCATCTAGATTGAACTGGATAAAATCTGTCTCATGGGGTGAGTGAAATAGTCTTCCCATTGGCCAATTCAACTTGCATAGGTTTTCCTGATTTCTGTTCTAAGACTAGCTTACGCAAGCATCCAGGGGAAATGAATGAATGAGAACTGCCTAAATCAATCAAAAGCTTAAAAGGCTTACCCTAATATTCTGCTGGAGTATGGATGACTGAGAACTGATGGTGGTCAGGTCCTTGGTTTTTAATTGCAGCAAAGATCTGCCCTCTTTCCTCTTCTACTACATCTAAAATTCTGACTGCTGCAGTCTAAGGCGGAACTTTTTCTCTTTGGTTACCCCAGTTCTGGGAAGGAGTTTTGAGGTTACTCTCGACAGAGGTAGATGGCTGAGCTGGAGTTCTTCTGGGGTTTCCCTAGCTTGGGCGAGACGGACCCTCATTAGACTGGTATGAAGGGATTGGTCTCTGAACTTGGGGTCCTTGACTTCCCTATCCCCTTGACATGGCAGGAGTCGGCGGGCAGTCTTTTAGCTGGTGACCGAAACCTTGGCATCAAAAACATCGGTTTTCACTTCTGAGCTCATCCCTCTGATATCTTGAAAGAGGGGGGGCTCTTGAGAAAGTATTCTGGGGAAAGGGTCTTCTTTCACTTCCAAATCTTCCTGCATCCTGATTCTGATTCGGGCCTTGCTGCCTCTTTGGGGGTGGAAAGTTTGAAGTACTTTCGTGGGCTTAGAATCTTTTAAAGTTAGAGGGTGTAGGCTTTGGCGGGACTTTTACTACAAAGGCTTTGGCAAAATCCTTTGCCATTCTTATTGCTTCAGCCAAGGACACTGGCTTGGCATTTTTGACCAGTGTGTCCAAGGGTTCGTTCATTCCCCGAATGAACGTGCTGGCCATGAGTTGTTCTTCATCTACTAGAGGTGGTGAATATTTGAGTAGAAGAGCAAAGGCCTGGTGATATTCCTCAATGGTTTTGCTCTCCTACTTTAGCTCTAAGAATACGTTCATTTTTATTTCCAAAAATCCAGGGGGACAAGATCTTTCTTAGATAGGTTTTTAGGTCGTTCCAAGACTGAGTATTTCTTTCCAGACGGTTGGTGTCACAGTGGTTCCTCCATGCTACCCTGGCTGTTTCCACTATTTTCAGCCGGGCAAGAGCCATTTTGCTCCGCTCATTGTAGCCTGTGACGTCAAAATATTCTTCCATGGCTTCCACCCATTTCTCCACAGCCTTGCCCAGGTTCTCCCCCTTCTCCTTTGAAGAGTCCTGGTTGAGTCCTATGAAGAGCCTTGCGAGCATCAGGTCAAGCTCATCATCTTCAGAGAGAGGGTCTAGATGAGCCAGGTCTCCTCATCTCATGATTCTGTCAGGAAATTTATATATTATTAAATTTTTATTTTGATATCATCCACGAGATCCTAAGACTTAAGAGGTTCGGAAAACAATTTCTTAAACAAGACAATGATCTTATTGGAGATCTATGACATATGTCCGATAACAGATTTTTCTTTATCAAATCATCTGTAAACAATCACTACAACACGGAATTTTTCTTCAGAAAACATTTCTATATTTATATAAAAGTTGCAATATGTACATAGAGTAGCTCGGCTCCAAAATCACTCCCTCAGTCGTCGTATAAAGAAGTGAAACTGTGAAGAAGACATACCATGGTACACACGATTCATTACACAAAGAGGTGCTGTAATTCTATTTCTTTAGATAAAGCGGCTAAGAAGTCTAAAAAATTGGCATGAAGTTCTGAAGTTCCTAGGTGAATGATCACAGAGTAGAACATGCTGAACAAGCCCTAGTCTTATCAGAATCATGGCCAAGGAAATATTTTGCCTGAGCCTCTGACGTTGACTGGTACTAATGTTAATACACCATCCTCCACAGAACCACATATACCGACATCTCTCAAGAGGATCAGGAAAGTAAAGACTCTCAAAATGGCGACCGAGTCTCACTCTGCTCATTCGGGTCGTAGCAGAGTTGATGAGGTGATCAAATGCAAAAGCTATCATATCCTGACTCTGAGAGAGTCCAAGAATTCGAGATAGGTTCAGGGTGTCCATCTATAAATTTCCAATTCAATTTATAAGTTTTCAATTTTTGAAGTTCATTCACATAGTATTAACAAGTGAAATTAAACAGAGGATTAAGAGAACCTTTATTTAAATATAATCATTCTATATGCATCTATTTATGCATAAGATCTAATTCTGATGAAAGTCACACTTTTATCATCATAAAAATCATTCATGTGATGAAAATCACTCTTTTAATATAAAAGAATTTCTTTTATGCATCCATTTATGCATAAAAGTCATTTAAGATGAAAATCACACTTTTAATATAAAGAAAATATCTTTTATGCATATGTTTATGCATACAAATCATTTATGATGAAAATCGCTCTTTTAATATAAAAGAATTACTTTTATGCATCCATTTATGCATAAAAATCATTTATGATAAAAATCACACTTTTAATATAAAAAAATATCTTTTATGCATACAAATCATTTATGATGAAAATCACACTTTTAATATAAAAAATATATTTTTTATGCATATGTTTATGCATAAAATCATTTATGAAGAAAATCACACTTTTAATATAAAAAATATCTTTTATGCATAAAAATCATTTATGATGAAAATCACACTTGTAATATAAAAAAATATCTTTTATGCATATGTTTATGCATAAAATCATTTATGATGAAAATCACACTTTTAATCTAAAAAATATATCTTTTATGTATAAAAATCATTTATGATGAAAATAACACTTTTAATAAAAAAATCTTTTATGCATAAAAATCATTTATGATAAAAATCACACTTTAATATATATAAAAATATCTTTTATGCATATGTTTATGCATACAAATCATTTATGATGAAAATCACTCTTTTAATATAAAAGAATTTCTTTTATGCATCCATTTATGCATAAAAATCATTTAGGATGAAAATAATACTTTTATAAATCAAAATAAAAATTTCAATATGCTCCCTTCTATGCATAGAGTTTAATTCTAAAGAAAGTAACATTTTTTTAATAAAATATTTTTAGTATGCATTTTTCTATACCTAAGATGAAAAATAACACTTTAAGAATACATATACGATGGGAATTACTCTTTTTGAATAAAAAAGTAAAACTTATTTTTCACAATTTTAGAAAAAATTTGCCATAATCTCCTTTGTATGGGTGACCATTTTTCAAATTTTAACTCTCTAAAATTAATTAGAAGTTCACCAAGAGTATTTAAATCATTCTAATGTAAACATTTTCTACTTTATCAAAGAGAAACATTATGAAAAACTTGATTTTATCCATTAATCATTCATCTAGGATAAGAATGGTTGGATTTACTAAAGAAGAGAGGGGAATGCCTTTTTTCAATGAGGCATAACATCACATTCAATTTAGAGAATACAAAAATCATAAAAAACCATAAAATGAATAGAAAAGAGAAGAATCTCCAACTTACGAAGGAATTTGAGAACTTTCCTTTGGCTTGATGGTTTGAGGGTTCTACTCTTGTTTGAAACAAGAGTGGCCACCGATCTTTAGAAGAGGGAAGGTCAAAAAACTAATGAATAAATTCACAGTTTTATGGCTCTTGGGAGAAGTAGGGTAACAGTGCAAAAAACACTATTAAGCTTAAACAAAGGGGGATGTTTTCTATTTATAGTAAAAAGTGAGCTTCTAACCAAGCCAACTGATTCTAGATTTTTTCAGATCAGTTTGGTCAATTTTTGACCATTTTTGGGTCAATTTAGTCCACTTTTTGGATCTAGTTGAAACAGGAGAGAGCACAGATAAAAATATCTAATTGTTTGGAAATTGGGATTTTAAAACTCTCCCACACATGTGAAATGGGTGCCTCCTTCATGAGGGGAATTCCCCCATACTATGTCAAAAATGCATCATTTCTTCTAAATATCTCTCTTTTTTAACTATTAACCTTGTCCTTAGTCAACTCTTCATCTTATGTGAGTATTTACTCATTTTTGGGAGATTTTCTTTTTATTCTTTCATTTATCTCCTCCCTACATTTGGATAAATCTTATTGGTCCATAGGAACCTTAATTTAAAATTTTTCAAAAATCTGGACCCCTAGGATAAGGTCTCTTGGTGGACAGATTATACTTGATTTCTAATGCACCTTCTGAAAATGTTTTTGAACTTCTGTTTCAGGGGAACTTATTTTAATAAGAAGAGATATTTTTTCATCCAAAAATATTTAAAAACGGAATTACCACTCTCTAGAAGATTTTCTCTCTCTAGGCCAAAACTCTGGTAGAAACATGATCTTTTATATTTCTAAAGAGGGATTTGATTATAGGGGAAGATGCTGGACATCTTGAGAGGTTGGGGAGGAATCTTACAAGGAGTGAGAGTTCATGGCATGGGGGAGCGACGAGAACTGGTTCTTCATCTATCATTAGGATAGTAACATGTCTAGAAGCCAATTGTAGAGTGGCCGTCCGTTCATCCCAGTCGATGTTGCATCTGTTATGGCCCATACATCCCCTACTAAGGATTATCTCTTCACCCATAGTTCCTATAGGGAATCACATAAAACATCCCTTCCAGGGGATTATTTCCAATGTGGAACAAAAGTGTGATTGTGCCTATGCAATGAATGTGCTGTGAGGTAACTGTGGGTCTCCCAAGGAAACACCATGTTTCATAGGATAGTAAATTGTAAATAGCCCTTGTATGAACAAGAGCTATTTTTTGGGCGAAGCTGGTTGATGTGATCTTTCCTAACCACAGCCAAGCTGGCTTCACATCCCAGTCTTCCTATTCTAAGTCGATTACTTGGGCCATGTTAACCATAACATGTTTTTGCTTGAGCTTGGCTTGCCTCGCCTTGGCCTCTTCTTGCACAATTTTTTTCATATCCTCATGTTCTTGTTTTTGTTGTTTTTTTTTATCATGGATGGCCTTCAAGAAGGTGGCCTTAGTGAGAGAGCTGTAATAGCATTTAACTTTGCTACCGTTGAAGTATGCTCCCATCTCAACACCATCAAGGGTTTCAATGTGTACAATGCCCTGGGGTGTGATTTTAGAGACCAGAAAAGGTCCTAACAAGCTTTTTCTAATGTGCTTTTGTGTTGAATAAGAGGACCATGTCGCCCTCATTCATTTGTTTATCCTTGAGCTGGTCGTTGAACCACTATTTATGCCTACGATTTTCAACAATCATGCTGTAGACTGCAAGGAGACGGGCTTCATCGAGCCTTTCAAGTTCAAACAGGCGATAGCTTAAAGCACTTCCGATGAGTTTTTCATGCACTGCAACACGTAGGCTTGGGACTAATAACTCCATGGCCATGAGTGCTTCAGTGCTTCAGTGCCATAGGTTAAATTGAAGGGAGTAGCATTAGTTGCTACCTTATATGAAGTTATAAAATCCCAAAGTGTAGCCGAAAATGTTTGTTCCCAGTCGTTGTTGCGGTTGGCCTCCATTGTTTTGGGGAGAATGGCACACAAGATTTTGTTTGTACTTTTGGTTTGGCTATTCGCTTTTGAGGATAGTAAGGGAAGGATTTCCTGTGTGGTGGGTGACAAGGAACTCTTGGAGAAGGAATTTGATTACTTCATTGATGAAATGTGTTCCATTGTTGCTGACAAGATCGAGAGGACACCTGAAGCGTGTGATTACAGACTCAGAGAAATTTGGCCGTTGATCAGCATTGGCCTTGCGGGTGGTGCAAGACTCTACCCACTTAGTCTGTGGTAGCAATTATATATCTGGCTTGAGTGTATTTGGCTACCGGACTGATGGGTCCTTCGAAGTCTATGCCCCATTTTTCACACAGTTGTAAGGACATAATGGGGTTCAGGGCCATGTGCTCCTTAAAAAATGAGGGATTACTATGCAGCACTGGCATTCATCACATCGTTTGAAATACTCAGCCATGCCAGCCATTAAGGTGGCCCACCATAACCTAGCTGTGAGAACCTTGCGGGTAGTGATGTCTGTGGCAAAGTGCCCCTAGCACAGGCATAGTGAGTCTGTTCAAGGAGGAAGACATGTTTGTCTTCCCAAACGCAACATCTTAGGATTTTGTCCTTTCCCTACTTGTAAAGTTGACCCGTGCGGCTAGTTGGCATGGGGTTACCTTTTTGATTAAGCAACGTGCATGATCCTTGTTGAGGAGAGGATCAATTGGTAAGCTAGTTGCTAACAAGTGAGCCACTTCTTCACCCCATTTAGGAATTATGAAAAGTTGGAATAAGGTGGCATTTGGTAAATCATCATTTATTCCCATTGTGGTTGTTCACCATTGGTTGTTCGCCATTGGGAATCCTTGACATGTGGTATGCTAAAACATGCTGAGAGCCTTTTCTCATCGTTAATGGTGAAATCCAACTCTAGCAAGGTAAGTAGCCAATTGGTGATTATGCATGTTATACAGGGTTTATTAACCAGGTACAAGAGGGCTTGATGGTCTAAGGAGATGAATTTGGTTGCCAAAAGATAATGGTGAAACTTCTTAATCTCATATAAACCATAGCTAATCCTTCTCACTCGTCGGTTGTGGTGTAATTCCTCTCAACTTCGTTGAATTGGCAGCTGAAAAAACTAATGGGGAAGTCCATCTTATGTTCGCATCTTATGTTTGCCAGGCTGGGTCAGCATGCACCCTATGGCAAATGTTGAGATGTCAATATGGACATGGAAGATGAGATCCCAGTTTGGGGATCTAAGGATTGGAGCACTTGCCAAGGATTTTTTGAGTGTAGTGTAAGCTTTGTGGCATTCTTCTATCACTTGGAAACTATAAGAAGTCCGTAAAGGGTCTAGCAATATCGGCATACATAAAAATGAATCACCCCAATAATAGCCGACATGTCCCATGAAGTCTTCGACACCTTTGAAGTTGGTAGGTGGCTGCTGCAAGTCGAGAGAGTGAGTAGCACCTTGTTGTTGTTAGTTGATATTCCTTGCATGGAGACGATGTGTCCCATGATCACTCTGTTTTGAACCCATGCAAGTCGAGAGAGTGAGTAGCACCTTGTTGTTGTCAGTTGATATTCCTTGCATGGAGACGATGTGTCCCATGATCACTCTGTTTTGAACCCATACTTGGCATAAGAGGGTTCAATGAGATGCGATATAGTCCTGCATCACTCTAACACCTTAAACATGCGAGGTGCTCCTTCCAAGATGAATTAACACATGGGTCATCCCCATGAAGACTTCTAGGAATTTTCAGAGATATTCCTTGTTGTAAGCTAAACACATTGAGCGTTGGAAGGTTCCGGGGGCATTGGTCAATCCAAAGGGCATGAATTTGTATGCGTATGTACCGTATTCAGTAGCAAAAGAAGTTTTGTGCTGGTCTTTAGGGTCGATCATCAGCACACCTGGTTGTATCCCGAGAATCCATCTAGGAAGTTGTAGGCTTCTTTTCTCGCTACTCTTTCTAACACGTGTTCAGTGAATGGTAAAGGATAGTGGTCCCTTATGGTGGCAGAATTGACCTTTTTGAGGTTGACGCACACCACCCGGCCTTTTTTTTTTCTTTGGTACTATCACAAGCGGTGATACCCACTCTGTGTGTTCAATTTCACAGATGAATCCAGCGTCAATGAGCATTTCAATCTCTTCGCAGACCATCTTGGAATATTTGGGGTTCATAGGGTAAGCTCGTTGCTTGACTGGCCTAGCTCCATCAACCATGGGAATGGTGTGTTGTACCAGTTTTGTAGGTATGCCCTTCATATCCGTGTACTTCCACAAGCAAAGCAGTCTTGGAATTCCATTAGGAGAATGATGAGCTTTGCTTCTTCTTCCTTTGTTATGTCTTCTGTGATGAACATGGGCCTCAGGTATTTGCCTGGTCCTACCAAGTTTACTTCCTTAACCTTGGTTGGACCGTCATATAAGGTCCGAGGTTATCCACTATTAGACCTTTGAGCCAAATCATTTTAGCCAAATCATTTTGAAGGTCTTAAAGTGCTTGGGCACCAACCATGTTTCTTCCACTTTAGCACTTTTTGAGAGTCTTAAATGGCTTGGGCACCTGCCATGTTTCTTCGACTTTAGCACTTTCCTCGTCAATTAGCCTTTTTGCTTCTTTTTCGAGTGCTAAATTTCTGTTATATGCCTTGCGTGCAGAGCGAAAAAGCTTTTTAGGGACTGGTTCTGGTTGAGTGGGTTCAATTGGCTCTGGGATAGTAGTGTGGACCAAAAGAGAGTTGTTTGTAAACTCTTTTTGCCATATGTCATTAAAATGATCATGGTGGGCTTCCATGGCTCCTACATATTTCAACCAATGGGTTTCATAGCTATTTGGGAAGATGTACCGCTTTGATCCAGGAAATCCTTTGGGCTTGTGAGTCTTATGTGGGCGTGTACTCCTTGATGGCTTAGCTCAAACAACCTAATCCAACTCTTGAATGGCTATATTGGGCAGATATGCTAAACTAAGCATATATAACAATGTAATCTCTTGCCCATCTGCTACTGTGGCAAATCTTGTTCCAATGTTTCTAGGCAAGATGTCTAGTGTAGCGAGGATATGCATCCAGTTCTCAGAGTCTTTTGGATCTGGGAGTGTGGTGTACAATCCTCACTCTCCTTTTCATCTTCTAGAGTTTTAAGGCATGTCTAGCACAGATGGACCTCCGTGTAGTTCGTGTAGTTGTGGCTGAGTCCTCCGCAAATGGTCTACCACTCATGGAGTGCACTTTCCATGTGCATGTGCATAGATTGATCTTGAAGGTGAGATCTTTTCTTCGAATGTAGAGATGGTCCATATCCTAGTCATGGATCATTTTGGATTCTCACATAAAGGGTCTGCCAAGGATGCAGTTGTGAGATTGGCTAACGTCCAAAATTCATCACCACAAAGGTGTGGCAGTAGGTGGTTCCCATAATCTTAATTTTAAGATCCTTTAATAGACTAATGGGTCTAGTGGTGGCTCCATAAGCGAGTTTAACTAACAATTGGGTGTTGTCCAAGGCACGTGCTCCCCATTTTTCCCAACATTGTTTGGTCACAATTCTCACTCCAACTCCTCCATCCAAGATTGCTGTAAGTTGGTGGCCTTCAAAAGTTATGGGCAAGGTTGCATTAAGTTCATTGCCTTCAAAGTATTATCCGAGCTTGTTCACTCAAACGGTAGGAGTCCCTTTTACCTTAAGAGGTATGTGAAATTCCTATGGTATCAGATTCATCAGAGCTATGTGGCTCCATGGTCTCGCATATGCCTGCCCTGAGACGTCCTTCCATCTAGTCTTTCAGGTCATTCCATAAGCTTGGGATACCTTGGATCAAGGTGCCCATTGGGATTTGGATTTGAGAAGAGAGGAACAAAGAGAGGCCTGCAATGTCTCTTAGCGGAGGAGGTCCTTCGAGGAAGGTCAGGTCTACTGGGGGTGGTGGGGGCATCTCAGGGATTCTCAAGATTTCTCTTTAGGCCACTTCGTGGCCCGATTAGGGGGCATTGTGATGCGCAAGGCTGGCAAAGCTAGTGATTGCTTGGGGTTTGCAAGTAGTACCTAAGGCATTGCTCAAGCCAAGGCAACCTTGTGATGGTAGCAGTTAAAAATCTCGTGGTTGCCCCATTTCACACAGTAGGTACAATAGAGGCTTGGGCGAGGTCTCAGATGATGACATTCGGTGCCAGTATGGTTTTCTCGATAGGTCGGGCACCATACGCGTTCCCTTCTAGGATAGAGATGTGGATGGCCCCCTCGATCTCGGCCTTGGTTTATCCTCCATTACTGGGTCATCTGTTGCATTAGAGAAGCGGCTAGCTACTCCACACATTGTCCGAAAGTGGATTCCTTACCCTTTTCATGAGGCTTTGTGCTGGTGGTCTTGAAGGAGGCTTCTAATGCACCTTTGTGGAGCTGTCGGGGACATGTTCCCTTGAAGTTATCCTCAGAGCACTCTTGCAACATTGTTCAAAAGAGGTGTGACCCAAAGCAAATAAGGAGATGTGCATGGAATACCTTCGAGTCCTTCTAGAAATCTCCCAAATAGTCTCTCATCAAAGAATTTATCTATAGTATTACAACATGAGTGGAGATAGGTGACTCTGTTTTTGTAATCTCTGATGGTTTCACCCTCATTCTCTTTGATATTAGTGAGCTATTCAATAGGGATCCATCGAGTACCTTGACGAGAGTGCCCAACCCTTGAAAGCTTCTTTTTAGAGCCTTGAAGGAAGCTTTATCTTCCACTTTCAGGGATCTAAACCATTGGCCCGCTTTGCTATCCAAGGTGAGGCCAAAGGCACTTATCTTGGTATGATCGTCTATATGGCCAAATGGTTTGCAAATCTCATTAAACATCTCCAGGTGTGTAATGGGATCACCTGTCCCATTAAACTTTGTGATCAACTTTGAGATGTTTGTTGGTTTTAACTAGTGCAAGGGGATTAATGCCATCGGCCATACCCCTCCCTATTTCCATGGCAATTCTTAACATTTCAGGTGTTGACCCTGTCATGGCATGTGCAAGTGGTGCAAGTTGGGGAATAGGTTTTCAAGGAGAGGGATCGAGTAGATAGAAGGCAAGTGGGGGTCTTTGTCCTCTCTAGGAGGACATGGTTATGATCCATGGGGTTCTACTTTTAGTACACTGGGTGTACCTCATGATAAGAGTGAGGTGGGTACTGTTGATAGGCTAGCAGGCCTTGTGGTGGTGATGAGCCTAGGTAGACCGATTCTCTTTGCTGTGATGCCTCAGGCCTCTAGGAAGATGGACCTAGTTCTTGGTTTGGCATGGACCTAGTTCTTGGTTTGGCAAGGTTTTTGGGGCTCAGAATGAGTGTGCTGCCCCCGAGATGGGTATGGCTCTCCAGTCTTGTAGCTGGATCAGGGTTTGATGGCTCCCACGACTTCCACTCTAGGGTCTAGAGGTGGAGTGGCTACACTTTCTTGAGGTTGATCCATATTTCTCACCCTAGACTATGGTTCTACAACTTGTGTGTTTTCTAGGATAAAATTACAAAGCCTTGATGTAAGGCTTTGCTGAGAATGATTCGGAGAGGTAGGAGCACGTTCCTGGGACAAATGGTTTGTCCATGCACTATGGTTCAGGCTCTCTTGCCTCTAGGTCTGAGGTCCCTCGTCCACTACTAGGGAGGTCCTCACTCTTGCTGGTACTGTTAAAGACAAGCACTGTTTGACTCCATGCGGTATTTACCAATGGGTTCGATCCGATTTGTGAAGAAGGGACATCTAAAGAGCTTACTTCATCAACGAGAGGGTTATTTCTCACCAACCTACCGGAGTGTAGGTGCATGGGAATATAGATTCACTACTCTCAGAAACCCTCAAATAAAAGATGATGTTTTTTTGAAGAAATGGCCATACACTTGTGATGAGAGAATGGGCGTACGCTCCTCAGTGATAGAAGGAATGGACGTTTGCTTCTCCACAAGGACAAGCTAGTGCCATGGGAGTAATTGAAAATGGTATAAGAGACCTTAGCATAAGGGTCTACATTTTCAGAAATTTTTGGATTATGGTCCAATTAAGGTTCCAATGGGCCAATTGGATTAATCCAAGTGTTGGGATGAGATAAATCCAAAGAATAAAAGAAAATACCCAAAAATGAGTAAATTCTCACATAAGATGAAGAGTTGATTGAGTACAAAGTTTATTAGTTAAAAATTAAAAGATATTAGTTAAAAATGAGATATTTTAGAGAAATGATGCATTTTTGACACCTTGGTAAGGAGAGGGAGACTCTTGAGGTAGGCACCTTTTTCACATGTGTGGTTGGGTTTTTTTATTCAACAACATGTGATATTTTTATCTCTCCTCTCACTTGGAGCAAACTAGATCAAAAAGGGAGTCAAAGTGGTCCAAATCTTGTCCAAATTGAGTTAAACTGAAGCTCAAAAACTCTAGAACCCAGTTGGAATTGGTTAGTGGCCTCTCTCACCTATAAATAGACCCTCATTCTAGTATTATCTTAAAATAAGCATATTTTCTATTATCCTTTAATTTTCCTCTTCTCTTGGGAGCTTGGAGTTTCTCTCTCTCTCCAACAACTCTTGGATTTTTCTCTTCTCCTCTTGGTTGCCAATTGATTGGTTGGGGGCTTCACTGCTAATTAAGAATCAAGCCAAACTTGGAGGTAAAACTAATATGGTTTTTCAATTATCTCAATGACTTTCTTTTTCTTCTCAAATGATGGTTTTTATTCAAATCAAGCTTACCCTAAGATTCTTAATGTCTAATTAGAATTAAGTTAATCTTTATGCTTATTTGTAATACTTTCCTTAAGTAAATCTCTCTCTCTTAGAATGATAGTCTCTTATTTCAAATCTAAACTCTAGGTTCGATGAGCTAGAGAATAAGAATTGATATTTTCATGATTTTAAGTTAGTAAAAATATGGTTATTTCTTTTTAGATTGTTTATGAGTAGATAAAAAATTACTTTAACTCATTCTAAATGAGAAATGAATTATCCCAACAAATTGGCAAAAGATGAATGTTTAAGTTAGCCTAATCAAAGGAAATAATCATAATTATGCTTATAATTATGGTTAAAATTATGATATGTATACATAGTTTGATTTTAAGCTTAAAAGAAGAGCTTCTATCATATTCTCATTACAAGCTTTTACTCTTTTAGAAAAATTGAGAATTATCAGTAATAGTAGCGAAGCTATGGCAAATTTTTCAGAAAAGAATACATATATTATTTTTATGCATAATGCTAAAAGAGGAATTCCTACCATATTCTAGGATTGGAGATCTTATGTAAAAAGAATGATTTTCATCATATTCATGAAAGAATATTTTTTAGTATTTATGCATAGATATTTAATTAAGAAAAAAGAGTAATTTTTGAAAATATTATTTTTATGCAAAAAGAGGAATTCCCATGATATTCGAGATCCAAACAATTAAATGTTAAAAGAGGAATTTTAGGCATAATTCAAAATATGAGTATTTATCAAAAGTGGAATTTTGAGTATTATCATTTTTATAGAGAAATAAGGGTAGAATTGATTTTTGTAAATCCCATGAATCTTTTATTCAAAAAGAAGAATTTTGCAACCCTCTTGTCTACTAATTCGAGGACCAGCCCAGCAGCCTATATAAGGGAAGCCCTCACTCCTTGCGGGGGACGCCGGATGCCCTAAGGCCCTCACGTGGCTGGTGTGTGTGTGCATGAGCATACTTTCAGCTGAGGCTTGCTCCAAGAGAACTCCCATGCCAGATTCAGTTTCTGGAATTGTTCTTCTGCTTGCATCTTGAGTCTCCAAGATCGATTCTTGTGCACATACTTAACAATTCCTCTGACTAGTGTCCTAGTCGATGTGTTGGTCTAAACCCTCCATAAAGGCTGTGTACATCTCAGCCCGTAAGGCTTGTACTTCTGAAAGGGCTGTGCTTCTTCAATTAGGTCGCCTTCTTCTTGTATATTATTTCCTTCTGCTTGTGTGTACACTAGACAGCTGGTCTGGAACTGTAGGTGTTCCCTTGCTACCCCAGATGGCCCCCTTGTTGCTGCTGCTGCTGGCGCAGAAGACTTCCTGTACTTGAGTGAAGAGCTGCCGCCGGCAGGTATGCTCTTTGACCTACCCCCCAAGAAGGACTGCCCTTTTCTCTGGGTAGAGAGCCGACCCAAAAAAAATTGAGTCCCTTTTATCCTAAAGGAGCTGCACCATCTTAGCCTTCTTTCCTTTCTCTGCTAGCGGCTTCTTTGCCTCCTAAAAAAGGAGAGGTACAGGGATAGGTATAGGTACAGGTACACGAACAGGTACAGGATACAAGTACAGGAGAGGTACAGGTACAGGTACAGGTACAGGAACAGGTACAGGGACAAGTATAGGAGCAAACAAAGCACAAGTGATGGGCTCCATGCAAGACATATGGGGGTTCATCACCTCAATGCAAACTATCATGATGAACCAAAGTGAAGAAATAAAAAACCTTGCACTTAAAAACCAAGAGCTTGAGCATAAGCTACAAATGCAAGATATGCGGGTCCTTAACCAAGAGAAGAAGTTGCAAGAACTACAAGAAGCCTTCAATAAACAAACCAACACGATGCAGGACACATTGGCCTCACATGACGAAAAACTTACATGTATCAGTGAGAGAACCCAACAAAATGTACCAGGAAATGTGGGATCTTGGGCAAGCATAGTAAAGAATGGGCACACAAACTCGGCCACCACTACCACAAATGATGAAATGTATGTCATTCAGGATGAAAAAGAATACAACAAAGTAGAGAAAAGGAAGATGAACATAGTAGTGCGAGGCATTCCAGAAACGGACACAGAACAAGTGCTTACATTGAACACGGACATCACGGATATCATTTCCACTAAATTTGGTATGCATGATGTTGTGGTATACGGCACGCACAGAGTAGGGAAGAAGAAGCCCGAAACCAACCGGGCAAATGTATGCACACTCCTAGATGCACAAAAGAGGGCCATTATCCTTGAAAATGCTCGCATATATCTAAAAGACAGCCCATTATACATAAGTGAAGATAGAACGCCGAACCAACAGAAGGCAAGAAGGGAAGCCTATGAGGCACGCACCAATAAGAAAACACCCACCACGAAAGGGGGAGAATAGGAAAAATGACAAGAGGAGGCCCATGGGACCACAGAACTACATGTAATAAGCTGGAATTGCCGCGGATTCCCCTGGCACAAAGGGGAGGGGCTCACAGAAGTCTTACCACAAGCAGATGTACTTTTCCTATTGGAAACATGGGAACACGATACATGCAAGATACCACATGTTGATGGGTATGTCACACACTCTCTATGGATGCCGAGTACAAAGATGAGAGGACAAGGAGGGGTGACAGTGATGTACAAAGAAGAGCTTCAAAAAGTGATTACAATATGCAAAAAATATGCTCATAAGTGATACATATGGGTCAAGATTGACACAGGAGGTAAACCAGTGTTCATAGTAGCAGGGTGCTACATTCCCCATAGGGAATCACCTTTCTATAATGCTTTCAACATAGAGAAGAACAACCCCTTTGAAGATTTGTATGCAGATATTAACACTTACACGCAAGAAGGGGTAGTGATGCTTACTGGGGACATGAATGCCCACATAGCACATGCGCAAATGCACAAATGCAAGTCATAAATCTCATGACACCTCCGGGTCTAGAGCAAAAAATGGATGTACTTGACCACATGTGGAAGCAATGCTCAAAAGACCAAGTGACAAACCCACAAGGAACAACATTACTAAGCATGATGACAGCTATGCAATTAATAGCTATAAATGGAGTGAACAAATTTGCCAACTCAGGGGAATGCACATGCTACACCACCAACAAGGGATGAGTTCTATTGATTATGTCTTGATCCAATATGAGGCATCCCACATGATGCATAACTTTGAAATTGGGGATAGATCACCAAACTCGGATCATACACCATTCATGTATGGTGCCCATTCACAGGAGAGGAAAACAGGCTCAAATTCGAGCATGGGCATACAAAATACAAATTGAAAAAAAGAAAACCTATGCCACTTCCCTTGATGATAAACTAGCAAGAGAATGCATGCCAATAATGTAGATCAAGCATGGAACAAATTCAAGCAAGCAATGAGTGAAGCAGTAGAGGAAAGAATGGGGAAAACTCATAGACAAGAAACAAAGGTGAAAGGGTTGCCACACAACTCGTGGTTTGATGAAGAATGCAAGATTGCTAAAAGACATTTGTCAACCCCCAAAACAGCCATAGAATGGACAGCTTTGGCAAAAACATACACAACTCTCAAGAGGAGAAAAAGAAGAGAACATGAACTACACACCGAGACACAAGCCCTAATAAACTTCAAGAAAAACCCCAAAAAGGAATGGATGAGGATGAAAGGCAAAAGACAAGACATTACCGGAGACATAAGCCCGGAAGATATGTATGCCTATGTAGAAAAGTTATATGTACACAAAGATGCAGAAGGGGTGCCTAATATGCAAGAGACAAAACAATCAAAAGAATGCTTTGACTTTCCGATGGTAACAAAGAGCATAAAAAAACTAGCCAATGGCAAAGCACCAGACATGCTTCAGTTCAACTCAAAAATGCTCAAATGGTCAGGCAAGCAGTATTGCACGGCAATGGATACACGGACTCCTCAATATTGCATTGGCAAAAGAATTGGATCAAAGCACTTTTCAAGAAAGGGGATGCAAATCAGCCCACTAATTACCGAACCATCATGGTGGGATCTTGCATGTCTAAGCTTCTAGGGAGCAACCTAGAACAAGCTATAAGCGTATGGGCCAAGGCAAATGGCAAACGGGCTAAAGGACAAGCAGGTTTTAGACCTAAACATAATACCATTGATCATCTCATATCGCTTAGGGTTCTCATGGAAGAAAGCCAGCTAAAAGGGAAAACTTTGCATTGTTGCTTTGTGGATTTTACAAAAGCATTTGACACAATCCCAAGAAGTGGGCTATGGCAGAGAATGGAATATATAGGGGTCCCGATGCATCTTAGAGTGGCAGTAGCACAACTCTATCAACAAGTTAGATGCCAGTTAAAGACACAGACCAGCTTATCTAAAGAATTCTCAAGCAATATGTGAGTCAAACAAGGGTGCCCCCTATCCCCCACTCTCTTTGGACTATGCATTGACCAACTAGAAGACTTCATCCCTCAAGCACTAGTGGAAGAAACAGATGGACCAGCCATTGGAATGCTCACCCTCTTGCTGCTAATCTATGCAGATGATGTTGTACTTTTTGCACATGAGATGGCATCTTTACAGAAATTGATGAATGCTATACACACCTTTTGTGACACTACGGGTCTCTCTCTCAATGTAAACAAGACGAAGTTTATGCTCATAAGAACTCATCCACAAGAAATTCAGCCATCACTCACATATCAAGGGCAACCAATTAAGAAAGTGGACAGCTTCAGGTACTTGGGAATTGATATTCCATCCAATTATGCCTAGGGACAATGGGTAAGAAATAGGATTGATGCCGGCCATGCCAAGTACTATCAATTTGAGAACATGTGCATGCAAAAAAACATCAGAAGATGGGAGATAAAGAACATAATCTTTGAGACATGTGTAGTGCAGGCCATTCTATATGGAGTAGAAGTGTGGGGCGCAAGCATTTCAGCTCATACATGGAATGAGATTGAGAAAATACAAAAGAAGTTCCTATGTAGACACTTGGGCGTTAAGAAAACCACACCTTACTCGGTGCTATTGCTAGAAACAAGAAACATGCCTCTAGAGATCAAAGCCTTAGAAAGAATGCATGCATACATATTGAAAATCAAAATGATGCCCGCTATTCAAATCCCCCGCATAGCATGGGAAATTGGATGCGCACCACAAAAGACAAGGAAGAGTAAATTTCTTTCCTCTAGTCTTGTTCAAGACATCAGAAAGTGGTTCACCAAATGGGATGTGGAGGCATATGTAGACATGCCGATTGACACGGGGAAAGAAAGAGAATGCATGCTGAATTTTGACATAGCAATACTTGATTGCCTTCACAATAAATGGCAAACGACTACACACATATCCAAGCATGAGTACTACTGCAAAAATGTAAACCTAGGATATTGGGAGACATACAAAATGAGCCAACCAGAAGCACAAGTTCACATCCGCATGCCCATGCCCCATATGGCAAGAAGAGCCATAAATTTGATGCGTACAAGATCACACATGCTTAAGATAGAAACGGGAGGATGGCTGAAAATTGATGCTAAAAAAAGGATATGCAAAGCATGCACTATGCAAGCCCTTGAGGATGAAGCTCACGTGACACTAAAATGCCCTGCATATGCGTACATTCGAGCTAATTTTCAGCAGCTCATCCATGGATGCCACACTTTTGCAGATTTGCATCTAAAAACAAAACCTCTCCTACAGGTCTAGGGACATATCTTACCCGCATCCTAGAACACCACAAACTACTAATGGAAACATCTACAGATGACACGGATCACACCCCCGCAAGGGGAAACTATTTCTAGACATGAGGGTCCCATGGGTCATTTTTGGCCCCCTGCGGGACGTAAATACCAAATCAAATCAAATCAAATCTCTCTCTCTCTCTCTCTCTCTCTCTCTCTCTCTCTCTCTCTCACACACACACACACACACGCACACACACTCGACAGCCCCCCCTCTCTCTCTCTCTCTCTCTCTCTCTCTCTCTCTCTCTCTCTCTCTCCTCTCTCTCTCTCACTCACACACACACACACACACACGCACACACTTGGTAGCCCTTCTCTCTCTCTCTCTCTCTCTCACTCACACACTTTTTTTTTGGATTTGATAGGATGATACAATCAACCCATAAAGAGCGAGAGCCTGTGCAAAGATGAGATTAAGAATCATGCCCACAAACAGCTTTGGCTGCTATGCATTAGCTCCGACGTCCGCATCCCCGACAATTCCGATGGCCATTCCAGCAGAAAGACCAGCTAGCCTGCAAGCAAGACCAGATGATAGATGCGCGTAACCATCAAATAGATAGTAGGCAGTGCTTTTAGGATTGATACCCGTGCTTATAATGACAGCAATAATAAGGCCATAAATACCCAACACACCAGTCATGACAATTGGTACAATAGACTTCATCACTAGCTCAGGCCTCATCATGCCATGCGGTTAATGAATGTTAAGGGGGATACCTTTTTGTCTACACCGCTTGAAGAGCTGAACTCGATCATTGGGAGTGAAAAAGAACAAAAAAAAGCTTCAAAAACTAAATGTACGTAGAGCTCCTGGTGGACAGGTTAAGGCTGAAGTGCCATTGGTTGCCCAGCAAAATGTTGCACCTGGTACGCCCATGGATGCGCACCCCCAGTTCTATTTTCCAAGATAGCTTAGAGTATGTGGACCTATCCAAAATCTAGCTGGTAGGAAGTCTACCCACATTGCAAAACTATTCTGCTCTTACTACATTGCTAATGTCCAACAACTTGTTAGGTAGCCTACTAATTAAGCTTCATGAAGCATTGCAGAAATGCCCCTTTTTATCTGAACTTGACCTGTCCAGCAATAGATTCACTCCAACCCCACTCTTTGCAGTTCCATAAGCAGCACCCATACAGGAGAAGACAAGCATTGCAGCAACTCCAAGGAAGCCGAAGAATGCAACCATGGTGTCTCCATTAAACTCTATGGTCGAAATCTCTCTCTCTCTCTCTCTCTCTCTCTCTCTCTCTCTCTCTCTCTCTCTCTCTCTCTCTCTCTCTCTCACACACACACACACACACACACACACACCACACAGAGCATCGATACCCCAACACACACACACACACATTACCTGTGCTGGCCATGAGCTTGGGATTGTGAGAGGAAGTCGATTGTTTGAAGCTGCTACAGCGCGCGCGAAACGAAATTGACTACGCTGAAGTTTTTTTAAAGAAGCTTGGTCTCATAAACGACCCAAATAAAAACGTGGGTTATGCATCGCAATTTCGATGCTTATGCCACTCAACTCTAGTTTGATATGGTCGCTACTACTACGGTGGCATATAAGACTGCATTTTAAAGGTCGCACGAAAGCGACCCCCGCTATTTTCTTCATATTTGTATGAGGGTCGCTATGTATAGACCATTCTTGTAGTAGTGAGATAAATTTGTTAAAAGAGGGAACAGGTTCCAGAGCAGAAGCCCCAGCATTGGGCATGCCAAGTGTTGCGCCGAGTGGCTCAATGGCGACAAAGTGCTCAGTCAGACCACTTCCCACATTGGGAGCACCACCTCAATATTGCACATGTGAAGGTGGGGCGGGTTGTAACCACCAAAATTACTATTGCCAAGATCAAGAAGACAGAGATTCAAAGGGTGGCTAATCACTACTACAAAGGAGGTTGCATGTGGCATGCTGCTGATAGCTCATAGCTAATAGTTGATAACTAGTAGTGAGAAGTAAAACATGGTCATAGTCCTTAGGAAGTAGTAGTCCCTGTGTGTTGAGCAATTGCTCTATAATGATCCTGAGATGATTCCAGAAGTAATTCAGTAAACAAAGAGCAATGTTGCCATTCATTATGTCTCTATGTTACTCTCAATGTGTTGAATAAGAGTGTCGTGTCTATGTTTTAATAAACATGTTGTGCACTAGAGAGAGTGAGAGACTTACATAGTAGAGTGAGAGCAGAGTGAGAGTGTGGAATTATAAAGTGGAGGGGTGTTCTGAGTGTCCCCAATGACCACTCTAAAGATGGTGTTTGAATCCAGAAGCTTTGGCGGGTGGCTACATACCTCCCATGGCATTGCCTAACTGATCTACTACTTCAAACCACTGTCTTGCCATTTCACCAAGAGGGAAATCGGTGAGGAACACCTCGTGATCTTGCCGGGAAACTCTACTACTTCGCTGGAAAACTTTTTGGTGAGGGAAACCTCTATCGCAAACTAGGCCAAAAATCTTTCCTTTCTGGAGAATTGTGGCAAAGTAGAAAAGTCTCTGCTAAGTAGCATTTTGCACCCCCAGCAAAGGAAACTCTGAAAGAGAAAGTTATGGTTTTGGCCAAACTAATCTTGCTAGAATAAGATCCCTAAAACAAGTATGTGGACGAGCCATAGCATGGAGGGGCTTTTTTGGGCAAGTGAGTGCGAGGAACCTTCCACCACACACATGAGGATTTCAAGTACGATTTGGACCAAGAAAAGGAGTGCCAAGAGCTAGAAACTATGCACAATCTAGGTCAAGAAAGCCCAAGAATGGTGGAGCAACAAAACCAGCAAGAATAACCACAATAGCAAAACCCCCGGAAAAGGTTCAAGGGAGCCATGGCATCATTAGCCAAAAATTTCCCGGTGTTCTCACTAGGAGAGAAAGCGGAAGATGCAGATATACATGTAAGGAGGTTTGAGCAATACCTTGATATGCATGTAAGGAGGTTTGAGCAATACCTTGATAGCGTGGGAGAGTGAAAGAGAGTGATTGCCTTATGTGACAGTGTGAGAGACTCTACCTTGATAGCGTGGAGGTGGAGTTTGGAGGTTTGGAGCTTAACAAGTGAGCCTTGGAGGCCTCAAGGGACTCAAGTTTAATGCATTGGTGCCGTACGACAGTTGTATTCTATTGCTCTTCTTCCTTTAGGTGAATGCATTGAGTTCCCTCTTGGAGGTGTGGTAGCCCATAACATTTTTGGTGGCGCTGCCAGGGAAACACCTTTGTTTCTTCCTTCCTCTTGGAGTTTTAGCTCCCATTGCATAAGATTCATGATTGCCTTTGCATTCTGGTATGTTTCATGCTTGTGTGGGAGAGTGAAAGAGAGTGATTGCCTTATGTGATAGTGTGAGCGACTCTACCTTGATAGCGTGGATGTGGAGTTTGGAGGTTTAGAGCTTAACAAGTGAGCTTGGAGGCCTCAAGGGAATCAAGTTTAAAGCATTGGTGCCCTACGATAGTTGTATTCTATTGCTCTTCTTCCTTTAGGTGAATGCATTGAGTTCCCTCTTGGAGGTGTGGTAGCCCATAACATTTTTGGTGCCGCTGCCAGGGAAACACCTTTGTTTCTTCCTTCCTCTTGGAGTTTCAGCTCCCATTGCATAAGATTCATGATTGCCTTTGCATTATTCTGGTAGTGCATTGTAGGAAATGAATGCATAAGATTTGTGTGGAAGTAAAAAATCGTAAGAAATTGATTGTGTTTGTTGTGTTTGTGTGTGGTGGAGTGGTCTTGGAAGAGAGCTTCAGTATTTTTTCAAGTTAATTTTGATATTTGCATCACTGGAATCATCAACGTGAATGAGAAAATTGGTGTTTTGTTTTTTCTTCTTTTCAAAAATTCACAAAAATTAAAAAAATAAGGAGCCATTGACTATGCCTTGAACTTGTATTACACTCCTTAGGCATGGCACAATCGTTTTGGAAACTGTTGGATAAGTATTTTGCACCCAGAATCACATTCGTCAACCTGGGAAGTTCCCACATGAAACTACAAGAAAATCGTTCACGACGTGAACCGTTTTCTGTAACTTCACGTGCCATGAAACCACTGCCATCATCAACGCCACGATTAACACCGCAATTCACAAGATTACCTTGCCAAAAATAGGTAGCCTTATCCTGACACCACGAGGTCTGACAAAATTAAGAAACGTGAACGTGTAGAAAATCATTCACGACGTGAACTATTTCAGAACTCTTTACAACGTGAACCATTTTTTTTGCGATGTGAAACCTTATCTCTTGAGAGCATAAACAATTTTTGTTCACGATGTGAACCAATTACTTTTCACAACGTGAAACCTTATCTCTTCACGGTGTGAACTTTTTTTGTAATCTCACGCCTTAATCAAATCAAACTCATGAACTTGGTATAATCAAATTATAAGGAAGTCTTGAAAAATTGACACCCATAACAAGGTAACGTGGAATTTTGATCCCAATAGAAAAAAATTTAAACACGTGAAAGTGTAAAAAATCGTTCACGATGTGAACTATTTTCTGCACTTCACACCGTGAACTGTTCTTTGCAATCTCACGGCCTTAGAAATAGGTCAACTGAATTTGATTAAAACTTAATTGGGATAGCAAAATAGCTTATCAAATCATACATACATGCACTTAAAGTCTAGAAAGTTCATCGGAGATGATCTTACACCTAACGATAGTGCATCAAATCATCTAGGATCTTCCTATCAAAAAAGTGTGGGTTCAGGCCACTCAGTAAGCACTCACTTGAGTGTCTTAAGGAATCTGATCAACATTGAAACTAGTAGTGAAGAATCCATGAAAGAAGGGCTAAGGTACTCTGGGTTTGGGAAAGAGGATAAACCACCCTCCCCCCAACCAAACTAGTGGTATCATTGATATCTCCCGGGGGTTTTTTGGTCTCCAAACCAGTCATGAGTGATGAAGAAATGCAAGCTGCAGGCATGGGTCCGTCAACCAATGCTGGTCCAGGCAAGAAGTGCCCATCCAAACATCAAATTCCACGCTATCAAACATCGGGACCTCCCGAATGAGATGGGACATGGAAAGTGTGGCTAGGACAGGTCAAGTATTCTTCCCAGCCTCGGAGGAAGTAGAGTTAGATCTAAAAAGGATCGAGGTTGACAGCACGAGAGTTGAGCTTAAGGAAACAAGATCTCGATACTCGAAGGGCAAGAGCTGAACAAAAGGAGATGGGAGGTTTAAACTTACTCCAATCACGGGGTAAGGAGCCCAAAATATTTATGGGAAGAAGTGAGGGAGAAATTCCAAACTTAGAACCCATAAATGAAGAGCCCAGAGCTGAGGAAGGGTTTGTAACCCTAGAAGAAGAGGATAATCTAGCAAGAGCGGAGGGTGAAGTGCAGGACTGTCTATACACCAAAAAGAACATTGAGTAGATGATTAATCAGCCTATGTTCCAACAGGACATGGAACTTTTAATTTTGCAAAAGCGTACAAAGGCAACTAATGATGAGTCGCTCCAAGATGCAGTGTTGGCAGGACCATCCCATGGACCGGAGATACCTAGAAGAGCCAACACACAAGAAGTGGATGAGGTCTAGGTAGGGGGGGGGGGAATTCCTTAAAGACCAAGGGTGGATCCAACCATTGATCTTAATGGAGCCACAAGGATGGATCTGTTGAATATGGCTGCAGAAATGGGTTGAGGAATGGTCAGGGAACTAAGCACTACTCTAGAATCCCGACCCTCCCAGATGAAGCCACACATCATTTCCAAGCTCGTCCAAAAATTCTCTGGGTAGTACAGGGATCCTATTCAGCATGTAGAGATTTTTGAATCCACATGCGAAACCTGCAGGCTGTGAGTGATGTGACAATGATTCATGCTTGCTCACTAACCGTAGAAGGGAAAGTGCATCAGTGGTTTCAAACCGTCAAACCCAAGGATAAGGTTAACTTCACATGACTCAAGAATGTGTTTGTACTACCCAACTTTGCCACAAGTGGTGACAAATGGAACCCTATGGCACAGCTACACAATATCAAACAAAAGGAAACGGAGTCGAGACACTATGTGTCTCATTTAAAGCACTAAAATTCAAGGTGCAAACTACGGGAGAGGTTAACTGATGACCAGTTATTGCCTTGCTTCCAGAGAGGAGTTAGAGACCACAAGATGTATGATTATCTGCTACTATCCCGACCAACCACTCTAGATGCATGTTGCAAGCTGGAAATTGAATACGAAGATAATATGCTGGAATTGCCCGCAAACTGGAAGATGTCAGAATATCGGCAACAATGACTTCATGTGTCTCGAGTCACCAAGAGATTGGAACTCGGAGAAAGCAAGTCAAAAACACGACTGTGGATGCGCTCAGTAATGCAATACTAAAGAAATTGAAGGTAAAGGGGGGAAGAGAAATATCTGGGCATGGGCATAACCATATCTACCCCCGTAGGAAATTGGTATGGTGCTCCATGTGCAGATTTAATCACACTACCACCGAATGTCCACAGTTAAGAGCAAGGCCACTACTCTATTGTGCACACTGTGTAAAATTAGGGAATCACGACACCTTAATGTGCAGATATCCAAGGTTCTAAACAATTTCACAATTGCCAGCACACGTAGAGCTCCATTGGCCTTACCAACACCACTTGGAGAAATCACTGTGGCTGCAGGACAATCCAACTTTTCCTATTTACCTAGGGGGATGTTTCGGGTACAGGACACTTCACCTCTACCACCACAACCACCACAGGCTAAAATCAAACAAGTATTGATTTAAGAGCCATCAGGAGATATTGATATGGTACGTGAAGTAGAACTTAGTGGAGAGTACTATGGAGAAAGCTACGGAGGTCACACTTGAATTCTATGTCCTACCGAATCACACGCCAGTACCTATGTTTCAAACCAGGGTATAGTGGAAGGGTAAGGACATGAACTCAAACATGAGGAGAGGACCACTATAATGTTTTGGGTGTGGTGGAATGCATCAAGCCGCTGAGTGCCCAAACAAGAATGGAGTTCAAATGCACCAACCCCAACAATTCTGCTTCGCTCAATGACATGCCAGTACTCACTTGTACTAAATGTGGTATTGATCATTTGATCAAGGATTGTCCATATCATGCAAGTGGTTCTCCTTCCACTTCCAAATAGGCCACCATCGGAACCATTAGTGTGCAGCCTAGAAATATCACACCACTTAATGTCCTGACAGGAACCTAGGCCCCATCTCCAGAACGGGCTGTAGGAGATGAGTGAAAAAAGTGGGTAAAGTGACACAAGGGTCACAATCCAAGATGGATCCGAAGAAGATACAATCAACACTAGATCCACCTAGTCGAGAGAAGAAGGGGATCAAGAAATCAACCACAAAGAGCAAGACCTAGAGGAGCAAAGGGAAAGACCATCAACCCCTAAAGGAGGCAATGAGTATCTAAATGCCAAAGAGGAGATAAGGAAGCTCGAAGATGCAAGGGCCTTGGTAGAAGAATTTCAACGGCTTCATGAAGCCAAGCTAAGGGCTAACCGGGTCAGGGATACAATGTATCCAAGAAACGAGCCAACTAGGGAAAGAGAATTGGACGTACCTACTCCAATTCCAAAAGAAACAGAAGAGGAATCTCAAGAAAACATAATGTCCAGGATGTTTGTTGAAAATGCACAGAGTGAGTCCATCATTCCTTCCCTAGAGATGGAATATGCGACACACACATGTAAGAAACCCTCAATCGTCAGAGAACCCAGAGACATAGGAAGCCTCGCGGATGTACTGTCCACGTCTGTGCAAATGCCATTGGGGCAACTGCTACGTAGTTCACCAACCCTATGGATAGACATAAAGGAATGGGTAGAAGATGGACTAAGGCTAGCCCATACTATAGAGTAGATTCTACCACCTCTAGCAAAAATAACCCTAAAACACATAAGGGAAACTCGAGTCGTCAAGATACTAGTTAACTAATTTTGGGACGTTACTATTACAAAAGTGGCAAAACAAATGCTACAGTCCCGATTCATCTCATGATAGGTACCAAGCACTGGCTATCTTGGATGGTGGGGCAGGGGTTAGCATCATCACAAAACATTGCTGGGAAAACTAGGGAAAACCCAATCTAAAAAGAGCATATCTAGTCATTAAAATGGCAGATGGAACATCTTCAAGACCCATTGGACTTTTGGAGAATGTGAAACTCAAACTTTTTTGATTTCGCTACCATCATACATTTGTGGTAATGTACTTCCTGGACGCCAACTCAGCTCATATGACATAATATTGGGGAGACCCTTCATGAAGGAATCCAAATTGATGCACGATTGGGCATTAGATCATGTGTATGTGCGTAGGGATTCACAAATTTTAATGATTGATCTGAAAATGTGGAGAGCACACCCCATGGAAGGGCAACTATTTGGTAATGATTTGGTCACAAAACTGAGTGGACCACATCCGTACAAATATACCAACCTTGCATGGAAATTCCCAAAGAGGAAGAGGAAATGGAAATGTATGCATCACTTCCTCCTCCGGATTTCAATGAAAATTGGATGCACGTGCTAGCTACCATACAGATGTGATGCAACCCAAAGGGACCCAATATGTGGAATCTGGAACTGTTCCCAAAACGACCTCTATCTATATGGTTAATTAGCAAACCATTGATGAGGAATCAGAAGAGGAGGCCTCTAGCATAGAAGGGACTATAACACAAGGCCATACCAATGCTCAACGCCTCAAAAGATGGCCAAAACAGAAATGATATATTGCCCGACGAAATGCCCTATTATGAAGAAAACCCATAGATGCCTAGTGGCTAACATACCTTGAAGCCACTATATGGTACACGATGAGTTTTCTAAGGGTTGGGGTGAGGAATTGAGTAAGATATCATTGGAGGGAAAACATAAGGAGAAAGTCACCCCTTAAGAGCTAGAAACACCTAAGCTTACGAAAGCTGGGCATCGAAAATGGAACAAAGCTTTGGCAGAAGCCGAGTGCAAGGCTAGAAAAGTCATGCCTAAAACAAAAAGTGAGAATGAGGATAACCAAACTTGCTCTCAGTACAAGATCACTTCAAAACCTACACTGTTGAATGGAAAGTGGTCCTACTGACGAAAACAAGGGTTAAGCAAGATGGGTTGTCCACATCATGCGATAGCCTGGTCGAAGTCAAGGAAATTGATATTGCAGGACCAAGGGAGGAAGCCAGACCTGTATATATTGCTAAGTACTTGACTTCAGCTGAAGAAGATGAGCTCATTACCCTCCTCAAGGAATTTAAGGATTGTTTTGCCTGTAATTACAAGGAGATGAAGGGTGTACCACCTGAGGTAGTGCAGCATATGATTCCAATCATGGAAGGATCAAGACCAACCAGGAAGAAACCATACTAGATGAATCCTAAGTATGCGGCAATTATAAAGGAGGAAATAGATAAACTCATTGCTACGGATTTCATCTATGAGATAGAACACACGGATTGGTTCGTAGTAATAGTGCCAAAAATGAATGGGAAACTTAGGGTATATGCCAATCTCAAAAAGGTCAATGCAACTACTAGGAAAGACCATTATCCATTGCCGTATATGGAACATGTTTTGGAGAGAGTGGCTGATGAAGAAGTGTACAGCTTCTTGGATGGATTTTCAGTCTACAATTAGGTATCTATAGTCCCACAGGACTAGCATAAGACAACCTTCAATACAATGTGGGGGACATTTGCATACAAAGTCATGCCCTTCGGTCTCACCAATGCCCTAACAACATTCCAACAATTGATGTGCACAACCTTCAAAGATCACTTGTAGAAGTGGTTGGAGGTATTCATTGATGATCTGTGTGCACACTCTCGATGGGCAGACCATTTAGCTTGCTTTAAGGAAGGTGTTTAAGCTATGTCAATTATATCGTATATCCCTAAACCCTTTAAAGTGCCAATTTTGGGTCAAACATTGTGTGATCTTAGGACACATTGTCTCAAAGAATGGTATATCCACGGATGACAGTAAGGTCAAGCTGATCTTCGAGCTACCACTGCCCACTAATTATAAAGGTAAGCAAAGACTTATGGGCCATGTTGGGTATTACTGTCGCTTCATAATCTTCTATGCTGAAATCACCAGGCCATTGTACAAGCTACTTATTGTCTTTGAGAATAGAGACTGAGGAATGCTAGGAAGCATATGATTGATTGAAGTAGGCATTGGCTAGTGCACCAATTCTAAGCCCGCCAATTGGGACCTCATATTCCATGTGCATATTGATGCATCAAACTTTGCTATTGGATGTGTACTAGCACAGCCCGGTGAGTTCAAATTGGACTATCCTGTCTGCTTTGCTAGTTGTCAATTGAATGATGTAGAGGTGAATTACACCACCACAGAGCGAGAAGGGTTGGCCATGGTTTACGCTGTCAAAAGAAGTATCCACATTACCTATTGGCCAAAAAATTTGTATTCTTCATGGACCATCAAGCCTTATTATACTTGGTGAGTAAGCCTTGCACCACGGTAAGAATCACACGATGGTTGCTATTACTATTGAAATTCGACTTTACAGTTACGGTAAGGAAAGGGACACAACATGTCTTAGCCGATCAAATGTCAAGAATTCCAAATGGGGAACCAGCAAAACTGGTGTTGATGATGTGATGACCTCCTTGATGCTTGTTTGTTAAAACTCGACATGGTACCCAAATGGAGCGAGGAGATATTGGATTATCTAGCTTATGGTTTTCACAGGAAACACCCTTGAACAAAGATAAAACGCAGTGGCTTCTGGGGTGCTAGCACTGGAAGTAGCACTTCTTGCATGGAGCAGGGTCCCTCACTCGGGGTGGCCTCACTCACCACATGGATATCAGGACAAGAGACTAATCCATCGGTTCTTCCAAAACCGATGGATTAGTCTAATCCATGAGTTCTTCCAAAACCGAACCCGAAAAAACTTCCCTTGCCCGGAAAGCACGGGCGATTCCTCCAAGATAATTTTACTCTAACGTAGTCAAAAGCCTTAACTAACCAAACCCGTAAGTCCCATAGTCAGATCAAGGAAAAGATTGCACTTGGATCATAGAGACCAACGCTTTTTTCCTTATTAAGAGGCACAGCCCTTGATTCTTTTCCATAGAACAATTTTTATCCAGGATTTACTTCATCTATCGTACCATAACAGAATTGAGTCTCAATCTAGGGATCCATCAGTCCAGTCTATCCAGTCCTGTGGGTTAGCTTCTTACACCTTATCAATTAATTATGGGAGAACTATATAAGCTAGGTAAAGAGACAATGCCCTAAGAAGATGTGCGAGAGAAGATGAGTTCATCACGATATTGGATGAAGTTTATTCAGGGATAGCGGGAGGGCATCTTGCTAGAGAGATCACAACTCACAAGATACTTCAAGAAGGATTATGGTGGCCTATGTTGTTTCTGGAGATGCCATAGAGTTTGTCAAAAGGTGAGAAGAATGTCAGCGATTTGCTATCCCACAACAAAGGGGCAAGATGCCGCTCACCTCTATTATTGTAAGACAACTCTTTGAAAAATGGGGGGCAGATTTTGTGGGACCTATTAGTCCAGCAGTACATTCATCTCACAAGCTCGATATGTGATCGTGGGCCACGGACTATTTCACCAAATGGGCAAAAGCCAGAGCCTCGAAGCGCGAGCTGATGCACGAACAACAACAAAATTCTTATATGAGCAAATTATCTTAATATTCGGTTGCCCATTAGAATTAGTTTTAGTGATCGCAGCAGCAGCTTATATTTTATTAATGAGGTGATTGATCATTGACTTGTTGGATTCTTAGTAGTCCATCAAAAATCATCGCCTTATTATCCACAGGCTAATGGTCAATCCTAGAAGCAAGTTGAACAAACTGGGAGCATAAGTTGACTGTGGCCCTATGGGCATACCAAACATTACATAAGGTAGGAACGGGATACACTCCCTTTTGTCTAGCTTATGGTGTTGAGGAAGTAATGCCTATGGAATACATAGTTCTAAGCTTAAGGATTGTAGTGCAAGAACCTCTAATGGAGAATGCATTAGTTAAAAGGCTAATTGATTTAGAGAAGCTTGATGAGACCAAACTAATTGCATCGCATGGACTCATGGTCGAGAAACTATGCAAAAAGCATTGGTTTGACAAAAACCTAAAACAAAAAGAACTAGAAACGGGGGACCTTGTCGTCATGTATGGTGTAGGAAGCACCTGAGAAAAAGGGCATGGATAATCAAAAACCAGCAAACTCTCATTAGGCCAATGCCTCAATTTATAGAGTTTACATCCAAGCATCTAATCCCACTGATTTCTCCTTGATTCACTCCACCTCTTTTGCTTGATTCTCTCCACCTCTTCACTTTTCCCAGAATATCTCCACACTTCCTAAATCTTCTCATGTTACCCTTTATTCTCTCCCAGTAGATTCTTCTCACCTTTTCATAGGTTCTCTCATATTTACAGATTCTCTTTTACAGCCTCTAACCAAGGCCTTGTTCCCGCACACACCCTATTCACTTGTATATTTCAACACCACCAACCAGGCACACTAATGTTTAGAAGTGGGACACTGGAGGTCCAGATGTGGAAAAGACACAAATCCCACTTCCAGAACATCTAGAAAAATATGAAGAAGCTGCATTAGTCAAATCCCATGGAAAAACAAGGAAATTCTAAGGCAAACCCCACTTCGACTGGTGGTAAAAGTTTTTGACCTACTACAGACTCCACAAACCAACAAGAGAGGTCTTGGGTGCTCAAAAGAGCAAGCAACAAGGCTGAAGAGGATACAGAATCATGCCACATACTTAGATAATGTATACATTCCGGACTTTACTCCTCTGGAAATGTTTAAAAGGTTTAAAGAGAAATTTGTTAAGAGAACAAGTTTCGGAGCAAAAGCTCCAGCACCAGACGTGCAAGTGTTGTAGTGTCGAGTGGCTCAGTGGCAAACAAAGCACTCAGTCGGTCGGACCACTTCCCATGTCATAATCACCACCTCACTATTGCACGTGTGAAGGTGGTAGGCTGTAACCACCAGATTAGTAGCCGTTTCAAGAAGATAGAACTTAAAAAGGTGGTTGATCACTACTACAAGGAGGTTGCAAGATGCGCGCTGCTAATAGCTCACAGCTACTAGTTGACAGCCACTAGTGAGAAGTAAAACATGGTCATAGTCCTTAGGAAGTAGTAGTCCCTATGTCGAGCAATTGCTATGTAATGATCCTGAGATGATTCTGGAAGTAATTGAGTAAACAAAGAGTAACATTGCCATTCATTATGTCTCTGTGTTACTCTCTGCAATGTATTGAATAAGAGTGTTGTGCCTCTGTTTTAAAAAACATGATGTGCACTAGAGAGAGAGTGAGAGAAGAGTGAGAGTGTATGAAGTTCTAAAGTGAAGCGGTGTTTTGAGTTTCCCCATGACCACTCGAGATGGTGTTCGAACCCAAAAGCTCAGGTGGGTGGTTACATGCTGTTAACAATCCTAAAATGGGATTGATCATGGTGATAGATATAGATTAAGCAACATAATTAAGGTGGATTAAACCACACTAAAAACTCCATGAGAGAGAGAGTGAGAATGCACACTCAACATAAGATCTCTATTGCATTCAGAATGAACCATACAATGATATAGACCCTCTAGCCTTATCCCACTTTACACATCATCATCCATGTGGCAACTCCTTTTCCACTCTTTTGGTCAACACTCACACACTACATGTGGCATTCTTATCTTACCACAATATCTTGTACCTCTAGGGTGCTTTCCTACATACACACAACACCACGATTACATCTCTCAACACTCCCTCTTAATCGAGGTGTTCCACAACTCACCCATCACACATATCAATGTAGCATTGCACAACTGCAATCACTACCTTTCAACACTCCCCCTCAATGATACATTGGAGTGTCCATCAAACAAACATGTGTGCATTTGTCTACCATATTAGACCCCAAGTCCATTTTGAGCCGACTCGAACCACTGAATCCGATTTGAACATAGAAGTTCGGGTGGGAATCAACCCATGCGCATGCACCTAACATGTGCATCACTTATGTACACATCACAACAACCATTTTGAGCTTCTCGATGAGCTCGGCAACCCTCATACCAATGGGTGATTACAAAAAAATCCTTGTTTTGAGCACGCAGGCTCGAGTACAGTTATCCCTAAGTACATGGGTGAATTATATTATTTTTTTTTACAACTTCCATTTTAACCGCAGTCGAGCAGGGCACCCACATAGGAACAATCCTTTGAATCAAGTTATAAAAACCATCCATGTGAACGTATGCTGCGTGAAACCATCCTTATCCAAAGAAAATTCAAAGGATAGATCTTTAAGTAGTTTTTGGACTACTGCTATTATGCAGGATAATAAATAAAAAACTTAAAGGTTTTTTTTAATAAATAAAAAAACATTTTATCTGATAGAGTACACATGAGTCTTAATTGTGCCATGCAGTGGGCTGTTTCTCGTCTTTGCACCTACTGGCTCGTTTTGCAGGTTTCATGGCGACCCACTAGCTCGTTTCACAAGCTCGCTGCTTGATCAATCTTTACTCTAACTCTGCTTCGAGTTTGCATCCCTTGGCTACTACTGTGTAGCACATAGCTCCTTCGCTTATCTGCTTCTCTGCCATCTGCATCACTTGGCTATTGTGTAGCACACGGCTCCTTCGCTTATGTGCTTCTCTACCTTTTTCAGATGCCTCTTACTACCTGGCCCTCGTCATCCTTGCGGCTTGTGTGCTCCGGCTACTGCCATGGCCATGACTTTTCACCTCTCTGTAGTCTGCCTTTTTATTGCACACCTGTCTGTTGTTCCTATATCATAGCCAAGAGAAGGCTCTTAACTCACCTTAGGGCCAGCGAGGAGATGTCCTCAGTGCTGTGCAAATGGAGGTCATCTTGAGCCAAAATGGGCCATCAATCTTAATGTTCTTAAGCAACAGAAAACAAGTTATGTGCTGGTCACACGCTCAATTTTTATACCCTCTTAAGATAGTGAGACCTTGCTGACATATGACTTTGCCAAGCGCTTCCAAACCTTCTTTTCCTTGTGATTTCACCTTTTTTAACTTCCTAGTGCGAAGTTTTAATCCATACAAATCTCCATGTGTTGGAGAAAACCTTGCACTTGCTTCCGAGTTTCTAGTTTCTTTCTTCTCCAGCAGCGGTGTGGCTGCAGCCTATGAGCTTACCATACCATGAGAGATTGTAAGACCTGAAGGCTGGGATTTTTTATTCTGCCATGACCTTTCCAAGGAGTTTGTAATGTTTGCATCTCTACCTTCTGCCCAGTTGTATCCTTCCCTAAAAGTATGCAGTCTAGGTACACAACGCCTCAGCCTGCTGACTTCATTATGTCAATGCAACTTCCACTTGCTACAACACTTTGTCTCCTTAACCTCTTTCGTGAGATCCATATTGACCACCATTATAGCCATGATGATCTCACAATTCAGCTCCAATGTGTATGCCTTTCTAAATGTATATAACTTATTCAAGGTTTCTTATCCAAGGTGGTCTCTCGCAAGAAACGGAGGTGCCACATGTGGTAAAAGCTCAATGAATTCCACTGATCATTTCCCATCTTCCATGAGTGAACTCCATGAGCAATTCCCTTCCAACATTCTCCAATATGGACTACAACCAGGCCATCGTTTGCTTGCCACCACTCAACAAGCACACACCTCCTTTGCTCTTTGCTCACAAGCAAAGGACCATGGGATTCTTCCATCCCATCAAGAAGCCCTTCACACTTGAGCATTCTTCCATGCTCTAATATCCCAATTACAAGGCGAAACATCACAAATTACCTTCTTGATACTTCTAAAATCTCCATGATGGCAGCTTCTCCTTTTGATGATGAGGCAGCTTCCAAGACTTCATCTTTGTTGCTGAAATCTCAATTTTCAGCTTCTTTGGATAGCACCATACTCTCCAAATCTCCATGAGAATAATCTATCTCCAAATGCAATACTAATGACAATGAGTGTGCTAATTTTTTTTCATAATAAATTGAAAATAATGTTTAATCAAATGAATACATAACCAAAAAATCTATACATAAATATTCACCATGACCAAGAGCCCACCCAAGCTTTGATACCATGTTAAACAATCCTAAAATGGGATTGATCATGGTGATAGACATAGATTAAGCAACATAATTAAGGTGGATTAAACCATACTAAAAACTCCATGAGAGAGAGAGAGAGAATACACACCCAACACAAGATCTCTATTGCATTCACAAAGACCCATATAATGATATAGGCCCTCTAGCCTTATCCCACTTTACACATCATCATCCATGTGGCAACTCTTTTTCTACTCTTTTGGTCACAACACTCACACACCATGCATGTGGCATTCTTATCTTACCACAATATCTTGCACCTCTAGGGTGCTTTCCCACATACACACAACACTATGATTACATCTCTCAACACACGACACCTCCCATGGAATTTCTTGACTAGTCTGTTACTTCACAGACCGCTATCTTGCCATTCCATCCGAGAGGGAAATCAGCGAGAAACACCTTGCAATCTTGCTAGCAAACTCTACTGCAACTTCGCTAGAAAACTTTCTAGTGGCTGAGAGAAACCTCTACCGAAGTAGGCCAAAAATCTTTCCTTTTTGGAGAACTGCGATGGAGCAGAAAAGTCTCCACCCTAAGTAGCATTCTACACTGCTAGGCAAAGGAAACTCTGAAAATAAAAGTTTTGGTTCCGTTCAAACTAATCTTGTTAAAATTAGATCCTAAAATAAGTCTTCGGAGAAGCCATAGTATGGAGGGGCCTTTGTGGGTAAGTCAATGTGCGGAGACCCTTCCACCACACAACCCAACCAGCAAAAATGGAGTTAGGGATGCCTTTCGCATGATTGTGAACCTGAGGATGGAGAAAAGTAATGCCTTCCAAGAAACCCTCTAGGAAGCTCACATTGGGAGTGTCTCGCACCATTCCAATCAAGAAGATAGTGTGGAAATTTCTATAACCCCGCATAAGCAAGAGGGAGCGTCAGATTTCAAGCACAATTTGGACCAAGAGAAGGAGTGCAAGAACTAAAAGTTGTGCAGAGTCCTGGTCCAGAAAGCCCAAGGAGGATAGAGAAACAAAACCAAGAAGACCAACGACAACAACAAAACCCCTGGAAAAGGTTCAAGGGAGCCATGGCATCATTAGCCAAAAATTTCCTGGTGTTCTCAGGAGAGAAAGGGGAAGATGCAGATTCGCATGTAAGGAGGTTTGAGCAATACTAGAAAGTGGCCAGACCTCGGCATGTGGAAGAACCAAAGCTGAGTGAGATCCACAGAGATGCCTTCATGAACACCTTAAAAGACAGAGCCACGAAGTGGGTGTCAAGATACCAAGACAACCATTTTCAGACTTATGAAGAGATCATGACTACTTTTCTGAGGAGATTCCGCAAGATAAAGTCTACAACTCAAGATAAAGTCTACAACTCAACTTTGTGTGATTATATGATAGATTCCGCAAGATAAAGTCTACAACTCAACTTTGTGTGATTATATGATAGAACTCTGACAATAAGAACACATGGATGTAGAGGCCTATGTAACAAACTGTTGAGCTTGAGGCCTATGTAACAAACTATTGAGCTTGAGGTAGAGAGTGGCAAAACAAAACCGACCCTCAATGCAAATAGTTGTAGATTTGTTTGTCTAAGGGCGCTTAAGCCGGGAACATCCATGTAGTAGTCAGCACAAAGTAGGTAGAAAATGAAGAGGAGCTCGAGGAACTCGTCGATCTAGCCAAAATGGTAGAAAAAAGAAGTCAAGAAACAAGACAAAAGAGAAAGACTAGTAAAAGTGTAACACAACTAAGGAGGATTAGTGCCTCAGAGGAAACTACAATGGCAGTAAAGAAAAGAAAGGAAAAAAAGAAGAAAATCACGAGGGCATAAATGAACTTGGAGAACTTGTGCTACAAGTGAAGCAACTGATCAAGAGATGACAAAGAGAAAAAGCTCATAATTTTGCAAAAATGTGTTTTCCTCTCAATGCAAACAAGGAGGCCAACTTAAGGAGGAATGCAAAGTGCCACCAACATGTACTATTTTGTAACATGTACAATCATAGTACATGGAGTTCTAGGTACAACTTGAAAAATAGAGCTCCCATGGTGGTATGGAAGAAGTGAAAAGAAGACCCCTAGGGATGGGAAGGTATGGCAGTGTGAGGTGAAAAAAAGAAAAAAAGACCACGCCTCTATAGCCCTTCACCTCCCAAACTTTGAAAATACTAACACAACGGAGGCACCACCAGCCAGCTGGAACACTTTTCACTGTTCACCACACACCCACACCAGAAAGATAGCTCAAAACCACGATAGACAATTGATCATCCACATAAACATACAGAGCACCAACCACACTGTACAAACTCAGCAATTATACCAAAACCAGGACTCTGGCCAGGATTTACTGCCAAGGGAATTCACCCTTGCATCTGACAACCAAGCCTCTGTCTCCCGGTCTCTGTTTCTCTGTAGAGGGTGCCCCACCAGCAACCCTCCTTCACTGCCAACTTCCTTCTTCAGCTGTCTTCAGTCAGCTCTGTGCATCCAGCTTCTCTCCACGTCACTCTCTAGTCTTCGCCCTGTATCTGACCCATCCACCAGTCCGTCTCCCGCTAGGCTTCAGCACTACCAGCCACCTCTACAGCTGCTTTACATGCCAGTCACACTTGAGACGGCTTCCTCACAGTCCCTCGCCAGCCAGTTGTCCCTGCTCACCTTACTTCGTATATCCGGCAACAGTCCTCACACCAGCCCGTCTCCCGCCAGGCTTCAGCACTACCAGCCACCTCTACAGCTGCTTTATGTGCCATCAGCCCTCGACTCTTTGTTTTTAAAGGCGGCCTCCCAGTAATCACCTACTGCTCTACAACCCTCTCTTCAGCAGCTTCAGTCACCGCCAGCCACAAGTGCACCAGCTTCTTATGACCAACGCAGCCTTTCACAATTGCTAAAGGCGGCTCACATCGGCTCCCTAGTCCATCGCCAGTTGTTGCTGCTGCAGTCCACTTCAAAGGCGGCCTCTAGTTGACGCCAGCCCCTTCTCTTCACACAGGCGGCTCCCCTTCGCACCTACGACTGCGCTCCAGCCACACTCATGCCAGAGGTCTCAAACCCAGAGCCCATCAACGTTGCTTGCCATCCTTAGCACCTGCAGAGCGGCGGCTACTGCCCTCTACGCCTGGATGCTCACTCGAGAGCCCTTCTCTCCAAGCGGCAACTTCAATCTAGCCCTTCACTTTGTGTCTGCACGAGCACCCGTGTGCCCTTTATCAACGAGGCAGCAACTTCATCCCAGTGCCGCTTTTCACATCACACGGTGACCACCTTCGACTGTCTTCGCCTCCGTCTTTGCAGAATCCCGAGCAAGGCGGTCACCATCTACAAGGCGGCTCCTTTTTTCACACAACCCGACTCCACTTCTTCCTCGTGTCCCACGCTTTGCCAACCTTCTTGAACATCACGCTGGCAGCAAACAAAGGCTCCATGTGGTCTCCAAAATTATTGGCCACGTTGTTGGTTTTTTTATTTATTTTTTTTTAAACTTCAATGATGGCCACCAATGCCCTTTCATTACCTTGTTCCTCAAGTTCACGTGCAGCATCCACAACTTTCCAAAACAGACAAGAGCTGCCCACAGCCCGTAATCAACAGCATATAATTACCAAGACACGGCCATTTTCCATGCTCCAAAGACGGCCTCTCTTTCGAATCGATCGGTGCCCTACATTTGGCAACCACCCGCACACCATACTGCTGCAATAAAAAACTTCCAAATCTCCAGCATTTGCTCCCAAAGAAAAACGTGTGTGGACCAGCTCACTGCAAAACAATTCGCTCTGTACATTTGCAAGGGCATTCAGGGCAAAGTTTATTCACAAACCATGCATCCCATATATACACAGACCCAGAACACTTCTCAGATTTTCGCCTGACATACTTTGCCCAACCCCTAGCCTGCTGAATCATTCATGATCAGCAGAAAAAAGCATATGACCACGTTTTCCTCCGTCAATCCTTTGAGCATCATACAATGTAACCAACACATCTCTATTCCATGTGATCAAAGAAACACTGTCATCTTCCCCAGACATAGTTTGCCATCCCACTTCCCACCACATATCATAAGAACTTCTGGAAACAAAGCTTTTGACATACACACCATCCTGCCTCATTTTAATTCCAAAATCACTTATATGGTCAACACCATTATTAAAGAACCGGTGAAGCAATTCCTGCTGAAAGCTTTATCAAGAAAGACCTGCTGTGCAATAACACTTTCTTGTCCATCAACAGAAGAAGCATCATCATCAAAGCCATCCACTACACGCAAAACAAACTCCTCTTCAAAAGGCACCATTGCCAAAGCATCCACCTCAGCTCTTGTATGCTCATGAAATTCATCTATTACAGCATCCATAATCTCATCCACAGCATCAACATCATTCATAGTCTTCTGGTGTTGCTCCTCCTTCATAGCATCAATTCTGCTCGTGGCTTTCTTAACATTAATGCACATCTGATCATCCAACTCCAACTCTGGTTCATCATCCTGCAGACTTTCTATATCCCACTCATCCTACAAAGGTTCATTATCCAAAGACTCAAAATCAGATTCTTTCACATCACATGCATACCTTTGCTCATGATTCACTTGTACCTCCTCGCATTCTTCCTGTATGGCCTCTTCTTGTTGGGCAACCTTATCATCAAGCACTTCCTCATCAATAACCAGGGCATCCATGTCTACATCCTCCTCACTAGATGAAGTATCCTCTGTTCCCTCACTAGTAGTGGTGCTACTAGTTGTATCATCAACACTCGAATCAGCTTCACTTTCCCTTTCATCATAAAAAACAGGCTTCTGATTATCCATATTAAACTGCTTTTTATCCCCTCTCCTGTCATACAGAGTAATGACCCCTTTCCTCCAATCTTGAATAGCCTTCACCGCTCTTAGCCATGGTCTTCCCAAAATGATGGGGAATGCACCCATTCCTGCCGGCATAACATGACAATCCACAAGCACCTTTACATCAAAAGCCTGCAATTCTAACTCTTTGATCATACCTAAGCATTTGACCTTCTGGTGGCTGGCCAACCGAATACGGAAACCAGACGCTTCAATAAAATTAAGACCAAGCCTCTCCACAGCTGCTAGTGTGATTACACAAATTTGTGCACCACCATCTATGTATGCTTCTCCCAGATTATTCCCTTTGTACCATACATTCACCATAGGACAAATATCAGGCAACTCCTGAACAGATAAAACAGTCACTATCCCTCTGGCAGGCTCCTTCTCTCTCGGATTCACAAGTCCTTTCCACTGACGCTTCAATTTGGGAACTAACTCTATCAATTGCCCAAAAGTACTATTAGCCTTCCTTCCAGCCATGTCCTCCTGTAAATTGTAGCTATCCTGCCCAACCCCTAGTGGAAAATCAGTCACCTGAAACTTCCTACGAGACTTCCGCTTCTGCTTGACCTTTACATCCCCTCCTTCCTTCACTTTACCTTTCTTCTTGCTTGGCCCTGCAGCATCCCTGCTTTCCCTTTCCTGTGGCATCCGTTTCCCCAAAGGCATCACACCAGCTTCTGTCTCCTTTGTCTTCTCAAGGGTGACCACATCTATCACCTTAGTTTTAGCCTTCTCTTCATTTGTCAACCCACTGGTCCCTGCTTCACCTCTAATTTCAATTCCATAATCATTTGCTCTATTGGGAATCTGAGAGGGTAAGGGATACATATCACCCCCCATTCGCTGCAGCTTATCACAGTCTGTACTTAGATGCCCAAGTTCACCACAATTCCAGCATGTAGGAATAAACCATCTACCCCTCTCAAAACCACGGCCACTTCCATATCCTGCCTGACCTTCAACTCCTTCCTGATTATAGCTTCTGCCTCGGCCACGTCCACCACCTGTGTTCTCCATCATTTTCAGACTCAGATTCTTCATACAATCCACCATTTGCCTCATGTCCTGTTTAAGCCCTTCATCAGAGGCTGTATAACAGCTGTGGGTGCCACCTTTATCCCCTGTGGTATGGCATTATTCACCAGAACTTCTGTCGGTTGCACTCTTTCCAGCACAGTTCTCATCGGTACCGCTTCTACCCTTCTAATTTCAGGCCTTACTGCCACTGGAACCATCCCCCCAGCTGGTTCATCCATTGCAATTTCCAATCCTTTGATTTGGCTATCTCCACTGCATCCTCATAAGACCTGGGCTTCTTTAACTCCACCTTCCAGCAAATACCTCCTTTCAATCCTACAACAAAAAGATCCTTCTTCATCATGTCGGGAGGTACTTGATCCTCTCCCAAAGCCCTGCATAAAGTCTCCCACAGCAAAGAAAATTTCTTCACATAATCATCAATTGGCTCCAATTCACCCTGTGTCAACCCCTGCACTTCATGCCAAACCCTATCTGGATCCTCAATCTTCTTGAACCTGTTCAAAAGAGCAGTCTTCAATCCATCCTCAGTCATTGGAATGCGTGGCTCAGCATCCTTTAACGACTCCTCAAAAGTTCTGGACCATGCCCTCGCATCTCCCTTCAAACATATATTCAGCAACCGCAATACCTGTGCCGGCTCATTGATGTGATTGCTTATGCATGCAACCTCCATCCTTTCCAGAAAATCTGCCACATCTTCATTAGGACCACCAAAAAACTATGGATACAACATCATTTTGATCCCCAAGCTTCACTTCAAATCCCAAGAAAAACCAGAAACACCTTCCTTCAATCTCTTACTCTGGGGAATACACCCTCGTAAGAGAAATCCTTGAGCTCTCCTCAGTGGTGGGGGCACCAGAAAGCATGTGAGGTGAAAAAGAGAAAAAAAAGACCACGCCTCTATAGCCCTTCACCTCCCAAACTTTGAAAATACTAACACAACGGAGGCACCACCACAGCCCCACCGGCTCGAACACTTTTCACTATTCACCACCCACCCACACCAGAAAGATAGCTCAAAACCACGATAGACAATTGATCATCCACATAAACATACAGAGCACCAACCACACTGTACAAACTCAGCAATTACACCAAAAACCAGGACTCTGGCTAGGATTTACTGCCAAGGAAATTCACCCTTGCGTCTGACAACCAAGTCTCTGTCTCCCGATCTCTGTTTCTCTTTATAAGAGGGCGCCCCACCAGCAACCCTCCTTCACTGCCAACTTCCTTCTTCAGCTGTCTTCAGTCAGCTCTGTGCATCCAGCTTCTCTCCACGGCACTCTCTGGTCTTCGCCCTGTATCCGGCCCATCCACCAGTCTGTCTCCTGCCAGGCTTCAGCACTACCAGCCACCTCTGCAGCTGCTTTACGTGCCAGTCACACTTGAGATGGCTTCCTCACAGTCCCTCGCCAGCCAGTTGTCCCTGCTCACCTCACTCCCTGTATCCGGCAACAGTCCTCATCACCAGACCGTCTCCTGCCAGGCTTCAGCACTACCAGCCACCTCTGCAGAGCAGGTGCTTTACGTGCCATCAGTCCTCGTCTCTTTGCTTTTAAAGGTGGCCTCCCAGTAATCACCTATTGCTCTACAACCCTCTCTTCAGCAGCTTCAGTCACCGCTAGCCACAAGTTCACCAGCTTCTTATGACCAACGCAGCCTTTCATAATTGCTAAAGGCGGCTCACATTGGCTCCCTAGTCCATCGCCAGCTGCTGCTGCTGCAGTCCACTTCAAAGGCGGCCTCCAGTTTGACACCAACCCCTTCTCTTCACACAGGCGGCTCCCCTTTGCACCTACAACTGCGCTCCAGCCACACTCATGCCAGAGGTCTCAAACCCAGAGCCCATCAACGTTGCTTGCCATCCTTAGCACCTGCGCGGCTACTGCCCCTTGTGCCTGGACGCTCACTCGAGAGCCCTTCTCTCCAAGTGGCAACTTCAATCCAGCCCTTCACTTCGCGTCTGCACGAACACCCGCGTGCCCTTTATCAACGAGGCGGCAACTTCACCCCAGCGCCGCTTTTCACATCACACGGCGACCACCTTCGACTGTCTTCGCCTCCGTCTCTGCAGAATCCCCAGCAAGGCGGTCACCATCTACAAGGCGGCTCCTTTTTTCACACAACCCGACTCCACTTCTTCCTCGCGTCCTACGCTTCGCCAACCTTCTTGAACGTCACGGTGGCAGCAAACAAAGGCTCCATGTGGTCTTCAAAATTATTGGCCACGTTGTTGGTTTTTTTATTTATTTTTTAAAAAACTTCAATGATGGCCACCAATGCCCTTTCATTACCTTGTGCCTCAAGTTCACGTGCAGCGTCCACGACTTTCCTTGTGCCTCAAGTTCACGTGCAGCGTCCATGACTTTCCAAAACAGATAAGAGCTGCCCATAGCCCGTAATCAGTAGCATATAATTACCAAGACACGGCCATTTCCCATGCTCCAAAGAGAGCCTCTCTTTCGAATCGATCGGTGTCCTACATTTGGCAACCACCCGCACACCTTACTGCTGTAATAAAAAACTTCCAAATCTCCAGCATTTTCTCCCAAAAAAAAAATGTGCGTGTACGAGCTTACTGCAAAACCATTTGCTCTGTACATTTGCCAGAGCATTCAGGGCAAAGTTTATTCACAAACCATGCATCCCATATATACATAGACCTAGAACACTTCTCAGATTTTTGCCTGACAGCACCAGAGACCGTGGACATGCTGGTAGTTCTACAATCTTCACATGGTACTACTATCAATAGCCTGAGCACACCAAGGCGAAATGTGCCATGAAAAAAAAAAACATGATGGAGATAGATAGGTGGAATTAATTGAACTCAAAGAAAATCTGCCAAGTGCCAACATGATATAGGTGGATGACATACAAATGGAGGTTCAAGACATCTTGACAGTCACAAGGGCAAAAGAAAATGAATCTAGTGTAGTATCACTCCGCTAAATAATCAAGACTCACCCAAAGCCCACAAGAAGGTAGCTGGAAACAATAGGAGAAGGTGAGGATCCAAACCATTAAGGAAATAGAAAGAAGGCAAGGCAAATAGGAGGGTGGCGCATTGCGAAGTCATCGTAGATCACCCCCGAAAGCAGGCAAAAATTTGCACAAGATGCATGCAGAGCACAACAATGACTTGGAAGAAAGCAAGAAGGATTCTGATTGGTTGCAAACCAATGTACTATCAATGCTATTTATTGGATAGATAGGTTTTGCTGAGACAAGTGCTGGATTTATGTACAAGATTCAAGGCTAAAATTTTTATGGCAAGAATTGAAGGACCAAGGCTCCTTTGGAAATGTTTATAAGGTTTAAAGATAAATTTGTCAAGGGAGTAGGTTCTCGAGTAGAAGCTCCAGTAGCATCAGGCGCGCCAGGTGTTATGCCCAATGGCTCAGTGGTGACACAACACTCAGTTGGACCACTTCCCACATTGTGAGCACCACCTTGGTATTGCACGTGTGAAGGTGGCGAGTGTAACCATTAGAATAGCCATTGCCATGATCAAGAAGATAGAGCCTAAAATTGGCTAATCACTACTGCAAGGAGGTTGCACGACAAGGATGTTACAGGTTGCACGCTGCTAATAGCTCACTAATAGTTGAAAGCCAATAGTGAGAAGTAAAACATGGTCATACTCCTTAGGAAGTAGTAGTCCCTGTGTGGAGCAATTGTTGCATAATGATCCTCAGATGATTTCGAAAGCAATTCAGTAAACAAAGAGCAATGTTGTCATTCATTATGTCTCTCTGTTACTCTCTACAATGTGTTGAATAAGAGTGATGTGTCTCTGTTTTAATAAACATGCTATGCACTAGAGAGAGAGTGAGAGAGTTACATAGGAGAGAGAGTGAGAGTGTGTGGAGTTCTAAAGTGGAGCGGTGTTCTGAGTGTCCCCATGACCACTCTAGAGATGGTGCTCGAATCCAAAAGCTCTGGCGGGGGTGGCTACAAACCTCCCACGGCATTGCCTGACTAGTCTATTACTTCAGCCCGCTGTCTTGCCATTCCACCGAGAGGGAAATCCACAAGAAACATCTAGAATGGCCTCAAAATCATCTAATGCATCGCAAAATGATCTATAGGAACATAGGTATGTAGGCATAGGAATATCATCAAACGTAGTGCTCGGTATGCTCGCTACCATCCTCCCCATCAAGATCATGCCCACATGATCTAACTCGCACATATCACTCTCACTCTCACTATCCCATACACCATCACCATGTGCATATGTGTCACTGGAATCATGTGCACCTATATCACTATCATCATGTGCATGTGTCTATGTGATACATCAATATCATCATGTGTATGTGTGTGCAATACATCAATATCATCATGTGCATGTGTGTGGGATACATCATCATCATCTGTGCTAATGTCGATGCAATATACATCCTCCGGAACATAATCATGATGATAGGTTTTTTCATGCTCAAGGAATATGCCCAATGGATGTGCCTATCTCAAACCCCAGAAGGATAATAAGCCCATAAGGTATGTTAGAAACCTTAGAAAAGATGACTGTTACATAGCCAGGTGGATTAATACAAGTGTGCAAATGAAAATGGCAAGTGTATGGGCGAGCTAAGGAGCCGAGCAGTGATACTTTTTGGAAGGAATTGAGGCGGTGACAAGTTCAAGAAGGAAAATTGGGGAAGATTTTGGGGACTCTTTCCAAGTGGTTTTTGGTGGGTGTGGCTAGATATCCCACTAGAGAGAGGAGAGTGTAAACTGCAAACTATAGTGGAGAGTGTCTCCTGCAAGTCAGTTTCATTGTGGAGATGCAAACCAGAGTTCCTGCATATTTTTGAAGATTACAAAGAAATATAGCACAATGTGAGGGGTTGGATGTGTTAGAGAAGAGGGAGAGCTGAACAACGGAGAGTTGGCTAAGAGGTGTGTCCCCTAGGCTCTTTGGGTAACTTCTCTATTAGATACTTGACCCATTTCAACTCATCTTCAACTGTAGCTACTAAAATTGGTGCTTTGAAGAGTTGTCATGGAGGTTTATTTGCGGGGAATCCTTGAGCTTTCCTATGTTTTCTTCTTATATGTGAGGGTCCATGTCTCTCAGGGTTGTTGAGATACTATTGTGTTTTGTCTATTTGAAGCAGACAGAGTTTGGTTTCTGTCAATTATGAGAGTGACTAAAAAGTCCTTTGTTTGATGTTTCAGTTGTGATGAAGATGTTGTTTTCCTTAAGTTCATGAAGTTAGGGCCTATGTGACTGTCATTCTAGGGAATAAGTTTTTAGTTAGTGGGGCTGCTCAGTCAACATCTATTGAGAAAGTATAGAGTCAATTTTGTGTCAACTGAACATCAAAATAATCAGCTAAAGGTGTAGGGACCTTGCTTTGGTCTGTCTAAGTTGAAGGGAAGTGATCCTAAGTCACAACAAAAGTTTGAATCCATGTTTGGTTTGAGTGTCTTGAGGGTAGAGGTGTCAGCTGATGTGCAGAGGAGAGGAAGCCTGCATCAAGTGAGTTAGTTGTGAAAGCTTTGAGAGGATAGTCAAGTTGGCATCAGTTGTGTGTCAGCGGCAACTAGTAGAGAGTCTCTAGTGTGATATTTCTTTGAGATAAGTGTAGCCTCAGTGTCGACAGATGTCAAAGGACAACTGAGGAAACGTTTTGTTTTAGTTGAGAGCTTCTGATCAACCAGTTCTATGTCAAACTGTCATTAGGGCCAAAAACGGCTAGAAAAGGGCTGTTTGTTAATCTAAGGATTAAGAAATTGTCCAATTGTGAATTGACACGTATACAAAAGTATGGCATTCTTGTCTCCTCCAAATGTCTTCTTAACGGTTCTATTTTAGTGGCGAACGGCTAAAACGGCTAAATTTAGACGTTTACGATGGCTAACATTAAAGTTTGGGTCCAAAATAGTGACATCTTGTTACATTTTTTATTTCAAAAAATCAAGCATTAAGATACGAAATCCTCTTTTCAGGCCTTGAAAACAACGCTATTAATGACAAAACATCAGACGTCTACTTTCCGCCTTCCCTTCATTTTGGCATATGGTTTATTCTTTCTTCTTTGCACTTTCAAAAGATTCACTATTCAAAAGATTTACTATTTTTCTCTTATCTGTGAGCTTCTATGGCGTCCTCACGTCGTCCTTCTCATAATATAACTTCTTGTGATTTTCATAACACGAGAGAAGATGGTGTTTGGAAACCCATGTCTTTTCGTGTGAATGATTGGGTAACAATGCTTCCCTCTTGCAAAGGTGCCCACAGGGTGAAAAGAACCAAGCGAAATGAAGTGAAATCCCATTGGAAAGGTCGTGTTCTTGCATTCAAAGTGACCGACAATGGCTGGCTTGCAAAAGTTCAACATGTCTACATGGCCAAAGACATGGTGTTGAACTTGGATGAACATCCAATTCTCCATTCTTACTGTAATTCAACAAACCTTTATCTATTTGACACAACACAATATTTCTCTTTCTGATATATTTGTTGTTTGTTTCATTTCAGTTATCTTTCCGTCAACAGCTGTGGAGTGGCAGCCTGTTGAGAGCTTAAGTGGCACATTCAAGGCAATTCACAAGGGGATTGCAGATGTCATGTACGCAGACAAACCACCTTCATTTTACAAATCAGTGGATTTATTTGTGTATTTTGCAGAATACAGGGTTCCATCAAGAGAAGGTGTTCATGGAGAATTGTATGACATACCTGTTCCCACAATAATGTCACTAGAATGGGAAGTTCCTGATCCAAATACCATAACCAGCTTCAAATCCAAAATCAAAGATGATATTCTTAAAGCAATGTCTCCTGGAAGGATTTCAAGAAGGATTAAACTTCAATGGTTCTTGCCTATACATGTCTTTGTGGCATGTTTCAAAACAATGGAATTGGAGAGGACAAGAACGATGTGGCTTAATAGAAGACTATCTCTGACTGATCTGGACACTGTACTTGGAGAAGGATGGAGTACCAAGGAAACTTTTCATATGGGGGACAATATCAGTTGTAGAGTAAGCCCAAATTCTTTGTCCATCTCATACCAACTGTGTCGCCAATCCTTAGTTTTGGGCTATGACTATAGGAGATGGAAAAGCAAGCTTGGTAGTTGGGTCCCTTTGGATTCTGAAGAGAATTGTCCAGAGTTTGAATTTAACATCATGGTCCATCCATTCATAGATCCCAGGAAACTCATAGTAACATCAAACTGGCGACTACAACATGTTAGAGAGTCGCTTGAGTTTCTGGATGAAATATCACCTGAATATAGATTCAAAGTAGATGATATTGTTATCCGTACAAGGATGGAGAGTGTAACCTCATGCATCACATGTCTCCCCCCAAAAAAAGTTGTATTTGAGCCACTTGCAAGGGCAAGTTTGTATAGTTGAAAAGGATAATGTAATCAATATATTCTGCTAGATTTCGTCTCGTCTTCTTCACAAAATTGGTTAACAAATTGTTCGCGACACAAAACAAGGTTTAACAGTTGAATATCAAATTATTGATACAGAATTTTACAGAAAATTGTCCCAAAAAGGGTGTGTTCATATGGACAAAATGAACAAAACAAAATCCAATATGTGGAATCACTCTACAAAATCAACTTTCCTTTTGGCATGAGATGACCCTGCATCTTTAGAGAATCTTTCTCTCTTCTGTTTGCTTCGATCAAATTTTGCTGATTGAGGTTCAAGTTCTGGAGTTTTCAGCACTTGAGGTGTTGGAGAGGAAGACTTTAGAGTGGATTCCCCTAATGGTGGTAAGTTGGGCTCCTCTTTGAGACCTTCACGTATTGGCGAGGGAGATTTGGCAGTGGGGTCTGGTTTTGGAGAAGGTTCTTTGGAGGTTGGCCTTGGAGACTTGGCAGTCTTCTTGGGGAACATGAACAAGAAATTTAATGGAGAGCCAACATTTGCCCTCTTACTACCTTTGTTGGACAAACGACGCTTCTGAATTTTAAATTTCACTGGTGAGTGAAAAGGAAGACCTTTAGCAGCACTCCTCTCTTTGACAGGGGTCTTCTCTTTGATAGGTGTCTTCTCTTGAGCTGGAGAAGAGCTCTTCTCTTTGGTAGGAGGACTAGGGATCTTCTCTTTGATAGGTGTCTTCCCTTGAGCTGGTGAAGAGCTCATCTCTTTGGCAGGAGGGCTAGGGGTCTTCTCTTTAGCAAGTGGGCTAGGGCTCTTCTCTTTAACAGGAGGGGTAGGGATCTTCTCTGTAGCCTGAGGGATCTTCAATTTAGAATGGCTCTTCTCTTTAGAATGGCTCTTTTTCCCCTTGGAAGACTTGCTCTTGGAAGGGCTCTTCTTTCTCTTCTTCTTCTCTTTGGCAGAGGTCTTTTCCTTCTTGAATGAGTCATGTTTGTCTTTGCTTTCCTTCTTCTCCCTTTTCCTTTTCTTTGAAGTTGTATCCTTGGCTCCAGGTGGAAAGGGAGAATCAGGATCATATGGATTGATGGATCTGCTCAAAACCATGGACACTGCCTTCTCCCTTACCCAACTTACCCAAGAATCTGAATACTCATGCAACTAAGACAAAAGAAAATAAGAAAGTAAGAAAACAGGTCACTAAATGTATTCACTAAATCAATCAATGGTTTTTATTCATGAACTTACAGGAAGTGTTGTCATTCTGAATCTTGACTCAAGAAATCTCCAAGCATTAGCAAGAACCATCCATCCACAAGATGTTGAGTCTTTCTGCAAGGGAACTTCCTGATTGAAGTACTTAAAATCTTCAAGTTTGTAGTCTACATAGGTAGAGGCTAGAAAACTCAAGATAAGTTTGGCAGCACTGCAAACATAAAATTTTGAGGGTCAACCAAATAATTGAAATCATGCAAGAAATTTGAGGGTCAACACATGGCAAAATTGATTCTTACATTTTACTTCTCCCATGGATGGATGCCAAAGAGTTCATAAAGATCACATCTCTATCCAATAGATTGATAATAATAAGACTCCAATGGCCTCTGTGATAATATGAGTACTGAAATTAGTAATGAATACTGTCATGTCTATAATAGGCAAAAGGTAATTGAGTATGAGTCTTACACTTCAACATAAGGGTACACAATGTAATTGCAGGTAAGCATATCAAAGTTTTTGAGAAAACTTGCAAGATCCCCTTGCCTATTGAAAAGGCACTGTGTAACAAGGGGATCAAGAATTGTCACTTGCACAGCCATTGATTCATGAAGATCCCTCATAAGACATCTGGATACACAAACAAAACATGTCAACAAATTATGGTTCCTGGGAAATTCATCAAGAAAACAAAAGCAAATCCCTACAAACCTCAGGCAGATGAAGAGGACTGTGTGAGATATCTCAATATTAGGATTCACAAGCATGCTTGTGTCCTCAGGGGCAATGTCACAATACACCTCATCCTCTCCAGGCATGGACACATCTACTATCATTTGACCTGTCACATTCTTATAAAGCTCTGAATTGGATGAATGGAGAATCTCAGCTTGCTGAGAAAGAAGTGCATCCTCTGAAATTTTCTCCTGCTGTCTCTCTTTTTCAACTTCTTCTTTGATATCCTGAGCTTTTCTTGTATCATAAGGATGAGAAATATCTTCAATAACAACAGACTGCTTGGGTTGCCTTGCTGGAGGGATATTAAGAATTTCAAAAGCTCTCATATCTTGACTTGGAATAGGCTCCAAAGCTTTGTCAAACTTATATCTAAATCTAGACACCAGCACAAAATCTTTGCTCATAAGAGTGATCCTATGAGCAAATGCAGCAGCAATGTAGCCATCATTCATAAAGTCGATTAAAAAATCTTCAGCAGCCTCTTGAAGACACATGAGGGCCTGGGTTTCCCATCGTACTTTCTGAAGATATGTGTTTCTCATTTTACCAACTAACCTTTCTGATATGTCCCTGACAACCCGAGTAAATGGCAGTCGAGGGATGAGAAGACTTGTAGATTTCTGTGCTGCTCTTATCTCTCTTAAGGACTTCACCTGATAATTCAATCTCTTTCTTGCTGTCGCCCTCGCACGAGGCTTTGGAAGGGGCTTTTCCTGTTCGGAAGGTCCTGGCTTGTCTTCAGCTTTTTCAGTCTCCAATGGTGGGTAAACTTTCCTTGCAGTCTGCTTTGTCCTTGCCATTGAAGCTTAAAAAAGAGACCAGATCAAGCAATTTGTATAATAGGACAAAAAAATGAGGTAGCCCGAACGAAGCGATATAGCGAATCCAAAGATTATGGAAGGTGATAATCGCTTGATTCGGGCACGAAATAAAAAAAAGAAAAATCCCGAAAGAAGCGATGAGGAGAATCCTAGAGGTTCGGATGTGTGTTATCGCTTGATGCGGGCAGGATTTAATGAAAAATTGAAGACCCGAACGAAGCGATGAGGAGAATCCTAGAGGATCGGATGTGTGTTATCGCTTGATGCGGGCAGGATTTAATGAAAACTTGAAGACCCGAACGAAGCGATAAGGAGAATCCTAGAGAATCGGATGTGTGTAATCGCTTGATGCGGGCAGGAACTAAAAAAAACTAGAAGTCCCGAACGAAGCGATGCGGAGAATCCAAGGATCTCGGATGTTCGTAATCGCTTGATTCGGGTAGGGAATTGTGAAAACGCTTAATATGGGAAAAGTCGGGTTGGGAAACAAAAGGTAGCCTGGTTTCGCTTGATACAGTGTCGGAGAAAAAAATGAATATTTTTAACAATATTAAGTTTTTATACCTCGGATATGTCGTACAAAGTACCGTTGAGTACACGTGGTATGTAATCATGCCACGTGGCATAAACGGTCACTATTTAATGTCTTTTAGTCACGCGCTTTCAAATTTTTTCCCCAGTTTTGGACCACTCATTTGCATCAGATCAAGCTGTGCACCGTTTTCTCTTCCAAACCCTTTTTTTGCAAAAATCAAAATTAATTTCGAGACCTTGGAATTGTCAAAGCCCGCACCAAGCGATAGAGTCATTCCAATTTTTTTGGACCTTTCATTTTCGCTTGGTTCTGGCACATCAGAATTTTTCAGGCATTTTTCTCAAATATCTCAATGAGTAAAGGTGTTGCGGGTCGACATGAGCTTGTTGAGGAAAGCCCAAGTGAGAAACTCTTGAATGCTATTTTGCAAGATGGTCATGATATGAAGATATACGTTGATGCAGTGGAGATTTTCAATCCAAGGTTTTCTCTTTCAGATGTTTTGTTGAAGCTCAAGGACATTCTTGAAGATGAGTACAAGCAATTTGAAATGTCAATTCAAGCCCATTGTTTTCGTATCGGAGACCATGATTTTTGTCACCTTACAGATTTTACACAGCTATCTGTGGAGAAAGCCAAAGTAACAAAGAGGTTCAGTAGATTTTCAAATAGAACTTCTTTCACATGCCCTTCATCCATTTCTTGTCCTATCCATAAAAAGCATTGCAACCTTGTCCCCAAGGATGTCTCCTTTCTTTTCTTCCTATTTTTGAAAGCAGAAATACAGGATAAAGAGCAACAACCAGAAATTGATGCAGAGAATGAGGAAGAAAACGTAAATGTCACCACAGTTTCAAAGTTAGAGAAATGTGAAGTTTTAGAAGAGGAAGAAATTGATGTTCAAGCTGAGGAGAGAGAAAGTGCAAATCTTGATGTTGCAGAATTTAGGGCTTCCACTATTACTGAAGAGCCTTCAGAGGTAGCAAGTATATCTGAATCCTCTGTTACTCTTCCAAACCTTCCTTTCTTTTATATCAATGAGAAAGATTTTATTCCTCTTTCCTATCTTCAATGTCTCTTCAATATCAGAGAAGACTACTGTATTGCAGCAATTTCAGAAGCTTGTGAAGTGGCCAAAGACTTTATTGATACAGAAGTAGAGCCAAAGGAAGAGTTTTTGGCACTTGATTTGCAAACATCTGACAACTCATTTATCCCTGCTCTACTGATGCACTTGCCTTGTGCCTTAAAAAAATGGAAGAGGGGAAACCTTCCTTGAGTGATGAGGATTTTGAGGACAGGCTAATTGAGTTAGGTATTGAGTCTTTTGGCAGAGATTTCAAGCTTCAGGCAGATTCTGATAAAGTGGAAAGGGTTGGCTCTTGCAACTTGATGAAAGACAAAGTAGTAATTGAGGATGAGTTGCAGAAGGTAGCTTCCATTTAATCTTTTGTTAAATGTTATTGTGATTTTAAATTTTTTTAATTGAGGTTTTTGTCTTGCAGATTGAATTGCTTGATAAGGATGATTTTCTGGGAAGAGCTAGAGGCACCAGAGTGAAATCTACAGAAACTAGGTCAAGAAGGCCTTCATCTGCTCTCATGCACTACTTGCCTACATTGGATAAGGCTGTGTTCTGTGCATTCCACATGAACTTCTCTGAAGATGCTGAGTTGCCAATATTTGCCTTGAAGGTGTTGTCAAGGTTTATGGGATATACTCCCCTTCAAATAAATGCTAACAAGGTTTTGCTTCTAGAGAGAGCTGCTGCTCTTAGAATCTTTGGATATGCTGCAGGTTTCAATGCCTCAAGAGCAGGATACTTTCTTTGCTACTCTAGCTATGCAGCTGCAGCTGAGGTGTCAGATATCAATCTTCTTGGAGGTTATAGAAGGAGAAAATTTTTGAGATACAGAGGTGACATGCCAAGTAGTCCCAAGAGAATCAAATACTAATGTACACAATATTTTGCAAGGACCAACTTTATTTCAGCAAAATTTTTTGTTAGAGGTACAAATGTGTTAGTAATCATTAGTCTCTTTCTTGAGGTGTTGGTGTAGTTTCAGATTGCTGGGTCTTTGATCTCATCCTTTGTAATTGCCTCCTGTAGAACCAATTGAATAATTCGTTTAGTGCATTGCTTCTTCTTTGTCCACCTCCTCCTCTTCGGGTACATCTAAAAAAGGAAGTTCTCGCTTGATAATGAGACTTTTCCATTCCTTGTGTATTCCATGTTGCAAGTGGTCCTTCTGTAGCAAAATATGGTCCATGCAAGTAAAGAATATGCTACAAAGAAAATTTTTGTTAGTACATTTAAGAAATTACAAGTAATAAGTCTGGACACACCAATTTATAACTGTTTTGATAAGTCTGAATACTCACCAAGTAATAAGTTATGTCTTTTTCTCCCCAGGCATCTGTGATAGCTTTGATCAAAAGCTTTATTGCGTTTTTGAAATCATCTGCATAAGTATTTGAACCAACTTGTCGTCTAAGGACTTTGAAAAAATTGTCGAGTTTTTTCCAAACTTCCATACGTTTGTTGGCTACATTTGGTCTACTTTTGACATTTGTGGTGATGACACACAGCTGTTTCCAACAGTTCCACATTGCGTTGACTTGTTTGGTGTCATGGTTGCTCAAAAATCTTCTCGCTTTTGCTCCTCCCATTGAAACATCTTGCAGAACATCACCTGTACCTCCAGAAAGAACAGGATCTTTTTTAAGATGCACTTCCCCACCATGAAAACCCATTTGAGAGAGCAAGGCTTCGCACTTTTCTATGCACTCATCTGCAAGTTTAGTCGGCTTAATAGAATATGCATAGTCCAGATGAAGTCTGAGCAATTTGTCCAAGATTCTTATCTCTGCATGCAGTGTACATATATGCACATTTTTCAAATGTATTGGTAGAATTGGATCCCATATTTTAACAGAAGTTGGATAATCGACAACATTCACATTATTTCTGGATGGTGGTTTTCCAATCTCATTTTCTGCCAGCCATTCTTTTGTTCCTGTGCTTGCCATGCAATAAAGACATGGATATTTGGTATTTGCTCCTCCACATACACCAAACATACACTTCAACGCCTTGAGGTCGGCACTCAAATGCCATTCCACAATGAAATCACCTATGTCGTCAACATGAAGGTGTTCACCTGTATTTTGGCTCTGAATAACTGAAGGAATGTCTGTTTTTGAGAAGAGCCACTTTAATGTTTCATGACTCTCTACTGGTACCTGAGCTGATCCAATCCACCATAGCTCCATTTCTGATTGAGTTTTGTGGTATGGAGAATCAAGCTTACCCTGACTAAAGTCCAATGCTTTATTCATTAGGGATATAGATATTCTTTCCATTTTTTGACACTTTTGGATTTGAGCTTCATCTAATTTTAAAACAAATACAAGTTTTCCTTCACAATCTATTTCTCTTATGTTGTAATATCTCCCCATAAAAGATTGGACTTTTCTAATGTTCATCCAAATATTATTATAAACGTTGTATTCAAAAGATGATTTTTTTTTTTTGTCTCTCATATGGCATTGTTCCCTCAATATGGAAATACTCTCCGAAATGTTTAGAAATTTCCTCATTTAACAGAGTTCTATATTTTCCAACATTGTGAGGTCTAGGCAACCCAAAAGCTTTGATTTTGTAATACTTAAGGACCCTGAACCAGGTTTTAGAGATGGCTCTGTATCCCTTTCTAATCCCTTACTGTGTCACAAACTTCTTGCATTTGGGAAGGCTGGACTAATAAGTCCATATCTTTTAATAGATGTTGAAAGACCAGTTTTTTTTGAGTTTGATTTTCAGGAAGTTCTAAAAGTTTCAAGATATCCGACCTATTCATAAGCTCATTCAAAAATATCACCCTTTCCTGAGCATTAGACATGTCAAATCCTAGAAGGTTAGTAACATGATCTCTTACAAGTTTTAACCTTTTTTTTCTTTGTCCAGATCTCTCTGTTAAGTTAACTACATCCCGCATTCGTTTTACTCGTGCTCTTAATCCTATTGGAGTTTCTTTTAAGGATTTCAATTGATCATTTTCTTGTTTCAAAGACACTATTTCGTTTTCAAGTTCTAAAATTTTTGTTGCATTCAAAGATGAAGTATTTTGAAGATATGTAGTATATTCTGCATAATTAATATGTGATTGAGATAGTCTTGAACTATAACCAAGTAAGCCATCCTCCCCATCACCAACAAATCTAATCAAATCATGTGGTGTGTGAAAAGAAGGATACCTTCCTGTTTTGGGATCCGGTGGATATAGACTTCCATCTGTCCATAGGTCAATATGCTTCTTTCCTTCGTTGCGAAGATGTTGAGCTTCATTTGCACATGATAGGGATCTTTTTGGTAGACACTCCGTGTAGTTGCATACTCTTGGTTGAGCTTGATGTTCAAATGAAACTTACGATTAGATGTATCACTCATTACTAACCGAGCAAAAAGTATAAGCAGAGCTATTAGATCATGAGAGACACAGAAGAATGAGAATGAGATGTAGCTTGTGAAATTTTTAGAGAAGCAGAGGAGTGAAATTTTTTTGGAGAATGGATAAGAGCGCGTTTGGAGAGAATGGTCATTTTGCCGCGTAGTCACTAAAAGAGGACAAATTTCGAGACGAGCCATTAAAAAGTAGCATGAAAACGATCTATTTTTTAAGATTTTAAAATATGCACTTAGATACGTATTCAATCAGATAGATACGCTTTAAATACCCAAAACGGCTAAATTTGGAGCCGTTTTGACCGTCAACATTCTACTAATTAGCAAGTTAGCGAAATTCCTTACACAGCCCATTTTGAGACATTTTTGGCCCTAATGTGAGGCAATTCAGTCAAGAATCAGTCAAAAAAGTGTCAGCAGAGAGCAGTTGACTTCTCTAGAGAGGTTTTGAGGGAATTAGAGGTTTGCTGATGTTTGAGGAAGGTTGATGAGCCTGGAGGACATTTATTTGACTAGTGACAAGAAGAGGACTTCAGAGTCGGTTTTTTGTCAGTTGTGTATCAGCTGAGGTGAATTCAAGTCAGCAAATGAGTGCATACAAGTTTTATGAAGCTCTAAAACCATGTTTGGGAGTTAGGCGGATTCATTTTTGACTAGAGTCATCAACCAGTGTAGTTTGATGCGGAAGACACTCAATATCTGATCTGTCTACATTACTGAGAGTGTTTTTGGTCAGTTGGATATCAATTAAAGTTAGCTAAGGATTATAAGAGAATGATCAGAGCTTTTGGAAGTCAAAGCTGACTTGGGAGGATATTTGGGTTAGTCAATTGGGCTATCTTGAAGGGTTTGGAGTGTGCTCAAGTGTCCGCCTGTGTCAGCTGAGGATTAAGGAACATCAACAACTGGGGGGACCGGTGCTTGCATTTGGTGTTTGTACTGGGTTGTGGTGTTAGGTGGTAGTTCTCTCCTCACGATGGTGTGTTTTGGACGTGCTATAGAGGAAAATCTTCTCGACATATCAACGAGTACTCAAAAATGTAGGACACTTGAATAAGCGACCATAGGAGTCATCCTAACTAAGAAAAGCTAATCCATCTACCTTTAAGAAATATCTCAATGACCAACAGGCAAGGGATCGTTGAATGAGCCAATCTCTCTCATCCCATAGGTGATGAACATGTATAGATAATAAACTCTGCAACTCCATCCTCCATCTATGACCTGAATGGACTATCTCCTCATATCACGTGAAATAGATGAGATGAAGGATCCGATGGTTAAAGTCTAGATATCCCAAATGTATGCACAAAGTCAGCAAGGTGATGTATAATCTAATCATGTCAGGTAACCCATGCTACTACGTAGTACGAAGAATCCCCATGGAAAATCTAGCGTCACACATACATCCCCAATCATCAAGAGTCCGAGATAATGCAGTTACCGAAGAAAGAAAGGACCATGTCAAGTAGCAGAGGGGTAATATTAATAAACCATGGCTACGTGTAAACACTACACAACGTATAAACAAGGGCTACAATGAACAATGAACTCACACCGTATGTGAATGCGCCCAAACTAAGTGCCAATGTGTATAAAAAGAACACTATGCATCTAAACGTGCAAATAAAGCCCACAATGTGCTAATGCGCATGGACATGCCCCATAAAACCCTAAGCATATGAACCCAATGAACTTGAAGCCTGCGAACACCTCACACAAATGTACTCATGTGTGAACAAGGCTCACAGTTGGTAAAAGCATGTGAACAAACCCAAACAAATCTAAAAGCGTGTGAACTTCCCCTTGCTGCCCAAAAACAAGGTAGACGAGTTAAAAAGATGTGTAGGGGTGAGAAAGTGTGAATGGACCAAGAGTAAATGCCTGCCGGGTGACGGCCAAAAGAAAGTGTGTACACACAAATCTAAAGTTGGGGTAAAGAAAATAAATGTTTTGCTTCTCCATCTTTTTCTTAATTCTCACATAGTCTCCTGCAATGGATTATCTTCCTCTCAGAGCTCAATGACGTTGGCTTCTTTTTTTCTCTCTCTTATTTTCTTGTTGGCTGAGACTTCAGAAAACAAGGTGATGAAGCCCTTGAAAATGAGTGGCAAAGCTGTGAGGTTGGTTGCTATGATGCAACGCTTACACTTTGCTGAACAAAGAAAAAAAAAACAATCGTTGTGATAATGTGGAGTCATTTATTGTTTTGATGGTAGGACCATGTGACTGCGCTATGGTGCTTGCTGCCATCTAATAGACGATTTGCTGGTGATTCTCAAGCTGCAAATGCATGCGCCTGTGTTCTGGTGCTAGCTGTTGTCTGATAGATGATTTGCTCGTGATTCTCAAGCTGCAAACACTTTTGCACCACTCTCCATGATAAACCTCAGAACACCATAGCAAGATTGTTTGCTTTTCCCAGCTCTGCCAACGACAGAGAGACTGCTATGGATCATCTAAGCACTGGGCACAAACCCTATGGCTATGTAGTGATCATGACCACATGAACTGTTAGCTTAGCTGATGTGGCTGCTGGCAAGCAGTGCAACGGTAGAGAGACTGCTATGCGTCAGAGCTGTGAGCACTGAACACGACCTGCTCGAAGATACTACACATGATCTAAAGGCCCAGGCTTTAAGTAAAACCGTGCTGAGTGATTACTGCAGACAGTCAACAGGCTGCTTTGCCTCTTAGGTGAAGGCAATAAAGCCAAGCCAATCACCTGAGTCTAGAAGATTTAGCTACTATAGTCCTTACCGGAGCTGAGCTTCTTACGTCTGTGATGCACCTGAGCCTCTTACGTCTGTGATGCGCCTGAGCCTCCTACGTTTGTGATGCATCGAACTTTTAATGGACGTGATACCAATGCTACTTTTCTGAGATATCCAGACCTCTTTCTGATGGCTCTTCATCTCCTTTGTAGAGAAGTTGCAGCCTCAAGTGCAGCTCTTGCAACTTCAACTTTCTGAACTGAAATCCACGAAATCGCTATTATAATTTTTATTTTTTTCCAGAGGAAATAAAATTCAACATAGCACATTTTGAAAGATCAATTTCTAATTCGGCTATATATTTGAATATATTTAGGATGTTCCTTTTCCAGGAACTATATTCTGCAAAAATTGTATTTTGCATACTTCTTGAAACTACACCAAGATTCTGCACAATAAACTTCTCCTTGTAATATTCCTTCAAGAACTTGAAGACTTGGCAATCTAGGGTTTCAATCTTGAATAAATAAGGGCTCATGATTTTGTGCTCGAAATCTAAGGGTGATTGTGTATTGAAATACACATACAAGAGGCTATATACAAAATCCAAAAATACAACATATAGTTCATACACATCCAAGTGTGGAGATGTAGATCAGTGACATAGACAATGTAGAGAACTCCCAGATTGAATGGAAAGCCGAAGAGTCACACGATTAAGGACATAGATCTCATGCTACCCAGGTCAAAAGGGTACTCTATATCTCCCCTCACCCCACGAGAGTGTTGGGTCACGTAGGTCAAGTGTAAAGTAACACCACCCCACCATCAAAAGGTGATTCCGACGATGCCCATATGGAATGGAAAGGTCGGTGGACTCCCGTCAATGATGAGGATAGATAAGCTCCCTCTTGGATCAAAGGGAAATACAAGGAACTCTAAATCCAAGACAGTGGTCATGTGATGATATGGTGTGATTGGAGAAGCTAAGGAACCACCGTCGATGATGAAGCTAGTCATGTACCCTCCACGATCAAACAAATAGGTAAGGTACACATTAGGTATCCTCCATATCGATGGCGTATTAGCACCAAGGTCGAAGGGAAAGCTCGTAAGCTTTTCCACAAGACCACGGTGTGAATCCAAAACCCGAGGTATCCACCAAGTGGAATCAATACTCCTAGCAAGAATGTGGAAGGGTAAACCATGGCTACGTGAAAACACTACCCCGCCACCGATTCTGAAAGTGTATAAGCAAGGGCTACAATGCACAATGAACTTACACCGTATGTGAATGCACTCAAACTAAGTGCCAATGTGTGTGAAAAGAACACTATGCACCCAAACATGCAAATAAATGCTGCAATGTGCTAATGCATGTGGCCACACCCCATAAAACCCTAATAATGTGAACAATACCCAATAAAAATGTGAAGCGTGTGAACACCTCACACCAATGTACTCATGTGTGAACAATGCTCACAATGTATAAAAGCATATGAACAAACCCAAAATCATGTAAACTGCCCCCCTTGTTACCCAAAAACAAGGTAGATGAGTTTTAAAAATATGTAGGGGAGAGAAAGTGTGAATGGACCATATAGGGGTGAGAGAGTGTGAATGGACCAAGTGTAAATGCCTACCAAAAAATGGGAATGTGGAGTGGCCAAAAGAAACTTAGTGTGCGTACACACAAACCCTAAAGTTTAGGTAAAGAAAATAAATTTTTTTGCTTCTCCCTCTTTTTTATTATTATCACATAGGCGCCTGCAATGGACTCTCTTCCTCTTCCTCTGCACACATTGGTGGCAAAAAAAACAAGCTCAGAGCTCAAGGAGCTCAATGACGTTGGCTTCTTCTTTTTTCTTGTTTTCTTGTTTTTTTTTTTTAATGTTGGGCTAAGCCTTCAGAAAACAAGGTGATGAATTCAGCCCCTGCAGCAAGTAACTGCTATTAAAGCTCCGAGGTTGGCTGCTGCTACGCCTACACTTTGCTGATATGTTGCCCTACTTTTGAACAAAGATAAAAATGATCGCTGCGATAACATGGAGCCGTTTACTTTTTTTTATGCTAGGACCATGCACCTGTGCTATGCTGCTTCCTGCCATCTGATAGACGATTTGCTAGTGATTCTCAAGCTGCAAATGCATGCACCTGCGCTTTTCTGCTTGTTGCTACCATCTAATAGACGATTTTCTAATGATTCTCAAGCTGCAAATGATTTTGCACCACTCTCCACCATGATAAACCTCAAAAAACCATAGCAAGACTATTTGCTTGGCTCAGCTCTACAACGGTAGAGAGACTGTTACGTGTCAGCTGAGCACTGAGCACGAACCCTATGGCTATGTAGTGATCATGACCACATGAACTATCAGCTTAGCTAATGCGGCTGCTGCTAGCGATCAGTGTAGCGACAAAGACACTGATATGCGTCAGCTGAGCACTGAGCACGCACGACCTGTTCGAAGATACTACACATGATCTATAGGATCAGGGCTTGAGTAAAACCGTGCGGAGTGATTGCTGCAAACAATCAACGGGCGGCGGCTACTGAGCCTCCTAGTGAAGGCTTTGAAGCTATGCCAAGCACCTTAGTCTGGAAGATTCACCTACTATAGTCCTCACCGAAGCTGAGCCTCTTACATCTGTGATGGGCCTGAGCCTCCTATGTTTGTGATGCAGTGAACTTTTAATGAATGTGATACCAATGCTGCTTTTTCTGCGATATCCAGACCTCTTTCTAATGGCTCTTCATCTCCTTTCTTGAGTTGAAGCCTCAAGTGTAGCTCTTGCAACTTCAACTTGTGTTTAGGGGATGAACTTAGGAGGATTATTATTTTGTCATATAATATGTAACCTTATTAGGGAAATCAAATGTGACTTTTGGGATCTTAGGAGAAGTTGGAATGTCTTTTGGCGATTGGATATAAATCGGTAGTTATATTTGTCCGCAAGGAGGAGGATGTAGACGGATGTAAGTAGAACTATGTTTTGGGCAATGAAGAAGTCAGCAAGTTTGTCAATTTGTCGGTTGATGTTTATGTTTTTGAAGCTTTGACAGTAATGTTTATCAGTCTCATTAATGGAAGGTGTTTTCTCTCTTTATAGTACTCTGTACAATGTTGTTCATCTTTGTTTATCTTAGAGAGAATGTGAAAGTTAGAGTTTTTTGTCAGATCAGAAGTCAGGTTATTTGTCATCCTGTTCAATCTGCTAGGAGGAAGTTACACTAGTTTACACTGGCGAGCGATCACGGTGCTTCTGATGGGTTGTCATGGTCGAATTCATTCTCTTCTGTGAGATTGATGAGTGCCAAAGATGTTACAAAGCAGTTGTTTGGGATGACGTTTGGAATTCTTTCAAAAGTTGTATGATTCAAACGGCTATTTAGTTTCGACCTGGAGGATTTGGGAAGACCATCTCATCCTTATTTTACAAGATCAGTAGCAAGGCGGCAAAGTACACAACAGGAGGAAGATGACCAGAATCAGGTATTGCAGGAAGGAGGTGAAGAAATTGGGATGCGAAGTGATAGTTCCAAGGAAGAATCAGAGCCGGATATAGAAGAATTTGACGAAACGGAGGAGTATGGTGGTGAAGCACGGAAGAGCTCCAAGGATAAGGAGAAGAAACAGTCGAACGGGAAGAAGAAGAAGAAGAAGTCAAAAGATGATAGCAGTGATGAGGATTTAGAGGAGGAATCAGACACACAGATTCAGACAGTTCGGATTCGAAAGAGGATTCAGAATCGGATAGTTAGGATGATTCAAACACTAATTCACGTTCAAATGAAGATGGGAACAGAAGAAGAAGTTCACAAAAAGAAATCTAGTAAGAAGTCTAAGAAGAAGGTGAAGGATAGTAGGATAGTTCGGTTGAAAAGATGGTAGAAAAGAAATTGAAGGAACTGGGAGTCAAGAAGGAGTCAAGCAGTAAGACAACTCACTCTGACATCTGTGATAAGGATGGTCATAAGACAAAAGACTATTCGTATAATCCAAATTTTAGGGGAGTAATCCCTGAAAGGATACAGCAGAAGATTCAGCAGAACATGGCGCAAGCCAATGGAGTTTTTTCGGAAGCTTCAAGACAACAGAGATCATTTAGCAACCAAGGATGGCAAAGGCAGCAACAACCATATTCAAACTGGAGACCACCATTCAACTCTAGAAGACCACCATTCAGAGGAAATTTCAATCAAGGAAGTCGACCAAGATTTGGCGGATGGCAAAATTTCAAACCATCAAACAGAGTTGGCCACAACAACAGAATTGGCAACAACCACCTAATTGGAGCCAGCAGGGCTGGAATCCGCAGGGTTGGAATCAGCAAGGGTGGAATCAGCAGGGACCTAGTGATGAGCAATTAGCTCAGTTACCTGTACCACCTGCGCAACACAAGGAGAAAAGGATAAAGCACCACAAAGTAATTTGATAGAAGTAGAGATTCCTTAGGATCATGGGACAAATCAGGTATCGGCGGATTGTTCTCCTGAATGTGATTGTTCTCAATGTCGGCTAGAGGATCCAGAAGCGATGGTTGTTACACGTGCTAAAGCAAAATTAAAACTACCTTTGGATTGGGAAGAGCAGAAGGATGTTCGTGATGAGGCAGCAGAAGGATTGGGAAGAGCAGAAGGATGTTCGTGATGAGGCAGCAGAAGAGATTCTGAAAGCACAAAAAGAAGATCTGATTCCGAAGGGAAAGGCGAAGTTACTGAAGAAGGTGGAGAGTAATGGAAAAAAGTCAGAAGCATTGTTTCAAGAATTACTAAATACCCCAATGCATTTCACATTGGATCAATTGCTTTCGTTGGTTCCAATATTCAGAGAGAGATTTTATTCGGCCGCGAGGAAGTCAAAAGTTCTAGAAATTTTGAATGAATTGGAGCAAAGTGTGGGGAGTTATTGGATCAGTCTTGATGATGTGGATGTTACTGTTCCAACTGTTCAACTAGAATTTGATGATCGAATGTTTTCGCATGTTTTGCTAGATGGCAGTTCTGGAGTGAATATTTTGTCAGAAACTAAATTTTTGAAGTTGAAAAATGCAAAGTTGGAACCAGCACCATTTCAAGTGAGGATGGCGGATCAGCGAAGGGTTCAACCAATTGGAATGCTTAGACGCCAATCTCTCAAAGTGCACGGATTGCAGTTTCAAGCAAATTTTATTCTTAAAGATGCAAGATACGGGGAATGCCTATACAATGTTGTTGGGAAGGCCATGGTTTAAAATAGCAAAGCTCAAGCAGGATTGGGAAAAGAATGAAGTGATATTGAAAAAGGGGAAGAATTTGGTAAGATCTTTGATGGGTTCTAGGAAGAAGTTATCGATGTCATTGAAGCCGATGATGGCTCAGACAATCAATTTGGCAAAAGAAGTCGAGGATGGTGAAGAGGCATGTTTCTTGGCGGCTAATCCAACTGTAGTTCCTATATTTGAAGTAGATGTGGAACGGATTATTGATCGATATGCCTTGCAGGAGGAATCAAAGATGGTGTCTAGTCAACCTGTGGAGAATGGTTCAGCACAAGATCAGACGCAGAAGTCAAATATAAGGATGTCCAAGATAACCTGAAGGAGGGTACGGATTGTTTAGATGGAGATGTTGCACCAAAGGAGGAAATCAGTCGAGCAGAGTTTTTGTATGACAAGTTGATGGACAAGGTTTCAAGAGTCAAAGAAGATGATCTGCAGGATCTAAATTTGGGATTCGAGGAAAATCCGAAAGTAGTCAAAGTCAATGTCCATTTGGATGAGGAATTCAAGGAGGATTTGAAGGAATTGTTACAGGAATTCATTGATGTGTTTGCTTGGGATTATTCTGATTTGAAGGGTATGGATCCTGAAGTGTATAAGCATCAGATCAATTTGAAAGAGGATGCAATTCCAGTGATTCAGCAAAGGTATCGGATGAATCCAAATTATGCTAAACAAGTCAAGGAGGAGTTGGATAAGCTTCTACAAGTTGGTTTCATAAGGCCAGTGGATCAGGCGGAGTGGTTGTCACCAATCGTAGTAGTGCCTAAGAAGTCAGGAAAAATCCGTGTGTGTGTGTGTGGATTATAGAAAATTGAATGTGGATTATAGAAAATTGAATGCAGCAACCATTGCAGATCCATTCCCATTGCCATTTATTGATTCAATTCTGGATGATGTAGCAGGACATGAGATGTATAGCTTTCTTGACAGGTTTTCAGGGTATAATCAGATCCGGATGGCTGAAGAGGATATAGCAAAGATTGCATTTATTACTGAATGGGGAGCATTTGCTTATACAGTTATGAGTTTTGGTCTCAAGAATGGACCAACTTCATTTTCAAAAGCAGCTTTCAAAACTTTTGAGCCATATGTGACAGAGTTTATGTGGATCTTTATGGATGACTTTTCAGTGTTCGGAAAGAAAGTTAAGCATTTGGACTATATCAGGAAGTGTTTTGAAAGATGCAGAATGTTTAGAATGGCCCTAAATCCACACAAGTGTGCTACTGCAATTCAAAGAGGGAAATTGTTGGGGCATATCATCTCGCAAGAAGGTATGTTGATTGATGCTGATAAGATCAGTGCAATTCAAAAAGCAGCAGCAGCAGCACCTGACAACTTGAAGGTAGTTTCAAGGTTTATAGGGGTCAGATTAAATGCATAATCGATATTTGAGGTATTTGGCGGATGTTAGTGCTCCATTGAGTCATTTGACAAAGAAAGATGTAGAGTTTGTATGGGGTGAGGCTCAGGAAAAAGCATTCCAGATCATGAAGAAGATGTTGGTAGTATCTCCTATTCTCCATCTCGGGGGGGTCACTCGTATAAATATGTAAGTATCACGTGGGTTCAACAGAAGGACATTTTAAATATTTAAAACTTACAGAAATATATTTACAAAGGGGATTTATTTATTGTATTTTAAAAGAAATTTACAGATTTGAATAGGAAAGGATACATTATATTCACTAAAAAATTCACAGATAAGGGACTTTTTAAATAGGCCTTGAACGCACGTGATATAGAGGATTTACATATAGTGACCCCCCCGAGTTCTCCATCCACCAGATTGGGAGTTACCTTTTCATGTATTTGTAGATGCATCGGATATGGCTGCTGGAGCGGTTTTGATGCAGGAGAAGATCTAAAGATGGTTCCGACCAATCTATTATGCCAGCAAGATGTTGAAGCCAGCAAGTCAGAGAAGAACTATACCGTTACAGAATGAGAAGCTTTAGGGATGATTTTGCATTGGAAAAGTTTATGCATTATCTGTCGGAGAACAAATTAGTCTTTCATGTTGACCATGAGGCGTTGATATTCTTGGTGAAGAAGCCAAAGCTGGAAGGAAGACTTGCTAGGTGGATGCTTTTAATGCAGTAATTCGATTATACAGTGTTGCATACTCCCGGAAATAAGCATGCGGTGGCGGATTATCTTAGTAGGCTAGAGAATTCACAAGAGACACCAAGAGTGTTAGATTAGTTGCCAGATGCGGAATTGTTTTGGGTGGAAGGTCAGTCCTTTGACAATTGGTATGACCAAATGTTGCAGTTTTTGAAAGATGGAGTGTTACCTTCGTCTAATATGACAACGGATCAGAAGAAGAAATTTTCCTTGAGGAGTAGGCCATTTCTGATTATCGCTGGATCATTATATAGAAGAGGAGCAAATCAGATTATTCACAGATGTGTTCCAGATAAAGAACAAAAGGCGATTTGTGGAATGGCTGGAGGATATTTTTTAGGAGAAATTACAGGGTGGAAGATTATGCAAGCAGGTCTATGGTGGCCATTGTTGTTAAGAGATGCACACAAGTTTGCCAGAGAATATGTTCAATGTCAGAAAATTGGTCAATCAACTCAGATGGATCGGATGTAGGATCACCTAGTATTACCACTTGAACCTTTTCAGAAGTGGGGTCTAGATTTTGTTGGACCAATAAAGCCAAAGGCCAAGAGGACAGGAGCAAGATATATTTTGGTTGCAACAGATTATGCTACAAAGTGGGTAGAAGCAGTACCTTTGAGGGACAATAAAGCAACAAGTGTGGCTAGGTTCCTCTATAAGAACGTCATGACTAGATTTGGATGCCCAATTGAATTGGTGTCAAATCAGGGTGTTTATTTTTTGAATTCAGTCATTAAGGAGTTGACATCCAAGCACATGATCCTCCACAAGAAATCTACCCCATATCATCCACAAAGCACAAATGAACATGCTGAAAGCATGAATAAGGTGTTGGTAAGGATTTGGAAAAAGATTATTTCAGATAGCAGATTAGACTGGGATGATAAGTTAGATTCAGCATTGTGGTCATTCAAAACAGCATACAAAGTGGCAACAGGTATGACACCTTTCAAGTTGGTCTATGACACCTTTCAAGTTGGTCTATGGAATTGAAGCAGTTCTTCCGATGGAATATGTGATACCTAGTTTGAGGCTAGCTGTTCAGCATAGATTGAGCCCCGAAGATTCATTTTTGCATCGCCAAAGAGTAGTAGTGTATGCAACAGAAATTGGTCAGCACAGAAGACAGGCATGGATGGCAAGGCAGGGGAAGTTCAAGATCTTTCAGAAAGGCGACTGGGTATGCTATATAATTCAAAGTTGGGGCCACACCCATGCAAACTGAAGCTTAGGTATTTTGGGCCATATCAGATAGGGGAAGAATTGGGCCAAGGAACATTCCGATTGAGGGATGTGTTTGGAACTCCGATTCAAAAGCCAGTTAATGGGTTTAGATTGAAGAAGTTCTTTGGGAGAATTCCTGAGATTCCTGAATGGATGATAAACAAAGCTGAGGACATTTCAATTAAGTATGTGGGTTTTGATTTTGAGGAGGAAGATAAATCAGTTTTGGAGTTATGGAGGCAGGCAACTACCATTTTTCAGGAGAATGTGTCAGTGCCAATAGACAAGTTCAAGTCTGGGTTCGAAGCAGCAGGTGAGGAATACAGACAGGCTGAGGAAAGAGAATCGAGAGATAAGGAGTACTGTCGCGGAGTTGAAGAAGCAGCTGGAGGCAGAATGGAGTGCAGCAATGGACCAGATGGCAATATTACAAGATGAGACACCTGATAAACAAGATGATACTGCAAAAGGCAAGCAAGGTGAGTCTTTGGTGAAAACTGTTGTTTTAAATGTTCAAGATGATGCGGAGCCGGATGCAGCAAAAGGCAAGCAAAAGTCGGATTGGGTGCAGTGGACAAAAGTGTTGGCAAACCTGTGGATAAGGCAGAAGGTTTGGCAGATCAAGGGATAGTGAGTCCGAAGTCAGCCTCTGGCTCAAGCCACCGGGCTGTGCCAAGTGTTTAGGGGATGAACTTAGGAGGATTATTATTTTGTCATATGATATGTAACCTTAGGGAAATCAAATGTGACTTTTGGGATCTTAGGAGAAGTTGGATTGTCTTTTGGCAATTGGATATAAATCAGCAGTTATGTTTATGCACAAGGAGGATGTAGACGGATGTAAGCCAAACTGTGTTTTGGGCAATGAAGAAGTCAGCAAGTTTGTCAATTCGTCGGTTGATGTTTATGTTTTTGAAGCTTTAACGGTAATGTTTATCAATCTCATTAATGGGAGGTGTTTTCTCTCTTTATAGTACTCTGTACAATGTTGTTCATCTTTGTTTATCTTAGAGAGAATGTGGAAGTTACAGTTTTTTGTCCGATCAGAAGTCAGGTTATTTGTCATCCTATTCAATCTGCTATGAAGTTACACTAGTTTACAACTTACTGCACTGAAATCCACGGAATCGCAATTGCTATTATAATTTTAATTTTTTTAAAGGAAATAGAATTCAGCATAGCACATTTGAAAAGATCAATTTCTTTAGCAACAGCTGATATATCTGAATATTTAGAATGTTCCAGGAAGCTTTGGTGAGGAAAACCATCTGCAAAGATTGAGCTGGTGTGTGCACTTTGATGCCAAGGGTCTGCTTGAATAACACATTTAGTTCTTTCCTTATTGATATCCAATTTGGTTGTATAATTTAAGAGCAACATCTATTTCATTTGCCTTCTTGAACACACCATTGCTATCTGTTGACGTCATTGGTGACCAATTTTGTCCACTCTTTTGGACTTGCCATGTTGAGCCTTAAATGATCAAGGTGATGAAGCTTTACACTAAAGATTTACTCTACAACCTTAAACTCATCTCACTCTAAATTCCCAATCTTGTAATCACTTGATAAGCATGGGTTTGGTGGTAAGAAGAGACTTCAAGTCTTTTTTGTCCAAAATGAACTCTTCTTGTAGAGCAACACCTACTTAAGTTCAATTCTGTAGTATCACATCATTTGCATCCTACACTTGATCTGTACTTATTTAAATGCTTTACAAAAATCTGGCGCACTGGGTAAATCACAACATTTATACCATATGAATGTACTTGCATCATGTGTTTGGTAGGTTAGGGACTCTTGTGGTGTATGGTGCACACTGGCTCACACTAGTGGATTGGGTTCAATTCCCAGCAAGGCCAAACTTGCAAACACAGTGTTAGCAAACTAACTTTCTGAATTTTTGCACTTGAAATGGTTAACTTGCACACTTTTGCATCAATTAATCATCAACATTTTCTCTACATAACATAGGTGCCTAGATCTGTTAATAGAACATCATGGTATACTTTTTCTTGATGAAAAATGTACTAAAGATGCTACAGTCCACAATGTGTGCTTGCAAACAATGTCTTCTCAACACTTTTCTTGCTCCCTTTACTTACATCAAGATTCATACTAACATGTATAGATTTGTAACAATCTAATAGATTTGTAATCTTTTGTTGGAGATGCAATCCACAATTCTAGAGAGAACCGGCTCACGTGGTGAGACTGGGTTTGAATCTTGGCAAGTTGACGTTTCTACAATTGGATTACCGAAGGTCACCTAACACCTTAAGGTTTTGGGGTCTAGATGGCTAGACTTGCGCAGGAACACAACTGGGATGGGTGATCTCTCGGGAAGTGGGAGGATCCATGTTTCCAACATGGTATCAGAGCCCAGGTTGTGATGTTAGAAGCTAAGACCTCAACCAAAGTGTGGCTTGAGGGGGGGGTGTTGGAGATGCAATCCACACTTCTAGAGAGAACCAGCTCTCACGTGGTGAGACTGGGTTTGAATCTTGGCAAGTTGAGGTTTCTACAATATGGATTGCCAGAGGTCACCTAACACCTTAAGGTTTTGGGGTCTGGATGGCTAGACCAATTTGTGGAACACCTCAGTTAAGAGCGCTTGCGGCAGGCACACAACTGGGATGGGTGACCTCCCGAGAAAGTGGGAGGATCCATGTTTCCAACATGCACACCAGACCCGATATAGATCATATTTCAGCCTTTAAGGCTGATTTAAAGTCATCGTTTGAGATGTGAGATTTGGGGACCTTGCTTTATTATTTGCAGCGTAATGATGGCATTGTTACGCTGCAGTCTAAATATATACAGAAGCTATTAAAGAGGTTTAATCTTGAAGATTGTAAACCTGTGGCTACACCTATAGAAACAAGTACTCGACTTCGTCCTTCAAGTTATAGGAGACTCTTTTGATGCTAGTTTGTATCAGCAAGCTGTTGGATCCCTTCCTTATATGTATGCAACACGAGGCCAAATATACTAATTAGGAAATTTTTGAGGTCATTTTGGGGCTGTGTAAGGAAGTTTGACCAAAATATTCCCTCCAAAAAGGGGCACCGGACAAAATTTTTGCAAACGAACTCCCAATTTGTCGGACCTCACATATTTAGATTCTACTCTTCAAAAGCTATCCATTGATATATAACACGATAGGGTTCGGAGAAGGGACAAGATAGATACCTAGAAGATTCCTTTTTGCCTGGGAAAGATTCACGTAACGTGAATCTTTCCCAGGCAAAAAGGAATCTTCTAGGTATCTATCTTGTCCCTTCTCCGAACCCTATCGTGTTATATATCAATGGATAGCTTTTGAAGAGTAGAATCTAAATATGTGAGGTCCAACAAATTTGGAGTTCGTTTGCAAAAATTTATCCAATGCCCCTTTTTTGAGGGAATATTTCAGTCAAACTTCCTTACAGGGCCCCAAAATGACCTCAAAAATTTCCTAATGTAGTATGCGGTCTCATAGTTTAACAGATTTATGCATAGCCCAGGTACGAGGCACTGGCAAGCTGTCAAGTAGGTTTTTGGCTATTTATAGGACACTCAGTATTTTGGATTGTTTTATCCAAAAGAGGGTGAGTCATAGCTGCATGCTTTTAGTGATTCAGATTGGGCTGGATGTTATGATACACGAGTATCCACTAGTGGGTTTTGCTTTCGCCTTGGTGATTCATGTATATCATGGCTCAGCAAGAAGTAGCCTACAGTGGCCACTTCTAGCTGTGAAGCTGAGTACACAACAACTTTTAAAACTACAGTTGAGTGTGTGTAGCTCAGACGTCTTATGGCTGATTTGGGTGTTGGTCTAGCACTACCATTTTCACTGGCACAGCCAGAGCGCATTAGCAGTTGTGAGGAACCCAGTGTTTCATGCTCGCACTAAGCACATTAAGATGCATTACCACTATGTAAGGGAAAGACTTTGCATCCAAGATGAGCTTCGTCTATGTGCCTACAAATGACAACATGGCAGATTTATTCACGAAGGCTCTTCCTCGTGAAAAGTTCCAAGATTTTTGTAAATATTTGGGCTTACTACCTTTTCAGGATTGATCAGCCATACCCTGTACATGTTCACATCATCACTCAAGTGGGGATTTGTAGCATTATATGGTAATGATGTGTGTGAACACACTTAGGACCGTTGGGGCACTTTTTCCCTCACTAGGAGGTTTTTTCCCGCGTGCGTATGTACACCCTCTTATCAACTCATTTTGGGGTGTGTACTTATCTTTTGTATCAGCAGGCACACATTTGTTTATTCTAATCTAGTGAGTTTGTGTGCTCTCAAGCTTCTCTATCTTGTGTGTGTGCATTGTTGCAACCCTAAATCTAATTCCAACAGAGCAACATGTCATCAACGTATAGAACGATGACCAAAAATGTGTCCTTTCTCCTCTTCACATAGAGGGTACTCTTTGTTGGACTATTGCCAAAATCATTTACAACCAAGTGTGCATGAATCTTCTCATACCATGCTCTAGGAGCCTACTTAAGGCCATAAATAGCCTTTTTCAACTTGCATACTTTGGACTCTTCTCCTTTCACAATAAAACCAAGAGGCTGCAATACATACACCTCCTGATGTAAATCACCATTCAAGAATGCAGTCTTAATGTCCAACTGATGTACATTCCACCCATGATATGCTGCCAAAGCAATGAGATACCTAATGGTAGTCATACGAGATGATGTGGGTGCAAAGGTCTCATCATAATCAATGCCCTTTTGCTGGGCATACCCCTTTGCAACAAGTCTGGCCTTGTAGCGATCAATGCTACCATCTGCTTTGCATTTTAACTTGTAAACCCACTTAGTACCAATGGCCCTCTTGCCATGAGGTAGATTTGTCAAATACCAAGTGTCATTCTTGAGTATAGAGTTATACTCATCCTACATAGCATGCATCCAATGATCATCATCCTGTGCTTCCTCAAAGGAAACAGGTTCCTCCTCATTACATAAAGTAGAAATGAGAACACGATCCACATGATAAGAACCTGCACGAGTTCTGCTAGGTAAAGGAGCTTCCACAACTTGCTATCCCTCAATGTCTACACAAGCCATTTTGGCATATGCCTAGATTCTTCTATGGCTGCTCTCTCCTCATCCACTACATCCTCAATAATTACCTCATCAAAAGGCTGATTTGCAGGCTGATTTTGCACTTGCAAAGGCTAAATTTCAGCACTTGGTTAAGCATGCAATTGCTCTACATATGGCTGCCCTCCAAGTAGGAGAGAAATAAACATGACCTATGAGCATACATCCTGCTGTTTTTTGCATGAAAGCATGTGCTGAACTAAGTTTTTGACAAAAACAACATCTCTACTTACCAAAATCCACTTTGAGGTCGGATGGTAGAGTCTATATCCCTTTCTTTTTGGGCTATATTCCACAAATATGCATTTAACTACCTTATCATCAAGCTTACTACGGTGTTGCACAAGCACAAGAGCATAAGCACAAATTCTGCCATGCAACTGCTGGAGTGTTGGCATCTTGTATGTGTTCTATCATCATGTCTATAACATTAATTGAAATCCAATACATGACTTTCCTTGCACCTTGATTTCAATCCTTGAATGCCTTTATATCTGGTGGAGTGGAATTCTCTTCAGATAACTCTGGAGGCTCCTCATTGTCTCCTTCCACATGGTCCCAAAATCCTTTACCCACCATTAGGAAATTGGTCATCATAAATTTCTAGGCATAGAAGTTGTTCTTGTCCAGCTTCTCACTAACAATCCGATTGATTCTATCAGACATATTCTCTTGTAAACAATTAGAAAACTATAGCAGGAAAATTTTGTATGCAACTTGTAATACAGCAGTATCTTCTGTGACTACCGATACTTCAGCACAATCTGTAGGTCACCAGACGTGACCAAAGTACATGTATATATACACCCAATATGTCAACAATACATGTGCAAACAGTGTCTGCACTGCCAAAATACACTGCTACTCTCCTATAATCGGATTTCGACCAGAGATAGTTCTCAACCGGAATTTCTTGAAACTCTCAAAAATAACTTGCAGTGATGAATGAAGACCGAGATGCGCCCGAAACAAAATTTTGGTCGCAAAATTGCAGTACAAAGTACTATTTACCACACAAGTACCTCCAAGCAAGACAACTCCTCAATCGGAGATGTGTAGCTCTCTCGAAGCTACCGAGGGGTGTTGTACCTAAAACAAGAAGGGAAAGAGATGATGATGCTCTTACCCATGTACCGCTTCCTTTCTTGCCTGTTCTTGCCTCTTGCTTGCCTCCTTAGCTCTCACACAAATCGGAGCTCTGATACCATAAAGAGAATGTGGGGGAGAGAGAGAGGGAGAGAGCTTAAGTTCCCTTGCAAAGCAAACACACACACACACAAGAGAGTGTAAGACACAAGAGAGATGGATCGCTGAATTTTCTTCTATCTTCTTCTATTCTCTAAAACCAAATAACTAAAAGATAAGAGTACATATATAAAAGGAAATTACTCTCCTACAATAACATACAAAGTAGTCAGTCTATAGTGTGAACTCGACTATATGAGCTGGCGCTATAACTATGCCATAACTTTAGTACTCCAAAGTGGTTGTCACACAGCCTATCATCCCACTAGTGCATATCAACCATAATCGCACCAACTGTGCCAGTGACATAAATGCGGAAGCTATCACCCAGGCAGGTCATCAATTTTTGTCGTAGCACTAGTTGAGCTCGATATCTCAACACATGATGTCATGCATTAGGGGGAGATAGTTCTCAAGCTATACATGATAGTGAATGATACTCTCTCTCTCTCTCTCTCTCTCTCTCTCTCTCTCTCTCTCTCTCTCTCTCTCTCTCTCTTTGGCTATTTTCCATAAACGGCTTACATTCTCTAAGAAGGAGACATAACACAACAATTTGAGCTACTCTTGGGAACTCCTTGTGCAAATGTCTATAGAGAATGACTAGAATAACTTTCTTCATTTTAACACCTTAAATAGATGTGTTCTCCTCACTGCCATAGTGTGTACGTTACCTGCACTACCTTAGGCATCTAATTACAAGATGACAATAGTCATAGCTGCAATAATGGAGTTCTAGAAAGTATTTAAGAGAGAGAGAGAGAGAGAAAGAGAGAGATAGAGAAGTTTACATGGGACTCAATGCATAGTTTGAGAAAGTAAGAGAGATAGAGAGGTGACCATAGGTGTGCACCCATATGACAAGCATAGCTACATTTTTCATGACTCTCCGGGGGTGCACTACTAAGAAACCCTATGTATCATGTGCATTCAAGGGGTATTTAAAGAACCCCTTACTTGTGATTTTTTCATGAATAAAATTACCCCTTTTTCTTGATGGACTTACCGGTTTTTTTCAAAATCTATTAAAAAAACCCCTTCTATAAATGTATTTTTGTAAATTTACCTTAAAATTTAGAATTAAAAAACCCTTTCTTCTGTACTTACATATTTTTAGGTGAACCCCCTCGAGTCATGACTCAACAAAAGATCTTAGCTACGCTTTCTGCTTTAAAAGAGTGCTACACAAGTTTACAAATGCTGCCATGTGTGCTTTCTTTAGAGAACGAGCATGCCCTATTTGTACGTTTTTGTTCCTATAGAAATTTTTTGATAGCTTTGTGAATTGTTGAAAAGTCACTTCTTTGACCTCCCTTCTCTCTCGTATGTTTGCTACACAAAGGTAGCTATACTTGTCTGCTACACAAAGGTAGCTATGCTTGTCACAAGGGCACTAAAAACTCACTTCTTTGACCTTCCTCTCTGTTATCTATTTGCTAATGGAAAAAGATTTGAGGTGGTCCAAGAAAAGGGGAGATGGAGTGCACATTCTCTACATAAGTTAAAAAGTAATCTTAAATCTCATTGGTCCAAATTTTAGGATTGTCTCTCACTTTGTACGTTTATCCCCCTCCTACACCCCCTTCATACCATCCCCTTATTTCTTCTCCCCCCCCCCCCAACACACACTTTGAGGTGTGAAACGGGAAGGGGAGATGGAGTGCACATTTTATCCATATGTTAAAAAGGAGTCTTAAATATCATTGGTCCAACTTTTAGGATTGTCTCTCACTCTGTACATTTATCCCCCTTTACACCTCCTTCCTACCATCCCCTTAATACAAGACCATATTAGGGATCTTGAAAGAATGGTCATAGAAAAATAGAGATGTGGAAGGGAAATCAAGAAAGACAGGGTCTGTAAGGAATATGGAGGTGAATTGGAAAGAAAATAGAAGCATGCAATCTTGAAATGGATTATAATATGATGCTAATAGCTTTAAAAACACGTTAACTAGAGAACCACCCTAGCTTTCATTTTCAAAGCACCGTTTATTTTTTTATATCATTAGGGGAAGGTTGAGGTCTATAGGGGCCCTTTAAGATGTCATGTGATTAAAAGGTTATTAAGGGAAAGAGCCAATCGTGTGATGCCATGTATACAAAAATGTTGGGTGATTAAAGGTGGTCAAAAGATTCTCTAGGAGATGTCTTTTTGTACTTTTTATTTCCAAAAAGTTGGGGGGGGGGAGTTTTTGGAATTTCGGACGTCCATAACTTCTACATATGAGCTCAAAATTTGTCGGAGATTACAGATCCAGAATCTGCTCGTCGAGCTCTTTCCATAGATATGTCACATGATATAGTTTTGCTCGCTCGATTTCAAATTCAATTTTGGCGGGAAACTTTGAAATTCAAACTTCTAGCCGTTTGAAGAACAAGAAGGTATCTAAAGTCAAAGAAACTTAACGTTTTAACAAAAAGTCATTAAAATCATAATATGGCAGCTTAAAGGGCCCCTATAGACCTCAACCTTCCCCTAATGTGCTTCCTTTGATATCGACGTGAGGTACTTAACTCTTTTGCCATTTTGCATGCCTAAGCCACCTATCATTGTGCCCGTAGTAGTGGACCCATATGGTGGTTCTTTATTACTTGTGCAAAGGACCTTGTAGCCCAACTGCTAGTAGGAGGGGTGGATGTGAAATCTTCTACATTCTTGCTCTCCACTTGGTATCCACATTCCCATAATAAACACACCTCCTCGTCTACGAGGTTATTTTGCACAACAACTGGTATCCACCTTCCCAAAATAAACACACCTCCTGGTCTCTGAGGTTAGTTTGCACAACAACTGGCCATATCTTGGATAGCAAATTAGGCTTTGGGTCTATGTTGACATCCATAATATAGTAATGAAGCACGTGATCTAGGAAAAAACACATTCACTATTTGATAAGACCATTAGGGTGCTTGCCATATGCTTCAAATGATGGTGCAGTGACACCCTTTTCAGATCCGGCTATGCCCACACCTCTCAGCACAAGGAGTTCCACTATATGTGACCTTGTTGCCAATGCATGTCCTTCGGATTGCCCACATTACATCATTCACCTTGCGCTTAATCACACTAAACTCAGTGGCTTTTGCTATTCTTTGAGGAGTAGTGGTTGTATCATTCTCCTTTAAATTAATCTTTCGTGGCCTCCCTACATATTTTTGGTCTCGTATATGTGTATTATACTCCGAAGGATGCATTGCCTCATCATCAATATCAATGACCACAATGGCTGGTCTCTTATGACATGTGGTTTCTTTGTCACTAGTGTGGGGGTAGGCACCTTATACATGCATGTTCCTTCAGTTGCCTGAGTAACTGTTTGGACTACTTGGGATGGGTTTATAGACATACATTCTGTAGTCCTCTCCCTATGTGCTTTCCGTGAGAGTAAGAGATGACTTAGTGCTTTGCCAAATTGTATTTACCATATTTGTAGTGCATGGATCATAAAGATGAATCTTGTGTTAATATCCTTCCTCTGTAAGCCAACTCTCATGCTTACTCTTTGCTAGGTTTGTTCTTGGGGTATTTGGACCATCATTACTTCTCTCTATTGTTTTCATGACACTACCCTAACGTGCTATGCACACCTCCCACCAACTCAACCAAGAGTCCATATTAACGAAGCATCAACTATTGCAGAGTGCCTGAAAGAGAGTCTTCAAGTATGTATAACTCCTCCCCCTAATGATTAGAGGTAGGCTCTAGTACACACAACTCTTGGGACCCAATATTTACTATTGCCTATAATCTAGAGAATGACTTGGGGGCTACTTGTCCTTGTAAGAACTTTGCACTCACGAGAACTCAACCATTGGTGGAACATAGATTCTTCTTAGAGGATGGGCAAGAGATTATGCAGCTCATTGTTGTAAATATAAGTTTTAAAAAAGTACATAACAACAAGAAGGGTTTCACCGAAAATGCAAGCAAGATTGCACTATCTCAGGATGTGGGCATATTGCAAGTTACCACATCAATGATTAATACATCTGGATTACAAGTTCTAGTGAATCCTACACCTACAACACCCGACAATAATTGTGTCGCTCTAGTAGTGCCACAATTATCAAAGAAGAGGAGCCCATCGACACGTCTACACTAATTGGGTGGAGTATCGCTTTGTCTATGATCAACACCGCCTTCCTAGAGTGCCTCTACGTCGCCTCCTCAAAAACCCCACAATCTGCACGAATGAGGATTGCATCGAAGGTTTTATTTAAATCATGGAAGAGAGCACCTACCACACAATAACAACAACATTCACTTTCTCAGAGAGTTTCCCAGGCTAAGATCCCATTCCATTCGATCGTCAAAGTGCAGTTGGCCCTGAACTCTTAATGTCTCGGGAGTTTAGTATGGTACTAGATAGACCAAAGGATAGTAACATGGTTGGGATGATGTTTGCTGTCTGGGATGGCAACCATCATCTCAAAGGTTAGCAAGAATGGGAAAGAACCACACAAGCTAACAGAGACAAGGTTCCAAAGGTGAATTTTAGGGTGGTTTGATTCTTGCAGGAGGAGGAGGCAAAGTTTCTAATGGTTCTACACATGATAAACAAGTGGATTTGTATCTTGCTATTCATGTGATTAAAATGAACAAACATCTTATATATAATCATTCTACTAAATTTAATTTATTATGCATGCAAAAATGCAAGGTAACTAGCATTCATATGCCAAACATAATAGCACATGACATATTCTTAATGTAGCGTGTGGGCATAGCTGATCCACAGTCATTTGTTATCAAAGTTTAGCGAGACGAGGATCATGCATGGGTGGAGAAAGCTTTCCATGACACTCCTCTCTCAACTGGTGTTCAAAGTATGTGCGCACCTCAAAAACACCCTACAATAAAGTCATATTTTGATTTGCATAGATGTTGTTTCTAAAATAGAAATGTATTGCAATCTGAATTTGATGCCATATACCAAAAAAAGGTCAGTGTCTTGCCTGAGAGCAAGGGAGTAGAGAGTATAATCAAAATGCATACATGTTCGAGAAGAATTACAAAGATGACCTCACGGAGATGGAGGTGCTATTTACAAAGAGAGGACATGAGTTAGCACAAATAGCCAACCCTAACTATGGTAAAAAAATTATTCAAGAAGGTGATCTCTTACCAGGGTTGGGGTGAAAAGGCAAGTCGATTCACTACTCCCAAGATGGCAGAGATCTCTCGTGCACATATTCCTAGTGTAGAGTAAGATCACACATTTTCTCTTGACGCATTAAACTTTTTTTACATGTAGCAAGACACATAAAGTGCGTTCACAATGTAGGAAATGTAGGCTTGTGGACATATTGGCGGGGATGGCAAGTTTCCAATGAGAGATGACCAGATTCCTTCTTTGGATAAAGCATTCTTCACATGGTTACATCGTCATGTGTACTAGTTCCAATTGATGGAGTACATGCTATAGCTCTATGTGAAGTTAGAGGAGAATTCCCCTGCCATAGCAGGCATACATGAGAGAGCAACACGCGACTCTTCGTTGGGTATCATGGATGCCCTGAAAGCTTTTAGGAAGACACACTTTGAAAAGTCATTCCTAAGGTGGAAAGGGAAAATCTAAGCCACCCTTGACCCTGACCAGCAACCTCACTTGCCATTCATGGCACGACACCTGTTATATAGGTATGTAGTAGCATAATCGATACTGTGTGTCTCATTTTATTGTTAGTCTGTCGTATTGCAAGAGTATTTGAATGTTTTTGTATTTGGTGGTGGAGAAATTGTGTATGTCATCGGGTATGTATTCCCGAGCAACCGTTAAACGTATGGGTGCAGTCCGAGATAGAGGATATAGGATTGTACCCTACAGATTAGATCAATGATCTACACGGCAAGGAGACATGGACATCTTGCCCATGGTGAGACTACCCCGAAGGAGAGTTTCCTCTTAGCGAAGCTGAGGAGTTTCAGAGTAAGTAACATTGTGTATTGTAGTCTTTTTGTATGAACTTTGAATTTCGTATTGGGAATTTATAGTTGCTATATGGGTTAGATGCAGGAGAAGCTGGCCACACCAAGTAGCAACCCCAAGGAGAAGGGCAAGAAGCCGACCATAGATGTGTCTCCATCATTCGCTACAATGACAAAAATGCCCAAAAAGAGGACACAGCAAGAGTGGAAAGGGGAAGACGATGATGAGGAGAGCAGCCATGATGAGGATGATGAGAGCGTTGAGCAGGGGGTGATGAAGAGATGATCCCAGAACGTGAGAGCAAGGAGCAAGGGATAGAAAGTCCAAAGGAAGATGACATAGATCTTTGGGTACTCAACGTCTTTTTGTTTTAGCACAAGTTTATTATTTGAACATTGGGAATTGAAGACATAGGTGGATGGTAGGAAGGGGCTATAGGAGGGGGATAAACTTACAACAATCCTAAAAGTTGGACCAATGAGATTTAAGACTATTTTTTTAACTTATGGATAAAATGTGCACTCCATCTCCCCTTCTCTTGGCCCACCTCAAATCTTTTTTCATTTCAAGACAATATTAAAAGAAATAATCTAAGGGGCCCATTATTATGTCATAGAGATATTCCAACATGTAATATATCACTTTCAATAGTTTATTTATCTTTTGGAGAAATATCTCTCTCTCTCTCTCTCTCTCTCTCTCTCTCTCTCTCTCTCTCTCTCTCTCTCACACACACACACACACACACACACAAACACACACACACAATCACACACACACATACACATGCACACACACACACACACACATGCACACATGCACACATTCACATACACACATGCACACATGCACACACACACACACGCACATTCTCTCTCTCTCTCTCTCTCTCTCTCTCTCTCTCTCTCTCTCTCTCTCTCTGTCTCACACACACACACACACACACACACACATTTCATAACGAGATTGTTGATCGTATCATTTGGATCAACCTTGATAGAGGTAATAATGTTTTTACACTTATTAAGCCTACATACGTAACTTTTCATTCATAATCGTTTTACTATTGTGTGGATGGACACAAATCTTACTACCTGCTACACTCTGGTCAAAATCTACTACTCTCAGCTTAACAAATTAATCATCTATTTTATGGGTTTTCTTTCTTTGTGTTTTCCCAGCTCATCTTTAGTCAATGGGCTTCAATGGCGAAGCATGCTATAACTTTTTAAAATTTTAATGTCTTATGGACATGATATGTCAAATTGTAATTATAAGAGTTCAAAGATTTGTGGTACATATACGTAGCACACACACACAAGATTTAAAATGGCCAATTCAAGATATCAACAAACCCAAAGTGTTATACAAGGTTGTGATGTACATATAGTTAGGGTTTATCTCCAAGAAAAAAAGTTTAAAATAATAGAATCTAGAGTCACTACAAGAGCTTGAGAACATACCGACGCTAAAATACCGACGCAAATGTCGAACGTTGGTATGTCCGTCGTCATGTTGGAGGAGACAAGCATGGCGGGGTTTTTTTAAATTTTCGTGTCCCGTCGCGTATACCGACGCTTATACCGACGCTTTTTCCGACGACTATACTGACGCATATTCCGTAGCATATACCGACGTATATTCCGACGCATATTCCATAGAATATACCGGCGCTCGTAAGTTTTTCACAGCCGAGAGCCTATTTTCTGGTTTTTTCACAGAAAGAAGCGCAAGCACAAGCGTTGAAGGTGCTTTCTCTCCCTCTTCTCTTTCTCTCTCTCTCCTCTTTTTTCCTCTCTCCTCTTTTCTCCTTCTTTCTTCTTTTCTCCTCTTCTCCTTCTCCTAACATGTTATTGCAATTGCTTTTAGTTTTTAATTTAAGAAATAGGACGTTTAGGGTTTTTTGTTTTTTGGCTCTCTATGCATGTTGAGAGCTCTCTATGTATGCATAGATCTCCTAATGCATGCATAGAGATTTTAGGGTTTTGTATTAGTTCTTTTTCTTGTGTTTAATTTACTAATTAGTTTGTTTAATATTTTTTTTTGCAACTCTTTCACCTCACCAATCTTTCACCAATCCTCTCCTTCAGCTTTGCAAAAAAGAGGTAGATCCTCTTTCGATTTTTCTTGTTTTTGCTATTTTCTATGAATTTTTGCATCCCTGTTTTATGGTTTAAGGTTAGTTTTGGGTTCTTGTAAGCTTACACATAGGATTAATTTAATATCTATGCATAAAACCTATAATAAGCTTGTAATCTCTATTATCCATGTACGTAAAACAAGATCATGTTTATTACACCATTGGGTGATGGGATTAAGGGTTAGCATAGTGCATAAGGCATATAGCATAGAGCTTATGCATAGAGCTTATGCATAAGTCTTGCATAGAGCGTATGCAAGAGACTTATGCATAGAGCGTATGCATAAGACTTATGCATATGGCTTATGCATAGAGCTTATGCATAAGGCTTATGCATAGAGCGTGTGCATAAGGCTTATGCATAGAGCGTAATTGCATAGAGCGTGTGCATAAGGCTTATGTGAAAGGGATTAAGGGTTAGCATAATAGTGCATAAGGCATATAGCATAGAGCTTATGCATAGAGCTTATGCATAAGTCTTGCATAGAGCGTATGCATAAGACTTATGCATAGAGCGTATGCATAAGACTTATGCATATGGCTTATGCATAGAGCGTACGCAGGTAGACTTATGCATATGGCTTATGCATATGGCTTATGCATAGAGCTTATGCATAAGGCTTATGCATAGAGCGTGTGCATAAGGCTTATGCATAGAGCGTAATTTCATAAAGCGTAATTGCATAGAGCGTGTGCATAAGGCTTATGTGAAAGGGATTAAGGGTTAGCATAGTGCATAAGGCATATAGCATAGAGCTTATGCATAGAGCTTATGCATAAGTCTTGCATAGAGCGTATGCATAAGACTTATGCATAGAGCGTATGCATAAGACTTATGCATATGACTTATGCATATGGCTTATGCATAGAGCGTACGCATAAGACTTATGCATATGGCTTATGCATATGGCTTATGCATAGAGCTTATGCAAAAGGCTTATGCATAGAGCGTGTGCATAAGCCATATGCATAAGTCTTATGCCTTGATTGTGGTTAGCAAATGTCTTGATTGTGGTTAACAAATGCTTATGCAAATGCCATGGTGAGGGCATTGTGAATTGTTGGTTTGTGTTGGAGCTTTTGGATGATGGATTGAGGCATGAGTCCATGCTTTATTGATGAGTTCTACATTGTAAAAGGGCATGAGTCATGCTCAATACTTGTAAGCCAACAAACTTATTCTATCATTTGATATTTTTCACATCATTTTGTACCTACACTCACCATTGCAACCACTTCAAGTTTCTATAGAATCTAGCAATGTGTGAGGGTACCTTGGCATTGGTTGGAGAGGCCAAGGGGAGAATGGCTTGAACTCTTTGTGCCGTGATTGCTTGGTAAAGCGGTACGAAGGGGGATTAGGTACACCGGTGTGAAGAAATGGCCTCAACCTTCACCTTGGAGGAAAACTCGGTGAAGGGGTGAGAAGAGCTTGGCCGGGAGATCGGCAAGCTTCAACGCGCGTCCTCAACAATCCTCATCATCGACTTTGTGGATGCATGTGGGCAATGGGGCCCCTTTCCGTCATATTATGTGGATATTGCAAATGCATATGATCTTTCATGATATTGTGGGATACAAAGAGTATTGCGTACAAGTTTTAAGATGTTGCATTTTCATTTGAGATTTGGTTCCAATTACAAAGGAGACTCTGGCGGAATTTACAAAACCGTAATTCAGTCCTAGGGTTTTTGGGATTAGGTCCGAGCTTATGGCTTATGCATAAGACTTGTGCATAGAGCGTGTGCATATGGCTTATGCATAAGACTTATGCATAGAGCGTGTGCATAAGACTTATGCATATGGCTTATGCATAGAGCTTACGCATAAGACTTATGCATAAGGCTTATGCATAGAGCTTATGCATAAGTCTTGCAGCCTTATTATGCAAGCTTATACTTATAATATGCATTTAGATTATTGCATAAGGCCTTTATAAACAGCTATTTACAAATAGAGATAGCTTCTCTCTCCATCCTTGTTCAAATTCTATTTAATTTTGTATGGAGAGGAGATAAGCTGATTTGTGTTTAATGAGCTGCATATACATGTTATCCTGCTAGATGGAGCCTCTCAATCTTGAAGAGAGAATAGCGTGTCCATGCATGCGATGTAAGTACCAAATCTTTCGAAAACGAAGGATTTGCAACGAGCATGTTCATGACGCTGGCATATTTCCAATGGAGCGCTTGCAAAATTTACGGTTTCAATCGTACAACCAAGCAAGTGTGCAGCCGCATCTTGATAACATTACGCCTGTGAATTCTCGTCCCCAACAAAGGATGAGGATATCGCAGGAGGGAGTGACAGATGGAGCTCAATTAAGAGCACCCGAGGGAATGGAAGAAGGTCAGGAAATGGAAGAAGGTCCAATGGAAGAAATGTTGGATGCCTTCATCGAGCAACAAGAAGCTCTCTTCGAAGAGCATGAACATGAAGATCATCAACCACGACATTCTCAACGGTCAAATTATGAACCAGAGGAAGAGGCCATGCGTAAACTTGCACGCCTTCCATTATCCAATGGTGCCAACATATCTGTATTGCGTACATCTCTTACGATGCTAAATTTGCAGTCAGTTTTTGGATGGTCTAATACAAGTGTCACTGAACTATTCAAGTAAGGTCTTTTTTTGGAGATTACACCTACTGTTGAAATGTTAAATTATCAACTTGTATTTGAGAAAATCTTAATAGTAACGATCAGATATTGCCATACTTGCAGGCTTTTGAAAGATCAAATATTGCCCCTGGCAACGAGATGCCTCCATCTCGTGCAGATGCGAAGAAGTTATTGAAATCCATAGGCATGGATTACAATAATATTCATGCTTGTCGCAATGATTGTTGCCTCTTCCGCCATGAATATGAGCATTTGCAAGAATGTCCCCATTGTGGCTCTAACAGATATAGAGAAGATGTTCAGGGGGAAGCTGTCCCGGTAAAGGTTCTCAGGCACTTTCCAATCATCCCAAGGATAAAAAGCATGTTCAGGTGCAAATCAATAGCAAGCTTGATGACATGGCATGCCACAACTCGATCCACAGATGAAGTGATGCGTGTGCCTGCTGACTCACCCGCATGGAGACACATTGAAGAGAAATGGCCGGCTTTTAAGGAAGAACCTAGAAACCTCCGTCTTGGCCTAGCAATGGATGGTGTAAACCCTTTTGGTTTAAGGAGCTCTTCATGACATGGCCTGTTTGCCTTGTGAATTATAATCTTCCGCCATGGTTAGCAATAAAGAAAGGTCATCTGTTGCTCTCATTAATAGTTCCAGGAAAGTACAAGGTGAAGAACATGGATGTATATTTGGCACCACTTATTGATGAGTTACGCACCTTGTGGAACGGAATTGAAGTGAAGGACATGTCAAAGCAGCAGAGTGGCCAAAGACTTACAACTGTGCAAGGTATTCTCATGTGGACAATGCATGATTGGCCTGGCTATGGAGAATGCTCAGGTTTGTCTATATCGGGTTACAATGCATGTCCTGTATGTGGTCCTCGACTTGATTCAAGATACTCAAAAGCATTACGAAAGAATGTCTACCAAGGACATGTTAGGTATCTTCCAGAAAATCATGAATTGCGGGATGGTAATCTAGGAAGACCTCCTCCAAGTGCATTGAAGGCAAGCGATTGGAAGATCAAATGGGAGGAATGTGGCAACTTGGCATGTCCTGGGATGAAGAGGCTCTCTATCTTTCACCAACTCCCCTATTGGGGTGATCTCCTTATAAACCATTTGCTTGACCCGATGCATATTTTCAAGAATGTAGCTGACATTCTGTGGAAGACCATGACAGGAAAAAAGGATACTAAAGGCCAAAGGGATGACTTGGAAGAGATTGGTTGTATGCAAGAGTTGTGGGCTCGCACTAGACCCAATGGAAAGGTGCTACTTCCAAGAGCCCCATGGGTTTTAAGCAAGATGGAGGAACAACAAGTCAAGAGGACAATTTCAGAGTTTCGGACTCCTACAGGTTGTATGCATTGCTTGAAAAGTGCATTTACAAAGGATGATGATCTTAGTGGTCTCAAGAGTCATGATTGGCACAAGTTTCTACAATTTGTGCTACCCATAGCAATAAAAGATTGCCTCACTGAAGACATTAGAGCTACTATCTATAAGATTGGCACATTGGTGCGCTGGATTTCTTCAAAAGAGATAAAGAGAGACACTTTGGAGACAGCGCGTTTAAACTCCATAGAGGCAGTCTGCATGGTAGAGAAGTTTTTCCCTACAAGTTTATTAACAATCCAGATGCATCTGCTAGTTCATGTTGTAGATGAGGTTGCAGTTGCTGGAACAGTCCATTCAAGATGGATGTTCTTTTTGGAGAGGTTTATGAAGACATTAAAGGGATTTGTTCGCCAAATGGCTCGCCCAGAGGGTAGTATGTCAGAAGGGTGGCTGATACAAGAGTCCCTTGTTTACATCACTGAATATTTAAGTTCCTCAGATCCAGAGATACCTCGACTATGGTCTCAAGAGTCCAACAGGCGAGTCATTGGTGAGGAACCTCAAGGCCAAGGCATTAAGAGAAAGATGGATAACACTTTGAGAGAAAAAATCAACAAATTTTGCATCTTGAACTCTCATGTAATGGAGAAGTGGATTGAGACATATGAAGCTCTCAAGCGACAGCGAGTACAAGATCGTTTAAGTTTCAGAAGGAATCGCACTACAAGAAATCTCCCATATCCAGAAGGTATGCAAGCTCTTCCGGACTTTCCCACAGGTAGATGGCTAGAAGCTACAATTTTAGAAGCCAAACGTGCTGGTTTACCTATAACAGAGGAGGAGGAGGAGCTTACAAAAGGATGCGATTGGCATGTAAGTGTTTAAGTTCTACATGTCTCTCGTTTTTTTCTCTACATGTATATGTTCCGGACTTTCCATCAACAAACTTTTTGTGCTATTTGTAGTATCACAAATATGGGGCGTTTTGGTCACATGGACGTCATTTTCGAGTAGAACGAATAGACCAAAGAAGAGCAACCTTTGATTGTGGTGTCACAGCACAGTTTGTTCAAGAAAGTCGTGCAAGTGCAAGTGATGATAACACAATTACTGGAATGCTTGATTACTTTGGAACCATTCAAGATATATTAAAGGTTGGCTTCAGAAGTTTTGAGTTGTTTATCTTTGATGTGAAGTGGTTCAAGGTAATCATGAATGGGCCACATGCAACTGTACGTAGAGACAAGAGTGGCCTCATCCAAGTGGACTCCACAAAGGTATGGACCGATCAGCAAGATACTTTTGTGCGCCCAGAGCATTGTGAGCAGGTTGTCTTTAAAGCGGATCCAAAAGATCCACGCTGGCTGTTTGTGGTTCAAGTCGCCCCCCGCAGTAAGCAAATTTTTGAAGAATTTGAGCTACAACAAGGTGATGTGGATGCACAGGGTAATGGAGAGCAGCAAGAACAAGCCGATATCAACAATGAAGAGGAGCAAGCAAATGAAGAGGAGCAACTAGAGCAAGATCCAAATGAAGAGATGCAAACCAAGGAAGCTGAAAAACAAGTTGAGGAAGAAGACATAGATGATGAAGACATCCTTCATCAAGGGGCTTTTAATGATGAGGATGCTGAAATGTACATAGACATAGATCTCTTTGGGGCTACTGATCTAAATGAGGATGATAGAATAGATAATGATTTTTAAAATGATGTATCTTAATGATATGCAAATAGTTATGACATATTTGTAATGGTTTTATGACATTGAAGGTCCATTCATTGTTTACCATTGTTAATGTTTACCATCATAATCACTACTGTAGGAGCAAGTTGATATAGTTTTACCAATGTTGTTTATCATTGTTAAGGTTTGTCTTATGGTTCTTTCATTCATTGTTTACCGTGTAATTTTCATTCCGTACAAGTTTGTCATATGCATATGGTTTTTTGTCCAACAGGCCATGGGTGACTCACCGCCCTACGACTACAGTCCAGATTTCTCATTTAATCCTACACCGCAGGGCATGAGTCCCCAGCAGTTATATGGTTTTCTTTCGTCCATGACTCCAGAGCAGAGAGCCATGGCTCAGAGTTATTGGGGTTCTGGAGCAGGCACATCTGCCTCAACATCTGGCTTCCCGACGCCAGTTCCGACACCCGTGGGTACGACAGCAGCTCCCACACCTCATACCACACAGCCTTCCACTCCCATTACAGCTCGATCTACCACCTCTTCACATAGACGGCGCTCACGTAGTAGGTCTTCAGGGGGAGGTTGTTGTGGTGGTAGTGCCACAGATGCTGTGACACCACCACCACGTGAGCGTCGTCCTTCGCTCTCATCTGTTGATAGCACACCCATAGGGTCACCTTCCACTCCCTGGGGTGCACATGACCATGACAACAGCAAGATTTACACAATTAGGGATGGGGCACCAATAATGGATAGTGCAGGGAAGGCAATGAAGACACGCATTCGACAATTGTGCACTATACAGTTTCATGACTCTGTCATGACTAAATGGGATCAGCAAGACAAGGGAAAGAAAAATTATATAAACACAAAGATAAAGCAAGAGTTCCAGCCATCTGACCCTATGAATGTCGTCTCTAATGAGTGGATACAGTATACAGCTCGCATTTTGATGGGGCATCGTAGGTCAGAGGCGAGGGACGCATTCAGAGAGGGGAAGGAGAAACCTGTGTGGCTAGATGACAGGGAGTGGGCAACCATTGCTCAGGAGCTCACCGAGACACCAGACAGGTTTCAACAACAAAGAGAGGCGGCAAGGGCAAGGCTCCAAACAGTAGGGGCTTCTCATCTCGGGAGTGGTGGTTACGAAACCATGCGCCATGAATTCGTAAGTGTTTGTAGCAATTTTATTTATTTAAATGTATGTATGTGGGCTAAATGTTGATTTCTAAAAGTTATAATTGTTAATCGTGTGTGCAGGAGTTGGCCATGAATCGCCCACCAAGTAGGCGAGAGGAGAAGTACGCTCACAAACATGGCCTTGTGGCCTTGTTTGAGATGCTTGAAGAAGAAGGAGAGACCGTCAATTGGGAGGCATTACCATGATGTCAGATGACCTTCAAACTAATGAAATATGATCAAAACATTCTTGAGTATTAATGTTTAATTTAATTTCTTGTTTGTCGATCAGGAAAATATGCAAACGAGCACGGTTGTTTTTGTGCTCTATTGTAGACAGAATGGTGCTGTCTGTTTGCTGTTGTTGATCCTGCTCATTGCAGGCAGCTAGGCAACAGCCAGGCAGCACTATTCTGCACAAAAAAAAATTTCTGCTATAGCGTCGGTATATGCCCCGGTACCGAAGTCGGTATATACATCGGTATAGCCGCCGGTATACGCCTCGGTATATTATCCGATATAGACGCCGGTTTTTTCCTCGGTATAGAAGCCGGTATAGATGCCGGTTTAAGCGTCGGTATTAAGCCTGGTGATCGTCGGTATAGGCGCCGTTACATGCGCCGGTACTAATACCCGACGCTTATACCGACGCTACGGTTCCGGCGCCTATACCGGCGCTTATACCGATGACGAAGCTTTTTTAGACCCCGTTAACTAGCGCCGGTACAAGCCCCGGTATTAGGCTAATATGTAGTAGTGAGTAGATAGCAAGGTGTAGGTTTGTTCATAGCTAGATGAAGTGATGATGTGAGGGGAGTTGGCAAAACGAAAGGAGTAGAGGTATAATTCACTTTCTCAATATTTAGGCCTTCATTTTGTGGTGAGGGGAGTTGATGGTAAAGGAAAGGAGCATAGGTATTATAATTGACTTTCTCAATATTTAGGCCTTCATTTTGTGAGGGGAGTTGATGGTAAAGGAAAGGAGCATAGGTATTATAATTGACTTCTTCAATATTAAGGCCTTCATATTATGGTGTTTTCTTTACTATATTTAGGCTTACGGGTACAAAGAGATGATAACATTTACATGTTGCTCGTAGGAGGTAATTATGATACCTCTATTTTAATTTAATAAAATTTTAAAAATTGGCGATTCAAAATTTTTACTTAGGATTTAGCTTGGGAATTTTTTTGATGTGTATTTTTGTAAGGTAAGTATAAATGAATAAGTTATATTAATGGAAAGTTGGGTATGTCATGCAAATCAATGGGTTTTAATTAAGGTTATGATGGCATCTTTTAAAGGGGTTTAAATCAAGGATATGAAGATGTCCTTTAAATCCCTATGTGCTTAGTGCCATGAAATAAAACAAGTGATTTTAATCAATGATATGATGTCTAGAACTATCCATGTGCCTAGCACACAAGTGTCCATAAATACATATCTTCCATTTACAAATATCATTCATACATGCCCGCTCATCATGGTGGTATATACGAAGGTTATAGAAAAATTATTCGCAAAGGAAAAAGTTGATATTTATGCTAATAAAGAACTCCATATCGATGCTAGTGGAACCCATGTCGAGGTCTCTCTATTCTTGTAAACCCAAATTTAAGTGCCCGATTAGATGTTGATCCAAATAGCACAAACAAGACATAAGTTCATGACAATGATTACCCTTAATGTACATGACAAATAATTCATATAAAACATTTGCAAGTGAATGCACCCTTGTTAAAGTCTTCTTTGCACCACTTTGTAAACAACTAAGTACATGACCCTTGAGGTTTTCTAAAGAAATAATATTGATGGGAAACAGAAAATATGATTGATGCTCTCATGTTTACCGTCATGACTCAACAAGAGAACCCAGCTACACTTCAACAGAGTGTTACACAAATTTGCAGATGTTGCTACTTGTGCTACCTTCAGAGAATTACCACACCCTTTTTGTATGTTGTTGTTCCTAGAGAGCTTGTGTGATGGCTTTGTGAATTGCTAAAAAACTCACTTATTTGACCTCCCCTCTTTCTCATATGCTTACTACACAAAGGTAGCTATGCTTATCACAAGGATGTTGAAACTCACTTCTTTGACCTCCAGACTCTTGTTTGTCTACTACACAAAGGTATCTACGCTTGTCACAAGGATGCACACCTATGGTCAGCACTCCATCTCTCTTACTTTCTCAACTACTCTGCATTGAGCTACACATCAACTTCTCTCTCTCTCTCTCTCTCTCTCTCTCTCTCTCTCTCTCTCTCTCTCTCTCTCTCTCTCACTCTCTCTCTCTCTCTCTCTCTCTCTCTCTAGTATCTACTATCTAGAGAGAGATAGAGAGAGAGTCATTCATCATCATCTATAGCCCGAGCACTATCCCCCTAATGTGTGACAAGGTTTTGAGGCTAGCTGATGTTGGAGGACATTTTGGGAGTCTAGAGGGAGGATTTATGACTAGTAACAAGTAGAGGACTTTGAGGCACTTTATAGCCAGCTCTTTGGCAGAGGTTGGAAGCCATTTTGGGCAGCTGGGAGTCAGCTGAGGTCAGGAGGGGTAATTAGCTGGAAGATCATAGGTATTGGAGGTGGGAGCTGACCATAGAGGACAGTTTGAGTAGGCAGTAGATGGATTGAATAGGGAGGTTGGGAGGGTGTTAAAGTGTTCAATTATGTTAGCTAAGGATCAGGGGACGTCAATTGGGCGTAGTGGTGTCCTTTTCTAGTATTTATGTTGGGTTGTGGTAATGGTGATAGTTTCCTCCTCATGGTGGTGTGTTTCAAATGGGGCTATAAAGGCAGGTTCACCCGGACACATCATTGTTTTGGTGCCTCCATAGAGGAGGGCTTTCAAGGCACCCTTCAAACTTTGGCAAAGCTGAGATGTGTTAGCTCTTGGTGTTCACACATAGATAATTGTATGTTGCTATGTCACGTGTTAGATCCTCTGATGCAGTGAAAGTGTGTGTAAAGCATATTGTGGAATATGAAAGTGGCACAAGAGGTTCAAATGAAGTCTTCACAACCAATGTTGTCTACAAGGAGGTTTTGCAAATGGCATGCCGAAAAGAATGTAAATGTAAATGGCAGCTTACAAATGTTGGAGACTACATTTATACATATCTTTGAATGGAGAATATTTCAAAGATGTGCAAGTGTAGTCTTTAATTGCTTTTGGATTGCTTTTATACACAGTGCCATTATATTATTTGTTGCTTGGCTCAAGCTACTTAGCACACACACACACACAGCCATATGTGTGTGTGTGTGTGTGTGTGTGTGTGTATGTATACATGTATATATATATATATATATATATATATATATATATATATATATATATATATATAGAGAGAGAGAGAGAGAGAGAGAGAGAGAGACAGAGAGAGAGAGAGAGACAGAGAGAGAGTGTGTGTGTGCTATATTTGACATCAGGGGTATATTACTTAGGCTGGATGTGGCAAGGAGATCATTTTCCTTCGTTTATGGTGATGGACAAGACATTGAAGGTAAATTTTTTAGATGTTTGCTATAATATAGGTATTATCGTTTTCCAAGATCTATTTAATATTCATGGGCTGAATTGTAGACCCTCGATTTTGGGAAGGACAAGCAACATCATCTCTAATTATCGAACATGTTTTACGGTATGTATGGAAACTTCCTTTTTGTGTAGCTTTTGTGTTTCATTTGATTAATTTATATTTTTATTAAAACATTCTTTTTGCAACAGGGAATATCTTTACTTTTTAGAACCCAGATTGTTGTTGGGTTTGTATGGTCGAGATAGTTTACAACAAGAGCTTTGGGCTCCTTGGAATTTACAATCTAAGATTGCGGAAGGTTGCAGATCAACTTTATGTACATGTAATGTTTGTGGATTATGAAAAGCCTGATAAGTTAGATTTTCGGTGCATAGGCACTGGACAACACAGAATTTTTTGATTTGCTGTTTACAAGCCTGTTCAAATGCCGTTCGCCTCAAATATTGATCCACCAAATGAGTTTTGTAAGCTTTTATCCTTATCCTACTTTTTTTCCTCTAATGTTTTTTTTAATGGCATACATATTGCCAGATAGAGGTGTGGGATATAGGCTACATACCAAGGAGAGAGAATCGAGTTGTCCGAAGATTATTTTAAAGCCGTGTTCAAGTGTGTTAAGGTTGTTATCATTTTTATGGGTTTGTAATGCTAGATGTATATTTATATGCCAAGTTTGGTGCTTTAGAAACTTCTATATGGATATATATGGCAATCATGATGTGTTTTATATAGAAGGTTGGCAAGTTGAGGACGATGTATACATATATGTATGAGTGTGAACAATATCTATGGATATTATGGGTGCGTGCGCATACACAGACACATATTTACATGTGTGTATGTGACATGCACACATGTGTCATAGGCACACACACACATACACATATCTTCCAATTGTAGCATGTATGGTTTCAATGGATTACACGTACACATACGTACATGTACATATATATGAACACACATACATACATCTTTATACGTGTTTTTTTGTAATGTGATGTGCATAGCTGTAAACGGAAAGGAAAGGTGATTTTACACATATTACTTTTACCTGTAAGTACATGGAAAATGCTTCCAGCCCCTCAAGGATGGGTCGTGACACTAGTATTTTTTAATAACCGAATTGGCAGATTGCTCCTCATGGCCATCACCGTGACCTTGCCTGGATTTTGATCCCAATGGCCCTATCTTCAATAATAGAGAGAGGCTCAATAAGTTGGCATGCACACAAGGGTTGATCAGACAGTCTATGTAGTGCCTCTATGGATCATCAGCGAGAGACAAGAGCCAAAGGGGTGTGAGAAAAGTAGGTTTCGGTCGGTAACTTCAACACCCTGACACACCCGTCTCACCAGCACACCAACCCTGAAGTTGATGTAATCACAAGTAACCAACTGGTACACCAAACCCAGACATTGGTTAAGGCAACACCGCCACCATAGCAAGCAGCAACCGATGAGAAGAAGACCATATCCGACTGCTACCCGGCATTCCAACAAGTGAGGATCCACGCGACAACGACACCCATGCTCTTTCAAACAAACTAGTAAGCACTAGTAAAAAAACTCTCGCCCTCCTTTTACTGCTTATTTTGGCCCCTCGTTTGAGTGGGTAGAGTGTTCCCCCAGGGAGGGTAGTTGGGTTTTCTTGTAGGTACATCCCCCATATAGTCCAATTGCCAAACCATTCACAAACCCAAACCCCAAGACCAAACTCAAATTACAATTTGAACTTTGCAAGTTTTCCATTCCCTTCACTTACATCCATTCCGCACTTAGGCACATGCACCTGGATAGTCCTTCTTACCTTGTGGTCCATCTAGCACCCATCCACATACTCATGCCTTTCACCGATCGTACCCAAGCCACACTTTATCAAGGCACTTCGACATCGGATCCCATTTTTGCACATAGCAGTCATGTCCCATGCCAACACTTTGCATGCTTTCCTTCGATCTAGTTGTCTTATCTTCTTCATTGAGTCTCCTTCTTGCTAAGTCTAGGCCTCTTTTTCTCCATGAATCACAATTCTAACGTCTGCACATGCACAAGGGTTTCTAGCCTTCCATCCACACACAACACACTTGCACTTTGTGAAGATGCCCACTTGAGAATTCTCCATCTTGCCCAATCAAGTGGGCATCCCAATTGCAATCTTTGGAGATGTTGAATCCATGCACCTAAATAGATATCCGCATGTAACGCGGTGATTCAATCAACCATGCTATGCATCTCCCCTCGAAGGCACACAACTTGCTTACATCTTTCTTACAGCCATGCTATGCATCTTCCTCAAGGGCACACAACTTGCTTACATCTGTGCTAATAAAGCAAGGTAGATACCCAAAAGGTTGTTAAGATATTAAGCTTAGCTAGTGCTACGGCGGACATTAATGTCCCGCCTGGGTGACAGCTTTCACACTTATGCCATTGGCATGGTTGGTGAGATTATATTTGATATGCCGCCAGTGGATGACAGGCTGTGCGATAGCCACTTTGGAGTACTAGAGTTATGGCATAGTTATAGCATTAGCTCATATAGTCAGGTTCATTCTATAGACTGACCATTTTGTATGTTGTTGTAGGAGAGTACTTTTTCCTTTATGTATGTACCAGCTAGCTAATTAATTAATTAATTAATTAAAATAAACATCCATATAAAATTTCATATCAATAAGATGGTATAACCAATACTTTCTACGCATGTACAGATTCACCCGCATATGTGTAAAGTAAGCTATAATCGCCCGGATTTAGAAAGGCATCCCAATCTAAACCCGTCTACTAGGAGAATTCATAACATAAAAACCTGGGAATATAAAAATTCTATGAATTCTTTTAAGAATCCATGATCACACAACATGGGAATACATAAAATATTCCATGAATTAATCCTCAATAACATGCCCATCCCAATCTAAACCCGTCTACTAGGAGAATTCATAACATAAAAACCTAGGAATATTAATATTCTATGAATTCTTTTAAGAATCCATGATCACACAACATGGGAATACATAAAATATTCCATGAATTAATCCTCAATAACATGCCCTGGTGGGGGAGTGGCAAGCAAGTGTCCTTAGTTGTCACAAAAATCATGGGCTAGAATCCCTATAAGATGCAATCAAGGATGGATAGGTGGCAAGATCATGATCAGGTAACCATTGAGAATCTTCAATTGGGTGACCTTTATATTTTACCAAATATCTAAGACAAACATTTCCTTTTCTTGTGGTTGTTTGATTGTGGTCCAAAATAATCTCTGGTTCTATGATTTTATAATTTTCTTCTGATATAGATGGGTCATCATATACTCGATAAGCACGAAGAGGACCACTAAATGGTTTTAGGAGACTAATGTGAAAAGAGTTATGAATATGCCAATGTGATGGAATATCTAGACGATAGGCATTGACATTTATTTTGGTTAGAACTTTGAATAGGTTGTAAAATCTAGGGGCTAATTTAATTGCAAGATGTTTGTTGACACTTTGAGTCTTTTTTTTTTAACACGAAGCCATACATAATCACCTTGGTTGAAAGAAAATGGCTTGGATTTCTTATTTGCTTGGATAGAATATTTGTTTCAGATTTAGCTATAGCTTCATATACTTGTTGCAATATACGGGTGTGAATTCTAGTGAAATCATCAGTGGTCGTAGGAACAGTGTGTGAAAGTCAAGAAGCAGATGTCGGTAATTTCTTACCATACACTACTTCAAAAGGAGCTTTCTTGTTTTCTAGTATGAAGATTGTGTAAGACCTCAATATATCTAAGATAGTACTATTAGTAGCTTCAGTCTGCCCATTACTTTTAGGATTGAAAGTAGAGGTGAAATCAAATTTGGATCCTAGATTTGAAAACAAAGCAATCCAAAAGTGATTACAAAATCTAGAGTCATGGTCAAATATAATAACTTTAGGTAAACCATGGTGTGTAAAAACATGTTTGATAAAACGATGCACAACTTGTGAAGTAGTCAATGTCTTTTTGCATGTAATGAAATATGCTTGTTTACTAAATCTATCAACAGTAGTCCAAAGCATATCATTTCGTGTGGAAGTAACAAGTAAACCAACATTGAAATCTATAGATATTTCTTGCCAAGGACCTTCTAGAATAGGCAAAGGCAGAAGTTTTCCATAATCTCACTTGACTTGTTGAAAAATAAGACATTCGAAAATGAATTTGAAAACAACATTCCTTACGTTAGGCCAATCAAAATCGTCTTTGAGAGTAGTAATGATTCCTCTATAGCCAATGTAGGGTGGATTATGTAATTCTTCTAAGATAAGTTGTCTAAATGGAAGCGTTATGCATAAACGCTTTTCAGAGAAAAGAAATTCATCATGATATAAATAATTATCAGTAGTAGGCAAGTAATTGTTAGAGTGCAATTTTAACCATGCATATCAAGAATTGAAATGTTTGTAATTGAAGGATGTCTACCTAGTGCATCAGCTACCATATTTTCTTTTCCTGGTTGATATTGAATAAGAGGATGAAAACTTTGAATAAATGATTCTCATTTAACGTGATGGTCAGGTGTCAATGGTTGGGTGAGTAGACGTCATATACTTTGTTAGTATGATTTAATGAGAAATTTCAAACACATTAAATAATGTTTCCATGTACGAAGTGCATGAACAACAATAAGAAATTCTTTTTCATATATGTACTATGTTAGTTTCGGATGGTTTATTAAGTTTTTGACTTTCATATGCGAGGGAATGACCATTCTGCATGAGGACTGCACCAATACCGAATCCACTAGTATCAATAGAGAGCTTTCACATGTCCCAATTAACATATATACATTATCAATAAATATTAATAGCATCCAAATAAATTAATGGCACTTGTCATCACAAAATCTAATATTATTTGTTGATATTCCAAATTTGTCATCTCAAAGTATATTTCCTGATCGTCACGAGCTTGAATCCATTATCCCGTTCATGATTTGCACTTGCATCAACTAGCCAATCAATTATTTAATTAAAATAAACATCCATGATATAAAATTTCATATCAACAAGACAATGCAACCAATACTTTCTCGCATGTACGGATTCACCCGTGTCTTGAACTTCAGTTCTTTTAAAGGATGTATAAGGAGGTCCATACTTGTTTTTCATCAAGATCCCGTGGCTACATGGCACCATCAAGACTCTCTTATTTTACAACCTAAGTTAAAAAATGGGGGCTCTAAGGAGACTCCTCTTTTTCTTTAAGTAAGGTTATAATTTGAGTGAGTCACAAAAAGCCCCCTTGAATTTTTTGAAAACAATGGCAGGGGAATGAAAACCCCTCTTTTAGAAAACTATGAAAAAGGGAGGCGATTTTCCACTCCCTTTTTCATGCGCAAGGTGAAGAAGGGGGACTAATTTTTAGCTCCTCTTTTCATGCACATGCTAAAAAAGGGGGGATGAATTGGTGTCCTCCTTTTCGTGAAAGAGGGGGTAATTATAGTTGCTTTTTGATGAGCGTCACACCCATTTTTTATAGCATTTTGGTCGTATAAATACTTGCAAAATTTTAAAATGTTAGTCAAACATTACAATAAAATACCAAAAAAGATTTGAAGAGGAACGGTGGTGCTCGTGAAGAGGAACGGTGGTGCTCGTCAATAATGAAGCGTGGGAGTAATTGAAGTCTTTTGACTTGATTTGGATGGTGCTCGTCAATAATGAAGCGTGGGAGTAATTGAAGTCTTTTGACTTGAATTGCTCGTCAATAATGAAGCGTGGGAGTAATTGAAGTCTTTTGACTTGATTTTATCTATGTGTATCTATCATTTGACATACTGAGAATTTGAGTGTGACCCGACAGTTAAGGCAGGATTGACCAGGTTCAATTTTCAAATCAAGAGTTAGCAGCCTTCAATCTGTCAATTTACAACGTTAATCTTGCTTAATTAGTGCCAGTCTTAACAAAAAGTGACCGCTGACCAAGTCCTTCCATTGAACTTGTGTCCCGACCACGGTTTTCTACGTGCGTCTCTCTCTCTCTCTCTCTCTCTCAAAAGTCATTCTGACTTTTCATGACATGAGTTTCACGCATTGCTTTCTTACTCCTCCTCCTCCTTCATCACCTGTTTCGGATTCTTCTTCCCTTCTCCCCCACACCGCACGCTTTGCCATGTTTCGCCTCCTTCTGCTGCTTTTTTTCGTTTCAGCTTCTTTCCTCCAATGCACCACCGCGTCTTCCCCCAACGCCGACGCTACCGCCTTGCTCGCTTTCAAGGCCCACCTCAGCCCACCCTCAGCCTCCAACCTCTCCTCATGGGTCGCCTCCACCTCGCCATGCAGCTGGTCAGGCGTCTCCTGCAACGGCTCTCGAGTAGTCGCCCTCGCCCTGCCCACCAGAAGCCTGTCCGGCGTCCTCTCCGCCCGCCTTGCCGACCTCCCCTTCCTCACCCATCTCAACCTCTCCGGCAACAACCTGTCTGGCGCGATTCCACCTGAGCTCTCGCGTCTGCAGTCCCTCACCCTCCTCGACTTGCATAACAACAGTCTCACAGGCGAAATCCCGTCTGAGCTGTCGCTATGCAGCTCGCTGTCCGTGCTGGACCTGAGCCGGAATCCCCTCTCGGGCACGATACCCCCTTCTTTGGCCTCTCTTGGCAATCTGCGGATGCTTCAGCTCCACCACATCGCCAATCTCAGCGGCACCATACCTGCGCAGCTCAGCCGCCTATCAAACCTCACTCACCTCTGCCTGGGCCACAATAACCTCACTGGAACCATTCCTCCTGAAATCGCCAATCTCAGCAACCTCGTCGACTTCGCCTGCTACGAAAACGCTGGACTGGTAGGCCCAATCCCTTCTGAAATCGGCCAGCTGCGCTCCTTGCGCTCACTCAAGCTCTTCAATCTCAATCTCTCCGGCAGCTCCATACCTCCAGAGCTGGGAAATCTAACCTCTCTGCAGTATCTTTACTTGTTCAGCGCTGCGCTGTCAGGCCCTATACCGGAGGAGCTTGGCAAACTTTCCAACCTTTTGGTTTTGTACCTCTTCCAAAATCAATTCTCAGGGGGGCTCCCTTCATCCCTAGGGCAGCTGAGAAACCTGACAGATCTCAACGTATTTGCCAGTAACATCACCGGCGGCATACCTCCGCAGCTGGGCAACCTCTCCAACCTCACCAACCTTTACCTCTCTAACAACAGTCTTTCAGGAAGCATCCCTCCAGAAATAGGAAAACTAGGCAATTTGCAGAATCTCTCAATCCATTTCAATAAGCTCACAGGCCAACTTCCTGCAGAGTTAGGACAGCTAACTAACCTTCGTGAATTCTACGCTTCTGCTAATAATTTCTATGGGCCGCTCCCCCCTCAATTAGGCAAGCTTAAAAGAATCATTGCCATAGGTTTAGGAGGCAATCAATTTGCAGGAAGCATTATACCTCCAGAGTTTGGGGCGATGGAGAGCCTGCAATCCCTTGAAATGAGCGATGTTCAAGTGATAGGAGAAATCCCCTCTACATTAGGAAACCTCAAGAACCTCACTTTTCTCCGCCTGTCAAAGAATAAGCTCAATGGTAGCTTGCCTCCATCTCTGGCCAGATGCTCCAAGCTTCAGTGGCTCAAGCTAGAGAATAACTCTTTAACAGGAGAAATACCCCCCAAATACTACACCTCATTCTCTCAACTCCACACACTCTCTCTGCACCGCAACGAACTCACCGGACAGGCTTCAGAGAAATTGGCAAGCCTTACTACTTTGGTGGTTCTGGATCTTGGGTACAACAAATTTAGCGGCAAAGTGCCAGACGTATGGTCAGCGATGCACAATCTCAGCGTTCTAAACTTGGCAAGTAACAGATTAGAAGGTGATCTTCCTTTCTGGATATGGAATTTAACCCAACTTCGGCTCCTTGATTTGTCAAATAATGCATTTACAGGCACCATTTCGCCAAGAATTAACCAGCTAAATGGGTTTAAGGAGAAGCAGGATTCAGATGGAAATGCTCCAGTAGGCAGTGAAACCCTGTGGAATGACGATGCCGAAATCGACGACAAAGGAGCTGGGAGGTGGTTTTTTACATACTCGCTAACCGTAATGACCTCGCTTGATTTGTCAAGAAACAATTTACAAGGCCAGATTCCAAGCGAGGTAGGAGAATTGACAGGCATTTTCAACTTGAATCTATCTGGCAATGCACTTGAAGGAAGCATCCCGAGAAGTTTCGGGGGTCTAAATCAACTGGAGTCATTGGATCTTTCATACAACGACCTGTGTGGACAGATACCTGAGGACTTAACAGCCTTATCATCACTGGAGGTTTTCAATGTTTCTTACAATTCCTTATCAGGTCCAATTCCACAAGGTATGATGTTTTGAAGCCCAATTTCCATTACCTGCTATCAGTTGATTTATATGGAAAGCAAGTGTTAATTGTTATGTTAGACTTGTAGGTTTGTTGCTCTGACATACGCCCCAATTTACTTTTGCAAATTAAGTGCAAAATAGCAAATATTAGTTAGAACCTTCTTACTTGACGTAATATTTAAAATTAGATATACAAGGGAACACAAAACGAAGCCACGCTCCTAATGGACGATTTTTTTGGGGGGGGGGGGGGTTTACAGGTGGTCAATTTCCATTCGCGGATTCTTCATATCTAGGAAACCTTCATCTATGTGGGTTACCGTTGACTAGGCAATGTAATGGTTCTGAGGCAAATTCATGTGATACAGTTACAGGTTCTCATCACACTCAAAAGTGGAAGATTATATACATTGTTGCAGGCTGTATTGGCTCAATTGCTGTGGCCATATGTGTAAGTGGAGCTGTATGGTTGTGGTTACGTCGAAATTCTGTGCAACATGGGGGAACCGTAGGGCTTTATCTTATGGACAAGAATCTGAGGGAGGTTAAACATGAGCTCTTACATTTGGTCCTCCACGGATGCACTAAGAACAACTTAGTAGGGGTTGGAGGGTTTAGTGATGTCCACAAGCTCACCCTAAGTAATGGCAGAGTCGTGGCTGTGAAGAAGCTCAGGGTTGAACTCAACGAGAAAGAGGCAAAGCTTAGCTTTTTGAGAGAAAGTAAGACCTTGGGCCGTGTTAAACACAGGAATGTGCTAAAGCTTCTTGGCATATACTCTTCACCTACTAGTAATCACAATTTGGCATGCATTTTTGACTTTGTATCTAATGGCACTCTAGATGAGCATTTGCACCAATCCAATGGAAACAGACCCTCCTTGGATTGGAATCAACGGCTCAAAATTGCCATTGGTGTAGCACAAGGCCTAAGCTACCTACACAATGAGAGTGGATTTGGTCAAATTCTCCACTTGGACCTTAAACCTAGCAACATACTCTTGGATGATGACTTGCAACCCCATGTAAGTGATTTTGGGATTTCTAAGATGATGGAGAGGAACCAAGTCTCTATCACCTTAACTCATTTAAGAGGCACCATTGGGTATATTGCACCAGGTATGCCTTCTCAACATTTTCTTTTCTTTGATAAAAATTACATTGTTTCTTAAGAAACATGGGCATGTCAAACTAGTTTTTACAATATCATTTCATCTTTTTGAAATTTTATAAACTAGTGAAAAAAGGAAGGGGCTAGGAAACTCATGAGCAAAAAGGGGCACACAACTTATGATAAAAAATAAAGTCTATTTATTGTTCACTAATGTTATGTTTTCAACAAAGGTCACAACTTTGACACCTAAGCACTAGCTCTAACCACCACTAGGCTTACCTAGCTCTTGGCCAGCTATTTACTTATGTGCTCACTTACAAATAGAATAATTTCATAGAATGATGCTAGGTAGCCTCCCCTAATGGATAAAGGGTAAAGAGATGTTATTAACTAGCTTGGTTTCCTTACAATGCATCTCATTGTGGAAGTTGGGTCCTTTTTTAGCAACAAGCAAGGGCATGCTTTTGTTATGTTGTTTTCAAGTCTGAGTATGTAAATGTTTTTTATCCACAAGAATATGATTGCATATGGATTGATTTCTTCAAAATAGTCTCTAAGCATGGTCTTGATCCTAGTAATACATTATGTGGCTCACTTTTCCTTGACTGCCTTAAAGAAAAAGCTTGTGGAGTAATCACCCTCCTGCCATTTGATTTTAGCTTGTAATCTTATATATTCCAATTTCCTTTTCTCTTCCTCTTGTGAGGAGTCTTCTACTTCAAAGATCAATTGCTTGACCACTAAGGAGTAATCACCCTCTTGAAGCCATTCGATTTTAGCTTGTACTCTTGCCTATTCCAATTTGCTTTTCTCTTCCTCTTGTGAGGAATCTTCTACTTCAAAGACTAATTGCTTGACCACTGAGTCTTGAAGAGATGAAAAGAGAATGGTGAACATGGCCTAGTTTACATGTTGTATAGTCTGAAGAGCCCACCTTACATGTTCTACATTCTAAACACACTCTTTTCTTCTCCTAGCCTTCTTTCTTCGATACTTTTTACTAAAGTAGTAAAGTGAGTGATGCATATGTTGGGAAGATCTCTAAGGGGGTCCTCCCTTTTCTTCTATCAACTAAACAGTCTCTCTTTAGACCTTAAACATGGTCGAACTTTGTGAGTATGCTCATATTGAGCTTAAAGGGTGTTGGACCTTTGTTCACTTGTGGCCCTTTGGACCCACCCTTGCAAATTTCCCTTATTTGACTGACACCATCATAAGAATGTGGTCCAACTTTGTATATTGATTCATGCATCTTGCATCCATTGGAAGGTAGATCTAACATACATCATTACTCAAGTAGCATCTATCGTGAATCTCCAAGTCCGATCATCACCATTTTGTTGTTTGTTCAAATTGAAGAGCCTTAGCTAATCTCTTTTACATACATCCTTTCACATCATAACATGCATCGTCTTGTGTTTTGTCATACCATGGGTTGGATCTATCCTTTGCATGTTCCATCATGTTAAGTAAACAATCATGATGAGGTTTTAATGTTCTACACCAATGTTTAGGTTTGAGAGTGTTTTTATTCCCTTAACCAAAGTATTATGTATGAGTATCTATTCTATTCACCAATTTTGGTGCCTTATTCACTCAACTTTCATCTTAGAGGTGTTAATTAAGTGGCCACCATGGTTACCTAATTACCCAAAGTTGATACCTTTGAAAGTAGCAAGCCAAAAAAATAATAAAATAATAAAAAAGGGGCACAGGAGTGCTGCTCCTACGCCACCTCCATTAGTTGTGTAGAAGAAAAAGAAGAAGAAGAGAGATATCATGCCCTCCTTTGTGTGTGTGTGAGTGAGAGAGTGAGAATACTAGGATATACCTATTGAAAGAATCATAGAAAGATTTTGATTGCCTATTTCACCAATTATTTTTTAAAGGAATTAGAAAAGAAAAGAAAAGAAAAGTTTTTTACTAAAATTTTTTTCTTGTTGTAGGGTGTTCTAGGCTTGGAAATGAGTTAGCTATCATCTTTCTAACTGTGTGAAGTATTGTGTGATGGGTTGGTGGCAGAGTGTGGATATGCACAGAAGGTGAGCGATAAGGCTGATGTGTACAGTTTTGGGGTGGTGCTACTGGAGATGCTGACAGGGAGGAGACCCATAGCTAGCCATGGTGGCTCTGGGGATCAATTGGACCTGAGAGCTTGGGTGGTACTGCAAGCTTCATCTCCGGAGAGAATTTGGAGCGGTGACATACTAGACAAGGCCCTACAGGCCCTCCACATGAGCTCTCACACGTGTAAGCAAGTGCAAGACACCTTGCGAGTAGCATTTCTTTGCACGCTTCAACAACCAAGAAACCGCCCCAGCATCAAACAAGCTCTAGAAATGCTGTTGGAGTGCAGCAAATCAAGAACACACAAAAACAATATTGACACGATTTCTTATGGTTATCAATCCCTTGACCCACCACATGCCTCCCTACTGGGTCATGAATGCACCCGCTTTCCTGAATCCTCATTGAGTATCTTCACAAGCACAAGTGGTAGCACAGAACTTTGATCTTCCACTAGCTTCTTCTTTATTAGCACTGGTAAGGAGCTTCTCTTGGCTCTTATTTTGATAATGTAGCTGACCCATGACATGTATGTATTTGTACACTATCACAACACATATAATGTTTTATTGGTTTTGTACTTTATAATTTTACTAAGTTTTTACCATTTTAAAAAAAGACACATTTTCTTAGTTTTGTATGTCATGTTGGCTTAAATGTGGCAGAAGTTGTCTTAACATTTTTTTTTTGAGATCACTTACTTATGTGTACCATCCCTCACCTTCTAGAAATGTCAATATACAATTAATTAATGTTGAAAATGTTTTCATTTGAAGAAAAAAAAGGATGTTACTTTTAACAGTTTTAATGATAATATTTAAAAAAAGAGCTTCATTGGTGCCATGTAGTGTGTGTAGTGTCATGAAAAGGTTTTTGACCAAGAAACCCATAATATTGAATGGTTTTAAGCAACATTTATGGATTAAAATTCAAGTAGAACTTGTTCAATCTTCAACTCCAACATACATCAAGTCCACATTTGCACTTTGATATATATTTCCAAGTCCCCTATGTTTATGAAATGTTTAGGGCCCCTTGAACATGTGACGCTTGAGGTATCGCAAAACCAAATCTGGTCTCATCATGATCATTGAAGTCTTTATAAGGCTTATAATTAATGCCATGATCATCATCATTATGAAAGGTTGAAGTAAAGGCACCTTGATCATTAATAATAGCCACTCGCATACATAACTCCTTATTAATATTGGTATCTTGAAATGTGTGCTTGCTTTAAGGTCTGATTTATAGCACATACCACCACTTCTCTCATCACAACATTTTGATTAAATATAAAGATAAGGTAGGTACATATTCTTATGAGATTGAATCACAATTAAACCCAATATTGAACTCATACTTTCTCATAATTAGGTTTTTTAAATTTTACTAAAATAAATGGCAAAGAACTAATTAGGGCACTTTTTGGCTAGTGCTTATGGTCCTTTTCAATTTACTTTAAAATATTTCACACCAACAATGAACTATTTTAAACCTCTAAAATCAACTTCCTTGATGTCTTGTATCCTCTTTAAAAAAATCAAGCTTTTATATATCAAATTTGACCTCTCTTTAACTTACTCCACTCTATCACTCAAAGCTTGCAACGACACCAACATTATTGGTGGTGGTTTCTTGTCTACGTGTTCCGGGTCTGAAAGTATACTTTTTACATCCATGATGTATTACTATGCTATGAAAAAGTATCTTTTATGCATCCACAAGAGTTGTACTTTTTATATTACCAAGATGAAAAACAAGCATGATAAAATCATTTAAATTTTAAAGAATTGTGTTAATACAATAATGCACATGTTAGAATGCAGCATGAAATAACTAGTTTCAAGGGCTTACTTATACGTACATGGCATCCCCTTAAATATTCCACTCTTATCGATGGACATCCATCCATCCTTCTATTCCTATGTGAGCCTCAAAAAGCGGTATGATATTTTAACCTTTTAGAAGAACCTCAATAATCACAAAGCAGAAGGGTGGCCACTCCGCCAAGGATGACCAGATTGCAAAAGCCCTGATTGCTATAACAAATCAAAGCTTGGACAACAAAAAAGCAAGTGACCAAGTATGTGCTAGGGCGAGCCATGTCAACAATGCAAAAGGCCATGTAAGCAACTACATGAAGGACAAGTGTCACAACATCATTAAAACTCCACTCGCAAACAACGGTAAGGCGGGAAGACGATAAAAACACCTTAATACCATTAAATTGAGGCGACGGGCATGATGTAAATTAAAGGTCACATCACATAGATAATGGGGAAGCCGAAAATGACAACACCCCAAAAAAGGAAGCTAAAAAGAGAAAACATTGAAAAAAAAGAACACAAACACTCACATTCTCATTCTGCTCTCTTGCTTGAAACACTCTTACCCATCTGCAAGCAGGACTCTTTCCGAAAATAGCACCATGCCGAAGATCAACAAGATGCTAAGGCTCGACAAAAAATGAGAGAAAATCCTCAGCATGCCATGTTCATCCTAGACATGAGGAGGAAGGAGCATCGGGAATGGGCAAGAAGGTGCGAGTTCGAAAAAAATTTCGACCATCAGTGCGAGGAGTTGTAGGACCCAAAAGATGGAGAAAAATTGATTAATAAATTTTTTGAAACCAACAGTGTGCATGTGGAGGGGAAGGAGCTGATAAAAATTTCAGAAAACGCAATGCATCTTGCACTGGGATTGCGTAGGGATGGAGCTCATGAACTTGAGTACAAATCATAGTCGATGGCACAACAAAATGAGGAGCTGGAGAAGAAGATGGCCATGGTTGAAAGGTCCCTAGTAGACCAAAAAGAGATAAGTGAGGGAAAGATCAGAACTCTCAATAGTGAGAGGCAAATGCTCCAAGAACAAATAGAAAGGCTGCAAGCGGAGTTAGAAGAGGCAAGAAAGCTAGAAAAGTCTTGGTCGACACAATCCAGGGTTTAAAGGATGAAGTGCTGGACATCACAACAACGTTGGCAGTAGCCCAGTCTGAAATTCAAGCCCTGAAAAACTAGGAAGAGGAGGAAGTTTTATGCCTTTCACTAGATGCCAAAGCAGCGGTAATTAACATAGCAAAGGCCAAACTCAGCAAATTATGGGATCAGGCGCTGGAAGATCTGGTAGAAATCCACGAGCAGATGTCTTGTAAACCCCAACAGGTCATCCACAACTTGGACGACAATGATGATTGAGATGGGGAGCAACAACAATCACTACAGCACCAACAACATCAGCAAATAGCCAGTGGGCTAGGTGTCTCCCAAGACCATCATTTTTTAAAAAGAAAAACAAATAGAAAGTAAAGACCAAAGTCTGATGCAAGCACTAAAGGCCACTACTTGGAATACAGAGCATTGGGAAAATGAAGCAAGAAGTTGGCTAAAAAGAACAAAGTATTGCAGCAGTTGCAGGAGGACACACCCACCAAAGAATATGTAGACATATTAAGAGATGCACTCCATAAAAGAGACATGGAAAAAGACCAGGCAGAGGAGTACATGAAAAATCTTGAAAGAAGCACAAAGTTGGAAATGGACACCGTCAATGAGCTAAATGCTCTGGAACTAGAAATACAACATTGTTTGAAGAATGAGAACCAGCTCAGAAAAGAGGGGCCCGGAGATCACATATGGTCTAGACATGTCCTGCACCTAAAATGTTGTGTCTTATGTTCTACACCATGCATGAAGTTCTGACTACAAACGACATACTTGCAACACACTATCTTTATTACCACAGAGAAAATTACATTTCTCTCTTCCTTTGTATCCCATCCTCTTTCAAGGATTTCAAGCATATCCATGTTTTGCATGTTTTCACAGACAAACATTGTTTTTGTATCCCGTATTCTTGACTTTGCAAATAAATCCACAAATACCGTTACCAGCATTACCAATGCTACTCAAATGAGTCTTGTAGAGATTTGTGGTTTGAGATTGCATTGCACCTCCTGGAAAAGTTTTGCTCGATAACTTTGACTTATCACTGCACTTGTTAATTCCCACTCTGGACATGTGAATTGGGGCAGAGGAGTCTTATTCAATGTGAATTCGGGCAGAGGAGCCTTATTCAATGTGCCAAAAGCTGCCATTCTAGTATAAATTTAGAAATAGTGGTCTCGTAAAAGAATATACCTACCTCATCCAATGATCTTGGAAAGCGACCTTTGTATTGTTGCTCTCCAATAATATATGTATGCAGAACGTCAAGGATGCCAATTATTGATTCCATTGTTGCTCTCCAATAATATATGTATGCAGAACGTCAAGGATGCCAATTATTGATTCCATTGTTGCCATTCAATATATGTTGAAGGATATACATCTAAAAAATTTAATCAAACAATCTGATTAAAAAAGATGTGTTGAGTTTAAAAGGAAGCTACAATGAGTTAGAAGCTTTTAATTTGGTCTGTGTTATGGAAGATTGTGTGGCCAAACATCCAACCTTAACTCGTTATGCAAATACACATGTTGGACAAGTACCTCTTTGTTACATGATTTCTTGCTTCAGTGTCTAAATCCTTGGATTCTTCCTTTCCAGCATAATATAAAATTGTTTGCTGATGATGATCCTCTTTGCTTTCTCTTCTATGGACGGCTGTAGAAAATCCAACTCCCCTTTGAAATCGACAGAGGATTCTATGTGTTTTGTGAATCTAACATGTTATGAATCATATAATAGATTGGATTTGTGAAGATGGCCTCCTGGGGCATGTCGACATTTCAGTTGGAGGGTTGTTTGCTAGTATCAAGAGAGCCAAAAATTGAGAAATCACAGTGACTAGATGGTATGTTGTCGCGGCGAGGAGAGCGCGAGAAAGAGAAGAAATTGGGTGTGTTATTAAATGTATGCAATGGGTGGGAAAGGAAAATTTATTGCTTCAAACTTTAATGTTGACAGCATTTGACATACGAGATGAAAAAAAAGAGAGAGAATGTCATTTTCCTTCTTCTTTTTTGAAGCAACAAATTGGATCTTTTTCAAAAATTTTGCTCTTTTTTGAGGAATTTCTACGTTACGTAGCCTTTGCGCTCATTGGTTGGGTGCCTATTTTTCCTTTTTCTAAAAGGCCCAGCAATGAGTCTTGTTTTCCCCTAATGGATAGTGCAATGAAGAAGAAACGCTTGGACTGATCGGCATCTCAAGCACAAAAATTTTGAGAAGGGGACCTTGTATTAGTCTACAATGCTAAGTTGGGACCTCATCTTGGAAAATTCAAGATTTGGTGGATAGGACCATTCATAGTGAAAGACCTGGTTAGCCAAAATACTTTTACCTTAGAAAACTTGGATGGTACACCTTTTCCAAAAACAATCAATGGCTTCAGAATGAGGAAATACAAAGGCCAATTAGTGGAAATCCCATTGGAAAAAGAAGAAGCAGAAGACTAAGAGTTGGTCTGGAGCATATGTTGTGGCATGGGAAATACGATGGCTTCAGGATGAGGAAATACAAAGGCCAATTAGTGGAAATCTCACTAGTAGAGGTCCATGCGGAAGATTCAAAAAATCACAAAGCAGAAGGGTGGCCACTCTGCTAAGGATGACTAGATTGCAAAAGCCCTGATTGCTGTAACAAATCAAAGCTCGGACAACAAAAAAAGTAAGTGACCAAGTACGTGCCAGGCCGAGCCATGGCAACAATGCAAAAGGCCATGTAAGCAACTACATGAAGGACAAGTGTCACAACATCATTAAAACTCCACTCGCAAACAATGGTAAGGCAGGAAGACAATAAAAACACCTTAATACCATTAAATTGAGGTGACGGGCATGATGTAAATTAAAGGTCACATCACATAGAAAATGGGGAAGCCGAAAATGACACCACCCCAAAAAAGGAAGCTAAAAAGAGAAAACATCGAAAAAAAAGAACACAAACACTCACATTCTCATTCTGCTCTCTTGCTTGAAACACTCTTACCCATCTGCAAAAGCAGGACTCTTTTCGAAAATAGCACTATGCCGAAGATCAACAAGATGCTAAGGCTTGACAAAAAATGAGAGAAAATCCTCAGCATGCCATGTTATTCCTAGACATGAGTAGGAAGGAGCATCGGGAATGAGCAAGAAGTTGCGAATTTGAAAAAAATTTTGACCATCAGTGGGAGGAGCTGTAGGACCCAAAAGATGGAGGAAAATTGATTAATAAATTTTTTGAAACCAACAGTGTGCATGTGGAGGGGAAGGAGCTGATAAAAATTTTAGAAAACACAGTCCATCATGCACTAGGATTGCGTAGGGATGGAGCTTATGAAATTGAGTACAAATCATAGTCGATGGCACAACAAAATGAGGAGCTGGAGAAGAAGATGGCCATGGTTGAAAGGTCCCTAGTAGACCAAAAAGAGATAAGTGAGGGAAAGATCAAAACTCTCAATAGTGGAAGGCAAATGCTCCAAGAACAAATAGAAAGGCTGCAAGCGGAGTTAGAAGAGGCAAGAAAGCCAGAAAAGTCTTGGTCGACACAATCCAGGGTTTAAAGGATGAAGTGCTGGACATCACAACAACGTTGGCAGTAGCCCGGTCTGAAATGCAAGCCCTGAAAAACTAGGAAGAGGAGGAAGTTTTATGCCTTTCACTAGATGCCAAAGCAACGGTAATTAACATAGTAAAGGCCAAACTCAGCAAATTATGGGATCAGGTGCTGGAAGATCTGGTAGAAATCCACGAACAGATGTCTTGTAAACCCCAATAGGTCATCCAAAACTTGGACGATAATGATGATCGAGATGGGGAGCAACAACAACCACTGTAGCACCAACAACATCAGCAAACAGCCAGTGGGCTAGGTGTCTCCCAAGACCATCGTTTTTGAAAAAGAAAAACAAACAGAAAGTGAAGACCAAAGTCTGATGCAAGCACTAAAGGCCACTACTTGGAATACAGAGCATTGGGAAAATGAAGCAAAGAAGTTGGCTAAAAAGAACAAAGTATTGCAGGAGGACACACCCACCAAAGAATATGTAGACATATTTTACGAGACCACTATTTCTAAATTTATACTAGAATGGCAGCTTTTGGCACATTGAATAAGGCTCCTCTGCCCGAATTCACAAGTCCAGAGTGGGAATTACCAAGTGCAGCGATAAGTCAAAGTTATCGAGCAAAACTTTTCCAAGAGGTGCAATGTAATCTCAAACCACAGATCTCTACAAGACTCATTTGAGTAGCATTCGTAATGCTGGTAACGATATTTGTGGCTTTGTTTACAAAGTCAAGAATACGGGATACAAAAACAATGTTTGTCTGTGAAAACATGCAAAACATGGATATGCTTGAAATCCTTGGAAGAGGATGTGTTCAAGTTCACGTCTATAGGCTTACGTATCTAAGTTCATGTTTGTAGGCTCATGTATATAGGCTCACATGTCCACGTTCATGCCTCTAGACTCACATCTAGAGGTGCACATGTGTAAGTTCACGTGTCTAGGTTTCATATCTCTAGATTCACATCTCTGGGCTAACATTTTTTTATATAAACTTGGCTCACGTACTTCCCTTGTATGAAATAATCCTGTTGGGGCATGAAAATCTAGGAGCTAAGCCTATGATAGGATTGGTGTGCACTTATTAGGTCATAATTGTACTTTAATTTTCCAATAATTATGAAGGACAGCCAAACTTAAAAATGGACCGGCGTCTATTACAAGTCTTAAGTAACTATGTAAACTAATCCCATAGACTTTCTCTATTTGACATCAAGTTGATGGTAAGGTTGCATTATATGTTCAAGCACCGTCTTACAAAAGTTAAGTGCTATTTCACAGCAGTTAAGATGACAAAGAGCGTTACGGTAGTTTGGTTATGTGAAACCATGTTTTAACCAAGAGAGTGGCTAACAACATCAGCAAAAATCTAGGAACTCAACCTATGATAGGATTGGTGTGCAGTTATTGGGTAATAATTGTTCTTTAATTTCCCAATAATCATGAAGGATGGCCAAACTTAAAAATGGACCGGCCTTTATTACTCGGCTTAAGTAACTACGTAAACTAAGCCCGTGGACTTTCTCTATTTGACATTAAGCTCATGGTATGAAAAAAGAGCCCACATAATAAAATGAAGTAAAGGCTCTTTGCATTCTAGTTTTTCTATGAAGGTTATCAAAAAGCAAGGAGGAAAATGACAAACATAGAGAAGATCAAGAAGATGGCCAAATCAAGAGCACGGAGAAAAAGGAGAGACATGTACAATCTCCACATTGATCTTAAACATGAATATGAACCTCTTAGTAAGAGAAATAAACCCAATAATTTGCTTACTACTCTTTAAAAATTTGTTTAGGATGCAAGGGGATCTTCATTAAAGTTGTTTAATGTTATTCAGTGACACATGGTAATGACATGGATGGGTATCCCTTAGTGTCTCCTTGCATCCTACCCTATTACATGATGGCTATGGCATTATTTGACCCATCAGTGTCTTACTTTTTAAAGGAAATTTTAGTAGTTTGCAATATGATAATTAGAACATTCATACTTTGACATGTATTAGCATGGTTACACGACATGAATAAACATGGGAGACATGCAGCACAACATAGATGGTAAGTCTATAATGTTGGTTGATGTGTATCTACATGGATGGCCATCTAGTAAGTTGCATTTGGCTTGGAGAATTTTGTATGTCATGACTTAAAGGGCCAGTTAACATGACTAGATGACATGGGACACAATCATATGTGATAGAAAGTTAGTACTAGATACGAGAAGCACAAATAGCACATGAGGAGATGTTAGTTCATGTGGTTGGACATTTTGCAGCTCACCAAAACATGGTTACTATAGTTGGACATGCTTCTTTATACGAGCTACTTTTTGGAAGTGAGTAGCACAACCATACACTATGTTTATTGTAAAAGTGAGTATATGGGGTAATAATTTACAATATCTAGTTGTAAAAGTGTGTTTATTAAAAAGATAAAAAAATTACCTTGTGATTAGTACTTAAGAATTTTACTAGTTTCATTATGTTAAACACTAGAATATACAAGTAAATTTGTAGAAGAGATTCAAACTACAGTTAGGACACAAATCCAAGGTTTTTCAAGTGAGTACCATTGCCAATACTTCTCATTCTGATCAACATATTGAATCAAAAAGACCATCATAACTCCTATTATAAGAGCTAAAATCAAGTGGTGAAACATTAGGGAGTGAACTAAAAAAGGACCCTAATGACACACATGATTAGTGGATTTGGGGGGTGTTGGTGGTTGTGGGGTGTACATTTTGTCTACATGTACTGAAAAGTCCTCAAAGATCATTGGAACAACTTTTAGGCTTATACCCTACATCACCCCCCCTCCTTCGCTTTTATCTCTCATAGTTTTCCTAGCATTTTTCACTCCTCATATTTTTCTTATCACATCTATTTCTTTGTGGGACCATCACAACATTAGCCAAAGCAAAAATACATTGAACACTAGGATAGAGCTAATTTTGAAGAAGGGATTCAAACTAGACAAAGGACACAAATCCTAGTTTTTTCTTTCAAGTCAGTATCATACCAACTAGAGTAAGGACACAACTCCTAGTTTTTTCAAGTTGGTATCATACCCAATTCATTTCTCGTCGTCATCATATTGAATCAAGAAAGCCATCATAACTCCTACTTCGAGAGTTGAAATCAAGTGGTGAAACATTAGGGAATGGACTAAAAAGGATCCTATAATGAAATGAGATTAGTGGACCAAAGGGGTTTGTTGTAGGCTATACATTTTATCTACATGTACTATAAAGGCCTCAAAGCTCACTGGACAAACTTTTAGGTTTGTCCCCTACATCCCCCCCCCCACTTTTCCTTTTCTCTCGTATTTTTCTCATCTTTTTCATTCCATCTACTTTTCTTATCACATCTCTTTCCTTGTGGACCACCACGACATTAGCTAGAGCACAAAAAAGATCTAAAATTTTTAAATTTTACTTTCTCCAAACCTTCCCAAAAGATCTTCCATAACTACCTAAGACCAAACTGTAACATTTCCCAGATTCATAACTACAATTAAGCCACATAATCCCATCTCTATGTTTACAGCTTAAGCCTCCATAGATTTCTTCTAAGGTTCCTCTTTTTTGCTTTGTTGTCCCCAAGCTCGCATATTAACATAAACGTTTTCCTTGCTTTATTCTCCCTGAGAGCTCTTATATTATCATAAAACTTTTCCTCCTTGCTTCCTCCTCCCATTTTTATCTCTTTTGCTTCTCAAGCTTCTATAGACTTTTTCTATGATTTCTCCTCCTTCCTTTATCTCTTCCTTCCTTTATCTTCATTTCCCAGTAGCTCTCACCTTCATTTTGGAGATTCCTTATCCTCAATTCTTCTCACAAGCTCCCAAAATTTCTCATCCTTTCTTTTCTTTCCATGCCTCCCTTCTTTGTACATCCTTTCTTTTCTTTCCATGCCTCCCTTCTTTTGTACATCCTTTCTTTATTGAAATTCTTTTTAATATCCATATCCCTATTCTAAGCTTCCAATCTTTCTCTCTTTACATTATTCTTCTTTATTATATTACATGCAGATCACACTTTAATATGGCCTTATCAAGCTCAACTAGGAGGACCAAAGACTCTATTGAGGAGTTTTTCTTCCATAATACTAAGTCATAAGAAATATGGATCTAGGGAGGCTCATAGCAAGTGATCAAGGTCATAATAAAAGACTAAGCAATTTCTAATATAATATTAAGATGTAGATCAACTAATGAAACAATGATTAAGACACAAACTCAATAATCTTCATTGCTATAGGCTCAATCCAAATGCATCGTTATATAGTCCTCATGGAGCTCCATCCCACAAGATATGTGCACCCTTGTGCCACCCATGCGTCCATAAATGCTCACACTACATGCGCCATCTTGTGTGTTCCATGTGCTACCTTTTTGACCATTGACTTCACCTTTACGAGTGACCATACAAATCAACCTTTGATCTAGGAACCTTAGTGTTTCTTCTTTTCTAAAACTGATCATGGTCCTCTACTCATGCCTTGCCCTTATCTTGTGCTCAATGGCACCACAATTCTCAACACCTCCCCTTGGTGGCATGATGTATAGGCTACTACAAGGTGGTTGGATGTGAATTATAAAAGATCCATCACCCCCCTTAGTGCAACATGCTATTTAAGGTGGTCAAGTGTGGTATTACAATATTTCCTCACCCCCCTAGGCGGGTATTACAATATTTCCTCACCCCCTAGGTGGGTAAGTTACAACTCTCAGGTGGTCACGTGTAATAAAAAACAAAAGACTAGGACTACTCATTTGGTAACCCTTTACAACCACGGGCTAAGGTGATGAAGCATGTTGAAAATAACATAATTTAGGTCTACTCATTTTGTGACCTTTATAAAATTTCATATTTAAAAAAAAACATAGGCTTGGCTAGTAGTGAGTTTTGCTGATGTAGTTCATAGAAAATTTTGTTGTTCGAGATCTCTTTACTTGATGAAGCAATCAATGCTACTACACTCGATGAAGGTTTTATTATGGAAGAATTTATATAGATATGGAAGCCCATTGTGTAGATGGAGATGTGTGCTATGTTGGCCATGTGAGCTACCTCTTAAGGAGGGACCTTTACACCATGTGTGCTATGTTGGCCATGTGAGCTACCTCTTATGTATGAGTATCTATTCTATTCACCAATTTTGGTGCCTTATTCACTCAACTTTCATCTTAGAGGTGTTAATTAAGTGGCCACCATGGTTACCTAATTACCCAAAGTTAATACCTTTGAAAGTAGCAAGCCAAAAAAATAATAAAATAATAAAAAAGGGGCACAGGAGTGCTGCTCCTACGCCACCTCCATTAGTTGTGTAGAAGAAAAAGAAGAAGAAGAGAGATATCATGCCCTCCTTTGTGTGTGTGTGTGTGTGAGTGCCAGAGTGAGAATACTAGGATATACCTATTGAAAGAATCATAGAAAGATTTTGATCGCCTATTTCACCAATTATTTTTTAAAGGAATTAGAAAAGAAAAGAAAAGAAAAGAAAAGTTTTTTACTAAATTTTTTTTTTTGTTGTAGGGTGTTCTAGGCTTGGAAATGAGTTAGCTATCATCTTTCTAACTGTGTGAAATATTGTGTGATGGGTTGGTGGCAGAGTGTGGATATGCACAGAAGGTGAGCGATAAGGCTGGATGTGTACAGTTTTGGGGTCGTGCTACTGGAGATGCTGACAGGGAGGAGACCCATAGCTAGCCATGGTGGCTTTGGGGATCAATTGGACCTGAGAGCTTGGGTGGTACTGCAAGCTTCATCTCCGGAGAGAATTTGGAGCAGTGACATACTAGACAAGGCCCTACAGGCCCTCCACATGAGCTCTCACACGTGTAAGCAAGTGCAAGACACCTTGCGAGTAGCATTTCTTTGCACGCTTCAACAACCAAGAAACCGCCCCAGCATCAAACAAGCTCTAGAAATGCTGTTGGAGTGCAGCAAATCAAGAACACACAAAAACAATATTGACACGATTTCTTATGGTTATCAATCCCTTGACCCACCACATGCCTCCCTACTCGGTCATGAATGCACCCGCTTTCCTGAATCCTCATTGAGTATCTTCACAAGCACAAGTGGTAGCACAGAACTTTGATCTTCCACAAGCTTCTTCTTTATTAGCACTGGTAAGGAGCTTCTCTTGGCTCTTATTTTGATAATGTAGCTGACCCATGACATGTATGTATTTGTACACTATCACAACACATACAATGTTTTAGTGGTTTTTGTACTTTATAATTTTACTAAGTTTTTACCATTTTAAAAAAAGACACATTTTGTTAGTTTTGTATGTCATGTTGGCTTAAATGTGGCAGAAGTTGTCTTAACATTTTTTTTTTGAGATCACTTACTTATGTGTACCATCCCTCACCTTCTAGAAATGTCAATATACAATTAATTAATGTTGAAAATGTTTTCATTTGAAGAAAAAAAAGGATGTTACTTTTAACAGTTTTAATGATAATATTTAAAAAAAGAGCTTCATTGGTGCCATGTAGTGTGTGTAGTGTCATGAAAAGGTTTTTGACCAAGAAACCCATAATATTGAATGGTTTTAAGCAACATTTATGGATTAAAATTCAAGTAGAACTTGTTTAATCTTCAACTCCAACATACATCAAGTCCACATTTGCACTTTGATATATATTTCCAAGTCCCCTATGTTTATGAAATGTTTAGGGCCCCTTGAACATGTGATGCTTGAGATATCGCAAAACCAAATTTGGTCTCATCATGATCATTGATGTCTTTATAAGGCTTATAATTAATGCCATGATCATCATCATTATGAAAGGTTGAAGTAAAGGCACCTTGATCATTAATAATAGCCACTAGCATACATAACTCCTTATTAATATTGGTATCTTGAAATGTGTGCTTGCTTTAAGGTCTGATTTATAGCACAACATACCACCACTTCTCTCATCACAACATTTTGATTAAATATAAAGATAAGGTAGGTACATATTCTTATGAGATTGAATCACAATTAAACCCACTATTGAACTCGTACTTTCTCATAATTAGGTTTTTTAAATTTTACTAAAATAAATGGCAAAGAACTAATTAGGGCACTTTTTGGCCAGTGCTTATGGTCCTTTTCAATTTACTTTAAAATATTTCACACCAACAATGAACCATTTAAACCTCTAAAATCAACTTCCTTGATGTCTTGTATCCTCTTGAAAAAAATCAAGCTTTTATATATCAAATTTGACCTCTCTTTAACTTACTCCACTCTATCACTCAAAGCTTGCCATGACACCAACATTATTGATGGTGGTTTCTTGTCTACATGTTCCGGGTCTGAAAGTATACTTTTTACATCCATGATGTATTACTATGCTATGAAAAAGTATCTTTTATGCATCCACAAGAGTTGTACTTTTTATATTACCAAGATGAAAAAAAAGCGTGACAAAATCATTTAGATTTTAAAGAATTGTGTATACAATAATGCACATGTTAGAATGCAGCATGAAATAACTAGTTTCAAGGGCTTACTTATACATACATGGCATCCCCTTAAATATTCCACTCTTATCGGTGGACATCCATCCATCCTTCTATTCCTGTGTGAGTCTCAAAAAGCGGTATGATATTTTAACCTTTTAGAAGAACCTCAAGGTCCCATGGATATTTTTATCACACTCCTAAAACTATGCTTGCTACAATCCATAATGCCTTTGCTATCGAGATATCAAGCTCAACTAGTTCATAGATGACACACCAACATGAAACCTTTTTGTGGATTCGTGGGATCCACCCTTACCTGAAGTGCCGCTAAAATATTGTGGCATTTCTATGTTCGCCTTCAGCAATTCAAAAAACATCACATGTGAGGCTTCAAAAAATGGGTTGTCCAAATTGGCCCATGGAGCAAAAGAGTTGTTGACCAGTCCGTCTTTTAGGCATTTTCCTTGAGCAAAGCTTGGTTGGCATCCTACAGCTTCCGGACCTCAACCAACAATTCTCCTCATTCTTTTCTGGGTACTCCGAGTGACATCATCTATGTGTTTTTTGTGACTAGCTCTACATCTGCTTTTGAGAGATCTGCTTGGAGTCTAGAAATTTCCTCCTTTGCTTCCTTCATCTATAACTTCCATTGCAACCTTGTTTTCTTGGTTTGCTGCACCCTTTCGGCCACTTGCTATGCTAATGTTGTTGGTGCTGTAGTGGTTGTTGTTGCTCCCCATCTCGATCATCATTGTCGTCCAAGTTGTGGATGACCTATTGGGGTTTACAAGACATCTGCTCGTGGATTTCTACCAGATCTTCCAGCGCCTGATCCCATAATTTGCTGAGTTTGGCCTTTGTTGTGTTACTTTTACCGCTACTTTGGCATCTAGTGAAAGGCATAAAACTTCCTCCTCTTCCTAGTTTTTCAAGGCTTGCATTTCAGACTGGGCTACTGCCAACGTTGTTGTGATGTCCAGCACTTCATCCTTTAAACCCTGGATTATGTCGACCAAGACCAGGGATTTCATAAACGTGTTCACAAATCTGTGATCACGTTAACAAAACGTGTGATTAACATTCTAAAACATGTGATCACAACATATATTCACAAGACTTGATCTCTTACCGGCCAAAACTCACCATTCCTATAAACCCACCGGGATTTTGTTTCCCAGTGGGCCCGCCGGGAAACAAAGAATCCCGACGGGCATATTTCTTATTAATAAAAGGCGCTCGACACCCTTCAGCCGACTTTTTGGGAAGATTGTCCTTGTTTTGGGGGCGTCACATCGTTCCTTGAAGTGCTTATAGAGCTCTCGGTTGGCTAGGAGCGTCCTCTAGGGAAGAACATCCTTATCTTAGGGGCTATTATCTTTCCTTGTTGGCACTCCTAAGGCTACTGAGCCACTAGTCCTCAATTCTTTGAATTGTGGGCAGAGTGTGGTTCGTAGCTAATACTCGCGGAGATTTAGGGACAAAGTTGGAGTCACTTCAACTTTGCGTTTGAGCAGCGCAGGTAGTCTACCTTATTCTGATCTATAAATGGTTAGATGGAGCCAAGAGTCCTCCTTAGGGGCTTGTATTGGTTCTTGATATTTGATATAGTCTTTATTAGACAAGGGTCTATTGTCCTATACTAGAGTGTTGGGCAAACATAGATCTTTGATTTACTTTGTCAATGTTAAAGTCTTAGAGAAGGTCTTTTGTCCTATACTAGAGTATTGGGCAATCATAGATCTTTGATTTGTTTAAAGTATCCTTAATTGGGTACGAAAGACATCCTTCATCAGGGGTGCAATGTGCATTGTATGCATGCTGTCAATTACATGTATCTTAATCTTAGAATACACATTTATGCATTTGTCTTGTCTTGTCGTGACGCTAAAAGTCTAGCAAAAATTAATATCTACGATTCTGTAAGTTGAAAAATAAAACTCCTATAGGCAAAAAACTTTCAGTCATCCTTTGCAGGTAGCATGAATCGTCATGGATGTTTTTCTCTTTTAAAATAAAAACAATAAACAACATATATGACGATCACCATATAGGACGATCTTTTATTTTTGTCAAAATAGATTCAAACTAGTTTCATATTTTTGCTTGGCTACATTTTATCTTTTTAGTAATCACTTGGTTTTTTAAGACTTCTATGTTTCTGTGGTGATATATGTTTTGTAATATGTGAGTGGCTTTATTGTTACTTCGTTTGTGTATTCATTATTGTATGCTTGCTTGAATAGGTTATTTGAGATGGAAGAAAACGTTGGACCTAGCGATACTTCTAATAGAGCCCAAATTCAGAAGAGCAGAAAAAAAAAGGCACCTGGGATAGAGTGGCATTATGCAATTAGCTCATCGGTGACCGATTCATAGATTGGGAGTGTAAGCTATGCCACGTAGTAAAATCAGGTGGGGCGCCTCGATTAAGAGAACACTTTTTAGGTGGAGTGAAGAAAAAAGGCCGAGGATATACCCACCCCTCTACACATGCAGTGGCCAAACGTTTAAGAGACGAAATGCAGAAGAAAGACGCAAGGAAACTGTTCTCATCTACTACCAATGTATCGAGGCAGGAAGAACATTGTTGTTCTAATCATCAAACTCTGAAAGCATCGCCGGCTTGTACTCCAAACTTTAATGTGCAACCAAAAAGTAATCTACCCAGTGCATCTTCTTGCAAGCGTCACTTTAATATACCCATGCGTCAAACTTTATTGCAGGAAAGCTTACGTACCGGTCTGCTCAATGATGCACAGCTCGCCCTTGCTGAAGCGATCTACTTTTCAGGGAGTGCTATGGTGATGGAGGAGAGTGAGCATTGGAAGAGAGCATGGAAGAAAATCGGTGAATTTGGATCAAGGTTTTCACCGCCTTCGTATCATGCTATGCGAAATGATCTATTGGAGAAATGCTATGCTCAAGTGAAAGAATGTGTACATATAATAATTCTTAGCAAATAGAGCTTTCTGGATGTAGTATAGTCAGCGATGGATGGTCCAATGTACAAAGAAAACCATTAATTAATATAATGGTTGTTTCACCTAGAGGTGAGACTTTTATGCGTGCCGTGGATTCGGCTGGTGCAATAAAATCTGGGGCGTATATTGCTGGTATCATTGCCTCTATGATAGAAGAAATGGGTGCCAAAAATGTAGTCCAAATTGTTATGGACAATGCAAAAAATTGCAAGAATGCATCCAAAATCTTAAAGCGGCAGTATCCACATGTTTTCTCGTGTGGCTGCAATACTCATAGTTTGAATCTTGTATTGAAAGATTGGTATAAAAGTAATGATACCAAATGGTTTGCCTCAATCGTCGATGCTGTTTGTAAGCTTGTGAGATTTATGCTCAAGAGATAGAGAGTGTTAGATATTTTTCGGCCTCGCATGTCAGTTATGTTAAACCTTCCTGGAGACCAGGTTTTGCACTCACTTCTATGCTTTCGAGTCTCTTCTTTGAAACAAAGATGCAGTTTGTGAAACATTTACATGTATGGCATTTCATGATTGGGAGAGCACTGAGACTGAAAGAGTAAAAGAGAAAATCAAAGTCTTAAAGATAGCGCTCACGAAGAAAAATTGGTGGAACAGTGTAATGGATGCGTACCACTTAATGATGCCTGTTATGTATGTGATACGAAATCTTGATCAAAGAGCGCCTAATCTTGGAAAAGTATGGATACAATGGTGGACTATCCAATGGATTTTAGAGTGTCCTGAGAAATTAGAGCATTCGGTGGTTGAAAGGCATTGGCGTGTACCATTCTCCAGTCGACAAAGAAAAGTCCTATTGAAGTACTTCCATGCCAGATGGATTGGAGCGCATACACCATTACACAGTGCTGCTTATATGCTAGATTCTGAATACTGGAATATGGATTTGATGTCTAACGTTGAGGTGGTATAGGATTTCTACACAGTGGTTAACACTTTTTATGACAATGTTGATGATCGTGTAAAATGTATAAAAGAGATGTCCTGTTTTCGATTAAAAGAAGTCCTATTTTCCAACTCCCTTGTTCAACAAATGGCTAAAGAGCAACCTGCATGGAAGTGGTGGATGATGAATGGTGGTGAGCACTATGCTTTGTTGCGCAACCTTGCGATGAAGGTTCTAGGCCAGTGTTCTTCGAACTCAGGCTCAGAAAGAAACTGGAGCATGTACAAATATATTCACAACACTATTCGCAAAATCGACTTCTTACGAACCGAGCTGATAAACTTGTTTACATGTATTGCAATGAAAGAATCCTGCGACACATTGAAAGCGAAGAATATGAAGAAGATATGCCCAGATGGATGTATGATTGTGATGATGTAGAAGACGAGCACTTTAACGTTGGACCTACGTTGTGCACTAGCCTTGAGATAGAAGATAATCTGAGCATTGACTCAAATGAGCTCAATCAAGCAGATGGGAGAGTAGACAGTGAAAGGATTTTAGAGCACGATGTTGACATAGGGAAAGAAGGAACTTGAAGTTACTTAAAATTAACTTCATTATATGAATTATCAACTCAAATGAAAGATTTCAATTTGTCATTACATGTCATTACAATTGTCAATACAATTTGTCATTACAAAAATATTGCCATTATGCAAGAAGTGTTTGTACATTTAGCTTTCGTCTTGAAAGAGATTACAAAGTACACTAGGAGTAGCAGAGGGTGACCCCGGTGGTTTGTATTCATTAGCCATACCGAACATAGCATAAATACCACGGTTAATTGCTATGCCGCACAATGCACATGTGGACGCATTCAGCATCTGTCTCACCAAGCATATCAAGTGATAGTAGTGGCCACATGGTAGAACATAGTGGCCACTCCAACCGTCGAATGGTTTGTAGCACACGGGACATTGTGAGGTGGAGGAACTAGTAGCACCGATAGCAGCCCCCACAAGCTCAGGATGCATCAAAAAATGTGAAATATGATTCCCTTGATGCATAGGATTTAATCGTACAGATAGTCCTTGCACATCTTGGCTAAGCCGGGTGAGCTACCCTTGAACCTCTCTATTGGCCGGGGGGGAGTTTGGGCCTGTGACAATCTCACTGCTTCTTGCTCCTTCTCTGTGAGCTTTGCCCCTAGGTTGTCTCTGACCGCGTTCAGCTCTAGCCCAGCCCCTTCCACCCTGAGAGCAAGCTCCTCTCTTGTGAAGGTCACTGTGTCTTCACGCAAATCATGGGTGTTGACAGTGACCTCTCTAGAAGCGAAGTCCACAGGCGTTTGCAGGACAAACTGGGCATATAGCATCTTCGCAAAATATAGTGGAGCGTCTGCATTGTGGAGAGGACGACCGTACACTTCTAAGAATATTCATTCGGCATTATTTTTTATGTCGTCTTGATTGCACCGCGACACCTTCCACCTTCCCTTCTTGATCTCGCCATCTGGGCATGGCCATATCTGTTTAATCATATCTATGGTTATTTGTTTGTTAATGTCTTTCCATTGGGCATAAGAAGGGTTTGCCCATTTTGACAACCGGCACGCCGTTCTAGTCGCTTCACAAGCAGTCAATCCGTGTGCAAGGGATTTCATGCGCTCGTACGACTTCTTAGCCAGCTCGTGGCGCTCGTTCGCTTGTGCGTCTCCCATGTCTGCACAAATAGAGGACAAATAAAGATGACCTTAGGCTTTTAATGAACTATAAAATAAAACGTACGACAAATTCATCATTATCCTCAAAAACTTAATTTTAAACACCACAGGATGAAAGATGAAATGCAAAGACTCGGAAAGTATGCACTTAACATAAAAATACTTCAAAACATTACACACACTAGAAAACATTGGTCATTCTTCAAAGTAAGGCGGACACCATGTTCAATTACATAATAGGATTAAAAGATACAGAAAGCTCCACCAGCGGACGTTTCGCCCTTGCTGGTTCAGTCTTAAGTGATCTAAAAAATTATGCTACTTGCAAGAGAGATTTTCTCTCATCATGATTAGGCAAGCACATCCAATTTTTGACTTTATATATAATTGCGTCCATGGTGGCTTTGTCGTGAGTAATGCCGCCCATCCCACAACTCCTACACTTTCCTCCAAAAGTCATATAACACCTCTAATAAATATCCCAAGGCAAAAACATCACTCGCAGGAGTGTATGCATCTTCCAAGAGAGGATCAAAAATCTCTAGAGCTATCCATGGTCGCTTGTTCCGCTCCCTGTCGGCATAAGCTTGAGCCTCTGCCACCTTTTTTGGATTTTTACTGGCTTCGAATACAAAATTGAGCGATACTCACTTTTTGGGCGCTCTCAGCAAAAGGCCCCAATCAATGATACCAATGTGTGCTTTTAAATCCTTTGTAAAATCTAGCACAACATTGAAGGGATGTAGGTCAGTGTGGAATGATGCTAGCCATGTGTGCGGCTGCTAGGCCATCCACCAGGGCATGCATAATGTGAGGCATATTCAAAACCACCTCCTTTATGTGAGCGAGCTACACCTGGCTTAATTGTATGTCAGCAGGCGGGGGCTTTTTCCATTCCCTATCACATCCAGTTGTCCAGACGGTGCAACGGCTATATCTTGGGTGATGCGCACTCTTTTGGGAAGTGTGTCTGCAGAAAGAACTTTCATACGTCACCTTTTGCTCATTCCATGTTGCGTCCCACAGTTTGTAGATGACGGCGCAAGTCGGCAGAAGGTGGTGCGGCATCTCTGAGATCCTCGTATGCCGAACGCATACTCCCCAAGATAGTGTGTATCCTGTGCTAGTAGTCAAAGTCGACTAACTTCCGTCTTTCACACAATTCAGCTTTGCCTTCACATCTGAGACGACGCTGTGCATTTTCCCATATCTGCACGACGAGGTCTCTCATGAGGATATCTGACTCATTAGTCTTTCTGACAGCTTCTTCTGAACATTGTGACACTATGATAACTGGCTCTGTGGCTCGCAGGATGATCTTTCGCTCTTCGGTGGAGAGCATGGTGGCGATCGTCTCGCAAATCTAGCAAATATCTTTAGATGCAGAACAAAAACAGAATATCAAACAATAGTATTGAAAACAACATCAAGCAATACATCAACATGTTATCCATTTACGCTTTACACTAAAACAGGTAAAACAACCGTAACAAGTGTGTCACATTAATTATCATTGATCAAACAAAAGAAACATTCATTGTTGCCAGTGAACTGCTACCACCAATCAATTAGATCAAGAGAAATATATGAGAGAGAGAGAGAGAGAGAGAGAGTATCAAGACACGGATAGAGAGGAAAGGCAGTGAACACCATGCGATAAATCACTCACTCTACCACCAGGCTGTGCTAACCTAGAGAGACTTGCTGGAAAGGTTTGATTGGACACTCTCCCTAAGGGCTTTGAAGAGCCTATCAAGAGGTCCTGGAACGAAGACGAGTCCTCAAGGAGAGCAAGCATACAACCTATGTGAGTAGGTCGGGGGTGTTGGGTCCAGTGGTATTGCAGGGTCTAGTGGTGAAGGGTCCATTTTGGTGGACCAAATAATTACTCTGGACCAATAGACATGAGAGAAATTCTAGGCATGGGTCCTGGTAGAGCTTGCTTTACGGAGATAATGCTTTCGGAGGCTAAACCCCACCACCAAGGATGTAGAGTTTAGGGCAATACATAAGGATGCTATAGTAGAGATTTAGTTTGCCTTAGGCTCTAACCCAGGCCCAGGGACATAATGTGTGGCCCACGAGGCTGCGGCCCATGCCCACGGCACATTTTTTGACATGGATTCAGATAGTGACTCAAGGTAGTTAGGTTGCTCTCTATTTTATGATTTCTAATGTACTTTCATGCTAAACCCAGAGCTGTTGGGTTAGCAGAGAACAAGTTGTACTCTTGTCATATAATACATATCGAGATTCTCTATGTTCATCTAATCTTTTTTCAAATTTTTATGTGTGGATAAATCACTATGATGATATGTCAAGATTCTCTACGTTCATCTAATCTTGTTTAAATTTTTATATATGTGAATAACCACAGATCTCTACAAGACTCATTTGAGTAGCATTCGTATAATGCTGGTAACGCTATTTGTGGATTTGTTTGCAAAGTCAAGAATACGGGATACAAAAACAATGTTTATCTGTGAAAACATGCAAAACATGGATATGCTTGAAATCCTTGAAAGAGGATGGGATACAAAGGAAGAGAGAAATGTAATTTTCTCTGTGGTAATGAAGACAATGTGTTGCAAGTATGTTGTTTGTAGTCAGAACTTCATCATGTCTTTCTACTACACAGACATCCAAAGTGCATGGTGCAGAATAAGCCATATAAGACAAAACATTTTAGGCAGGACATGTCTAGACCATATGTGATCTCCGGGCCCTTCTTTTCTGAGCTGGTTCTCATTCTTCAAACAATGTTGTATTTCTAGTTCCAGAGCATTTAGCTCATTGACGGTGTCCATTTCCAACTTTGTGCTTCTTTCAAGATTTTTCCTGTACTCCTCTACCTGGTCTTTTTCCATGTCTCTTTTATGGAGTGCATCTCTTAATATGTCTACATATTCTTTGTTGGTGGGTGTGTCCTCCTGCAACTTTTGCAATACTTTGTTCTTTTTAGCCAACTTCTTTGCTTCATTTTCCCAATGCTCTGTATTCCAGGTAGTGGCCTTTAGTGCTTGCATCAGACTTTGGTCTTCACTTTTTGTTTGTTTTTCTTTTTCAAAAACGATGGTCTTGGGAGACACCTAGCCCACTGGCTGTTTGCTGATGTTGTTGGTGCTACAGTGGTTGTTGTTGCTCCCCATCTCGATCATCATTGTCGTCCAAGTTGTGGATGACCTGTTGGGGTTTACAAGACATCTGCTCGTGGATTTCTACCAGATCTTCCAGCGCCTGATCCCATAATTTGCTGAGTTTGGCCTTTGCTATGTTAATTACCGCTACTTGGCATCTAGTGAAAGGCATAAAACTACCTCCTCTTCCTAGTTTTTCAGGGCTTGCATTTCAGACTGGGCTATTTTCAGACTGGGCTACTGCCAACGTTGTTGTGATGTCCAGCACTTCATCCTTTAAACCCTGGATTGTGTCGACCAAGACTTTTCTAGCTTTCTTGCCTCTTCTAACTCTGCTTGTAGCCTTTCTATTTGTTCTTGGAGCATTTGCCTCTCACTATTGAGAGTTCTCATCTTTCCCTCACTTCTCTTTTTGGTCTACTAGGGACTTTTCAACCATGGCCATCTTCTTCTCCAGCTCCTCATTTTGTTGTGCCATCGACTATGATTTGTACTCAATTTCATAAGCTCCATCCCTACGCAATCCCAGTGCATGATGCACTGTGTTTTCTAAAATTTTTATCAGCTCCTTCCCCTCCACATGCACAGTGTTGATTTCAAAAAATTTATTAATCAATTTTCCTCCATCTTTTGGGTCCTACAGCTCCTCCCACTGATGGTCAAAAATTTTTTCGAACTCGCACCTTCTTGCCCATTCCCGATGCTCCTTCCTCCTCATGTCTAGGATGAACATGGCATGCTGAGGATTTTCTCTCATTTTTTGTCGAGCCTTAGCATCTTGTTGATCTTCGGCATGGTGCTATTTTCGGAAAGAGTCCTACTTTTGCAGATGGATAAGAGTGTTTCAAGCAAGAGAGCAGAATGAGAATGTGAGTGTTTGTGTTCTTTTTTTTCAACACCATATTAGTGAATTTGGGAATTTCCCAATTCCCATTTTTGAATACTTAAAAAAGGGGGACATGGATAACATGTTTGTAAGTTTCTCAAAACCCTATCATATGACCTATCGTTGGAAAGCGCTTGAAAAATGGAATCTAAAGAGCTATAAAGCGCTCATTTTGGATTAGTGGTGTTCAAGTTATGGTTAATCCAAACTTTTGACCACGTGTCCCAAACTTGTGGGAAATTCCCATATTCCCCAATATGGTGTTTTTCGATGTTTTCTCTTTTTAGCTTCCTTTTTTGGGGTGTTGTCATTTTCGGCTTCCCCATTTTCTATGTGATGTGACCTTTAATTTACATCATGCCCGTCACCTCAATTTAATGGTATTAAGGTGTTTTTATCGTCTTCCGCCTTACCATTGTTTGCGAGTGGAGTTTTAATGATGTTGTGACACTTGTCCTTCATGTAGTTGCTTACATGGCCTTTTGCATTGTTGACATGGCTCGGCCTGGCACGTACTTGGTCACTTGCTTTTTTGTTGTCCAAGCTTTGATTTGTTATAGCAATCAGGGCTTTTGCAATCTAGTCATCCTTGGCGGAGTGGCCACCCTTCTGCTTTGTGATTTTTTGAATCTTCCGCATAGACCTCTACTAGTGAGATTTCCACTAATTGGCCTTCGTATTTCCTCATCCTAAAGCCATTGTATTTCCCATGCCACAACATATGCTCCAGACCGGCTCTTAGTCTTCTGCTTCTTCTTTTTCCAGTGGGATTTCCACTAATTGGCCTTTGTATTTCCTCATCCTGAAGCCATTGACTATTCTTGGAAAAGGTGTACCATCCAAGTTTTCTAAGGTAAAAGTATTTTGGCTAACCAGGTCTTTCACTAATGAATGGTCCTATCCACCAAATCTTGAATTTTCCAAGATGAGGTCCCAACTTAGCATTGTAGACTAATACAAGGTCCCCTTCTCAAAAATTTTGTGCTTGAGATGCCGATCAATCCAAGCGTTTCTTCTTCATTGCACTATCCATTAGGGGGAAACGAGACTCATTGCTGGGCCTTTTAGAGAAAGGAAAATAGGCACCCAACCAATGAGCGCAAAGGCTACGTAGAAATTCCTCAAAAAAGAGCAAAATTTTTGAAAAAGATCCAATTTGTTGCTTCAAAAAAAAGAAGGAAAATGACATTCTCTCTCTTTTTTTTCATCCCATATGTCAACATTAAAGTTTGAAGCAAAAAATTTTCCTTTCCCACCCATTGCATACATTTGATAACACACCCAATTTCTTCTCTTTCTCGCGCTCTCCTCGTCGCGACAACATACCATCTCACTGTGATTTCTCAATTTTTTGCTCTCCTGACACCAGCAAACAACCCTCCGACTGAAATGTCGACATGCCCCAGGAGGCCATCTTCACAAATCCAATCTATTATATGATTCATAACATGTTAGATGCACAAAACACATAGAATCCTCTGTCGATTTCAAAGGGGAGTTGGATTTTCTACAGCCGTCCACCATAGAAGAGAAAGCAAAGAGGATCATCATCAGCAAAAAATTTTATATCATGCTGGAAAGGAAGAATCCAAGGATTTAGACACCGAAGCAAGAAATTAAGTAACAAAGAGGTACTTGTCCAACATGTGTATTTACATAACGAGTTAAGGTTGGATGTTTGGCCACACAATATTCCATAACACAGACGAAATTAAAAGCTTCTAACTCATTGTAGCTTCCTTTTAATCTCAACACATCTTTTTTAATCAGATTGTTTGATTAAATTTTTGAATGGCAACAGTGGAATCAATAATTGGCATCCTTGACGTTCTGCATACATATATTGGAGAGCAACAATACAAAGGTCGCTCTCCAAGATCATTGGATGAGGTAGGTATATTCTTTTACGAGACCACTATTTCTAAATTTATACTACAATGGCAGCTTTTGGCAAATTGAATAAGGCTCCTCTGCCCGAATTCACAAGTCCAGAGTGGGAATTACCAAGTACCGTGATAAGTCAAAGTTATCGAGCAAAACTTTTCCAGGAGGTGCAATGTAATCTCAAACCACAGATCTCTACAAGACTCATTTGAGTAGCATTCGTAATGCTAGTAACGGTATTTGTGGATTTGTTTGCAAAGTCAAGAATACGGGATACAAAAACAATGTTTGTCTATGAAAACATGCAAAACATGGATATGCTTGAAATCCTTGAAAGAGGATGTGTTCAAGTTCACGTCTGTAGGCTTACGTATCTAAGTTCATGTTTGTAGGCTCATGTATACAGGTTCACATGTCCACGTTCATGCCTCTAGACTCACATCTAGAGGTGCACATGTGTAAGTTCACGTGTCTAGGTTTCATATCTCTAGATTCACATCTCTGGGCTAACATTTTTTTTATATAAACTTGGCTCATGTACTTCCCTTGTATGAAATAATCCTATTGGGACATGAAAATCTAGGAGCTAAGCCTATGATAGGATTGGTGTGCACTTAGGTAATAATTGTACTTTAATTTTCTAATAATTATGAAGGACAGCCAAACTTAAAAATGGACCGGCATCTATTACAAGTCTTAAGTAACTATGTAAACTAATCCCATAGACTTTCTCTATTTGACATCAAGTTGATGGTAAGGTTGCATTATATGTTCAAGCACCGTCTTACAAAAGTTAAGTGCTATTTCACAGCAGTTAAGATGGCAAAGAGCCTTACGGTAGTTTGGTTGTGTGAAACCATGTTTTAACCAAGAGAGTGGCTAACAACATCAGCAAAAATCTAGGAACTCAACCTATGATAGGATTGGTGTGGGTAATAATTGTTCTTTAATTTCCCAATAATCATGAAGGATAGCCAAACTTAAAAATGGACCGGCCTTTATTACTCAGCTTAAGTAACTACGTAAACTAAGCCCGTGGACTTTCTCTATTTGACATTAGTTTGTTTAGGATGCAAGGGGATCTTCATCAAAGTTGTTTAATGTTATTCAGTGACCAAACACATGGTAATGACATGGCTGGGTATCCCTTAGTGTCTCCTTGCATCCTACCCTATTACATGATGGCTATGGCATTATTTGACCCATCAGTGTCTTACTTTTTAAAGGAAATTTTAGTAGTTTGCAATATGATAATTAGAACATTCATACTTTGACATGTATTAGGATGGTTACACGACATGAATAAACATGGGAGACATGCAGCACAACATAGATGGTAAGTCTATAATGTTGGTTGATGTGTATCTACATGGATGGCCATCTAGTAAGTTGCATTTGGCTTGGAGAATTTTGTATGTCATGACTTAAAGGGCCAGTTAACATGACTAGATGACATGGGACACAATCATATGTGATAGAAAGTTAGTACTAGATACGAGAAGCACAAATAGCACATGAGGAGATGTTAGTTCATGTGGTTGGACATTTTGCAGCTCACCAAAACATGGTTACTATAGTTGGACATGCTTCTTTATACGAGCTACTTTTTGGAAGTGAGTAGCACAACCATACACTATGTTTATTGTAAAAGTGAGTATATGGGGTAATAATTTACAATATCTAGTTGTAAAAGTGTGTTTATTAAAAAGATAAAAAAATTACCTTGTGATTAGTACTTAAGAATTTTACTAGTTTCATTATGTTAAACACTAGAATATACAAGTAAATTTGTAGAAGAGATTCAAACTACAGTTAGGACACAAATCCAAGGTTTTTCAAGTGAGTACCATTGCCAATACTTCTCATTCTGATCAACATATTGAATCAAAAAGACCATCATAACTCCTATTATAAGAGCTAAAATCAAGTGGTGAAACATTAGGGAGTGAACTAAAAAAGGACCCTAATGACACACATGATTAGTGGATTTGGGGGGTGTTGGTGGTTGTGGGGTGTACATTTTGTCTACATGTACTGAAAAGTCCTCAAAGATCATTGGAACAACTTTTAGGCTTATACCCTACATCACCCCCCCTCCTTCGCTTTTATCTCTCATAGTTTTCCTAGCATTTTTCACTCCTCATATTTTTCTTATCACATCTATTTCTTTGTGGGACCATCACAACATTAGCCAAAGCAAAAATACATTGAACACTAGGATAGAGCTAATTTTGAAGAAGGGATTCAAACTAGACAAAGGACACAAATCCTAGTTTTTTCTTTCAAGTCAGTATCATACCAACTAGAGTAAGGACACAACTCCTAGTTTTTTCAAGTTGGTATCATACCCAATTCATTTCTCGTCGTCATCATATTGAATCAAGAAAGCCATCATAACTCCTACTTCGAGAGTTGAAATCAAGTGGTGAAACATTAGGGAATGGACTAAAAAGGATCCTATAATGAAATGAGATTGGTGGACGAGAGGGGTTTGTTGTAGGCTATACATTTTATCTACATGTACTATAAAGGCCTCAAAGCTCATTGGACAAACTTTTAGGTTTGTCCCCTACATCCCCCCCCCTCTTTTCCTTTTCTCTCGTATTTTTCTCATCTTTTTCATTCCGTCTACTTTTCTTATCACATCTCTTTCCTTGTGGACCACCACGACATTAGCTAGAGCCCAAAAAAGATCTAAAATTTTTAAATTTTACTTTCTCCCAACCTTCCCAAAAGATCTTCCATAACTACCTAAGACCAAACTGTAACATTTCCCAGATTCATAACTAACAATTAAGCCACATAATCCCATCTCTATAGATTTCTTCTAAGGTTCCTCTTTCTTGCTTTGTTGTCCCCAAGCTCGCATATTCTCATAAACGTTTTCCTTGCTTTATTCTCCCTGAGAGCCCTTATATTCTCCTTGAGAGCCCTTATATTCTCATGAAACTTTTCCTCCTTGCTTCCTCCTCCCATTTTTATCTTTTTTGCTTCTCAAGCTTCTATAGACTTTTTCTATGATTTCTCCTCCTTCCTTTATCTCTTCCTTCCTTTATCTTCATTTCCCAGTAGCTCTCACCTTCATTTTGGAGATTCCTTATCCTCAATTCTTCTCACAAGCTCCCAAAATTTCTCATCCTTTCTTTTCTTTCCATGCCTCCCTTCTTTGTACATCCTTTCTTTTCTTTCCATGCCTCCCTTCTTTGTACACCTTTCTTTATTCAAATGCTTTTTAATATCCATATCCCTATTCTAAGCTTCCAATCTTTCTCTCTTTACATTATTCTTCTTTATTATATTACATGCAATTCACGCTTTAATATGGCCTTATCAAGCTCAACTAGGAGGACCAAAGACTCTATTGAGGAGTTTTTCTTCCATAATACTAAGTCATAAGAAATATGGATCTAGGGAGGCTCATAGCAAGTGATCAAGGTCATAATAAAAGACTAAGCAATTTCTAATACAATATTAAGATGTAGATCAACTAATGAAACAATGATTAAGACACAAACTCAATAATCTTCATTGCTATAGGCTCAATCCAAATGCATCATTATATAGTCCTCATGGAGCTCCATCCCACAAGATATGTGCACCCTTGTGCCACCCATGCGTCCATAAATGCTCACACTACATGTGCCATCTTGTGCGTTCCATGTGCTACCTTTTTGACCATTGATTTCACCTTTACGAGTGACCAAACAAATCAACCTTTGATCTAGGAACCTTAGTGTTTCTTCTTGTCTAACTGATCATGGTCCTCTACTCATGCCTTGCCCTTGGCACCACAATTCTCAACACCTCCCCTTGGTGGCATGATGTATAGGCTACTGCAAGGTGGTTGGATGTGAATTATAAAAGATCCATCACCCCCCCTTAGTGCAACATGCTATTTAAGGTGGTCAAGTGTGGTATTACAATATTTCCTCACCCCCCTAGGTGGGTAAGTTACAACTCTCACGTGTAATAAAAAACAAAATACTAGGACTACTCATTTGGTAACCCTTTACAACCATGGGCTAAGGTGATGAAGCATGTTGAAAATAACATAATTTAGGTCTACTCATTTTGTGAGCTTTACAAAATTTCAGATTTAAAAATAACATAGGCTTGGCTAGTAGTGAGTTTTGCTGATGTAGTTCATAGAAAATTTTGTTGTTCGAGATCTCTTTACTTGATGAAGCAATCAATGCTACTACACTCGATGAAGGTTGTATTATGGAAGAATTTATATAGATATGGAAGCCCATTGTGTAGATGGAGATGTGTGCTATGTTGGCCATGTGAGCTACCTCTTAAGGAGGGCCCTTTACACCAAGGCTCTAATAAACCTTATCCCTTGCTCTATGAGGACCCAACCAGTGTTCATAGAGAATATTTTTCTTCTCAGATCTTAAAACTTGCAATTTTAAAATTTACATGTTTTTTCAATATTTATAGGTTTTTTCACTAAAATATAACTAAAATGTTTAAAATTTTGTTGATTTTTAAAATTACGAAAATAAAATTTACAAGTAAGATTATAAATTTTGCAAGTGTGTTGTAAGGGTTTGTGGGTTTTCTATAAACACTGGCCCAAATTGCTAGAGACATTTCTGGAGGATGTCACCCCGCTGCCTATGGAGGACGTCGCTATAATTTGTGGAGGAGATCGTGCTCTCTATGTGTAGGAGCAGCGATTTTGTGCGTCTGCAAGAGCTATTTCTAGTTTCTTTAGTTGTCAAGATTGGGAAGTGTTGCTAGTTGTGTTGTTGCTCCCTCTAGGTGGTGTTGCGAATGCTTGGTTGTTGCCATCTTGCTACTACCTTCTCCTCTTCTTTGTTTTTGCTCGTCTCTTGCATCACAAATAGTGCGAGCCGCCTTGCTACAATTTGTGGTTTACTCTTGGGCTCTCTATGGTCATTGAGCTTTGACTTTATGCTCGAGTGTGCTTTTCATGTGATACCTTTTTGACCATTGACTTCATTTTTTTACAGGTGACCATACAAACCAACCTTTGATCTAGGACCCTCAGTGTTTCTTCTTTTCTAATTTGTGTGCTCCTGATCCTAGTGCTCTACTCGTGCGTTGCCCTTACCCTATGCTCAATGGAACCACAATTCTCAACACTAAGGATGGAAGAGTGGGTTGGAAATGTTTTAAGAAAAAGGTTTGGATTTTCAAGCAACCAAGCTTAAGAGAACCATACACTATACACTATAGACGTGTTTTGAATTACCATTGGAAGGCCAGGTTGGTTTCAAGAAAACCAAGGAATAAGGTGTGGTTATAATTTCTAATGGTTTGTGACATGAACCTTTGAACTATGAAATATGGGGAACAAGTTTTCTTCTAAATATACTTCTCTACTTTCTTTGTCTATATTTTGATATATGATGTATCTTTTGTTAACTTGTATCATATTTAATGTACATATCCTTTTTTTAGCTTGTAGATATTTTTTCCTCAAATCTAGTAGCAAACTAGCTACTAAAGAGCTTATTGGAACTTCTAAATTCTTTCATGCCACTCTATGTGTAACCTTGCTGATGCAAGGGTTGTTTAGAAACTCCTCTCAATCTAATGGTGGAAACTTCTAAATTCTTTCATGCCACTCTATGTGTAACCTTGTTGATGCAAGGGTTGTTTAGGAACTCCTCTCAATATAACGGTGGAAACTTCTAAATTATTTCATGCTACTATATGTGTCTAACCTTATGGATGCAAGGGTTGTTTAGGAACTCTCAATCTCCTAATAGTGGAAACTTCTCATGCAAACATTCTTGCTCAGTTTGTTATTTCGTTGTGGTTGTTGATTAATCGGATAGGGAGTGCTTGGAGGATAGGCTATACCTCTCTCCTCACAACACCACTAATCTCTCTCTCTCATATACGATAGAGGAGAAGATGAGCATGCAAGCGTTACATCTCTCAATCATGCACATATCACACTAGCATAGCACACAATGAGAGCATCATGCATAAAAGAATACAAAAGAGAATCAAGTTTGGATAATGGAATTATATCATGTCTCATTATTCAAATTGTATTATATACATGAACATCTTTCTACATCATGTGGTGGTGACCAAGACTTAAGTGCATAGGGTGTCCATGGCTAAAACTACTAGATTTCAACTTATAAAATTGTTATTTAGAGCCTAGATACCCACCCATTATCCCTTAGTGCATTTTTTTAATGTTGTACTGCACTTATGAAAATAAAGACATGTTATAATTATAACCATGTTGGTTAACAAAAGCCCCTTTCTAGCTCATATTCCATTATCAAAATAGATTAAGACCCAACATTAAAATTTTAAATGCAAAGGGTTATGTGAATGAGGAGGTTATATAGCTCCTGCTCAAAGCAGAGGATTAGTGGCCAAAACTGGGTCGTCTCAACGTATCCTCAAATGTGATGAAGCAATTCTTAGCCAAGAAATTAGATTGGTAGAATTAGGCTATGACTTGCAAGGCCCTTGTTCAGATCAAACATGCCTATGGGGCACCAGCCTCTATGCCAATGTGTCTAGCAGTATCTTCAAGAGGATGTGGATTAGCTTGAAAATTTTGATTGTAGCTTGGGTTGCTAGATTTAGCATAAGCTTGTAGCCATTAAAATGAACTTTGACATGCACTCTATCATCTTGTGCTTCTCTATCTCCTAGGGGTTGTGGAACTATGGGAAGTTAAAGACTACACTTGTTTTTTTTTCACATACCATTAAATGTTTTCCAACTGGACTACCTTGTGATAGGCATGTATGTGGGGTTAATGTGCATGAACCTTGGTGTATAAACATAAACTTGTATTGCGCTCTCTATAATATACTGGCCTCATTTGGTTTCTTTTTTTATGATGACTCCATCTAGAGAAGAAGCTAGTGATGGCCTTAGCAACCATTCTCACTTCTAGTACTTTTGAGTCAAGGTTTTGATCGTGGTGACGGATCGATCGGCCCACCTTTCTTAGGTGAATTGTACCACTCCCATGGTCCACCTTTGTTAAGTGAATTGTACCACTCCCATGTCCACATTTGTTAAGTGGATTGTACCACTCTAGACCTTGACTCTAGATCTACATATTTAAGGGGGTTGATGTCATCTTGTTCATATGGTACTATGTCATGATTTGTCATTGACATATCCACATGCTCCTGAGGTGTTGGCCTTGTAACTTGTTGTTCTTCCTCAAACCAAGGATATGTCATGATTTGTCATTGACATATTTACATGCTCCTGAGGTGTTGGCCTTGTAACTTGTTGTTCTTCCTCAAACCAAGGTCACGTCATGATTTGTCATTGACATATCCACATGCTCCTGAGGTGTTGGCCTTGTAACTTGTTGTTCTTCCTCAAACCAAGGTCACTGCTGCTGGGGATGGTAGTGAGCATCTCCATGAACCTAGATCTATCAAAATTCAATAGCCATGTTATCTGTTTGGAGTGATTAAGCAATTGATCTCATCTTCTTCATATGGTACTATGTCATGATTTATCACCACCACCAACATATCCACATTCTCTCTCCTGAGGTGTTAGCCTTGCAACTCAGTGTTCTTCCTCAAACCAAGGTGGGGATGGTAGTGAGTAGCTCCATGAACCTAGATCTATCCCATTCTATGGCCATATTATCTATTTGGAGTAATTGAGCAATCACATAAATTTCTATAGGAAAATTGGCAATATATGTTGCCAAGGCAACATGAGAGGTAGGAGGCGTAATCTAGCTTGATTTGCCTTGCATACCTTGTGTTCTCACTCTGTATTTTGTTGCCTATTTCCTAGAGTATCACCTTTTCCTTGGTGGCTACTCCTTGGCTCTAGAAGCTATGATAACCCACCTTGAGATGTATTAAAGGAGCCACCCTTATTGGTACCTACTTCTTTCTTATCTTTGCCACCTTTTCCCTTTAACCTTCCTCTTCATTATCCTCATCATTGACATCTTTTGGTTTCAATTTACTAAAGATGTATAAAGCACTATCCATCTCTTCATCATCATAGTCTTCATATGGATACATGACATGCTTGTTAGAGAACTCATAAATTAGCTTAGAAGTTTTTCCATGTAGTTGTGTGTACACTTATGTACAAGAGGATTATCCCTTTGGTGGTGGTGGTGGATATATAGAGTGCATCCTTTTAATCTTTGAGTGCATAGTATGTTCTTTGTTGTGCATAACCCAACCTTTTTCTTCCATTGACTCAATGCAACCCTTGATTAGCTCCTCAAAAGAGTTCTAATTTTTAAGATCTTTGAGTGCGACCCTTGATTAGCTCCTCAAAAAAATTATAATCTTTAAGATTTTTGAGTGCATGGTATGTTCTTTTTCTTCCATCCACTCAATGCAAACCTTGATTAACCCCAACCTTTTGATCTTTGAGTGCATGGTATGTTCTTCATTGTGCATACCCCAGCCTTTTGATCTTTGAGTGCATAGTATGTTCTTCATCATCATGCATAACCCCAACCTTTTTCTTCCATCCACTCAATGCAACCCTTGATTTACTCCTCAAAAGAATTATAATTTTTAAGATCAAAGGGCTTTTCCAAGACAACAAAATCCTTGTTGACATTATGGTTCTTTGCCATCAGGGTTTAGAGATATTTTGTAGATCAGAGTGGGGGGTTCCAAGGTTAAAAAGCCATCAAAGGACATCATACATAATGTTGAATATGATAGATATGTGTTTTAGTTAAGGTTTCAAAGTGAGATGAATTAAGGGGCTCATCTAGGAATACATCAAAGTGCAACATGTATGACTTAAGTAACTTAGTGTGCATGATGAAGGTTTGGATCAAATCTAAGGGGCCAATTGGCATCTTTGCAAGATTCACTATGTACTCCAATATATCTACTTCTTCTCATCTTCCTTTGCAAAGAAGTGGGTTCAATGGGCCCTTTGCCTCCAACCTTGGGATTTGGTCATCTTTCACTTCTATTTGTTTGGTGACCATTAAGCCCTTGTTCTTACATGTTGCTACATGTTGGTAGATGTTGGTTGGCTTGTATTGCTTCCTGCAAATGATCTTGATCAGTGTCCTCTATGGCCTATCTTATAGCCTCTTCAATTTTTCTTTCTAACGTTTGTTTGTAAAAGGTTTCTTGCCTTTGTAAAAGAAATTATGCCCTGATGACTTGTAAACTATCTTGTTGTACTAAACAAGGGCACCATTCAAACCAAGATAGTGTTCTAGGAAAGTGACGAGGAGCCCATGGACTTCGAGCAAGCCAAGAACTACTAAGAGACCAGACAAAAGCTCAATAAGTTCAAGGCCGAGGCAAAGACGAAAGAGATACTCAAAGAGATTGCCACGTGTTAACCCCTCCATAGGTTAATATGGTTTTGCTTTGCCAAGGCGCTTTGCCATCTTACCCACTCGAACGGGCACTTAACTTTTGTAAGACAATGTCACAACATATAAAGCGGCCTTACCCCCCCGTACTTAATATCAAAGAAGAAAAGTCTACGGACTTAGTGTACATAGTTGCTTAAGACTAGTAATAGAGGTCGAACAATTTTTAAGACTAGTAATAGAGGTTGAACGATTTTTTAAGTTTGTCCAATCTAGTGTATAATTTTTAAGTTTGGCCAGCCTAATGTGAAAACTAGTCAGTTTAAGCACATCCCCTTGCAATAGTTTACTTGTAAGCTCTTCTCTTCCCTCATCTTGCTTTCTTTATATGCCATTGAATCTTGGTTGCTTGATGGATGCATGCTTGATAGGTTTGATTGTAGGTTGTCTTCTTGCAATAGATTCCCTTTCATTCCCCACCCATTGTAAGAGAGAACCACCAATATATCTCTTGTTGCCTCCATCAAGGCATAGAGAGCTCTCTCTTGACCCCTTTGGAAAAGAAGCATTTCAGTGTGACAAGGAAATGAGGAAGCGATGGGACGAGTTAGCACACCCACATAGGGAAGTTGCAAATTGTGGCTCTAAGGCAAGACCAAATTTCACATGCTGTGGGGGGAAAGGCTAATGTAAGCTCTTAACTTGAACATATTTGGTATGTACAATTACTACCTTCACTAGGAATGATTAAAAAAACACCAAAAACCAAAAAAAAAACATGCTCGTATGCACACATCGCATGCACATCCATCTCTATGCACATGCACACCCACCTTCACGCACATGCACCACACACTCATTTGCTCACCCATTCACACCCATTCTCATCTACATCATACGTGTGCACACACACACACGTACTTACACACATGTGTAAGCACGCTCCCATGTGCGTGTATGTGCACTTCCACATGCACATGCACACATATTTACAATTTCACTTGCACACTTTCTTACACATTTGTGCACATTCGCACATTTGTACACACCTCACACACTCATATGTGCCACCCACATACTTACGTGCACACCCATCGTCACACACGTGCACACACTCTTACAGAATTGCCCATTCAATTTAATTTGCACTCATGTATGCGCACAGTCTAAAATGCAGTTTCAACTTGTCTGCAATCATCCATTTTTGTTCAATGTAGTCCCATACATCAACCCAAACTGAGATGTCCTTTCTAGAGAGTTTTTGAGCCGTCTTATAAGTTGGCACAGGGATGTAGTCCTGACACACAATTTAAATCCATATGGAATCCTGATGATAGATGCCTGCAATCAGTTTGATATTATCATTCAGCTTTAGATTCATTTTGACTTTGTTCCACTTTGACCAAAGTCTTTTGATCAGAGGGCTACCCTTAGGCTTGATGGGGATTTTGCTAAAGTACAAGGCCAGGGCCGGGAGATTCTTCCACTATTTACATTCTTGGACAGATAAGAGGGATGCATCCCTATGAAGAAGTAGGGCCCAATCCTCCAAGGGGTTCATTAGGCTTCTTATCATCCATTTGTTGGACATCATGTCTGCCAATTCAGCTAGATCTAGGATATCTAGCCCCCCACACATTTTTGGTAGGGTACAGTATTTCCACACTACCTTTGGGATCCTAAATCTGTCTGCATCTCCTCCACAAGCAAAAATTTCTGCAAAGTGCTTCAAGTGGTTTGAGTTCAGCTTTGGAAGGTCTCCAGCAGGAGAGAAAGAATATAGTCATGTGGGAATTAATATGTGCTTCAACACCATTGCTCTACCTACAAGGCTAGACTGCATTCCTTTCCACTTTGCAAATTTCATCTTGAATTTTTCCATTACCCACAGTCATCTTTAATGCATGCTGACTCCAAATCCCATAGAAATACCGAGTAGTTTGAATATTGTTCCTTCCTGAATACATTGGCAACCCTGAGATCAACTAGCCATTGGGAAGGGTCCTTCATAAGGGTTTTGATCCCAGTTTTTGCATGGTTAATAACAGAACTAGAAGCAATACAAAAAGTGTTAAGGCATTTTCAAAAAAATTCTATAGACATCGGGTCATTATGAATTAAGCTATTGGTATCTGCAAATTGTTGTAAGCATAGTTGCTTGGAGCTCCTTGGAATTTTAATTCCTCTCAATCTCTGATCATGCATTTCCTTTTCTACTACCCAACCCAAAGCATCTACATCTATTACAAAAAGGAGGGGAACAAGAGGGCAACCTTTTTGGATAGACTTTTTCAAGGGGAATGAGGGAAACAGTACTCCATTTACTGCAACCCTCGCTGAGGCATTCCCAAGAGAGTGTGGGCAGCCTTGATGAACCTTGGACCAATTCCCATATCCTGCAAAGACTGCAATATAATTTCCCATTCAAGCCTATCATATGCTTTGTCAAAGTCAATTTTGAAAAATATGAAAAATTGTGTGGTATTTTGAGCATGTTCGATTCCTTCCCAAAGTGCAATGATCGCATCAAGAATGTATCTCCCCTTAACAAAACCCTTTTGTTCATTTCTGATCCATAAGTTGAGGTTATCATATAGTCGAATTGTAAGGGCTTTTACAAAGATTTTATAGGCCAACGATAGTATAATGTTAATCCAATTCTAGGATTAACAAGAGCTACCACCATTATCTTACATGAAGGAGTCATGGTAGATACACCAAAGGGTCATTCATTCAAGATATAAAGCAATAATGTCCAAAGCTACAACTTGGACGGTGCCCGTAACGGTGTGACGAAGTATTTATGGCAATTCTCGCTTCAAGAGCGTGTGGTAGCAAGTTAGGATGAAGTCCTAAGTGATTTACTTCATGGATATATTATGAGAGTAGTCATGGTAATAGCATTAGGCCTCTTAGGAGCCTAAAGTACCCAGCCGGCCATAGTTTAAGTGAGTGTGAACACTTATGGCCATGTATATAAGTGAATTTCTCTCATAATACAACATACTCTCCCATTGTGAAATTGAGTCTTGCTCTTGCTAATCCTCTTGCTAATCTCTATCCCTAATGCATGCTAGTGAGTGTGCGTGAGTGAAGTGAGGTGAGAGGAGGGACAAGGACCCGTAGTGCAACGCAACGGTGTGACAACGCTCGCGGCGGGCGGACGGGAGATGCGGTGGAATTGCTACTCAAGGATTTTTGGAGCTTGGAGACCTCGAGGGTTACGAGCTCGACCATTGGAAAGATCCTCACACAGTTGCGGTTCACCAGGTAATCTCTTTTTGGATGTGTTTCAAGGAGGGTTAGGATGAGCCTTAACATTTTTGGCGTCGTTTTCGGGGAGCCATCCCTTGGCTTTTTCCATCATTTTGTCTCTAATCTATGCATAACCCACTACCCATTATCTTGATTAGTGGTTTTCCATGAAAAAGATGTGGATTTGATGGTGATTTATGTGAGATTTGGTGTAGAATAGCTCTTTTTTGTTTTTGAAAAGAACACTTTTTACTTAATTTTTAGATTAATTTGTTGTTTTTGTGGTTTTTCATGTTCTTAGGGCTTGCACATAGTTTGTATTAGGCTTAGTTTAAATCCATTGCATCAAACAATGCAAGAGAATGCATTTCTTAGTGAATGTTAGCTCTCTTTAGTTTAAACATAGATCTAAGATCATTAATTTTAGTTTAATTGTGAGTTTTTTGTTGAAATTTTTTGGATTAGAGTGTTAGCAAGCATTAGGAGTAGCTTAATCTTTCAAAAAAAAAACTATCAAAAAATCCTTGAATTCGACTAATTTCTCTTAATGGACTGGTTTGTCATTAAGGGCGATTAATCTTGTTCAAGAGGCTCAAATTTAGAAAATGTGTTAATTGGGGTCTAAATTGATCATATGAGTAGTCGAAATTGGGATTTTTAAGTGTTTTGAGAGCATCTAGATGCATTAAAAAACACCTAATCACATCAATTGTTTGATCAATTGGAGAAATTTGACTCTCTTTGCTTAATTTTACCTAAAGAGGAGACTATAATTAGAAGTCTAATTAATCTCCTAATTTAGATTAATTTACACAATTGTTGATGCACAAAGATTAGTTTTTCCTTGCTCTATCCAATGGTGTGCTCAATTGTGTGAATTAATTAGAGATTAGTGGGTTAATTAGAGTCCTTGATTAGTATAAAAGAGGGAAAGATTAGTGAAAGGATTAATCTTGGATTAATTCTTAATCACCTTTTTACATAACTCATCAAGGATAATGCGAATTCAATGAGAAAATGCTCATGAGTTGTCAATTTGTCCATTTTGGGGGTCATTTATGAAGGGTGTAAGGTGTGTCATTAAAGGGTTGACTTTTTTTATTCCACTTACCTTTTTTGAAAAAATGCCCATATCCCTTTCATTCTAAATTCTAAAAATATTCCCCCCAAAAGAGAAAAATTCGTTAATTTTTCGTGAAGTCCGATGTGAAACACCAGAGTTTCACGTGGAGGGGGGATTTTTTCAAATTTAATTTTTCGTGAGGTCTGGCCTGAAACACCAGAGTTTCACGTGGGGGGAAGGGGAGGGGGGATTCGAATTTAATTTTTCAGGAAGTCCGACATGAAACACCAGAGTTTCACGTGGGGGGGGGTGACTCTGGAAAACACCCCTGTTTAGAGGCCCGTATCTCCTAAACCGTATATCCGATGAAGGTGCTCTAAGGCTCATCGGAAAGATGACATTAAGCTCTTCGACTTTGGACATAGTCGTCCGAAGTCAAAATCGATCATTTTGGCCTCCGACCAGCAGCCTCAAAATTTGACCCGAAAATCGAGGTAAAAAAACAACCCAAAAACCACGAAAAATCACAAAAAAACAGCGCGAAAATGACAACGAGCTATACTCGGGCTACTTTTTGAGGGTCTAAAGAACAAAATCATGGACGACTCAGGGAAACAAAGTTGTAGTACTCAAAAAATACTACCCCCCTCAAAAACGTGCTGCGAAATAGAAAAAAAATTAGAAAAAAATTTCGTCTTGAGAGTGATGAAGAATAGGTTTTAGGACCTCCTCTTCCATCTGGGAAGTTCCTAGCATACACTTTTTTTGAAAAAAATATCTCTAAGAGGTTCACGTGCGTATAGCGCCTAAGCTAATTAGGGCAACACCCGTTTGATCCAACGAAGAGTACGCCAAGCCTCTTGAGGCCGTAAAATGGACTGTGGGAAAGTATAAAAAGCAATATGTGTGTGTGTGTGTTTGTGTGTGTTTTTGTGTGTGTGTGTGTGTGTGTATGTGTGTGTGTGTGTGTGTGTGTGTATGTGTGTGTGTGTGTGTGTGTGTGTGTGTGTGTGTGTGATTGCTCATTAAGGAGCATTTAGGCACTCTGACATGGCCACGATAGAGAGATTGCCACGGATCAGGACTCAGCCCAATGGCTGACATCTTTGAGCCATTGATATCTATGCCACCAATTCACCTCCCAATGCCATTGGCCATGCCTATAACAAGCGTGTCATTGGGTTTTACACCCCTTGTCACTTCGATTCACCTCCCAATGCCATTGGCCATGCCTATAACAAGCGTGTCATTGGGTTTTACACCCCTTGTCACTTCGATTCAACCGGGCTTTGGTCCTTTGCGTAACATTCCCGAAAATCCTATAAGTACCAACCCTTTCTTGGATGCCCACACCTTGGACATACTGACCAGTCTAGGAAGGGGTGGTCCAAGGACTCACTGAATCTCTTCCAACAAGAGCACTTGCATACGGCCTCAATGAATCATACAGAAATATGGCCGTTCAAATTTCCAAAATTATGGGCAAATATGACGGAACAACAAACCTTGTTCAATTCATTCAAATGTTTGAATAGAGATGTGAAGCCTTTGGAAATCCCAACTGCCCCACTAAGGTACACGCATTAAACTTATGCTTAGAGGGAAAAGCTAGTTTATGGTTCATCGCGTTGATGCCGACGATCAAGACCAACTTCAAAACCTTGAAATCAGCCTTTATACATGACTTTTCCAAACAAGGTGATCGGTGGAGTGCAACAACAAAACTCTATTCAATTGAACGCCAACCCAATGAATCCATTAAAGATTTTATCCTTCGGATAAAACTCTTGGACTCACGTTGTGAGTCATGGTAAAACTTAAATGATATTCAATTGAGGAGATGTTTCATGATGGATTTACAGAATAACAGCTTACACAACTTGATCATTGTATCCAATCCAGAAACATTCGATCAATGTTGTAAAGAAGCAATACGTTTAGATGACAACATGCTAGAAGATGATCATGCTGCTACAAGGTGTTCCTCATCTAAACCAAGTGAAGCAATGGCAAAAGAAAGATCGATATCGAAATTGACATTCCCAGAATTTTATGCAGTTGCTTAAAACAGTACAATATACATCTATAAGACAGGATGAAAACCTTCAAAACCAGACATCCTTAATGCCTCTAATAGTAAGGAGCAAAATGCCTTGTGTTGAATGCAATCAATACGACCATCCCAATCCTCATTATGCATAAGACACATGTTCTTCTATACTGCATATATTGTAAAACCTTTGACCATGATACTAAAAACTGCCCCGCATCATCCACAATGGACTCAAAACCTCCATCTCCCGTGCACCAAACAGAAACAGTCCAAAGGGTAGAAACTGCTCAGGAAGCAATTAATCGGACACTTTAGTGTTTCGATTATCGTGGACCTCACAAGGTGGCAGGCTATACAGTTTGGAATACTTCCATGCCCATAGTCACTGACACCTTGCTACCAATGTGTGAACGATGTGGCATTGATCACATGTTCCTAGATTTCCCAAGACGAGTTGCTTCAATGCAACTTGTTTCACAAAATACAACTCTTAACATCTTAAGTGTACAAAACGGGCAATTGTCCACGGTGCCCTTGAATGTGCTTACACGGTTACAAGCCAAGGTACGACAAATAGTCAAAAAGAACGTAAAAGATAATACCTCAACATGGGTAGAAGAACATGCTTTAAAACAGAACCCAAAAGAGAAAACAAAACCTTCTTAAAAAACCAAGAAAAACATTCAAGGAGAGAATCGATTTAAACATTATTTTCTTTGGGTTTGGAGATGTGACTTCCTCTTCCTATCGCCTTTTTCTCTTCAGCAGCAGCAGCACAGCAGGGGAGTTCACACTCAAACTAACTTTGGAGATTCTCCTTTTTGAGGAGGAATATTCTTGATGAGGTAGTTCGTCGGGGTTAAGAGGGGGATCTTGCCCCCTGTTGAAGGACAAGGGTCTTCTTGGAATCAGCTGAACCAGCGCCCCTACTGTCCTTGGATGCCAGACTTGGAAGCTTCTCTTCTTCTAGAGTAAGGGCATTTCTAAGGGAATCCTCACAAAAATACATTTGATATATTTCTTTTTGAAACTTGCTGGTAAAATGAGTTTGAGAATCCTACACCACCGCCTCCTCATCGGATGATTTCAGGTCCTCATCATCTAGAGGTGTAGGATCAGCGACATCAACCAAGAGCGGTGTGAATCTATTATGATTCCTCATGCAGGCTTGGGGCCTATTAGCTCAGGGTCTATGACCTTTTCCCTTTTTCTGAACAGTTTGAAAGCCATCAGAGCCTGAGGGGGGAGATTCATCTAGTTGGGGATTCTTATTGTCTAGGGGGGTCAGGAGGGGGGTTCTTTGAGAGGGAAATTCCTAATAAAGTGCCCTAGTTTGTTACAGTGGAAGCATGCATTAGGTAGGTTTTTGAACAAGATAGGCTGGACTGTGCTATGATTGTGATCAACGATAATAATGATTTCCTTAGGGAGTGCTAAGTTGAGATCAACTTCGACCAATGCTTTTGCAGGTGGTGCCACCAGGGATTCGTGTCAGAAATTGGTCATTGACCTAAAAGTTTTCCTAATGGTTCCACTATATATTTTAACAAAGGGCGCAGGTGAAGGGCAAGGTCTAAGAGGTCTACCCAGACAAGAAATCTAGACGGGTTAGGCCCATTAGGCGAGAATTCAAGGTGCTAGCGGAAGAGGGACAGCAGGGTGTTCCTAATCATCCATTGTCCTGCCCCTAAGATGTTAAGAGTCATCTCTGCATCTTTGAACAGAGAGCAATAATAGTTATTTGGCAAGAACTGGATATGGTCAATTTCTACACCCCTAGGAGTCTATTTTACCCTAACCCCAACCTCTGAGGACATCCGCACGTGTGGACAAGGGCCATGACACAGTGCTATTAGGGCACAGGGCTGGTAGACCATAAGCCAGTCATGCACCAAATTAATGGGCAAAAAGATGAATGGTTTACCTTTTGCATGGCCTTCTTGCTCAGCACTTGGACCGTCATTTCCCAGCAGCCGCCCAACCTCCACCTCATCCAAAAAAATGTTCTCCATAAGCTGCATGGACTTCTTGTTGGGGGGGACGAAGGTTCTGCCTGGTCGCATCTCCGATGGGGAGGACGCGAATGATCCTTACCTTGAGGGAGGAGGGATGTGGATGGCGCATGCTATAGGGACTCTTGGGGCAGGAGGCTTCTATCGCCCTGGTCTGCTTGGCTCCCTGCATCACGAAGGATGTTGAGGAGGGGTTGTATCGAAGCCGGAGAAGACTGAAGATTCAGATGGGCTTCCTCCAGAAATGCCAACGTCTAATATATCGGGTTCTATTGCATGGTGGGAAAAGGGGGCTCCTCCGCCACGTGCCACCCATGTCCATGCATGCCAGTCGTCTTGCCTGTTGCACCTGGGAGAGGTGGCATTGATGGCGAGCGAGCGACGACAGAGTATGGCAACCGAGGCGATTCTGTAGCTCCTCAACTAGGGCGCCGATTCTGAGGCATTGAAGATGGGGGAGCACCTATTCTGAGGCTTTATTTTTCTCCCCAATTTATACAAAAGCAATTCTCCAATTTTTTCTCCTTTTTCTTTATTTTTCTCTCTTCTTTATTTATTTATATTTATCTTCATATTTTAAGAAAATACCACCCTTTTGTTTTATTTTTTTCCATCCCTTTCTTTTTCTTTCTCCTCCTTTCAATTAACCCTCTTTTTCTCTTTTTTAAATTTATTTTTTTCCCTTGCTTTTATATTTATTTTCCTATTTTCACAATTCATAAATTTAAAACTATATTTATATAACTAACCACCCCCCCACAAAATATATATATATATATATAATCAAAACAAAAACAAAACAAAACAAACAAACAAAAAACCAAAAAAATAGAACTTTTTTTATTTTATTTTTTATTTTTTTAAAAAGGGAAAAAATTTCATGTCTCCTTGCAGCATTTGTCTCTCTTGGAACTCCAGTCAGAGGCAACACCCCAGTAGCAATGGCGAAGTCTTTGTGCTGCCTAAAACAAAGGATAGATTAAGCTTCACTTCTCTTATTTTTCAATAACCGCATTGGTAGATTGCTCTACATGGCCATCACCTTGACCTTGCCCGGATTTTGATCCCAATGGCCCTATCTTCAATAATAGCGTGAGGTTCAAGAAGTTGGCAGGCGCACAAGGGTTGATTTGACAGTCTATGCAGTGCCTTTGTGGATCATCATTAGCAAGACACCCTTGCAAGTTTTCGGTGTGCATTCAATCCCTTTCACTCGCATCCGTTCGGCACTTGGGCACATGCACCCAAATAGTCCTTCCTACCTTCTAGTCCATCTGGCACCCATCCACATATCCATACCTTTCACCGATCATACCCAAGTCGTACTATACAATCCATCTGGCACCCATCCACATACCCATGCCTTTCACCGATCGTACCCAAGTCGTACTTTATCAAGGCACTCTGACATTGGATCCCATTTTTGCACGTAGCATTCATGTCCCATGCCAAGAATTTGCATGCTTTTCTTCGATCTTGTTGTCTTGTCTTCTTCATTGAGTCTCCTTCTTGATAATTCTAGGCCTCTTTTCCTCCATGAATCACAATCCCAATGTCTCCACACTCACAAGGGTTCCTAGCCTTCCATCCACGCAGAGCACACTTGCACTTTGTGAAGATGTCCACTAGAGAATTCTCCACCTTGCCCAATCAATTGGGCATCCTGATTGCAATCTTTGAAGCCATCGAATCCATGCACCCAAAAAGATATCCAAACGTTAAGCGGTGATTCAGTCAACCATGCTTTGCATCTCCCTCGAAGGCACACAACTTGCTTACATATGTGCTAATCAAGCAAGGTAGATACCCAAAAGGTCAACACAACGTCATATGCCCCAAGTCGGCATTATCCGGCAATCCCAAATTTTACCCCCAAGCTCAAGAGCCTCTATATTGTTTCCCTTCTTTCCGCTGACATCGCCATGCTTCAAGCGAGTGAATCAAATACCCACCAACGTTTCAAAAAGCCGCTTGAGTAGCACTCTGGATCCATTCGGCCATGTCTTGCATACCACCCATAGTGCGCGGTCTACCAATGTCAAGATGTCCTAAATTCTTCCATTCTCATGTGGGGACAACCTAACCTCATTCACATCTGCCTTATCGGCCAATCTCGTTACACATCAACAACCAATTGCCTATCTCAAACCATATGTAATAGTCAAAGAAAGCAGAATGAAAAGTGTCGACGAAAGTAGAACGTTGGAGTTTTCACCTAAAGAAGCTTCTACACGGGCCCATCTTTTACCTAATGCCCATGCATGCCACATTCAATATACATGCGGACTCTACATATAATCGACACAGGCATTGTTCTTTCACCAACCTAGCGAGCCTCATCGTCGACAGTCATAGGTACATTTTCGGATAGGGAACCATGGTGGGCACAAGCCTATATTGTACAACTCATTTTTTGGACCTTCCTCCAATCAAGAGGACCCTTCCGTGGCCTCCTCTTCGACCACACCACCTACTAATCCACCTTGTCTCTATCCTAAGTACTCGACAACGCCAAATCCCTCGAGCCACAGTGGCACTAGCTCCTTTGTAGCTGTAAGCACAACCATGCTTGAAAGTCTCATGTCATGCCTAAGACAATCTAATGATCTTGACTCCCCCAAAAAAAGGGATAAGTAAATGTTGAAGAAAGCAACCACGTTTTCGAAGAGCAATTGAGGTGGAGAAGGCCTTGTGTCGAGAAGAACACAAGTCCAATGCCTATTCACGTCATCTGCATATTTCACTACGAGCATCACATTTTTTTCCACTTCTCACATATCACAGCACTCAAAATACTTTGCATCTACAACTAAGCTCGTCAACACTAATCCTCCAAGTACATCTCTAGATGGGGGGACCATGGGCGGGCGGGCGCAAGTGTGGCCCATAGCACGACCCATTGCTTGGAGAACCCTCAATTTTACAAATACCTCCAACAAAATTCAATGAATACAACCTTTGCTTCAACTCCAATTCAATGCCACCAATACCTCACCCTGGCCAACGTATTCATCACGCAAAAGCCCAATCTCTAAGCATCACATTGTGAGATTCGGATATAATACCCATGTCCCTCATCTAGGTAGATGGGGAGATTATGGTGGATGCAAGTCTTGCTCATGGTACAATCCATCTCAATGTATGCAACCTCTCCTTCGAGACTCCAATTCAACACAAAAAATACCTTGCCCTGGCTAACATATTCCTCACGCAAACACCCAATCACCTAGAGAACCCTTGACATTGGAGGTACCTCCAACGAAATTCAATGCATGCAACCTTTGCTTCAAGGCTCCAACTCAACACCAACAATACCTCGCCCTGGCTAACGTAAGCATCACGCTGTGAGATCTGCGCATAATACCGTGACAAGATGTCCCGGACTGCTATCTACCCATGCCAATCATTCCATGGGGTCCTTACGCTTATTTCACTAATCACAAGATGTCGATCACTTCTACCAACTATATGATGATGAAAGATCTATGCCATTGCACAGCCAATGATAGAGGCCAGACATGAAGAACCTCTACATCGTCTATCACTTTCCATGCCACCTTGACAAGCTGTCTACCATTAAGGCTACCCAAAGCTTTCTATCACTTTGTCCTGCAAATGGCTATTGGAACGGTCTCGAACTATACCACTTAACCTCGGTTGCCACCTTCATAGCATATCCTCAACCATCCACTTTCAAACATCATCCGACTTGGGTGATCAAGGATCCAATCATCCATGGTTTCACCCACCCAACCTAACGCGTAACTTAGTAAGAGGACGTCAGAACATATAAAACAATCTTACCATGTGCTTAATGTCAAATAGGGAAAGTCTACGAACTTAATGTACATAGTTGCTTAAGACTACTAGAGATCGGACCACTTTTAAGTTTGATCAACCTAGTGTAAAAACTAGCGGATCATATATGTACGCAATACACAATTATTTCCTTGCAATAGTTTACTCGTGAGTTCTTCTCTTCCCTCTTCTTGCTTGCTGATATGCCATTGAATATTTATTTCTTGATGGATGCGTGATGATAGATTGCTTGATTATAAGTTTCTTCTTGCATTCGCTTCTTATTCCTCCCTACCTTTCGTGAGAGAACCACCATGAAGATGGATCTTTTATTGCCTCCAGTAAGGCATAGATGCCATCATTACACCTTAGTTGGCCAAGCCAAAAAAGAAAAAGAAAAAGAGGAGGGACAATATCGATAGAAAGATATACAAATGTCATGCTTTCTATCTATATCATGTTAAGTACAATGAAGCATGTCATCAAGCAATCAACGCTCACATGCAACAACGATACATACGGATAGACATGCCATAATAGACACGCTTACAAGCACACCCGAGAGTCAAAATCCTATGCGGGGAATAAAGTTCCTACAAATCCTATACATGTGACAATGAATTCTAAGATCACATCATCATAGATACGTGGGACCAAGCTGTAGGAACAAGCAATTTCATTGCATTGTCAAGAATATTTTCGAGAGCCTAGAAACGTGGTCATGCCTTAAGTAGTGAAACCGTTCTCACGACCGAGATGGCGAAGCTAATGACAAAAGCATTTCTCTGCTCGAGTCTCAGAGACGAGGATGCTCGTCTCTGACCCCGGCTCGAAAAACAAAAAACAAGAAAATAAATCAGGCTTCCATGAAGTCGGACCGAAGAGAGAATTCTTAGCATTTAACAGAGGTGGGTTTCAAGACTGGTTGGTTAACAACCAAAATGACACGAGGAGATTTCGCTTAAGCTATCTCCCTCCTCTCCTTGCTGTTGTCATTGATTTCATTAAACATTGATCCACAATCCTTGAGTGCAAAAACAGTGGCCAATAAGTCCTTTGAAATTACGTCCTGGCATACCCACATCCGAGGTACAAACAGCAGCACATACATAGAATTCCTCTCGCAAAAAAAAAAAAAAGAGAATGAGAAAATGAAGTTTTGGCTTACTGGTGTAGAGATGATTTCAATGCAAACTTTCCAAAGTGCAGCCAGTATTTGATACTATTGAGAAAATAACGGAAGAATGGTATTTCAAGATGTATGCAATCTACCTTCAAATGAGACTATTCAAATCGTGTGCGTCTCTGTGTGTGTGTGTGTGTGTGTGTGTGTGTGTGTGTGTGTGAGAGAGAGAGAGAGAGAGAGAGAGAGAGCACGTGCATGCGCACACACAACAATGGGGATTCAGAAATGGAATAGCAAAAGCTGCTTAGTTGGCTCTTTCTCACAATTTGCTAATCTGAATTATTGGGTGCGCATTGGAGAGAAAAGTTAGCTCAAAAACACAAGACCAAGGGCCTATCTGTGTAATCTGTTGGAGGTCACCAGCCCACAGGAGCATCTGCTATAGGACGCAGACATGAAGTATCATTCAAATCTGGGAGATACTCATTCGGTGTATTATTATGCTGAAGCTCAATCTGATCAAGTCTAGAACCTCTGGACCTGTTTGGGATTGTGGACAAAAGAAGAGTGACAAATGAAATTTAGAACAACTCCCTCTTTAAGTTTGAGCAGATTAGTACTAAGGGGGATTCTAAAACATCAAGTTATCATAACTTAACCATAACATGAAGAATGAAGAGTATCACTCAGGTGAATCAAGTTATCATAACTTAATCATAACATGGAGAATGAAGAGCATCACTTTGGAGAAGCATAGTTATGCTCAATACGAAGCTTTTATTTTTGTCTATAATGGCCACAAATTGCTCTCGTCATTACTGACACTCAGTACAAACTGAGGTTTCAGCACATGCTACACTGATATGATTTCCCTAACTCGTAGGCCTTGCATTATATACCTCTTTCAAGCGTTGTAACAACTCTGTGATTTAGTACCTAGGCTAGAGAGAGCCTCATCACACTAAGCTTACGGTCACAAGAAGTCTTGCTGTGAACATATTTAAAGCTTCACGACATGACTGTATATTATCACATTTTAGAAATCATATCTATACGACGGAGAGGGCACATATCCAAAAAGGAACATGCTTGTTTAGAAAGTGCAGGCTAAACAGCAAATGAGCCCAGCCCACTTGTTAAGGTGGATGCTTCTCCATCCCAGATGGTGGGTCCTTGTGTCCGCCCTTTATATCAAGGATTTATATCAAGTGGTGGACACTTGAGGACCCTTCATAAACCGCCCTCCCTGTCCAGGTAACATTGCATCGTCCACATGTCAGCCTCTTTGTGAGCCAGGCCTTTGTAATTAGCTAAGGAGAGCCTCATCACACTACCTTTAGAGCATGAAATTATGCAGATTTATGTGCAACCTGTCTATGACATCATGTACAACACAAAACATAGTACATAAGATCGACAGTAAAAAGATGGCTCACTTGAAATTAGCAAGAGGCATAAACAAATCCTGTCATGTCTTCTTCTCCATCTCACAAAAATTGTACCTAGCAACTCCCTACCAAACCACATAGCTCCCTCTCTGCTGCTAAAACTCTCTTCCTCTTAAAAAAAGCTTTGCTTTTCTTGACTTTTGAACTCTCCTCTTTGCTCCTTGTGTTCTTTCTATGCCGCTGGGGGCAACTCCAGCATCGCTCCCGCCTGAATCTGACCCCACCCAATGAGACGCCAATGTTTCTCGACCCTTCTACTGAGGGCAACCTTCTCCCCTTTGCTGGTGCATACAGGAGAAGTAAGTTGAAGCTTAGCAAGATCATTTTTCACTGCCAAAACACGGGCACCAGTGGACATGGAGCCAATATTGAGCATCAGCACTTCTCCCTTGGTCAATTTCGTAACCTTCCCTTGCTTCTCTGCACCTTTGGTTTTGACTCCCAGGAGACGGCGCAGCAGGAAAAAGTTCACCTGCAGAACGTATAGTCCAACAACATTGCTTTAATCTAATCTACCATAGACATTACAGGCTATATGATAAAGAGTTCTCAACCTTGTGCGTTTTTGACTCCACGAGAGTCTACTCCCAAAGCTTCAAATCATCAACTCCATCATGCATAGCATAGACTATGTGCTATGCAGGCTATATTTTACGCCCAGTAAGTAAAAGGTGTGAGTCTCGTAACAAACCTCAAGCTCGACAAACACGTCTGGGAGCACCCCGACCTCACCCAAAACTTGGCCAACAAGCCTATCCGCCCGGGTTAGAGTCGGGTCAACAGTGGTTCCCACTCCTATCAGCCCCCCAGGAACTGCAAACTGCAGTTCATTTTTCTCTGCATACAGTGAAATTATCCTAGAAAAGATAGGAGTACACTTGATATTTCCACTTTCATCTTTCACCACGATTCCAGGCCGGACTTCAATTTTTTGGCCCACCCTCAGAACACCCTGTAGTGAAACACAGTAAGTATGGCTTTAGCACTGGACAACTTCACTTCCAAGTACCTTTCAAAGTAACATTGCCTCAAAGCAGGATACAAAGAAGGGCATACCTTTAAAATGCTTCCACCAGCCACCCCTCCCTTGATCTCATCCACTTCAGCACCAGGTTTATTGACATCAAAAGACCGGATAATTATCATGTTCGGTGGATCTGTAAAATTGCGCTCTGGTATAGGGATCTTGTTTACTATGTATTCACACACAACATCTATGTTGTACTTCAACTGTGCTGAGATTGGAACCACAGGAGCTCCATCTGCAATGGTGCCCTGGAAAGTGACATTTGAGGTACTTATTAGAACTTAGGCTCGTTACACGGGTATCCTCCCCCGTCAGCAGGGGGGCACTCAGGCCTGCCCATGTCAGGATATCTTGTCAGTTCAGGTCCCACTAGCAGTTCCCATGAGCTGGCGACTTCTGTGATCAGGAATACATGGATATAATCGCCCACTAAAAGGAGCGATGTAGGGCACACTCTAGGCATGTGGAACCCATTCAACATAATGTTTTCTCAAGCGTAGAGGGTGAAAAGGGTACCTGTATGAACTTCTGAATGGCTTCATGCTGGTTGAGAGCCACACTCTCTTGGATGAGATCAATCTTGTTCTGTAGGATTATGATGTGCTTCAACCGCATAATCTCAACTGCAGCAAGATGCTCCGAAGTCTGAGGCTGCGGGCAGCTCTCGTTTCCTGCAATCAAGAGGAGAGCTCCATCCATGATAGCAGCACCATTTAACATCGTGGCCATGAGAATATCGTGGCCCTGCAGGTAACAGCTATGTCTTGAGATCCTTAGTTCTAGCAAGTAAATCCCATTAACTACATAATTCACAAACTATACAAATCAACCAGCAAAAAGTTGGAAACTTACCGGGCAGTCCACAAAGGACACATGTCGTAATAGCTTCATGCGCGCATTCTCAAATCCAGGTACATCGCAAAATGGGCTATCCTCCTTGCCACTTCCATAAGCCCTGCTCACAAACCAGATACCTTGAGATTTTACAGCTTAAAATAGGTGCATGACAGCGAACTGAATATGTGAAGGGTCGAACGGGCAGGGGTTGAAGGTTGAACAAGCAAGATCCCCTGCCCCAAAAGGGAAGGCAGGTGCAATCTCCTCATAAAGCCTATAAAACATACTCTCAAATCAACTGCTGAAAATAAAAGAACTGGCATGTTCTTACTTGTAACATGCAGGCCTTGGACACCTCTCATCTTCACACATGTATATCTTCGCATTTGCATAGCCAAGCTTGATAGTGATGTTGCGCTCAAGCTCATTTTTGAATCTTACTGTCTGGCTCCAAAGAAAAAAAAATGGTATTAGATTCTACAGACATGGCATGATTGTGTATGGGAGCCTCTAATTTCTATTGTGCAGTCCCAAATGGATAAGGAGACTGACTAAGGCACAGAGAATACCTGCACTCCAGAAATGGCCTTCACCACAGTCGATTTCCCATGGGCAACATGCCCGATGGTACCTGAAAAGGGCCCAATCTATTACTTTTTGGAGATACATTGCTGGAACTCCAACCACACATTCTAGGCTCTTCCTCTCCTGTGTCTCTCTTTCATTTGTGTGTTGCAAATCGTCAAGTTTATGTGCAGAATTTGTGCTCTAATCAAGTTTACAATTCATCTCAAAGTCTTCCGCATACTACATATGTCCACGTGACAATTTAGTTTGCTCTGACTTGTTATGTCCCATAAGCCGTCCTTCTAGGGGAAAACCTCATAGGTTGTAGTCATGCTCACACCAGGTAAAGCGTGTCATCTCTGTGGCTAGCTAATGGGAGGGACCATACAGTTGAAGTGAAGCTTCCCCAACTTGTTGAGATGTCATGAACCTTGGAAGTCTGTTCTCCCTGGAAAATGCTGAATGGGGCTTGCACCTAGAATGCCAAAGGTTCATTTGCCCTTGCTTGGGCTGCCCAAGGCAAGTGCACAAGCAAGGACTTATGGCAAAGTTCTGGCCACACGTGTGAAATGCACAAGACAAATATTCATATATTTGTTCAATTTTAGGTTGGCCAGCTCATTGTGCAAGTCGACCAGGTCAATCATCCCTCCAGCTCCCATATAAGGGTGCTTCAGCCCTTGGTCTCACATCTGCCCCAAGGTTAGGCACCTATGCATGGGCCGCCCCCTTGGGACACCGGGTACACCCAGGTCCCAATGGGCTGTTAACAGCCCATGGTAAACCACGCCCCCTCAAGTGTTGCTAGTTTCCATCATCTAAATGGGTTCACACTCTCATGGTTGTGCCTCAACCTGTGACTCTACCCAATGCCCAAACACCCGGCTACAAACCTAATAAGTGCATTGTCCCCAGTTCCTTGTCTCTCAGATTTCCAAGCAAAGCTTCCAGCACCAAGAACTCGCCAGAGCAGACCAGACCAGCTGGGAAGTCTTCCAAACCTGTTACCTCCCCAGCTCAGCAGGCAGCTTGACAGTGCACAGAGACAGCTCGGCGGGCAAGTTCCACCCCTGTTCAGCCCCGGAATTCATCCCACTCTCAGTTCAGCAGAAGTTCAGTCCATGTTCAGGGCTGATTAATACCTAGGCCTTTCGCATAGTCACACTATGCCTGGTCTTTGATGAGGCAGGTGAATTAAGATGCAATCTTTACATTTTTGTTTCAGTACACGTAAGTTGTGTAGGCATGAAAATGGGTATCAGCAGGCATGCCACACCAATTAATTGCCTGCATCTCTCTAAAGAGTGCGGAACACATAGTCATCTGACAAATTGATCTCTACTAAACCTTTGCACTAGTGAGAAACGTCTGGTCTGTCACAATCAGCTTACATACAATCTCCGATAACCCTAACCCTATAAGCCATTGACAGACAAATCCCCTAATCCAAGCTTCCAATGGTAAGAGACACAGCCATTGCCTCTGCATACATCTCTAATAACCCTAACTTAAATGATTTTCCATCGTAAGAACACAGTCATTCACCAAATCCCTTCCAGATAATTTCTCATAAACCTTACACTGGGTGAGGAATTCGGAATCCTAAATTTCCCTGTTGAGAAACTACAGTTGTTTACAGAATAGTCCCCCTTATTCCCGATTCGCACTATCCAAAGTCTTTAACACTCTCTAAAGATACTAGCCCTAATGAAAGGAGTACGGGCATAGACGTAAAAAAATTCAAAACTTTAATGGTAGCAATGAACCAGATCACATCTACGCACTACTAATACAGGCCACACACGCCGATAGTGATGAGGTGATTAAGATCGATAATTCAGAACCCAATTAAATCTTGAGAAACCATAAAAGAGAGAAACAGAGCAAGGCGACAAGCAGGGGAGGATACCGATATTGATGGTGGCCTGGCGCGAGATGACCTCGGGGGAGAGAGGGGTGAGCTTGGTGACGTCCAGTTTGCTGAGATCCTGCTCCATCAGGCCGCGCTTCGCCATGGCTACGGAGGGTGTGCAGAGCTCGATCTGTGAGTGAGCGTGTTCTCTGCTCTGCTCTTCTTCTTTTGCTCTCCTCCCTCCTATCTAGGTCTTGGTTTGATGATAACTCTATTATTCTTTAGTTCCCTTACTAATTGTATCTAATTGCTTTTTCTGATTTTCTTATTGTAATTACAGAATCCAAAATTCCCAGTTATTTTACATTGATTAATAATTGTATGTATTTAGCACCTAGAATCATTTATTTTTACTTGGCATGTTTTGGTTCTTTGCCCCCAACATAAACCACATATGACAATCAAATCATCAAAAAATAAATGAATCTAGCATCATTTCAATGATGTAAGGCAATCTCTATGTGGGCATAGATGTATGTGTGATAGGGATATCGCACATACTACTTATATTAGTCATATGCTACGAAAACTTGGTTACAGAGTATGCTTCAAAAGCTATCATGGAATGCTTTCCAGTATGCTTCAAAAGCTATCATGGCATGCTTTCCAAAAGTATTCATGAGGTATAATAACTTCGATGCCTGCATCAATAATATATGAACACCACAAGGGAATTATATCACTGACACGGATCCATTTCTAGGAAATAGAGAAAATGGGAACTTGTAAGAAAATAGATTATTCAACCCAAATAACTCATCAAATCCACAAATTCAACATATTCAAGAAATGAATAAATAAAGAATAAAATACTTAGCTCAAGATAACGACTCAAACATTGGATACAATTATCCCCCCTCGTGTGTGGCCTCTCCCCACACATGAGTATGTATGTAATTATTTATTCCAATCATCCCCCCTTATGTGTGTGGCCACTCCCCACACATGAGTATTTACATAATTCTTTGTTCCAAAATAGGCCATAGCTTCCAAAAATACAAAAAGGTGCTTTTACTTGCATGACACTCTCTTATGCTCCAATCAGAGTGTCCATAAATTGAGGGTAAGGTTAAAGCATATCACGCTTTACAAAATATTAAAGTTCAATTCTAAGCTTGATAAATCAAAGCTTTCCAAAATAAATCAAAATGTGCACAAGATAGCGCATGAATATACAAAGCTTGTTTACAAAAATGTGTGCTAACAAATAATATTGTGAGAATTTTCCTCAATCTTCTGAATCCTCTTCACCTATATAATAACCAACAATAAATTGGTGAACAAATATTTCATAAGTATACAAACCATAACCAGACACATGTTTGCCAAGCGTAAGCAACCTAGGAATCACCCTTCCATACAAACCAACTGTAACAAACACTAGAGGCCCCCTTCACTTGCATAAAACTTCTTGAGGCATGTTCTCTATGTGATTTTCCATCTTCACATAGATGACTTAGAGGCCATGCCACACTGAGACTTGTCATTAGAATAATGACATGTAGATGTGCACACATGATACCTTATACATGGTACTTTGGATAGAAGCAGGTGAATCAAGGCAATATGGATCACTACAAAGAGTGATTTTGTAGACGTTGGTTGACATAGCATGGATTTACTATGCATGTGATTTGAGATCACATGACATAGGTTATGTATGATTTAGATGATATGATGCTCACATGGATAAATAAATTTCTCAATGGAGAGAACAATGCCAAATACGGATTCAAAGAGTCTAAAGATTTTGAAGACCTAGAAGGTCTTCTCACCACCATGAACGCTTTTAAGGATTCATGAAGATAAAGAAGATACATATGTTACCATAGACTGGCTATGCGCACAATAGTGCACAAAATAGTGCACAATTGCATAAGTGAAGTCAGATCATATGTGGACTCATATATCTTTTAGTCATGATTTAAAGATTACTCCCAAATTATCTTTGAGGGGGAGTTTAAAAAAATCCAAATTGGGATTTGGAATATGGGCGAGAGCATAATTAATCTTGAGGGGGGGAGTGTTGAAGTGTGCAAGCTCAAGTATAAAAGCATCTGAACAAGGTTTAAAAGAATCCTTGGGTGCTTTATCTCAGAGAAGAAACTAGGAGCTAGCACTCCTTTTGAATAGTTCTAGATGTATTTGTTGCACTTTAGCTTTCCATCTATTAAGCCAAAGCACTTGACCTTTGAGTTGAGTGGAGTACTTTGAATTTGCCAATACATTCTATGGACCATTTCTTCTAAAACAACACCCACTTGACTTACCCCATGTCTTGCAGTGGTATGCATGCCACCTTGGGTATAGCAAGTAGTGGCACCAATGGCTTTTCTATGGAATCTAATCTTCCTCGGTTGGCTCTCCCGGTTCTCCATAAAGTATCTTGGATGATGTGAGTAGCTATCCACATCTACCCCTGTTGATTTGTGTTTCTTCCTTTGACCTATTTCTTTGTCCCCATGTAAAGTTCTTGTTTAATCAAACATAGGGGTCCCTGCGCTACTTCATGTAATGTACATATAACTTGTGGTGGAGTAGGTGTGCTCCTGTCGTTGTTGCCCCATGAATCAATGCTTCCAAGTTTGGGCCATATCCAAAATCGGTGCATTCACCTCATCCATTGTTGCAAGAGGAGATGGTAAGAGCATTTTGGTATACCTTTGGAGCATGAAGAAGGGAAACACATTAGCAAAGATTTTGTTGAATGTCAAGGAGGTTATTAAGGCGGTGGAGATTCCTAGGAAATATAATGGTGATATTGCATTTGAGTTCCCACTAACCATGGGAACACGTTAAGGAATGGACTCCATGGACCATAAGTATAATCCCCATTGGTGGTCAAAGCACCAAACCTCTAACATTACCTTCCTTGGAGTGTGTAGGAGAAGCCATCGCCTAGGTAGTTTGAAGTGTGTCAATGAACTTTTCCCGCATTTAAAGAACCATAAGGTGTCAAATACATCACATTTTACTAGAAGCATGTTAAAGGCACGCGACCACTGGAGAGGAGTGTAGCAATGCATTTGGAAATCTCCTTTGCCATTATTGCTAAGTGTCAGTGATGTGAATTGCTACATCTATTATGTGATGCTCTCTGACAAGATGATGAGTCAATTAATGATGCACATTAGTTTCCATCAACATAATGTACGGGCATGCACGTCAAAGGCACTAATTGATAGGACAAAGCAAATGGTGTCTAGGGTGCTAGGAGTAGATTGCAATGTTGAGGCAAGGAAGATACAAATGTGTGTGGCCAAAGAAATTGTAATGGCAACGCTAGTGCAAGATGGTGGTTCCTCACATTTCATTCGGGAACAAGAGTTCATCAACATTGCAGAGGAGATAGGACCATATGGCCTTCAGACTTTTGAAAGATAAAGTCAAGGAAGCACCTATCTTAGCATTACCTGATCCTAGTACAGAAGTGGCGCATGCCTTAATGACTGAAAAGAATATGCCACATTACTTTTGGGCAGAAGCAGTAGCAACTGCTATGTACATTATGAACAAGACACTCATTGTAGCTGTTCATGGTATGACTCATGAATAGAAGTTTATAGGCATAAGATCGGATGTGTCTCACTTGAAAGTGTTTGGGTGTATTACATATGTACATGTTCATGATAAAGTGAGAACAAACTTGGATCAAAAGGCAGAGAAATGCATCTTCATTCGTTATGCTATGGAGAAAAAAGGTTATATGCTATAACCCTACCACTCGTGAGATGCGAGTAAGCAGAGATGTTGTCTTTAATGAGATGAGTAGCTAGTATGCACCAGTAGTGAAGGCAATAGAAGATGCAGATGTAAGAGTACCTTTCATATGGAGTGTACTCTTATCTTTGTATATGGTGTGTTGAGTGTTGAGTGAAGTAGAAGAAGATTTCAGTCTCTCACCTTATCTTTGTATATGGAGTGTACTCTTATCTTTGTATATGGAGTGTACTCTTATCTTTGTATATGGTGTGTTGAGTGTTGAGTAAAGTAGAAGAAGATTTCAGCCTCTCACCTTGTGTGCTCTCTTTTAGGGTTTTGTGAGTGTGTGTGTGCTTGCAAGAGCTCAAGCTCTCTTCTCCCCTGCATCTTTTCATGGTATCAAAGCCTGGTTCATGCTAAGGGCTGAGCTGCAAGCAAGAGAAGCATAGGAAGCGGTATGAAGGGGTAAGAGCTTCAACTACTCTTCCCTATTTATGTTGGTGACTACACCCTTGTCGGGAGCTCTACGGGAGGCACCGACAAACGATCTCTGATTGAGGAGCTTTCTTCGCGGGAGTAAAGCTATAGGGCAACTATACTCTTCTGTCGGACGACATTTTTTGGGTCGAAAACGCGTTTCGGGCGCGTCAGGACCTCCGTTTTTCAGAAAGCAGGCGATTTCGAGCACTGCGGGTAAGTCATCGATTCTCTGTAGAACTCTGTTTTAGGAACTGCAGGAAGACAGATTGGCTGTGCAGACACTGTGTGTGCTGCAAGGAGGTCAACAGTTGCCATTGAGTGTATGTATGCACATTGAGGTCACTCGTTTTGTGACATTTGAGTGTAGTAAAGTACCGCTGCAGAAAATACAACAGTTTGTGCAGGACAAACTAGAGTGCTGTTTCTGGTAAATTTGTGTGTCTGGCAAGATGTCAAATGATGGCATAAACTAGATTGTTGCTAAGAAGCTTGACAAGAACAACTTCCATGCTTGGAGGTTTAGGTTGACGAAATTCCTAATGGGAAAGGGTATTGGGACTACATAGAAGGTGAGCATGAAGAGGCACCGGAGATACCGGAGATCAATCCGACTGCTGCAGATGTGAAAGAGTTCAAGGATTGGAACCAAGGAGCCAGAAAAGTTATGTATTGGCTCTCTATCAGTATACAGGACACCATGATTGGGCACATTCAGGATGCCAAGTCCCCCAAGGAGACGTGGGACATCTTGGTAAAACTCTATGAAATGAATACCAAGGCGCAAAAGATACAGTTGAATGAACTTTATACTGTGGAGAAAAAGAGTATGTCTATGATGAATGACTATGCATTGAAGATCAAGGGTATTGTGGAATCCCTTGCATCTATTGGCGTTTCAGTAGATGATGATGACAAGGTGGAAGTCTGTCTACGTGGTCTCGGTCCACAATACAAGGCATTCAAGACGTCTATTCAGACTCGGGAAAACATTCCCAATTTCACAGATTTGGTGTCTATGTTAATTATAGAAGAGAAGAGCTTGGGTGAAGACTAATAGTCTTCACAAAACAAAAATCGTTCAAAGAGCAACAGGCCTTCTACACAAGTTCAGGAAGAGGACGAGGTAGAGGAGGCCGTGGACACGACCAAAGAGGTGGCCGAACAGGTAATCAGAATTATGGCCAGCAGCAACAACAACAACAGTCCCAGAATTCACAACAACAACAATAACACGCAGGTGGAAGAGGCAAATTCAGAGGTAGGGGGAGTCAAAGAAGTCGTGGAAATTGGCAAAGGCAGTATAATGATACACATGGATGCTTTTATTGTGGTAAGCCTGGACATGTGCAGGCACACATGCAAAATGGAAAATTGTAGCAAAACAACTATGCATCCTCGAGCAGAAACAATGAGGATAATGAAAGGTTGTTTGTTATGCAGCATGTCGTGAATGCCATGTCTGAAAATGATGAAGCAGCACATAAAGATGATGTATGGTATGTTGATTCAGGTGCTTCGAACCACATGACAATTCATGGGGGGAGTGGTTCAAGGAGATGAAAAACCTTGAAAGACCAGGTTTTGTGGGAACAGGGGATGACACTGCTCATCCAATTGCCCATGTTGGAGATGTGCCATTGTCTATGCAAGATGGCAAAGTGAAGTACCTTCTTGCAAATGTACTTCATGTTCCGAACATAACAAAGAATTTGGTTTCAGTTGGCCAGATGATTGAGCAGGCTTTGCAGGTTCGGTTTAACCCTGATGGTTGTTATGTTGAAGACTTTAAAGACAAGTGCAGGTTGGTTGCAAAAGGCAATAGAGTAGGCAGAATGTTTACATTGAATGTAAACATGCCTGAAGTGAGTGCTGCGATGTTTGCAAATGGTTCGGGAATTGTTGCAGACACAGACATTTGGCATAAAAGAATTGGACATGTGAATGTGCAGAGAATGAAGTCTATGCAGACTAAAGGAATTGTGACAAGACTGCCAAAGTTTAAAGTTGAAGGTATGCAGAAAATATGTGAAGCATGCCAATTCGGAAAGCAAATAAAACATGTATTTCCACGTAACAAAAATGTGAGCAGAAATGCACTAGATGTTGTGCATTCAGATGTATGGGGTCCTACGAAGACTATGTTTATGGGAGGCTGCAGGTATTATGTGATATTTATTGATTACCACACAAGGAAAGTGTGGGTATACTTCATGAAGGAGAAGGGTGAGGTGTTCACTCACTTTCAGAATTTTAGAGTTATGGTTGAAAAGCAAACAGGGAAATATGTAAAGTGCCTAAGGTCAGATGGAGGGGGAGAGTACTTCTCTAATGAGTTCTCTGAATTTTTATAAAAATTCTTCACATTTATCAATACATTGATCTACCAACGATGTTGGTTTAATAGAATATGCATAATCAAGATGCAATCTCAGAAGCTTGTCAATTATGCATAATCAAGATGCAATCTCAGAAGCTTGTCAATTATTCTTATCTCTGCATGCAAAGTGCATATGTGAACATGCAAAGTGCATATGTGAACATTCTTAAGAGAGATAGGAAGAATGGGATTCCAAATGTCTTCTTTATTCTTGAACTTACTCAAATTTATAGAGTCTCTCATTGGGACTCTCCTTGCTGGTCGCAAACTGCTCCACTCTTTTGATCCCATACCTTCCATACAATAAATGCAAGGATACTTTGCATTAGCCCCATTACATATTCCAAGCATACATTTGATAGTCTTTAAGTCAGCACCCAAATGCCATTCCACTTTGAAATTTCCAACTCCATCAACTATCAACATATCTCTAATACTTTGGGATTGAATGATATTAGGGATACCTTTGTGGAGAACAACCATTTGAGGGTTTGATGATTTTCAGTTGGTATCTGAGCTGCACCAATCCACCAAAGCTCCATCGTCGACTGAATTTTATGTTCTGGTTTCTCTCCTCTACCATTGTTGTACTCAATTTCCCTGTTCATGATAGATATGCTCACTCTTTCTATCTTTTGTCCTTTTTGGATCTATGCCTCATCCAACTTCAACACAAACTTTAGCACACCACCACATTCTTCTACATTAATTTTATACATATGCACCATTGCAATTTGTACTTTTCTAAGATCCACCCATATATTGTTGAATGCATTATAGATAGATGTACTCTTTTTCTTTTACTTCTCATAAGGCATTATCCCTTCAATATGTATGTACTCTCCAAAAATACTCGAAATTTTTTTATCCATAGCAGTCCTAGCAGTAAAAACTGAAAGGGATCTTGGCAAACCAAAAGCTCTTATTCTCTTGCATCTAAGATTTTGGAACCATAATCCACAAAGTGCTTGGTAACCTTTGCGACTAATACCCACAGTGTCACAAGTCTCCACTATTTCATCTGGTTTCACAATGGTCCTTACGGCTCTTACCAACTCTTTGAGAGTAAGATCTCTCAAATTTGTATTCTCTAGAGATTGAAGAATTTTGACCAGGTCTGCCTTGTTCATGGTTTCCATGAGAAGCTTGATTCTCTCTCATTTCGACGGATATTAATACTTAAAATGTGAGAGACACACTTCTTTGCAAGGTGTAGTCTCCTCTTTTTAGCCCCACTACTTTCAGACAACTCACTTATATTCTTTAAAGTTCTCTTCTTCTCTCTGAATCCTCCTGGGGTTTCTTTCAAGTTTACTAGTTTCTCTTTCAAGGAGTGGTTTACAACTTCTAGCTCTCTAATCTTATCATAAAGCTCTAAAATAGTTTTTTGAGATGTTAATAAAGTTTCTTTCAGTTGATGCATTTGGACTAAGCACATAGAAGATGCAAAATATAACTTCATAGAGTAACCAAGCAAACCATCAAAACCATCTCCAACAAATCTAATCAAGTCATGAACATTTACAAATGGAGGAGGTTTACCAGTTGAAGATTATTGGGATAAATACTTCCATCCACTTACAATCAATGTGTTTTCTTCCCTCTAGTCGTAGTCTATTTGCCTCATCTTTGTCCAACAATGCTCAGTGATGAATACTTCTCCAAGATGAGTAGACCCGATCTATGTTAATAGCATGAAAGATTCCTACCCCCTTCGCGCAACGGGTGCTAGCAACGGAAGTAGCACTCCTTGTGCGGGGCAGGATCCCTCATTCAGGGCCTCGCCCACCCCATGGATATCCGAACAAGAGACTAATCCCTCGATTCTTCAAAAACCAAACCCGGAAAAACTTCCCTCGCCCAGAAAGCACGGGTGATTCCTCCAGGATAATTTTACTCTAACATAGTCAGGGTCATTACCGACCAAACTGATCCGACCGAACCTGTGAGTCTCTTGGTCAGGATCAAGGAAGAAACTTATACTTGGATCATAGAAACCAACGCTTTTTTCCCCATCGAGAGACACAGCCATTGATTCTTTTTCCAAAGAACAAATACTATCCGGGATTTACTTCATTTATCGTACTATAGCAGAATTGAGTCTCATTTTATAGATCCATCAATCCAGCCTCAGTCCCATGGGTTAGCCAACCACCCAACCAACCACTATAGTGATGGGATCCAATTACGAATTTGGTTAGGTTTTGTCTCGAGTACCAGGGAAAAGAGTTCCCAGGCCCCCTAGCCAGATATTCATGCAAATTTAACGCGAGTCATACCACGTACACACCCAATATGAAATTGCCTTTTTTACAAATTCAGTTATCTTTAAAATAATCATTTAATGAAACCATAGTGTCACTGATCGTAATCATCCAAAATATCCGGTTGAATCCTAATTTCTAAACATTTCTTCATTGGTGTACCTATGGCATCATTGGCAACCAAAACGCTCACCTTCTGTCCCTCAGGGACCTTTTCGATAGTTCCTAGCTCATAGTACCCGCCGACAATATAATCACTTATAAAACTCAAGATGGAATCTCATTTGAAGATCAACAAGATCAACCAATAGCTCCATATAAAAGAGCCATGGACTCATCCGTTGAGGACCAGCAAGATCAACCAATAGCTCCATATAAAAGAGCCATGGACTCATCTTTGAGGACCAGCAAGGTCAATCAACCAGATCTATGCCCGGTTTTAGAAAACAACTCTTACTCCTTGTTCCAATATCTTCCCCGACGTGTGTGTGGTACCTTCGGCGACCCCCCAGAGCCCGAGCACCATATGGTCAGCACCCTCTAGGATCCTTCGCAGTAGTGACCTAGCGCTTCACTCATAGGCTGCTTCCTTGGTCCCTATCCACTGTACCGGAAGCTCACCATTTAAATCGAACCAAGGCTGGTCAAAGACCTCGGCCGACCTTGCTATGCGAGACGTCCTCCATTGACTCTCCGTCAGCTATTGTAACTTTATCAGTTAGGTCACCACGACCTCATTCACAAGACGGTCAAAATGCTTCCCCAGCATTTTTGACATAAAATAGTCATTTAAAAATAGGTCATAAATATAGTTCCTATAATGAACTCTCGTCTATCACATTGTTTCACATCCGTCCACATTACTTAATCCATATCCAATTCATATGTATACCCACTCTCATCAAATCACGTCATTTTCTATCTCATCACCATCACATCTTTCCTCATTTATTCTCATCACATCTCATCTACTCGCATCAACCCATATTCACATCCCATCACACCTCATTCACTTCACATCTGTCTCAATTTACATCACATCTCATCTACTCGCATCAACCCATATTCACATCCCATCACACCTCATTCACTTCACATCTGTCCCAATTTACATCACATCTCATCTCATCTCATTCATTCTTATCCCGATTCACATCTCATCCATTCACATCCCATACATACATCTACATCCGATTCGCATGACATCACATCTCATTCATTCACATCCCAATTCACATCACATCACATCTCATTCATTCACTCATATCGATATCACATCCTTTCACATACACATCCACATCCATTCTTTCACATACACATCCATATCCGTTCTTCCACATACACATCCATATCCATTCTTCCACATACACATCCACATCCATACATACACATCCACATCCATTCTTCCACATACATATCCGCATTCATACTTCCACATACACATCCACATTCATTCTTCCACATACACATCCACATCCATACATACACATCCACATCCATTCTTTCACATACACATCTATATTCATACTTCCACATACACATCCACATTCATTCTTCCACATATACATCCACACCCATACATACACATCCACACCCATTCTTCCACATACACATCCACATTCGTTCTTCCACATTCAATCTTCCACATACACATCCACATCCATACATACACATCCACATCCATTCTTCCACATACACATCCACATTCATTCTTCTACATACACATCCCCATTCATACTTCCACATATACATCCACATTTATTCTTCCACACACACATCCACATTCATTCTTCCACATACATATTCACATTCATTCTTCCACATACACATCCATATCCATACATACACATCCACATCCATTCTCATTACATCACATCTTATCATATCCTATTTTCATCTTATCACATCCTATCACATGCTATTCCCATTTAATAGCTTTTTCTAGGCTGATCCCGATAATAGGACTTTTTTTAAATTTATGCCAATTGCTTGGCCTAATTAAAGGTTCTTTTTTTCGACGATTAGTTCCATATTCATTCTCAATTTCTCAAATGAATTATATTCAATATTCCTCTTTTGGAATAGAAGAATTCATGGGATTTACAGAAATCAATTCTACCCATATTTCCACTTTTGATAAGTAATTAAAAAAATGAATTATACTAAAATTTTCTCTTCCTCCCATTTAATTTCTTGGATCTCAAATACCATGGGAATTCCTCTTTTTGCATTTAATTAATTGTGATGGGTATTCCTCTTTTATTCATAAAGTAATTTCATCTAAAATAAAATACCCATAAATTCAATATGTGAGGAATTTCTCTTTTTCCATCTAAATGATGGAATTCCAAATGCCATAGGAATTTCTCTTTTAACATTTAAATATTTGTCATAGATAAAATAAATTTATCTAAATTTTATCTTTGAATAAAATTAAAATACTCATTAATTCCAATATGCTAGGAATTTCTCTTTTCCCATCTCAATGATGGAATTTCCAAATGTCATAGGAATTCCTCTTTTAACATTAAAAATGAATTACTAGAAATTTCTCTTTTACTAATTACTATTTATGCATAAACATAAAAATCAAAATTTTCATGATTATAATGAGAATCGTTCAATTAATCTAGGATGATTAATCCTAGAATATGGTAGGAAGTTCTCTTTTCATAATATAAATGAAAATGATTTATGTGTTTATTTTTTCAAAAAATTTACCATAGCTCCGCTCTGCTATTACTGATAACTCGGTTGCCCCTGTCCACACCATGTGTCTATGACTACTCTGTCAAGCCCGCTCCTCAGGTATGATCTTCCCATAACAAAATTTAAAAAAATTAACACAGTCAAAATCCCACAAGACAAAGAAACAAAGAAGTGGCATTTTTATACATCAGAAACCTGCCACTGGCACAGCATACTTCAAGGGAAAATGCTACCTTCTACCGGCTGCTGAAGGCACCAACTTATATGTGCTTTCATCGTCTTTCAATAATTTTTCTTACAGCGGTGGCTTATGGCCGAGGGCCCATATGAGTTCAGCTATATCTAGGACACACTCTCTCCTTCACCTATGTCTTCTCCTGAACTGTGTGGCACCTGAGTGGCTGTGCAGCCCACGTCAGGGAGGAAGCCAGTCGCGAGCGCCTTGCACCAGGTAGGCGGGCTGGTACACGTAGGCAGGTGGGTTGGTACACGCAGCCAGGCAGGCAAGTATGTGCGCAAGCGGCAACTCCAAGCGCACGCAGGCAAGCGGGCGAGTATGTGCACACAGGCGGGTGATACACGCTTGCACTCGGCTCGTACACACGCAGGCAGCGCTGCAGAAAAACACCAAAAGCAATCGCCGGGTGGTTGTTTTTTTATGTGACAAATTTCGATTTTGTTATTAAAAAAAAACCTCCACACAATGCTTTGGTTGTTTTGAACCTTAGCAAAGGGGTTTTAAAAAACCCATGCCTTGTTTTATGTGTTTTTTTTTAAGTCTATATATATATACATTTATTTATTTAAAAAACACACAAAAGCAAAAGCTACTTAAGCTTTTGGGGAAGCCTATAAATTGCCCTCAAGGAGGCTTCTTGCCACACATCTCTCAAGCTCTCAAGCTCTCTAGTACTCTTCTTAACCTCTTCTCGAACGTGAAGACCTGCCAGCTCTACAGAAGCCACCGATGGCGATCTTTTCAATGATTTTGTTTCAAAATCAGATTTTCAAGAGTTTAAAGTTGCTCTCGAACCTTCTTTCTCGAAACGTTATGCACAAGCCACCGCGCAGATGCACGCTTTACAGAACTCCATCTCTTTATTGACCACTACCCTATCTACTCTTTCGGGTATGGATACTTTGGCATCTGCTTTAGGCCCTAATATCACTCCGAAACAGTTTGGGAGCGAGCAAAAGTAGCGTACCAAGGAGATAGTGGACACTTGACTATATAAGTGGCAAGTCCATTTCCAGTTTCATCCATATGACGATGGCAAAAAGATCCAATTAGCACCAGGTTTCCTCTCAGGCAAAGATTTGCTTTGGTAGAAAGAACTCAAACCTAAACCAACAACTTGGGCACAGTTTGAAGAAGTCTTCAAGAAAGAATTCCTCAAGAAAGAGGATGACTATGATATTGTTGCCCAGTTTGCTAGTTTAACCATGACCTTGCAGAACCTCATTTATGAGGTCTACCTCCATAAATTTAGGGACTTGCAGATGAAAGCTACGAAGATGGATCCTACTACTCTTTTGGGTTTCTTCATAGTCGGTTTACCTGACTCGTACGGTTTACAGGTTAAAGACAACAAATACAAAACTCGTACAGTTTACAGGTTAAAGACAACAAATGCAAAACTTTAGACGAGGCCATTCATTCTACTCGTATCTATGATGACACAATGGTCTCTTTCAAATCTAAACACATGATCGAGCAGGGGAACAAGTACAAAAGGAAGTTCTCCACACACTGATGGCTAACACGACAGAAGGAAAGTCTTTGGACCAACCTTCGAAGAATTCTACTTCGACCCCAACAAAGAAAAAATGTCCCCTTAAGGCTTTGAAGCTCAAGAAGGAGGGATGTTTTATTTGCAAAGAACAAGGACATATGCGTAAACAAGTGCCTGAAGCAAAAGGGTGCAAAGACCAACGCAGGACCCAAGCTGAAGACAGCCAACCAGTTGTCTTTGATAGGTACGTCAGTTACTGTACTTTCTCGCCCTAGTTCATGTTCTGTCAAATCTAAAGTTTTTGGCTTGCATGATCTTCTCCGAGTTTATGGAGAAGTGAATGGCCATAGAATCCACATTCTTTTGGACCCTAGTAGCTCACACAACTTTGTTAATTATAAACTTGTGCAAAAATGGGTCTTGACATAACACCTAGCAATCATACCTATGAGGTACGCCTAGCTACGGGTCGGCAAGTCTGGGATCGAAAGGTGGAGAAGCTACCGATCCGGATTCAGGACTACGAAGATACTCTGGAGTGCTATATTATGCATCTAGAGCATGTAGACTTGTTATTAGGGATTGAGTGGTTTAAGATCCTTCAGGTCCAGATAGAAAGGTCTAGTCATACTTTTTCTTTTGAGCATAGGAACACCTAGTATTGTATCTTAGGTGATTGTATACATCCCTCTCAAGGACCTCTTGTAAATAACGTTGATTTTGAAAATATAATGGATTCTTCTTTGTATACTGCTTTCCACTGTGTCTTGATTCCACTTTCTTCATTTCTCATACCTTCTATGGATGTTAATGAATTAAGTGTGTTTGAAAGCAAAGAATTAAAGAACATACTTGATTCGTTTCAAGATGTATTTCCTAAGGAACTGCCATCCGGGCTTACCACCTGGAAGGGTAGTAGATCATCGTATATAGACCTGTTAGTATTCCACCTTACAGGGGATGAGCCAAGCTGAGGAAGATGAGTTAGCCAAACAACTCGTATATTATTTGAGGATGGGCCAAATCCGTCTAAGTAAATTACCTTGGGATGCACCTGTGTTGCTTAGGAGAAAGAAGGACAACACCTGGAGAATGTATGTAGATTACAAGAGATTGAACAAGCTGACAATTAAGAACCGTTATCCTCTCCCTAGATCAAATGAACTGATTGACCGGTTAGCCGGAGCAAAGTATTTCACAAAGATAGATTTACGTACTGGCTATCACACCAGATACGTATTCATGAAAGGCATATCGAAAGAATCGTCTTTCGGACTAGGTATAGCCATTACAAGTTTCTCGTATTACCTTTTGGGTTAACCAATGCTCCAGCCACTTTCCAGAACGATCTTTCTCGTATTACCTTTTGGGTTAACCAATGCTCCAGCCACTTTCTCGTATTACCTTTTGGGTTAACCAATACTCCAGCCACTTTCCAGCAAATGATGAACGATCTTGTCGTGAACATTTGGGAAAATTTGTGGTTGTGTTCTTGGATGATATTTTGGTATATAGTCGTACTCTTGAGGATCATGTTAGACACCTCACGATTGTCTTAATTATTTTAAGACAGAATTGACTGTATGCTAAATTAAGTAAATGTGAGTTTTTTATGACAGAAATCATTTACTTGGGCCCAAGATCACAAGAGATGGGTTGAGCATTGACTATGACCGAGTTCAGAAGGTTCTGGCCTACTGGCCTATACCGCAGACGGTGAAACAACTTCGTTCTTTTCTCGGTTTTGTTGTTTTTCTTCGGAAATCTATGCGGGAGTCTCGCAAGAGTACTCTCAGCTCACACTACCGATGACTGACTTGTTGAAAGTTCGTGGACGTAAGTCGAATCAGCCTATCCCTTGGAATAATGATCTAGATATGGTCTTCAGACTTTTGAAAGATAAAGTCAAGGAAGCACCTATCTTAGCACTGCCCGATCCTAGTAGGCCTTATGTTCTTGAGACTGATGCCGGTGACTATGCAATCGGGGCTACTCTATTCCAAGATGGTAGACCTATTGCTTTCGAGAGTAGAAAGCTAGACGACAATCTCGTTGGCCAACCCTTGAGAAGGAGCTTTATAATGTCATTCACACTCTCAAGGTTTGGAGACATTATTTATATGGCTCCCAATTTATCGTATTGACTGATCATCATCAGTAAATCAAGTATGTGTGTGATGCAAATGATTTAAGAGAAAGGAAAGCTTGATGGGTTGAGTTAATGCAAGATTTTGATGTTGAGATTCGTTATTATGAAAAAGGGTCCATGAATAGTGTGGCAGATGCGCTTAGTCGAATTAGAGAGGTGAATACTTTGTCATTCACCAAGATTTCTACTGACTTATTTCAGTCATTGAGAGGGCTTTGTAGGACTGATAGTTATTTTGGTCCATATTGGTAGAAGATCCAGGACAGGAGCTCATTGATTGACCAATACTCAGTGGTGACTGAGCAGCCTACCATTCAGGCTGCAGGAGGTCAGTGGATGATTTGGAATGGTTTACTATTTCGTAATGACAAAGTTTGTGTACCACAGATCTCAGACATTAGGTCCAAGATTCTTAAGAAGTGTCACAATGCTCCTTCTATTGGACACCCTGGGGTACACAAGACATTATCGTTTAGTGAAACACACTTTTTATTGGCCAAAGATGAAAGGATATGTAGAAAATTATGTTCTCAAGTGTGTCAAGTTTGTCAAGCAAATAAAGCTGAACGCTTTAGACAGGCTGGGATGTTGCATCCTTTACAAATCCGAGGTAATAAATGGGAAAGTATTTCCATGGATTTTATTATCGGATTGCTAACCGGATTGCTAAGAACACGTCAAGGCCATGATTCTATTTGGGTTGTTGTGGATCGCTTGACAAAAATGGCTAGATTTTTATCGACACGGAATACCATTATAGCTACGCAATTAGTAAGGCAATTTATCGAGCAATCGTTTAGACTGTATGGGTTACCGCATGACATAGTTAGTGATAGGGACTCTAAGTTTATAAGTGATTTTTGGAGACTTGTTTTTAAGCAGTTGGAAACAACTTTGAATTTGAGTTCCTCAGATCATCCTCAATCTGATGGCCGGACTAAAAGAGTGAGGCAAATTTTGGAGGATATGCTTCGAGCATATGTCTCCAAAAGACAAAGTTCATGGGAGGATAATCTTCCTATGTTAGAATTTGCATATAATAGTACTAAGCATACAGGTTTCAGTCCTTTCATGCTTATCTATGGTTTTCAACCTAGATCACCTATTACAGTGGGATTTTCAAGACTTCAGCATGATGCAGCATGTAATTTTTTGCAAGATATGCAAGAAATGTTATAAGTTGAAAAAGAATCTATTAGAAGTGCTCAAGACAGAGACAAACTTTAATCTAAGAGACATCGGTCACCCAGAGAGTTCTCTGAAGGAAGGAACGATGGTGTATTTGTGAGTTCCGAAAGATTTCGAGACTTTACGGACAGGTCGATCTCCGAAATTATCCCCAGATATTGTGGACCATTTCATATTACACGACGGATTGGTTCAGTCGCATATGAACTGGATTTGCCTTCTCATGTGAAAGTTCATCCTGTATTTCATGTCAGTAGAGTATTGGGTGGAACAAACCAGCTAGTTACTCCTCTCAAGAAATCATAGATGTCAAGGACATGACATTTGTTCCACACGAACCTAAAAAGATTCTTGGGTTTCGTGAAAGACGATTGCGTAATACACTTATCACGGAATACAAGATCAAGTGGAAGGATTGTGTTGAGGAGGACGCTACATGGGAGACATTGACTACCCTTCAGATGGATTACCCTGGCTTTTTAGTAAGCTCAGGAGTGAGCTCTTAGAGGAAGGGGAGTATGCAATGGGCATAGAGTGTATCTACCGTGTGCTACACGCACACAAGACTAGCTTCGAGGCTTGGGGAAGCTTGGAGCTAGGCAGGCTGATTGGCGAGCTAGTGGGTTCAAATAGTAGACCGATGGGCGGGCACCCAAGTATGGATGGTAAGCGCCCAAGTGTGGACGCCCAGTGATCGGCCAAGAGCCTAAAAAAAAGTGGCTAAGCTTAGTCAATAGTTCATAGAGTCCCGCATGTTTTTGTGAGGGCTCTATGGTCAGGAGCCTGGATCTAGTGTGCAGACGTGCACCTACTTTCTATAGCCAAGGTATTACGCCACACACTTGCATAATGAGACACAATGGAAAGGCCAATTGAAAAGAAGTTATCAAGAGGGAATGGTTGGTTCAGCATTTGGTAATATTTCCTACAAACATTGTGATCAAATTCCTGAATGTGTGAAAACATGCCGAGCTGTTATCTATTATTGTCTGCCAAGAGATCATTAGAATACAAGTAGATGTGCTATACATATGGGTAATCATGTGTATCCATACAAAGAAGGCATAAGTACATGCTATACACATGGGTAATCATGTGTATCCATACAAAGAAGGCATAAGTACATGCATTGGGAAAAATTTGAAAGAGAAGGTGAACAGAAGGGTCGCCCTTAATCCTTTAACTACAGCAAAGCAGTTGCAGTCACCCAAGATGTTATATTTGACATGCTAATGAAGGATGATACACATGGTTACTCAAATATTGGGGATGAGTTTGCACAAATATTGGAGTATGTTACTCCTTTGTCCAATAAGAAATGCATTGAGAGGTGTTTTGAATATGCCAAGCGAGATAAAAATATTTCAGTTACTGGTCTTGAGGTAGTACTTGAACTTAAGAACAAGTGTCAATACACTTTTCTTCAAAGTTTTCTCTTTCCGGGCCAGTTAGGGGACAAACATCAACCCCATGTTTTTAAGACGTCTACGAAGAGTCCTACTAGTGGATTAGATTTTGTCAACAAGATGAGACACGTGGTAGTTTGTAACATATGTGGGTCCATTTCGACCATGTTGAGAGGGATGACTCGGGAGTTTTTGTTCCAAGGACAAACCTTGCTGAGGCAAAGAATGTGAGTCTGAAAGCATCAATAGGTTATAAAAGTCATATTAGCTTGTTCGAGGCCACAAGTGCAGACATGGCATTGGCTGTTTTGCAAAGTGTGAAGTATAATCCTTCCTTGAAAGGTGTGCACTCTGGCACAAGCCCAAAAATGCAAGATATGGTTAGCATATTTATGAGTACGGGGGTGATAAAACATCTTCTGGTAAAGGACTCATTGATTTAGCTCACACAACTATGCAAGAGATGGGTATTGACTCTCCTAAGATGCAGCGTGGCAAGAGAGGTTAGCAAAGTGTGTGCCAAAAGCATCCACTCTGTGGATATCCAAGCAAGATCTTCAATGAAAGACAGTCATTGGCCAAAGTATGTGACTGTGACAATAGACCGTCCATCGGGAAGCATGCGGAATGAAGAGAGTGTGGAGACAAGTACATGTGTGGAGAGTAAAATGCCCAAAACAATGTGGTCAATTCATAGAACTACTCCTGGTAGCAAAGTAACTTGTTTTGGGTGATTGCTAGGACAGAATGGCAGATGTGGCTCTCAAATTATTGACGTGGGGTTGTACAGAAATAGTGGAGTTCTGGCTCCATGTTTTTGGGGTCATAGAAAGTATCCCAGTGGAATTGTTGGAGGGTATGTTTCATGGTTCTGCAATTTGTCTCCAACACACTCTTGGGATGTTGACGAGGACCATGTGATGGGCGCACCAGGACCAGTGCCCGGGGTCGGGCCTATGGAAGAATGCATTGTTTTCTAATTACATTTGTGTTTTAAATTTTTGTCTATAAGTTTTTTTTGGGGTTTATTGCCAAGTTTGGCTCTAATTTTCACCTCGCTCAGAGAAGGTTACTTAGAGAATGGGATTGCCCAAACCATCGTCTTTACTACTATAGGTCTCGCTTGTCCTCCAGGGTGAAGGCACAACGTAAGTGAATAGTGTTCGTATCCTTCCGCACTTCCTCTAGCAAGACATGCTCAGATGATTCATCAATAAAACCATGGGCTCGCCACATCGCAATTAAGCCCACCACTTTGGCCTTCACTCAAGAAATAGCATCATCATTACCAGGAAGTGGAAAGGACGTGAGGCCTTTCCATGCTTGTACACCATCTATGGTCTTTTGCTCAACCTCCACATTGGTGGCCTCCCTCTGGATACACGCAACAACAAATTCAGTGTGCTAATATTTGATGAGGCCATCACAAACAATACGAAGGAGAGTTTAGGGTGGTGTAGTCTACTAAAAACAAGGCTTAGTGCCAATGGTGATTAACAAAGTGTTGTGGAGCTTATCTCTATATTTATAACATTGGGAGAGGTGTACTCTAATTTTGTAATAACAAAATAAAAAATAATTTTTATCTTTTTTAATGTCAATAATAAAGGCATCTTTCCTTGAATTTCTACACCACAATAATAAAGGCATCTTTTGTGCTTTTTTGGGGAAAACGAGTATGTGTTGGGTTTTTTTTAATACATGCAATTTTAGATAGGGGATTGTGTGTTTTGTGGAGCACCTTGACCCTCTCTCCTCTCTCTCTAGCTCGTCGTTCCCCTCTCATGTTTGTAAGATTTCGATCCGATGAATGCTCGTAACGTGAATACCATTCGTCAAATACATGACCACGTTCTACAATACCATACCTACTTGAAAATGCACAACCCATAGCGAGAGGGGGAAGCGGGAGGGAGGGGGGGAGAAAGATATTGCACATCAAACCCTCTACAATGAGGTTGCTTCCATAGAGGTTACAAAAGTTCCAAAATACTACATGTCAATTGATAATCCATGGTAGGTTCTTCTACGAGGAAAGGCATTGTAAAGATCAAGGTCTGATAGGATAGATTGGTGGATGAACATATTCTCATTCTGGCTCAAGCCTAGCACACACAAATAAATGAAGTACAAGTGTGCATGCAAGATATGACTTCTTCTTGGATTCTCTATCTGCAAAATCTGGACACGTACAACACGATTCATCTTTCACATGCACACCATATTTTCCCATGTGTGCATCATCCCCATGCAATTCAATCTTAAAAACTTCATACTTGTTCTCCACTCTCTGCACTTCTTCTACCACTGTAGCTTTCATTTTGAAATCAGCCTTTATTTTTTTTTGCCGCTTCTTCTTATATCGACATGCAATATTTGACTCTTATGGCCATTTTGCATGCCTGAGCCACGAGCCTCTATGTTAGTAGTGGACCCATATGGTGATTCTTTGGACATTGCAGTTGTAAAGAACCTTGAAGCGCCATATCTTGGGTGGTGGATTGGGCTTTGGGTCTATGTTGGTGTCCACAATATACCAATGAAGGACGTAGTCAGGGTAGAACCACATCCATTGTCTAATGAGACAATTAGGGTGCTTGCAAAAACCTTCAAAAGATGGTGTAGGCACACCCTTCGTCGCAAATCCGGCTATGTATTGCACAAACCTCTTACCCCCATGAGGCATTCCGCTCTGCAAGTGACCTTGCTACTTATACATGTCCTTCGGATTTCTCACATTGTTCATTCACCTTGACACTGCACTCTATGACTTCCGCTATTCTTTCTAGAGTACCGCTTGTATCATGCTCCTTAAAAATGATCTTCAGTGGACTCCTAGCATACTTGCAATCTTGTACATGTGTGTTATACTCTGGTCGATTGTATGGCCTCATCATCAATATCAATGAACGTTTCTCTGTCACCTCAGTGAGAAGGGTAGGCACCTTATACATGGGTGTTCCTTCAGTTGCCTAATTAACTGTTTGGACCACTTGGGCTAGGCTTGTAGACAACTGTTCTTTTAGTTTCTCCAAGCTTGGTCCTCTCCCTATGTGCTTGTCTTGAGAGTAAGAGACTACCTTAGTGCTTTGAAAAATTACATTTTCCATATCGGTAGTACATGCATCGTAAAGAGAAATCTTGTGTTTATCGTTCCCTTACAAGCCAACTTCCATGCGTACTTTCTATTAGGTTTGTTCTTGGGGTATTTGGATCATCATTACTTCTCTTTATTGTTATCATGATTGATCCCCAATGTGCTATGCGCATCTCCCACCAACTCAACCAAGAGTCCATTACTGACATATTCCTACTATCCATCACATGACCATTGTGCCACCATTAACATATCAATCGAGCCTCCACTGATGCAACTTCATTGGTAGGAGCCATGCGTCACTTCTCGTACATTTCTTTGTGCTCTCCTTGAAATGTAACACACACATAATTTGTCGTGTGGGAAACCATGCTCTAATCCCAATGAAACAGGCAAGACCTCTCCCTATATGTCAGGACATTATTTTTTCTACCATTGAACATATGTCAATGAACATATGTCAAACTGCATTCTAGTTAGATTGAGCCTCGTCTGCCATGAAACCAAAGAAATCTGCCCTTTCACAACAACCATGGTTTGCCATCACTTCATTAATGCATTCCCAAAATAGACATTGGGCCTCCATATCCTCCTCTTTCATTGCACATGTTGCAATTGCTAGAAGATTTTACATGCTACATGAAAACTTTAGTCATTTCTGATGTAACACACTTGATCAGCTCTGACCATTTTTACACTCTACATTCGTAATATGCTACCTTGTATCATACACATTACTAGCCATTTCACGCAATATGATGTTCGTCAGTGTGGTTGAATTGTATCCACACGTCACAGGTCGCCAGAGTCAATCCGTCGCATTCGATACACCAAATCCAACCCTGAAGCGAGTCCAATGGTGGACATCTTGAAAATAAAGCACTTGTCACTTAAGGACCCTTGTCCCTGGAACCTACTTCCATGGAAGTGCATCCAAGCCAAAGCTCTCCTTTGAAGGCCCGTGTGTCGGGCCACAAATTGACCTCCGAAACCTAAAAATCAAATTGTTCAAATTTTGCACTTTACTTATCTAGATTATTAACATGCTTTTTATGTGGGAAAGCATGTTTGGTATGCTTATTACCAAGTTGGCGTGCTTCACTTATCTTATGCATACCATCAACCTTAAACTTTGGTAAAACTGCAACAATATTTTGGGCTTGCATTAGACTTTAGTCGCGTACATTCACATAACCAATGCACTTGTGCCATATGTTAATATCTGTAATGATACCTGTTTCATGCACAAACATGGCTGCCTTTATCTGAGGTATGTTCACATCCAAAGTAAACATCCTGCCATTTCTGTTACCCTTTGCAACCAAGCGACACTTATTTTTTAAGTCTTCCACAAAACATCCTTGAGGATTAAACGTCACTTGTTGTTGCAGACCCTACTCAACCATCTGTCAACAGAAACTAGGTTCCTTGTAATATTTGGAACATGAAGTACATCAGCCAAGTACTTCATTTTTCCATCCTGCATAGACAAATGGCACTTTACCAACATGCGCAATGGGATGCATAGTATCATCACCTATTTCTACATAACCTCGTTTTTCCATTTTCTACATATTGAAAAGATGCAGGGGAGAAGAGAGATTGAGCTCTTGCAAGCACACACACTCTCACAAAACCCTAATAGAGAACACACAAGGTGAGAGGCTGAAAATCTTCTTCTTCTTCACTCAACACTCAACACTCAACACACCATATACAAAGATAAGAGTACACACATATGAAAGATACTCAACCAAATACATACTAGGGTTCTCTATAGTGTGAACCCAACTAAATGAGCTGGCGCTATAACTATGCCAGTCTCTAGAATGGCTGTCACACAGCCTGTCATCCCACTGGCCGCATATCACCCATGATCTCACCAACCATGCTAGTGGTGTAAGTGTGGGGCCTATCCCCCAGGCGGGTCATCAGTGTCCACCGCCTCACTAGATGAGCTCGATATCTCAACACAAAGGACGTCTACATTTAAGAGGGTCTAGTTACAAGAATGTCCGAGATGACATTTAATTAGTGAGATATAAAAGGAGTTATTGGCTAGACCAAAGGACGTCTACATTTAAGAGGGTCTAGTTACAAGAATGTCCGAGATGACATTCAATTAGTGAGATATAAAAGGAGTTATTGGCTAGACCAAAGGACATCCACATTTAAGAGGGTCTAGTTACAATAGTGGATTGCCAAAAGTATCTTGTTGTTACTAGAAGGTAGTATGGAACACTTGGTAGATAATGAGGATAAGGTAATCAAAAAGTGGTTGACTGGTACTTGGTTAAAAAGCTTCTCATCCAGTGATATTTCAAGTTAGTCGACACTTGAAAGATAAAGATTTGGCCAAAAAAGGCAGTAACGTATATGGTCAGACAACAAGTAAGATGTAGAACTTGAGAGTTCTAAGGGATTATCCACAATGAATAGAGACCATGATTCGGTTTGGATAATTAAGAATTGGCCGACTAAAAGGTGTTGGTTTATTCCAACAAAAAAGACAATGAATATGCTAGAGTTAGTTTGGCTATTCATTGAGTATATCAGTCGCATATATGTGGGTTGATTGCCAATATAGTAAGCGATAGTGATATAAAGTTTAATAGTTGTTTTGGCATACTATGTTCAAAATATTGGATACTATGCTAAACTTGAGTACGATTAATCATCCATAGCGATGGTATAATCAAGAGAGTCAAATCCAAAACGATATGCTACAGGCATAATTAAGAAGCAAACCAGTTTGATGCATATTTGTCCATATTGATTTGCTAATAAATATACCAGACATTCAACATGAGGTTCCAATGTAGAGTCCTCATGGCCGTTGGACTCGAGAAAGAAAAGATACAAAAAGGTTAAAGATTTTCTTCAAGATCTCCATGAGATGACAAAAATAAAGATAATGTTAAGAGAGCAGAGGACCGTGCTAAATATTATGCAGACAAAGATCGTAGACAAGGTTCTCGCACACTCCGAATCTTTGAAAACAGGGAGAAGTCTGAAGCTATCTCCAAGGTATTGTGGTCCATTTACAATACTTAAAATGGTAGGTAGTGTTGCTTATAAGTTAGCTTTACTAAAAATCTCTAAAGTTCATCCAATTTTTCATGTCAGTAAACTGAAAAAGAAGTTGGGTGATGATGATAATCTCGTCAATCAAGAGATCCTAGTAGAACGTATTGAATCTCCATCCTTACCACATGAACCAGAAAAAGTCTTAGATTTCCAAGAGAAAAGAACTCGACACTCTGTACGACAAGAATGTTCTGTTATATGCACATTATGTGTGCATATACTAGGAGGCTAACCCACATTAGGCTTGTGAGCATGGGAGCATGGGAACAAGCTCTAGTGGAGCATGGGTTAGGACTAACCTTAAGGGTTAAGGTTAGGGTCAGGCATCCAAGGGTCACACATAGGAAATGGAGAGTCAAGAGTCACTTGAGGGCCCTCCTATATAATAGGGACATGGGGCACACTCAAGGGAGGCTTGGAGGCTTAGGCTATGGTCTCTTGATGTTATCTTAAGGCTAGGTTATGTTATGCTCTCTTGTGTAGAGGATCATAACTACTCATCTACCATTTCCCACTATAGCTACATGCTACTAGATTGGAGTTATACCTCTTGATGGTATGGGACATCAAGGTAAAGGTATGATGTACTTCATTATAATTCATGTGTGTATCCCTTGGGCTCGGGGATGGTCGGGTGGATGAGTTTATGCCTGATTTATGCATTTCCCACTATAGCTACATGCTACTAGATTGGAGTTATACCTCTTGATGGTATGGGACATCAAGGTAAAGGTATGATGTACTTCATTATAATTCATGTGTGCATCCCTTGGGCTCGGGGGTGGTCGGGTGGATGAGTTTATGCCTGATTTATGCATGTTTATGTATAACAATTATCGAGAGAGATCTTAGGGTTTTAACAATGGTATCAAAGCAATCTCTAGTTAATTGTTGTTATTTTTTCTCTTATTGTAATTTTTTACATTTTTGAAGTAAATTTTAATATTTACTAAATAAAAAATATTATTTTATTAATTTATGTTGATGATTTACATGTGGATCGTTGATATGGCGATTGGAATGCGTGTTACTACTATTCAATGGACGAATCCATGTTTTGGGGAAATTTTGTGAGTTTAATGCTATTTTTTTTCTATTTTTTATGGTTTAAAATAAGCATTAATGGAAATTTTTACAAAAATACCACATATTTTGTTATGGATATTTTTGGTAGAATGGATTCCCTAAATTTCTAGAATTTTTAGGAATTTTTTTCTAATTTTTTAGAGTTTTTCTTGAGCATTTTTGTGGTCAAAATATATTTTTTATACATTTTTGCAAGTTTTTCCACGGGTATGTGATCAAATTTTTGTCGATTTTCTATTGAAATGTAGTAGGGGGTAGCATGTTGATGCATGAAATGCTCTCCCGTGTGCGTGGGACCCTCTTTATCTCTCAATTCTGAATTTTCCTTCTATTTTTCTCTCGCGTGTATAAACACCTCTTAAAAAAGTACATTTTTTATTAATGTTAATCATAATTAGGATTTAATTATGATTAAAAAGATTAATTAAAAGTTAACCTCTCTGTTAACAGAGAAAGAAGGAGGGGGTGAAGAGAGAAATGAATGGAGAAGGAGTATGAGATGAGTGGAAGAGAGGAGAGAGGAGAGAGAAGAGGGCTCCTCCCTCTCCATCTCTCTCACATCGCAACATGAGGGGGGGGGGGGGGGGGGCGCTACTGTGCACTGGGTAGAAATCGCCACCCCCCCCAAATCATTTTTTTAAGGTTTTAAAAAAAACTCAGTTAAAAGTTTTTTTTTAAAGCCTCAAAATAAAAGAGTTTTTTTCAAAAAAAATCTTCTCAATGCTTTTCAAAAAAGTTTGAAAAAAAGGAAAAAAAGAGATGTTATCTGATTTTTTTTTTCACTGAAATTTTTTTTCTAGAATCTCTTGGCTTTCCGCATTCCCGGGAAACCTTTTGGCTTTCCGAATTCCAGAAAATCTTTTGACCTTTCAGATTTCGGAAACTTTTGACCTTTCACATTCCGATTTTTTTTTGTCTTTTGATTTTCCTAAAACTGTTGGCTTTCTGTATTCCGGGAAAACCATTGGAATTCTGAAATTTTTTGATAGTTCATATTCTAATGCGTTTGGGGTTAATTAAAAATTTTAAAAAATCCTAAAAGTTAGTGGAAAATTAGACAAAGGTTATTTTAAATTTTTGAAAAATGTGGGGTTGGTGTTTGGCATGTGGTGTGTCCATTCGGGCGCCCGTGACCATTCAAATTCCTTTAAAAATATATTTTTTGACCTAGAAATTTAGAAAATCCATTAAAATTATAAATTTTCATTGGATTTAAAAACTATCAGGCGGAATTGGAAATTTCGTGAACGATGGGATTCCAGGAGAAATTAGGAATATTCTAGAAATTATTTTAGAAATCCTGAAAATTGGTATTTTTAAAATATCAATGATATGTTGGCAAATCTAATTGCTAAATTTTTTTTGGAAAAATATGGGTTTGGAATGCCATAAGATAGGTTTGGTGGAATTCAAAATTATCGTATTTTGAGGTCCTATAAAATTAGAAAAATTTTGGAAAAAATCATGATAATTTTTTCTCTCAAAAATTTAATATTTTCAAGGATTATTTAATATTAAAGTACATTTTCTCATGCTAACATTAGATTGATGCGGGTTATTCGCATATTATTAATACGATTGTACTTCGTATTAGTAGTTATTTTTGTTTGGATTAATTCTAAACAATGTTTTATTAATACGATTGTACTTCGTATTAATAGTTATTTTCGTTTAGATTAATTCTAAATGATATTTTCATGATTTTTTACCATTGTTTAGCCATCTTTTTGGACATGTTCCTTAATTTTTTCAATGATGGCTATAATCTGTGTTCAAAGTGTGTCTCACCTTGGACACTTGTCCATGATAATTTATTTTGCACTTGTTGTGGTCTATGCTTAATTTCTTAAGCCTAAGATAAATTCTATCATGGGTTAGTTGATCTGTTTGTTTTGGTGGATTTTATTAGATGTTTTCCAAGTTTTATATGGACTCATCAGGTTCTACCTAGATCACTTGTATCTAGGGGTTTTTTAATGAGTGTTACACATATGTGTTTCACTTGCTTACTTTGGAGTTTTGCTTGAACGACACCACGTTCATATACTCCAAAGTGATGATTTGGCCACCAATTTTAAATACTTCTTTTGACATGATTAATGATCATTAGATAGCATGTATTGATTTTTATGTGATCAACTATAGTTTTCATGGATTTGAGGAGCTTCTATGCTTTTATCCATGGTTTTATTAGGATCTTTTGATCTCTTGGATAATTTCATGTGCTTTGAAGGTAGCATTTACCTTTGTTTTTTGTACATAATTTTGGAGTATATTCCTTGTACTCTTGTACATATTCAAACTTGGATACCTAGTTGCTTATGTATCTAGGTGAGTTATTTTTCTACCCTAGCTTTATTGTGTTTATTGGGTAGTTATCATTAGAAAGGCGCCAATAATTCAAATTTTTTTCTAATGATGTCCTCAAAAAGAGTTATTCCTTGATATAGTCTCATGTATATAGAGACAAGTTGTAGTATGTAAAAGTCTGGGATAAGGCCATCTTATTCCTTTTATACAAGATTTTATTCATATTTACTAGACGGCATACTAGGGAGTTTCAAATTGGTAAGATATGTATGGGTGGTATTATGGTGGTATGGGACGCTAGTGATCCCTCACATATATTATCTTATGGGATAATTTGGGCTCAAGATTGTTGCTTTACTAACATCACTTAGCATGTTGACCTCAACATTCAATGATAATCTCATTTTTAGAATTCATTTAAAAGTTGTTGTGTGGGCATTCTCTAGATAAACTTCTTTTATCTATAGCCTGCATGTCTTGATGAGTGTAATCTCGTCGGCATTTTCACTTGTTGAAATCTCTTTCTTTAGAGTTCAATGAGTTTATCTTGTTGTGTTCGGATTAAGGAAATTTGGATATTTCCTTTGTTGGCATTTCTTTCTCTAGTTCCACACTTTAGGTGATTTATACAGTCAACCTGATGGTTTTAAGGATGGACATATGTGACTCATTGAGACATTGATGACTCTCTATGTTGATATGGGTAACTCGAGATGCCAATAATTCCATGAGCAGATGTGGGGTACATCGGGCCGCCGATGGATACCTGGTTCCTGCTGTTATAATGCCATGTTTTCCTGCTTTATTCTGAATGGTTTACAACGAGGAAATTACTTTGAGTATGAATTCCTCTGATTATCCGCAGTCTGATGGGCAAACAGAGCGTATGAATCAGATTGTAGTCTGATGGGGGGCAAACAGAGCGTATGAATCAGATTGTAGAGGATATGCTTCATGCATATGTCTCTAGAAAAGCATCAAATTGGGAAAAGTATCTTCCAATGATGGAATTTGCCTATAACAGTTCTAAACATACAGCTATGGTTTTAGTTCGTTCATGCTTATGTATGGGTATCAACCTAGGGCACCTATTGATGTCGATCTTAAGGACATTGAGCTTGATGTATCAAGGTATTTCTTGCGTGATATGTAGGAAATGCTGACCGAAGCTGAGGATTATATCAGGAGTTCTCAGGGTAGAGCACGATTTTATGCTGGTAGGGGGTGCTTATCTGGGTTTTTTGAACCGAGTGTTGGTTTATTTAAATGTTTCTAAAGATTCTCAGACTTTGTCAATAGGAAAATGCTCGAATTTATCTCCTAGATATTGTGGTTAATCGGATTGGCATAGTTGAGTATGAACTAAAAACTACCTCCACCACATAGAGTTCATCCAATCTTTTATATCAATAGATTGAAAGGGAAACTGGGATGTGAGGATAACACAGTTACTCCTCAAGAACTCGTTGAAGTCGAAGAATTATCCACATGTTCCACATGAACATGATAAGGTACTTGAATTCAGGGAAAGGAAACTTTCTAGTTAACTAATCCTTGAGGTTAAAATTAGGTGGAAAGATAAGGAAATAGAGGATTCGACTTGGGAGTCAGTTGAGATTGTTCAACACAGTTCTCCTTCTTTTCATTGCAAGAGTGCAATGTTTTGAGAGAGGGGAAGTATGTTATATGCACATTATGTATGCATATACTAGGAGGCTAACCCACATTAGGCTTGTGAGCATGGGAGCATGGGAACAAGCTCTAGTAGAGCATGGGTTAGGACTAACCTTAAGGGTTAAGGTTAGGGTCAGGCATCCAAGGGTCACACATAGGAAATGGAGAGTCAAGAGTCACTTGAGGGCCCTCCTATATAATAGGGACATGGGGCACACTCAAGGGAGGCTTGGAGGCTTAGGCTATGGTCTCTTGATGTTATCTTGAGGCTAGGTTATGTTATGCTCTCTTGTGTAGAGGATCATAACTACTCACCTACCATTTCACACTATAGCTATCTACATGCTACTGGATTGGAGTTATACCTCTTAATTGTATGGGACATCAAGGTAAAGGTATGATGTACTTCATTATAATTTATGTGCATCCCTTGGGCTCGTCGGGGGTGGTTGAGTGGATGAGTTTATGCCTGATTTATGCATGTTTATGTATAACAATTATCTAGAGAGATCTTAGGGTTTTAACATGTTTAATCAAGGGGAAGGATAGACCAAAAGAAGGTTCTACCTGGGGAAAAGATAAGCACACTCAAAAAGAGGTTCCCGAATTTCGTTTTCGAGGATGAAAACTCCTTTTAAGGGGGGGAGTAATGTCATGACAACGGGATTTAGTGGGCATCTAGAGAGCTCAACCTTTCGGGCAAGGCACCCGGGGGTGGGGGGGTTAGGGGAGCCAAAATGACCAGTGCGGACCCAAGAGTGACCGGACACACTAGTGAGAGTGGCCGAGCACATGTGGAGCAACAAGCTAATAAAAGGGTTGGGTCCAATCTTAGAGGATCTAGTCTTTTTTGGCAATGGTTGGGTGGAGAAGAAGGAGCTCTCAGCAACCCTTGTGGTGATGAAGAACGTACAGTTGAGGAGGCTGCCTCAACAGAAAGTGAGTGAGTGACATAGAATGAGAGAGTTAGAAAGAGAGAGGGAGATAGAGTGAGTGAGAGTGAGGTAGAGATATAGTTACATAGAGTTAGAAAGAGAGAGAGTTTACGAGAGTTAGAATGAGAGACTTAGAGAAAGGTAAAGAGAGTGAGTGAGAGCTAGAGAGAGAAAGAGAGAGTGTGTGTGTAAAAGAGAGAGAGATTTGGCCAATTTGAGAGAAATAGGTTGTGTGTGTGTGTGTGTGTGTGTGTGTGTGTGTGTGTGTGTGAGAGAGAGAGAGAGAGAGAGAGAGAGAGAGAGTGTGTACTAATTTAAGAAAAATAGAGTTTAAAAGAGAGAGAGTGTTAGAATGAGAGAGAGCGAGTGATATAAAGAGAGTTATAGAGAGTGTTATGGAGAGAGAAAGAGAGATGGATAGTTAGAGAGTCTTTAACTCTCTCAATCTCACTTACTCTCTCTAACTCCCTCCATTTCTCTATTTAATTTGTTAACTCTCTCTCTCTCTCTCTCTCTCTCTCTCTCTTACTCTTTGTCTCTAGCTCTCTCTCTCTAATCGTCTCTCTAGTGAGAGAGAGTTAGAGAGAGAGTGTGTGTTACGAAGGGTTAGAGAGAAAGTAAGATAGAGAGAGTTAGATACTATACTATACTACCACTCTTCTATACTATACTACTATACTAATACTATATGTGTGTGTGTGTGTGTGTGTGTGTGTGTCTTATTTGGGAGTCAAAGGACAGAGAGAGAGAGAGAGAGAGAGAGAGAGAGAGAGAGTAAATTGGAGAGAGAAAGAGAGTTTATCTCTTATTAGAGAGTTGGCCAATTCGAGAGAAATAGAGAGAAAGTGTGAGTTAGAGAGCGAGAGAAGTTTTAGGGAGAGAGAGTTAGAGAGATTTAGAGAGAGAGAGGGATAGAAAGTTAGAGAGAGAAAGAAAGAGAAAGTTAGAGAGTGTGAGAAAGTTAGAGAGAACGAGAGAGAGAGAGAGAGAGAGAGAGAGAGAGAGAGAGAGAGAGAGAGAGAGAGGATTGGAGAGTGGGGGAGAGAGAGTTGATTTTTTTAAAATATGATATTTTGTTTTGTTTTAAATGGGAAAAATGTAAATGAGCCCTTTTTTAGAGAGTGGGGGAGAGAGAGTTGATTTTTTTTAAAATATGATATTTTGTTATGTTTTAAATGGGAAAAATGTAAATGAGCCCTTTTTTAAGGGGGGAAAGAGAGGAGAAAGAAGAGAGAGAGAGAGAGAGTATAATTAGTTTTTTTAAAAGAAAAACTAGCTATGTAGGTGTTTTTTTGCTTTAATTTAAATGGGAAAAATAAAAAAGAACTAGAGAGAAGGGCAATCAATCCTACGGGGTTTGTTTTGTGAGCCGATGGAGTAATCCACCTTCCCACTTACCAAAAGGGCAATCAACCTGTCGAAGCCACTTTGCGTAACTTAATGTACAAGCTGCATGTGTTGCATATGTAGTTTTTTTTTATATGATAAAACCTTAATTTGGAAAATTTAAGGCATTAAAGCCATTCTCTCTTGGATTAAACGACCTCCTTCTAAGAATGCACGATATTAATTTGATTTTGTTATAATTTTCATTTTTTAGTAGTTAACAGCTAAAATATTTTAACATTATCGATGTGCATAAAGGTAAAACAAATAATATTAGCTGATATAATATTTCAAATTGGGTCTACAAATCAAATTGGATTTCTAGGATGATGGAGAGTAACCAAGTCTTTGCAACCATAACTCATTTCAGAGGCACCATTGGCTATGTTGCACCAGGTATGCTTTCTTAACGTTTCCGTTTAAAAAACACAAGACAGTTGTTACACCATATGTAAATGCTTACTGATTATTGGTTTGCAGAGGGTGCATACTTACAGAGGGTCAGTGCGACAAGGCTGATGTGTACAGTTTTGGGGTCATGTTGCTGGAGATGCTGACGGGGAGGATGCCGACCACCCATTGTGGGATCACTTGCTTATGTGTACCATCAAATGGAAAGGTTTGAGGACTTCTCATTTTTCATGTATTTGACATTTATCATTACAGGGAATGCTTTTGAAAGGAAGTGTCTAAGGGAAAAAAAATAGTACCCCATAAAAAAGAAGAAATAAAAAAGAATATTATTCCATAGTTGGCATTCCTAATGATAACATTTGTATGGATTGATACAAATCCTAGTTGAAGGTTTCTTGCCAAGGTCCTTGGAAGCAAGAGTTAGCCCCAAAAACATGATGGTTCTCAAGAATCCCCCTATGCTTGAATGAAGGGATTCAAAAGCACACAAAAAAATAACACACACAATGTCATTACATCTCATGGAGCGTGCAACAACGCACATGAGAGAGAGTAAGAGAGCCATGCAATCTGTAGAGAGAAGGTTTTAAAAAACAAACCTTTCAATTTTAAGGCATCTTTAAAAACATTACCCCCTTCTTCGAGGAAGAGGAATGAACAAGGATGCAGTCAGGGCGACGGAGCATGTAACAATGCCCATGAGAGAGAGTAGGAGAGCCATGCGATATGTAGAGATAAGGTTTTAAAAAACAAACCTTTCAATATTAAGGCATCTTTAAAAACGTTACCCCTTCTTTACATTTACCCGAGCACTTTAAAAATTGTGAGGTTTTTTAACCTTCTTAATTTTTTAGGGCTTTCACATCTTTGTCTTGGCCATTAAAAATTGTCAAACCTTTGAAAATTTTAAGCTCTTATTCACACATAGTCTTCAAAAAGGGCAGCTGGATGTTTTTCTTGGGCAAACATTTTTGGAGAGTTAGTGGCCGTGCCTACTGTCATTTTTTCTAGATCAAAAAAATATACAATTTCGAGCTTCTTGGGAGTTCTTTGCCCGTCAACAACATCACGCAGGGATTTTTTTCAATCAAAAAGACAGTGTCTCACTGTCTTGTAGGATCCATGGTACTATTGGAGTTCTCCATTGATTCCCACGGGATCGGATGATTTTGACGCTACTATTCTAAATTTACTTTTCCTGAGTGTTAACTGAAGCTATATAAATCCTTTAAACCCATGTTAGGAGCCATAAGGGTTGTGAAAATTGATATGGGTGATACCCCTTTGAATCAAGCCTAAAATGGTTCTAGGATGTGGGTGCTTTGGTCATCTAGCCCTCTGAGTCTCTATGCATCCACACTTAGACCTTGAGTCTCTATCCATGCTTGTATGAAAGCCATGAGAGTGCCTACTATAGCCTCTGAGTTATGCTCAAACTTAAGCCTCTGAGTTGGTAGGCAAACACGACTAGTAGAGATATGGTACAATCTGGAGGTCATTTAAGCTTTTGAAGGTTTTCTTTTTATACATCTCCATCTTGTCTCCGAGGGGGGGATCCCATATATTCAGCTCTTGTACTTTACTCGACATTGTATTTGCTATCATTTATTGATTGTGTTTGACTACATTGGCTCTCTCTCTCTCTCTCTCTCTCTCTCTCTCTCTCTCTCTCTCTCTCTCTCTCTCTCTCTCTCTCTCTCTCTCTCTCTCTCTCTCTCTCTCTCTCGCTCCACCATGCTTTCCAACGGATCATGGGCGGTGTGTTTCTTCTCTACGTGTGGCATGCTAAAGTATCTCTTGTGCATCCACAAGTCATTGCATTTTTTATATCACCAAGATAAAAGAACAAGAATTAAAAACTACTTAAGTATAAAAATAAATGTGTCGATGCAATGGACAAGTTAGGTTGTGGCATAAAATGGAATAACAAGATCTAAGGATTCACTTATTTGTACATCGCATCTCCTTGAATACCCCTACACTTCTTATGTGACATGGTCACCATCTTTCTATGAATGTGTGATAGACATAAAGCCAACAAACAGATGATGGTAAAATCTTGGAAGACAGGTCATGTGTGACCCCTTGGTCATGTACATGGGCCATGTGTGTGTATGTTGAAGCACCGTAATTATATGGAATCCCGGACTTGCTTGAGGCCTAGACATGATGGTATTTACCTTATAGTTCCAAGTACCATGATGTTGTGATTCTCTATTTTTTTGGTGTGTTATGGTTTTATGTGACCACCTTGGTCACATAGAACCACAACAAATATGACCACCTTAGTTCTCTGTTTGTGTGCACTTTGAACTATGTGTTTGTGTGTGCGTATGTTTCTTATTTCCATGTGACCACCCTGGTCATGTATGTGGACTAGGTGTGTACATTTAGAATTGTGTGGTTTTATGTGTGTATGCTATTTATTATAAATTTTTACTTTAATTTTTATATGTTTTGATTAGAACTTTTTTATTTCTTATTTTTTGCATGTGTTTTAATATGAATACTAATTTTTTTAAACATTAAGTTTTCAATACCTCAGATAGATTTATCTTTAAATTTAAGTTAAAGAATATTTTTCTTTTAATTTTTACATGTGTTTAATTTTGATGTGAAATAATATTTTAATTTTAACATTAGATTATTTCATCTTAGATAGATTCATCTTTAAATTCAAGTTTGATTTTTTATCTTAGATAGTTTATGTGTTAAATGTTGATGTGAATTTGAGCTAGTCATGTGCACTTTGGCACCCTTATTATGGGGAACACTCTATCTCATTTTTTTTTCTATGGTTGTGTTTTGGCTAAATCTATGCACTTTGGTCACATATGTGGACCAGTTAGAGACCAGTTAATGACCACTCTAGCTATGTTCGACTTGTTTTATTTGAACTAGTTATGTGCACTCTAGTCTCAGTTGTAGTTGTGAACACTCTAGCTATGTTCAACTTGTTTTACTTACACTAGTTATGTACACTTTGGTCTTGTATGTGGAATGATTGTGAACACTCTAGCTCCCCCCATCTGTTTTATTTTGGCTAGTTGTGTGTGCACTCTGGTCATGCATGTGGGGCTTTGTGAACACTCTAGTCTTTCTCATTTGTCATGCATGCGGGGCTTTGTGAACACTCTAGTCTTTCTCATTTATTTTATAAAGGCTACTTGTGCACACTCTAGTCGAGCTCTAGTCATGCATGTGTGCTAGTTGTGAACACTCTAGTCTTATCTTGTGCGTACTCTAGTCACGTGGGCTAGTTGTAAAAACTCTAGATCTCACCTGTGATGAACTCCCAATTTCATTTTCCCATAAGGAAATTAGTCATTCTAAACTTCCATGATTATGCATCTTGTATATATACAATCATAGAATCTATCACATCGACAAACAACCAATACAACACATTTATGGCTCTTTCATGCCATGGTTAATACCTGCTATGGGGTGGGAGTTTCTTTAGCAATGTCTGGCTCCTTTTCCTCACGTGTGATGAACTTCCAATATCCTTTTCCCATAAGGAAATCGGTCATCCTAATCTTCCATGCTTAGAAGTTATTCTTGAAATTACTCTCCTACTAAAACATACAAGGTCGGTGGTCCATAGTGTTAACCCAACTATATGAGTTAGCGCTATAACTATGCCATACTGTAGTAATCCAAATATGGCTGGCAACATATCAACCATAATTTCACTAATCATGTCAATGGCATAAGTACGGAAACTATCACCTAGGTAGATCATCAATGCCCATAGCACTAGTTGAGCTCGATATCTCAATAATAGTTATAGCTCCAAGTATACACTATGGACTGACCTTGTATATTTTAGTAGGAGAGTACTTTCCCTTATAGTATGTACTCTTATCTTTGTGATGTATTAGATTGAGAGAAGAAGAAGATTAAAAAATCACCCATCCATCTCTCTCTTATATTTTTCTATCTCTCTTGTATATTTGTGGTTGATTGCAAGGAACTCAAGCTCTCCCTCTCCCCCACATTCTCTTGTACTCTGCGCTCTCTTATGTGTTTGTGGTTGATTTTGCAAGATCTCCCTCTCCCCCACATTCTCTTTATTGTATGAAAGCTTCAGTTCATATAAGAGCCGAGAAGGCAAGCAAGAGGCAAGAACAAGTCAAGAAAGAAAGTGGTATGCAGGTTGGCACATAAATTAGATAGCATGGAGTACTATTTTCTATGGCACATAAAATAGAATGTATAAAGCATGGAGTACTATTTTCTATGGCACAGAAATTAGAGTGGGGAGTACTATTTTTTGTGGCAAACCAGGGCACATTGGCAAAGGACTGTTATAAAAAGCAAGATGATATAAAAAATGGTAACTTGCAGAGTAAGATAATTATGTACCATCAAGTAAAGAGGGTGATGACAAAAGTGAGCATACATTTGTGATGCAGCACATGCTCAATTCCACGATAGGATATGTGTCAGGATCATGAGATATTTGCTATATAGATTTTAGCCCTTCTAACCACATGACCAATCATGGTGAGTGGTTTAAAGATATGCAAAAAATAAAAAAGGCAGGTTATGTAGAAACACATGATGATATTGTGCATCCCATTGCGCATGTTCATAAAGTGTCATTGTCTATGTAGGATGACATTATCGAGTGTCCTCAATATAACCATGGTTTTCCGTGCACCAAGAGTGGTCATTGATGGAATGCCAAGCTCCTCATTAGGGCTCAGGTCAGAGCCACTAGAGTCATCATCCACATAAGGGTGACCTGTTGACAGATCAATTAGAAAAGTTTGATCTACCTTTTCCTTCCCTTTGCATGATATAGGTGTACTAGCACCTATAGTACCACAAGATGATGCATTTACATTCCTTCCATCTGTCCTCCTCAACCTACCTAAATATGGAGTAACAGTGGATCCACTGCTAGAGGTCTCTCCAAGTCCACTAATCATGTCTGATTGTTGCTCTACATGTGAAGCAACATCATTACTTTTATACTTACATCTTTCGTTATCTTCCGTGGTGCATACCAACTACTTATCTCATTAAAGACATCTCTACTTACTCACATCTCACAAATGGTAGGGTTATAATATCTATAACCTTTCTATTCCTTTTCCAAAGCATAACCAATGAAGATGTATTTCTCTACCTTTGGATCCAACTTTGTTCTCACTTCATTGAAAAGATTCACATATATTATACATCCACCCAAACACTTTCAATTGAGACACATCTAGTTTATGTCTGTAAACTGATGTTCAAGCATCATACATGCATAGATGTAGTGGGGTCTTGTTCATTATAAAAAGAGTAGTTTGCTACTGCTTTAGCCCAAAAATAATATGGCATATTATTTTGAGACATCAAGGCATATGCCACTTCTGTAATGTGCCTATTTTTCCTTTCTATAACACCATTCTATTATAGAGTGTACCTACATGTAAATTGTCTCTTAATTCCCTACTTTCTCAAGAAATTGCTGAACTCATTGAAAAAATACTCTCCCCACCATCTAATCTTAGGCATTTTATTTACATATATTTTTTCTTCTCGACCAAGGATTCAAACTTTTAAAAGTGAGTAACCGCCTCACTTTTCTCCTTCATGAAATAAACCCACACTTTCCTAGTGTTATCATGAATGAGTGTAACATAATACCTCTAACCTACAATTGTTATAGTTTTGATCGGTCTCCCTATACATTTGAATTTATAATATCCAATGGCCTTGCACTAATGTGTTTTTCATGGCAAGAAAGCATGTTTGGCCTGCTTACCAAGCTGGCATGCTGCACATACTTTATGTATACGATCAACCTTAAAGTTTGGCAAACCTGCAATAATATTTTGGGCTTGCATAGACTTCAGCCATTGTATATTCATATGATCAATGTACTTGTGCCATACATCAATATATGCAATGACACCCATCCCATGCACAAACATGGTTGCTTTAACGTGAGGTGTGTTAATATCCAAATAAACATCCTGCCATTTTTGTTACCCTCTGCAACCAAACGGTAATTATTTCTGAGGTCTTCTATAAAACATCCTTGAGGATTGAACCTCACTTACAGACCCTACTCAACCATCTATCTAGCATAAACCAAGTGCTTCATAATATTTGGAACATGAAATACATCTTCCAAGTACTTCATTTTGCCATCCTACACAGATAATGGCACTTTACCAACATGGCACAATGAGATGCACAATATTATTTTGCAGAGATAATGGCACTTTACCAACATACATGATGAGATGTGCAGTATCATCACCTGTTTCTATATAACTTGTTCTTTCCATTTTTTGCATATCTCTAAACCACTCACCATGACTATATTATGGTTGAGAAGCTAGAATCCACATATCAAATAGCTGAGAAGAAGAGAAAGAAGACGGTTTTCAAAGAAGGAGATAATGCCTTATTATACAAAGGTTGAAAAATGTAGAGAAATATCATATTATCAGCCTAGGATAGCGCTAAAGTATATGGACCTTTCAAGATTATCAAATAAATTAATGAATTTTTCTTTTGATTAAACTTCCCAAATATTAGGGATTCACAATTCATTTCACACACCTCTTATAGTTGATGAAGAAGTCCTAGATCATGATTATATCATAAATCAAACTCATAATGTATATACAACATGTTTATTAAAGTTTAAGAACTCCATTTAAGAGAGAATGATCGGTGGATACTTACGCGGTTCGTTTGAGCTTATCCAAACCTTATGCATCATTAGGTGTTTTCAACAAATACACAAGTGAGGTCGATTGCAACCCAAGTAGAGGGATATTATAAGTTGCATGGTATTCTTTAGTTAGGGATGCTTGATTGCACCCATGTGCCATGTTGGTTAGCTGGTATCTTGGGTGATTCCACATAAATACTAACGAGGTGATTCCACATAAATACTAATGACAGTTATTATTTAGCATGGGTGATTCCACATAAATACTAACGAGGTGGATACTTACGCGGTTCGTTTGAGCTTATCCAAACCTTATGCATCATCGAGTGTTTTCAACAAATACATAAGTGAGGTCGATTGTAACCTAAGTAGAGGGATATTATAAGTTGCATGGCATTCTTTAGTTAGGGATGCTTGATTGCACCCATGTGCCATGTTGGTTAGCTGGTATCATGCATAAATACTAATGACAATTATTATTTAGCGTGGGTGATTCCACATAAATACTAACGACATCTATGTTATTGGTACTTGACTTTTATATTATGCTAGATGGTTTGTATTGTGAGTGATTTCTATATGAATATTGATGTTGATGACGTAAATAGGATTGTGTTTGTTCACTTTGTAATCATGTTGGGATTGTTTGATTATTTGATGTGCTAATTCTCAATAGATTGTTAACAACTAATGCGATTGATGTTTGGAGTTTAGCTGATCAAACAATGCAAGTGAGTGAGGCGTTACACTGATGAGAAATGGAGATAGTGTGAGGACTTTGAGCTTATATTTTGGCACCAATTTTGGATATTTAATTTGGCTATGTGCCCATTATGGCTTAAGCCTGAATATGTAATGCGATATGTATCATGAGCATTATTTCATGTGTAAAAGAAAAATTATGATAGATCACTAAGGTCTTTAGATATAAACTAGGCCCAATTTTGGTTGTACTAATATTGGCTCCACGGGTCTATTTTTGGTATGATCTAAATATCATGTTGGGAAGCATGGGTCCACCAACTAGGGGGGAAGATTGCCACCAATTGTACTAATATTGGCTCCATGGGTCTATTTTTGGTATGATCTAAATATCATGTTGAGAAGCATGGATCCACCAACTAGGGGGGGGAAGATTGCCACCAATTTGCGTGTCAAGCTTTTACTCTTGTGTGTTCTTGAATTCATGGTTCCTTGTCTTGTTGTGATATCTTCAATCTCCACTCCCATCATGGAAACACATGATTTGTTGCTTTTTAATTTCACAAGGTCTTTAAACAGGCAAGCACAATCGTTCTTGGCCATGGATGCGATCACACAAACAAGCATCCATCACGGACAAGAAAAATGCTCTTAAAGATGGCAAAAAGTAACCCAATTTTTGTCCCACTTTTGTTGAAAAATGTTTAAAAGGGCGTGTCATGTGAAAAGAGGGGGGCGGACACTGTGACAGTGCGTGACCTGTCCGCAGACAACTGTTCTCCTTAGACCAGTGTGAACAGGATAGCGCATGTGAGCGGGTAGAAGGAGAAGGAAGATGCCATGGAAGAAGAGAAGAAGCGAGTGGATGAGGCTATGGCCATGGGTATGGGTGTGGGGGGTTCAGATGAGGGCAAGAGGTGTACTAGGGTGCTGGTGATTGGTGCCACCGGTTGCATTGGCAGGTACATCGCCCTTGCCTCTGCTGCCTCGCACTACCCCACTTTTGCCCTCATCCGCCCTTCCACCCTCTTCTACAAACAGCACCTCGTCACCACCCTGCAAGACTCCGGCATCACCATCCTTAAGGTAACAATAATCATAACTACCCCCTTTTCCTATCACTTGTTAAGCCTACTGTTTGATGTATATGTAACATATCTGTTTTGGGCTTTTGAAGTATAGCTTTCCTTTGTGTATGTTTGGGCTCTTCAAATGGTATTTCAAAATACGCAGCGGAGATGATAACAAATTCTAAGACCACAAGAGCAAGTAGAGTGCAGAAAATAGACAGCACAAGAGAAGGAGAGAGATAGGCGTGTAACTCTTCTCTATACACAAGATCCCGCAATGAAAAGATGATACAAAGAAGTGGGGAGCCATGGAGCCATTTTATATGGCCTCATGAGTGCAGTCGGCCAGTAGAAGGGCAGCTGAAGTCACCTAACCAGCATTTACTCCAGTCGGCCAGCATGCATACACGTGTGAAGTTGGCCTGCTCCAGTCGGCCAGCAGCCAGTAGTCAGCCAGCATGTGGACCTTCCTGCTAGCACAAGGCAGCCTCCCACACCATGAAAAAATAAAAATGGAAAAAAAGTACGGGGAGTGAGGAAAAATGAGAAAACACCTATACAGGGCCGGCACACCCACAACAGAGGCCCTGGTGTCTGATAAAGACAGGAGATGACTTCTAACATCCCCTCTCAGCTCTTGGTTGTGAAATCAACCCTAGGGAGCTGGAGTGCCGCCTGAGCGTAGCCTGAGGTAGAGACCTCGTGAAGAGGTTCGTTGCATTGTCCTCCGTCGAACAATAAAGTATTAAGATGTCACTAGCCAAGATCTTCTCATGTACAAAGCGATATTGTATCTCTATGTGTTTGGTCCGGGCATGGAAGACCGGGTTCCGAGCAATAGCTATACAACTCTGGTTATCACACTGGATGACTGTGGGCTCCTTCTATGGAAACCCAATCTCGCCTAGCAGCCTCCGCAGCCACACAACCTCGCAAGCAGCACCACAAGCAGCCCGGTACTCTGCCTTTGTCGAAGATAGGTCAATAGTTGGCTGTCTCTTACTGCTCCAAGAAACTACTCCTGAGCCGAGGGTAAAACTGTAACTTGAAGTAGATCTCCTCGTGTTTTGATCTCCTCCCCAATTTGAGTCACTCCAACCTTGGAGTTTGACTCCATCCCCTCCTGTGTAAAAGAGTCCTAGATCCTTCGTACTCTGCAGATACCGCAAGATCCGTAATCTTGCGTCCCATTGAGACTTCACTGGCGTCTGCATAAAAGAGCTAAACAGCCCCACGGAGAAGCTCAAGTCCAATCTGGTGTTCAACAACCAGATCAATGAACCAACCAACTTTCGATACTGCGAGTCATCAACTGGCTCACAAGGATCATTAACAGTTAACTTTGTGTTTGGGTCCATCGGCGAAGTAATAGGCTTGCAGTTCTCCATCCCAAAGGCCTCAAGCAACTCATGAACATACCGCTACTGCTGAGAGACAAAAATTCCTGTAACCATGCCGCGTTCCCGAAAGAGATACAGGTTGGGATCTGCAACCGATCTCTGAAAACCAGTCTGAACAAAGAAGGAATCAATCTTCTGATTCCAAGCCATGGGAGCCTGGTTAAGACCATACAAGGCCTTACGTAACCTGTAAACCATCCCTTCTGATCCTTAACGGAAGTGGGCTCCTAGTCCTGCATAATACGAGACATCAAAGTATACTTTACTTGAAGAAGCTCCGCTGTATTGCTTTTGTCGCGGACTCTGTGCGATCTTCGAGGGCCGTCCTCTGTGGTCCACTCGGAGGGTAACTCCGTGACGCCTGACTCCCGAAGGGTGTCCAACAACCACCTGGGTACTCGAACAGATTGTGGAGCCTCCTGCCATTGCGGGGGCTCTACTCTAGCTGCGGGCTCAACCTCCTGTACTGACTGAGGTTGATCAACTGAACAATGGTCTGGGAATCATCATCAGACTCTTCTGGATCTCCAAGAAGTGGCGCCTCCTCGACAGTGGATACTGGAACATGCTCATCAAAAACCACATCCCGGTTGACAACAATCTTATTCCTATTTGGATCATACAATCTGTATCCCTTGGAAAGAGAATTATACCCCACAAATATAAGCTTGCGGGATTTGGAGTCAAGCTTCCCCCTCTGTTTCTTCGGAATATGTACATACGCATCACTCCCAAAAACACGGAAGTGCAAGACATCAGGTTTTCTGCCAAAGTATGCCTCAAACGGAGTCATATTAGGTACTGAAGTCGTTGGAGACCGGTTGAGGGTATGGACAGCCGTTGCCACAGCCTCTCCTTAAAGTGGACGAGGAAGATCACGATGCTCCAGCATGCTTCTCGCCATCTCCACCCCAGTCCTGTTTTTGCGTTCTACAACTCCATTCTCTGAAGGCGATCCTGTATTGGCCAGTTCCCTCTTGATGCCATGATCTGCACAAAATCTGAGAAATACATTCGAGGAGAATCCATTCTCTAAAGGCGATCCTGTATTGGCCAGTTCACTCTTGATGCCATGATCTGCACAAAATCTCAGAAATACATTCACCCCCTTTGTCAGCCCCGAGAGTCTTTACCTGCAATCTAGACTCTTTTTCCACCATCACGTGCCAATCCTTGAACCGTGCAAAAGCTTCAATGACTGAAATAAGTCAGTAGAAATCTCGGTGAACGACAAAGTATTCACCTCTCTAATTCGACTAAGCGCATCTGCAACACTATTCATGGATCCTTTACGATAACGAATCTCAAAATCAAAATCTTGCATTAACTCAGCCCAACGAGCTTTCCTTCCTCTCAAATCATCCGCATCACACACATACTTGATTGACTGATGAGATCAGTCAATGCCACAAACTTGGAGCCATATAAATAATGTCTCTAAACCTTGAGAGCGTGAATCACATCATAAAGCTCCTTCTCAAGGGTTGGCCAACGAGATTGAGTGTCGTGTAGCTTTTTACTTTCAAAAGCAACAGGTCTATCATCTTGAAATAAAGCAGCCCCGATGGCATAGTCACTGGCATCAGTTTCAAGAACATAAGGCCGACTAGGATCGGGTAATGCTAAGATAGGTGCTTCCTTGACTTTATCTTTCAAAAGTCAGAAGGCCATATCCAAATTGTTATTCCAAGTGATAGGCTGATTTGACTTACGTCCACGACCTTTCAACAAGTCGGTCATCGATAGTGTGAGCTGAGAGTACTCCTGCACAGATTTCAGAAGAAAAACAACAAAACCGAGAAAAGAACGAAGTTGTTTCACTGTTCGCGGTATAGGCCAGTCGAGAACCTTCTGAACTCGGTCATAGTCAATGCTCAATCCATCTCTAGTGATCTTGTGTCCCAAGTAAACGATATCTGTCATAAAAAACTAACATTGACTTAACTTAGCATATTGTCGATTCTGTCTTAAAATAGATAAGACAATCGTGAGGTGTCGAACATGATGGTCAAGAGTACGACTGTATATCAAAATATCATCCAAGAACACCACCACAAATTTCCCCAAATGTTCACGAAAAAGATCGTTCATCATTTGCTGGAAAGTGGCTGGAGCATTGGTTAACCCAAAAGGTAATACGAGAAACTCGTAATGGCCATACCTAGTCCGAAAGGCGGTTCTTTCGACATGCCTTTCATGAATACGTATCTGGTGATAGCCAGTACATAAATCTATCTTCGTGAAATATTTCGCTCCTGCTAACCGGTCAATCAGGTCATCTGCTCTAGGGAGAGGATAACGATTCTTAATTGTCAGCTTGTTCAATCTCTTGTAATCTATACACATTCTCCAGGTGTTGTCCTTCTTTCTTCTAAGCAACACAGGTGCACCCCAAGGTGATTTACTTGGATGGATCTGGCCCATCCTCAAATAATCTTCTAGTTGTTTAGTCAACTCATCTTCCTCAGCTTGGCTCATCCTGTAAGGTGGAATGCTAACAGGATGAGCACCAGGGATCAGGTCAATACGATGATCTACTGCACTTTCAGGTGGTAAACCCGATGGCAGCTCCTTAGGAAATACATCTTGAAACAAATCAAGTATCTTCTATAATTCTTTGCTTTCAAATACACTTCATCCATAGAAGGTATGAGAAATGAAGAAAGTGGAATCAATACACAATGGAAAGCAGTATACAAAGAAGAATCCATTATGTTTCCAAAATCAACTGTATTTACAAGAGGTCCCTGAGAGGGATGTACACAATCACCTAAAATACTATAGTGGGTGTTCCTATGCTGAAAAGAAAAAATATAACTAGACTAATGTCATGGCCCTGTGAAAATGGAACAGCACAAGTGTGGGCATGGTGGTTGCAGAGTCGGAATGCATGGTGGTTGTAGAGTCAGAATATTGAATGATTCACATGGGGGGTGCCCGGACAGAGTTAAAGATGTGTGGACATCCCTAGGTGTGAAGGGGGGAACTAGAACATTAAACTTTTAATGTTTACCAAAGTTGCCCCTAGGCCTTAGTGGCCCCTAGGGACTTTTAAAGTTTGGGGCCCTAGGATTTTTATGGGGAGGAGGCCACTCCACTTTTGGAGTGTGTGCTTCTCTCTCCTCCCTCTCTCTCTAGCTTTTGGGAAAAGGAGTCGTGGAGCTTTCATGCGCTTGTGTACATGCGTGGAAAAGCTGAAGAGAAGAGGTCGACTGCTGATTAGGGTTGCTGCTGCTATTTTCTGTGTGCTGTGTGCTGGAGCAGGCCGTACAATAGCTGTACAGCTCTGTACGACCGCAGATACTACTGAGGACAGGCGGTGTTGAGCTGTGGGACAGAGGCAGCTGTAGCAGGCGACTATCATCAGGTGGTTGCTGGTCCTGGTACAGGCCGTACAGCCCTGTACGACTGCCGTACAGTGTACGGACAGGGCTGACACAGGCTGCGCTAAACAGAGTTGCTGCAGGCAGCGTTGGACAGGTGCTGGTGGACAGGTGCTGGTGGACAGGTGCTGGGCAGATCTGGCTACGCCGATTCAGGTGAGCACAGGTGTAGACAGCAGGCGGCGCTTGCAAGTACAACTCCTGGCACGCATCCTGAGGTAGTACAGACGGGTACGGGGCTGTTCTACAGATCTGTACATTCAAAGATAGCATAGAAGTGAACACAAGGAGGAGGGTACAGACAAGTACGTGCATGCGTGTGAAGCAGGGTTGTGGAGACAAGTGCGTGCAAGTACAGATTGGTACCGTTGCTTCCTCCAGTGCTGTTTCACGAGCTGATTTTGGTAAGCTCCTCATTTGTTCATCTATCTCTCTTTCTACTGCTTGATGTCTGTTGCAGATATGAGCTATCTGGCCCCTTGTGAGAGGAGGGGTATGGCAGATTGACAGGGGTTGAGACAGAGTTTGGACAGCATATATATGTATGAGCTGAGATGTTGAATCATGCACTTGAGTTATGCCAGATGTATGCTCATGGCTGCCCTGCTTAGTGGTCTTGGCTGATCAGAGGGAGGCACAGTGTGTTATTGTGGAACACAGATCTGTGTGCATAGATCCTCTGTGCTAAGAGGTATTGTGGGCCGTCAGATTGGACATACAGGTGTAATCTCTTGGCTGATTTTTGTTGTACTCAGCCATTCATATTTTTGGAATTGAATAAAGAAATACCGCAAGGGGCGCCAAGCTTTGGGGCCAATAGGTGTCGCTTTGTTTTCAGATTTGGGCACTCTAGCTCCAATCTGTTTTGTTTTCACATCTAGACTACAAGTGGACGGGTGACTGCTAGTCTACCGCACTCTGGTTTCTATCAGAAGCCGGTGTCAAGGTTCCGTTGCCGGGACCAATCATCAACTTTCTGAAGGGGGTGAGCTCGTGGTTGCTTTGAAGAAAGCCATCGCTGAAAATTCAGCAAACATGTCTGATACAGAGGATGAGTACTTCTATCATGAAGAAGAAGAGCAAGAGACTTCTCCTGAGAGAGATGTATCTGAGGATATTTTTGCAGGAGAACAGGCTGCAGATGTTGAGCCTTATGAGGATGTAACACAGCCAGAAGATGTGCATGGTAAAGAGGATGATGATGCTCGGTTCAAAGATCGTTTGGCTAGTGTTATGGATACTTTTATGCAACTCACACAGAGTGAGAGATTTGCTGAATTTATGAGATCTCGCACAGAGCCCCGCACAGAGCCCGAGAAAAAGAAGAAGAAGGTTCGTTCAAAGAATCTTCCTCAAGGTCATAGTGGTGCCATCCCACAGGAACCATCTTTTGGCCAGTTTCCGAATATGCAGCATGCTTATGGTGCAAACTCTCAGAGTTCCTTCTATGGACAGCCACCTATTCCTCAGCAGAACATGCATCCAGGTTATTTTGGTGGTGGCTCGGTGTTCCAATCTATGACTGGGGGTTACCCTCAGGGAGGCATGGGTATGTACGGGCCTTTTGGAGCCAATTTTCAGCCTGGCATGCAAGGGAATATGTATGGTGGTATGCAGTCCGGTATGCAAGGAAATATGTTTGGAGGCATGCAACCTGGGATGCAAGGCAATATGTTTGGTGGTATGCAGCCAGGTATGCATAATGGAATGCTTGGAAACATGGTTGGAATGTATGGTATGCCTGGTGTGGGAATGGGAAATGTTGACCCAATGATGGGTATGAATGTTGGGGGCAGCAATCTTGCGAAACCACTTCCATATGACAATCTAACGCCTATGGAAAAGGCGAAGGATTACAAGGAAGGGGGAGCTGCAGTGAAGTTTGACACATTCAGTGGGGCCAAGGATAAACTTAAAGCACTTACCTTTTTACAGCAGTTTGATGCTGCTTTTTCTGGTGGGAATTACACAGAGTCCTCTAAGGTGAGGAAAGCTGCCACTTTTCTCAAGGGCAATGCTTTGCAGTGGTGGTCTACTCTTCTTTTGCAGGGCATAGCACCCACTACGTGGGTCCAATTTAAACAGGTTTTCTCTTCCGTATGGCTCACATCTACATTCGAGGTGGATGTTATGACCGCATGGCACAAATTGGATGCTTCAAAGTGTGATAGTTTGGAGGATTATAACAAAAAGTTTTGGGAAGCTTTACTCCCAGTGACTTCTTACCGTGCCGTGCCATTATCTGAGCAGGTAGAGAAGTATTGTTGTGGGCTGCCCAAAGAGGTACGAGATTATTGTATAAAGACAAGAGTAACGAACATGTCACAGATGATTGAAAATGCTATGACAGCTAATGCGTTACTCACTGGTGGTTCATCTGGGTTTAAAGGCAGTAAGAAATTGAGCAAGAAAGTTGAAAAATTTGGGCATGCTTCTCGTGATGCTAAAGGGTCTTCAGAGACGAAGTATAAGAAGTTGCCAATGCCCAAGAGGACTTCTGAGGAAAGACAGGTTTTGAGAGATGCTCATGAGTGTTTTTACTGTACTGAAGAGGGGCATATGTCATTCAATTGTCCCAAAAGAAAGTCCCAAAAGGACTCTGACAATAAAGGAGAGCCCAAGCCAAAGAAACAAAAGCCTTCTGCAGGCTTAGTTCCTGATCTTGTGGGGGAATAGCCAGGTGGTGAAGCGACAGAGTTGTGCAGGGCATGGGGCAAAGTGAGAGATCAGAATGCTTTGATCTTCTTTGACACAGGTGCTAGAGCCAACTTCATTTCACCAGATTTGGCTGGCCGATTGGGGATTTGCGCAGAGGAGATGGGGCCGTTACATGAGGCTAATATGGCTTGTCCAGGGTATGCAGAACCCGTTACTCCTATCATTGGGAAGCTTCGGCTTCATTTGCAGGGTTATGTGGACAGCGAAGAGTTCTTCATCATGCCTTTGGATGGCTGTGATGTTTTGTTGGGGATGCCATGGTGCCACAGGGTACATGCGGTGGTGGATACTTACAATAGGAAAATCACTCTGACCCATAGAGGGAAAGAGCATGTATTGGATGTAAAACTCAAAGGGGAATCTGTTCCTATTGTATCCGCTTCGGCGATTTCATCAGTAATGAAAAAGCATCTTTCCGCGTACTTGATTTATGTAAAGGATGCACAGGATGATGAGTCTAAGTCTAATTTGTCTATGTTAGATAAGGACAGGACTGATTTCTTATGTGGGTTTCAAGATTGTTTTTCCGAGTCATTGCCAGGAGAACTTCCTCCTGAGAGGCCAGAAGATCATGCCATTGATCTGATTCCTGGTAGTACTCCACCGAATAGACCGCCGTACCGTGTTAGTGCAGCCCAACAGGAAGAGATTATGAGTCAGGTGCAGGAGCTTTTGAATAAAGGGTTGATATAGCCTAGCTCATTACCCTTTTGCTCACCTGTGCTCTTGGTGCAGAAAAAAGATGATTCTTGGCGCATGTGTATTGATTACAGGGCGCTGAACAAGAATACCATCAAGAATCGATTCCCCATACCGAGGATCGATGACATTTTGGACCGCTTACAGGGCTCCACAGTCTTTAGTCGTATTGACTTGAAAAGCGGGTATCATCAGATACGCATTAGACCCGAGGATGTGCATAAGATAGCATTCCGAACCACGTTTGGGTTGTATGAGTTCTTGGTTATGCCCTTTGGTTTGACGAATGCGCTTGCCACATTTAACAGAATGATGGACAGGATTTTCAGGCCTCATAGAGAGTTTGTGGGCACATTCTTTGATGATATGATTGTGCATTCACGAACTGAGAAAGAGCATAGAAGGCATTTGGCCATTGTGTTTGCAGAACTCAGAAACCATAGGTTGGTTGTTAATGGCAAGAAGAGAGTTCTTTTTGCAGGAGATACATTTCTTGGGGCATATTGTGTCTGCGCATGGAGTCCGTATGGATCCAGCAAAGGTGGAAGCAATACTTAATTGGCCAACTTTGAGGACCGTGCATGATGTACAAAGTTTCCTAGGATTGTGTTCCTATTACAGGTGGTACATACGGCACTTTGTTGAAATTGCTTCGCCTCTTCATGCTTTGACGAAGAAAGCAACTCTGTTTAGATGGGTTGATCGGGAAATTACAGCATTCAAAAAGCTCAAAGAAAAGCTTACTTCGGACCCAGTATTGGTGTTACCGGACCTCCGAAAGGCTTTTGTTGTCCAGTGTGATGCATGTGGAAGTAGCATTGGTGCTGTTCTCATGCAAGAGGGACATGTGATAGCCTATGAGAGTAGAGTATTGCAAGATGCTGAGAAGCATTTATAGGTTTATGAGAAAGAGATGTTGGCTGTAATTCACGCTCTTTCTACATGGAAACACTACTTGCTTGGGGCTGATTTCACTGTACAGACAGATCATCAAACCTTGCGTTATTTCCTCACGCAGACTAAGCTTTCAGAGAAGCATATGCGTTGGGCAAACTTTTTGTCAATGTTTCACTTCCAGATTGTGCATGTGGAAGGCAAGAAGAATGTAGTGGCAGATGCTTTGTCACGCAAGCCACAGGTCTCTGCAGTTTCACTTGCTTATCATCATGAGCTTGATGAAATGAAAGAGCAGTATGCCCATGATGAGGACTTTGAAAGGTTGTATGATTAGATGTCTGAGGGTCAGCGGCATGAGCACTATACTCTCAGAGATGGGTTTTTATTGATGCATGGGAGACTGTGTGTTACCAGGCCATTGCGACTCAAGGTTATGATTGAAAGTCATGCTCCACCGTATGCAGGTCATAGAGGTATTGACGCCACGGTCAAAGCAGTGGAGACTTTCTTTTATTGGCCAACCTTGAGAAGAGATGTTGATGCCTTTGTGAGGCAATGCATCGTATGTCAGAAGGTAAAGTTTGACCGTCAGCAGACACCAGGGTTATTACAGCCTTTACCTATTCCGGATAGACCTTGGGAGAGCATTGCCATGGATTTTGTATTTGATCTTCCACGGGCACAAACGGGAAATGATGGCATCTGGACTATCATATGCAGGTTCAGTAAGCAGGCTCATTTCATTCCCGTGCGTAAGACGATCAAAGTGGATCATATGGTGAAGTTGTTCATGGCGAACATCTTCAAGTATCATGGCTTGCCTACGTCTATCATTAGTGACCGTGATCCACGGATGACGAGTTTGTTCTGGAGAGGGTTGTTTGACAACATGGGTACAACTCTCAAGTTTTCATCGTCATTTCATCCACAGACAGATGGTCAGTCAGAAGAGGCTAACTCTACAGTATTGGATCTTCTCAAGTGTTATGTGTCAGAGCACAAGCAACAATGGGAAAAATATCTTCCTTTGGTGGAGTTTGCATATAACAACACTGCACATCCCTCGACAGGCAAGGCGCCTTTTGAGATTGTAGAAGGAGGGAAGAAGGTACCACCCATTTTGCATACAAAGGATAAGATCTTTGAGGAGAGCTTGGATGAAGCTTATCGGAGAGTTAAGTTGGCCCTCCAGAAAACTCAGCAAAAGCAAAAGAAAGCCGCAGACCGTCACAGACGTGATTTACAGTTTGCATTGGGTGATTGGGTTCTTTTGCGCTTTGAAAAGGCTAGACTCAAGAAGATGAAGGGTAAAGAGCGCTTATTCCCTAAGTTGAGCATGCGATATTATGGGCCTTTTCAGGTTTTGGAAAAGATTGGTGAGGTAACCTATCGTTTGAAGTTACCAGATCACTGGAGGATTCACAATGCTTTTCAAGTGAGTCTTCTTAGACCTTTCCGTGGGGATGTGTCTGAGGATGTATGTCACGACCCTGTGTTTTTCTCTGGACAAGATGCAGATGTGCACGGGGACATGGTGGACAGTGTGAAATGGCATCAGGTGGGAGTGAAGATGGAAGCCCATGTGTGGATAACCCCATGTGTGAAAGGGGACAAAGGAATTTTAGCTTTGAAGGTTTAAAAACCTTTGAAATTATTGAAAAGCCTTTCATTAAAGAATAACGTGGCCCTTATGCTATTCTGGGGGCCACGTGTGCTTTTTGGGGGGAAAGAGGAAGGCTGGCGGGCAGCGCATGAGAGAGGGAAGCTTTTCTGAAAACAAGGCATACAAGCTGGTTGCAGGGCTGCTCCTCGCTTCCTCTTGCCTTTGGAAGGACTGTAGGCGGGCAGCGCTGAATTCAGGCCTGGAAAAACAGCTAGAGGGAGCTCTGCGCTGCTGGTCACAGGTGACTTTTTGGAAGGGCTGCAGGCGAGCCGTACGACTGAGGCTACAGGGGCAGCCTAATACTCCTTTACGCATGCTTTTAGGAGATTGAAGCTGGCTGCTGTGCTGCGCTACAGGGCAGAGACACAGGCCAACTTTTCTCTCTCTCTCTCTCTCCCCCTCTGCTGAAGAGTAGACAAGGGTTGGTTTCTCTGGACACAAAGGTGGACAAGGGCTGGATATTCATGAACATAGACATCATGTCGATGGCGTTCATCTGATGGAGCTTTCAGCTTATCTTTGCTTTGGATTCGGGACTGTTTTGGGACAGTTTAATGGGCTGTTTTTGTTTGGTCGCAAATTCAGCTATGTGCTTGGGTTTTTGGCTGCAAGGACAAGGTCATTTGGTTATGTTTCTTGGCATGGGAGTGATGCAAGCTCGCATGGCTGCGTGCTCATGGAGCAGATTGTTTTCTTCCTGCTAGAAAGGAACAGTGGGACCTACAGTTATGGGCATCTCTATGTTGCCAGATGTTTCATGAGGGAACAGGTAACTAGATGTATGGAAACAGGACAGAAGTTTCAAAGGGAAACAGGCCTAGGGGTTTCATGTGGAAACAGGTCGTAGGTTTTCTCGAGGAGACATGTATTTGGGTTTCTCCAGGAGATAGGTCACATGCAGGCAGAAGATACAGGAATGGACACATGTTTGGTACAGCCTTGCTACTGATAGGACAGGGGACAGGGAATCCATGACAGAGATGGATAGTACCCTTGGATGGTAGAGAGGGTTTGTACAGGTGTGTCAACTGTATGGTAGGCTGTGCTGTGATGCGAGTTCTCTTTTGAGAGACAGTTTGGGAGTCTGTGTTGTGATACAGGAGCACTGGATGTGTCAGGGTGTGATGCTGTTCATAGTGTGAGAGGCTATGGATGGTTGTGGCAGCCTTGATCATGGGAGAAAGCTTCTGTATGCAGACTCAATGTGAAGAGTCTTTCGATATGAACAATGGCTGGACTTGTTTGTGGATGCCGTGTGGACAAGAAGCCAGATGCAGTTTCTTTGCAGGCTTCAGGAGTTCTACTGGGACGGCTGAATTACCAGCCTTATATTGTAATCAAAGCTCTTAAAATCAATTAAAGAAATACCGCAAGGGGCGCCACTGCGATTTGGGGCCAATGGGTGTCCGTGTACTTTTTGCAGGAGCACTCTAGCTCCCCCTGTTTGTTTTCCTTTTCTAGGTCCTCAATGGTGTTGAAGTGTTTTATGTGCAAATGTTTGTTCCACCGCCCTTTGGTTTCTGAAGGCCGGTTTACAAGGTTCCGTTGCTGGGACACATCGTCGACTTTCTCAAGGAGGCGAGTCCGTGGTTGCTTTGGTTGGGACAATCGCCAACTTTCCTAAGGGGGCGAGCTCGTGGTTGTCTCATGAGAGTCGCATCAAAAGCTTCAACATGAGGAAAGTGAAAAGGAAGTGCAGGACACAGTACAGGATTTTGTGTCTTTGCCTATATGAGGTGAAGAGCAAGAGCTGAAGATGAAGTTCAGGAGAAAAGACACCAAGGACAAGAAGTAGTCGGCCAGGAACAAGAAGCAGTTGAAGTGTTATGGTGCAGGAGATGCGTTGAAGGCTATGGCTTTCGACAGTTTGTCACCGGTGGTATCTTCACGGAGGCTTCATGGGTTCGGAAGACAGTTTCTTTCTATGTTAGTGGTGATCTACTATGCTTCATAGAGGACTTGTGCGTACCACTTGGGTGGAGTGCAAGCAGGTTTTGGGTGCCTGAGGATGTATCAGATGAGGCTCAGATGGAAGTGGAGGAACTTGATGAGGTTCTTATTCCCGAGCAGATACTGGCACATTAGGTACAGGGTAAAGTTTCCCGTCGCTATCCTGTGAAGTTCAAGAGCTGTTCACTGATGGATACGAAGTGAATGGAGGAGGTTCACTGATGGATGCGCAGTGGATGGAGGAGGGTGACTTAGCAGATTCACCTGAGGAGTTGCAGCTTTATCTTGATGCCTATGAGTTGGAGTCGACTCTTGTTACGGCTCATTCAGGTTCAGCAGAGCATAGGTTTGGAGCATTGCCTGATGCTCAAGAGGGGGGTAGCACCTCCGCTCCCTTCTTGTTACAGACAGGCTCATTTGTTATCTAGGAGTCGCTTGGTGACATCTTTGTATTCACCCGAAGATACTGAGGCTGACAGTACATCTGCTTATGGGACTTCTATGATATTGTGTACTAGTCACAAGAGATGGTAAAGTTGGCAGTCGCGCGCACCTTGAACTATAACTGCAACTATGGATAACTCTATGGAGGGCATAAGTCTTGCGAGCAGTCCTAGAGTTGGTTTGGTTCATGGAAATATGGATCGAACTCTGTTTGTGCATGTATGCATTCACTTTTTGAGGTAGAGGTATTTTTGTATTCTGGTGCCATTGGATCCTGGTATCATTGAGAATACATTGGGAAATACTCTGCATTGTGTCATGTGCTGCATGTATGTTTGTATGATACATCAAGTACTTTATTATGTGCATGGATGCACCACTGGGTGTAACTCCTGCGGGATGGCCATGAAACATATGTGGGAAAGTACTTAGTGGATGTAGTGTTTGGATGCATTGAGTGCTTGCATATGCTCATGTTTTACCTTCAGTCATGGGTCCTGCGGGATGCCCATGGGCGTAAGGCTTGCGAGCAGCCCTTAGACTGTTACTTTGGAGTAGGTAGAGCATTTTGAGGAGCATATTGTTTGCGAATGCATGTATGTGTCATGCATATGTTTGTCATATGTAGAATGATGCATGGTTTTGTTTTTGGCTAACACAGGTAACGTGTTTCCATTTGGTTTTAGACTTTTGCTGTAGGTTCTGAAGGAACAAGCAAGAGGATAGTGTGGCTTATTGTGCAGGATGATTGTTCTATCATCCAGATGCATTGGAAGGCCATTGTTTTTGCCATATGGGGTATCTTTGCTCATAAGATGCTTTACTGTGCCATTGAGTGCAATCGAGGACGCTTGCCATTTTTCAAGAGGGGGGTATGTCACGACCCTGTGTTTTTCTCTGGACAAGATGCAGATGTGCACGGGGACATGGTGGACAGTGTGAAATGGCATCAGGTGGGAGTGAAGATGGAAGCCCATGTGTGGATAACCCCATGTGTGAAAGGGGACAAAGGAATTTTAGCTTTGAAGGTTTAAAAACCTTTGAAATTATTGAAAAGCCTTTCATTAAAGAATAACGTGGCCCTTATGCTATTCTGGGGGCCACGTGTGCTTTTTGGGGGGAAAGAGGAAGGCTGGCGGGCAGCGCATGAGAGAGGGAAGCTTTTCTGAAAACAAGGCATACAAGCTGGTTGCAGGGCTGCTCCTCGCTTCCTCTTGCCTTTGGAAGGACTGTAGGCGGGCAGCGCTGAATTCAGGCCTGGAAAAACAGCTAGAGGGAGCTCTGCGCTGCTGGTCACAGGTGACTTTTTGGAAGGGCTGCAGGCGAGCCGTACGACTGAGGCTACAGGGGCAGCCTAATACTCCTTTACGCATGCTTTTAGGAGATTGAAGCTGGCTGCTGTGCTGCGCTACAGGGCAGAGACACAGGCCAACTTTTCTCTCTCTCTCTCTCTCCCCCTCTGCTGAAGAGTAGACAAGGGTTGGTTTCTCTGGACACAAAGGTGGACAAGGGCTGGATATTCATGAACATAGACATCATGTCGATGGCGTTCATCTGATGGAGCTTTCAGCTTATCTTTGCTTTGGATTCGGGACTGTTTTGGGACAGTTTAATGGGCTGTTTTTGTTTGGTCGCAAATTCAGCTATGTGCTTGGGTTTTTGGCTGCAAGGACAAGGTCATTTGGTTATGTTTCTTGGCATGGGAGTGATGCAAGCTCGCATGGCTGCGTGCTCATGGAGCAGATTGTTTTCTTCCTGCTAGAAAGGAACAGTGGGACCTACAGTTATGGGCATCTCTATGTTGCCAGATGTTTCATGAGGGAACAGGTAACTAGATGTATGGAAACAGGACAGAAGTTTCAAAGGGAAACAGGCCTAGGGGTTTCATGTGGAAACAGGTCGTAGGTTTTCTCGAGGAGACATGTATTTGGGTTTCTCCAGGAGATAGGTCACATGCAGGCAGAAGATACAGGAATGGACACATGTTTGGTACAGCCTTGCTACTGATAGGACAGGGGACAGGGAATCCATGACAGAGATGGATAGTACCCTTGGATGGTAGAGAGGGTTTGTACAGGTGTGTCAACTGTATGGTAGGCTGTGCTGTGATGCGAGTTCTCTTTTGAGAGACAGTTTGGGAGTCTGTGTTGTGATACAGGAGCACTGGATGTGTCAGGGTGTGATGCTGTTCATAGTGTGAGAGGCTATGGATGGTTGTGGCAGCCTTGATCATGGGAGAAAGCTTCTGTATGCAGACTCAATGTGAAGAGTCTTTCGATATGAACAATGGCTGGACTTGTTTGTGGATGCCGTGTGGACAAGAAGCCAGATGCAGTTTCTTTGCAGGCTTCAGGAGTTCTACTGGGACGGCTGAATTACCAGCCTTATATTGTAATCAAAGCTCTTAAAATCAATTAAAGAAATACCGCAAGGGGCGCCACTGCGATTTGGGGCCAATGGGTGTCCGTGTACTTTTTGCAGGAGCACTCTAGCTCCCCCTGTTTGTTTTCCTTTTCTAGGTCCTCAATGGTGTTGAAGTGTTTTATGTGCAAATGTTTGTTCCACCGCCCTTTGGTTTCTGAAGGCCGGTTTACAAGGTTCCGTTGCTGGGACACATCGTCGACTTTCTCAAGGAGGCGAGTCCGTGGTTGCTTTGGTTGGGACAATCGCCAACTTTCCTAAGGGGGCGAGCTCGTGGTTGTCTCATGAGAGTCGCATCAAAAGCTTCAACATGAGGAAAGTGAAAAGGAAGTGCAGGACACAGTACAGGATTTTGTGTCTTTGCCTATATGAGGTGAAGAGCAAGAGCTGAAGATGAAGTTCAGGAGAAAAGACACCAAGGACAAGAAGTAGTCGGCCAGGAACAAGAAGCAGTTGAAGTGTTATGGTGCAGGAGATGCGTTGAAGGCTATGGCTTTCGACAGTTTGTCACCGGTGGTATCTTCACGGAGGCTTCATGGGTTCGGAAGACAGTTTCTTTCTATGTTAGTGGTGATCTACTATGCTTCATAGAGGACTTGTGCGTACCACTTGGGTGGAGTGCAAGCAGGTTTTGGGTGCCTGAGGATGTATCAGATGAGGCTCAGATGGAAGTGGAGGAACTTGATGAGGTTCTTATTCCCGAGCAGATACTGGCACATTAGGTACAGGGTAAAGTTTCCCGTCGCTATCCTGTGAAGTTCAAGAGCTGTTCACTGATGGATACGAAGTGAATGGAGGAGGTTCACTGATGGATGCGCAGTGGATGGAGGAGGGTGACTTAGCAGATTCACCTGAGGAGTTGCAGCTTTATCTTGATGCCTATGAGTTGGAGTCGACTCTTGTTACGGCTCATTCAGGTTCAGCAGAGCATAGGTTTGGAGCATTGCCTGATGCTCAAGAGGGGGGTAGCACCTCCGCTCCCTTCTTGTTACAGACAGGCTCATTTGTTATCTAGGAGTCGCTTGGTGACATCTTTGTATTCACCCGAAGATACTGAGGCTGACAGTACATCTGCTTATGGGACTTCTATGATATTGTGTACTAGTCACAAGAGATGGTAAAGTTGGCAGTCGCGCGCACCTTGAACTATAACTGCAACTATGGATAACTCTATGGAGGGCATAAGTCTTGCGAGCAGTCCTAGAGTTGGTTTGGTTCATGGAAATATGGATCGAACTCTGTTTGTGCATGTATGCATTCACTTTTTGAGGTAGAGGTATTTTTGTATTCTGGTGCCATTGGATCCTGGTATCATTGAGAATACATTGGGAAATACTCTGCATTGTGTCATGTGCTGCATGTATGTTTGTATGATACATCAAGTACTTTATTATGTGCATGGATGCACCACTGGGTGTAACTCCTGCGGGATGGCCATGAAACATATGTGGGAAAGTACTTAGTGGATGTAGTGTTTGGATGCATTGAGTGCTTGCATATGCTCATGTTTTACCTTCAGTCATGGGTCCTGCGGGATGCCCATGGGCGTAAGGCTTGCGAGCAGCCCTTAGACTGTTACTTTGGAGTAGGTAGAGCATTTTGAGGAGCATATTGTTTGCGAATGCATGTATGTGTCATGCATATGTTTGTCATATGTAGAATGATGCATGGTTTTGTTTTTGGCTAACACAGGTAACGTGTTTCCATTTGGTTTTAGACTTTTGCTGTAGGTTCTGAAGGAACAAGCAAGAGGATAGTGTGGCTTATTGTGCAGGATGATTGTTCTATCATCCAGATGCATTGGAAGGCCATTGTTTTTGCCATATGGGGTATCTTTGCTCATAAGATGCTTTACTGTGCCATTGAGTGCAATCGAGGACGCTTGCCATTTTTCAAGAGGGGGGTATGTCACGACCCTGTGTTTTTCTCTGGACAAGATGCAGATGTGCACGGGGACATGGTGGACAGTGTGAAATGGCATCAGGTGGGAGTGAAGATGGAAGCCCATGTGTGGATAACCCCATGTGTGAAAGGGGACAAAGGAATTTTAGCTTTGAAGGTTTAAAAACCTTTGAAATTATTGAAAAGCCTTTCATTAAAGAATAACGTGGCCCTTATGCTATTCTGGGGGCCACGTGTGCTTTTTGGGGGGAAAGAGGAAGGCTGGCGGGCAGCGCATGAGAGAGGGAAGCTTTTCTGAAAACAAGGCATACAAGCTGGTTGCAGGGCTGCTCCTCGCTTCCTCTTGCCTTTGGAAGGACTGTAGGCGGGCAGCGCTGAATTCAGGCCTGGAAAAACAGCTAGAGGGAGCTCTGCGCTGCTGGTCACAGGTGACTTTTTGGAAGGGCTGCAGGCGAGCCGTACGACTGAGGCTACAGGGGCAGCCTAATACTCCTTTACGCATGCTTTTAGGAGATTGAAGCTGGCTGCTGTGCTGCGCTACAGGGCAGAGACACAGGCCAACTTTTCTCTCTCTCTCTCTCTCCCCCTCTGCTGAAGAGTAGACAAGGGTTGGTTTCTCTGGACACAAAGGTGGACAAGGGCTGGATATTCATGAACATAGACATCATGTCGATGGCGTTCATCTGATGGAGCTTTCAGCTTATCTTTGCTTTGGATTCGGGACTGTTTTGGGACAGTTTAATGGGCTGTTTTTGTTTGGTCGCAAATTCAGCTATGTGCTTGGGTTTTTGGCTGCAAGGACAAGGTCATTTGGTTATGTTTCTTGGCATGGGAGTGATGCAAGCTCGCATGGCTGCGTGCTCATGGAGCAGATTGTTTTCTTCCTGCTAGAAAGGAACAGTGGGACCTACAGTTATGGGCATCTCTATGTTGCCAGATGTTTCATGAGGGAACAGGTAACTAGATGTATGGAAACAGGACAGAAGTTTCAAAGGGAAACAGGCCTAGGGGTTTCATGTGGAAACAGGTCGTAGGTTTTCTCGAGGAGACATGTATTTGGGTTTCTCCAGGAGATAGGTCACATGCAGGCAGAAGATACAGGAATGGACACATGTTTGGTACAGCCTTGCTACTGATAGGACAGGGGACAGGGAATCCATGACAGAGATGGATAGTACCCTTGGATGGTAGAGAGGGTTTGTACAGGTGTGTCAACTGTATGGTAGGCTGTGCTGTGATGCGAGTTCTCTTTTGAGAGACAGTTTGGGAGTCTGTGTTGTGATACAGGAGCACTGGATGTGTCAGGGTGTGATGCTGTTCATAGTGTGAGAGGCTATGGATGGTTGTGGCAGCCTTGATCATGGGAGAAAGCTTCTGTATGCAGACTCAATGTGAAGAGTCTTTCGATATGAACAATGGCTGGACTTGTTTGTGGATGCCGTGTGGACAAGAAGCCAGATGCAGTTTCTTTGCAGGCTTCAGGAGTTCTACTGGGATGGCTGAATTACCAGCCTTATATTGTAATCAAAGCTCTTAAAATCAATTAAAGAAATACCGCAAGGGGCGCCACTGCGATTTGGGGCCAATGGGTGTCCGTGTACTTTTTGCAGGAGCACTCTAGCTCCCCCTGTTTGTTTTCCTTTTCTAGGTCCTCAATGGTGTTGAAGTGTTTTATGTGCAAATGTTTGTTCCACCGCCCTTTGGTTTCTGAAGGCCGGTTTACAATGTATCAGATGAGGCTCAGCCGGAAGTTGAGGAACTTGATGAGGTTCTGATTCCAGAGCAGATACTGGCACATAAAGAAAGGAAGGTATGAGGTAAAGTTTCCCGTCGCTATCTTGTGAAGTTCAAGAACTATTCACCGATGGATGCGAAGTGGATGGAGGAAGGTGACTTAACAGATTCACCTCAGGTTTTGCAGCTTTATCTCGATGCCTTTGAGTTAGAGCCGACTCTTGTTATGGCTCATTCAGGTTCAGCAGAGCATGGGTCTGGAGCATTACCTGATGCTCAAGAGGGGGGTAGCACCTCCACTCCCTTGATACAGACAGGCTCAGATGACATCTAGAGGTCGCTTGGTGCAGTTTTTATCTCACCCGAAGCTACTGAGGCTGACAATACATCTGTTTATGGGACTTCTATGATATATGTGCACAAGTCACATGGAATTTTGTGGATATGTATGGTTCACAGTGGTATACAACTTGGACTATTACTATGCCATTGGTTTGCAGTGAATGTTGATACATGTGTATGGCTTAGAGAGATTGGGACGCTAATCTTGCCATATTGTATATTTCACTTTGGATATTTTGATGCATCACCAGAATGCAATCGAGGACGCTTGCCATTTTTCAAGAGGGGGGTATGTCATGGCCCTGTGAAAATGGAACAGCACAAGTGTGGGCATGGTGGTTGCAGAGTCAGAATGCATGGTGGTTGCAGAGTCAGAATATTGAATGATTCACATGGGGGGTGCCCGGACAGAGTTAAAGATGTGTGGACATCCCTAGGTGTGAAGGGGGGAACTAGAACATTAAACTTTTAATGTTTACCAAAGTTGCCCCTAGGCCTTAGTGGCCCCTAGGGACTTTTAAAGTTTGGGGCCCTAGGATTTTTATGGGGAGGAGGCCACTCCACTTTTGGAGTGTGTGCTTCTCTCTCCTCCCCCTCTCTCTAGCTTTTGGGAAAAGGAGTCGTGGAGCTTTCATGCGCTTGTGTACATGCGTGGAAAAGCTGAAGAGAAGAGGTCGACTGCTGATTAGGGCTGCTGCTGCTATTTGCTGTGTGCTGTGTGCTGGAGCAGGCCGTACAACAGCCGTACAGCTCTGTACGACAGCAGATACTGCTGAGGACAGGCGGCGTTGAGCTGTGGGACAGAGGCAGCTGAGCAGGCGACTATCATCAGGTGGCTGTTGGTCCTGGTACAGGCCGTACAGCCCTGTACGACTGCCGTACAGTGTATGGACAGGGCTGACACAGGCTGCGCTGAACAGAGCTGCTGCAGGCGGCGTTGGACAGGTGCTGGACAGATCTTGCTGCGCCGATTCAGGCGAGCACAGGTGCAGACAGTAGGCGGCGCTTGCAAGTACAACTCCTGGCACGCATCCCGAGGTAGTACACAGACGGGTACGGGGCTGTTTTACAGATCTGTACATTCAAAGACAGCATAGAAGTGAACACAAGGAGGAGGGTACAGACAAGTACGTGCATGCGTGTGCAGCAGGGTTGTGGAAACAAGTGCCTGCAAGTACAGATTGGTACCGTTGCTTCCTCCAGTGCTGTTTCACGAGCTGATTTTGGTAAGCTCCTCATCTGTGCATCTATCTCTCTTTCTACTGCTTGATGTCTGTTGCAGATATGAGCTATCTGGCCCCTTGTGAGAGGATGGGTATGGCAGATTGACAAGGGTTGAGACAGAGTTTGGACAGCATATGTATGTATGAGCTGAGATGTTGAATCATGCACTTGAGTTATGCCAGATGTATGCTCATGGCTGCTCTGCTTAGTGGTCTTGGCTGATCAGAGGGAGGCACAGTGTGTTATTGTGGAACACAGATCTGTGTGCATAGATCCTCTGTGCTAAGAGGTATTGTGGGCCGTCAGATTGGACATACAGGTGTAATCTCTTGGCTGATTTTTGTTGTACTCAGCCATTCATATTTTTGGAATTGAATAAAGAAATACCGCAAGGGGCGCCAAGCTTTGGGGCCAACAGGTGTCGCTTTGTTTTCAGATTTGGGCACTCTAGCTCCAATCTGTTTTGTTTTCACATCTAGACTACAAGTGGACGGGTGACTGCTAGTCTACCGCACTCTGGTTTCTATCAGAGGCCGGTTTCAACTAATCTATCTGGACTTGAAGAGTCTCCACTCAATCCCTAATAACAAGTCTACATGTTCTAGGTGCATAACATAGCATTCCAGAGTATCTTTGTTGTAACACGCGGAAGCTCTGGGAGTCTTCTTTCAGCCCTAAACACTCTTGGAAAACCATCTGTTGCAAAACGCAGATATATAGAGAGAGAGATGTGCTGGAAATTCAGTATATTCATATGGTACAAAAAGGTATCCTAATCTACAGCCATAGGCTGCCTTACATAAAAGGTGGAACCGGCTTTTGTGCACCTGGAGGTGGTGGACACCAATGTTTCATTTTCTTCAGGCACGGAGGAGATTGGAGGACTCTCTGCAACGGATACTTGGGAGTGGATTCTAGATAGTGGTGCTTCCAGGCACATGACTCCTTTCCGTTCCGGTTTACAGGATCTTTGCAGGTTTTCTGGTCACATTTTTACTGGGGATACATCCACTATCCCAGTTCACATTGAGAGCAGGTTGGAGATAGTTCCCGATGGCAAAGGGGGGAAGCATTCCTCCCCGGTGTTGTATGTTCTGTCACTTGGTTTTCATTTGTTGTCAGTGTATCAGGTTTGCAAGACTGGCGTACGGGTGGAGTTTGATGAGCACTTTGTTGCTCTCCGGGACAAAGCAACAGGCCAGGTAGTTTGGGAAGGCAGAGTGGAGAATGGAGTTTACAAGCTTTCAGCACTCTCTCTCCCAGGTCCTCAGGTTTGTGATGAGTGGCACTCTGGTAATGGCCACTTGAGTGTGGATACGCTACAGGTGCAGGCTTTCCGAGACCAGATGGTGGATAGCTTGCCAGTAGATGGTAACAGTTGGTAGGAACTCTCCAGTACCGATGTTGGTAGTTCTTGTGTTCGGCAGTCAGAGGAACCTGAACATGTAACTTATGCTCTGATGTCTCGTAGTATTCGGGACAAAGAAACTCCTGTAGATGAGGATGTTCTTTCCACGGGGACCTTTTGGAAAGCCAGGCAGGTGGCAGTTGATTACTTGCAGAAGGAGGTGGTTTCTCCAGGCTTTGTGGTTCCGGATTCAGAGGGGGTGGTTGACAGGTTTCAGAAGGCCTTGCGTGGTCTTCAGCAGGTTTCCAGGACTTGGTTTTGCACGGTAACAGGTGTTGATCCTGGTGAGCATTGTGATGCCTCTTTGACTCAGAAGCAGAATGGTTCATTGATCTAGTTGATGGACACCAGATTGGACGGGAGCTTCCTGATGAGGCAATTGAGCTCATGGTTGCAGATGACTCTTTGGGAGGCAGGATTGCGTTTCCTGTGGTTTCTGCAGCATGCGAAGGATCATGGACTCTTTTACACAGGAGGGGGATTGATTGATGGAGTCCGACTCCACGGTTGGAGTGACTCAGTTTGGGGAGGAGATCCGGACACGAGGAGATCTACTTCCGGCCCAGGAGCAGTTTTACGAAGCAGTAAGGGGCAATCCTCTTTTGCCTTGTCGAGGACAGAGGCAGAGTACCGGGCTGCTTGTGATGCTGCTTGTGAGGTGGTGAGGATGCAGAGGTTGCATTGCAGGTTTGGGCTTCCACTGGAGGAACCCATGGTCAGCCAGAGGCACTTTGGTCATGAACAGATCGTTGCTGATGACATCTTGCTAGAGTTCTGTTCGACAGAGGACAGTACGATGGACCTCTTCACGAAGTCGCTATCTCAGGATTTGCTCAGGCGGCACCCCAGCTCCCTGTGGTTGGTTTCACAGCCAAGAGCTGAGAGGGGGTGTTAGAAGTCATCTCCTATCTATTTTTATACACCAGGGCCTTTGTTGTGGGTGTGCCGACCCTTATGAGGTGTTTTCTCATTTTTCCTCACTCCGTATTTTTCCCCCATTTTTCCATGGTGTGGATGGATGCCACATGTTGGCAGGAGCCCTTGGTGCTGGCCGACTGCACCTCATGTGCTCCTGGTGACTGGCCGACTGCCTATGATGCAGTCGTGGAGGTTTTGATGCTGGCCGACCTGTTTTGTACAGTTGTGGAGATATTTTCTGCTAGCCGACTTGCTTTATGCAGTCGTGGAGAGCCCTCAAGCGCTGGCCGATTGCATCCATGGGGCATATAAATAGGTCCCATGTTCCTCACCATTTTCTCATTCAGTTTTGTACGGGATCTTGTGTATAGAGAAGAGTTTACAGGCCTATCTCTCAGTGTTTCTTGTGTTGTCTATTTTCTGCACTCTACTTGCTCTTGTGGACCCAAGTTTGGTTATCATTTCCACTGCGTATTTTGATAGAAGAATGTGGATTCTATGGCCATTCACTTCTCTATAAACTCGGAGAAGATCATGCAAGCCAAAAACTTTAGAGTTGAACAAACAATCAAAACATGAACTAGGGCGAGAAAGTACAGTAACTGACGTACCTGTCAAAGACAACTGGCTAGCTGCCTTTGGCTTGGGTCCTGCGTTGGTCTTTGCACCCTTTTGCTTCGTGCACTCATTACGCATGTGTCCTTTTTCTTCACAGATGAAACAACGTCCCTCCTCCTTGAGCTTCAAAGCTTTAAGGAGTCGTTTCTTCTTCGCTGGTGTCGAATTGGAATTCTTTGAAGGTTGGTCTGAAGACTTTCCTTCAGTCGTGTTAGCCATTGGTGCGGAGAACTTTCTTTTGTGCTTGTTTCCTAGCTCGGTAACGAGTTTAGACTTGGAAGAGACCATTGTATCATCATAGATACGAGCTGAATGAATGGCCTCGTCCAAAGTTTTGCATTTGTTATTTTTAATGTGTAAACGGTATGAGTTTGGTAAACCGGCTACGAAGAACCCCAAAAGAGTAGTGGGATCCATCTTTGTAGCTTTCATATGCAAGTCCCTAAACTTCAGGAGGTAGACCTCATAAGTGAGGTGCTGCGAGGTCATGGTCAAAGCTGTAAACCGGGCAACAACATCATAATCGTCCTCTTTCTTGAGGAATTCCTTCTTGAAGACGTCTTTGAATTGTGCCCAAGTCGTTGGCTTAGGATTGAGTTCCTTCCACCAAAGCAAAGCTTTGCGGCCGAGAGGAAACCTGCTACTAACTAGATCTTTTTTTCATCATCATATGGATGAAAATGAAGATGGACTTGCCACTTATGTAGCCAAGTGTCCACGATCTCCTTGGTACGCTGTCTTTGCTCGCCCCCGAATTGTTCCGGAGTAATGTTGGGGCCTAAAGCAGAGGCCAAGGTATCCGTACCCGAAAGAGTAAATAGGGTAGTGGTTAAGAGAGAGATGGAGTTCTGCAAGGCTTGCATTTGGGCGGCGATTTGTGCTTGACGTTTCGAAGAAGAAGCTTCGAGGGCTACTTTGAACTCTTGGAAATCTGATTTTGAGACACAATCGTCAAAAAGATCGGCATCGGTATCTTCCGTAAGCTGGCAAGCCTTCGCGTTCGACAAGGGGCTCCAACTCTGATCCTTTGGTCGACATCTTGAAGAGGGCAAGTGGAGAGAAAATTCGATCTTGCACAAGAATAGTGCGAGAGAACTTGAGAGCTTGAAAACTTGAGATATGTGTGGCAAGAAGTCCACTTAAGGGGTCGCCTGACATGCTGTCGTCCTCCACGCTGCTGCCAGCGCCGCCTTCGTGCAAGTGTCCAAGGCCGCCTGTGCCAGCCTGCCCGCGTAGGCGTGGCTCCTGCGTAGGCCTGGCCACAAGCCGGCGTAGGCGTGGGTGCCTGCTTGCATAGGCGTGGGCGCCTGCCTACACGCTTGCCCGTCTGCATGCTTGTGCCTCCTATGTCCGGTAGCCCACGACCAGCACGCGACCAGCACCGCCAACGATCCCATCTCGCGCTCTCTCTCTCTCTCTCTCTCTCTCTCTCTCTCTCTCTCGTTCAAACAAAAGCGAACATGCTTTTTCTTTGTTTTCTCTCCCAAAACTGTTCATGTGACTGCACAAACACCTTCAGCCTTCTTCTTGCAAAGCAAACAACCCTGCTAACCACCTACACCCTCATCACGGGTTTCTTTGATGAAAAAGCAACATACTATCTGAAAAAAAACAGCAGCATGCATAAACAAAACAGCAAGCTTCTTGAACATATACCTTTCTTCGACCTCATCTTCTCTACCTACCGACTTGCTCGTTCACGAGGCACGCTCTGATACCACTGTCAAATCCTCATAGGATCTCCTCGTAGAACGCTCCTGGTACGAGACTCGCACTTGCAAACAAAGCAAACAAAACAAGAAGGGGGTGCAGGCCTGACTCACCACCCAACCATGACAGCCGTGAGCAAGCCCACAGACTTGGCTGTCCCCACCGAGCCACAAGCTGAGCTAACTAGGTTGACGTACCGACCAATCTCTACCTTGTGACGTCCCATACCGCCACGAAGCTACCCTCGCGGGCCTCGAGACCGCTGCTGGCCTTGGCTGCGTAAAGGAGGTGCACATCTGCACTAGATCCAGGCTCCAGAACATAGAGCTCTCACGAATCACGCGAGACTCTATATGACTAATGACTAACCTTGGCCACCCTTTTATAGGCTCTTGGCCCCACACTTGGGCGCCCGCCCATCCATACTTGGGTGCCCGCCCATTAGTCTATCCCTAACTCAGCTCGCCAATCAGCCTGCCTAGCTCCAAGCTTCCCCAAACCTCGAAGCTAGTCTTGCGTGCGTGTAGCACACGATAGATACACACTGTGCACATGACACTTCATGCATTGACAGAAGATGAAAACCAAGAGCAGGGACGTAAAGAACACGGGAGGCATGCCTGCCTCCCTTGCCGTCGGGAATAATCTCCATCCGGCCCTCACTGTGTATCGGAATGGTGGAGTTGTCGCCTATGAAAATGCGACCTGACTGCCGTTTCAGATCCAAAAAGAAGTCACGGGACGGAGTCATGTGCCTGGAGGCACCACTGTCAAGAGTCCATTCTCGAATATCCTTTGCGGTGAAGCCAACTGCCTCCTCGCTCGAAGACGATGAAGCATTGGTAGTCCATCATCTCTAAGTGCACAAATGCAGGAGTCTTTGCAGCTGAGGCTGAAGAATCAGCACTCTTCCCAGTCCGCTTAGGACACTTCCTCCAGTAGTGGCCTTTCTCGCCTCAATCATTGCAGGACTGCTCGGCCTTCAGTTTCTCTCGTTCTGTATCAGGCTTCTTCTCAGCAAACTTCTCCGGGTGAAGCCTTCCCTTTGCCCTTGTTGTTCCGGCCTTTCGGCCGTTGGCCAGTTAAGGCCTCCGAACCTCCGCTGTGAGGAGGGTTCGTGAAACGTTCCTCCTGGTCTAAGACCATGGGCACAAGCTCCTCCCAGGTGATGGTGCTGAGCCTACCACTGGTAATCAAAGAGGAGTAGAAAGCGGAATACTGAGCAGGCAAGTGAGACAGCAAAGTAATGGCCATATCTTCTGATGATATCTCCTTCCCAGCCTGGAGGACTTCCTGCTGAAGGGCTTGCACCTTGTTAATGTGCTCCCGCATCGTCGACGACTTTGCAGGGTTCATAACCCACATCTGCATTTCCAAGGAAATCCTCTTCATAGGCGATACCCTGTTATAAAGAGAAGCCAAGTGCTGCCATATGCCTCTGGCCAGCGTCATATGCTTTACGTGATTGATTACTTGTGGTGTGCAATTGAGGAAGATAAATGACCGGACCCTGGCGTTGACACGATCCCACATCTGTGCCTGTGCCTGTGCCTGTGCCTCGCGGTCCTTCTTCATTGACAATAACTCCCCTTCCTCTGCTTCCGGCAGTGGAACCCCGATAACGATGAAATCAGCAAGGTCATATGACTCCAGCACAGACTCCATCATAACCTTCCAGATACCGTAATTGTTCCGGTCCAACTGACGGTCCACTGGGAACGTGGGAAGAGTTGGGATCTTCACATGCTTCTCAGCCAGCTCTAACAAATTTGCAATCGCGGGGATGTAACTAAAAAGGGTGGGTGGGTGGGAAAAAAAAACCTTTGAACCTACAAGTGGCTGTCCAGCAACTTAGCCCGCCTTCCTCTTGCTACTTCTCTTCCCGAACAGTCCCTAACAGTCCACCAATCAGCAACGCAACAATCCCCCTCTTGCTTAGAAAACTCCCAAGATCTTTCAAGAGCCTAGGGCTCTGATACCATGTCGAAATACGCAGCGGAGATGATAACAAAATCTGAGACCACGAGAGCAAGTAGAGTGCAGAAAATAGACAGCACAAGAGAAGGAGAGAGATAGGCATGTAACTCTTCTCTATACACAAGATCCCGCAATGAAAAGATGATACAAAGAAGTGGGGGGCCCATGAGTGCAGTCGGCCAGTAGAAGGGCAGCCGACAGCATGCTGAAGTCACCCGACCAGCATTTACTCCAGTCGGCCAGCATGCATACACGTGTGAAGTCGGCCTGCTCCAGTCGGCCAGCAGCCAGTAGTTGGCCAGCATCTGGACCTTCCTGCCAGCACAAGGCAGCCTCCCACACTGTGGAAAAATGGGGAAAAAATACGGGGAGTGAGGAAAAATGAGAAAACACCTATACAGGGCGGGCACACCCACAACAGAGGCCTGGTGTCTGATAAAGACAGGAGATGACTTCTAACATGGTACCCATTGCTTAGATTGTGTCTCTTAAGGGCTTTGATTTGAGAGCATGAAGCAGGTTTGATATGTTCCTTGTAGGGCTCCTTGGAGGACTTTGAAAGCGTTGTGGAGGCCATCAAACAAGTAGACATTGTAATCTCTGCTGTGGACGGAGAACACTTGATCACTCAGCTCAACATCATCGCTGCCATCAAACAAGTAGGAACCCATATCAAGGTAATTGCATGTAGCTGGCTCCTTGACTCCCCTTGCAAAGAGGTGGGAAATAGCCGCTTGTATTTGGGTTGTTGGCTTCTCTTATCATTGTGTGAGCTATGCTCAAATCGATGTCTTTTCATCCAGTTAAATCCTTAATACTAAGTAAGGTTAATCTGCATACGAGTTCCTGTAGTTAATTAAGGGTTGGAAACTTGAATATTGTTCATTTTCAGCGGTTTCTACCATCGGAATTCGGCTTAGATGCTGACCATGTACAAGGAATTGGCCCCATTCAGCTGTGGTTAGATACCAAACTGAAGGTTAGGCGGGCTATAGAGGAGGCAGGATTACCTTACACCTATGTCTCAAGCTTTGGTTCTGGACATTATTTTCTCAAGAATCTCATGCAGCCTGGTTTAGAGTGCCCACCTAGAGACAAGGTTGTCATCTACGGCCATGGCAACGCAAAAGGTGTGGGAATCTTTCCATATTCAAGCTACAGTAAACAAGCATGTGATAATCGCATTAATGTGGCTAGAAGTATGCAAACGTGCCCTTTTCTTCAACAAAAGTCACGTGCTCTGTATTTTTAATCTTAAATTATTCCTCAACCTTCAGTAGTAAGGCTGTCTTCATGATTGTCCGGGCCTGCTACTGTGATGGATGGTAGCAAGAGGCTGCCCTTAAGGCGGACATGCTCCCAGCCATCTTATCTGGCAGAGTGGCCTAAGGTAGTGTCAACACAGGAGCACCTGCGTAAGGACGTGTTGAGTGGTGTCTCATGACTGGAAAGGTGGAGTGGCCATGCACCTGGGTATTCACAAAGCAGGGAACTGCCATCAGCTGGCATGTGAAATTCCCAGCTCACAGACATCCTCTTGCAGTTTCAGTGTCTGGCCGCCATGCTTGTCCATTTCCTACTCAAGAGGCTTGCACAACAGGAACTAAACATGTACACTTTTTTTTTGAGCAGGGGAGCGTGATGGATTGCAGGGTTATCTCTAAACTATAGTTAGGATGAGCTTGAGTTAGCGGGTAGCCCTATGGCTTTTGAGCCTGAGCTTCTAGTGTACCCAGCCTTAGGCTGTGTATGGTGTGTGAACACCATACACAAGGCATCCCCCAAGGTGGGGAGCCTTATGGGCTGGCCCATGCCCTAGATGCTCTTTACATGCTCGTATATTCTTCTATGCATTGACGTATGCATGCCTAGCCTCAGATGACTTCTAGATACTTGTTCTACAAGTGTTTTTTAGGGACTGACCCTGACACCTAAGGCTAGGAGAATGACCTACGTAGCTCGTGCTTGACATGTCCCTGGAGTGGGGCTTACAATGGGGCCACAGCACACTACAAATATTCCTTAAAAAAGGTACTAATGCTGTATAATGTTACTGAGCTAGTGCGTCATGTGACAATTCTAGTGCCATCTAAATGCTTTAGAACATATTTATGTATGCTTAGACCTTGTGGTTCATTAAAAGCGATTGAAGAAGTTAATGGTTAAGCGCTCAGATATCTGTGCTCCTCATTATAATTTGTAACTAGCCTTATACATTACCAATGCATGTGATAATGGCCTTTTTGTTGCAAAGAGCTCTCTCTTTATTGTGTACTAGTGTTGCATAAAGTTGTGTTATTGTTGCGTACTCGTGCATTAGGCATATGTGATCATGTTATTGGTTCCTTATCTGTTGTGCCAGCGGTCTTCGTATCCGAGGAAGACATTGCATTGTGCACTTTGACGATCATGGAAGACCCCAGGACTCTCAACAAGACTGTGCATTTGAGACCCCCTACAAACATTCTTTCTCAAAGTGAAGTGGTTAAGATATGGGAGGAGAAAATCAGAAAGCCACTCGATAAGATTTTTCTATCTGAAGAGGAGCTGGCTGAGCAGACAGAAGGTGAGAAAAAATTTATCACCTTTTTTTTGAAATATATTTGGATTGGGTGGTTTGGTTATTCATGCAAGGATTTATTTTTGTCATGGTTTTCACTCTTAAAAACGTTTTGTTAGAAACTTTTTTTGCACTTAAATGATTTTCAACTTGAAAATATGGGCTTTTTTGGTGGTGTTTTTTTAACAGCTTTACCTTTTCCCAAGAATGCTTATCCTTCATTTTCACACATAATATTTGCGAAGGGTGGACACTGTAGCTTTGCCTTGGGTTCAAGTGATGTGGAAGCCGTGGACCTTTACCCTGGGCTGCAATGCTTAGCTGTAGACAAGATACTCCAGAGGTTTTTGTAATGCCAAATGAAGCATTTACAACACTCTCTTTAGTCACATGAAGTTGAATTAGTGCTTCATGAAGCCACATGAAATGGACAAGCAATATCAATGTCTTCCACAAATGAAACACATGTAGACAAGAAATATCAATGTCTCCTACAAATGAAACATGCTTGTCCACATGATGAAACATATGGATAAGCAATATCAATGTCTCCAATTTGTCCATTTAAATAGCTACCTTGTACTTTTTCTATAGCTAAATATGTACAAGTTTTGCAAGCTACAATATAAGGTGCAAGTTCGGGAACTCCCATCTCCATCATCTCCATCCATGCGGCCTAGCAGTGCGGCCTAGCAATTGAGTTTTCCTTGAAGGTGATTTTTCTTTTTATCCATGTGGTTGGATTATATACAATCCAAGACTATGCCCATCTTTGCCAAAGGAAATTAATCTTCATTCCCTTGCATAGTAACCAATGCGTGTTCTTCCGAACTCTCAAAAAACATGATCAAACTTTCAAAACGGTTTCCAAATAAGCATGAACTAATTAAACCTTTAAAATGGTTTCCAAATAAGCATGAACTCCAATTTGGAAAACTATCTAGATGGGTGGAGTCCTAGAAATCGAGAACATTTCTCATTTATAAAATACCAAAAATTTGAGAATTATAATTAATTCAAATTTCATCTTAAAGGAATTCTTCATTATAGTTAATTATATCAATTATTTGGGACCTTACAATTATTCTATTATGTCAAGTATTTGGGACCTTACCAATAACTATTCTATTATATTAACTACTCTATTATATCTAGTATTTGGGACCTTATAGCAGCTACTACCCAAGTGGCTTTGTCATCCATGTTGGAAATTGAGTGGGGGGACAAGTCTTGGAAGGTCACCCATCCTAGTTGTGTTCACGCCATTCTAAAAAATCTTAAGGTGATGGAAAACCTCCATCACCCATCCTAGTTGTGTTCATGCCAATGCATACTTAACTGGAGTTTTGAGGTCAACCATCTAAACCCCAAAACCTTAAGGTGATGGAGGATCTCTAGTCTATCCATTTTTTTGAAAATCTCCTAGCCTTTGGTGCCAACTTGTTCACTTTTTCTTAGCTGAAAGGTTGAACTTGTTCATGTTTTCTTGGCTCAAAGGTTATACTTTAACCCATGGCTCTGATAACATGCTGTAAATTGGGTGGGAGACCAAGTCCCAGGACGTTACCTATCCCGGTCTTGTTCACGTCAATGTGCGCTTAATTGGAGATTTCCACAAATTGGTCTAGCCATCTAGATCCCAAAATGTTAAGGTGATGGAAAACCTCTGGTCTATCCATTTCGTGGAAATCTCCCAGTGGCCATTTGCTAATGGAGCCTGTGTTGAAGGCTACATAAGAGAAGAGGACCTCGGCAAGATACAACTACCAAATTTATTAGGGATAGCTTTAATTGTGATAATAGTAGCCCACAATAGGAAGGCTCTGCCTAATGGAGTCCGAAGATGCCATGATTATAGAAAGGAAAGCCTCTTTTTAGACCTTGCGATGATAACTTCATGGGAACGCCCTCTTGAGGGCTTCAAACTATGTTGGTGGCTTGTTTGACACAGCTAAAGGTTTACACCAAGGGAAAAGATCCATGGGCGGCAGTGTAATTAGAGGAGCTTGCTGCAACACTTATGTAGCAAATGGCCCAATAATGAAAGGTTGGGTTGGGAAGACATAACACAGGCCACCACATTTGTATCCCATCTTCTATTAAAATGTAAAGTCAACATCTTCAAAGCATCCACACAACATCCTAGCCTTGAGACATGGAGAGGATCTGCCTAGCAGCAATGTTGCACAAAGAAGAAGTTGAAGCAAGGCTGGAATGAACTAAAATTGTGGATTGTGAGCATCTACAATTATGTGATAATCATCCTGATCAAACTTTATATAAATCACACGATCCAAGATCACACAATCAACTAAAATCACACGATCAAGATCTTGAATCATACGATCCAAGATCTTGAATTGTGGATTGGGGTGAACTAAAATCATGGATGATGGGCATCTACAATCCATCTTCTTAAATCACCAATCAAGATTTATATAAATCACACGATCTAAGATTACATAATAAACTAAAATCACACGATCCAAGATTACACGATAAACTAAAATCACACAATCTAAGATCTCCAAAGTGAAGAAAGTGACTTCTCATGTCAAAGGAAGAGCTAGAGCTTGGTGGTTGAGGGAAATGCACAACTATGATTGGGATTCGCAGAATTTGGCATATGATGTCGTGCAATACTTTGCGACCACCCATGAGCAAAATTTCTTTAGAGATTGATGCATGGTATTCTCACATGAGGACTCTCTATCTAGCTATATGGAGAAATATTGGTACCTTTTCTTCTTCATTCCCAACATCAAAGAGAAGGAAAGTATAGAGATTGATGCATGGTATTCTCACATGAGGACTCTCTATCTAGCTATTTATATGGAGAAATATTGGTACCTTTTCTTCTTCATTCCCAACATCAAAGAGAAGGAAAGTATAGAGAGTTTTGTGCAAAGATTGGACAAAGATTTCATGCAAGTATCTCAAAGTATTTTGCAAATTGATGAGGATATTGGTCTAGATGAGATCATGGTGTTGATGGGACTTATCCACAACATGCATGCCCAAAGGGTCAATCACAAGGGCAAGTTTGTTGAGCTGAGCAAGATAGAAATGATTCAATTGGTGGTCAATCACAAGGGCAAGTTTGTTGAGCTGAGCAAGATAGAAATGATTCAATTGGTGGTACCCATTCTTGGCTACATTTCATGTTTGAATGGGAAAGGAATGCTTCAGCTCATGTTGAAACATTTGGATATCAAGATTGATAAAAGAGGTTACCCGCTCACTCGATCTTTTGGTCATTGCATAGAGTATGACTATGTGGGCCTTTATGCACGCATTGTGGGTGTTGGAGTGGATGAGACGCTTGATGTAATTTCTGGACAGCAAGTACATGAGGAGATCTCGATGCCGATTCTCTCTCGACAAGACATCACCAATGTGTTCGTGTTGGGCAATAGGAATACATAAGTTGAAAATGGAAATGCTTAGATTACTTCCATAAGTGCTTTGATGGATACATTTTCAGCTTATGATTTGATGCTACAAGATCATAAAGACTTGATCATTGAGGATATTTTGGATGTACATGCAATTGGGTTTGACAAAAGGGATGATGAATCATGTGATGATGCACATGCCTATGAGGATGCATTTGACATATGCCATGCACATGGAGATGAAGATTATACATATGGTGAAGACATGCATTGTTGATCATGGTGACATTAGGCATCTTTATGATGATGCTTATGCAAGTGTTGATGATTCATCTACCATCATTATTTGTGATGAGGATGAGCTTTATGATGTTAGTGAGAATGTGGATGACATTGATGATATGGATGACATCAATGATGAAGTTATTCATGCATCTAGTAGTGAGCAGCTATTGGATACTTCATGGAGGTTCTATGGGAACCCAGTCTATGACCCTTTCTTGAGAGATGAGTGGAGAGTCTATGATTATGACCTCTATGAGGGTTATATGGACAATGATGAGGATTATGCCTTGGTACATATGGATTATGCTCAGGTGGTCATTTGTAAGATTCCTCCCCAGCCCCTCAAGATGTTCAGTTTCTTCCCTTGTAATCAATCCCCTTTTTAGAATAATAAAAGATCTTGTTTCTACCTGTTTTGTCCTAGAGAGAGAAATTTTTTAGAGAGAGATAATTCAGTTTTTAGATATCTTTGGATGGAAAAATATCCCTTCTTATTATAATAATTTTCCTCGAAGAAGTTTAAAAAGAAATTCCTAAGGTGCATTATAAATAAATTATAATGTGCACAAAAGACCTTAGCCTAAGGGTCCCTGTTTTCAGAAAATTTTGGATTAAGGTCCAAACAAAGGTTTAATAGGTCAATGAGATGTAGGGAAGAGATAAATTAAAGAATAAAAGAAAAACCCCCCCAAAAATGAGTAAATACTCACATAAGATGAAGAATGGACTAAGGACCAAAGAAAAGAATTAAAAAACTGAATTTTGACACCTCAGTGTGGGGATCTCCCCTCATGAAGTAGGTACCTTTTTCTCATCATTACCCCCAATTTTTAATCAATAAAATGAGATATTTTTATCTCTCCTCTCTCCTGTTTCAAATCTAGATCCAAAAAGTAAGCTGAACTGACCCAAAAATGGTCAAAAATTGACCAAACTGATTTGGAAAATTCTAGAATCAGCTTGCTTGGTTAGAGGCTCACTTTTTCCTATAAATAGAAGCCTCCCCCTTTTGTAAAAGCTTAATGGTGTTTATGCACTGTTACTCTACTCCTGTCCTGAGCCATCTACATTGAATTTTTTAATAATTCAATTGTTTTTGGCCTAATCCTCTCCAAAGTGAATTGGTGGCCACTATTGCTTCAAACAAGAGTAGAACCCTCAATCCCTCAAGCCAAAGGAGAGCCTACAAGCTCCATGTAAGTTAATTTTCTTACTTTGTTTACGAATTTTAATGAAAAATCTATGGTTTTTTTTATTTTTATGTTTAGAAAATGATTGAATTAAATTCAAATGCTATGCCTTTGATGAAAAGGCCACCCCTTTCTCTTCTTTACTTTCAACCTTTCTTAATCCTAGAGAAAGATTAACTAAGTAATTAATTAAACTCTTCTTATTGTTTACTCTTTTGAATTTAGAAAATTGTGATTAGAGTTCTATAATTCTAAATTGGGTTAATTAAGTTATGTGAAGAAAGATAAACATGAGAAATGGTCAGCCATATAAAGGAGGTTATGGTAAAATTTTCTAGAATTTTGTGAAAAAGAAAGTTTATTTTTATGTTATTCCAAAAGAGTAATTCCCACCATTTTTGCATCTAAAAGAAATATTCTAATTACTCCATGTACATATTCACCTATGAATATGCATGGATATCACTGATATTAATTATTAAATTTGATTTCTATGCATAAAGAAATTTTTTTATTATAAAAGCGTTGTTCTTATTAAAATTGATTTCTATGCATAGAAAGATGTATGAAGGAATTTTTTTAATTATAAAAGAGAGGGAGCATTCGGTGTATGTTTTTTAAAGAAAAGTTCAGTTGCAATAGCTGGCGGGGAGTGTTCAAAGGACAGCTCACGCGGCAAAGCCTGCCTAGGTTTGACCAACCTCGGTATGGTTGAAAAATGGTGTGCTTCCGGTACGATGGGTAAAGGCCGACGAAGCGGTCCCTGAGTGAAGTGCTAGGACACTGGAGGGTTCTGACCAGGAGATGCATGGGCCCGTGGTGCCTATGACACCCATGCGTATGTTGTGGAAGATATGTATGATGGACAAAATGATTACTGTAATCTATTACTGGATCTCGTTGGCTGACCAGTTGGTCTCAACGGAGAGTCCAGAGTGATTGTTTTTTGAGAAACAAGGGACTGGATGGAATTTTTGAGTTATGACATCTGTAACCAATAATTGTTTGCCAATGGATTATTTTATATGTTAAAGTTTTAAAGAGGAGTGTGTGCGTATCTGTATTCGAAAGCAAAAGTTAAGTAAGGCATTCAATTATGGGTGGGTGAGTAATTGTCTGTTTCTACCGATTCCACTCGTAGGGTGGTGGCTAACCCATGGGCCGGATGGGGTTAGGCTAGAATCGGTGGAGTTTTAATAATTAAATTGAAATACTAGGAATACGCTTAGAATTCAAGTAGTTAAATAAGAACCTGAAGAATTTCTCAAATGAGTAGATCAATGGCTGTGCTGCGTGACTTCGGTTAGGAAAAAGGCGTTGATTTCCTAAATCAACGGCTGTGCCTGATTTTGTTTAGAAAAAAAGCATTGCTTTCTTCAAACTAAGTCAGTGATAGTTTTCCTTCTATTTGGTTTAATCAGGTGAAGGATAGTTTAGTCTCTTGACCCCGTTAGAAAATATGTTAAGAAAATCAAAAAGGTGGAATCGTCCTCGTTTTCTGGGCAAGGGAAATTTTCTCGGTTTTTGGTTTTGGAATGACTACTAGATTAGTCTCGTGTTTGGACATTCGAGGGCGAGGCCCCGAATGGGAAACCCTGCCCCGCGCAAGAGGATGAAACAACAGCAGAAATTGCCTAAAATTTTAAAGTAAATCTAGAAAATAATGTTTTCACTTGTTAAGATTATGTTTGAAATGAACTTCATAAATTGAAAACTCATAAATTGAACTGGATTTTTAGATGGATACCCCAAATCTGTCTAGCATTCCTGGACTCTCCCAAAGTTAGGATATGATCGCCTTTACCTTCGAAAATCTCATCAACTCCGCTACAACCCGAGAAAGCAAAGTGAGACTCGCTCGTCACTTTGAGGATCTATACTTTCCTGATCCAGTAGAGTGACGTCAGCATATGTGGTTCTCTGGAGGGCAAAGTATTCGTGTCAATACCAATCAACGATAGAGACTCAGACAGAATATCTCGCTAGCCATGATCTTGATAAGGCTAGGAGTTGTTTATTATGTACAACTCTATAACCACTCACCCCGGAATTTTAGAAAATTGTCGTATTTTTAGACTTCTTAGCCGCTTTATTCCTAGGAGAAGAATTATAGCACCATTATCTCAGTGAGATGAATCGTGTATATCATAGCATGTCTCCATCGCAGTATCGCCTTTTTATGCATCGTGATTGAGGCGGTGACTTTTGGAGCCGAGACGCTCTATGTATATATAAAAAACTTTTGATAAATAAAAGATGTTTTGCAAAAGATTCCAAATTATTTTCATGGTTGTGAATATTGGTTAAAAAAATTATCAGAGTGAATCTTGTTCTCAAGAATTATGATGGAATATTTATTTGTTTAAGAAATAAATCTCAAAAATTAAATAGTCATAAATCTGATGACAAAGCTAAGTTGACAAAAATATCGTTGTCAGAGTCATGAGGCGCGTGGGCCGTGGTAGGTAGCCGGATCCTCTTATCGATGATGAAGAGTTAGATCCGGACGTTCGTAAAGCCCTGCATTGATCCCAACCTGGTCCCTTCAAGGGTGAAGGGGAACAGTTAGGAGAAGTAGTGGAAAAATGGATCGAAGCAATGAAAGAGTATTTTTATGTAACCGGTTGTAACGAGAAGAGCAAGATGGCTCTCACCAAATTGAAAATTGTGGAAACGACCAGGGTCGCATGGAGGAACCATTGTAAGACAAACCATCTCGATCGAAATACCTAGACCTGGTTAGATCTTAAAGCTTAACTCAGGAAGAGGTTCTGTCCTCCGGGCTTCCTGGAAATCAAAATGAATGAGTTCTTGGAACTGAAGCAGGATAGCCGGACGATTGAAGAATACCATCAGGCATTTGCCCTTCTCCTCAAATATTCTCCACTTTTGGATGAAGAGCAGCTGATGGCCAGATTCATTCGAGGGATGAACGAGCCATTGGACACTTTAGTGAAAAATGCCAAACCAGTCTCAATGGCAGAAGTTGTTAGAATGGCAAAGGACTTTGCCAAAGCATTTGTTGTTAAGATCCCGCCGAAGCCTGCACTCTAAAACTTTAAAAGGTTCCAAACCCCAGGAAGTGCTTAAAACTTTCCACCCCCAAAGAGGCAGGAAGGCCCTATTCAGAATCAAGATGCTGGGAAATTCAGAAGTGAAGGAAGACCCTTCCCTCAGAGCACTTTCTCAGGAGCCCCACCTCTTTCAAGGATTCAGAGGGATGAGCTTAGAAGTGAGAACAGGTGTTTTGGGTGTTAGGGTTTCGGTCACCAGCTTAAAGACTGCCCGACTCCTACCATGTCAAGAGGACAGGGAAGTCAAGGACCCAGAGTGCTGAGACCAGCCCCTTCGTATCAATCAACCGTCTCGCCAAAATCAGGGCGATCCCAGGAGGACTCCAGCTCACCCATCTGTCTCTGTTTAGAGTAATCTCAGAACTCCCTCCCAGAACTGGGGTAACCAAAGTGAAAGAGTTCTGCCCCAATGTGCAGTAGCCAGAGCAGTTACGATAGCAGAAGTAGTGGAAGAGGAAAGAGGTCAGATTTATGCCGCCTACCAGTTCAGAGTCTTACCTTTAGGAGTTTTCGAACGGAATCCTTGGAATGGATTGGCTCCACAAAAATCAAGTTGACATTCACTGTCACAATGGAACCATTTCCTTCCGTGACCTTCACGGGAACAAAGTTCAAGGAACTAGAATTTTCGGATCCCCAGATCTGCAATTAGTAAACGCTTCTAGGTTACTGAAAGGACTTAGAAAGAAGCAGCTCATTTTTATGTTGTCAAAATGAATCCGGTAGATACAAAGTTAAAGGCTAAAAAACCAGAATGGTTAAGTGAGTATGATGATTTATTTCTAGCTGAGCTAACTAAGACGCCTCTGATTCGGGAAGTAGATTATGAGATGGAATTGACCCCCGGAGCTCAGCCACCAGTAGCCCAGCGCACGTACAAAATGCCAGTCCCTGAAGCCATTGAACTCAAGGAACATCTTAGGCAGCTGTTAGAACAAGGGTTTATAAGACCCAATGTTTCACCTTGGGGAGCGCCAGTTCTCTTTCAGAAAAAGAAGGATGAAACGTTAAGACTCTGTGTGGATTACAGAAGTCTCAATCAACTGATAATTAAGAATAAGTATCCTATCCCTAGAATTGATGAGCTTCTAAACAGGCTAAATGGAGCCCAGATCTTCACAAAGATAGATCTCAAATCAGGATATTAGATCAGGATTAATGATCAAGATAAATTTTTAGGTTTTTTTAAAATTTTTAGTTAACCCCGAACGCATTAGAATACGAATGGTCAAAAAAATTCGAAATTCCAATGGTTTTCCCGGAATATGGAAAGCCAACAGTTTTAGGAAAATGAAAAGACAAAAAAAAATCAGAATGTGAAAGGTCAAAAGTTTCCGGAATCCGAAAGGTCAAAAGATTTTCTGGAATTCGGAAAGCCAAAAAGGTTTCCCGGGAATGCGGAAAGCCAAGAGATTCCAAAAAAAAAAATTCAGTGAAAAAAATTTTCAGATAAGATCTCTTTTTTCCCTTTTTTTTCAAGCTTTTTTGAAAGCATTGAGAAGATTTTTTTTTGAAAAAAACTCTTTTATTTTGAGGCTAAAAATAAAAAAACCTTTTAACTGAGTTTTTTTTAAAAACCTTAAAAAAATGATTTGGGGGGGTGGCGATTTCTGCCTTGCGCATAGCAGCGCCCCCCCCCTTGTGTTGCGATTTGAGAGAGATGGAGAGGGAGGAGCCCTCTCCTCTCTCCTCTCTCCTCTCTCAAGACATTTTTAACCACAAAAATGCTCAAGAAAAATTCTAAAAATTTAGGAAAAAATTCCTAAAAATTCTAGAAATTTGGAAAATCCATTCTACCAAAAATATCCATAGTAAAATATGTGGTATTTTTGTAAAAATTTCCATTAATGCTTATTTTAAACCATAAAAAATAGAGAAAAATAGCAGTAAACTCACAGAATTTCTCCACAACATCGACTCATCCATTGAATAGTAGTAACGTGCGTTCCAATTGCCATATCAATGATCCACGTGTAAATCATCAACATAAATCAATAAAATAATATTTTTTATTTAGTAAATAATAAAATTTACTTTAAAAATGCCAAAAATTACAATAAGAAAGAAAAAATAACAACAATTAACTAGAGATTGCTTTGATAGCATTGTTAAAACCCTAAGATCTCTCTAGATAATTGTTATACATAAACATGCATAAATCAGGCATAAACGCATCCACCCGACCGCCCTCGAGCCCAAGGGATGCACACATGAATTATAATGAAGTACATCATACCTTTACCTTGATGTCCCATACCATCAAGAGGTATAACTCCAATCCAGTAGCATGTAGCTATAGTGGAAAATGGTAGGTGAGTAGTTATGATCCTCTACACAAGAGAGCATAACATAACCTAGCCTTAAGATAACATCAAGAGACCATAGCCTAAGCCTCCAAGCCTCCCTTGAGTGTGCCCCATGCCCCTATTATATAGGAGGGCCCTCAAGTGACTCTTGACTCTCCATTCCCATGTGTGACCCTTGGTGGATGCCTAACCCTAACCTTAACCCTTACGGTTAGTCCTAACCCATGCTCCACTAGAGCTTGTTCCCATGCTCCCATGCTCACAAGCCTAATGTGGGTTAGCCTCCTAGTATATGCACACATAATGTGCATATAGCAGAACATTCCTGTACAGAGAGTGTCGAGTTCTTTTCTCTTGGAAATCTAAGACTTTTTCTGGTTCATGTGGTAAGGATGGAGATTCAATACGTTCTACTAGGATCTCTTGATTGACGAGATTATCATCATCACCCAACTTCTTTTTCAGTTTACTGACATGAAAAATTGGATGAACTTTAGAGATTTCTGGTAAAGCTAACTTATAAGCAACACTACCTACCATTTTAAGTATTGTAAATGGACCACAATACCTTGGAGATAGCTTCAGACTTCTCCCTATTTTCAAAGATTCAGAGTGTGTGAGAACCTTGTCTACGATCTTTGTCTGCATAATATTTAGCACGGTCCTCTACTCTCTTAACATTATCTTTATTTTTGTCATCTCATGGAGATCTTGAAGCGAGTCCAACGGCCATGAGGACTCTACACTGGACCCTCATGTTGAATGTCTAGTACATTTATTAGCAAATCAATATGGGCAAATACGCATCGAACTAGTTTGCTTCTTAATTATGCTTGTAGCATATCCTTTTGGATTTGATTGACTCTCTTGATTATACCATCGCTATGGATGATTAATCGTACTCAAGTTTAGCATAGTATCCAATATTTTGAACATAGTATGCCAAAACAACTATTAAACTTTATATCACTATCGCTTACTATATTGGCAATCAACCCACATATATGCGACTGATATACTCAATGAATAGCCAAACTAACTCTAGCATATTCATTGTCTTTTTGTTGGAATAAACCAACACCTTTTAGTCGGCCAATTTCTAATTATCCAAACCGAATCATGGTCTCTATTCATTGTGGATAATCCCTTAGAACTCTCAAGTTCTACATCTTACTTGTTGTCTGACCATATACTTTACTTCCTTTGGCCAAATCTTTATCTTACTAGCTTAAAATATCATTGGATGAGAAGCTTCTTAACCAAGTACCGGTCAACCACTTTTTGATTACCTCATCCTCATTATCTACCAAGTGTTCCATACTACCTTCTAGTAATAACAAGATACTTTTGGCAATCCACTATTGTAACTAGACCCTCTTAAATGTGGGCGTCCTTTGGTCTAGCCAATAACTCCTTTTATATCTCACTAATTAACTGTCATCTCAGACATTCTTGTAACTAGACCCTCTTAAATGCAGACGTCCTTTGTGTTGAGATATCGAGCTCATCTAGTGAGGCGGTGGACACTGATGACCTGCCTGGGGGATAGGCCCCACACTTACACCACTGGCATGGTTGGTGAGATCATGGGTGATATGCGGCCAGTGGGATGACAGGCTGTGTGACAGTCATTCTAGAGACTGGCATAGTTATAGCACCAGCTCATTTAGTTGGGTTCACACTTTAGAGAACCCTAGTATGTATTTGGTTGAGTACCTTTCATATGGAGTGTACTCTTATCTTTGTATATGGTGTATTGAGTGTTGAGTGAAGTAGAAGAAGATTTTCAGCCTCTCACCTTGTGTGCTCTCTTTTAGGATAAAGGATCTGGGGGAGCTCAGATATTTCTTGGGCATTGAGGTGATTAGGTCACCACATGGTATTGGATTACTACGCAGAGACAGTATGGCTTGGACATGTTGTCCAAGTATGGTATGATATTCTATAAGCCTATCTCAGTGCCATTGGATCAGAATGGCAAGTTGAGTGTGTAGATTCAGGAGAGATTTTGGAGGATCCTACTATGTATAGACGCATAGTAGGGAGCTTGATCTACATGATGATCACCAGGCCAGATTTGAGCTATGCTGTTGGGCTGGTGAGTCAGTTTATGTAGGTTCCTCATGCAGGTTCCTCGGAAGCCGCATTTGGATGCATTGAGACGCATACTGAGGTATGTGAGGTCTACTTTGCATTGTGGACTATTTTATGAAACTGGGACAGAGATATGTGTACATGGGTACACAGATGCTGATTGGGCTGGTAGTATCTCAGATAGAAGATTTACTAGTGTCTTCATGTTTTCTTTGGGGAGTGTTGCTGTGACTTGGTGCAACAAGAAGCAGCCTACAGTTGCTCTATCCAGTACAGAGGCCTGGTTGAGAAAGCTACTTGCAGATTTAGGTCTATCAGAGGATAGACAAGTTGTCATTTTCTGTGACAAAATAGCAGTATACAGTTGGCCACCCAGGAACCCAATTTTTCATGCTCGCACGAAGCATATAGAGGTCCACTACCATTTTGTCCAGAGAGAAGGTCTTGGCAAGAGACGTTGACCTTGTTTATGTCAGCACACAGGATCAGGTAGCTGACATCTTCACCAAAGCATGGGGTACAGAGAAGCTCCGCAGATTCAGGGCTTTGCTTGGTGTACATGAGATGGAGTTGAGCTCGAGGGGGAGTGTTAAGATATCGAGATCATCTAGTGAGGCGGTGGACACTGATGACCCGCCTGGGGGATAGGCCCCACACTTACACCACTGGCATGGTTGGTGAGATCATGGGTGATATGCGGCCAGTGGGATGACAGGCTGTGTGACAGCCATTCTAGAGACTGGCATAGTTATAGCACCAGATCATTTAGTTGGGTTCACACTATAGAGAACCCTAGTATGTATTTGGTTGAGTACCTTTCATATGGAGTGTACTCTTATCTTTGTATATGGTGTGTTGAGTGTTGAGTGTTGAGTGTTGAGTGAAGTAGAAGAAGATTTTCAGCCTCTCACCTTGTGTGCTCTCTTTTAGGGTTTTGTGAGTGTGTGTGTGCTTGCAAGAGCTCAAGCTCTCTTCTCCCCTGCATCTTTTCACTTTGGTCTAGCTAATAACTCCTTTTATATCTCACTAATTAAAGTGGGACAATGTCATCTAGGACATTCTTTTTATGGTAGTCGTAAGCCTAACAATTCTGATTGGAATGGTGAATAGGGATCCCAACATCATGTCTTTCATCTAGGGAATTATGTCACTTATCGGACACTACCCTCTTTATGAGACTTACCGCTAGTGGTTGTGCCTGCCTCGACAATGGGGCCACTATACTTTAGGATGAGTACCATCTCATCACTATGGCACACCACATGTGGGCATCATGTGGATCATCAATGCACTACCCCTTAAGCGATTACAAGCAAGCACCCTTTTCTTTAAGCTGAAGGTAAAACTCTTGACAACTCTGTTTGACGAGCCTTTCGACCTTTCAACTTCCTTTATGTAGATAGCCATTTGATACTCAGCATATGATTCTCTTTCATACTAAGTACTTTTCTTGGACCTTGTCCAACTTCTTAACGGAATAGGTTTACCATCTTAATACAAAGAATAGTTCCTATGCCATCATTAATCATATCCATTTCCACCACAAAGGTCTAACTTGGATTAATCATTCTATAGCAAAAGCTATCATAAGCTTCTGGAAATAGTAATATTGGGGACTTTTCCCTTCCATTAAAGTTGATATGTCCTTTGAAAAACTAACAGATATAATTTCAAAGGAGCATGCGATTAAAGCAGAACAACCAAAAGAAGGAAACCCACTCAAACTGCAAGAAACACCATATTGGGGAATATGGGAATTTCCTAGTAGTTTGGGACACGTGGTCAAATCTTTGGATTAATCATAACTTGAACACTGTTACTCCAAATTGAGCGCTCTATAGCTCACTAGATTCTATTTTCCAAGCGCTTTCCAACAATAGGTCACATGATATGGTTTTGAGAAACTTATAGGCATGTTATCCAGGTCCCACCTTTTTAGTATTCAAAAAATGGGAGTTGGGAAATTCCCAAATTCACGAATATAGTGTTAAGAGTGAAAGTTTCCTAAATACATATAACCACATGCTGAAATTCTGTGTGGTGAGGTGATTCAAACATAACATCAAAAGGTAAATTTTCATTTCAAATAAATGAGAAATCGTGTAAGAATACAACAAAAAGCACAACTTTTATGGTGACCATGAAAAACTAAAATCTTTTGATGGTCACAGACAACGTTAATCTTAACACTTCATTGCTATAGTAAAGCATCAAAGGATAATAAAAAGTAGAAAAACTCATAGACACCAAAAGATGTGGTCTATAAAAAATTTGAAAAGTACCATGACTCAAATTCCATAGAGTCAAAAAAATAAATGCCTCCATCACTTTGGACCAGCTATAAATAACATCAAACGATTTTCAAACAACTTACTAATCGGACACGCAAATAAACTTGCATGTCCTTTCTCTTTTCTTTGGTTTGTGAACCCTCACCCATGTCCAACAAACCAAGTTTAAGGCAGTGGGATTTATTATGTCCCTTACCCATGCAATAGAAACTTTGATTCTCTTACTTTGTTTTCTCATAGTCCTCTGACCTTAAGAAACACATCGGCCCCTTAGTTTTCTTAACTTGATTGCTCCTTTGCATAGGTCCTTGTCGTTTCATGGGACCTTGAAACATAGGACCGCGTGCCATCATAGATGACTTTTGTGGATCAACTACACGCTTGCCTTTGCCGACCGTGTCGTCAAAGATTTGGGTGAACTTAATCACCTCCTCGAGCATTTTGGGCTCGTTTTACTTTACTTGATTCTTATAATCAACTTGAGAATGACTTTCCCTATAGTTTTTGATGTAATGAGTCAAAGTGATCTCATGCATCTCAATTTTGTTCCATCTCTTTTTCTAGGAGGAACTTCTTTTTGAATAGATTCTCAAACGTGCCCAAATCGTGGGGTGGGTCTTAGCCTCTGTGAGGCTCATCCACCATTTGTAAGCCTTGCCCCCAAGGGACATGCTTGCTTTTAGGACACACAGGTGCCTTAGCATTTGATGCAAACTATGCACATCCTGCCACTTTCGCAAGAAGGTAATCACTACATCTTTATTTCTTTCCTTCTCCATTGAAGGTGGGAGGTTTTAAAGCCTTTAGAATGGTGGTGGTGTCTCGATAGACACTCACTGACATTCACCTTGTGAGGACTTCCTAGTCTATTAATACTTTAAGAGACATAACTAAGATTGAGTACAAGAACTAAAGACAATTAGAGAGCAGAAATATGAGTGTTATTTGCACTGAGACGCAACGCCTTGTTAAATAGGGCCTAAAGAGGTACAAATGAAGAGGCACATCCCTGACGAAAGGGTGTGACTCTTGAATGAATAGTTATGTCCTTTGGATGTAGAGATGTGTCTTTTGATCAATAGATGTGTCCTTTTTAAGGAGACATGTCCTTTGATGATGACCCATGTGATAGGATGTGACTCCTCTCACTGGTGTCTCTTCAATGATAGGAGTAATTTAAGAGAGATTAAGTCACAATCGTGACATTCCCTCCCACTTAAAATAAGATCCATGGTTATATAAGCGACTATTGTTGTTGAAAGAACTCTTGAAGTAATTCTGGGTACTGTTGTAGATCGTCATCACTTTGCTAAGTTGAATTTGAATCATTCAAATCTTTCCACTGTATCAAGAATTTTGTAATAATCTTTTGTCGAGTTTCTTTCTATCGTACATCAAGAATCTTTTCTGGAATTAAGATCATATGCTCATCTTTAATCTCTGGAACATAATAAAAAATGTCTGGAGGAATGGGAGAATCTCCTTGTATAAACTTCTTGATCCATGATATGTGAAAAGTCGGATGAATCTTTCCCCATGAAAGTGGTAACTCCAACTTATAACTCAAAGGAGAATTCTTCTCAATAATCTGAAAAGGACCATAGTAACATGGTTGTAACTTTAGAAAAACTGATTTCACTGTTTTATATGACGAGGAGCCATGAACAAAACAACTATATAGCGGCTTGTTGGTATTGTTCCTGAACTCGAATCATCTAATCTCAAACTTGAAGAAGAACATCTTGCATTTCTTGAACTAACTGATCTGCTAATGCCACCCTGTGTTGAAGAACAAACTTTGATGGCACAATTGGTGTATGACTATAAGCGGCTTGAAAAGGACTCATGCCCATTGTTGTGTGATGAGAATTATTGTAAGCAAATTCCATCAATGGTAGATAATCTTCCCAAGATGCTAGGCAAGATTGAATATAATGTTTGAGCATCTCTTCAAGAATTTGATTAACTCTTTTAGTTTGGCCATCTGCATGTGGATGATATGCTGAACTAAACAATAAATTTGTGCCAAGTGACTTGAAAAGTGAAGTCTAGAAATGTATTGTAAACTTAGGATCTTGATCTGAAATAATGGACTTTGGCAACCCATGTATCTTGAAAACATACTAAAGAAATAACGAAGCAATATCTGGAGCTTGATCTGTCTTCTTGCATGGTATAAAATGTGCCATTTTGGATAATCTGTTGACCACCACCATTATCTATGTATTACCTTTTGAAGAATGTGGTAAAGATGTAATGAAATCCATACTGATACTTTCCCAGTGTTCATTTGGTATTGGAAGTGGTTGAAGAAGACCGGCTAGAGCTTGTCTATTTTCTTTCATTTGTTGACAAGAGAAATATGCTGTAATAACAAACTTTATAACATCTTGCTTCATTTGAGGCCAATAATAAGAAGCTGTTAGCAACCGATAAGTCTTATTAATACGAGGATGAGCTGCATAAGGAACCTCATGATGTCCCTTTACCAAGAGTTTATTCATACTTGTGTTATGAGGTACACAAATGTGACCTTGATAATATAATAATCCATTGACGAGTGAATAAGCTACATAAATCTTTAAATCACAAGGAATAGACTGCGGAGTCGTAATCACTCGAAAAGCATTTGCAAAATCTCGATCGTCTGCATAATGATCCACAAAAGATGCTGTAATGTCGATTTGAATTGTAGAAATTGTTGTTGCTAAGGCCTGAGGCATTCTGCTAGAGCATCGGAAACCATATTAGAAAGACCAGGAACATATTCAATACCCATGTGTGGAAGTTTGCCAAATACTCCACCCATCTGTACTGGTTGAGTGAAGATATACTTCAAGGAATGATGATCTGTCTTCACAACAAAATTTACTCTTAGAAGATAGTGTTTCTAAGCTTGATAAGCATAAACAATTACCAAGAATTCCTTATCGTATACTCAATAACGTGTTTGAAATATTGAATGTTTATGACTGTCAAAGGCAATGGCATAGCCTTGCTGCATGAGAATTGCACCAGTTGGCAATATCAAAAGCATGTGTCTCGTGACTTTGAAAGGAAGATTGGGGTTTGCAATTGCCATTACTGGGGTTGTTGTCAAAGCAACCTTTAGCTTATCAAAGGCATGAGAAGCATCATTTGTCCATCAAAGGCATGAGAAGCATCATTTGTCCATCAAAATGTAGGGGCTGACTTTAAAACCTTTGTCAAAGGTGCTGCAATTTCCGAAAACTTAAAGACCTTTGTATGATAAAAATTGGCAAGCACCAAGAATGATCTGACATCATGAATGTTTTGCGGTGTCAGTCAATCTTGATCTTCTTAGGATCCACGGAAATGCCATCAGCTGAAATGATGTGTCCAAGGTACTCTAGTGATGTCTTGAAAAACTCACTTTTCTCTAGATTGACAAAAAGTGCAATATCTCACAAAACTTGGAAAACTTCATGTAGATGCTTTTTGTGCTCATCGATTGAAGCACTAAATACTAGAATATCATCTAGATAAATAATCACAAACTTGTCTAGAAATGGTTGAAAGAGGTCATTCATGAGACTCATAAAAGTCATCGGGGCATTGGTTAACCCAAAAGGCATGACCAAATACTCATAATGTCCATACTTCGTGTGAAAGGCAGTCTTGTGCCCATCATCTTCATTTATACGGATCTGATATGATATTCGGATTTGAGATCAATCTTGGAAAATACTTTGGCATGAAGCAACTGATTAAATAATTCATCAATCTAAGGAAGAGGATATTTATTCTTGATGGTCAGTTTGTTGAGGGCATGATAATCAATGCAAAGTTGCATTGAATTATCTTCCTTTTTCATGGGGAAAGTGTCGAGATTGCATTTGTAGTATCGATGCGAGGGTCTCGAAAGTCTTTTGGAATTGACTTTGCATAGTTGCCATGTGGTTCTGCATCTCCTACTGCCATCGGGTGAGTACAGGTTCATCTTCAATGATGGGTTCATCCGCCATAGTAAGGGATGGAACTGGATTGCTTTGCTGCCTGCAGCTCCTGTTGGTGCTATTGTTCCCTAGTGAGAACCATCGCCGAGAGAGTGGATGGGTGCCATGGAGGAAGGTTGGGGCGAGGTTATCAAGTGGGGAGCAAGAATAGACCACTCGTCGGTGTAGCAGGGATGACCAGGAGGAGAGAGTAAGGGATCGGGACTGGCAGCCTGTGGTGGTGGGCGAAGGAGTGGGTGTTCGAGGAGTATATGTCGGTGTTGTAGGTCGGACACAGGTCGGACACAGGTCGGACACTGTAAACCAAAGGAGCATGGTCCGGGTATGTATTGATCAATCTTGTGGTAGATGAGAGATGCCTTTGGGATGGTGAGGTTAAGATAAGGGTGCTACTCCAAGGGGAAATTGTAATGTGGTAGGTTTCGTGGCGAGGTATGCACCCTGAAAATCCACACATTGTATTCCTGGGGACGGGATGTCCGTGTGGCTATCTAGATATGGAAATACGCTAGAAGAGCAGGGTAGTACAGGTTCAGGAGAAGACATAGGTGAAGGAGAGAGTGTGTCCTGGATATAGTTGAACTCGTATGGGCCCTTGGCCCATAAGCCACTGCTGTAAGAAAAATTACTAAAAGACAATGAAGTGTGTCCAGCGGACATAAGTTGCTGCCTTCAGCCGGTAGATGGTAGCATTTGCCCTTGAAGTATGCTATGCTCGAAAAGTAATGAAGTGGTAGGTTTTTGATGTGAAAAAATGCCACATCTTTGTTTCTTTGTCTTGTGGGTTTTTGACTGTGTTAATTTTTTTAAATTTTGTTATGGGAAGATCAGACCTGAGGAGCGGGCTTGACAGAGTAGTCATAGACACATGGTGTGGATAGGGGTAGCCGAGTTGTATAAGCCAGTATAGCAGAATCGAGCAACATTACCGAGTAGAACCCATAGGCAAGGGCAACAACCATCATGTAGTCGAGGGGCAGCATTGTGAGAGACAAAGTGAAGTGGGTACTCAAGAAGGGAAGCACCCTACTTGTAATAAGCAATAAAAACTTTTAAGTCATCCGATTCTATCTCTGGGGGAACCATGTTGATGTTTGAAACTGGAACGTCATCGATCGAAGCCGTCGAACATTGCAGGTTGAGAGTGCTGGGATTGCATCTGTTGCATCTGCGACGAGGATGTGAGGGTCTCCAAAGTCTCTTGGAATTAACTTTGCATAGCTACCATTTGGTTTTGCATCTCCTACTGCCATCGGGTGAGAATAGGTTCCTCTTCAATGATGGGTTCATCCGCCCCATAGTAAGTGTAAAATCCCCACAGGATCATCTCGTAGAACGCTCCTCGTACAAGACTCGAAATCTACAAACAAACTAAGCAAACGTGAAGGGGGTGCAGGCCTAACTCACCTCCCAACCTTGACAGCCGTGGGCAAGCACACAAGTCTTGGCTGCCCCCACCGAGCCACGAGCTGAGCTAACTAGTTGGACGAACCGACCAATCTCTACCTCGTGACATCCCATACCGCCACGAAGTTACCCTCGTGGGCCTCGAGACTGCTGTCGGCCTTGGCTGTAGAAAGTAAGTGCATGTCTGCACTAGATCCAGGCTCTTGGACCATAGAGCCCTCACAAAAACACGCGAGACTCTATGAACTATTGACTAACCTTAGCCACCCTTTTTTAGGCTCTTGGCCGATCACCGAGCGTCCACACTTGGGCGCTTGTCGTCCATACTTGGGTGCCCCACCAGTCGGTCTACTATTTGAGCCCCCCAGCTCGCCAATCAGCCTGCCTAGCTCCAAGCTTCCCCAAGCCTCGAAGCTAGTCTTGTGTGCGTGTAGCACATGATAGATACACTCTATGCCCATTGCATACTCCCCTTCCTCTAAGAGCTCACTCCCGAACTCACTAAAAAGCTAGGGTAATCCCTCTGAAGGGTAGTCAATGTCTCCCATGTAGCGTCCTCCTCAACACAATCCTTCCACTTGATCTTGTATTCCGTGATAAGTGTATTATGCAATTGTCTTTCACGAAACCCAAGAATCTCTTTAGGTTCGTGTGGAACAAATGTCATGTTCTCGACATCTATGATTTCTTGAGAGGAGTAACTAACTGGTCTGTTCCACTCAGTACTCTACTAACATGGAATACAGGATGAACTTTCACATGAGAAGGCAAATCCAGTTCGTATGTGGCTGAACCAATCCGTCGTGTATTATGAAATGGTCCACAGTATCTAGGGGATAATTTTGGAGATCGACCTGTCATCTCGAAATCTTTCGGAACTCACAAATACACCATTGTTCCTTCGGAGAACTCTCTGGGTGAATGATGTCTATTAGAATAAAGTTTGTCTCTGACTTGAGCACTTCCAATAGATTCTTTTGCAACTTGTAACATTTCTTGCATATCTTGCAAAAAAATACGTGCTGCATCATGCTGAAGTCCTGAAAATCCCACTGTAATAGGTGATCTAGGTTGAAAACCATAGATAAGCATGAAAGGACTGAAACCTGTACTCGTATGCTTAGTACTATTATATGCAAATTCTAACATAGGAAGATTATCCTCCCATGAACTCTATCTTTTGGAGACATATGCTCGAAGCATATCCTCCAGAATCTGCTTCACTCTTTCAGTCTGGCCCCATCAGATTGAGAATGATCTGAGGAACTCAAATTCAAAGTTGTTTCCAACTTCTCAAAAACAAGTCTCCAAAAATCACTTATAAACTTAGAGTCCCTATCACTAACTATGTCATGCGGTAACCCATAAATTTTAGTATAATTTAATTTTTTTTGATTACTTATCAAAAGTGAAAATATGGGTAGAATTGATTTCTGTGAATCCCATGAATTATTCTAAAAGAGGAATATTGAATATAATTCGTTTGAGAAATTGAGAATGAATATGGAACTAATCGTCGAGAAAAAGAACCTTTAATTAGGCCAAGCAATTGGCAAAAATTTAGAAAAAGTCCCATTATGGGGATCAACCTAGAAAAAGCTATTAAATGGGAACAGCATATGATAGGATGTGATAAGATGAAAATAGGATATGATAAGATGTGATGTAATGAGAATGGATGTGGATGTGTATGTATGGATGTGGAAGAATGAATGTGGATGTGTATGTGGAAGTATGAATGGGGATGTGTATAACATTTGATAGTCTTTAAGTCAGCACCCAAATGCCATTTCACTTTGAAATTTCCAACTCCATCAACTATCAACATATCTCTAATACTTTGGGATTGAATGATATTAGGGATACCTTTCTGGGAGAACAACCATTTGAGGGTTTGATGATTTTCAGTTGGTATCTGAGCTGCGCCAACCCACCAAAGCTCCATCTCCGAGGACTGAATTTTATGTTCTGATTGAAGAATTTTGACCAGGTCTGCCTTGTTCATGGTTTCCATGAGAAGCTTGATTCTCCCTCATTTCGACGAATATTAATACCTAAAATGTGAGAGACACATTTCTTTGCAAGGTGGAATCTCCTCTTTTTAGCCCCACTACTTTCAGACAACTCACATATATTCTTTTTAGCCTCTTTTTAGCCCCACTACTTTCAGACAACTCACATATATTCTTTAAAGTTCTCTTTTTCTCTCTGAATCCTCCTGGGGTTTCTTTCAAGTTTACTAGTTTCTCTTTCAAGGAGTGGTTTACAACTTCTAGCTCTCTAATCTTATCATAAAGCTCTAAAATAGTTTTTTGAGATGTTAATAAATTTTCTTTCAGTTGATGCATTTGGACTAAGCACATAGAAGATGCAAAATATAACTTCATAGAGTAACCAAGCAAACCATCAAAACCATCTCCAATAAATCTAATCAAGTCATGAACATTTACAAATGGAGGAGGTCTACCAGTTGAAGATTATTGGGATGATAAATACTTCTATCCACCCACAAATCAATGTGTTTTCTTCCCTCTAGTCATAGTCTATTTGCCTCATCTTTGTCCAACAATGCTCGGTGATGAATACTTCTCCAAGATGAGTAGACCCGATCTATGTTAATAGCATGAAAGATCCCTGCCCCCTCCGCACAACGGATTCGGGGGTGCTAGCAGCGGAAGCAGCACTCCTTGTGCGGGACAGGATCCCTCACTCAGAGCAAAAAATAGCCTTGCCCCCCACCACGGATATCCGGACAAGAGACTAATCCCTCGATTCTTCAAAAATCGAACCCGAAAAAACTTCCCTCGCCCAGAAAGCACGCGCGATTCCTCCAGGATAATTTTACTCTAACATAGTCAGGGTCATTACTAACCAAACTGATCCAACCGAACCTATGAGTCTCTTGGTCAGATCAAGGAAGAAACTTGCACTTGGATTATAGAAACCAACGCTTTTTTCCCCATCGAGAGGCACAACCATTGATTCTTTTTCCATAGAACAATTACTATCCGAGATTTACTTCATCTATCGTACTATAACAGAATTGAGTCTCATTTTACAGATCCATCAGTCCAGCCTCAGTCCCATGGGTTAGCCAACCGCCCAACCAACCACTGTAGTGATGGGATCCAATTAGGAATTCGGTTAGGTTTTGTCCCGGGCACCTGGGAAAAGAGTTTCCAGGCCCCCTAGCCGGATATTCATGCAAATTTAATGCCAGTTCACACCACTTACACACCCAATATGAAATTGCCTTTTTCACAGATTCAGTTATCTTTAAAACAATCATTTAATGAAACCATAGTGTCACTGATCGTAATCCTCCAAAATATCCGGTTGAATCCTAATTTCTAAACATTCCTTCATTGGTGTACCTAGCATCATTGGCACAACCAGAATGCTCACCACGTGTCCCTCAAGGGCCTTTTCGATAGTTTCTAGCTCATAGTACCCGACAATATAATCACTTATAAAACTCAAGATGGAATCTCGTTTGAAGCAAGATCAACCAACAGCTCCATATAAAAGATCCTGGACTCATCCGTTGAGGACCAGCAAGGTCAATCAACCAAATCCATGCTCAGTTTTCAGAAAACAACTCTTACTCCTTGTTCTAATATCTTCCCCGACGCGTGTGTGGTACCTTCGCTCGGCGACCCCCCAGAGCCCGAGCACCGTATGGTCAGCACCCTCTAGGATCCTTCGCACTGACCTAGCGCTTCACTCATAGGCTGCTTCCTTGGGTCCCTCATCCACTGTACCGGAAACTCACCATTTAAATCGAACCGAGGCTGGTCAAGATCTCGGCCGAACTTGCTACGCGAGACGTCCTCCATTGACTCTCCGTCAGCTATTGTAACTTTATCAGTTAGGTCACCACGACCTCATTCACAAGACGGTCAAAATGCTTCCCTAGCATTTTTGACATAAAACAATCATTTAAAAACAGGTCATAAATACAGTTCCTATAATGAACTCTCATCTTTCACATTGTTTCACATCCGTCCACATTACTTAATCCATATCCAATTCATATGTATACTATTCTCATCCAATCACATCATTTTCCATCTCATCACATCTTTCCTCATTTATTCTCATCACATCTCATCCACTCGCATCCCATATTCACATCTCATCACACATATCATTTTCCATCTCATCACATCTTCCCTCATTTATTCTTATCACATCTCATCCACTCGCATCCCATATTCACATCTCATCACACTCACATCAACCCATTTATTCTCATCACATCTCATCCACTCGCATCAACCCATATTCACATCCCATCACACCTTATTCATTTCACATCTGTCTCAATTTACATCACATCTCATCTCATTCATTTCACATCTCATCTCATTCATTCTTATCCCGATTCACATCACATCACATCTCATCCATTCACATCCCATACATACATTTACATCCGATTCGCATGACATCACATCTCATTTATTCACATCCCAATTCACATCACATCACATCTCATTCATTCACTCACATCAACATCACATCCTTTCACATACACATCCACATCCATTCTTTCACATACACATCCATATCCATTCTTCCACATACACATCCACATCCATACATGCACATCCACATCCATTCTTCCACATACATATCCGCATTTATACTTCCACATACACATCCACATTCATTCTTCCACACATACACATCCACATCCACATCCATACATACACATCCACATCTATTCTTCCACATACACATCTACATTCATACTTCCACATACACATCCACATTCATTCTTCCACATACACATCCACATCCATACATACACATCCACACCCATTCTTCCACATGCACATCCACATTCATTCTTCCACATACACATCTACATTCAATCTTCCAATACACATCCACATCCATACATACACATCCACATCCATTCTTCCACATACAGATCCACATTCATACTTCCACATACACATCCACATTCATTCTTCCACATACACATCCACATTCATTCTTCCACATACACCTCCACATCCATACATACACATCCACATCCATTCTCATTACATCACATCTTATCATATCCTATTTTCATCTTATCACATCCTATCACGTGCTATTCCCATTTAATAGCTTTTTCTAGGTTGATCTCGATAATGGGACTTTTTCTAAATTTCTGCCAATTGCTTGGCCTAATTAAAGGTTCTTTTTCTCGACGATTAGTTCCATATTCATTCTCAAATGAATTATATTCAATATTCCTCTTTTGGAATAGAAGAATTCATGGGATTTACAGAAATCAATTCTACCCATATTTCCACTTTTGATAAGTAATAAAAAAAATTAAATTATACTAAAATTTTCTCTTCCTCCCATTTTTCATAAAGTAATTTCATCTAAAATAAAATACCCATAAATTCAATATGCTAGGAATTTCTCTTTTCCCATCAAAATGATGGAATTCCAAATGTCATAGGAATTCCTCTTTTAACATTTAAATATTTCTCATAGATAAAATAAATTTATCTAAATTTTATCTTTGAATTTAATTAAAATACTCATTAATTCCAATATGCTAGGAATTTCTCTTTTCTCATCTCATTGATGGAATTTCCAAATGTCATAGGATTTTCTCTTTTAACATTTAAATATTTCTTATAGATAAAATAAATTGATCTAAATTTTATCTTTGAATTTAATTAAAATACTCATTAATTCCAATATGCTAGGAATTTCTCTTTTCCCGTCTCAATGATGGAATTTCCAAATGTCATAGGAATTTCTCTTTTAACATTAAAAATAAATTAGTAGAAATTTCTCTTTTGCTAATTACTATTTATGCATAAACATAAAAATCAAAATTTTCATGATTATAATGAGAATCGTTTAATTAATCTAGGATGATTAATCCTAGAATATGGTAGGAAGTCCTCTTTTCATAATATAAATGAAAATAATTTATGTGTTTATTTTTTCAAAAATTTTATCATAGCTCCGCTCTACTATTATCACTGATAATTCTTAATAAATTTGAAAGAATAAAGTTTAGTATTATTCATGTGACTAGAATAACCACTAATTGGATCATTATCCAATGATGGATTGATTCTTAATTTTACCATAAATTAAATAGCATAAAAGTATTAAAAGCCATTATTTTGACCTCCAATTAGACAAGCATAGAAATTACTTTTAGATTAGAGAAATGCTTCATGAGAAGCTTCATTTGAATTAAGAATAGGTCATAGGAATGACCATTCTTTGGGGGAGAGAGAGAAATGCTTAAAAACCATTATAAATTAAGCATAAATGAAAATTTATGTATTTCTTCATTACAATACATTAAAGAACTTCAATAGTATTCAAAAGCCATTCAAATTAATGCTTCTCAAGCTTGAGAGGGGTTGAGAAGAGAAACATTTGGAGATTTAAGAAAAAGAAGACAATAATCCACACTTTATCTCCTAAATTACTTGATTCTTTCATCACAATAGAGGCCCCCAACCAATCAATTGGTTTGGTATGTTGTTGGAGTCATCAAGGAAGATTGAAAAGAGAGAGAAGCTCCAATTTCTTCAATTTGTAGAGGATTTTTAGAGGATAATAGAAAATATCATTATTTCAATATAATACCTGGCATGGTATAGTTCTCATATTTTTTTACAAAGGGCTAAGGATCTATTTATAGGTGAGGGAGGCCTCTAACCAAGTCCAACTAGTTTCTAGAATTTTCCAGGTTCAGTTTGGCTAAATTTGGACAAGATTTGGACCTAGTTTGGCTCCCTTTTGATTTGGTTTGATCTAGGAGAGAGGAGAGATAAAATTATCATAATATTTTTGAGTTTAAAACTCCACCACACAAGTGAAATAGGCACCTCCTTGAAGAGCTTCCTTCTCCTTACCAAGGTGTCAAAATTGAATCATTATACCCAAAATATCTCATTTTTTTAGTAATACTCATAGTTTTTTACTAATAAACCTTGTCCTTAGTCATCTTATGTGAGCATTTACTCATTTTTGGGGGTTTTCCTTAAAAATTGGATTTATCTCCTCCCCACACTTGGATTGATCCTATTGGCCCATAGGAACCTTCATTGGACCATAATCCAAAAATTTCTGAAAATTTAGACCCTTAAGCTAAGGTCCTTTATACTTCTTTTCAATTAATTCTAAATGCACATTGGAAAGTTCTTTTTGAATTTTTGTTTCAGGGGAAACCATTTTAGACACTATGAGGATTTGTATATCCAAAAATATCTCAATTTTGGGATTACCTCTCTCTAGACATTTTCTCTCTCTAGGATAAAACATGGTAAAACAAAATCTTTCTTTTATTTCAAAGAGGGGAATAATTACAAGATCAGAAGGGGAGGTTCTTACACCTATACACCTCAAAAGCTAGAAGGAGGAATCTTACATCCTACCCCACTTAAAAAACGCGAGATGTCCTTATCTCGTAGGTGGAGTATGTTCTCTTTCATCCTCCTCTTCTTCTTCAATCACTTCCAGCGTTATTGCCTTGGAAGTGGACGGTCGATTTAGGAACATCTCTCCTTGACTTCCCCTATTCTGAGGCGGAGGTCTTGCATTACTTTGGATTAAAACTGTGGGTTGGTTAGATGGTCTACCTCTGATTTCGGCGGAAAGAAACCTGATTACTCTGGAAGGAAGGAGCTGGAGTTTCAAATCTTGATCCCTGATTTTCTCGCCCTGAAAACCTTGTTCCAAAAGGTGTTGGGAAATCCATACTGCGATGTCCAAACCCTTGAAAGTTATAGCATTTCACTCCCTTGTTCAAGTGTGGAACTTCTGAAGTTGAATTCCGAGGAATTGAGTTCCGGGAAAAGGACATTTCTTCCATTCTGGAACTTCCCATATCCTGGGCTTGACCCTTATATCTCTTAGATGGTGGAAGGTTGGAATCACCTTCTGGAGCTAAAAACCTTTTGAAAGGTGATGGTGCTAGCTTCGATGGGACTTGACATCAAAGGCCTTGGCGAAATCCTCCGCCATCCGCACTGATTCGGCCATGGAAACTGGCTTGGCATTCTTCACTAAGATATTCAAAGGTTCGTTCAGTCCTCGAATGAACCTGGCCATCAGCTGTTCTTCATCCAGCGGTGGCGAGTATTTGAGGAGGAGAGCGAACGCTTGGTAATATACTTCAATAGTTATGCTCCCCTGGGTTAACTCTAAGAATTCGTTCATCTGTGTTTCCAAAAAGTCGAGAGGACAGAATCTTTTCCTTAGGTAAATTTTGAGATCATTCCATGTCTAAGTGTTTCGATCCACACGGTTTGTCTCACAGTGGTTTCTCCATGCTACTCTGGCTGTTTCTACTATCTTTAGTCTTGCAAGAGCCATTTTGCTCTTCTCATTGTACCCGGTGACATCGAAGTACTCTTCTATTGCTTCGATCCACTTCTCCACAGTCTCGCCCAAGTTTTTCCCTTCACCCTTGAAAGGTCCAGACTGCGATCTATGAAGAGTTTTACAAACATCCAAGTCGAGCTCATCCTTATCAAGTTGGGGGTTATCATTCCTACCACGATGACCTCGATCCATGATCCTATCAATACGAAAATTCTTGTTAAGTCCTTTTATTTACAATTCAAATCCGACTTTAGATCCAACTTATTCTGGGATTCTTTAGATCGGTCATCTCTCCACAAAATCATGGGATAAAGATCCCTTATATAGAATTCATTATCAGATAACAATTCATTCAGAACATATCATTCATATTCTTAACACAATAATGGTTCATCATACCAAAAATTCCATTTGAATATTCCTCCATGGAAGTTTCAGTTATGCAGGTTTTTAATTTGTCATCCCTTAACTGGATCCACTAGGTCAAGTGTTAACAGTAGCAATCTGTCATCTGTCACAACACAATCCACTAATCTCGTAGTTATTTGCTGAAGTCCTTATCGTCATTCCAGTTATGAACATCATCACAGGGACTCGTCCCATTCATCCTCATTGTGGCTTTGTTCAACTGATCGCTTTTAAACCAAAAATTCAGGAATCATCTCAATCAGAATCCAAATCAACTCATCAATTCTCAACCAGAATCTTAAAAATCATATCAACCACATTTGAATTCATCATCTGGATAGCATTTTTACTTATAATTTCAAGGTCTTAGATTTATTTGTATATACTGCCAGTAAAGAGCTATAGTTATACCCTCAGTATATACGGGTAGTCACGGTCCTTGGAATTATAAGGTAAATACCATCATGACTAGGCCTCAAGCAAGTCAGGGATTTCCATACAATTGCGGTACTTCATTTGAAGACCCACTTTCAATTGCGGTACTTCATCTGAAGACCCACTTTCAATTTTATGAATCTTAATTCTGAATATCAATTTGTATGAATTTTATCACACAATTACAACCTTTTACTGTTACTTCACAATTTTTTTGGGTCATTTTTGGCTTTTCAATTGATCCACTTTAGTCAATTCGCTCTGATACAAGCTGAAGGATCCCTGCCCCCTCCGCGCAATGGATTCGAGGGTGCTAGCAGTGGAAGTAGCACTCCTTGTGCGGGGCAGGATCCCTCACTCAGGGCCTCGCCCACACGGATATCCGGACAAGAGACTAATCCCTCGATTCTTCAAAAATCGAACCCGAAAAAACTTCCCTCACCCAGAAAGCACGGGTGATTCCTCCAAGATAATTTTACTCTAACGTAGTCAGGGTTATTAATACTGAACAAACTGATCGATCGAGCCTGTGAGTCTCTTGGTTAGATCAAGGAAGAAACTTGCACTTGGATCATAGAAACCAACGCTTTTTTCCCCATCGAGAGGCACAGCCATTGATTCTTTTTCCATAGAACAATTACTATCCAGAATTTACTATATCTATCGTACTATAACAGAATTGAGTCTCATTTTACGGATCCATCAGTCCAACCTAACCCCATCTAGTCCCATGGGTTAGCCAACCGCCCAACCATTGTACTGATGGGATCCAATTAGGAATTTGCTTAGGTTTTGTCTCCGGTGTACCAAGGAAAAGAGTTCCCAGGCCCCCTAGCCGGATATTCAATTTAACGCCAGTCACACCACTTATACACCCAATATGAAATTGCCTTTTTTCACAAATTTAGTTATCTTTAAAACAATCATTTAATGAAACCATAGTGTCACTGATCGTAATCCTCCAAAATATCCGGTTGAAATCCTAATTTCTAAACATTCCTTCATCGGTGTACTTGTGGCATCATTGGCAACTAGAACGCTCATCACCTGTCCTTCAGGGGCCTTTTCGATAGTTCCTCATAGTACTCGACAATATAATCACTTATAAAAATCAAGATGGAATCTCCGTGAAGATCAGCAAGATCAACCAACAGCTCTATATAAAAGAGCCATGGACTCATCCATTGAGGAGGACCAGCAAGGTCAATCAACCAGATCCATGCCCGGTTTCAAAAAACAACTCTTACTCCTTGTTCCAATATCTTCCCCGACGCACGCGTGGTATCTTCGGTGACCCAGAGCCCGAGCAGTGTATGGTCAGCACCCTCTAGGATCCTTTGTAGGTGACCTAGCGCTTCACTCATAGGCCGCTTCCTTGGTCCCTCATCCACCGTACCGGAAGCTCACCATTTAAATCGAACCGAGGCTGGTCAAGACTCCACATCCATATATACACATCCACATCCATTCCTCCACATACATATCCACATTCATACTTCCACATACACATCCACATTCATTCCTCTACATACATATCCACATTCATACTTCCACATACACATCCACATTCATTCTTCCACATACACATCCACATCCATACATACACATCCACATTCATTCTTCCACATACACATCCACATTCATACTTCCACATACACATCCACATTCATTCTTCCACATACACATCCACATCCATACATACACATCCACACCTATTCTTCCACATACACACCCACATTCATTCTTCCACATACACATCCACATTCAATATTCCACATACACATCCACATCCATACATACACATCCACATTCATTCTTCCACATACACATCCTTGGAATATGCAATGGGGCTAATGCAAAGTATCCTTGCATTTATTGTATGGAAGGTATGGGATCAAAAGAGTGGAGCGACCAGTAAGGAGAGTCCCAATGAGAGACTCTATAGATCTGAGTAAGTTCAAGAATAAAGAAGACATTTGGGATCCCATTCTTCCTATCTCTCTTAAGAATGTTCACATATGCACTTTGCATGCAGAGATAAGAATAATTGACAAGCTTCTGAGATTGCATCTTGATTATGCATATTCTATTAAACCAACATCATTGGTAGATCAATGTATTGATAAATGTGAAGAATTTTTATAAAAAATGGGATTTAATGGGGGTTAGGTTCATTTAAGGAAAGATCCAATCGTTTCAGGGAAAACACGAGATGTCTTGGCAGATGTCTCCATGGGAGGTGCAAAAGCCATAAGATTTTTAGGAAACCATAGTAAAAAACAAGTGAATGTTACGTGGGATTGTTGGAAAGAATTGTGTGAGATCACGACAAATGTTGCTAGTACACCGCGGCCAACAAATCGTAGAATGGAGGTTTGGAAGCATCTTGACATCTTTTTAAATGTTCTTAGACAACAGAAGACATCAGCTACACATATGCGCAAGAGTACAAAATTTCTATTACAAATCTCATTCAAATAATCAAAGAAGCATGGGGAGACAAAGATATCACATACTATTTGGTAAGACTCCTTTGTATTCATGATACACTCAATGGAAATGACATATACTAAAAATTTTATTTTTTTGTTATGCAGCACATCCTCCATGTATATGGGCCATATTTTGTTGAGGAGCATGGACCACTAACAACATACAGTAACCAAGGGATGGAAAAGTCACATTACCAGGCACACACATCATTCTTCCATAGCACAAGACGTGGTGGAGGGGCTATAAGAAGCAACGCTCTTGCAGAGTTATTCAACTGGTTTTTCAGAAGACTACAAAGAATGCAAAAAAACGACATTTCGGAAACATAACACTGCCAAAAAAGAGAACTGTTGTATTCATAACTTTGTACAAAAAGTTATCTATTGTAATTCAGAGTATGTACAAAAAGTCTATTCCAAAGTTTTCACATCATCATCCTTTGTCAGTGCTCCCCTGAAGCATAGAAATTTCCTTCTATTGTAGCCACCTAGTGTGTTTAAATCGGTTTTATTTGTAGCTAGAGCATATGCAGAGTATGCCAAAAAATATCCTACTTTAGGCGAAAAACCCAGGGCCATAACAAAAAATTCTAGTAGCGGCTGTCGTCTCAAGAAACATGATTTTTTTAGCATTGGCTTGTATAGTTGAGAAGCCATACAGTCTGCAGAGAGCTTTAATACAAAGTATAAGCCAGTCTACATCCTCGAAGATCTAGCTATGCAACACATGGAAATATTCTCATCCATTTTGGACAAATAGTGTCCAAGTGCAGAATCTTTCTTGCTGGAGCTTGCTTGCCTTGAGCCTTTACCTCTCCCTAAGAAGTTGTCTTCATCTGCTAGCTGCAACTGTAAAAAAGAGGAACACTGTGAAATTATTGTAAGTTAAAATAATATAATGTATGGATTCAAATTCATATTCACTTACCTTTTGATTTTCATCTTGTTCAAGTATATCTGACATCCAGAGTGAGATTGAGGTTTCTTTGATGTCTTTAAGTTGGACATAATCACTCTGTTCCCTTCCACCAACATTGGCAACACCAAGTGAAGCTTGAAGCTAATTAAATTCATCATCAGAGATCAATGATTCTGACTCCTGTGCTTTCTTAATACATAGTGATAAAGCATGAGTTGAGTCAATGAACTTGTCATCTGAAGTATACACATCTAAAGCAGCAAATTCATCATTATGCTCATTCTCAATATCAATGAGTCCTTCACCAGCTTCACATCCCTCTACAATGATGGCAAGACAATAGTCCTCCCTCAAGTTAAATAGCTTTTGAATATTAGAAAGGAGTAAATACTCCTTATCCTTGATAAGAAAACTTGGCAATGAAGGAACAATGTATTTATGCAGTGGATCTCCAATTTCCTTGGGTGACTGAACAATTGTATGTGCCTTTAATTCTGTGATTTCAATATTCTTGGCAAGCCTCTCCTCCTCCTTAGGTCCAAGTTCCTCCTCTATATCATTTGCCTCTAAATCTCTGAGAAAGCAAAAGTTTGAAGAGCCTTCAATCTCCTTAAGTTTCTCCTCTTCACCTCTAAGAGGATATTTGACAAGGCAGCAACTTTGACCATTCTCCTGCAACCTTTTGGATGAGAGGAGCATTTTGCATTTTTTAATAAAAACCTTTGAAGTTTGTACATACTACACCTCTTTGTAAATGTTTGTCTCTGGATAGAGGAGGTCCCAAAAGGGACATGGACATACTCCTTGCCTTTAATCAAGATAGAAGGCCCTGTAGTTTCCTCAAATTCATCAAAGTCCTCCTTTATAAATGGCATGGCATGATTAATAATCATTGAGACATCAACTTCTGGATTGAAAATATTCTTGGCAACTGAGAAGAAAGAGGCTTCAATTCCACTTTCAATAAGAAAATCCAACATTCTCTCTGTAGGAGACACCACTACTATCTCAGAAAGACCAAGAGCCTTGCGTGATGACTTAAACTTCTTTGATGCCATAGGACTTGCCTTTGGTGACTTTGTAAGCATTCCACGTGTGCTTCAGATACACTTAACATTGATTGGGTATCTAGTGCACTAAGAGAAGGACTAGATGGCCCAATAGGCTTTGTTGGAGAGGGTTTGCTTATTTTCTTCACTTTCTTGGACGACTTTGTAACTTCTGTAGGAGATATAGAAAGCTCTCTCTTTTTTGAAACATTGGATATGGATGGAGATACCCTTGAAGGCTGCAAACCAATAGGTGTTTTTGGTGAAGGCTTTGAAAAAACAACCGGGGATGTTTATCTTGATGAGGCACATGCTGCTGGAGAAGAAGCCATCCAGAACGGTGCAATAGCGGAGAGATTAAACTGCTAAAATTCGAGAGGTCGCACCGTTTTGGATACATAGGGAAAAAAAAGAGCAAAAACGTTTATATACATCCGAACCTTGTATGACATCGAATCATGAAATGCCACGTGGAAGGTACCGTTGATGAACGCTCCAGTGAGGGTGCACCATGTGTCACTAGTCGTTGGAGATAATGAATAGAATTTTGACACGTGTCCAATGGTCTGTTGGGTATATATAGAGATATATGACCACATTATCCATTTTCAACTTCCATTGACCTACCTTCTTGATTCTTTAACGGCGCGAACAGATTGCTTTCAGCGTGCTCTTTTGCCTCTATCGCATCGTTTTGGTCAACAAGGTATAGGTCTGTGTCATGTGTGACCTTCCTTGGGTTTACTTGGGTTTGCGCTGTTGCGGACGTCCTTCAATGGGTGACACATCCGGCTTTTAACAGTCTGTAATGGCGCGACCGTATCCAATGCTCTATGCAATTTTACTCCCTTGTGCGCCATTTGAGGACATTGATAGCACTACCCTATAGTTCATTATCACTATCGAATCTGATCTTCGCTTTTAACATTCTGCAACAATAGCATGATCGTATCCAAAGCACTATGCCATTTTACTCCCTTGCGTGCCGTTGCGGACATCCTTCTATGGGTGGCACATCTAGTTCTTGAAGCATAATCTTGTTAGACGGTACTCAATAGAGCTTGTTTGGAAAGGACTCATAGTGTATAAGTCGTGTCATTGTGATAGCACTATGGGATAGTTCATGGGGACTGACATGACAAGGATAGTCCTTCATAATGTCTATTTCTAAAGATTACTTTATTCATATCTTTTGCTATTCTACTAGTTTGTTTTATTCACTTATATTTGTCACCATTTTACAATAGCCAGAGAGAGTACTTTTGTGTGCCTTTTTTGAAACCACTGGCCATGTACACTTTCTTTATTTCTTCTTGTTTGAGGGTCTTGTATTAATCTTGAAAATATTTTCACTTTTTTTTTTGCAGTGTTTCTCAAATATTTCTCAGTGTGCAATTTATCACAAGGACAAAGAAAACTACAAGAAAAGTATATACTGAAGATCCAAAGATAGCACATGTGCTTCTGCACCTAGTCCTAATGAGAAAATAAAGTCAAGATTTTTTATATGAAGAGGTGTTTTTCAGAGATCAAGAAGGTCCAAACTGACACTCATCATCTTATCCCAGGGGCTGCCTTCATTCGTGTAGTAAAGCAAATATGTGACAAGATTGGTGTCTTAACTAAAAGTAATACCCCATTCAAAAAGTGGCAAGCTTCTGCATTGTGGTGCTTGCAAGAAGCATCTGAAGATTTTCTTATATATTTCATGAATGATGCCTATATTGCTGCTGCACATGCACACAGAGTCACTTTAATGAACAAGGAACACTCCCCCTCGAGCTCAACTCCATCTCATGTACACCAAGCGAAGCCCTAAATCTGCGAAGCTTCTCTGTACCCAATGCTTTGGTGAAGATGTCAACTACCTGATCCTCTGTGCTCACATAAACAAGGTCAAGGTCTCCTGCCAAGACCTTCTCTCTGACAAAGTGGTAGTGGACCTCTATATGCTTCGTACGAGCATGAAAGACTGGGTTCTTGGCCAACTGTATACTGCTAATGTTGTCACAGAAAATGACAACTTGTCTATCCACTGATGATAGACCCAAATTTGCAAGTAGCTTTCTCAACCAAGCTACCTCACATGTTGCCATAGCAGCTCCTCTGTACTCAGCCTCTGTACTGGATAGAGCAACCGTAGGCTGCTTCTTGCTGCTCCAAGTCACAGCAGCACTCCCCAAAGAAAACATGAATCCACTGGTAGATCTTCTATCTGAGATACTACCAGCCCAATCAGCATCTATGTACCCATGTACACATATCTCTGTCCCAGTCTCATAGAATAGTCTACAATGCAAAGTAGACCTCACATACCTCAGTATGCGTCTCAATGCATCCAAATGCGGTTTTCGTGGAACCTGCATAAACTGACTCACCAACCCAACAGCAGAGCTCAAATCAGGCCTGGTGATCGTCATGTATATCAATCTTCCTACTATGCGTCTATACATAGTAGGATCCTCCAAAATCTCTCTTGAATCTGCACTCAACTTGCCATTCTGATCCAATGGCACGGAAATAGGCTTACAGCCTATCATACCATACTTGGACAATATGTCCAAGCCATACTGTCTCTGCAGTAATCCAATACCATGTGGTGACCTAATCACCTCAATGCCCAAGAAATATCTGAGCTCCCCCAGATCCTTCATCTCAAACTTCTGTCTAAGGACGATCTTTACATCAAAGATCTCTACATCATGGTCCCCCGTAATGATCAAGTCATCTACATAGATGACAACAAGCACAACCCCTCTATCACCATGTCTCACATACAGCGAGAAATCTGCATTGGCTACATGAAAGCCAATAGTGAGAAGATATTCAGAAATCTTGTCAGACCATGCTCTTGGTGCTTGTTTTAAGCCATACAGGGCTTTCTTTAACCTACAAACATGCTCGGGGTGACCCACATCCTCATAACCAGGTGGCTGCAACATATACACCTCTTCTTGCAAATCCCCATGCAAGAATGCATTCTTTACATCCACCACTGATGTAAAGACCATTGCTTTGACGCAACCACTGCTATCACAACTCTCACTGTTGCCATCTTGGCAACTGGGCTGAAAGTTTCCTCATAATCAATGCCATATGTCTGCGCATATCCTTTGGCTACCAATCTAGCCTTATACCTGTTTATGCTTCCATCACTGTTATGTTTAACTTTGTACACCCACTTGCATCCAATGGCTTTCTTGCCTTCAGGCAATTGCACTAAGTCCCAAGTTTCATTTCCATATAGTGCATTCATCTCCTCATCCATAGATTTCTCCCAACACACATTTCCAACAGCCTCATCAATGCATGTGGGCTCAACAACCTGCACAACCTTTGCCATATATGCATAGTGATGTGCCACATAACCATCATAGGTAAATCTTTGCAGCACAGGATTTTTCACTCTCCCAGATCTTCGTAACTTTTCATTCATGGCTTCCATAGCCTTCTTTACACCAGGTGTTCTCATAGCTGGGATCCCAAGCTCCTCATCAAGGCTCATATCTGAGCCACTAGACTCTCCATCAACATGAGAATGCCTTGCAGAAATGTCAGGCATACCAAGGGGCTCAACCACTTTCTCTTTTCCTTTACGTGATGTACTAATCACATTTGCAGGACTGGTATTATGACGCAGCTTGCCACTCCATGGTCTATCAACAGACCCACTAGATGAGGACTCTCCTGGTCCACTCAAAGACTGTGATTGCTGACCTGCATTCTGTGCAACCACACTTCCACTCACATCAGCCCCAACAGGTTCTTTTTCAGCAGCATACCAGCTGCTCATCTCATAAAAAACAACATTCCTACTTACCCTCAACTCACGTGTAGTAGGGTTATAACACCTGTATCCCTTTTGCTCAAGGGAATATTCAATAAATACACATTTTCAGCTTTCAGATCCAGCTTAGTTCTCAGCTCATCTGGCACATGCACATATGCAATGCATCCAAAGACTTTCAGATGAGTCAAATCTGGTTTTTTGCCAGTAAACCTCTCCTCTGGAGTTACATCATGTATGGCTGCAGTTGGAGTCCTGTTCATGATGTATACTGCTGTAGAAACAGCCTCAGCCCAATAGCTATGTGGCATATTCTTCTCTTCCATCAACGCTCGCGCAATCTCAGCAATGTGCCTGTTTTTTCGCTCAGCAACTCCATTTTGCTGCGAAGTGTATCTGCATGTAAACTGTCTCCGAATACCATTCTGCTTCAAAAATTTAGAGAACTCATTGGAGAAGTACTCTCCCCCTCCATCTGACCTTAGGCACTTTACATATTTTCCTGTTTGTTTTTCAACCAAAAACCTGAAATTCTGAAAGTGAGTGGACACCTCACTCTTCTCCTTCATGAAATATACCCACACTTTCCTTGTGTGGTCATCAATAAATGTCACATAATATCTGCAGCCTCCCATAGACATAATATCTGCAGCCTTCCATAGACATGGTCTTCGTAGGACCCTATACATCTGAATGCACAACATCTAGTGCATTTCTGCTCACATATCTGTTACGTGGAAATACATGCTTTGTTTGCTTTCCAAATTGGCATGCTTCACATATTCTCTGCATACCTTCCACTTTAAATTTTGGTAGCCCTGTCACAATTCCTTTAGTCTGCATAGACTTCATTCTCTGCACATTCACATGTCCAATTCTTTTATGCCAAATGTCTGTGTCTGCAACAATTCTTGAACCATTTGCAAACATCGCAGCACTCATTTCAGGCATGTCTACATTCAACATAAACATTCTGCCCACTCTGTTGCCTTTTGCAACCAACCTGCACTTGTCTTTAAAGTCTTCAACATAACAACCATCAGGGTTAAACCGAACCTGCAAACCCTGCTCAATCATCTGGCCAATTGAAACCAGATTCTTTGTTATGTTCGGAACGTGAAGTACATCTGCAAGGTACTTCACTTTGCCATCATGCATACACAATGGCACATCTCCAACATGGGCAATTGGATGAGCAGTGTCATCCCCTGTTTCCACAAAACCTGGTCTTTCGTGGTTTTTCATCTCCTTGAACCACTCCCCATGACTTGTCATGTGGTTCGAAGCACCTGAATCCACATACCATACATCATCTTTTTGTGCTGCTTCAACATTTTCAGACATGGCATTCACGACATGCTGCATAACAAACAACATTCTGCCTGCACATATCCAGGCTTACCACAATAATAGCATTCACGTGCATCATTATACTGCCTTTGCCAATTTCCACAGCCTCTTTGACTCCCCCTGCCTCTGAATTTGCCTCTTCCACCTGCGTGTTGTTGTTGTTGTTGTGTATTCTGGGACTGTTGTTGTTGCTGCTATAAATCTGATTACCCGTTTGGCCATCTCCTTGACCGCGTCCACGGCCTCCTCTACCACGTCCTCTTCTTGAACTTGTGTAGAAGGCCTGTTGCTCTGAACTGTTTTTGTTTTGTGAAGACTGTTAGTCTTCACTCAAGCTCTTCTCTTCTATAATCAGCATAGACTGACCAAATCTGTAAAGTTGGGAATGTTTTCCCGAGTCTGAATAGATGTCTTGAACGCCTTGTATTGTGGCCTGAGACTACGTAGTGACAAACTTCCACCTTATCATCATCATCTACTGACACACCAATAGATGCAAGGGATTCCACAATACCCTTTATCTTCAATGCATAGTCATTCACAGACATGCTCTTTTTCTCCACAGTATGAAGTTCGTTCTTCAACTGTATCTTACGTGCCTTAGTATTTGTTTCATAGAGCTTAACCAAGGTGTCCCACGCCTCCTTGGGGGACTTGGCATCCTGAATGTGCCCAATCATGGTGTCCTGTATACTAATGGAGAGCCAATACATAACTTTCCTAGCTCCTTGGTTCCAGTCTTTAAACTCTTTCACATCTGCAGTAGTTGGATTTATGTCCGGTATCTCCGGTGCCTCTTCATGCTCACCTTCTATGTAGTCCCAATAGCCCTTTCCCATCAGGAAATTCGTCAACCTGAACCTCCAAGCATGGAAGTTATTCTTATCAAGCTTCTCAGCCACAATCTGGATTATCCCATCATTTGACATCTTGCCAAACACACAATTTTACCAGAAATAGCACTCTGGTTTGTCCTGCACAAACTGCTATATTTCTGCAGCGGTACTGTAGTACTCTCAAATGTCACAACCAGTGACTTCAATGTGCATACATACACCTAGTGGCAACTGTTGACCTCTTTGTAGCACCCATAGTGTCTGCACAGTCAATCTGTCTTCCTGCAGTTCTTAAAACAGAGTTCTGCAGAGAATCGATGACTTACCCGCAGTGCTCGAAATCGCCTGCTTTCTGAAAAATGGAGGTCGAGACGCGCCCAAAACGCGTTTTCGCCACCACAGGAAATTTCATCCGATAGGATAATATAGTTTCCCTATAGCTTTACTCCCGCGAAGAAAGCTCCTCAATCAGAGATCGTTTGCCGGTGCCTCCCGTAGAGCTCCCGACAAGGGTGTAGTTACCAACACAAATAGGGAAGAGTAGTTGAAGCTCTTACCCTTGTACCGCTTCCTGTGGTTCTCTTGCTTGCAGCTCAGCCCTTAGCACGAACCAAGCTCTGATACCATGAAAAGATGCAAGGGGAAAGAGAGCTTGAGCTCTTGCAAGCACACACACACTCACAAAACCCTAATAGAGAACACCCACACGGTGAGAGGCTGAAAATCTTCTTCTTCTTCACTCAACACTCAACACACCATATACATAGATAAGAGTACACATAATATGAAAGGTACTCAACCAATACATACACGGGTTCTCTATAGTGTGAACCCAACTAAATGAGCTGGCGCTATAACTATGCCAGTCTCTAGAATGGCTGTCACACAGCCTGTCATCCCACTGGCCGCATATCACCCAAGATCTCACCAACCATGCCAGTGGTGTAAGTGTGGGGCCTATCCCCCAGGCGGGTCATCAGTGTCCACCGCCTCACTAGACGAGCTCGATATCTCAACAGAACTTGGCATACCAGTTTTGCGCACACTAGGTGCAAGGCAGGATAGATATGTGCCTCCACATGCTAGAGTGACAGGTGTTTAGAGTGATCCGCATGCATTGCGGAGATCCCAAAGGATCAAGTATCCAGTGATAGGTTCACATATCGTGACTTTGCTATGCATTACGCATATATGACCTCTTTGGTGAAGCATGTGGAACCTACATACTATACAAAAGCTATTGGGAAGCATATATGGGAGAAGGCAATGGATGTTGAGATGGACGCATTGGTTCATAATGAAACTTGGGATTTAGTTGCCTTACCACAAGGAGAAAATGTCATTGGTTGCAAATGGGTTTATAAGGTGAAATGTAAATCAGATAGTTTTCATTGAGCACCATAAAGCACGGTTGGTAGCTAGGGGTTATGCACAAACCCAAAGCTTGGACTATGATGAAACATTTAGTCTAGTTGCAAAGATGGGAATAGTGAGAGAAGTCATTGCTATGGCTGCAGCAAATGGTTGGGAAATGCATCAAATGGATGTGAAAAATGCATTTCTAAATGGTGATTTACAAGAGAAAGTTTATATGGCACAGCCAAAAGAATATGTACACCCGAGGTACCCCACTCATGTATGCAGGTTAAAGAAAGCATTATATGGTTTGAAGCAAGCACCTCGTGACATGAAACATTTTCTATTTGAGAGCATATAATGAGGCGGTCCAAAGAAGACTTGTGACACTTGCATCACTCCATAAGTTGTTTGCAAGTTTAATAGCTCCAAGTTTGCTTGCGGTGTGCAGTACGAATATCCCTTATACAAGGGGGTGCTTGCCTCTCCATGCAAGGTTTTCTCCTCTTGTGACATTGGAGCTTGCTCACTATCATATATGACCTCTCGTCCAAAGAAGTCATTCACCATATTTATTATGTGTCTTTTTGGTAGGTTTAACAAGGGTTTAGGCCAATTCTCTCATACAGTAAGTCCTCTTAGTGTTTTTACACCCTTAGTATTATGCAATAGGCTATGCATAAGACCTTATGCAATAGATTATACATAAGCCCTCTTGCAATAGGCTATGCATAATCCCTTATGAAATAGTTTTATGCATAAGCCTTATGCAATAGTCTATGCATAGGCCTTATGCAATAGGTTATGCATAGGCCTTATGCATAAGACTTATACAATAGGCTATTGCATAATGCTTATGCAATAGATTTATGCATAAGCCTTATGTAATAGGTTTATGCATAGGCCTTATGCAATAGGCTATTGCATAAGGCCTTATGCAATAGGCTTATGCATAGGCTTGTGTATAAGGCCTTATGCAATAGGCTTGTGCAATAGGTTTATGCATAGGCTATTGCATAAGCCCTTATGCAATAGGTTTATGCATAGCCTTATGCATAAGGCTTATGCAATAGGGCTTACGCATAAGCCTTATGTATAGGCTTATGCAATAGGTTTATGCATAGGCTATTGTATAAGCCCTTATGAAATAGGTTTATGCCGCCTCCTAGGAGAAGATTTACCTCTCTGGCTCAGAGACTACACTTTTATGACATTTATGTTCTCTTTATTTTAACATTTCAAGATTTTTTCTAGAGAGAGAAAATAAGAATCATGATTTTCTTACAAGGCCCTACAAATGACCTCCAAAATATCCTAATGGGTAATGTTTTGTTGGGTATGCTATGGTGCCATAGAGTATATGCGGTGGTGGATATGTACAACAGGAAGATTACTTTGACTCATAGAGGGAAAGAACACATTTTGGATGTAAAGCTTACAGGGGAATTTGTTCCTATTGTATCGGCTTCTTTGGCCATTTCATCAGTAATGAAAAAACATCTTTTCGCATACTTGGTTTTTGTTAAGGATGCAAAAGATGATGAATCTCAATCTAATTTATCTATGTTAGATAAAGACATGATCGATTTTCTACATGAGTACCAAGATAGCCTTATGTAATAGGGCTTATGCATAAGGCTTATGTAATAGGTTTATGCATAGGCTTATGCAATCGGGCTTATGCAATAGTTTGTGCATAGGCTTATGTAAGGCTATTGTATAAGCCTTATGCAATACTCTTATGCATAAGGCCTATTGCATAATATGTTAAAATGAACTAATTTTTTGATTTATTATGATAATTTTTTGTAGGTATATTCAAGCGAGCAACCACCAAGGTTTTAGGCCACGGGGCGGCTCATATGGATTCGGTTAGAAGAGGTAAGCCCTATTTTTCCATTCTTTGTTTATGCTTATTCTCTTTGTGTTTTTGCACCGTTGGGTGCCGGGAATTAGGGTTAGTTTAATAGGCTTATGCATAGTGCCTCTGCATACTCTATGCATAGGCTATGCATAGTGCCTATGCATACTCTATGCATAGCCTATGCATAGCTTATGCATAGTGCTTGTGCATAGCCTATGCATAGTGCTTGTGCATAGCATATGCATAGGGCTTATGCATAGTGCCTATGCATAGTGCTTATGAACTAATTTTTTAATTTGTTATGATAATTTTTTGTAGGTCTATTCAAGCGAACAACCACCAAGGGTTTAGGCCACGTGTGCGGCTCATATGGATTTGGCTAGAAGAGGTAAGCCCTCTTTTTCATTCTTTGTTTATGCTTCTTCTCTTTGTGTTTTTGCACCCTTGGGTGCTGGGGATTAGGGTTAGGTCAATAGGCTATGTCCCTTATGTGTAGCATATGCATACCCTATTCATAGTGCTTATGCATAGCCTATGCATAGAGCTTATGTATAGCCTATGCATAGTGCTTAGGGGCATTGTTGTAGGCCATCTAGAATACTTTTTATGTCAAGTTAGGAGTGGTTATCCACGAGTAGGTGGTTATAGTGGAGGGGGAGTCCTCGATCTTCTCACTATCCTTCTCTTGTAAAAGAGAAGTTGCATTTGGCTTTAATAGTGGGAAGCATGTGGAAAGTCCTCAGAAGCTATCATTCGAAAGAGACATTGTCCACCCTACTTGTCTAAGCAGTATTATAGGAGGTCTCAGCAATGTTCTAATATCACATGTTGTCTTTTTTGTCTAAGCTTGTGTTGTTTCTTTCTCTTGGTTGGCTTGAAATTGTCAAGGTAATCTCTCAGATTCATTCAACCTCATGTTTATTGTACCCTTGGGTGTCGGGTTTACGGTTTAAGCTTATGCATGGAGATATGTGGCATTGTTGTAGGCCATCTAGAATACTGTTTATGCCAAGTTAGGAGTTGTTATCCACAAGGAGGTGGTTATAGTGAAGGTGGAGCCCTTGATCTTCTCACTATTCTTCTCTTGTAAAAGAGGAGTTGGCTTTGGCTTTAATAGTGGAGAGTGTGTGGACAATACTCAGAAGTTATCATCCGAAAGGGGCACTATCCACCCTTCTTGTCTAAGCAGTATTGTAGGAGGTCTCAACAATGTCTTAATATCACATGTTGCCTTTTTTTATCTAATCTTTAAGCATGGATTTTGTTAGAGCAATTGTGTTTTGCTGCCTCATGCATGTATGTATAGGCAATGTCGATCAACCCCTCACAAGACCCAGATGTGGCAAATCTGCTATCTATTATAAACAAATGATATGGGCAGCAGCAAGCTTGGTCTTAATTTACTCAGACATAGGTTGGTTCCATCAAAACTTTTCACATACACAAAGTTAATCTTTTATGCGTGTACTATAAGTCTTATTTTTTATTCTTATATGGAGGCAAGCTTACAATTGGGTCAATTGACACCATGGGGGCAATCTACCCCACTTGGCTAGTTGGGGAAGACCACGCCTTTGATGGGCGTGGGGCTGAGTTGTGCAAGCCCATCACAATATGGTTATGATGACCCCACACCACCTTCCTTGACTAGACCCACCCCTGCTCTCCCTCACATCCATATTCACCATGATGACGACATAGTAGGGAGTCTGGGGGGGCTAGTAGACGTGCTAATAGGGGAGTGTTGAGATATCAAGCTCAACTAGTGCTTCGACAGACATTGATGACCCGCTTGGGTGATAGCTTGTGCATCTACACCACTAGCATGGTTGGTGAGATTATGGGTGATATGTGGCTAGTGGGATGACAAGCTGTGTGACAACCATTTTGGATTACTAGAGACTCGCATAGTTATAGCGCCAGCTCATTTAGTCGCGTTCACATTATGGACCGACCTTTGTATGTTGTAGTAGTTGAGTACTAACCCATATAGTGTGTACTCTTATCTTTATGTTATGTTGGTTGAGTAGAGAAGAAGAAGATAGAAGAAAATTCAGCTATCCATCTCTCTCTTGTGTCTTGCTCTCTCTTGTGTGTGTTTGGTTGCTAGGGTTTGAAGCTCTCTCTTATGTGTGTGTGTTTGCTTGCTAGGGTTTGAAGCTCTCTCTTGTGTCTTGCTCTCTCTTGTGTGTGTGTGTTTGCTTGCTAGGGTTTGAAGCTCTCCCTCTCCCCCACATTCTCTTTATGGTATCAGAGCCTGGTTCGTGTGAGAGCTATGGAGGCAAGAAGCAAGAGGCAAGAACAAGAAAGTAAGGAAGCAATAATACACGGGTAAGAGCACCATCATCTCTTTTCCCTTCTTGGTTTAGATACAACACCCCCTCAATAGCTTTGGGAGCTACACATCTCCGATTAAGGAGCTGTCTTCATGGGAGCGGAGCTACAGGGTAGGTATACCATCCTAGTAGACATATTTTTTCAGCCATATTTGCATTTCGGGCATGTTACGGGCCCCATTTTTGTCACTGCAAGGTATTTTGGAAGTTTTGGTAGTGAACTATTTCAGCTCAAAATTTGGTTATTTACAGTGCAACAGTATATATTGGAAGTGCAGACAGGGTTTGCACATGTATTGTTGATACTGGGTGTATGTACATGTACTCTGGTCACATTTGGTGACACATAGGCTGTGCTGAAGTACCGCTGCTGTTGCAACAGATACAAGAGATACTACTGTATTGCAAGTTGCATACAAAAGTTATTTGTTTGCAGGTTATTTGATTTTGCTGCAGGAAAACATGTCTGACGGAATTAATCAGATTGTTAGTGAGAAGCTGGATAAGAATACCTTCCATGCCTGGAAGTTTAGAATGACCAATTTTCTAATGGATAAAGGATTTTGGGATTATGTAGAAGGAGATAATGAGGAGCCTCCAGAGTTATCTGAGGAGAATGCCACTCCTGCAGATATATAGGCATTCAAGGATTGGAATCAGGGTGCAAGAAAAGTCATGTACTGGGCTTTCAAATTAGTGTCACAGACACTATGATAGGACACATACAGGATGAAACACTCCAGCACTTGCATGGCAAAATCTGGTTCAAATGTTTTAGACTAAAGGCAAGGAAGTTACGGTTAAAGCAAGAGTTGCATACTGTGGAAAAGAAAAGCATGTCCATCAATGAATATGCCTTAAAGATTAAGGGCATTGTTGAATCCCTTGGGTCTATCAATGTATCAGTGAAGGATGATGATTTGGTAAGTGTCTATCTGAATGGGCTTGGCAAAGAGTACAAGCCATTCAAGACCTCCATTGCAGTTAGGGAGAATATTCCCAACTTTTGGGACTTGATATCTATGTTGATCATAGAAGAAAAGGCTTTAGGTGAGGATTCTTCTTCACAAAGCAAGAACACATTGGAACAGGCCTTCTACTGCAATTGAGGTAGAGGTAGAGGTAGAGGCCGTGGTCGAGACCAAGGTGGTGGCCGATAAGGAAATCAGAATTCTGGACAACAACAGTCCAATGATTCACAACATCAATCATACACAAGTGGAAGAGTCTAGTCTAGAGGCAGGGGGAGCCAAAGAGGTCGAGGTGGTTGGCAAAGAAATCAAAATGCAAATAGCATAGAGTGATATTACTGTGGCAAACCAGGACACATGGCAAAGGACTACTAAAAAAAGCAGAATGATGTTAAAAGTGGGAAGTTGTAGCAAGGCAACTATGCATCATCTAGCAAACATGGAGGTGATGACAGAAGTGAGCAACTGTTTGTGATTCAATACATGCTTAGTTCCATAATAGAAGATGTGTCAGGATCTCAAGATATATGGTATGTGGATTTTGGCACCTCTAACCACATGACCAGTCATGCTGAGTGGTTTAGAGATATGCATAAAATGGAAAAACTAGGTTATGTAGAAACAGGTAATGATACTACGCATCCCATTGCGCATGTTAGTAAAGTGCCATTGTCTATGAAGGATGGAAAAATGAAGTACTTGGCTAATGTACTTCATGTTTCGAATATTACAAAGAACTTGGTTTCTGTTGGACAGATGGTTGAGCAAGGTCTGTAAGTGAGGTTTAATGATGTTTTATGGAAGACTTCAAAAATAAGTGTCGCTTGGTTTTAAAAGGTAACATAAATGGTAGGATGTTTACTTTGGATGTGAACATGCCTGAGCTAAAGGCAGCCATGTTTACGCATGGAACAGGTGTCATTGCAGATATTGACATATGGCACAAGCGCATTGGTCATATGAATGTACAGCAACGACTTAAGTCTATGCAGGCCCAAAATATTGTTGCAAATTTGCCAAAGTTTAAGGTTGACGGTATGCATAAGGTATGTGAAGCATGCCAACTTGGTAAGACTATAGGCCAAACATGCTTTCCCACACATGAAAAGCATGTCACTGCAAGACCATTGGATGTCATACATTCAGAAGTATGGGGACCGACCAAGACTGCAACAATTATACTCTGCAGATACTATGTTACATTCATTGATGACCACATTAGGAAAGTGTGGGTTTATTTCATGAAGGAGAAAAGTAAGGTGTTTGCTCACTTTCATTTAAAGCCTTAGTCGAGAAGGAAAAAGGCATGCAAATAAAATGCCTAAGATCAGATGGTGGGGGAGAATATTTCTCCAATGAGTTCAATGATTTCATGAGAAAGTAGGGAATTAAGAGGAAGTTTACGTGCAGGTACACTTGGTAACAGAATGGTGTTGCAAAAAGGAAAAACAAGCACATTGTAGAAGTGCCACGTGCCTTCATGGTGGTTGAAAAGAATATGCCACATTACTTTTGGGCAGAAGCAGTAGCAACAACTGCTGTGTACATTATGAACAGGACACCCACTGTAGTTGTTCATGATATGACTCCTGAACAGAAGTTTACAGGCATAAGACCGGATGTGTCTCACTTGAAAGTGTTTGGGTGTATTGCATATGTACATGTTCTTGATGAAGTGAGAACAAAGTTTGGATCCAAAGGTAGAGAAATGCATATTCATTGGTTATACTATGGAGCAAAAAGGTTATAGATGTTATAACCCTACCACTCATGAGATGCGAGTAAGTAGAGATGTTATAACCCTACCACTCGTGAGATGCGAGTAAGCAGAGATGTTGTCTTCGATGAGAGATGAGCAGCTGATATGAACCAGTAGTGAAGGCAACAAACACATAAGATGCAGATGTAAGAAGTGCTGATGTTGCACCACATGTAGAGTAGAAATCATAGGTGTGCTGTGAGTGGACCTGGGGAGTCCTCAAGCAGTGGATCCAATGTTAGCCCATGGGGTCAGAGAGACAGGTTGAGGAATGATGCAGGCACACATGTATCATCGAAAGGGAAGGAAACGGTAGATCAACCTTTTGTGTTGCGTGATCTGTCAGCAGGTCACTTATATGTGGATGGTGACTCTAGTGGCTTTGAGTAGAGCCTTGATGAGGAGCTTGGCATTTCGTCTATGGTTACTCTTAGTGTAAGGAGAACTAGGGCTGTTTTGAGGACATCTGGCAGTGATCCAGGTGTATGCAGGTCTACGAGAGTTAGATACCCTATTGATAGGTTGAGATATGATGTATATTCAGCACATCATTATGCTTGCATGGTAAAAGAAATACGAGAGCTTGAGCCCACTTGCTTTGGGTAGGCAATTGGAAATAAGAAATGGAAAGATGCCATGGATGTAAGATTCCTCCCCATCCCTTAAGATGTCCAGTATCTTCCCCTGTGATAAATCCCCTCTTCATAATAAAAGATCTTCTTTCTACCTATTTTGGCTTAGAGAGAGAAAATATTCTAGAGAGAGGTTATTCAGTTTTTAGATATTTTTGGATGGAAAAATATCTCTTCTTATTAAAATAAATTCCCTCGAAACAGAAGCTCAAAAAGAATTTCAAAAGGTGCATTAAAAATAAATTATAATCTGTTCAAAAGGCCTAAGCCTAAGGGTTCAGATTTTTTAAAAATTTTAGATTAAGGTTCCTATGGACCAATAAGATTAATCCAAATTTAGGGAGGAGATAAATTAAAAAATAAAAGAAAAAACTCCCAAAAATGAGTTAATGTTCACATAAGATGAAGAGTGGACTAAGGACCAAGGAAAATAGTTAAAAAACTGAATTTTGACACCTCAGGATAGGGATTCCCCCTCATGAAGTAGGCACCTTTTTCTCGTCATTGCTTTTTAATTTTAAATCATTAAAATAAGATATTTCATCTCTCCTCTCTCCTAATTCAAATCTGGATCCAAAAAGTGAAACTAAACTGACCCAAAAATGGTCAAAAATTAACCAAACTGATCTGGAAAATTCTAGAATCAGTTTGCTTGGTTAGAGGCTCATTTTTTCCTATAAATAGAAGCCTCCCCCTTTGTAGAAGCTTAATAGTGTTTTATGCACTGTTACTCTACTCCTCCCTACTAGAGCCAAAAACATTGAATTCTTTGATAATTCACTTGTTTTTTACTAATTCCTCTACAAAAAATTGGTGGCCACTCTTGATCCAAGCAAGAGTAGAACCCTCAATCCCTCAAGCCAAAGGAAAGCTCACAAAACTCCATGTAAGTTAGAAATTCTACTTTTTTTAATTCTATTCTATGGTTTTCTGATTTCTTGTTTTTTTTTAAAATGTGAAATTGGATGTTATGCCTTGATGAAAAGGCTTCCCTCTTCTCTTCATTAAGAATTTCAGCCTTCTTTATCCTAAAATGAGAAACAAACAAAATAAGTTAAACTTTTCCTATTGATTGCTCTTTAGAAGTGAAAATTGATTAGATTAGAGTGTTTTAATTCATCTTGGGGTAAATTCTAAGTAGATTTAGAATGTAAAAATTGAGAAATGGTCAACCATACAAAGGAGGTTATGGCGAAGTTTCCTTAAATTTTATGGAAATAAGTTTTATCTTTATGTTATTCAAAAAGAGTAATCCCCTCCGTTTGTGTATTCTAAATGTGTTATTTTCATTCTATGCATAGAAAGATGCATATTGAAAATATTTTTATTATAAAAGTGTTATTTTCATTAGAATTAATTTCTATGCATATTGGAAATATTTTTATTATAAAAGCGTTATTTTCATTAGAAATAATTTCTATGCATAGAAAGATGCATATTGGATATTTTTTAATTATAAAAGTGTTATTTTCATTAGATTCAAATTCTATGCATAGAAAGATGCATATTGGATAATTTTTTTATTATAAAAGTGTTATTTTCATTAGATTCAATTTCTATGCATAGAAAGGTGTATATTGGATATTTTTTTAATTATAAAAGTGTTATTCTCATTAGATTCAATTTCTATGCATAGAAAGATGCATATTGGATATTTTTTTAATTATAAAAGTGTTATTTTCATTAGATTCAATTTCTATGCATATAAAGATGCATATTGGATATTTTTTTATTATAAAAGTGTTATTTTCATTAGATTCAAATTCTATACATAGAAAGATGCATATTGGATATTTTTTTATTATAAAAGTGTTATTCCTATTAAATTGATTTTATGCATAAATAGATGGATAAAAGGATTTTCTTTTATATAAAAGTGTTATTTCCATTGAAGTTGGATTTTATGCATAAATAGATGCATAAAGAATTTTTATATCAAAATTAGAGTTCTCTTTGATTCTATGTTTAAATTCCATGAATAATCGATAAATGAATAAGTAAATACACTGTGAGAGAAAATTCTATTGTTTCATATTCACTCGGATGGTAATGAGAAAATTTAAAAAATCTATCGAAGTCAAAAATTTAGATAAATTGATTAATTTATTCCTCATAGGAATTCGTGATTAGTTTAGAAATCAGTTAAGTGAATATTCAATGAATGAAATTCAGTAAAATAGTAATTGAAATATCACCCCCCTTTCGAGAAAGGTAGTTTAGGAAGAATCTTACCAGACTCAAATCCTGAATCAGGCTATGACCAAGACTAAACTCCTTCGTCAGTTTCAAGGAAAGACGATGTTTCAGGAAAATACACTCAAATCACCCACCAAATCTGAAACTAAGTTGAGACCCTTTGAATTGATCTGAGGATCAAGGTTACAAAATTCGAGGAATTCTGTTTGGAATCCAGACCTACGATTAAGAAGTCTTGGGATACGGATTTAAGATATACTCATTATATTCAAAGAAAATCAAAACTGAAAACTTGCATAGAAACCCTGTTTTCTTAAAGGACTCTCTTACGCCAAAATGCTGGTGGAGGGAGCATTTGGTATATGTGTTTTTCTAAGGGAAGTTCGGTTGCAACAGCTGCTATGTGGCAGGGAGTGTTCAAAGGAGGACCGCTCACGCGGCAAAGCTTGCCCAAGTCTTGACCAGGCTCGGTACGGTTAAAATGGTGCGCTTTTGGTACGATGGACGAGGGCCGACAAAGCGGTCCTGATTGGAGGGTTTTGACCAGGCGATGCACGGGCTCGTGGGCGGTGCCGAGGATACCCATGTATATGTCGAGGAAGATATTATATGATGGACCAATGTTTATTGTAATCAGTTACTGGATCTCGTTTTGCTGACCAGCTAGTCTCAACGGAGAGTCCAGAGCGATACTGTTTTTGTTGAGAAACAAGGATTGGATGGAAATTTTGAGTTATGACATCTGTAACCAATAATTGTTTTGTCAATGGATTGTTTTATAAGTTAAAGTTTAAAGAGGAGTGTGTGCGTATCTATATTCTAAAGCAAAAGTTAAGAAAGGCATTCAATTATGGGTGGGTGAGTACTTGTCTGGTTCTACCAATTCCAGTGGTTGGGCGGTGGGTGGTGGCTAAACCATGGGCCGGATGGCTTGAATCAGTAGAGTTTTAATAATAAAATTTATTAATAGGAAAACGCTTAGAATTCGAGTAGTTAAATAAAAGCCTGAAGACTTCTCAAATGAATAGATCAACGGCTGTGCGCCTGTAATAGTTTTCCTTCTATCTAGTTTAATTAGATGAAGGTTAGTTTAGTCTCTTGACCCCATTAGAAAATTCGTAAAGAAATTCAAAAAGGTGGAATCGTCCCCGTTTTTTAAGCAAGGAAAATTTTCTCGGTTTCGGTTTCGGAAACGATCACCAGATTAGTCTCGTGCCCAGACATTCAAGGGCGAGGCCCCAAGTGGGAAACCCTACCCTGCGCAAGAGGAAGCTACTTCCGTTGTTACCAACCGGGAATCCGGTGCGTAGAGGGGGCAGTGGGATCCCACAATGGATGAGGAGATGGCATTATTGGATCCAAATGCAACATGGGAGTTAGTGCCTTTGCCTAAGGAAAAGTGGATGTAAGTGGGTGTATAAAGTCAAGCACAATGCTGATGGTTTAGTGAGAGCAGGTGTACAAGGCAAGATTGGTTGCCAAGGACTATGCGGCGCAGACTTATGGCATAGACTATGAGGAGACATTCAGCCCGGGTGACAAGAATGGCAATCGTGAGAGCTGTCATTGCTATGGCTGCAGCAGCGAAGGGTTGGTCTCTACATCAAATGGATGTAGAGAATGCTTTCTTGCATGGTGATTTGCACAAGAAGAAGTGTACATGATGCAACCACCAAGTTATGAGAGTGATGCACATCTAGATTTTGTGTGCAGGTTACGCAAAGCCTTATATGGCTTGAAGCACGCACCCAGAGCATGGTCAAACAAGATCGGGGAGTATCTTGTTACCATTGGATTTTAGATATTCAATGCAGATTTTTCAGTATATGTGAAAAAGATAGGTAGAGGGATCATGCTATTAGTCATCTATGTGGATGACTTGATTATCACTGGTGATAGTGATGTAGACATACATGATGTCAGGATGCTTTTGAAGCAGAAGTTTGAGATGAAGGATTTGGGTGAGTTGCAATATTTCTTGGGCATAGAGGTGGTGAGATCACCTCATGGCATTTTGCTATTGCAGAGGCAGTATGGCTTGGACATGTTGTCCAAGTATGGTATGATAGGCTGTAAGCCTATTTCAGTGCCATTGGAGTGGGACACAAAGCTTTCCGCAGATACAGGTGAGCTCTTGGAGGACCCCACTACATACAGACGCATAGTGGGTAGTTTCATCTACATGACTATTACAAAGCTAGACTTGAGCTATGCTGTTGGACTTGTGAGTTAGTTTATGATGGCCCCTAGGAAGCCACACTTGGATGCTAGACGGATCCTCAGGTACATAAAAACCACAGTTGATTATAAACTTTTCTATGAGGCTGGTACAGAGATACAGTTGCATGGGTACACAGGTGCTGATTGGGCTGGTAGTATTGAAGACAGGAGATCTACGAGTGGTTTTATGTTCTCATTTGGGAGTGCTGCTATGAGTTGGAGCAGTAAGAAGCAGCCAACATTTGCCTTGTAGAGTATAGAGGCAGAGTACAGGGGTGCTGCTCTAGCAGCTTGTGAGGTAGCTTGGTTTTAGAAGCTACTTGGTGATGTAAGACTCCTCCCCAGCCTCTCAAGAAGTCCAGTATCTTCCCCTGTGATCAAATCCCTCTTCAGAAATATAAAAGACCTTGTTTCTACCTGTTTTGACCTAGAGAGAGAAAATCTTCTAGAGAGAGGTGATTCAGTTTTTAAATATTTTTGGATGGAAAAATATCTCATCTTATTAAAATAAATTCCCCCGAAACAGAAGTTCAAAAAGAATTTCAGAAGGTGCATTAGAAACAAATTATAATCTGTTCAAAAGGCCTTATCCTAAGGGTCCAGATTTTTTGAAAATTTTAAATTAAGGTTCCTATGGACCAATAAGATTAATCCAAATGTAGGGAGGAGATAAATTGAAAAATAAAAGAAAAACCCCTTAAAAATGAGTTAATGTTCACATAAGATGAAGAGTGGACTAAGGAACAAGGAAAATAGTTAAAAAACTGATTTTTGACACCTCAGAGTGGGGATTCCCCCTCATGAAGTAGGTGCCTTTTTTCCATCATTGCTTTTGAATTTTAAATTAATAAAATTAGATATTTCATCTCTCCTCTCTCCTAATTCAAATCTGGATCCAAAAAGTGAACTAAATTGACCCAAAAATGGTCAAAAATTGACCAAACTGATCTAGAAAATTCTAGAATCAGTTTGCTTGGTTAGAAGCTCACTTTTTCCTATAAATAGAAACCTCCCCCCTTTGTAGAAGCTTAATGGTGTTTTATGCATTGTTACTCGACTCCTCTCCCCAGAGCCAAAAACAGTGAATTTATTGATAATTCATTAGTTTTTGACCATTTCCTCTTCAAAAGAATTGGTGGCCACTCTTGTTGCAAACAAGAGTAGATCCCTCAAACCATCAAGCCAAAGGAAAGCTCACAAAATTCATGTAAGCTAGAAATCTTACTTTTTCTTTAATCCATTTAATGGTTTTCTAATTTTTATTTTCTTTAAAATAAAAAATATTGTTATGCCTTGTTGGAAAGACTTTCCCCCTCTCTTCATTCTTGAATTCAGCCTTTCTTTATCTTAGATATTTAATCAAATTGTTAGAATTAAACTTTTCATATTGTTTCTCCTTAAAAAGTGGAATTTGATTAGTTTAGAATGTTTTAAACCATTTGGGATAATTTCTAAGTAACTTGAGAATGAAAAAAATTGAAAAATGGTCAGCCATAAAGAGGAGGTTATGGTAAAATTTTCTTAAATTTTGTGAAATAAGTTTTATCTTTTACTATTCAAAAAGAGTAATCCCCACCGTTTTGTGTATTCTAAAAGTGTTATTTTCATTCTATGCATAGAAAAATGCATATTAGAAATATTTTTATTATAAAAGTATTATTTCTATTAGAATTAATTTCTATGCATAGAAAGATGCATACTAGAGAATTTTTTTTAATTCTTAGTGTTACTTTCATCAAAATTGATTTTTATGCATAAATAGATGCATAAAAGGTTTTTTTATTATAAAAGTGTTACTTTCATCAAAATTGATTTTTATGCATAAATAGATGCATAAAAGATTTTTTTAATTATAAAAGTGTTACTTTCATCAAAATTAATTTTTATGCATAAATAGATTCATAAAAGAAATTTTTTAATTATAAAAGCGTTACTTTCATCGAAATTGATTTTTATGCATAAATAGATGCATAAAAGAATTTTTTTTATTATAAAAGTGTTACTTTCATCAAAATTGATTTTTATTTATAAATAGATGCATAAAAGATTTTTTTCAATTATAAAACTATTACTTTCATCAAAATTATTTTTTATGCATAAATAGATGCATAAAAGGATTTTCTTTTATATAAAAGTGTTATTTCCATTAAATCCCATGAATATTGGTAAATGAATAAGTAAATACTCTGTGAGAGAAAATTCTACCGTTTCATATTCTCTAGGATGGTAATGAGAAAATTCAGAAAAACTATCGAAGTCGGAATTTCAGATAAATGTTTATACTTAATTCCTCATAGGAATTCATGATTAGTTTTGAATTTAGTTAAGCAAATACTCAATAAATGAAATTCAGTAAAGTAGTAATTGAAATATTACCCTTCGAGAAAGATAATTCAGGGAGAACCTTTCCAAACTCAAACCCTGAATCAGTCTATGACTAAGACATAACTTCTTCAAGAAATTCTGTTAGAATTCAGACCTGCGATCTAGAAGTATTGGGATACGGATTTAAGATATACTCATTATATTCAAAAGAAAATCAAAACTGAAAACTTGCATAGAAACCCTGTTTTGTTAAAGGACTGTCTTACACCAGAATGCTGGAGGGAGCATTTGGTATATGTGTTTTTCTAAGGGAAGTTCGGTTGCAACAACAGCTAGCGGGGAGTGTTCAAAGGATGGCTCACGCGGCAAAAACCTGCCCAGGTCTTGACTAGCCTTGGTATGGTGAAAAATGGTGTGCTTCCGGTACGATGGGCGAGGACCAACGAAGCGATCCCTGAGTGAAGTGCCAGGATACCTAAGGAGGATACTGGAGGGTTCTGACCTGGCGATGCACGAGCTCGCGGTGCTTAGGACACCCATGTGTATGTCGTGGAAGATATGTATTATATGATGGACCAATGTTTATTGTACTGGATCTTGTTGCTGACCAGCTGGTCTCAATGGAGAGTTCAGAGTGATACTGTTTTTTTTGTGAGAAACAAGGATTGAATGGAAATTTTGAGTTATGACAGTTGTAACTAATAATTGTTTGTCAATGGATTGTTTTATAAGTTAAAGTTTAAAGAGGAGTGTGTGCGTATCTATATTCTAAAGCAAAAGTTAAGAAAGACATTCAATCATGGGTGGGTGAGTACTTGTCTGGTTCTACTAATTCCAATGGTTAGGTGGTGGCTAACCCATGGGCCAGATGGTAGGCTAGAATCAGTAGAGTTTTAATAATAAAATTGATTAATAGAAATACGTTTAGAACTCGAGTAGTTAAATAGAAGCTTGAAGACTTCTCTAATGAATAGATCAACAGCTGTGCCTGATTCAATTAGAAAAAAAGCGTTGATCCCTTCAAGTTAAGTCTGTAATAGTTTCCCTTCTATCTGGTTTATTCTATGTCAAATACTCAGAACCCACCTAGATCAAATGTTGGGCGTGGGAAATATCATGGGTATGGTCATTTGGCAACGGAGTGTCCAACATTGAAGCTCAATGCAACCATGGTAGAATTCCCATCAAAACATCCAACATGGAAGCTCTCCCTCACAAGGATTTATCTTTGGAACACTCCAACCGAAAAATGTGTGTGTGTGTGGTTTTTAAAAAAAAATTAAAAGAAAAAAAGTTCTATTTTGTAGAAAAGAAAATCCTAGACTAGGGTTCCTTATTGAGTTTTCTTGGACAAGAGAGGATGAAAAAGGACAACAATATGACAACAATATAGGAACATAGGCTAGAAAGGGATATTGAAGTCAAAGACTCCATGTGAACGGCTGCTTGTGTAAAGCCATTTACACCACCATTTTTTAAAAGTAAAAAAAAAAGGTTTAATAAAACCTTATCTCCTCTCTTGGCCGTTACGAAAACTTCTCTACCAGAGATGTAACGCCAGGCTGGTTGCTGTAGGTTTCGCCAGGTTGTGGCAGGTGGCGCGCCTGCGGGGTTGTTGCAAGCAAGAGTTGCTTCCTGTGCTACAGACGACGCTATGGACTTTGATGAAGGCAACAGGAAGTATGTAGCCATAGACTACTTGCTGCTACCATTCTACACACCAACGGCACTGTGTACAGCTTCTCTCTCAAGCTCAACCTGTTCGAGAATGTTTCTAGGCACATCGAAGAAGAAGAAGACGTTGATGGTGATGCGGAAGATGCTGCTGCTCACTTGGTTGACTGCTGATGCTTCCCTACTTGCTTCTTCTACAAAGTCTTCACCATGGCCGTGTCAGATTGCTACCTACCTATGTTATATTGCTGCTACATGCTCGCGGCCCTTTGAGAGAACCACCCGCTCTTGCTTGCTTGTTGCTGAGAGCGCTGAGACCAACCATGGCTATACCATGGCCACCTCCTGCTAATCTTCCTCCCCCAAGATTGATACACAGCCCTTACTGCCAAGAACCTGCGCCTATTTTTTCCTCTCTCGGCCACCCTGCTCTCCTTCTTTGCTTGCATAAATAGATCACTTGTGTGTCATGCTTTCCTTCTCTCTATTAGCACACCTCCTCCTTGATTACCTTCTCTTCTCTTCCTCTACTCCCAGCATGTATTCTTGAAATTCTGTAAACTGCAGCAAACAGCTTCAATATTTATACTTGGGCTTCCAAATTTTCAACCTTTTCTCTTCTTGTAGATTTGGAGACCCTCACGGCTGCTGTAGCAAAAAATGTATTGGAATCAGCACCTCTCCTGCAAGCCTTGAGACCACCTCTTCTTTGCATCCGGACTATGATGGTACATGCTTCTTGATTTTGCTTTTTGAAACCTGCAAGTAAACCTTTGAAGCCTTTTCCCTTTCCTTTGCAGATCCCATGGCTAGCCTGCTGGTCTCGACAATGGAACCAAAATGATCAGCTCTCACCCATCACTCACAAAAGACACACAAACACGCTATCAAGGCAGCAAAATCTATGCTTAGGGCTTAGGGCTTAGGGCTTAGGGCTTAGGGCTTAGCCTTTCACCATGAAACCTACAAATTATGCTATCTTACCAAGAAAAAAAGCTCACACACTCACGAAGAACTTGGCACACACAAAATGTTATCTTCCTCACCATCCTCACTTTTATCTTCTTTTTCCATGAAACGAGAGGTGTGTCAAAATGAGAGAGAAAGGAAAGCTGAAGAAGCATGCACAGAAAGAGAAGAGTCGTGTATAACTTCCTCAACCAACTCCCACTAATTTTATTGTTATTATAAAAAGTTGAGTACATCTTTGGCCTAAGGTTCATGAGGCGTTTCATTTTTTGTAACATAAAGAACCAAAAAGTATCCCACAACCTTCCAAAAGTTAAAAACTCACAAATATTTTTTTGACCATCGCTTTTAACTTTTGTGTAGACCTGCTATATTTTGCCATGCCAATCTATAATGGATTTTACATTGAAAATCTCATCAAATAAATGATTTAAATAGCTAAATTGCTAAAAAACATGTCGATGTAGACCATAAAAATGTGCAAAATAATGCACAAATTCGAAGTTATTATCTATTGTCCTCATTGTCATCTTTTGATCCACCATTCGTAAGTTGAATGGTGCTACTTTTGCCAATTTATCAAACCTAGCTCCTTGTCGATTCTGAGATGATAATTACTTTAGATTCTCCATCTAGTAGGAATCAAGGATATCTTGTCCTCAAGGCATAAATGTCACCTATGGGACCATGTTATCTACCTTTGAGGCTATTTGTATTTTTTCTTTCTAACACTCTACTGTGCTGGCTTATTTGCTATAGATTCCTCATCTTCAAACTGACCCATTTACCTAGCCAAGAGCTACTAGTAGTTGGGAACTAAGTTTAGCAGCAACTAGCTGAGTGCTATGTTTAGCTTGCTGAGTGCTATGTTTAGCTTCATGCTCTTCAATTCATGCCAGAGGTCATACTCTCCTTTGTCTTTGCCCATGTCTCATTACCCTTGTCTAAAGTGGCACTATGTTATTCTAATTCTTTTGCACCCTGGTTGCATCTTTGTGTAGCAACTTTCACACTCTCTATGGTGTCTTCTTCATTTCTCAAAGTGATGCAAGTGCTAGGAATTCAGAGGTGTTGTTCACATCCTTCATGTTTATCCAGCTACCAGCATATTGCTTTAGTTGACTTGGCTAGTTATCCTCGACTACTCTAGCCTTTCCTTTATCTCTACTAGCAGCCTCACTTTGTGTTGCTCAGTACCTCTCGTTATCCTTAGCTACTTTGGTCCTTCCTTTATCCTTGGTAGAAGACTTGGGGTTTGCTTAAAGCACCTCCTTTATCATCTTTTCTTGTCATGCCTTGGGCCTTTTGTACCATTGTTATGGCCTCATCCCGTGTGCTGACATAAACAAGGTCAACGTCTCCTGCCAAAACCTTCTCTCTGACAAAATGCTAGTGGACCTCTATATGCTTCGTGCGAGCATGAAAAACTGGGTTCCTGGCCAACTGTATACTGCTAATGTTATCATAGAAAATGATAACTTGTCTATCCACTGATAGACCCAAAATCTGCAAGTAGCTTTCTCAACCAAGCTACCTCACATGCTACCATAGCAGCACCTCTATACTCGGCCTCTGTGTACTGGATAGAGCAACCGTAGGCTGCTTCTTGCTGCTCCAAGTCACAGCAGCAGTCCCCAAAGAAAACATGAAGCCGCTATAGATCTTCTATCTGAGATACTACCAGCCCAATCAGCATCTGTGTACCCATGTACACATATCTCTGTCCCAGTTTCATAAAATAGTCCACAATGCAAAGTAGAACTTACATACCTCAGTACGCGTCTCAATGCATCCAAATGCGACTTTCGAGGAACCTGCATAAATTGATTCACCAACCCAACAGCATAGCTCAAATCTGGCCTGGTGATCATCATGTAGATCAAGCTTTCTACTATGCGCCTATACATAGTAGGATCCTCCAAAATCTCTCATGAATCTACACTCAACTTGCCATTCTGATCCAATGGCACTGAGATAGGCTTACAGCTTGTCATACCATACTTGGACAACATGTCCAAGCCATATTGCCTCTATAGTAATCCAATACCATGTGGTGACCTAATCACATCAATGCCCAAGAAATATCTGAGCTCCCCCAGATACTTCATCTCAAACTTCTGTCTAAGCAAGATCTTTACATCAAAGATCTCTACATCATGGTCCCCCGTAATGATCAAGTCATCTACATAGATGACAACAAGCACAACCCCTCTATCACTGTGTCTCACATACAGCAAGAAAATCTGCATTGGCTACATGAAAGCCAATAGTGACAAGATATTTAAAAATCTTCTCAGACCATGCTCTTGGTGCTAGTTTTAAGCCATACAAGGCCTTCTTCAACTTGTAAACATGCTCGAGGTGACTCATATCCTCATAACAACCAGGTGGCTGCAACATATACACCTCTTCTTACAAATCCCCATGCAAAAATGCATTCTTTACATTCATTTGAAGTTAAGACCATTGCTTTGATGCAGCCATTGCTATCACAACTCTCACTATTGTCATCTTGGTAACTAGGCTGAAAGTTTCCTCATAATCAATGCCATATGTCTGCGCATATCCTTTGGCTACCAATCTAGCCTTGTACCTGCTTATGCTTCCATCACTGTTATGTTTTACTTTGTACACCCACTTGCATCCAATGACTTTCTTACCTTCAAGCAATTGCACTAAATCCCAAGTCTCATTTCCATATAGTGCATCCATCTCCTCATCCATAGCTTTCTCCCAACACACATTTCCAACAGCCTCATCAATGCATGTGGGCTCTAGAACCTGTACAACTTTTGCCATCATGTATGCATAGTGATGTGCCACATACCATCATAGGTAAACCTTTGCACATGATTCTTCACTCTCCTAGATCTTCGCAGCTTTGCATTCATGGCTTCCATAGCCTTCTTTACACCAGGTGTTCTCATAGCTGGTATCCCAAGATCCTCATCAAGGCTCATCTCTAAGCCACTAAACTCTCCATCAACATGAGAATGCCTTGTAGAAATGTCAGGCATACTAAGGGGCTCAATCACTTTCTCTTTGCCTTTATGTGATGTACTAATCACATTTGCAGGACTGGTATTATGACGCAGCCTGCCACTCCATGGTCTATCAAAAACTGAACCACTAGATGAGGACCCTCCATTTTGCTATGGAGTGCATCTGCATGTAAACTGTCTCCGAATACCATTCTTCTTCAAAAATTCAGAGAACTCATTGAAGAAGTACTCTCCCTCTCCATCTGACCTTAGGCACTTTACATATTTCCCCGTTTGCTTTTCAACCATAACTCTGAAATTCTGAAAATGAGTGAACACCTCACCCTTCTCCTTTATGAAGTGTACCCACACTTTCCTTGTGTGGTCATCAATAAATGTCACATAATACATGTAGCCTCCCATAGACATGGTCTTCGTAGGACCCCATACATCTGAATGCACAACATCTAGTGCATTTCTGCTCACATTTCTGTCACGTGGAAATACATGCTTTGTTTGCTTTCCAAATTGGCATGCTTCACATATTTTCTGTGCATACCTTCAACTTTAAACTTTGGCAGCCTTGTCACAATTCCTTTAGTCTGCATAGACTTCATTCTCTGCACATTCACATGTCCAATTCTTTTATGCCAAATGTCTGTGTCTGCAACAATTCGTGAACCATTTGCAAACATTGCAGCACTCACTTCAGGCATGTTTACATTCAATGTAAACATTCTGCCCACTCTGTTGCCTTTTGCAACCAACCTGCACTTGTCTTTAAAGTCTTCAACATAACAACCATCACGGTTAAACCGAACCTGCAAACCCTGCTCAATCATCTGGCCAACTGAAACCAGATTCTTTGTTATGTTCGGAACATGAAGTACATCTGCAAGGTACTTCAGTTTGCCATCCTGCATAGACAATGGCACATCTCCAACATGGGCAATTGGATGAGCAGTGTCATCCCATGTTTCCACAAAACCTGGTCTTTCAAGGTTTTTCATCTCCTTGAACCACTCCCTATGACTTGTCATGTGGTTCGAAGCACCTGAATCAACGTACCATACATCATCTTTATGTGCTGCTTCAAGATTTTCAGACATGGCATTAACGACATGCTGCATAACAAACAACCTTTCATTATCCTCATTGTTTCTGCTCGAGGATGCATAGTTGTTTTGCTGCGATTTTCCATTTTGTATGTCAGCTTGCTTCTTATAAACAATCTGCCTGCACATGTCCAGGCTTACCACAAAATAAAAGCATCCACGTGTATCATTATACTGCCTTTGCCAATTTCCACGACCTCTTTGACTCCCCCTGCCTCTGGATTGGCCTCTTCCACCTGCGTGTTGTTGTTGTTGTTGTGAATTCTGGGATTTTTGGTTTTTCTCAAAACAGAGAAGGGGGTTTGACAAAATTGGTATGTACGCATCTTGGATGGTGTTGAACCCAGTATATCATGCTAGAACGAAGCACATTGAGGTGCATTATCACTTTGTGAGGGAGAAGGTTCTAGCAGGAGATGTAGATCTGGTATATGTTAGCACAGAGGATCAGGGGGCTAACATCTTCCTGAAGGCATTGGGCAGAGAAAGGCTCCACAGGTTTAGGAGCTTACTCTGTATTTCATCCTGAATCTAATGGTCAAATTGAAGTGACAAATAATACAATATTGGATTTCCTTTTTGCATATGTTTCATCACAACCTAAACAATGGGATAAGTATATCCATATTTTGTAATTTGTATACAATAACACACCACATTCATCCTAGAAAAAACACCTTTTGCAATTGTGTATGGCAAAGTTTTACCTACTCCTATCACTCGTTTGTCACACACTATTGAAGTTGCAGATCGATTCACCATTGATTTAACTTCCCTTCATGGCCATGTTTGTAATGCTACACAAGAGCAATACATTAAATAGGCTAATAACTTAATAAGAAAAGAAAGCACATGGTTTTTCAAGCAGGTCAATATGTTTTGCTTCGTATTGAAAAGAGACATCTTAAAGTAGGTCAATATGTTTTGCTTCGTGTTGAAAAGAGACATCTTAAAAGTGTTGAGACTTACCCTATTGTTAAGTTAGCTCCTTTTTTTATGGTCCTTTTCAAATTACTCATGAAATCAATGACCTAGCATATGGGCTTTCACTTCCTTCTCATTGGGGAATTCATAATTCATTCCATATCAGTCTGTTGAGACCTTATAAGTGACCACTCCCTACATATCATGTATATGAGGAATCACCTAGACTTATAACTAGGTAGAAGAACTTCAACATGAAGCTATTATTGACCATGAGACCACTACCACTTTCACAGAGGTACATTGTATAATAGATATCTTTTGACCTTTAAAAATCATCCCCGCGAGAGAATGCTAAATGGTTGGCTGAGCGGTTTTTCTGTGCCTATCCTCCCGACCTCATCCAATCTTACTTGCAAACACGGGCTAGTTGATATAACGCAACTAAGGAGAGTTGCTATCCTAGGAAGGCGAGATGTTACGGTTTTTCCTTCCATCCCTCTTGGTTAATAATTACCACTATGTTTGTAGCATGGTACTTGGGTGATTCCAAATATTTCATGCGTAGGACATATGAAATTAGGGATGGCTGGAACTAAGTGTTAGATTTAATACTTCTATGTGTTGTGTAATTTTAACATGTTTTGCTAATTTGTAATGTGTTGGAATGGACAACCTATAGGTTGGTGAGATTGACGAGCTTTGTGCTCATAAGCCAGTATGGTTGGGAAGTGATGGCGGTGATTTGGCATGGGATATTACTAGGAAGCTTCTCATTTTTGGTATTTTGGCCGTAGTATTTACTACGAGATATTTTGTATTATTGTTGGCCGCCCACTTTTGTTATACTTGGGTGTGGACCTATTAATTTTGTTGCACATGAATTAGCCCTTAGGGTTCTTTATGTATTTTTCCTTTAGTGGTTTAGATAGGAAGGATTTATCTAAGCTTGTGGTAAAAGCAACTCCTATTTTTGTAAAGGGCAAGCCCAAGCATAAGCGTATAACTATTTTTGGCATGTGGATATTTTTATTAATTAAGACATAAATACCCACGAACTAGAAGGATGTCGACACTTCTTGGGGGGATAGATTGCACCCAATACTCTCTCATGTGTTTTATTTTAATTATGGTTTATGCTATCTTGCTCAAGGTAATAATTGAAGTTTATATGTTTCGATCCATATGCTAGTAAGTGATGTGTCTCCCCAAGATGCAAATTTATGTCACTATCTTACTTGCTTTCCATCTTACCCACTCAAACAAGAACTTATCTTTTGTAATACGTTGCTAGAATATATAAAGTTGCCTTACCTGCATGTGCTTAATAGAGAAAGTCTAAGGATTTCATGTTTATACTTGATTTACGATTAGTAATAAAGTTTAATCCATTTTTAAGTTTGACCAACCTAGTGTGAAAGCTAGTCACTTGTATATAAGTCATTTTTGGTAATAAACAATACACAATTATTTCCTTACAACAGAATTCTTATGAGCTCTCCTCTTTCCTATGCTATTGAATCTTGCTTGCTTAATGGATGCGTTCTAGATAAGATTATTTCTTGGTTTTCTTATTGCATTAGCTTTCTCTTCTTTTCTCACATTTTGTCTATTTGTCTCCCTCTAGATAAAGAGAGCTCTTCCTTCGCCCCATTAGCAAAACAAGGAGCATTCCAGTGTGACAATGGAGTGAGGACATGACAAACAAGCTAGCACACCCACATTGGGAATTCGCATTTGCGGCTCTAAGGCAAAGTCCAATGTCAGCTACTTCTATTGTGGGAGGTTAACATGAACCCATAAAATTTATTATAATAAATAAGATATTAGAAAATGAATTAAAAAAACAATATACTCAATACTCAATATTGGATCCAATCTTCTCCCACACAAGAGTGAGCCCACTCTTCCTCTTGGTGCCTTTGGGGCTCAAAAATAGTATACTTTTACAAAAATGTTGACTTCCTCAAGAATAGTACTCTTCAAAAGTGGCTTGCTTTAAAAATGGCTTTCTTGAGCGTGTAAGCTAGGCTTCCTTTTAAAAATAGGTGTGAGCCTTGAACCTTATAAAACTGCACGTCTTGAAAATTAAAATATGCACTAGGGAGCTATCACATGTCCCAATTAATATATATATATATATATATTTTCAATAAATATAAATAGCGTCTAAATAAATTAATGTCACTTGTGTCACAAAATCACATATTATTTGTTAATATTCAAAATTTATCATCTCAAAATATATTTCCTGATCATCACCAACTCGTCTCCATTATCTCGTCCAATGATCTGCACTTGCACCAACTAGCTAATCATTTAATTAGTTAATTAATTAAAATAAACATCAATATAAAATTTCATATCAACAAGACGATGCAACCAATACTTTGTACGGATTCACTTGCCTACGCGTAAAGTAAGCTACAATCGCCCAGATTTAGAAAGGCAATCTAAACCTGTCTAGGAGAATTCATAACATAAAAAACTAGGAATATAAATATTTCATAAATTTCTTTAAAAATCTATAATTACACAACATGAGAATATATAAAATATTCTATGAATTCATCCTCAATAACATGCCTCAGGGGGTGACAAGCAACTATCCTCAATTGTCACAAAAATCATCAATAATAATCATGGGCTAGAATCCATGTAAGATGCAATCAAGGATGGACAGGCGGCAAGGGCATGATCAGGTAACCATTGAGAATATTCAATCAGGGGTGACCTTTATATTTGACCATATATCTATGATATACATTGCCTTTTCTTGTGGTTGTTTGATCACGATCCAAAATAATCTTTGGTTCTACGATTTTAGAATCTTCTTCTAATATAGGTGGGTCATCATATACTAGATAGGTAGGAAGAGGTCCTCTAAATGGTTTTAGGAGACTAATGTGAAAAGAGTTATAAAAATGCCAATGTGACGGAATATCTAGATGATAGGCATTGTCATTTATTTTGGTTAGAACTTTGAATGGGCTGTAACATCTAGGGGCTAATTTAATTGCAAGGTGTTTGTCGACACTTTTAAGTCTTCTTTTTTGAACACAAAGCCACACATGATCACCTTGGTTGAAATCAAATGGCTTACATCTCTTATTTGCTTGGATAGCATATTTTGTTTCAGATTTAGCTATAGCTTCATGTACTTGTTTCAATATACGGGTGTGATCGCTAGTGAAATCATCAGTCGTCTCGTCGGTGGCGGCAGAAACAATGTGTGAAAGTCAAGAATGAGGTGTTGATAATTTCTTACCATACACTACTTCAAAAGGAGCTTTCCTATTTGTTGGTGTGAAGATTGTTTAAGACCTCAATAAATCTAAGATAGTACTAATAGTAGCTTCAGTCTAGCCATTACTTTTAGGATGGAAACTAGAGGTAAAATCAATTTTGGAACCTAGATTTGAAAATAAAGCAATCCAAAAGTGATTACAAAATCTAGATTCATGGTCAGATATAATAACTTTAGGTAAATCATGCTGTGCAAAAACATGTTAAATGATGTACAACTTGTGAAGCTATCAATGTCTTTTTGCATGCAATGAAATATGCTTGTTTACTAAATCTTTCAACAATAGTCCAAAGAATATCACTTTGTGTAGAAGTAACATGTAAAACTAGTAATGAAATCCATATATATTTCTTGCCAATGACCTGAAATAGGCAAATGCATAAGTAAGCCGTGAGGTTTTCCATGATGTCGCTTGACTCGTAAAATAATACATTCAAAAACAAAATTGAAAACATCATTCCTTATGTTAGGCCAATCGAAATCATCGAGCATAGCTTTGAGAGTAGTAATGATTCCTCTATGGCCAATGTAGGGTGGATTATGCAATTCTTCCAAGATAAGTTGTCTAAATGGAAGAGTTATGTATAATACTTTTCAAAGAAAAGAAATCCATCATGATATAAATAATTATCAGTAGGCTTGTAATTGTTAGAGTGCAATTTTATCCATACATGATGAAAATCAAATCATTCTCATAAGTACACATATCATTAAAAGAATGCATATCAAGAACATAAATGTTTCTAATTAAAGGACGTCTACTCAGTGCATCAGCTACCACATTTTTTTCATGGTTGATATTGAATAAGAGGATGAAAACTTTGAATAAATGATGCCCATTTAACGTGATGGTCAGGTATCAATGGTTAGGTGAGTAAATGTCGTATACTCTGGTGGTCTGATTTAATGAGATATTTAGAACCCATTAAATATTATTTCTATGTATGAAGTGCATAAATAATAGCAAGAAGTTCTTTGCCATATGTACTATATTTAGTTTTGGATGGTTTAAGTTTTCGACTTTCATATGTAAGGGGATGACCATCCTGCATGAGGACTACACCAATACCGGATCCACTAGCATCAGTCACAACAACGAGGAAGAATGGTCTAGAAAAATTAGGTAATTGAAGCACAGGGTATTTGTAAGAATATGCTTAAGAGTATTGAATGATTTTTTTATGAACAAATTTTTTGTAATAACTACACAACCCTAGAAAATAATGAACTTCACTTACATTCTTTGGAATAGGGCAAGTCTTGATAGTGTGAACCTTTTTGGAGTCTACTCTAATTCCTTTAGCTAATACAATATGACCTAAATATTCAGTTTCTTTTTGAGAGAAAGAAATTTTCTCTAGACTAGCATATAATTGGTTTTCTTTAAAAAGGTTGAATACAAAGGTAAGATGTTGAACATTTCATACTATTATTCATTTTGATTGAAAACAAGAATGTCGTCAAAGAAAACAATGACAAAGTGTTGATATTTCAAGAAAATATGATTCATCATTTGACTAAATGTTGCAGGTACATTAGTAATACCAAAAGGCATAACAAGAAATTCATAATGTTCGGATATAGTATGAAAAGCAGTCTTGCATATGTCAAATGTGTGCAGTCGAACTTGGTGATATCCATATTTTAAATCTATCTCACTAAATACAGATGCACCACAAAGTTTATCTAATAAATCATCAACACAAGGAATGGGATATCGATTGTTAACAATGATCTTATTCAAAGCTCTATAGTCAATGCACATACGATTGCACATACGATAGGTATGGTTCCTTTTATGTACTAAAAGTAATGGGGCACCGAAAGGAGAACTACTAAGCCTTATGAGTCCTCAATCTAAAAGTTCTTCTATTTGTCGTTGAATCTCTTTTTGTTGAATTTGATTTTGTCTATAAGGAGCTTTATGAGGTGGTTGACTACCAGGGATGATCTCAATTGTGTGGTCTTCTAGATGAGATGTAGGTAGACTTGGGGGTAGATCATCAACAAAAGAATCTTTGAACTAATCTAAAAAGAGTTGTTCACTATGTGATAAAGTGTGGTTAATTGCTTCTATTTCATTTACATATATCATTTAGGCCTTATCTCATTTATGTAAAGCACGTTTAGCTTGTATGTGTGATAGTAGTGGAAAAAGTTCATGATTTGTGGCATCGCTTTGAAGAGTTAAAGTTTTGTTTTAGTGTGTGATCCACATCGTGTGTGTGTGTATAATCAATTTGAGGGTGTAATTGATGATGGAAAGGAATACCCAAAATTATATCACTAGTGTGCAATGGTGTAATTAGGAAATCCCTTTTCTCTTTATAAGGACCAATGACAATTTCTAGTTGCCTAATTTCCTTGTTACCATTATAACATATACCTTGGAATGTAGATTTAACTTTATAAAGTGATGGGTGTGTTTCTAATTACAACTTTTTAACAACACCTTATGAAATAAAATCGTGTGTACTACCATCATCATGCAACACAGTAATATCATGACCATTTTTACCCTTCATCTTAAGCAAGGAATAAAATGAAATAGAGTTACCTAGCATATCGCTTTGTTCGAGATTACCATCATCATGTAATGTGACGTCTTTGGACCAATCTAGAGCATAATCACCATCATCATTTGGCACGTCTTTGATGCTATGTAGTTAAGCAATGTTGGTCTAAGATTCTTCCAACATCGAGTAGCAAAGTGGCCTGGTTGGTTGCACTTGTAACATGTAGGATGAGGCTTCTTTGCACTATTAGTGTTGTGACTAATGGTCTTGGGTTCAGATACAAATACATTACTTTGATCATTAATAGTCTTTACATTTTGAGTGGGATTTGTGCGTGTATTGTTAGGTTCTATTTGCATTAAAATTGTTAAAAGAATGTGGGCCAATGGGAGTACCATAATGACAAGACATTGGTTGTCGATTGTTATAGAAACCTAAGGGTTGCAATACTTTGGGAATTTTCTTTTCAATCTAAATTTTTGTGTATCCTGAGTATAAAAACTTCAAAGTTGTCGAAGAATGTGCATTTAGAACCTACTTTTCCCAATGATATGTCACATGAGGTGGGTTTTACCAAAAAGTTGAAAGGGTTCACCATGCTCCCATTTTAAGGTCTTTGCAAAATGGAAATTAGGATTTTCCCAAATTCCCTAATATGGTGTTTTTTTTATTGTTAGATGAAAAAGCATTGAATTATCGAGGGGTTTTGTGTAAACCTCTTTTGCATTCTTCATCATGGGCTAAAGAAATAACTTCATCAAGTATAGAAGGTTTGAACATATTTACCTCAACTTCGAGTCGTGATTCATAACGACATTAAATTGTATCTTCGGGGACTTCTTCAAGTATATGGAGTTGAAGTAGAGTTTGCCAAACTTTCTCCGTGTATTGTGATATCATCTCACGATTGGACATGGTTAAAGTATTCCAGGCACGACGTGCTTTGAGAGTAAACTGAGGTGGTGAAAAGTTGGACTTCACTTTACATTGGAAGTCTACCCAAGTAGTTGGTTTATCACTGCTTTTATGAAGAACATTCCACAATAATGATGCACGGTCACAACCATGTAGTTGGCAACACATGTAGTTGGCAACACATTTGACCTTTTCTCTTTCTGAAAAGGTCTCCTCAGAGAAATAATCATCCAATTGAATTAACCATGAAAGTATGAGACGAGTATCCTTTTTACCATCAAATTTGATAAAAGAAAAAGTACGACGACTAAGCTTAATATCCTTTTTTATTTTTTGAGTGTCGAATGTAGCCTTGATGATTTTGGCAATGCGGGCATCTTCAGTTTGTGGAGTAACAGCCTCATTACCATCAAATCGTTACTTAAGAGCGAGACGCTTTTTTTGTTTATCTTAAAGTAGTTTCTCAAGAAGTTGAATGCAATCTTCAAAATTTGATGGGGTGGAAGAGGTGAGTTTGTAAATCCACCATCTCGGGCATTGGCATCTTCATTGGTAGGAGTGTCATTGATGGGTTGGTTGAAATCAACTCCCAAATCCATGGGTTTATGAAGAAGAGGCTTGAATCGATAGGGTTAGGTGGCTGGAACTTGCCAGGCTTGAATTTTTGGGAAAAGTCATGATTTTTTTTTGGGGAATTTTTATATAATTTTCTGGCTATTTTGGAACTTTTGGCATGAAAAGGGGAATTTCGGGTAAATAAAGGGGTTATGGAGAAATAAAAGAATTTTTTTTTATTCTGAATTTTTTAAAGTTTGGCTAAATTTGTAGATGCTGAATTAGGCTTTAGAAAAAAAAATGAAAATTTGGATGGGGTTGGGTAGCTTTAATGTAGAAGCTTGTGTAAGCTTTAGAATAACTAAATATTTAATAGGTTTGGAAAAGAGAACAAATAAAAAGATTATAATATAAAGCTTTTAAGCTTTATTACCTAAAGCTCGGAAAGAACCATAGGTGACCAAATTCACACAGAGCGTAGGTGATTTTACAAAGTAATTTAGGAAAAAGGGGTCGTCGTGCACCGTTAGAGAGAACGCGAAGATGAAATGAAACATAAGAAAATTTTGAGGGTGGTTCCGAGACCTCCAAGATGAGGGAAATTGATATGTGGTGTCTGATCAGAAAGAGGGATTGAAAAAACATAAAATCCATTTTTGGACTTAATGAGGTTTTTGGAAGTGGTTTTCAAAATGGACAAGTGGTTTTCCACCTTGGATGGAGAATTATGGGTTTTTATTAACCATTGGGCAGAAATTAAGCTTTCTTGAAAAACCTTAGGCTTTTGTAATGAGAATTTTTACCTTAGGCCAAGCTTTTCCACCTCGCTCTTCACGGCTTCAATCAATTGTAATCAAATGGCTCTAGTACCATTGTTGTGGGAGGTTGACATGAACCCATAAAAATTATTGCAATAAATAAAATATTGAAAAATAAATAGAACAAACAATATACTCAATACTCAATATTGGGTCCAATCTTCCCCGACACAAGAGTGAGCCCATGCTTCCTCTTGGTGTACTCAAATATATTTCATGAGTAGCCTTTGGGGCTAAACAATAGTATACTTTTATAAAAATGTTGACTTCCTCAAGAATAGTATTCTTTAAAAGTGCCTTGCTTCAAAAATAGCTTTCTTGAGCGTGCAAGCTAGGCTTTCTTTTAAAAATAGGTGTGAGCCTTGAACCTTATAAAAGTGCACATGTCTTGAAAATTAGCATATACACTAGGGAGCTTTAACATGTCCCAATTAACATATATACATTGCCAATAAATGTGAATAGTGTCCAAATAAATTAATGGTACTTATCGTCAACAAATCAAATATTATTTGTTGATATTCAAAATTTTTCATCGCAAAGTATATTTCCTTATCACACCAGCTCACCTCCATTATCCCATCCAATGATCTACACTTCTAGCCAATAAATTAATTAATTCATTAAAATAAACATACATATAAAATTTCATATCAACAAGACGATGCAACCAATATATAAAATTTCGTATCAACAAGACGATGCAACCAATAATTTTCATGCATGTATGGATTCACACGCGTATGCATAAAGTAAGTTACGATCGCCTGGGTTTAGAAAGGCATCTAAATCTAAACCCATCTAGGAGAATTCATAACATAAAAACATGGGAATATAAATATTCCATGAATTCTTTTAAGAATCCATAATAACACAACATGGAAATTTATATATAAAATATTCCATGAATTCATCCTCAATAACAACTTCGATAAGGCTAAGGTAAGCTCTTCACTTGAATATCCATGATTAATTATTTATGTATAATACCTGATGAAGAGAAAAGTTTACCATACTTCATCTCATATTAAGTTTTTGTGTGTGTGTGTGTGTGTGTGTGTGTGTGTGTACACATATAAAGATTTAGAATCATCCTACACATTATCTTCAAGCTCTTTAAACAACTTGAGCCTTTCATTAGCTAATACATTAATTATAAGGTATATATAAAAATTTATTCATATCAATGAATTAATAGTGTTGAGTTGGTAGTATTAGTTGTGCATAAGAGATGACCAGCTATATCTAAGATGGGTGGTTGCAAGATCAGGGTGCCCAGTTTTGTCCACTCAGGCACTAAACAGTAAAAAAACAGGCATTTGTTGACCTTTAGTGGCTAATCTCTCCTAGTAAATGAAGGAATTTCGTTTCAAGTTCTTTTGTTGGAACATCATATTCAAAGTTGAAAATATAGTTGCATAATTTGATTAAGCATTAGATAGTCAAAAGTCCTCATTTTCTTAGGTACAAAGTCAATGTATACACCCAGTCCCAAATTTGAACTGATTCCATAAAATGCTAATATCTTTTACATATAAACGCATATGAGATTCCCACTTTGTACCTTAGATCTTCACATAATATGGAGCTTAACTTGATTTTTTGAGAAACTTTTAAGATATTTGTCTATTTTCTTTAAATATTTCAAGGTCTTTAAAGTGTTATAATATACGCCACTTTTTGTACCCACAATAGCTACCACTTAAAATCCTTAATCTTGTAGATCAAAAGAGTGGGTAGATACTAAGACATTAGTAGAATGTGGTGGTTAGTAAAAATTACAAATCCAATGGTTGGATTTTTAATGATCTCTTTTTCAAAATTCTTCCAGACTGTCAGAAGGCCTATAAATATTAATAATCTAATTAGTAAAATTACATTTTTGATGTGAATCATATAAGACCTCTAGGGACTAGTGTGCTCGTAATGGTGCATCTGTGGAAAAATAAATTGGATCACTCTAAGTATGGAAAGATCATTTTTTAATCATTTCATCATATTTTTGATTAATTTTGATTAATTAGACTAATTTATATTAATTTAAGCTATATTGGGTTAATTTAAGGACAAGCGTATTTTCTATTACTTTCTTGATCTCATTTTAAGTACCTTGCCCCCCAAAACTTGCTCTCCGAGCATTGTCCCAGTCCAGCATAAACTGGATAAAACTGGACACCCTGATCTTGCAACAACCCAGATCCTCAATATTTGTTTATTGTAGTTGATTAATATATATCTCATAAGGATATTTTACATGATTTTGCGCACAAGAGATGACTAGGTATATAAAAGCTCATCCATATTTCTTTATTGTTTTTCCATAAGGATATTTTACTTGATTTTGTACCATTAGGAAAATGAAAAGCTGCTCTAAGTAAGGAAACTACTTGATAGAACAAAATGTTTTCTTTTGTTTTTTATATTGAAATGTTTAATTGATCTTTTGAATTTCTAGTAAGATGACTATTACTTACATGTAGATGTCTTGAACTTCAATTTTTTTAAAGGTTTTGTAGATGCTTTAAATTGATCAAGAGAATGTATTGAGTTTCAAAAAGAGGTCCATAGTTACTGCTTGTTTTGTATCAAGATCTCATGGCTACATGGCACCATCACGACTCTCTTATTTTACAAACTAAGTAAAAAAATGGAGGCTATAAAGAGACTCCTCTTTTTTCTTTAAGTAAGGTTATAATTTGAGCAAGTCACAAAAACCCCCCTTGAATTTTTTGAAAACAATGGTGGTGGAATGAAAAGCCCTCTTTTAGAAAACTATGAAAAAGGGAGGCTATTTTCCGCTCCCCTTTTCATGCACATGGTGAAGAAGGGGGACTAATTTTTAGCTCCTCTTTTCATGCACGGGCGAAAGAGGGGGACGATTTGGTGTCATCCTTTTTGTGTTTTGGGGAAAGGGCTCAGAGGGGCAAGGGCAAGGGCAAGGGCAAGGGCAAGGGGGGACAATCATAGTTGCTTTTTGAAAGGCGTCACACCCATTTTGAGCATTTTGGTCTTGTAAAATATTTGCAAAATTTTAAAATGCTCCTCAAACATTACACTTAAATACAAAAAAAAGAAAATTGAAGGGCAATGGTGCTCGTCAAAAAATGAACCGTGGGAGGAATTGAAGTCTTTTGACTTGATTTGAATCTATCTATGTGTGCGTGCATCAACTTACAATATGGATATGTGTGAATGTGCGACTAATGCATGGCTAGTACCTTTTGAAATTTGGTTCATTTGACATATTGAGAATTTGAGTGCGACCTATGCATGGCTAGTACCTTTCATTTGACATATGGACACATAACGCAGGATTGACCAGGTCCAAATCAAGAGTTAACACGTTAATTTAAAACCTTAATCTTGCTTAATTAGTGGTAAAACCGTGGTCGGCGGATTATGGAAGGACTTGGTCACTTTTTTTTTTTGGGGTTGAGATTGGCTCCACCCTCGAGACTCGACTTTGAGTCGTGACTCGTGAGCGTCATTCTGACTTTTTAGCGCCTTAATCACAACGCATTCGTCCACCCTCGAGATTGGCTCCACCCTCGAGACTCCGCTTTGAGTCGTGAGCATGCTTTTCTCTCAAAGCGCCTTCTTCTACCCTTCAGCGCCTTCACTACACCCGCTTCGCAGTTTGCCACTGCGCAGTCTTCTTCCCTCCTCCCCCACACCGCACACCTTGCCATGTTTCGCCTACTTCTGCTGCTTTTTTTCGTTTCGGCTTCTTTCCTCCAACCTCAGCTCTGCACCACCGCCGCAGCGGCTTCTGCCCCCAGTGCCGACGCTACCGCCTTGCTCGCTTTCAAAGCCCACCTCAGCCCACCCTCAGCCTCCAACCTCTCCTCATGGGTCGTCTCCACCTCGCCATGCAGCTGGTCAGGCGTCTCCTGCAACGCCTCCCGAGTAGTCGCCCTCACCCTGCCCACCAGAAACCTGTCCGGCGTCCTCTCCGCCCACCTTGCCGACCTCCCCTTCCTCACCCATCTCAACCTCTCAAACAACAACCTGTCTGGCGCGATTCCACCTGAGCTCTCGCGACTGCAGTCCCTCACCCTCCTCGACTTGCATAGCAACAGTCTCACAGGCGAAATCCCGTCTGAGCTGTCGCTATGCAGCTCGCTGTCCGTGCTGGACCTGAGCTGGAACCCCCTCTCCGGTACGATACCCCCTTCTTTGGCCTCTCTTGGCAATCTGCAGATGATTCAGCTCCACCACATCGATAACCTGAGCGGCACCATACCTGTGCAGCTCAGCCGCCTGTCAAACCTCACTCACCTCTGCCTGGGCCACAACAACCTCACTGGAGCCATTCCTCCTGAAATCGCCAATCTCAGCAACCTCGTCGACTTCGCCTGTTACGAAAACGCTGGTTTGGCAGGCCCAATCCCTTCTGAAATCGGCCAGCTTCGCTCCTTGCGCTCACTCAAGCTCTTCAATCTCAATCTCTCCGGCAGCTCGATACCTCCAGAGCTGGGAAATCTAACCTCTCTGCAGTATCTTTACTTGTTCAGCGCTGCGCTGTCAGGCCCTATACCGGAGGAGCTTGGCAAACTTTCCAACCTTTTGGTTTTGTACCTCTTCCAAAATAAATTCTCAGGGGGCCTCCCTTCTTCTCTAGGGCAGCTGAGAAACCTGACAGATCTCAACATCTTTGCCAGCAACATCACCGGCGGCATACCTCCGCAGCTAGGCAACCTCACCAACCTAACCAACCTAGACCTCCATTACAACAATCTCTCCGGAAGCATCCCTCCAGAAATAGGAAAACTAGGCAATTTGCAGAGTCTCTCAATCCATTTCAATATGCTCACAGGCCAACTTCCTGCAGAGTTAGGACAGCTAACTAACCTTCGTGAATTCTACGCTTCTGCTAATAATTTCTATGGGCCGCTCCCCCCTCAATTAGGCAAGCTTAAAAGAATCATTGCCATAGGTTTAGGAGGCAATCAATTTGTAGGAAGCATTATACCTCCAGAGTTTGGGGCGATGGAAAGCCTGCAATCCCTTGAAATGAACAATGTTCAAGTGATAGGAGAAATCCCCTCTACATTAGGAAACCTCAAGAACCTCACTTTTCTCCGTCTGTCAAACAACAAGCTCACTGGTAGCTTGCCTCCATCTCTGGCCAGATGCTCCAACCTTCAGTGGCTCAAGCTAGAGAATAACTCTTTAACAGGAGAAATACCCCCCCAATACTACACCTCATTCTCTCAACTCCACACTCTCTCTCTGCACCGCAACGAACTCACCGGACAGGCTTCAGACAAATTGGCAAGCCTTACTACTTTGGTGGTTCTGGATATTGGGTACAACAAATTTAGCGGCAAAGTGCCAGACGTATGGTCAGCGATGCACAATCTCAGCGTTCTAAACTTGGCTAGCAACAGATTAGAAGGTGATCTTCCTTTCTGGATATGGAATTTAACCCAACTTCGGCTCCTTGATTTGTCGAATAATGCATTTACAGGCACCATTTCCCCAAGAATTAACCAGTTAAATGGGTTTAAGGAGAAGCAGAATTCAGACGGAAATGCTCCAGTAGGCAGTGAAACCCTGTGGAGTGATGATGCCGAAATCAACGACAAAGGAGCCGACAGGTCGTATTTTACATACTCGCTAACCGTAATGACCTCGCTTGATTTGTCAAGAAACAATTTACAAGGCCAGATTCCAAGCGAGGTAGGAGAATTGACAGGCATTTTCAACTTGAATCTATCTGGCAATGGACTTGAGGGAAGCATCCCGAGTAGTTTCGGGGGTCTAAAGCAATTGGAGTCGTTGGATCTTTCATACAACCACCTTTGTGGAGAGATACCTGAGGACTTAACAGCCTTATCATCACTGGAGTTTTTCAATGTTTCTTACAACTACTTATCAGGTTCAATTCCCCAAGGTATGATGGTAGGTTGACTTGTAGGTTTGTTGCTCTGACATACGCCCTAAGTCCCCTACTTACTTTGCACAAGTCAACACAAAAAGAACCCACGCTCCTAATGGACGAATTCTTCTTTTTTTTTTTCGGGGGGTTTACAGGTGGTCAATTTCCATTCGCGGATTCTTCATATCTAGGAAACCTTCATCTATGTGGGTTACCGTTGACTAGGCAATGTAATGGTTCTGAGGCAAATTCATGTGATACAGTTACTGGTTCTCATCACACTCAAAAGTGGAAGATTATATACATTGTTGCAGGCTGTGTTGGTTCAATTGCTGTGGCCATATGTGTAAGTGGAGCTGTATGGTTGTGGTTACGTCGAAATTCTGTGCAACATGGGGGAACCGTAGGGCTTTATCTTATGGACAAGAATCTGAGGGAGGTTAAACATGAGCTCTTACATTTGGTCCTCCACGGATGCACTAAGAACAACTTAGTAGGGGTTGGAGGGTTTAGTGATGTCCACAAGGTCACCCTAAGTAATGACAGAGTCGTGGCTGTGAAGAAGCTCAGGCTTGAACTCAACGAGAAAGAGGCACAGCTTAGCTTTTTGAGAGAAAGCAAGACCTTGGGCCGTGTTAAACACAGGAATGTGCTAAAGCTTCTTGGCATATACTCTTCTCCTACTAGTAATCACAATTTGGCATGCATTTTTGACTTTGTATCTAATGGCACTCTAGATGAGCACTTGCACCAATCCAATGGAAACAGACCCTGCTTGGATTGGAATCAACGGCTCAAAATTGCCATTGGAGTAGCACAAGGCCTAAGCTACCTACATAATGAGAGTGGATTTGGGCAAATTCTCCACTTGGACCTTAAACCTAGCAACATACTCTTGGATGATGACTTGCAACCCCATATAAGTGATTTTGGGATTTCTAGGATGATGGAGAGGAACCAAGTCTCTACCACCTTAACTCATTTTAGAGGCACCATTGGGTATGTTGCACCAGGTATGCCTTCTCAACATTTTCTTTTCATTGATAAAAATTGCATTGTTTTTGAAGAAACATGACCATGTCAAACCGGTTTTTTTATAAACTAGCGAAAAAAGGGGAGAAAGGGCCTAAGAAACTCATGAGCAAAAAGGGGCACACAACTTAGGATAAAAAGTAAAGTCTATTTATTGTTCACTTGTTATGTTTTCAATGAAGGTCATAACTTTGACACCTAAGCACTAGCTCTAACCACTAGGCTTAGCTAGCTCTTGGCTAGCTATTTACTTATGTACTCACTTACAAATAGAGTAATTTCATAGAATGATGCTAGGTAGCCCCCCCTAATGGATAAAGAGATGTTATTAATTAACTTGGTTTCCTTACAATGCATCTCATTGTGGAAGTTGGGTCCTTTTTTAGCAACAACCAAGGGCATGTTTTGTTATGTTGTTTTCAAGTCACAGTATGTAAATGTTTTTTATCCACAAGAATATGATTGCATATGGATTGATTTCTTCAAAACAGTCTCTTAAGCATGGTCTTGATTCTGGTAATGCGCATTCTCTGGCTCACTTTTCCTTGACTGCCTTAAAGAAAAAACTTAAGGAGGAATCACCCTCTTGAAGCCATTTGATTTTAGCTTGTACTCTTACCTATTTTGATTTCCTTTTCTCTTCCTCTTGTGAGGAATCTTTTACTTTAAAGATCAATTGCTTGACCACTGAGGAGTAATCACCCTCTTGAAGGCATTTGATTTTAGCTTGTACTATTGCCTATTCCAATTTGCTTTTCTCTTCCTCTTGTGAGGAATCTTCTACTTCAAAGATTAATTTCTTGACCACTAAGTCTTGAAGAGATGAAAATAGAATGGTGAGCATAGCCTAGTTTACATGTTGTATAATCTAAAAGTACTCCTTTCTACAGTCTAAGATGAAAATGAAAAATGGTGAGAAGAGCCCACCTTACATGTTCCACATTCTAAACACACTCTTTTCTTCTCCTAGCCTTCTTTCTTAAAAACTTTTTACTAAAGTAGTAAAGTGAGTGATGCATATGTCGGGCAGATCTCTAAGGGGGGCCTCCCTTTTCTTCTATCAACTAAATAGTCTCTCTTTAGACCTTCATCATGGTCGAACTTCATGAGTATGCTCCTATTGAGCTTAAAGGGTGTTGGACCTTTGTTCACTAGTGGCCCTTTGGACCCACCCTTGAAAATTTCCCTTAGTTGACTCACACCATTATAAGAATGTGGTCCAACTTTGTATATTTCTTCATGCATCTTGCATCCGTTCCAGTAGGTAGATCCAACATGCATCATTACTCAAGTAGCATGTATTATGGATCTCCAAGTCCGAGCATCACTATTTTGTTGGTTTTTCAAATTAAAGAGCCTTAGCTAATATCTTTTACATACATCCTTTCACATCATAGCATGCATCGAATTCATCTTGTGTTTTGTCATGCCACGGTTTGGATCTATCCTTTGCATGTTCCATCATGTTAAGTTAACAATCATGATTGCATCTTTGTCTCGTCAATCACATCAGCAAGGTCTATACCTTAGGGTGGGCTCTCAAGTCATTAAGTTTAGTTAGCCTATACCTTAGCGTGGACTGTGATGTCATTCAAGGCATACATATTACAAATCATAGTTCAAAACCTTTTGAACTATGAGGACTACATGTGGAGTTATCAAGCCATAGGACCATACATCTAGTGTTCTAAGCACACAATCACCATGGGGGGATGAGTTCAAGTTAGTTCATGATAGTAAATATCTTAGAAAGTGTTGGATCCAGAATAGGTGATTCATCATCAGCTCAATGGAGGTTAATGGATGATCTTGGCAGAAAGAGCTTCAAATCATTCCTAAGTTCACTCATTACCATGGGTAATAGAGGTCATCCAACTCTTTTTTTGGGCCATTGAAAAGTATACATATTCCTAGATGTATATGAGGTTTTAATGTTCTACACCAATGTTTAGGTTTGAGAGTGTTTTTCTACCCTTAACCAAAGTATTGTGTATGAGTATCTATTCTATTCACCAATTTTGGTGAATAGAAGCCTTATTCACTCAACTTTCATCTTAGAGGTATTAATTAAGTGGCCACTAAGGTTACCTGATTACCCAAAGTTAATGCCTTTGAAAGTAAAATAATAAAAATGGGGGTAAAGGACTGTTGTACCTACGCCACCTCCATTACTTGTGTAGAAGAAAAAGAAGAAGAAGAAGAGAGATACCATGTCCTCCTTTGTGTGTGAGTGAGTGAGAATACTAGGAGATACCATGTCCTCCTTTGTGTGTGAGTGAGTGAGAATACTAGGATATACAATGTCCTCCTTTGTGTGTGTGTGAGTGAGTGAGAGAGTGAGAATACTAGGATATACCTATTGAAAGACTCATAGAAAGATTTTGGTTGCCTATTTCACCAATTAATTTTTAAAGGAATAAGAAAAGAAAAGAAAAGAGAATTGTTTTACTGTTTTTTTCTTGTTGTAGGGTGTTCTAGGTTTGGAAATGAGTTAGCCAACATCTTTCTAACTGTGTGATGGGTTGGTGGCAGAGTGTGGATATGCACAGAAGGTGAGCGATAAGGCTGATGTGTATAGTTTTGGGGTCATGCTACTGGAGATGCTGACAGGGAGGAGACCCATAGCTAGCCATGGTGGCTTTGGGGATCAATTGGACCTGAGAGCTTGGGTGGTACTGCAAGCTTCATCTCCGGCGAGCATTTGGAGTGGAGACATCCTAGACCAGGCCCTAGAGGCCCTCCACATGAGCTCTCACACATGCAAGCAAGTACAAGACACCTTCCGAGTAGCATTGCTTTGCACACTTCAACAACCAAGCAACCGCCCCACCATCAAACAAGCTCTGGAAATGCTTTGGAAATGCTGTTGGACTGCTGCAAATTAAGAACACACAAAAACAATATTAACATGATTTCTTATAGTTATCAATCCCTTGAGCACCACATGGCTTCCTACTCGGTCACGAATGCACCCGCTTGTCCTGAATCCCCATTAAGTATCTTCACAAGCACAAGTGAGCAAGGAACTTTGATCTTCCACTAGCTTCTTTATAGCACTGGTAAGGAGCTTCTCTTGGCTCTTATTTTGATAATGTAATTGACCCATGACACATATGTATTTGTACACAATCACAAAACATAGAATGTTTTAGTGGTTTTTGTACTTTATAATTTTACTCAGTTTTTACCACACAAAAAAAGGACACATTTTGTTAGTTTTGTATGTCATGTTGACTTAAATATGGCATAAGTTGTCTTCAGAATTTAAGCAACATTTATGGATTAAAATTCAAGTAGATCTTGTTCAATCTTCAACTCCAGCAAACATCAAGTCCACATTTGTACTTTGATGTCCCCTATGTTTATGAAAAGTTAAGGCCCCTTGAACATGTGATGCTTGAGATATCACAACCAGATCTGGTCTCATCATGATCATTGATGTCTTGATAAGGCTTATAATCAATTCCATGATCATCATCATTGTGAGAGGCTGAAGCAAAGGCACCTTGATCATTAATAATAGCCACTAGCATACTTGATAACTCCTTATTAATATTGGCATCTTGAAATGTGTTCTTGCTTCAAGGTGTGTTTTATAGCACATACCACTACTTCTCATCACAACATTTTGATTAAATATAAAGATAATATAGGTACATATTCTTATGAGATTGAGAATCGCAATTAAACCCAATATTCAACTCATACTTGCTTATAATTAGGTTTTTAAAATTTTACTAAAATAAATGGCAAAGAATTAATTGGGGAATTTTTTGGCCAGTGCTTATGGGCCTTTTCAATTTACTTTAAAACATTTCACACCAACAATGAACCATTTAAAACCTCTAAAATAAACTTCCATGATGTCTTGTATCCTTATATATCAAATTTTACCTCTCCAACTTACTGGAACTCCCTTACTCAAAGCTTGCCATGACACCAACATTATTGGTGGTGGTTGTTGAGATATCGAGCTCATCTAGTGAGGCGGTGGACACTGATGACCCGCCTAGGGGATAGGCCCCACACTTATACCACTAGCATGGTTGGTGAGATCATGGGTGATATGCGGCCAGTGGGATGACAGGCTGTGTGACAGCCATTCTAGAGACTGGCATAGTTATAGTGCCAGCTCATTTAGTTGGGTTCACACTATAGAGAACCCTAGTATGTATTTGGTTGAGTACCTTTCATATTGTGTGTACTCTTATCTTTGTATATGGTGTGTTGAGTGTTGTGTGAAGAAGAAGAAGATTTTCAGCCTCTCACTTTGTGTGTTCTCTTTTAGGGTTTTGTGAGTGTGTGTGTGTGCTTGCAAGAGCTCAAGCTCTCTTCTCCCCTGCATCTTTTCATGGTATTAGAGCCTGGTTCATGCTAAGGGCTGAGCTGCAAGCAAGAGAAGCACAGCCTCTCACTTTGTGTGTTCTCTTTTAGGGTTTTGTGAGTGTGTGTGCTTGCAAGAGCTCAAGCTCTCTTCTCCCCTGCATCTTTTCATGGTATCAGAACTTGGTTCATGCTAAGGGCTGAGTTGCAAGCAAGAGAAGCACAGGAAGCGGTACGAGGGTAAGAGCTTCATCTACTCTTCCCTATTTGTGTTGGCGACTATACCCTTGTCGGGAGCTCTATGGGGGGCACCGGCAAACGATCTCTGATTGAGGAGCTTTCTTCGCGGGAGTAAAGCTATAGGGCAACTATACTATCCTTTGTCCTATCGGACAACATTTTTCGAGACTAGGGATTTCATTAACGTCTTCACAATTTCGTGATCACGTTAACAAAACCTATTGTTATCCCGTAACACCTCCGGGCTTTTAGTTTTCTCGGCGGGCCCGCCGAGAAAAATACTTATCCCAGTGGGCCCACCGGGAAAAACAAAGAACACCGGCGGGGTACTATTCTGTATATAAACACTGCCCGACACCCATCGTACAACTTTTGGGGAGATAGTCCTTGTTTTGGGGGCGTGATATCTCTCCTCAAAGTACTTGTAGAGCTCTAGAGTTGCTAGAAGTGTCCTCTTGGGAAGAACGTCCTTATCTTAGGGGCTGTCGTCTTTCCTTGTAGGCACTCCTAAGGCTATTGAGCCACTCGTCCTTAGTTCTTTGAACTGGGGGCAGGGTGTGGTTCGTAGCTAATACTTGCGGAGATTTAGGGACAAATTTGGAGTCATTCAGCTTTGCATTTGAGCCACGTACGTAATCTACCTCATTCTGCTTTATGAATGGTTTGATGGAGCCAAGAGTCCTGCTTAGGGACTTGTATTGGTTCTTGATACTTGATATAGTTTAGAGTAGACAAGGGTCTATTGTCCTATACTAGAGTATTGGGCAAGCATAGATCTTTGATTTTCTTTGTGAATGTTAGAGAAGGTCTATTGTCCTATACTAGAGTATTGGGCAAGCATAGATCTTTGATTATGTAAAGTATCCTTAATTGGGTACAAAAGGCATCCTTCATTGGGGGTGCAATGTGCATGATAGTTTCGAAGTAGTTTTGTAGTAAGACCTTGCAAGATAGTTTGAAGTAGTTTTGTGTTATGTGATGATCTTTTGTATTTGTCAAGATAGTTTCAAAGTACTTTGTCTGCTAATGTATGTTTTGTAATACGTGAGTGATTTGTTGTTTTTTCATTTGTGTATTCATTGTTATATGCTTGGTTGAATAGGTTGTTTGTTGAGATGGAGAACAATGTTGGATCCAGTGATACCTCCAATAGAGTCTAAATTTCAAATAGCAGGAAAAAAAAGGCACCTGGGATAGAGTGGCAATATGCAATGAACGTTGGTGATCGATTCATAGATTGGGAGTGTAAGCTATGCCATGCAGTAAAATCAGGTGGGGCGCCTCGACTAAGAGAACACTTTTTAGGCGGACCGAAGAAAAAGTCATGTACCCACCCCTCTGCACCTATAGTGGCCAAACGCATAAGAGAAGAAATTCAAAAGAAAGATTCAAGAAAACATGACACTCCTACCGTTAATGTATCAAGGCAGCAAGAACACTGTTGTTCTAATCATCAAACTCCCGCTACATCGCCTACTTGTACCTTGAACGGCAATGTGCAACCAGAAAGTAATCTACCTAGTGCATCTTCCTGCAAGCGAAACTTGTTGGAATTAGGGTTGCAGGAATGCACACACAACTTCAAGAAGATGAGGAAGCTTGAGCACAACACAGTAGTGTATTATGAGTGCCAAAAATGAAAGATAACAAGCCCTAGAAGATAATGGGCGTATATACAAATGCACGGGGGAAAAAACCTCCTAGTGAGGGAAAAAGTGCCCCGGCGGTCCTAAGTGTGTTCACACACATCACTACTATAATATGGTAACAAATCCCCCCTGGAGTGATGCGGTGAACAAGAGCTAGCACTCATGTATAGGGAAGTGTCTAGCTATGTGGACGAATCCACAAAAGGGAGTAAGCCCAAAGCTTTGCGAAAAGCTTCGAACTTCTCACGAGGCAGAGCCTTTGTAAAAAGGTCTGCAAGGTTATCCTGTGTTGGCACATAAGCCAAACTGATCTCTCCTGCAGAGAGTCTCTCCCTGACATAATGGTAGTGCACCTCAATGTGCTTCGTACGAGCATGGAACACTGGGTTCCGCGCAACTGCCAATGCGCTCTGACTGTCAGTGAAGATGGTGGTGGCAGATGGCTGCCCAACACCCAAATCAGCCATAAGGCGTCTGAGCCACACACACTCAACCGTAGCTGTGAAAGCTGCCCTGTACTCAGCTTCACAACTAGAAGTGGCCACAGTAGGCTGCTTCTTGCTCAACCATGATATGCATGAGCTTCCAAGCATGAAGCAAAAACCACTCGTGGACACGCGTGTGTCATAACAACCAGCCCAGTCAGAATCTGAAAAAACATGTAAATCTGGCGGCAATGATCCCCCCTTGGGATAAAACAACCCAAGATGCCGAGTACCACTCAAATAGCGAAAGATACGCTTCACTGCCTGCCAATGCTTAATGCCTGGGCTATGCATAAATCTGCTCACCTGTGAGACTGCAAACTGAATGTCTGGCCTCGTAATGCATACATAAATGAGGCAACCAACAGCTGTCTGATAGAGTGTGACATCAAAGTGATCTCCAGCATCATGAAGACTCAACTTCAAACCTGTCTCCATTGGAGTAGCAATAGGCTTGCAGTCTTCAAGGCCAAATCTCCGCAACAATGTTTCAATATACTTTGTCTGACACAAAGCAATACCTCCATCACACTGCTTAAATTGTATCCCCAAATAATGATGCAAATGCCCCAAATCTGACATCTCAAAAGAGGCATTCAAATCAGCCTTAAAATCAGCAATATGACTCTCATTTGGTCCTGTGAGCAGCATGTCATCGACATAGAGAGCAATGATTAGATGTACACCATCCACACGTTTAACATACAAAGTGCTTTCTGTTGGACTATTCTGAAACCCATGTGCAGTCAAATATGCATGTATTTTTTCATACCAAGCTCGTGGAGCTTGCTTTAAACCATATAAAGCCTTTTTTAACCTGCACACTTTGTTTTCCTGCCCTCTTTGAACAAAACCACGAGGCTGCGATACATACACCTCCTCATGCAAATCTCCATTTAAGAATGCAGTCTTTATGTCCAGCTGATGTACATTCCAACCATTATGAGCTGCTAATGCACAAATGCTACGAACAGTGGTCATACGACATGTGGGAGCAAAAGTCTCATCAAAATCAATGCCCTTCTCTTGAGCATAACCTTTTGCAACAAGCCTAGCCTTATGGCGATCCACTGTGCCATCAGGCTTACGCTTCAATTTGTATACCCACTTAGTGCCAATGGCCTTCTTGCCAGGGGGCAAGTCACATAAAGACCATGTACCATTCTTCATAATAGCATCGTATTCTGCTTGCATAGCAGCCATCCAATTTTCTGAACTTTGTGCCTCATCAAATGAAACAGGCTCACTTTCATCGCACATACTAGAAACAGCCAATGCATAACAATCTGACGCATAAGAGGCACCATGAGAGCCAGAACGAGTGCGACTAGACAAAGGGGCATCCAACTTGCTGTCACGCAAAGTCTGCACCAGCCATCTAGGCATATTCCTAGAGCCCTCAATCTCTTGTCTCTCATCCTCAAGTGCATCATGCACATCTGCATCAGATATAGGCTGATCTGTGCCATCATTTAAAACCTGCATAGGCTGAAAAACTGCCTCATGAGGTATTGCACTTGACTGTGCACCACTGAAAAGAGGCAACAATGTATCATAGACATCACGTGAGCTGATATCTGTCTCCTTAGTACATGAAACCAAGGGCTGAACTACATCTTCCACAAATACAACATCACGGCTAACCAAAATGCGCTTTGTCTGTGGATGATACAAACGATAGCCTTTGCTCTCAGCACTATATCCAACAAAAATACATTTGACAGCTTTGTCATCCAATTTTCTGCGATGTTGCACAGGCACTAATGCATATGCCAGGCAACCAAAAACACGTAAATGGCCAACAGATGGCTTGCGGCCATGCCAAGCCTCATATGGAGTGACAACCTGTAATGCTTTGGTGGGACACCTGTTTAGTACATAAGTGGCACACATGACAGCCTCAAGCCAAAAACCATGTGGTAGACTTTGACTCTTAACCATACATCTTGCCATTTCCATGAGAGACCTGTTTTTTCTCTCAGCCACACCATTTTGCTGTGGTGTATACGGCACTGTACATTGGTGTTTTATCCCACGCTCAGCCAGAAATGCATTAAATTCTGAAGACATATACTCCCCCCCTCGATCTGAACGGAGGGTGCCCATCTTACTTTCTGACACATTTTCAGCCATAACCAAAAACTGTTTGAAGCACAAAAACACTTCGGACTTTGCCTTTAAAGGATATACCCATGCATGCCTGGTAAAATCATCAATGAAAGTCACGAAGTAAAGGTAGTTTCCAAATGATGGAGTTTGCATGGGACCACAAACATCACTGTGAACAAGCTGCAATCTGCGTTCAGCTCTCACTGATCCATCTTTGGGAAAGGAAGCACGCTGCATTTTACCCAATATGCAGCCCTCACAAACATGCTTGACAGGTGCCTCAAGCTTAGGCAAAGAAGATACCATTTCAGATTTCTGCAGGCGCAGCAAACTTGCAAAATTCAGATGACCAAAACGTGCATGCCACAGTTTTGCATTTGAAATAGCCTGCGTATCCATAATAGCACATGCTGAATCCTCTACACATTTGCCATCCATATTGAGCTTATACAGCCCTCGACATAGTGAACCAGATGCTACAATGATGTCACCACAAGAGAGATCATGAACAGTACATCTGTCATCCACAAATTTTACAACCAAACCTGTTTTGGCAAATGCGGAGACTGACAGCAGATTCTTTTTGATCCCTGGCACATACAATGCATCAAAAAGTGTAAAGGTGTTGCCATTTGCAACATTCAGCACAATCTGTCCAACTCCTTCAACGGGATAAGAGGAGTTATTGGCACAAGTGACAGTATTCCCTGTGGGAGCAGACTCAAGGAAAGTGAATAAACTGCGCTGCGAGGTGATATGCTTAGTGGCACCACTGTCAAAGTACCATACATCTGAATCTACTGCAGACATACATGTGTCATGCAAAGATGGGTCATAACTGCACTGCGCATTGAATGCCCATTCTGTATCTAGCACAACATTAGCAGATTCATTGTTAGAAGGAGAGGCATCTGCAACAGCCATACCAGCCTCTTTCTTCTTAGCCTCTTTCGCAGCCAGCTTAGGACACGCTTTGATGACATGATCATTTCCCTTACAGTACTTGCAAAATGTCTTCTGTTTGTCACCCTTCTTCTCATCTTTGTCTTCCTTCTTTGGTTGCGCAGCATTTGCAGATTTCTGCTTACTAGAAGAAAAGCCAGCTTTACCTTTCCCGCTTCTCTGACTAGCAACGAAAGCTTGATCTGCGACACGCATAATATTCCTGTTTTGCCTTGACTGGTCTTCTTGCAGCAAAACAGAAACTAACTCCTCAAATGATAAGGCATTGGGATTGCCTTTCATCATCAAGCGAAGAGTGGAAGCAAAACCCTGATAAGAATCTGGTAGACCATTCAAAACAGTCTGCACAAGTGAACTGTCTGACAGGATTTCATCTGCAGAAATGAGCTGCTCTTTGAAATCCTTGATCTTTGTCAAAAAGCTATCCATAGAATCACCTTCGTTCATATGCTCACTCTCCAACTGTTTTCGGAGGTAAGCAACACGAGCCTCATTTCTTGCCTGATACAATGTGGCAAGTACATCCCAAGCATCCTTAGAAGTCCTGCAGGAGCGAATATGTGGGATAATGGTACGTTTGACAGACAGCGCAATCAAGGCATGAGCCTGCGCATCTCTACCATCCCAACGAATCTGCTCTGCTGAAAGTGGTGGTTCTCGAACAGCTGCTACAGCACTTGTGCCTGCACCATCATCAACAGTACCTGTTTCTGATGTGTTTGCAGCATTCCCAGCCACAATAGGACGTGCATCAATACCCTGCACAATGTTCCATAACCCCTTTGCTACCAATACATGTCGCATCATATATGCCCACAATGGATAGTTGGTGCCATCCAACTTATCCTCAGCAGCCAACATGCGGAATACATCATTGTTGTCAGCCATGGCCAATGACTGTACTACTAGATGTAAATGCTGTCTGTAAGAGGTAAACCTGTATAAAATTGACCTGTGCTATATAGCACAGCCCAAAACAGACGAATGGGCACCTGTCCTGCAGATTTTAATCTTGACAGAAAATCTGCACAGTAGGACGATTTTGCCTGCGCAGTACTTGGAATGCAAAAACGGAGGGCGAAATGACTTCAGATCAAAATTCTGAAACGACCAAGCCCTACGGGCTGTCCCACGGCATATACTAACCTGCAGACGCTCATGAAACCTCGTCGCAATCGGAGGAGATGAAGCGGCAGGTGCCGGTGATGCTGCCCGGGAGGAGGAAGCCTGCTCTGATACCAATTGTTGGAATTAGGGTTGCAGGAATGCACACACAACTTCAAGAAGATGAGGAAGCTTGAGCACAACACAGTAGTGTATTATGAGTGCCAAAAATGAAAGATAACAAGCCCTAGAAGATAATGGGCGTATATACAAATGCACGGGGGAAAAAACCTCCTAGTGAGGGAAAAAGTGCCCCGGCGGTCCTAAGTGTGTTCACACACATCACTACTATAATATGGTAACAAAACTTTGACGTAGGAAATATACCCATGCGTCAAACTTCATTGCAAGAAAGCCTACGTCAAGGTCGACTCGATGATGCACAACTCGCCCTTGCTGAAGCGATTTACTTTTCTGGGAGTGCTATGATGATGGTGGACAGTGAGCATTGGAAGAGAGCATGGAAGAAAATTGGTGAGTTTGGACCAGGGTTTTCACCGCCTACGTACCATGCTATGCGAAATGATCTATTAGAGAAATGTTATGCGCAAGTAAAAGAACGTGTACAAAGAATAATTCTTAGCAATATAGAGCTTTCTGGATGTAGTATAGTAAGTGATGGATGGTCTAATGTGCAAAGAAAACCATTAATTAATATAATGGTTATTTCACCTAGAGGTGAGACTTTCATCCGTGCCGTGGATTCAGCTGGTTCAATCAAAACTGGGGCTTACATTGCTCAAGTTATTAGCTCTGTTATAGAGGAAGTGGGTGCCAAAAATGTAGTCCAAGTCGTCATGGACAATGCAAAAAAATGTAAAAATGCATCCAAAATCCTACAACGACAATATCCACATATTTTTCCGGTAGGCTGTAATACTCATAGTTTGAATCTTGTATTAAAAGATTGGTATAAATCTGATGATACCAAATGGTTTGCCTCAATCGTCGACACTGCTTGCCAGCTTGTGAGATTCATGCTCAAGAGACAGAGAGTGTTAGATATTTTTCGACCTCGCATGTCAGTTATGTTAAAGCTTCCAGCGGAGACTAGGTTTTGCACTCACTTTTACACTTTTGAGTCTCTTCTTAGAAATAAAGATGCAGTTTGCAAAACATTTACATGCATGGCATTTCATGACTGGGAGAACACTCAACTTGAAAAAGTGAAAGAGAAAATCAAAGTCTTGAAGGCAGCGCTTACGAGAAGAAGTTGGTGGAACAGTGTGATGGATGCATACCATGTAATGATGCCTGTTATGTATGCCATACGAAGTCTTGATCAAAGAGCGCCTAATCTCGGAAAAGAATGGATACAATGGTGGACTGTCCAGTGGAGTTTGGAGTGTCCTGAGAAATTAGAGCATTCAGTGGTGGAAAAGCAATGGCGTGTACCATTCTCCAGTAGACAAAGAAAAGTTCTATTGAAGTACTTTCATGCTAGATGGATTGGAGCGCATTCACCACTACACAGTGCTGCTTACATGCTAGATCCTGAATATTGGAATATGGATTTGATGTCCAACGTTGAGGTGGTGCAAGATTTTTATAAAGTGGTAAACACTTTCTATAATAATGACGATGATCGTGTAAAGTGCATAAAGGAGATGACCTCATTTCGATTGAAAGAGGGTTTATTTTCCAACTCCCTTGTTCAACAAATGGCTAAAGAGCAACCTGCATGGAAGTGGTGGATGATGAATGGTGGTGAGCATTATGCTTTATTGCGCAACCTTGCGATGAAGGTTCTAAGTCAGTGCTCTTCAAACTCAGGCTCAGAAAGAAACTGGAGCATGTACAAATATATTCACAGTACTATTCACAATCGACTTCTTGCAGATCGAGCAGATAAACTTGTTTACATGTATTGCAATGAAAAGATCTTGCGAGACATTGAAAGTGAAGAGTATGAAGAAGATATGCCCAGATGGATGTACAATTGTGATGATGTAGTAGACGAGAACTTTGATGTTGGACGCACGTTGTGCACCATCCTTGAGATAGAAGACAATTTAGACATTGACTTAGATGAGCTTAATTTAGCAAACGAGAGAGTAAACGGTGAAAGAATTTTGGAGCAAGATACTGACATAGAGGAAGAAGTCACTTCATTAATTTCATAAAAAGTACTTGTGCAAATGATCGTATTTGGAGAAATTATCAATACAAAAGTAGGATTTGTCTTTCTTAGCTTTCATCTTGAAATAAATTATGAATTGCACTAGGAGTTGCATCTAAAGGTCCTGGTGGTTTATATTCGCTAGCCATGCCGAACACTGTATAAATACCTTGATTTATTGGGACACTGCACAATGCACATGTGGAAGTATTTTGCATTTGCCTCACTAAACATATTAAGTGGTAGTAGTATCCACAGGGTAGTATATACTAGCCGCTCCACCCATCGAATACTTTGTAACATACAGGACATTGGGGGGTGGAGGAACTAGTAGCCTCAGCAGAAACTCCCACAAGATCAGGATGTATCAAAAAATGAGAGATGTGGTTTCCTTGGCGCACAGGAGCAATACGTGAAGAGATGCTCTGCACATCTTGGCTGATCTTTGTGAGCTGCTCTTGAATCCCTCTATTGGCCGGGGGAGGAGTTGACGCTTGAGTTAATCGCTCAGCTTCTTTCTCCTTCTCTGCTAGCTGTGCCCCTAAGCTTTCTTTGACCTTGTTTAACTCCAATCCAGCGCCCTCCACCATGAGAGCAAGTTCTTCCCTTGTGAATGTCACTGTCTCTTCACGTATGTCGTGGGTGTTGACAGTGGCCTCTCTGGAGGCGAAGTCCACTGGAGTTTCTAGAAAAAATTGAGCATATAGCATCTTAGCAAAATAGAGTGGAGTGTCGGCGTTATGGAGAGGACGACCGTACACCTCCAAGAAAATGCGCTCGGCATTAGTTTTGATATCATTGTGAGTGCAACGTGAAATCTTCCATCTTCCCTTCTTAATCTCGCCATCTGCACATGGCCATATTTCCTTTATCATCTCTGTGGTTACGCGTTTGTTTATGTCTTTCCATTGGGCGGACGACACCAACTTGCCGCGTTAACGACAAAATGCCGCCCGATTCTATGGGAATACGAATAGGATACGAACATACACTGGCCGCATTACCGACCATATGTCCGCATTTGACAAAGGGAAGGGAAGGGAAGGTGACATCGCCATAACGATACTATGCTTGCCGCGTTACCAACTAGTACCGCTACGGCGTGCCATACTTACCATAGGACACAGACTAGCCGCGTTACCGACTAAGTGCCCCAGGGTAAGCACCATTTCGAAGAATGGCCTTACACACACACCTGTCGTGTGGCGGACCACCCACATCCTGCCGCGCATTGCGACAATGGGCGGCTGCCCGCACGAACACACACCCACACACACATCCCTCGTGTGGCGGACCACCCACATCCTGCCGCGCATTGCGACAATGGGCGGCTGCCCGCACGAACACACCCACACACACACACACACACACACACACACAAGTTTCATTACCTGTGTATGCTGTCAGTAATGAACTCCCAAAGGACCCCCCGGGCCCATATATATAGGAAATTGTACCCCGTGGGCTGGATGACGATCCCGCCGGGACCCGCCGGGGTTTTCTTTTCCCCGACGGGACCGCCGGGTATAGCAAAAGCCCGGCGGGATTTTATCCAGTTACTAGGTCGCTTGCCACCGGCTTTTTTGAGAACATGTTAACATGTTAACATGTTAATAACATGTTAACACATGTTATTAACAAAAAAAAAATTTGTGATCACGTGAATATAAAATCATTGTTCGAGACAAAAACGCGTTTCGGGTGCATTAGGACCTCCATTTTTTGGAAAGCAGGCAATTTCGAGCATTGCGGGTAAGTCATCGATTCTCTACAGAACTCTGTTTTAAGAATTGCAGGAAGACAGATTGGTTGTGCAGACATTGTGTGTGCTACAAGGAGGTCAACAATTGCCATTGGGTGTATGTATGCACATTGAGGTCACTGGTTGTTACATTTGAGTGTAGTACCATACCGCTGCAGAAAATACAGCAGTTTGTGCAGGACAAACCAGAGTGTTGTTTCTGGTAAATATGTGTGTCTAGCAAGATGTTAAATGATGGCATAAACCAGATTGTTGGTGATTGAGAAGCTTGATAAGAACAACTTCCATGCTTGAAGGTTCAGGTTGACAAATTTTCTGATGGGAAAGGGCTACTGGGACTACATAGAAGGTGAGCATGAAGAGGCACCGGAGATACCGGAGATCAATCTGACTATTGCAGATGTGAAAGAGTTCAAGGATTGGAACCAAGGAGCCAGAAAAGTTATGTATTGGCTCTCTATCAGTATACAAGACACCATGATTGGGCACATACAGGATGCCAAGTCCCCTAAGAAGGCGTGGGACACCTTGGTAAAACTCTATGAAATGAATACCAAGGCACAAAAGATACAGTTGAAGAATGAACTTCATACTGTGGAGAAAAAGAATATGTCTGTGAATGACTATGCATTGAAGATCAAGGGTATTGTGGAATCCCTTGCATCTATTGGCGTTTCAGTAGATGATGATGATAAGGTGGAAGTCTGTATACGTGGTCTCGGGCCACAATACAAGGCATTCAAGACGTGTATTCAGACTCGGGAAAACATCCCCAATTTCACAAATTTGGTGTCTATGTTGATTATAGAAGAGAAGAGCTTGGGTGTGAAGACCAACAGCCTTCACAAAACAAAAACAATTGAGAGCAACAGGCCTTCTACACAAGTTCAGGAAGAGGATGAGGTAGAGGAGGTCGTGGATGCGGCCAAGGAGGTGGCCGAATAGGTAATCAGAATTATGGCCAGCAGCAACAACAACAACAGTCCCAGAATTCACAACAACAACAACAACACGCAGGTGGAAGAGGCTAATCCAGAGGCAGGGGGAGTCAAAGAGGTCGTGGAAATTGGCAAAGACAGTATAATGATACACGTGGATGCTTTTATTTTGTGGTAAGCATGGACATGTGCAGGCAGATTGTTATAAGAAGCAGGCTGACATACAAAATGGGAAATCGCAGCAAAACAACTATGCATCTTCGAGCAGAAACAATGAGGATGATGAAAGGTTGTTTGTTATGGAGCATGTCGTTAATGCCATGTCTGAAAATGTTGAAAAAGCACATAAAGATGATGTATGGTACGTTGATTCAGGTGCTTCGAACCACATGACAAGTCATGGGGAGTGGTTCAAGGAGATGAAAAACCTTGGAAGACCAGGTTTTGTGGAAACAGGGGATAACACTGCTCATCCAATCGCCCATGTTGGAGATGTGCCATTGTCTATGCAGGATGGCAAACTGAAGTACCTTGCAGATGTAATTCATGTTTCGAATATAACAAAGAATCTGGTTTCAGTTGGCCAGATGATTGAGCAGGGTTTGCAGGTTCGGTTTGACCCTGATGGTTGTTATGTTGAAGACTTTAAAGACAAGTGCAGGTTGGTTGCAAAAGGCAACAGAGTGGCCAGAATGTTTACATTGAATGTAAACATGCCTGAAGTGAGTGCTGCGATGTTTGCAAATGGTTCAGGAATTGTTACAGACACAGACATTTGGTATAAAAGAATTGGACATGTGAATGTGCAGAGAATGAAGTCTATGCAGACTAAAGGAATTGTGACAAGGCTGCCAAAGTTTAAAGTTGAAGGTATGCAGAAAATATGTGAAGCATGCCAATTTGGAAAGCAAACAAAGCATGTATTTCCACGTGACAGAAATGTGAGCAGAAATGCACTAGATGTTGTGCATTCAGATGTATGGGGTCCTACGAAGACCATGTCTATGGGAGGCTACAGGTATTATGTGACATTTATTGATGACCACACAAGGAAAGTGTGGGTACACTTCATAAAGGAGAAGGGTGAGGCGTTCACTCATTTTTAAAATTTCAAAGTTATGGTTGAAAAGAAAACGGGGAAATATGTAAAGTGCCTAAGGTCAAGAGGGAGAGAGTACTTCTCCAATGAGTTCTCTGAATTTTTGAAGAAGAATGGTATTCGGAGACAGTTTACATGCAGATACACTCCGTAGCAAAATGGAGTTGTTGAGTGAAAAACAAGCACATTGCTGAGATTGCGCGAGCATTGATGGGACAAAAGAATATGCCGCATAGCTATTGGGCTGAGGCTGTTTCGACAGTAGTTCACATCATGAACACGACTTCAACTGCAGCCATACATGGTGTAACTCCAGAGGAGAGGTTTACTAGGCAGAAAACCTGATTTGTCTCATCTGAAAGTCTTTGGATGCATTGCATATGCGCATGTGTGCCAGATGAGCTAAGAACTAAGCTGGATCCAAAAGCTGAAAAATGTGTGTTTATTTGATACTCCCTTGAGCAAAAGGGATACAGGTGTTATAACCCTGCTACACCAGAGTTCAGGGTAAGCAGGGATGTTGTTTTTGATGAGATGAGCAGCTGGTATGCTACTAAAAAAGAAGCTGTTGGGGCTGATGTGAGTGGAAATGTGGTTGCACAGAATGCAAGTCAGCAATCACAGTCTTTGAGTGGACCAGGAGAGTCCTCATCTAGTGGTCCAGTTGATAGACCATGCAGTGGCAGGCTACGTCATAATAACAGTCCTGCAAATGTGATTAGTACATCACATAAAGGCAAAGAGAAAGTGATTAACAAGGATTTCTTCAGGTTGGAGTTCCGTCTGCCCTTGGATCTACTGGGCATTCTCATGTTGATGGAGAGTTTAGTGGCTTAGAGATGAGCCTTGATGAGGATCTTGGGATACCAGCTATGAGAACACCTGGTGTAAAGAAGGCTATGGAAGCCATGAATGCAAAGATGCGAAGATCTAGGAGAGTGAAGAATCCTGTGTAGAGGTTTACCTATGATGGTATGTGGCACATCACTATGCATACAGGGCAAAAGTTGTACAGGTTCTAGAGCCCACATGCATTGATGAGGCTGTTGGAAATGTGTGTTGGTGGGAGAAAGCTATGGATGAGGAGATGGATGCACTATATGGAAATGAGACTTGGGATTTAGTGCAATTGCCTGAAGGTAAGAAAGCCATTGGATGCAAGTGGGTGTACAAAGTAAAACATAACAGTGATGGAAGCATAAGCAGGTACAAGGCTAGATTGGTAGCCAAAGGATATGCGCAGACATATGGCATTGATTATGAGGAAACTTTCAGCCCAGTTGCCAAGATGACAATAGTGAGAGTTGTGATAGCAGTGGCTGCATCAAAGCAATGGTCTTAACATCAGATGGATGTAAAGAATGCATTCTTGCATGGGGATTTACAGGAAGAGGTGTATATGTTGCAGCCACCTGGTTGTTATGAGGATGTGAGTCACCCCAAGCATGTTTGAAGAAGGCCTTGTATGGCTTAAAACTAGCACCAAGAGCACGGTCTGATAAGATTTCTGAATATCTTGTCACTATTAGCTTTCATGTAGCCAATGCATATTTCTTGCTGTATGTGAGACACAGTGATAGAGGGGTTGTGCTTGTTGTCATCTATGTAGATGACCTGATCATTACGGGGGGGACCATGATGCAGAGATCTTTGATGTAAAGATCTTGCTTAGACAAAAGTTTGAGATGAAGGATTTGGGGGAGCTTAGATATTTCTTGGGCATTGATGTGATTAGGTCACCACATGGTATTGGATTACTGTAGAGGCAGTATTGGACATGTTATCCAAGTATGGTATGACAAGCTGTAAGCCTATCTCAGTGCCATTGGATCAGAATGGCAAGTTGAGTGCAGATTTAGGAGAGATTTTGGAGGATCCTACTATGTATAGGCGCATAATAGGAAGCTTGATCTACATGATGATCACCAGGCCAGATTTGAGCTATGCTGTTGGGTTGGTGAGTCAATTTATGCAGGTTCCTCGGAAGCCGCATTTGGATGCATTGAGACACATACTGAGGTATGTGAGGTCTACTTTGCATTGTGGACTATTTTATGAAACTGGGACAGAGATATGTGTACATGGGTACACAGATGCTGATTGGGCTGGTAGTATCTCAGATAGAAGATCTACTAGTGGCTTCATGTTTTCTTTGGGGACTACTACTATGACTTGGAGCAGCAAGAAGCAGCCTACGGTTGCTCTATCCAGTACAGAGGCCGAGTATAGAGGTGCTGCTATGGCAGCATGTGAGGTAGCTTGGTTGAGAAAGCTACTTGCAGATTTTGGGTCTATCAGTGGTGGATAGACAAGTTATCATTTTTTGTGATAACATTATCAGTATACAGTTGGCCAGGAACCCAGTTTTTCATGCTCGCACGAAGCATATAGAGGTCCACTATAATTTTGTCAGAGAGAAGGTTTTGGCAGGAGACGTTGACCTTGTTTATGTCAGCACACAGGATGAGGCCATAACAATGGTACAAAAGGCCCAAGGCATCACAGGAAAAGATGATAAAGGAGGTGCTTTAAGCAAACCCCAAGTCTTCTACCAAGGATAAAGGAAGGACCAAAGTAGGTAAGGATAACGAGAGGTACTGAGCAACACAAAGTGAGGCTGCTAGCTATGGATGTACTTTCTCATGCATTTTTACTCTCTCGGCTTTGACTTTCTGATAGGTCAGACATTGACGCACATGATTAAGCACATCCTTTTTTAGATCAGGCCAAAAAAGCTTTTCTTTACAGACATGTAGGTCTTGATGATGTCCTGCAATAAGGCTATCATGGGCTTCATTCAGAATTGGACCCTTAGTTCCCTCATCATTTTGGGAATGCATAGCCTGCGATTATAATATATAATTCCATCATCCAGGCTATACACTTGAACTCGGTTCAACTCCTGTGGAGTTTTTCTTTCCTGTATAAGTAGGGTAGCAATAGGGCCAAAGAATCTATCCTGCATGATCTTCTCTCTTGCTTCAATAATCAAAGGATTTGACACTACAGTAATTGCAAGCAAGGAGGCTTTTCTGTTGTGAGGGCATCTGTTACCACATTTTCTTTGCCTGGGCGGTCCTTGATTTCAAAATCAAATTCCTGCAGGGTCTGCATCCACCTTCTTTGGCGCATGTTGAGATCCTTCTGAGTGAAGATCCACTTTAAGCTCTGATGATCTGTCTCATCAAAGTGAATCTTTGACCCAGTAGGCAATGTCTCCACAACTTCAGGGCATATACTACTGAAAGTAGTTCCAGGTCGTGGATAGCATAATTCCTCTTATGCGTTCTGAGTTTTCGGGATTCATAGGCCACTGTTGCATGACCTTCCTGCATGAGTGCACCTCCCAAGGCAAAACCACTAGCATCAGTTTTACTACCTCAAAGGGTAGAGAGAAATCTGGCAACTTCAGAGCAAGATTGATTACCAAGGTGGTCTTCAGCTTATCAAAAGCACTCTGGCACTTGATAGACCATTGAAATGGGGTATTATTTTTGAGAAGAGATTAGTCAGGGGGGAAGCGATGAGAGCATACTTTGGTATAAAAATTCTATACGAGCTAGTCAATCCTAAGAATCCCCTGTCTTCTTTCACTGTTTTTGGTTCAAGCCAATCTGACTGCTTGGACTTTTGCGGAATCTGGAGAAATTCCATCTTTGGATACCAGAAAGCCCAAGTATTCAACATGGTCGTCGGCGGCAGAGAAAGTGAATTTGTCTTTTTTGCAAAGATTCGGTGCTTCCTTAGAATCTCAAGTACTTTTCTGACATGAGCTTCATGGTCAGCTGCATTCTTTGAGTAAATCAGAATATCATCAAAGAAAACAAGAACAAAATCATCCAAGTATTCTCTGAGAATGTCCTGCATTAGGTGATTGAATGTAGCTGGGGCATTTGTCAATCCAAAAGGCATGACAGTGAATTCATAATGCTCATACCGAGTATTGATGGGCTACCTTCGGGATAACTTGCTCATTAATCCTGATCTGATAATACCCTAATTTGAGATCTATCTTTGTGAAGATCTAGGCTCCACTTAGCCTGTCCCAGAAGCTCATCAATTCTTGGGATAGGATACTTATTCTTAACTGTCAGCACAGCTGATTGAGACCTCTGTAGTCCACACAGAGTCTTAGCATTCCATCTTTCTTTTTCTAAAAGAGAACTGGCGCACCCCAAGGTGAAACACTGGGTCTTACATACCCTTGTTCTAACAGCTGTCTAAGCTGTTCCTTGAGTTTGATGGCTTCAGGAACTGGCATTTTGTACATGCGCAGGGCTACTGGCTGAGCTCCGGGGGTCAATTCTATCTCATGATCTACTTCCCAAATCGGAGTTTCCCGAATCGGAGGCATCTCAGTTAATTCTGGGAATAAATCATAATCACTTAACCATTCAGGTTCTTTAGCTTTTAACTTTGAGTCTACTGGATTCATTTTGACAACATAAATAAGCTACTTCTTTCTAAGTCCTTTTAGTAACTTAGAAACTTTTACTAATTACAGACTTGGGGATCCTGAAATTTCGGTTCCTCGAACTTTATTTTCGTGAAGGTCACGGAAGGAGATGGTTCCATTATGACAGTGAATGTCAGCTTGATTTTTGTGGAGCCAATCCATTCCAAGGATCCCGTCAAAAACTCCAAAGGTATAACTCTAAATTGACAGTCAGTTAAATTCCCATCTAGATTGAATTGAATACGATCTGTCTCAAGGTGAGTGAAAAGAATCTTCCCACTGGCCAATTCAACTTGCATAGGTTTCCCTGATTTCTTATCTAAGACTAGCTTACGCAAGCATCCAGGGAAAATAAATGAATGAGTGCTGCCTGAATCAATCAAAAGCTTAAAAGGCTTACCTTGGATGACGGGGAACTGATGGTTTGGCCCTTGGTTTTCAATTTTAGCATAAATCTATCCTCTTTCCTCTTCCACTACTTCTGTTATTGTGACTACTCTGGCTGCTTCTGCAGTCTGGGGGAGGCGAAACTCTCTCTTTGGTTGCCCCAGTTTTGGGAAGGAGTTCTGAGGCTACTCTGGACAGAGGTAGATGGCTGGAGCTAGAGTTCTCCTAGGATTTCCCTGATTTTGATGAGATGGACCCTTGACTGATAGGAAGGGGCTGGTCTCTGCACTCTCAGTCCTCCTTGACTTCCCGGTCCCCTTGACATGGCAGGAGTTAGGCAGTCTTTTAGCTGGTGACCAAAACCTTGACATCCAAAACATCGATTCTCACTTATGAGCTCATCCCTCTGAATCCTTGAAAGAGGTGGGGCTCCTGAGAAAGTGTTCTGTGCGAAGGGTCTTCCTTCACTTCTGATCTCCCAGTATCCTGATTCTGATTTGGGCCTTGCTGCCTCTTTGGGGGAGGAAAGTTTGAAGTACTTCCTGGGGTTTGGAATCTTTTAAAGTTAGAGGGTGCAGGCTTTGGCGGGACCTTAACAACAAAGGATTTGGCAAAGTCCTTTGCCATTCTTACAGCTTCGGCCATTGAGACAAGTTTGGCATTCTTCACTAAGGTGTCCAATGGCTCGTTCATTCCTTGAATGAATCTTGCCCCATCAACTGCTCTTCATCCAATTGTGGGGAATATTTGAGGAGAAGGGCAAAGGCCTGATGATGGTACTCTTCAATTGTTCGGCTATCCTACTTCAGTTTTAAGAATTCATTCATATTGGTTTCCAGGAAGCCCAGAGGACAGAACCTTTTCTTGAGGTATGCTTTAAGATCTGACAGGTCTGGGTATTTCTGTCGAGATGGTTTGTCTAGCAATGGTTCCTCCATGCGACCCCCCTGGCCGTTTCCACAATCTTTAATCTGGCGAGAGCCATCTTTCTTCTCTCGTTATAGCCAGTTACATCAAAGAATTCTTCCATTGCCTCAATCCACTTTTCCACTACTTCACCTAACTGCTCTCCTTCACCCTTGAAGGGACCAGGTTGAGATCTCTACAGGGCTTTACGAACATCCGGATCTAACTCTTTCTCATCGGTTAGAGGATCCGGTTGCCTTGCACGGGCCACGCGCCTCATGATTCTGACAAAATGAGATTTTCGTCAACTTAACTTTAACAATAGATTTATGATTATTTAATTTTTATGATTTATTCTTTAAACAGATAATTATTTCATCATACTTCTTGAAACAAGATTTACTCTGATAATTTTATTAACCATATTCACAATCATGAAAACAAATTGGATTTTTTTTTTGCAAAACATCGTTTATTATCAAAAGTTTGAGATATATACATAGAGCATTATGGCTCCAAAGTCACTGCCTCAACAATCGTGCGTACGCATAAAGAAACAAAACTGCGAAAGGAGACATGCTATGGTACACACGATTCATTACAGAAAGAGGTGTTGTAATTCTACTTCTAGGGATAAAGTGGCTAAGAAGCCTAAAAACTCGGCATGAAATTCTGAAGTTCTTGGGTGAATGATTAAAGAGTTGTACATGCTGAACAAACCCTAGCCTTATCAGAATCATGGCTAAGGAAATATTTTGCCTGAGCCTCTAACGCTGATTGGTACTGATATTAATACATCATCCTCTAAAGAACCACATATACCGACGTCGCTCTATAGGATCAGGAAAGTAAAGACTCTCAAAATGACGTGCAAGTCTCACTCTGCTTACTCGGGTCATAGCAGAGTTGATGAGGTGCTCGAATGCAAAGGCTGTCATATCCTGACTCTGGGAGAGTTCAGGAATGCCAGATAGATTCAAGGTATCCATCTATAAATTTCCAATTCAACTTATGAGTTTTCAATTTTTGAAGTTCATTCAACATGATATTAACAAGCAAAAACATTATTTCCCAAATTTACTTTAAAATTTTAAGCAATTTCTATTGCTGTTATGTAAATTTATAACATCGCTCTGATGCCAACTGTGGGATCCCACTGCTCCCTCTGCATAGCGGAAGTAGCTCCCTCATGCGCAGGGTTGGGTTTCCCACTCGGGGCCTCGCCCTCGAATGTCTGGGCACGAGACTAAGCTGGTGGTCATTCCAAAAACCGAAACAATCGGGAAAATTTCCCATGCTGGAAAAACGGGGACGATTCCACCATTTTTTTTTCTTAACAAATTTTTTTTATGAAGTCAAGATACTGAACTAACCTTCATCTGAATAAACCAGATAGAAGGAAAACTATTACAGAATTAACTTGAAGGGATCAACGCTTTTTTCCTGATTGAATCAGGCACAGCCGTTGATCTATTCATTAGAGAAGTCTTCAGGCTTTTATTTAACTACTCGAGTTCTAAATGTATTCCTATTAATCAATTTTATTATTAAAACTCTACTAATTCGAGCCTAACCCCATCTGGCCCATGGGTTAGCCACCGCCCAACCACTGGAATTGGTAGAACCAAACAAGTACTCACCCACCCACCCATAATTGAATGCCTTTCTTAACTTTTGCTTTAGAATACAGATACGCACACACTCCTCTCTTTAAACTTTAACGTATAAAACAATCCATTGACAAATAATTATTGGTTACAACTGTCATAACTCAAAATTTCCATTCAATCCTTGTTTCTCACAAAAAAAAATAGTATCACTCTAAACTCTCCATTGAGACCAGCTGGTCAGCAAGATCCAGTAACAGATTACAATCAACATTGGTCCATCATATAATATTTATCTTCCACGACATACGCATGGGTGTCCTAAGCATCGCGAGCCCGTGCATCGCCAGGTCAGAACCCTCCAGGATCCTCGTTAGGTGTCCTAGCACTTCACTCAGGACCGCTTCGTCGGCCCTCGCCCATCTTACCGGAAGCACACCATTTTTCACCATACCAAGGCTAGTCAAGACCTGGGCAGGTTTTTGCCACGTGAGCCGTCCTTTGAACACTCCCCGCCAGCTGTTGTAACGGAACTTCACTTAGAAAAACAGATATACTAAATGCTCTCTCCAGCATTCCGGCGTAAGACAGTCCTTTAAGAAAACAGGGTTTCTATGCAAGTTTTTAGTTTTGATTTTCTTTTGAATATAATGAGTATCTCTTAAATCCGTATCCCAATACTTCTAGATCGTAGGTCTGAATTCCAATAGAATTTCTTGAATTCTATAACCTTGATCCTCAGATCAGAATCAAAGGGTCTTAACTTGATTTAAGATTCGGTGGGTGATTTGAGTGAATTTTCTTGAACTGGTCACTGTTGAAAAATACAAGTGAATAGGGTGTGTGTGGGAACAAGCTCTTGGATAGAGGCTGTAAAAGAGGAGATGTAATTGTGAAAGAACCTGTGAAAAGGTTAGAAGAATCTACTGGGAGAGAATAATGGGTAGCATGAGGGAATTTAGGAGTGTGGAGTTATTCTGGGAGATAATCAAGGAAAAGAGAAGAGGTGGAGAGAATCAGGCAAAAGGTGGAGATATTCTGGGAGTGAATCATGGAGAAATCAATGGGATTTGATGCTTGATGTAAACTCTATAAATTGAGGCATAGCCCTAATGAGAATTTGCTGGTTTTTGAGTATCCATGCCTACATTAATCTATTTGCTAATTATTCACTAATTACGTATTAATCATTTGCTAATCACTTTCTTAATGATGTTGATTCTAGTGTTTGATCCACCATAGCTCATCATTATGCTCAAATTTCAACATGGTATCAGAGCCATGCCTAGAATCAACCAGATTTATGAGCCCATTAGTGAATTAATTAGGATTAGTAGGTAATTAGCAAAAAAAATCAATTTTTAGTGAGTTCTTCATCTTCCCCTTCACCCCCAGCCAGTGGAGGGTCTCTAGCACCTTGCACACATAAAATTAGGGCACAAGCTTTATACAGAAGCTAGCTAACATCTCTAGCTTCAAGCTCAGCAAGACGGCGTAGCAAACCGCGCAGAAATGAAGCAGATTTTACGTTTTTGGCCGGCGCGTTTTTTCTGAAGGGAACTGCAGATTTCTCCTTGCTCCAATCAAATTGCTTCAATTCCTCCTAGCCCAAGGGGTAATCAAGCATGCTCTACAAGCTTGTGAAGACAGAAATCAATTTCATCAAGTCTAGAGTGAGATCCAAGCTCTTCATCAAATCTGCAGGTGACTTTGGTAAAACAGAGATTAAGCTTTCATTATTTGGTCAAATCTTATGTTTCTTGGCTTAATCCTCTACTAGACTCATTGCTATTGATGCATTTGAAAGCATTTGAGCTCATTTGAAGTGGAAGGCACCAGATCTGGACTCCCCGCATACTCTGTTTTCTGCACACAAACCAGAGCATTAATTTGCTAATCAGTGATTAATCAATGCTAATCACTGTACTTTGGTGCAATTGAGGGTTCAAATTAACCATTAGGTATCTGATACATATCCCTATAACTTCAGATTTCAAATCGGAGTTGGTTTGATACTCCAACCATCCCGTACAAATTGGTTACCCTTGATTTAATGTAATTTCTGGAAAAATTGTGCTGATAAAATTGTGAAAATCATCATTTTGCATTTAACCCTTGGTTAATGCCTATAAATCTCACTCAAATTCAGGATTATTCACAGCCAGAATTGCATTTGGAATGTGCATGAGAATGAATGCTATACGCATTATGTATTGGGCACATTGCATCAGTGTAAAAATGGGAACAGACACTGCCCTTGTCCAGAATAAGGCAAGAGGTAAGACCTCCCGCATAAATTTGGGTTTGCATTGCATAATGACAAAAGATAAACATAAAAAGCCCAAAGGAACTGTCAGCAAAACATTGAAACATGTTGCTCACATGGAGCAAAATGACCTGACGGACGAGCTCATGGCCCCAGCCATGAAAGAAGAAGAATATCTCTTCCCAAGAAGAGGATCCACACCGAGAAGAAGATCTGAAGGAAGATATGGAAACGAGAAGAGAAGCTGCCCTGAGAAGACTGAAAGAAGAGACGGACGCGTGGAGAGATGCTGCCACGACAAGAAGACTGAAGGCAAGAGAAGATGTGAGGCTCCAAAGAGTGAGGAGCCATGTGAAAATCTCTGAGAGAGAGAGAGAGAGAGACCCCACAACCCAATGTAACCTGCCCCAACAAAGTAAAACCACCTCTGAGCCACCGATGATGTAGGCCACGTGGTAGATGTATGTGTGAGCACTTTAGTCAAGGTCGCGGGCAACTATAGTAAGCCTTGGACACATAGAGAGAGAGAGTGTCAAGGACTATGAGTTTAGGGACTCGAGGCACTGGTCGTTCGTCGCAGGCTATCAAGTAAGAGAGAAACTTGATATAGGGTCCAGGTGTGCTGAGATAACTTGAGGGGAGGAGTAGACACTGGTCGCGGACTGCCAAGTAAGGGGAGGCAAACTTGGTATAGGGTCTAGGTGTGCTAGGATTATTCACTTGAGGGGAGGTGTTGAAAAATACAAGTGAATAGGGTGTGTGTGGGAACAAGCTCTTGGATAGAGGCTGTAAAAGAGGAGATGTAATTGTGAAAGAACCTGTGAAAAGGTTAGAAGAATCTACTGGGAGAGAATAATGGGTAGCATGAGGGAATTTAGGAGTGTGGAGTTATTCTGGGAGATAATCAGGGAAAAGAGAAGAGGTGGAGAGAATCAGGCAAAAGGTGGAGATATTCTGGGAGTGAATCATGGAGAAATCAATGGGATTTGATGCTTGATGTAAACTCTATAAATTGAGGCATAGCCCTAATGAGAATTTGCTGGTTTTTGAGTATCCATGCCTACATTAATCTATTTGCTAATTATTCACTAATTACGTGTTAATCATTTGCTAATCACTTTCTTAATGATGTTGATTCTAGTGTTTGATCCACCATAGCTCATCATTATGCTCAAATTTCAACAGTCACGTCATCTTTTCTTGAAAAACTAACGAAGGAGTTATGTCTTGGTCATAGACTGATTCAGGGTTTGAGTCTAGAAAGGTTCTCCTTGAGTCTAGAAAGGTTTGAGTCTAGAAAGGTTCTCCTTGAACTATCTTTCTCCAAGGGTAATATTTCAATTACTACTTTACTGAATTTCATTTATTGAGTATTTGCTTAACTGAATTAAAAACTAAACACACGAATTTCTATGAGAAATTAATTAATCATTTATCTAAAATTTTGACTTCGATAGTTTTTCTGAATTTTCTCATTACCATCCTAGAGAATATAAAACGGTAGAATTTTCTCTCACAGAGTATTTACTTATTCATTTACCAATATTCATGAGATTTGAACATAGGATTAAAGAGAACTCTTATTTTGATATAAAAATTCTGTATGCATCTATTCATGCATAAAATCCAACTTCTATGGAAATAACACTTTTATATAAAAGAAAATCCATTTATGCATCCATTTATGCATAAAAATCAATTTTGATGAAAGTAACACATAATTAAAAAAATTCATTTATGCATCTATTTGTGCATAAAAATCAATTTTGATGAAAGTAACACTTTTATAATAAAAAAATTCTTTTATGCATCTATTTATGCATGAAAATCAATTTTGATGGAAGTAACACTTTTATAATAAAAAAAATCTTTTATGAATCTATTTATGCATAAAAATCAATTTTGATGAAAGTAACACTTTTGTAATAAAAATTTTTCTTTTAAGCATCTATTTATGCATAAAAATCAATTTTGATGAAAGTAACACTTTTATGATTAAAAAAATCTTTTATGCATAAAAATCGATTTTGATGAAGGTAACACTTTTAGAATTAAAAAAAAATCTCCAGTATGCATCTTTCTATGCATAGAAATTAATTCTAATGGAAATAATAATTTTATAATAAAAATATTTCTAATATGCATTTTTCTATGCATAGAATGAAAATAACACTTTTAGAATACACAAAACGGTTGGAATTACTCTTTTGGATAGTAAAAGATAAAACTTATTTCACAAAATTTAAGGAAATTTTGCCATAACCTCCTTTGTATGGCTGACCATTTTTCAATTTTTTTCATTCTCAAGTTACTTAGAAATTATCCCAAATGGTTTAAAACATTCTAAACTAATCAAATTCCACTTTTAAAGAGAAACAATATGAAAAGTTCGATTCTAACAATTTGATTACATATCTAGGATAAAGAAAGGTTGAATTCAAGAATGAAGAGAGGGGAAAAGCCTTTCCAACAAGGCATAACAATATTTTTCATTTTAAAGAAAAAAAATAGAAAACCATTAAATGGAATAAAGAAAAAGTAGGATTTCTAGCTTACATGAATTTTGTGAGCTTTCCTTTGGCTTGATGGTTTGAGGGATTTACTCTTGTTTGCAACAAGAGTGGCCACCAATTCTTTTGAAGAGGAAATGGTCAAAAACTAATGAATTATCAATAAATTCACTGTTTTTGGCTCTGGGGAGGAGTAGAGTAACAGTGCATAAAACACTATTAAACTTCTACAAAGGTGGGAGGTTTCCAAAAAAAGTGAGCTTCTAACCAAGCAAACTGATTCTAGAATTTTCCAGATCAGTTTGGTCAATTTTTGACCATTTTTGGGTCAGTTTAGTTCACTTTTTGGATCCAGTTTTAAATTAGGAGAGAGGAGAGATGAAATATCTAATTTTATTGATTTAAAATTCAAAAGCAATGATGGAAAAAAGGTGCCTACTTCATGAGGGGGAATTCCCACTCTGAGGTGTCAAAAATTAGTTTTTTAATTATTTTCCTTGGTCCTTAGTCCACTCTTCATCTTATGTGAACATTAACTCATTTTTAAGGGGTTTTTATTTTATTTTTAAATTTATCTCCTCCCTACATTTGGATTAATCTTATTGGTCCATAGGAACCTTAATTTAAAATTTTCAAAAAATCTAGACCCTTAGGATAAGGCCTTTTGAACAGATTATAATTTATTTCTAATGTACCTTCTAAAATTCTTTTTGAACTTTTGTTTCGGAGAATTTATTTTAATAAGATGAGATATTTTTCCATCCAAAAATATTTAAAAATTAAATCACCTCTCTCTAAAAGATTTTTTGTCTCTAGGCCAAAACAAGTAGAAACAAGATCTTTTATATTTTTGATTGATTACAGGGGAAGATACTGGACTTCTTGAGAGGCTGGGGAGGAATCTTACATCACTAAGTAGCTTCTGAAACCAAGCTACCTCACAAGCTGCTAGAGCAGCACCCCTGTACTCTGCCTCTATACTCGACAAGGCAAATGTTGGCTGCTTCTTACTGCTCCAACTCATAGCAACACTCCCAAATGAGAACATAAAACCACTGGTAGATCTCTTGTCTGCAATACTACCAGCCCAATAGCACCTGTGTACCCATGCAACTATATCTCTGTACTAGCCTCAGAGAAAAGTCCATAATCAATTGTGGTTTTTATGTACCTGAGGATCCGTCTAGCTGCATCCAAGTGTGGCTTCCTAGGGGCCATCATAAACTGACTCACAAGTCCAACAGCATAGCTCAATTCTAGCTTTGTAATAATGGTCATGTAGATGAAACTACCCACTATGCGTCTGTATGTAGTGGGGTCCTCCAAGAGCTCACCTGTATCTGCGGAAAGCTTTGTGTCCCACTCCAATGGCACTGAAATAGGCTTACAGCCTATCATACCATACTTGGACAACATGTCCAAGCCATACTGCCTCTGCAATAGCAAAATGCCATGAGGTGATCTCACCACCTCTATGCCCAAGAAATACTGCAGCTCACCCAAATCCTTCATCTCAAACTTCTGCTTCAAAAGCATCTTGACATCATGTATGTCTACATCACTATCACCTGTAATCAAGTCATCCACATAGATGACTAATAGCATGATCCCTCTACCTGTCTTTTTCACATATAATGAAAAATCTGCATTGGATATCTAAAATCCAATGGTAACAAGATACTCCCCGATCTTGTTTGACCATGCTCTGGGTGCTTGCTTCAAGCCATACAAGGCTTTGCGTAACCTGCACACAAAACCTAGATGTGCATCACTCTCATAACTTGGTGGTTGCATCATGTACACTTCTTCTTGTGCAAATCACCATGCAAGAAAGCATTCTTTACATCCATTTGATGTAGAGACCAACCCTTTGCTGCTGCAACCATAGCAATGACAGCTCTCACGATTGCCAATCTTGTCAACCGGGCTAAATATCTCCTCATAGTCTATGCCATAAGTCTGTGCATAGCCCTTGGCAAACCAATCTTGCCTTGTATACCTACTCACACTGAACCATCATTGTGCTTGACTTTATACACCCACTTACATCCAATTGCCTTCTTTTCCTTAAGCAAAGGCACTAACTCCCATGTTGCATTTGGATCCAATGCTGCCATCTCCTCATCCATTGTGGGATCCCACTACCCCCTCTATGCACCGGATTCCCGGTTGGTAACAACGGAAGCATTAGGAGAATTTTGAACTCTTTTTGGGGCCTTTTAGGCTCTTGGGGATTCTAGGGAATATTCTATTAGGACAAATGAGGATGAGGCTAACGTTACATTACTTTTTAGGTTACTTTTTGGTGGTAAAGCTATAACTTAAGCATACCAACTCCAAATTTGTCGGAGGTTGGCGATTTAGAATTTACTCATTGAGATCTTTCCAATGATATGTTACATGATATGGTTTTGAGATATGGTGGGTAGATTTCTCCATGAGTCTCCTTTTTTCAAGGGACTAATGACATGGCATTTCTTAGAGGGCCCAAAAATGAGTCCAAATTTCTTCTAATGTAGCTTCCTCTTGCGCAGGGTAGGGTTTCCCACTCGGGGCCTCGCCCTCGAATGTATGGGCACGAGACTAATCTGGTGATCATTCCGAAACCAAAACCGAGAAAATTTTCCTTGTCCAAAAATGGGGACAATTCCACCTTTTTGAATTTCTTAAACGAATTTTCTAACGGGGTCAAGAGACTAAACTAACCTTCATCTAATTAAACCAAATAGAAGGAAAACTATTACAGACTTAACTTGAAGAAATCAACGCTTTTTTCTTAATTGAATTAGGCACAGCCGTTGATCTATTCATTTGAGAAGTCTTCAGGCTTTTATAATTCTAAGGAGCGTATTCATTTGAGAAGTCTTCAGGCTTTTATTTAACTACTCGAATTCTAAGGAGCGTATTCCTATTAATAAATTTTATTATTAAAACTCTACTGATCTCTCTCTCTCTCTCTCTCTCTCTCTCTCTCTCTCCATCTCTCTTGGTTTATTGATACATGTACACACCAACACATTGCACACTTTTGAGAGAGATTGATAAAAGCCACTTCCATACATGAGATATTGAATATAAAATCCATGGAAAACATCAATAAGTGTTCTTGGTTGAAATTGTAACACATAGGTACCTGTAACATTACTCTCTCTCTCTCTCTCTCTCTCTCTCTCTCTCTCTCTCTCTCTCTCTCTTTGCAATGAACTAGCAATGATCATTGAGTGATAACATGGGTGTAGGAGCACCATCCATGAGCAAGGAGAAGGGCAAGATTGCCATGGAAGCTTATTAGCTTGTAATTTTGATTAGTATGAGTTAATTGTGATTATAATTCACATTGGCCTATATACCATGGCCCCCTTTTCACACATACTTATTAGCGTCCACCCTACTTGGCCTTTGTTCAATAAGCCTATGTCCATCACTTACACTTGGCTCTTTGTCCCAATACAACTTATTAGCTTGTAATTTTGATTAGTATGAGTTAGATTATAATTCACATTGGCCTATATACCATGGCCCCCTTTTCACACATACTTATTAGCGTCCACCCTACTTGGCCTTTGTTCAATAAGCCTATGTCCATCACTTACACTTGGCTCTTTGTCCCAATACAACTTATGCTTGGCCCTTGGCCTCATATGTACAATTTGTGTCCACACATATGTGTCCACCGCTTCATTAAAAAACATCTCCATCCAAATATGTTTCGTCCTCAAAACATGCACAAAGCAAAACCATAGTATGGATGGTTTGTATAAGCATCAACATGAATGAATTTACACTTCTTTGCCAAATCTATCCAAAAAAGCATGATTTGAAACCTTGGGACCTCCAAAACTTCATGTAATGCTCCTTAACTTATTTGCAATCATGGCTAAGAAGAGTATATGTCAACTACATCCATTTGAACCTCTTTTATGCCGCATAATAATAAATTACAGCTAGCTATTTCAAGAATGCACCTCGGCGGATGCATCAAAGAGGTGTTCCATCCCCTCCAACATAGAGGCGGACTGCCATGTTGCTTCATCTTGAGGTAAACCTTCCACTTGACAAGGTATTCATGCAAAGTGCGGTTGCGCAACACCTTCTCTCTTTCTCCCAAAAATTTCTCAGGAATGTACTCCACCATGTCATCTTCACTCATGGGTGGAAGCTCATCCAATACTTGCACCTCCGGCCCAACATATACCTTCAAATGTGATACATGAAAGACATCATGTATTCTTGTAGTAGGTGGAAGTAGCAATTGATAAGCCACTTCACCAACCCTTCTTAATACTTTGTATGGCCCATAATAATTGTGAGGTCCCCCACCCGTCGCTCCAGGGCTCGCTGCCGCCGCCGTCGGCAGCGGAAGCGACGTCGGCCTCCCGTGCGGGGCGGGGTCCACACACTCGGGGCCTCGCCCATGGATGTCCCGGACGAGAGGCTAGCCCGGGCGACCCCGGGCCCGGCCCTGCTGGGCCCAGAAGACTCCCCTCACCTGGCAATTCTGCCAATTGGGAAAAATCTTCTAACGGGGAAATTACTCTAACGAGTCAAGTCTTAACTAGATAAACTGATCTGACCAAACCTGAAGTCACATGGTCAGATCAAGAAGAGACTTGCACTTGATCCATGGAATCACCGCTTTTTTCCTCATTTACGAGGCACAGCCGATGATCCCCTCCCATAGAACAAGGTCTTCTCAGGATTTAAAACTAATTAACGTAACTAATCGTATCTAGTTGTTTCTCAGGAATCCTCCGATACAGCCTAACCCCATCTGACCCATGGGTTAGCCAACCACCCGACCACTGAATTGGTGGGATTCCTTTATAAAGTTTTGGTTTTTGCTCGGGTACCGAGGAAAAGAGTTCCCAGGCCCCCTAGCCGGCGATTCATGCAAAAATCAAGGTAGGCATACCACGTACACACCAATCGCGAGCCCGTGCAGCGCCTGGTCAGAACCCTCTAGGATCCTCCTTAGGTGTCCTAGCACTTCACTCAGGGACCGCTTCGTCGGTCCTCACCCATCGTACCGAAAGCGCACCATTTTAACCATACCGAGGCTCGTCAAGACCTGGGCAGGCTTTGCCGTGACGAGCAACGTCCCTTGACAACTCCCTACCAGCTGTTCCAACGAACCTCCTCTTAGAAAAACATAAGCCAAATGCTTCCTCCAGCATTCTGGCGTAAAATAGTCCTTTGAATGAAAAAACATAGGTTCCAATGCAAGTAAAATTCCAGTTTGAGATCGGTTCCGAAAACCCTTTTTCCATAATTCCCAGTTTCATAATGAGGATCCTTCATCTCTCATGAGGGTAATCTACCCATTATTTTGTCCATTTGTCCAACTAGATTCTTAGTGAAATTGGTCAAGGAAAAACTAGATTAGTTTCAGTAGTCTATTCTTTGGATTTAGTAACTAGAATTGGTCACGAAGTTTTTTTCTGATTCAGATCGAGAGAAGGACAATTAGGTTTACTGTCCGTCCCTCACGTAGTCTAACCAAATTCATTCAGTTTAGTTCGACAAGGATTCCCTTCAACTAAACATCTAGATTTTGGGTAAATATCAATTTAGTGATTTTACCAATTAAAATATCCAAAGATATTCTTTATGCCACATAAATTCTCAGCCTTAATTCATTAGGTAGAATTATGGTGGAAATTCATCTTTTGACACTAAAATTTAATTCAAATCCATATTTTCTTAAATATCATAAAAAATCTTCTTTTAACTAAAATATCAATACTTATTTTTTTGAATAAACTTGAAATCCTTCTTTTTCTCATTTCAATGAGTGCAATCCAATTATCATGGGAATTCCTCTTTTACCATAAATTAAATCTACTTAAAATTCTTCTTAAAAATTACATAAAAATATCCATTAATTATATTAAGCTAAAAATTCCACTTTTCTCATTTAAACATTTGAATTCCAATATGGTGGGAATTCCTCTTTCATCATTTAATCTTATCTATACAAAAAGATAAATTTAACTAAATTTTCTCTTAAAATTTAAATAAAAATCTTCATTAATTCCTTTACACTAGGAATTACACTTTCCTCATTTAAATATTTGGATTCCAATATAGTGGGAATTCCTCTTTCATCATTTAAAATTTATCTATGCAAAAAGATAAAATAAACTAAATTTTCTTTTAAAAGTTTAAATAAAAATCTTCATTAATTCCTTTACACTACACTTTCCTCATTTAAATATTTGGATTCCAATATAGTGGGAATTCCTCTTTCATCATTTAAAATTTATCTATGCAAAAAGATAAATTTAACTAAAATTCTTCTTTAATTTTTAAATAAAATATGCATTATTTTAGCATCATAATTTTTCTCTTAATTCATTGGAGTACATGGATTTCCATTGTCATGGGGATTACTCTTTTAACATAAAAATGGATTACTAGAAATTTCTCTTTTTCGTAAATAATTAACTATTTATGCATAAACATAAAAATCAATTTTTCATGATTATAATGAGAATCATTCAATTAATCTAGGATGATTAATCCTATAATATGGTAGGAATTCCTATTTTCATATTATGAATGAAAATGATTTATGTGTTAATTTTACAAAAATTTTACCATAGCTCCGCTGCTATTACTGGTAATTCTAAATAAATTTGAAAGAATAAAGTTTAGTATTATTCATGTGATTAGAATAACCATTAATTGGATCATTATCCAATTATGGATTGATTCTTAATTTTACCATAAATTTAATAGCATAAAAGTATTAAAAAGCTATTAATTTGGCCTCCAATTAGACAAGCATAGAAAATTACTTTTAGATTAGAGAAATGCTTCATGAGAAGCTTCATTTGAATTGAGAATAGGTCATAGGAATGACCATTCTTTAGGGGAGAGAGAGAAATGCTTAAAACCCATTATAAATTAAGCATAAATGAAAATTTATGTATTTCTTCATTACAATACATTAAGAACTTCAATAGTATTCAAAAGCCATTTAAATTAATGCTTCTCAAGCTTGAGAGGGGTTGAGAAGAGAAACATTTGGAGATTTAATATATGAGATATTTTTCTATCTAGAAATATTCAAAATCTGAATATTCTCTCTCTAGAATATTTTCTCTCTTTATGTCAAAACGGGCAGAGACAAGATCTCTTATATTTCAGAAAAGGGAATTGATTACAGGGGAAGATGCTGGACATTTTGAGAGGTTGGGGAGGAATCTTACATATTTACTCATTTTTTGGGGTTTTTCTTTTATTCTTCAATTTATCTCCTCCCTATATTTGGATTAATCTTATTGGCCCATAATAATCCACACTTTACCTCCTAAATTACTTGATTCTTTGATCACATTAGAGGCCCCCAACCAATCAATTGGTTTGGTATGTTATTGGAGTCTCCAAGGAAGATTGAAGAGAGAGAGAAGCTCCAATCTCTTCAATTTGTAGAGGGTTTTTAGAGGATAATTGAAAATAAGCTTAACTTAGAGCAATATCGGCATAGTTTAGTTCACAGATGAGAATACAAAGGAATGAGGGTCTATTTATAGGTGATGGAGGCCACTAACTGAGTCCAACTGAGTTCTAGAATTTTATAGCTTCAGTTTGGCTGAATTTGGACAAGTTTTGGACCAATTTGGCTCCCTTTTTTATTTGGTTTGATTTAGGAGAGAGGAGAGATAAAAATATCCTATTATTTTTTAGTTTAAAACTCATCCGCACATGTGAAATAGGCACCTCCTTGAAGGGCCCCCTTCTCCTTACCCATGTGTCAAAAATGAATGATTACTCTAAAATATCTCATTTTTTTATTAATACTTCATAGTTTTTAACTAATAAACCTAGTACTTAGTCAACTCTTCATCTTATGTGGGCATTTACTCATTTTTGGGTATTTTCTTTTATTCTTTGGATTTATCTTGTCCCAACACTTGGATTAATCTTATTGGTTCATAGGAACCTTACTTGGACCATAATCAATTTTTTTTGAAAATCTTGACCCTTAGGCTAATGTCTTCTAAATCAATTTTTATTAATTCCAATTGAACCTTGGAAAATCTATTTTGATTTTCTGTTTCAGGGAAATATTTTTTTGATATCTGTAGAATTTATTTATCCAAAAATATCCCAATATTGATTTATCACTCTCTAGAAATTTTTATCTCATTAGGCAAAGCAAGAAAAAATAATATTTTCTTGTATTCAGAAACATAGAATGATTACAAGGGATTGAAGTAGAGGCTTAATCAATATTCAGCCTGAGGAGGAATCTTACATCCTCTCCCACTTGAAAAACGCGAGATGTCCTCATCTCGCAAAGTGGGGGTAATCCCTTGCCAACTCTTCTTCTTTCTCCCAAGTGGCATCTTCTAGAGGGAAGAACTTCCACTTTACTAAGAATTCTCTGAGGACTCTGCTCCTGAGAATCTTCTCCCGAACTTCAAGGATTTCCTCAAGTTGGAGTACCATTTGGCCTTGAGTCAGAGAGATCAGTTGTTCATCATCCAGCACGTGACTCGGGCTAGGTACATATTTCTTAAGCAAACTGACATGGAATATATCATGTACCTTAAGATGGGGAGGCAGAAGAAGTTTGTAGGCTAGATTGCCCACTTTCTTTATGACAGCATACGGCCCACAGTATCTGGGAGAGAGCTTCTTGTACTTCCCTAAGGATAAGGAACTTCTTTTTGGTCGTACTCGAATGAAGACCATATCTGACTCTTCAAACTCTCTCTCTGACCTCTTTTTATTTGCATACTGCTTTTGCCTGACTTGGGCTGCCTTTATATATTTACGAATTGATTGCATCTGCTGGTCCATGTCGTCAAGCATTTGTCTAGACATTTCGACTCTAATCAATGGGTCAAACCAAGTCAACGGTGTAAGGCAATCTTGTCCATACAAAGCTTTGAAAGGACACATCCCAATGCTCTGATGATAAGAAGCATTGTAAGCAAATTCGACCAAATGCAGATGACTTAAACACTTCTTGGGTTCCCTGCCCGCACCATGACTGAAGGATATCTTCTATTACCTGATTCACCCTTTCCGTCTGGCCATTAGTTTCGGGGTGATAGGCTATGCTAAGATCCAAGAAAGTTTCCACTGCTTCAAAGAATGCAGTCCAGAATTGTGAATTTGGAATCTCTGTCACTTACTATCCTCCTGAGTAAACCATGCAATCTGAAGATCTCCTTAAGGAAAACTCTGGCAACATCCATTGCAGAGTATGTTTCTTTCACTAGAATCAGATGGGCAACTTTGGTTAGCTTGTTAACTACCACAAAAATGGAGTTGTAAAACGTGATTGCACTGAAGGTAATCCAGTGACAAAGTCCATACTGATGCATTTCCACTTCATTTGTGGAATGTCTAGAGGCTGCGATTTCCCTGGCATCTTGAGTCTCTCTGCCTTGACTCTTTGGCACATCATTTCCACACATGATCAAGTACATCCTTTTTGAGTCCTTGCCATCAAAATAAGCTTTTCTTCACAGAAATATAGGTTTTTATAAACCCTGGATGTCCAGCTATCAGATTATCATTGGCTTCTCTCAGAATTCTTCCCTTTATTCCCTTATCATTGGGGATACATAGCCAATTATTATAATACATGCATCCTTCATCCAATTTGTACCCAAGAACTCGACTCATTTCCTGAGGAGTCTTGCTTTCCTGCATCAGAAGGGTAGAAATAGGGGCAAAGAATTTGTCATGCATGATTTTCTCCTTTGTTTCATTGATCAATGGATTTGACACCACTGTAACTGCAAGCAAGAGGGCTTTTTTGCTGAGCGCATCTGCACCCACATTTTCTTTCCCCAGCCGATACCTCATCTCAAAATCAAATTCCTGCAGGGTCTACATCCATCTCCTTTGACACATGTTGAGATCCCTTTGGGTGAAGATCCACTTCAAACTTTGATGATCTATCATCATCAAGGTGAACCTTTGTCCGAACCTTTGTCCCAAAAGATAATGTCTCCATAACTTCATAGCATACACTACTGAGAGTAACTCCAAGTCATGGACGGCATAATTCCTCTCATGTGTTCTGAGTTTTCTTGATTCATAGGCCACTACATGACCTTCCTGCATTAGAAGACTGCCTAAGGCAAATCCACTAACTACCTCAAAGGGTTTGGTAAAATCTGGCAATTTAAGAACAGGGTTGGTTACTAAGGCACTCTGACACATTGTAGTCCACTGAAAAAGTGTACTTTTCTTGAGAAGGTTAGTAAAAGGGAACGCTATATGAGCATACCTAGGTATAAAGATCCTATACCATCTAGTTAACCCTAGGGATCCTCTGACTTCTTTTACTGACTTGGGTTCTGGCCATTCAACTACTGCTTGGATCTTTGCGGGGTCAGGAGAAATCCCATCCTTTGACACTATGAATCCCAAGTATTCAACCTGGTCAATAGAGAAGGAACACTTGCTCTTCTTTGTTGCAAAGAGTTGGTGTTTCCTTAGGATTTCCAGGACTTTGCGCACATGATCTTCATGGTCTGCAGTATTCTTTGAGTATACTAAGATATCGTCAAAGAAGACAAGAACAAAATCATCCAAGTATTCTCTGAGAATATCCTGCATAAGATGATTGAATGTCACCGGGGCATTAGTCAATCCAAACGGCATGTCTATGAACTCATAATGCCCATAGCGAGTATTGAATGCTGTCTTTGGGATGTCTTGCTCCTTGATTCTGATCAAGGAGTGACCGGATTTGGGATGTCTTGCTCCTTGATTCTGATCAAGTAGTGACCAGATTTGAGATCTATCTTTGTGAACATTTGGGTCCCACTTAACTGATCCAGAAGTTCATCAATCCTAAGAATAGGATACTTATTCTTAATTGTTAATTGATTCAATCCTCTGTAGTCAATATAGAGTCTTAACATTCTATCTTTCTTCTTTTGAAAGAGAATGGGTGTACCCCAAGGTGAGACACTGGGGGTCTAACGAATCCCTGCTCTAATAGTTATCTTAATTATTCCTTAAGTTCTATGGCTTCAGGGATTGGCATTTTGTATGCACGCTGGGCTACTAGCTGAGCTCCAGGGGTTAATTCGATCTCATGATCTACTCCATGAGATGGAGGCATCTGTCAGCTCTTCAGGAAACACATCTGCATACTCACTTAACCACTCTAGTTCTTTAGCCTTGCATTTTATGTCTAATTGATTTATTTTAACGACATACACAGCTTGCTTCTTTCTGAGCCCTTTTAAGAACTTGGAAGCCTTGACTAAATGTAGCACTGGGGATCCGGAAATTCCAATTCCTGGAACTTTACTCCCGTGAAGGTCAAGGAAAGAGATGGTTCCTTTGTGACAATGAATGTCAGCCTGATTCTTTTGGAGCCAATCTATTCCAAGGATTCCATCATATATTCCCAAGGGTAGGACTCTGAACTAGCACTCTGTTACATTTCTAAGTGAAACTGAATAAGATCAATCTCAAGGTGAGTGAAAAGAATCTTCCCGCTGGCTAATTCCACTTGCATAGGTTTCCCTGATTTTTTATTTAGGACTAATTTACGCAGACATCTTGGGGAAATAAAAGAATGAGTACTGCCTGAATCAAGCTTGAATTTCTTACCCTGGTACTCTACTGGAGTCTGGAGGACTGAGAATTGACGGTCATTCCGCTGATGCTCAATTGCTGCATAGATCTGTCCTTTCTCTTCCTCCACTTCCTCAACTATAGTGACTGCTCTGGCTGCTGCAATCTGAGGTGGAACTCTCTCTCTTTGGTTATTCCAATTCTGGGAGGGAGTTCGGAAACTATTTTGCATGGAGGCTGCAGGCTGAGCTGGATTGGGTTACCCTGATTCTGGTGCGGGGGACCCTGGACTGAAATGAAGGAGTCGGTCTCTGAACTCTGGACTTTGGCATCGAAGGAGATGGGAAATCCTTAAGCTGGTGCCCAAATCCCTGACATCCAAAGCATTTGTCCTTGCTTCGAAGTTCTTCCCTTTGCATTCTGGAGAGAGCCGGAGCTCCTAAGAATGTACTTCGGCGGGGGAAAGGTCTTCCTTCATTTCTGAAGCTTCCCGCCTCCACATTCTGGTTAGGACCTTGGTGTCTCTTTGGAGGCGGAAAGTTGGAAGAACTTCTCGGTGTCTGAAATCTTTTAAAGGATGAGGGAGCTGGCTTTGGCAGGACTTTTACGATGAAGGCTTTGGCAAAGTCCTTCGCCATTCTGACAACTTCAGCCATGGACACTAGCTTGGCATTTTTGACCAGTGTGTCCAAGGGTTTGTTCATTCCATGAATGAATCTAGCCATGAGTTGATCTTCATCTAGAGGTGGTGAATATTTGAGTAGAAGAGCAAATGCCTGATGATATTCCTCGATGGTTTTGCTCCCCTGCTTCAGCTCTAAGAATTCGTTCATTTTGGTTTCCAAAAATCCAGGGGGACAAAATCTCTTCCTTAAATAGGTTTTAAGGTCATTCCAGGCTTGAGTATTTCTGCCAGACGGTTGGTGTCACAATGGTTCCTCCATGTCACCCTGGCTGTTTCCACTATCTTCAGCCTGGCAAGAGCCATTTTGCTTTTCTCATTGTAGCCGGTGACGTCAAAATATTCTTCCATGGCTTCCACCCATTCTCCACAGCCTCGCCCAGGTTCTCCCCTTCTCCTTTGAAGGGTCCTGGCTGAGTTCTATGAAGAGCCTTGCGAACATCAGGGTCAAGCTCATCATATTCAAAGAGAGGGTCTGCTGACGACGGCCACGGTTTCCTCGTCTCATGATTCTGCCAAAAATGATATATTATTAAATTTCTATTTTTTGATATCGTCCACCATGAGATCCTAAGACTTAAGAGGTTCGGAAAACAATTTCTTAAAAAAGACAAATGATCTTATTGGAGATCTATGACATATGTTCGATAACAGATTTTTCTTTATCAGTTTGTCCATAAACAATCACTTATACAGCAGGGAATTTTTCTCCAAAAAACACTTCTTTATTTATATAAAAGTTTCAATATGTACATAGAGCAGCTCGGCTCCAGAAATCAAAATCTCCTCGGGAGATGCATAAGACGACGGTAGTGGACATGCCTTGATACAAACGTTCACTTACTACCAAGGGAGCTATCATCTTCTCCTTAGGAATAAAGCGACTAAGGAGTCTGTAGATTTGGCATGAGAATCTGAAAATCCGAGGCGTTGAATGATATAGAATGACACCATGTACCACTTTCAACTTTATCAGAATCATGGCCAATGAGAGGTTTTGCTTCAGCGTTGCACGCTGGTCAGAGGTGTGGACATTTTGCCGCCCTGCAAACCACTTATGCTGTCATCTCTCTGCTGGGTCAGGAAAATATAAATCCTCGAAATGGCGTGCGAGTTTGACTCGGCTTGTTCGAGTTGCAGTGGAAGAGATGAGATGCTCAAAGGCAAACGCAGTCATGTCTTGCGCGACTGGGTGAGGTCAGGAATACCAGATAAGTACAAAACTTCCATCTATACGGAATGAAAATAGATTATGAAAAATGCCTTTTGTGAGTTTTTGTTATCAATTTCTGATAAGAATTCGTTTATCCTTATATTAGCTTTCAACAAACCTCTGATACTAGCTGTGAGGCCCCCCGCCCGATCCGGGGCTCCTGTCGATGGGCGAAAGCGGCGTCAGCCTCCCACGTGGAGCGGGGTCCACACACTCGGGGCCTCGCCCGCAGATGTCCGGGATGAGAGGCTAGCCCGAGCGGCCCCTCCGAGACCAAGGGCCTAGAAGACTCCCCTCTCTTGAAAGGCACGGGCAATTCCGCCAATTGGGAAAAATCTTCTAATGGGAAAATTAGTCTAACGAGTCGTCTTAACTAGATAAACTGACCTGACCAAACCTGAAGTCACATGGTCAGATCAAGAAGAGACTTGCGCTTAGTCCATGGAATCACTGCCTTTTTCCTCATTTACGAGGCACAGCTGATGATCCCCTCCCACAGAACAAGGTCTTCTCAGGATTTAAAACTAAATAACGTAACTAATCATATCTAGTTGTTTCTCAAGAATCCTCCGATCCAGCCCATGGGTTAGCCAACCAACCGACCACTGAATTGGTGGGATTCCTTTATAAAGATTCGGTTGGGTTTTTGCTTGGGTACCGAGGAAAAGAGTTCCCAGGCCCCCTAGCCAGCAATTCATGCAAAATCAAGGTAGGCATACCACGTACACACCGACATTTGAAATTGCCATGTATAACAGATTCGACTGGCTTTAAAAACAATCCTTCAATAGAAATCATAATATTTCTGATATCATTTTCCAAAATTCCGAGTCCATTGTATTACAAAAATGTATCCTTTGAACTCTCCGTAAACCAGCTAGCCAACCAACGAGATCCAGTATCAAAATTTGGTTCTCAAAAATCTTTCCTTTTTATCCATTTGAAATCTTCCTCGACGTACGCATGGGTGTCCTAGCAACTACGAGCCCGTGCATCGCGTGGTCAAAACCCTCTAGGATCCTCCTTAGGTGTCCTAGCACTTCACTCAGGGACCGCTTCGATGATGCTCACCCATCGTACCGGAAGTGTACCATTTTAACCGTACCGAGGTTGGTCAAGACCTCGGTAGGCTTTGCCACCAGCAATGTCCCTTGACGACTCCCCACCAGTTGTTCCAACGAACCTCCTCTTAGAAAAACATAAGCCAAATGCTTCCTCTAGCATTTTGGCATAAAACAGTCCTTTGAATGAAAAAACAAAGGTTCCAATGCAAGTAAAATTTTAGTTTGAGATCGGTTCCAATGCAAGTAAAATTTCAGTTTGAGATCGGTTCCGAAAACCCTTTTTTCATAATTCCCAGTTTCATAATGAGGATCCTTGATCTCTCATGAGGGTAATCTACCTATCATTTAGTTCATTTGTCCAACTAGATTCTTGGTGAGTTTGGTCAAGGAAAAGCTAGATTAGTTTCGGTAGTCTATTCTTTGGATTTAGTAACTAGAATTGGTCATCAAGTTTTTGTCTGATTCAGATCGAGAGAAGGACAATTAGGTTTACTGTTCGTCCCTCACGTAGTCTAACAAAATTCATTCGGTTTAGTTCTACAAGGATTCCCTTCAACTAAACATCTAGATTTTGGGTAAATATCAATTTAGTGATTTTATCAATTAAAATATCCAAAGATATTCTTTATGCCACATAATTTCTCAACCTTAATTCATTAGGTAGAATTATGGTGGAAATTCATCTTTTGACACTAAAATTTAATTCAAATCCATATTTTCTTAAATATCATAAAAAATCTTCTTTTAACTAAAATATCAATACTTATTTTTTTGAATAAACTTGAAATCCTTCTTTTTCTCATTTCAATGAGTGCAATCCAGTTATCATGGGAATTCCTCTTTTACCCATAAATTAAATCTACTTAAAATTCTTCTTAAAAATTACATAAAAATATCCATTACTTCCATTAAGCTAAAAATTCCACTTTTCTCATTTAAACATTTGAATACCAATATGGTGGGAATTCCTCTTTCATCATTTAATCTTATCTATACAGAAAAAAATTAACTAAATTTTCTCTTAAAATTTAAATAAAAATCTTCATTAATTCCTTTACACTAGGAATTACACTCCTCATTTAAATATTTGGATTCCAATATAGTGGAAATTCCTCTTTCATCATTTAAAATTTATCTATGCAAAAAGATAAATTTAACTAAATTTTCTCTTAAAAATTTAAATAAAAATCTTTATTAATTCCTTTACATTAGGAATTACACTTTTCTAATTTAAATATTTGGATTCCAATATAGTGGGAATTCCTCTTTCATCATTTTAAATTTATCTATGCAAAAAGATAAATTTAACTAAAATCCTTCTTTAATTTTTAAATAAAATATGTATTATTTTAGCATCACAATTTTTCTTTTACTTCATTGGAGTACATGGATTTTCATTGTCATGGGGATTACTCTTTTAACATAAAAAATGGATTACTAGAAATTTCTCTTTTTCGTAAATAATTAACTATTTATGCATAATTATAAAAAAAATTCCATGATTATAATGAGAATCATTCAATTAATCTAGGATGATTAATCCTAGAATATGGTAGGAAGTCCTCTTTTCATATTATGAATGAAAATGATTTATGTATTAATTTTATAAAAACTTTACCATAGCTCCGCTGCTATTACTGGTAATTCTCAATAAATTTGAAAGAATAAAGTTTAGTATTATTCATGTGGTTAGAATAACCATTAATTGGATCATTATCCAATTATGGATTGATTCTTAATTTTACCATAAATTTAATAGCATAAAAGTATTAAAAAGCCATTATTTTGGCCTCCAATTAGACAAGCATAGATAATTACTTTTAGATTAGAGAAATGCTTCATGAGAAGCTTCATTTGAATTGAGAATAGGTCATAGGAATGACCATTCTTGGGGGGAGAGAGAGAAATGCTTAAAAACTATTATAAATTAAGCATAAATAGAAATTTATGTATTTCTTCATTACAATACATTAAGAACTTCAATAGTATTCAAAAGCCATTCAAATTAATGCTTCTCAAGCTTGAGAGGGGTTGAGAAGAGAAACATTTGGAGATTTAAGTAAAAGAAGACGATAATCCACACTTTACCTCCTAAATTACTTGATTCTTTGATCACAATAGAGGTTCCCAACCAATCAATTGGTTTGGTATGTTTTTGTAGTCTCCAAGGAAGATTGAAGAGTGAGAGAAGCTCCAATCTCTTCAATTTGTAGAGGGTTTAAAGAGGATAATAGAAAATAAGCTTAACTTAGAGTAATACCGGCATAGTTTAGTTCACAGATGAGAATACAAAGGAATGAGGGTCTATTTCTAGGTGAGGGAGGCCACTAACTGAGTCCAACTGAGTTCTAGAATTTTTCAGCTTCAGTTTGGCTGAATTTGGACAAGTTTTGGACCAGTTTGGCTCCCTTTTTTATTTGGTTTGATTTAGGAGAGAGGAGAGATAAAAATATCCTATTATTTTTGAGTTTAAGACTTATCCACACATGTGAAATAGGCACCTCCTTGAAGGGCCCCCTTTTCCTTACCCATGTGTCAAAAATGAATGATTACTAATACTTCATAATTTTTAACTAATAAACCTAGTACTTGGTCAACTCTTCATCTTATGTGGGCATTTACTCATTTTTGGGTATTTTCTTTTATTCTTTGGATTTATCTTGTCCCAACACTTGGATTAATCTTATTGGTCCATAGAAACCTTAATTGGACCATAATAATAAAAAATTCAAAAATCTTGACCCTTAGGCTAAGGTCTTCTAAATCAATTTTTATTTATTCCAATTGCACCTTGGAAAATCTATTTTGATTTTCTGTTTCAAGGAAACAGTTTTTTGATATCTGTAGAATTTATTTATCAAAAAATATCCCAATATTGATTTACCACTCTCTAGAAATTTTTATCTCACTAGGCAAAGCAAGGAAAAATAATATTTTCTTGTATTCAGAAACATAGAATGATTACAAGGGATTGAAGTAGAGGCTTAATCAATATTCAACGTGAGGTGGAATCTTACAATAACTGTGTGAGCTTTGTGTGCTGGTACTACCTTTGAGAGATCCATATCAAGTCTTAGGTATCCTCAAGAACACAAAGTCCCCTTCTTTGAATTCCAATGGTCTTCGATGTGCATCTTCATAATGCTTCGTCTTCTCTTGAGACTTCTTGATGTTCTCTTTGCATGTTTGCATAAGAGTTTACATTCTTTCCACTTCCTCTCGTGCATGTGGATTTGCATTCTCTTGATTTAATGCTATGATTGGTACATGCACCTTGTAGCCATACATAGCCTCGAAAAGGTGACATTCCAATACTACTATGATAGGTACTATTGTAGGCGAATTCCGCCAAAGCGGTAACCAATCGTCCCATGCATGTTGTGTTTCATAGCAATAATTCCTCAAGTAAATCTCAAGCCACTTATTGACCCTCTCAATTTGACCATCGGTTTTCGGATGATAGGCTGTACTAGGAGTCAACTTAGTGCCCATGCTATCAAACAATGTACGCCAAAATGTGCCTATGAACTTCACATCTAGATCACTCACTATTTGCTGTGGCATACCATGCAACTTGAACACATTTTCCATGAATTGGTGTGTCACCATAGATGCCAAGTGCCTGACTTTTGTTGGTATAAAATGTTGCCATATATATAGGCAGTGATGTGTGTGAACACACTTAGGACCGTCGGGACACTTTTTCCCTCTTTAGGAGGTTTTTTCCCCCGGCTTGTATATACGCCCATTATTCTAGGGCTAACTAATCTTTGTACAATGACACAATCTAATACACTAGTGTTGTGTGCATTCTTGCTTCTTCTTCTCCAAGATTTGTGTGCTTTTCTACAACCCTAATTCCAACAATTGGTATTAGAGCAGGCATCGGCTCCCAGGGCTACGCCGCTAGCACCCTCCGACTCACGTTCTCTGATTGAGGTGTTTTCATCATTTTGTGCAGATATTTTGACAGTGCAATTTTCTGCAAAACAGGCATACGTATTCTATTATGGACCGTGCTACATAGCACAAGTTGTTTTCTATTCAGTCTTTGCTCCATTATAGGAAGCTTTTTTGCATCAGTTTCAGTCAGTGGCCATGGCTGATAACAGCAATGATGCTGATGACAAACTGGATGGAGACAGCAACTATCCACTTTGGGCATACATGATGCAGCATGTTTTGGTTTGCAAAAGGAGTGTAGAACATTGTGCAGGGTATGGATGTACGTCCAGGTTCTGTGGATGTAGGATCTGTTGAGGATGTTGCAGGTTCTAGCAGCTCTACTATTGCTGCTGTTTCACCCACTACTGAACAAGCTCATTGGGATGGTAAAGATGTGCAGGATCATGCCTTGATTGCACTTTCTGTCAAACGTAACATCACTCCACATATTCGTTCAGCTAAAATAGCAAAACAGGCTTGGGACATTCTAGCTGGTTTGTATGCAGGTCAGCAAATGCGGTTTCTAATGAAAAGGCAATTTCAGATGCAAAACTATGGCATGCTCGTTTTTGTCATCTGAACTTTGCTAGTTTGCTGTGTTTGCAAAAATTTGATATGGTTGCTTCATTTCCCCCTCTTGAGGCACCATTGAAACATGTTTGTGAAGGCAATATTTTGGGCAAAATGCAACGCTCTGTGTTTCCAAAGGATGGTTCTGTGCGGGCCACTTGCAAATTGCAACTTGTACATAGTGATGTATGTGGGCCTATGCAATCTCCGTCATTTGGTAAACACTTGTACTTCGTGACTTTCATTGATGATTACTCAAGGCATGCATGGGTATATCCACTGAAGGCAAAGTTCGAAGTGTTTTTGTGCTTCAAACAGTTTTTGCTTATGGTTGAAAATGTATCCAATTGTACTGTGGGCACCCTCCGTTCTGATCGAGGGGGGGGAGTACATGTCTAAAGAGTTTGATGCATTTCTGGCTAGTCATGGGATAAAACACCAATGTACAGTGCCGTATACCCCTCAGCAAAATGGTGTTGTTGAGAGAAAAAATAGGTCACTTATGGAGATGGCACGATGTATGGTCAAGAGCCAAGCTTTGCCACATGCGTTTTGGCTTAAGGCTATCATGTGTGCTGCATATGTACTCAACAGGTGTCCCACTAAGGCCTTGCAGTCTGTTACTCCATACGAAGCTTGGCATTGTAGGAAGCCTTCTATTGGTCACTTGCGTGTCTTTGGTTGCTTGGCCTATGCTTTAATGCCTGTGCAACAATGTAGAAAATTGGATGAAAGGCTGTCAAATGCATTGTTACAGTGCTGAGAGCAAGGGTTACAGATTGTATCATCCATAGTCAAAGCGTATCTTGATTAGTCGAGATGTTGTTTTTGTGGAAGATGCTGTGCAACCTTTGTTATCATGTACCAAAGAGACAGGTGTGAGCTCACGGGATGTAACTAATGAAATACTGGATTGTGCATGAGATCATGCAAAGAATTGTAAGTCATCATATCTACATCTTTGAAGTTCAAATCACACCTCACATCACTTTGTACTCCACATTCTATTCCTAGAATCTTGATGTGTGTGAGTGTACCTTGGCATTTGGTTGGAGAGGCCAAGGGGAGCATGGATTCAATCTTCCTTGCCATGAGTGTCATGGTAAAGTGGTAAGGAAGAGGATTAGGTACTTGGAGTGAAGAAATGGCCCCAACTCTTGCCACATTAGATTCTAAACTTTGGTAAGAGGGTCAGAAGGCTTGGCTAGGAGATTAGCAAGCAAAGCTCTCCATCATCAAACAAATCTCTTCATCAACAATAATTTTTTATCGCTACAAAGGTCACATGTAATATTCCATTGGCCAATGCATTATGCAATGTGGATATGCCTTGATATTATGCCAGTTTCCAAGAGAACATTGCTTGTGGATTGAGTACAAACATTGCTTGTGGATTGAGTACACAGGAAATTTGAGATTTGGTCACTAATACAAAGGAGACCATGCCAAAAAATTTTAAAATTTACATGCATGTTTGAGATTGAGGGAAATTGTGGACACATATAAGGTGCTTTTGGATGCCAAAGATACTTGGAGAAGCAACGGGTGATACGTGGAACATGCGGAAGGAAAATCGGTACCAAAGGTGCTCTTGAGCAAAATCTGCTGTGCTGCAGATTCAAAAAACCCTAATTCAATAAAATTACATTAGGGATGGAGTTTGGGTGATTATATAGGCCGTGACACCTTCCCAATAAGCCTTAAACCTCTCCATTCTGACATCATTTGGATCCCCAACTTGCCATTTTTCATTGGAGGTCAAACTTGGGCTAGTCAGAAACAACGAGATATTTGACATTATAGGATGGATGTACATCATTAGGGCTTCCCAATAATCCATATTACACCCGAATCTGATGTCATTTGGTGGGTCAAACCTATATGGTTTACTTTGACCAAAAGTCAAAACAGAGGATATATGCACTTTGACTTTGGTTAAACCCTCTTAGGCATAGTTAGTACTTGTCATCACAAATCCACACATCAAATTTCATCTAAATTCGATGACTTTTGAGTACTCTATGGCCTAATTCCTATTTTCAGCGCAGTGTCGTATAAACCCTAAAACAAAAAATATTAGAGCTGTTCGAAAATCTTCTGTTCTTGCATATTTACATTCTACGCCACAAGATATTTCAATAGAGCCCTAGATCATCAAATTCTAACACCATTCAATCCTTCTACTAGCCATTTTCCATTTTCAGTTCATTATGCCAAAGGGGCATCCATCTAAGCAAGCAATGGAACTTCAAGAGATAAGGGAAGATAGGGAAATGGTGAATAAGGATCATGTAGAGGAGATTGGTGTGATGAGGGTATGAATTTACAAGGTGACAACATTGCAAATGTGGCACATAGGACAAATCATATAATATGTCACAAATTATGATGATAATGAGAAGCATGATGCAACCTCTTCTAGAAAGCGTGATGCAACCACTTGTGCAAGACATTAAGGGCATGCGTGATGAGATGAAGACTAGGGTTGAAAACAAGGGTGGACCATCTCACAAGGTTTGACAAGCTCATGTTGAAGATAAAGAGAATTATCACCCAAATTTTCATTCTACTCATGGTGCTATGCGCAACCTAATGTTCCATGCACACCCAATGAAGCCAAAGGCAAAGGTCATACATCTCCAAATGAAGGCTCAAGAGTCCCAAAAAGGAGTGATGGTCATGTTGCATTCAAAGGGAATACTCATCGAGGCGGTGCTTTAAGACCTCATGTTGAGGAAGATGTCTTTGGTGAGTTTGAGGATTACAATCATTATATGGATGGGCCTATGCATAGGCGTGGTGACCATCATGGGAATGGAGTAAATTCAAATGTGTGAAGGATAAAATTGTCCTCTCAAATTTTAGTGGGGTGAACAAATTGGACCTTTGTTTTGAGATGAACCCTCGAAGTGAAAAAACTATGGTTTACTTCGCCACTTTACACTTGGAAGGGTATGCTCATGCATGGTGGAGGCATCTCCAATCACAAGGCTATGAGGCCACAAGTTGGGATACTTTCAAAGAAGATATGAGAGACACATTCACTTCCAAGATGCATAAGGACAAAATGGTTTGTGAATGGGACAATCTACAACAAAGATACTTGAGTGTGAAGGAGTATACACATAAGTTTCTCAAACTTATGCTTCATGTTAAAGGGTTAAGTGAGGAGTTCAAAATAGTCAAGTATATCAAGGGCTTAAATAATGCAATTGGAATGGATGTGAAGGCACAAATACCAACAACTCTCAAGGATGCAATGATCTTGGCTGAAGTATATGAAGAAAAGTATCCAAATACATGGGTGAACATTGGCCGGATTATGGGTCAAATGCTTTCACAAAGCCATGTCTTACCACTCCCAATGTACCCAAATTTCTTACCGTCTATGGTAGTGGTGGAAAACCATACAATGTGGGTGCTTTCAAAAGTGGGAATACTTAACAAAATCCATCACAAGCAGGTGCAAAGCCAACTAATGATGGGGTCACCAAGACCAAATTTGTGGAGGACCGCATTAATGAGACGAGGGACAAAAACCTATGGAATTGGAGCCATTTGAGGAGCCATGCAACTTTGTGGATTCTTTAGAATTGGATGGGGAGTTTCCTTTTTACCCTAGTGGTTCTCTTGGTGATATTCATGACTATGATGATGGCTTACCTCATACTTTGGGTGTTACAAATGCATATGAACATAATGATTCTCTTTGTTCCATATCCAATAAATCTTATGTTGGTTGCAAAGGGGCACATACATTGAGATTCAAGGCTAATGTCAAGGGAAGAGATGCATTTGTGTTGGTGGACAGTAGTAGCACACATAGTTTTGTGAACTACAAATCATTGTTGGGAAATCTGAAATTGTACCCGGATGCATTGGCAATGAAGAGAAAAGTTGAGTAGCGAATGGGGATAGCATGGATTGCACAATGATTTGTAGAAATGTGGAAGTGATGCTATCAAAAGAGTACACTTGCAAATCTAAATTATTGGTGCTCGATATGGGGCCGATTGGTATGGTTTTGGGGTGTGATTGGCTATCAACTCTTGGAACCTTCTCCATGAATTTGCAACAAGGCTTTTTCATGTTTATACATGGGAAGAAGACCATTACATTGCATGGTTTTGGCACCTCAAATGCATGCTTGGGTGTAGGCATTTTTGGTAAGGTTCAGGGCATTTTTTGTATATAGGTAACTTGCCCAACCCATAACTTATGCATTGCTCAATGAAATTTGACAAGCTTGGTATCCAAGCAGTAGTACACATTCCAATATTCAATATGAGACCAAAAAAACACAGAACTAAAATTTATAATCTGATCATTAAATTGTTACAAGTTTGATGTGGCATGTGTTCTAAATAGCATATGTTATAACACTTTATGCAAAAACATCAAAAATTTGTTCTGCACATACATGCAATCAAGTAATCATTCTAAAGTACACTACGTGAGCTTCTCCTCAACCATAGGACACATCCAATTGAGACACACACTTGTCATAAGAATTGAGCCTACACAGCAGCCCATGAAACAAGGTGCCAGATGTAATAATCGTATCACCAGAAGTCAAATCATGAACAGTACATTTGTCATCTACAAATTTGACTACAAGTCCAAGTCTAGCAAGCGCTGAGACAGACAATAGATTCTTCTTTATCCCTGGCACATACAAAGCATCTGAAAGTGTGAAAGCGCTGCCATTTGCAGTAGTAAGCATAATTTTACCAACGCCCTTCAGTGGGTAAGAAGCATTATTGGCATATGTGACAATATTCCCATTAGGGACAGACAAGTGAACATATCACGATACAAGGTAATGTGCTTTGTAGCACCACTATCAAAGCATAACAATCTGATGCATAAGAGGCATGCTGAAAACCTGAACGAGTACGACTAGACATAGGTGCATCAATTTTACTATCACGCAAGGTTTGCACCAGCCATTTAGGCATACCTCTAGCCTGCTCATTTTCAGCCCTATCCTCATAAATTATATCTTGTAAATCTGCATCAGAAATAGGCTGATCTATGATGTCGTTTGAAATCTGCATAGGCTGAATATTTGCCTCATTAGGACTTACATTTGAATTCCCACCTGTAAACAGAGGCAACAACGTATCAAATACATCCCGTGAGCTCACACCTGTCTCTTTGGTACATGATAACAAAGGCTGCACAGCATCTTCCACAAAAACAACATCTCGACTAATCAAGATACGCTTTGACTATACGGATGATACAATCTGTAACCCTTGCTCTCAGCATGGTAACCAACAAAAATGCATCCCGTGAGCTCACACCTGTCTCTTTGGTACATGATAACAAAGGCTGCACAGCATCTTCCATAAAAACAACATCTCGACTCATCAAGATACGCTTTGACTATACGGATGATACAATCTGTAACCCTTGCTCTCAGCATGGTAACCAACAAAAATGCATTTGATAGCCTTATCATCCAATTTTCTACGTTGTTGCACAGGCACTAAAGCATAGGCCAAGCAACCAAAGACACGCAGGCTTCCTGCCATGCCAAGCTTCGTATGGAGTAACAGACTGCAAGGCCTTAGTGGGACACCTGTTGAGTACATATGCAGCACACATGACAGCCTCAAGCGAATTTTGCTGAGGGATATACGGCACTGTACATTGGTGTTTTATCCCACGACTAGCCAGAAATGCATCAAACTCTTTAGACATGTACTCCCCCCCTCGATCAGAACGGAGGGTGCCCACAGTACAATTGGATACATTTTCAACCATAAGCAAAAATTGTTTGAAGCACAAAAATACTTCGAACTTTGCCTTCAGTGGATATACCCATGCATGCCTTGAGTAATCATCAATGAAAGTCACGAAGTACAAGTGTTTACCAAATGACGGAGTTTGCATAGGCCCACATACATCACTATGTACAAGTTACAATTTGCGAGTGGCCTGCATAGAACCATCCTTTGGAAACGCAAAACGTTGCATTTTGCCTAAAATACAGCCTTCACAAACATGTTTCAATGGTGCCTCAAGAGGGGGCAATGAAGAAACCATATCAAATTTCTGCAAACGCAGCAAACTAGCAAAGTTCAGATGACCAAAACGAGCATGCCATAGTTTTGCATCTGAAACTGCCTTTTCATCAGAAACTGCATTTGCTGAATCTTCCACACACTTGTCATAAGAATTGAGCCTATACAACAGCCCACGAAACAAGGTGCCAGATGCAATAATTGTATCACCAAAAGTCAAATCATGAATAGTACATCTGTCATCTATAAATTTGACTACAAGTCCCAAGTCTAGCAAGCGTAGAGACAGACAATAGATTCTTCTTTATCCCTGGCACATACAAAGCATCTGAAAGTGTGAAAGCGCTGCCATTTGCAGTAGTAAGCATAATTTTACCAACGCTCTTCACTGGGTAAGAAGCATTATTGGCACATGTGACAGTATTCCCATTAGGGACAGCCTCAAGACAAGTGAACTTATCACGATGCGAGGTAATGTGCTTTGTAGCACCACTGTCAAAATACCATACATCAAAGTCAACAGAAATTGCCAAACATGCATCATGTACAGATGGATCATACTGGCAATACACGCTAAACGCCCATTCTGTATCCTGCATAACATTTGTAGAATCTGCATTTGTAGAAGCATCCGCTATTGTGGTTGCATTTGACTCTTTCTTCTTTGCCTCTTTAGCCTTTAGCTTAGGGCAATTCTTAATGACATGATCAGTTGCCTTACAATAGTTGCACCTGATCTTTTTCTTACCTTTATCAAGAGTCTTCTCAGACCTATTGTTGCTACCTGTGGAAGGAGAAGAAGTTGCAGACCTACTAATAGGAGAAGAAACAGTGGAAGGGGCTGCCTTACCACTTCTTCTCTGCTAGGCAGTAACAAATGCCTGATCAACTGCATGCTGCCTAGCCCTGTTTTGCCTAGACTGCGCTTCTTGTAAGAGATTTCTTGACTAAAGTATCATACTTGACAACATCAGGTCTGTCCTCAGTAACAAGTCTCCATGTGGAAGCAAAAGTCTGATACGGCTCAAGTAAAGCATCAAGAATAGTCTGCACAAGAGAATGATCAGGAATAATCTCACCTGCAAAAATCTTAGCAAGAAAAACATTCATGTCATCATCTTCCTACATAATCTTCGATTCTAGCTCTTTATGCAGGTAAGAGATTTTTGTTTCCACACACTTGTCATAAGAATTGAGCCTGTACAGCCCATGAAACAAGGTGCCAAATGCAATAATCATATCACCAGAAACAAGGTGCCATGAAACAAGGTGCCAGATGCAATAATCGTATCACCGAAGTCAAATCATGAACAGTACATCTGTCATCCACAAATTTGACTACAAGTCCAAGTCTAGCAAGTGCAGAGACAGACAATAGATTCTTCTTTATCCCTGGCACATACAAAGCATCTGAAAGTGTAAAAGCGCTGCCATTTACAACAGTAAACATAATTTTACCAATGCCCTTCACTGGGTAAGAAGCATTATTGGCACATGTGATAGTATTCCCATTAGAGACAGCCTCAAGACAAGTGAACATATCACGATGCGAGGTAATGTGCTTTGTAGTAGCACCACTGTCAAAATACCATACATTAGAGTCAACAGAAACTGCCAAACATGCATCATGTACAGATGGGTCATACTAGCAATACACGCTAAACGCTCATTCTGTATCCTGCACAATATTTGTAGAATCTGCATTTGTAGAAGCATCCGCTATTGTGGCTGCATTTGACTCTTTCTTCTTTGCCTCTTTAGCCTTTAGCTTAGGGCAATTCTTAATGACATGATCAGTTGCCTTACAATAGTTGCACCTGATCTTTTTCTTGCCTTTATCAAGAGCCTTCTCAGACCTATTGTTGCTACCTGTGGAAGGAGAAGAAGTTGCAAACCTACTAATAGGAGAAGAAACAGTGGAAGGGGCTGCCTTACCACTTCTTCTCTATTGGGCAGCAACAAATGCCTGATCAACTACACGCTGCCTAGCCTTGTGTTTAACAAAAAGTGCAATCAAGGCATGAGCCTACGCATCTTTACCATCCCAACGAGCTTCTTTAGCAGTGGGTAAAACAGTAGCAACAGTAGAGCTGTTAGAACCTGCAACATCCTCAACAGATCCTACATCCACAGAACCTGGACGTACATCCATACTTTGCACAATGTTCCACACTCCTTTTGCAACCAAAACATGCTGCATCATGTATGCCCAAAGTGGGTAGTTTCTATGTACATGAGTGTGTATATGTGTGCTTATGTGCATGCATATGCATGTATATGTGTGTCTTCATATGCGTGCATGTATATATGTGCGTTCATCTGTGTACATGTATATGTGCATGTGTTTTTGTGTGTCTCTCTCTCATAGAGAAACAATCTCCCATGCATGCACATGAACATCCTCTTGCTTTCTCACATGCATGCACATACACGTGCAATATACCGCCTCTCTTTCTCTCTCTCTCTCTCTCTCTCTCTCTCACACACACACACACACCCCTCTCTCTCATACATACACATACACATGCACTCTCTCTTTTCACACTCCCTCACACATGCATAGAAACACACACACATACACATTTACACACATATGTGTGTGATTATGTGTGCACATACATGTGTGTACATGTATGTGTGTGCACATACATGTGTGTACATGTATGTGTGCATATGTGTGTGTGTCTCTCTCTCTCTCTCATAGAGAAACAATCTCCCATGCATGCAGACAAACATCCTCTCACTTTTCACATGCATGCACATACACGTGCAATATACCCCTCTCTCTCTCTCTCTCTCTCTCTCTCTCTCTCTCTCTCACACACACACACACACACACACCCCTCTCTCTCATGCATACACATGCACATGTGCTCTCTCTTTTTACACTCCCTCACACATGCATAGAAACACACACACACACACACACATTTACATGCATATGTGTGTGATTATGTGTGCACATACATATGTGTGTGTGATTGTGTAATGTTGACTTCATGCATGCATGCATTGTGCAAGTGTCTTGATTGTGCATATGTGCTAGTGTGTATGGTGTAATTATGTGTACATGTGGTGTGTATGTTTGTGTTTGTGTGTATCCATGTGTGAGTGTGTCCATGTACGCGTGTGTGTTACAGGTATATATTTTATCATATTTTTTATGAATTAATAATTATAAAAAAATATGCTTGATTTAATGTGTGCACGAAATCGTCTTAATTTGTTTTTGTTTTTCAAGCTGGGGTCAGAGACGAGCATGCTCGTCTCTGCATGCTCGTCTCTGAGACTCGAGCAAAGAAACGCTTTTATCATTAGCTTCGTCGTCTCGGTCGTGAAATCATCTTAATGGAATGTGCAAATGTGCACAAGAATTACCATATATGAAAATGTGCACAAAGTTATTTCATGTGTAAAGCCCTATTGGCATTTATATTTGGGGCAAAGGTTTTTTTATGTACAAACCTTAAGAACTTTCATATAGTTATTAACATGTATAAATACAATTCTCTAAATACTCAAGTCGTAGAAGTGGAGCTACACACTTGAGGGGGGGAGATTGTACCCAATCTTGTCTTGTGTGGTATTTTCTATCCCTAACTCTTATTGCAAATTTAATTCTTGTTTACTTTATTCAATTGGTATTAAATTTTTGAAAGTGTTGAGCATGAGATAATTGATGAGTTATTTTTTTTAAATCAATTCTTGAAAGTTTCTTTAAATTCTATCTTCCTAGAAAATTAGATCCGTATAATAGTGGTATCACAGTATAACACTCGTTTCACATATAATAGTGGTATCAAGTATAACACTCGTTTCACAGCTAGATCTAGTAAGATGGAGACAAGAATTGAAAGCTTAAAAGCTTAATTCAAAGGTTTTTGGAAGGGTTGCATCTATTATTCAAGGGACAAAGACCAAAGGATAAGGGGAGGGTGACAAACCACTCTGTAGAAAACCACAAAACCACCTTCTGCATGAAAAGCAGTTTTCTCAAATTCTTAGCCTCTTCTTGATCCACAGTATGGATGAAGTCTACAATTAATGGGGAATCCTGCTTAGCTTTTCGATTGCTAAACTACGGCAACAACAAGAAGAAACCTATAATGGATGGTGTATAACCTTCTATAAGTCAATTTATGGAGATGATTAGCTTAATCGCTGTTATAGCTGATTTTTCTTTTTAATTAAAAGTTATTTAAGCTTTATTTCCTTCTCTCCAATCGGTGGATTTAGGGCAGCGCTGATTTATTTATTTATTTCCCTCTCTTTTTTTCCACGACGGCCGCAGCATAGTTTCTCTCCTCCTTCATAGTTGCGCCGCGAACCGGCTGTTTACTAAGAAGAGAGGTGTTTCCTTTTTTAAGCTTAATAAGCTTTGCATAATAAAGCTTTTTAAATATATATATATATGTGTGTGTGTGTGTTTTTCTCCTTTTCCAATTTTGGGCGACGGTACTATTAGACATAAATTTTTATTTCTCTCTCCCAACCGATGACTTTCTTCCTTTCTCTCTCCTTCGTGTTGTGGGTTTACCAAGGAAGAGCAAAGTCGTTTTATTTATTTCAAAGCAGCTTTATGAAACTTTGTAAATACAACCTTAACAAAGCTTTGAAAAGATAAAACTTTATAAGCTTTATAATATAAAGCTTATATAAACGTCCTTTTGTGGCGCATCCGGCACTATTCTAAAGAAAGAGAAGAACATATTTCATCAAAGATTATACAATTAAAGCTTTATAAGAGCTTTAAAAATTTGATAATAAAAGCTTAGCCTTAAAAAAAACCCTTCAAGGATCTCAAGAGAGCAAAAAGGTTTACATGAGAAAATTTTGATTTCTTTTTACGAGATTGCAGAAAATTTTAGAAAAGTTTGTCTAAAGACTCTAAAAGCCTTAATTTAAATTTAATTTTAGAAAAGTTTGTCTAAAGACTCTAAAAGCCTTAATTTAAATTTAATTAAACGTTAGTTTCCTTAGCTCAAGACTCCTCCAACACCTTGTCCACCTTCTTGTTTTATTCTTTCCTTAATTTATCAACTTTCAATATTTTCTATCCATGTCTAATATTGAAGCATAGATCAAACAAAGTTTAATTTAAATTTATGTTTCTTATTCAATCTTTTTAAAAAATTTCTTGTTGTATGTTATGAAAATATTTAAGAGAACTTTACCTAGAATTCTAGATAAGATACTTTTATTCACAAGCTTATTTGTTAAGAATTTGAGATAAATTTTTACTGTCTTGGGTTAAACTCAACCTCGAGCTGATCAACCTTCGATTCGACCACTCCTATTGACCTTTACAGAAACTTCTAGACCACATATCTAACTTTTGGTCAAGAAACTCATCGCCACAAGCCTCCTGCTTGTTGGTCCTTCTTTGAGGGATGGACATCTATTACCCTATGGGTGTGTGGAATCGTTTGGAATTCGACTATGAAAGTTGTGGACTTTGACATCACGGCGGTGATCCATAACGCCTTTCCAAACACTTTATCTAAATTGCACATTCTATATTTTTTCAACATGGTATCCAAAATTTGTATCCACGTCCCTAGCTTTTTGGCAAACATTTCCAATTATAGCTATCACTAACCTTATGAACACTTTACCCCGACATCTTTTTAGATTGTATGAGCAAGGATCTTGGCACCCTTGGCCCTAGACAAAATGTACTCAAATTTGTTTTGTTTCGAATATCGGGTTACTTACGCCTGGCAAACATGTGTGTGGCTATGATTTGAATACTTTTGGGTTGTCTATATCTCAAGACGATGTTGGCATCATTAATTGATCTATTCAATTCATTATTTAACTAACGTGGACAATGTCTATAAGTATAGCCAATGAGATGTGTGAGGGTACCAATTGAGGTGTCGTATGGTTGGTGGATTGAGCGATGGTGTAATCCCTTGAAATGAACAATGTTCAAGTGGTAGGAGAAATCACCTCTACATTAGGAAACCTCAAGAACCTCACTTTTCTCCGTCTGTCAAACAACAAGCTCACTGGTAGCTTGCCTCCATCTCTCGCCAGATGCTCCAAGCTTCAGTGGCTCAAGCTAGAGAATAACTCTTTAACAGGTGAAATACCCCCCCAATACTACACCTCATTCTCTCAACTCCACACTCTCTCTCTGCACCGCAACGAGCTCACCGGACAGGCTGCACACAAATTGGCACGCCTTACTACTTTGGTGGTTCTGGATCTTGGGTACAACAAATTTAGCGACAAAGTGCCAGATTTATGGTCAGCGATGCACAATCTCAGGGTTCTAAACTTGGCTGGTAACAGATTAGAAGGTGATTTTCCTTTTTGGATATGGAATTTAACCCAACTTCGGCTCCTTGATTTGTCAAATAATGCATTTACAGGCACCATTTCCCCAAGAATTAACCAGCTAAATGGGTTTAAGGAGAAGCATGATTCAGATGGAAATGCTCCAGGAGAGGCAGTGAAACCTTGTGGAGTGACGATGCCGATATCAGCGACAAAGGAGCCGACAGGTCGTATTTTACATACTTGCTAACCATAATGACATCGCTTGATTTGTCAAGAAACAATTTACAAGGCCAGATTCCAACCGAGGTAGGAGAACTGACAGCCATTTTGAACTTGAATCTATCTGGCAATGCACTCGAGGGAAGCATTCCGAGAAGTTTTGGGGATCAAAATCAACTGGAGTCGTTGGATCTTTCATACAACCACCTTTGTGGAGAAATACCTGAGGACTTAACAGCCTTATCATCACACTGGGGTTTTTCAATGTTTCTTACAAACTACTTCAGGTTCACTTCCACAAGGTATAAGTACCTGCTATCAGTTGATTTATGGAAAGCAATTGTTAATTGTTATGTAGACTTGTAGGTTTGATGCTATGACATACTAAGCTGCGTGCCACCTTGAACTAGGGTCTCTTTTTTTTTGGAACATAAAATAGTTATATTAGAAACTTATCAATCAGTTATATACAAGGTCCAAATATATCACTTTCTAATCTCCCACCATTTCAACATTTAACAAACTGTACATCATATCCTATCTCTCATCTTCCCAAACAAAGGAGGATTACTCCCAAGATATATGATAACCTAGTTGCATACAAATAGAAATCATATCCTCGAGGTGCAACCTTTTGGAGATTGTTTCTCTATATACTCTCCTTTAGTCCATATCTTCACCCACTGATCTTCTACCCAAAGGGTTCTCAATGAAGGCAATGTAGAAATCATATCCTCAGAGGTGCAACCTTTTGGAGATTGCTTCTCCATATATACTCTCCTTTATTCCATATCTTCTCCATTGGTCTTCTACCCAAGGGGTTCTCAATGAAGGCAACAAATGTGTAAACTGGCTGAGCTTCTCCTTCAAATACCATCTCTTGGTCTTTGGCCCAAACTTAGGAATTAAAGTTTTGCCTTTAAATCCAGACCTGTACAGCCCTGCCACATGACAGAATTTGTTAGGAAAACCTAGTATGTACAAGAATCTCCTTAACAAGAAATAAGATCATCTAATCCTTGTCTGCAGGGCGGCCTGGATCAGCCGCACCAATACACCATCATTCATATTTTTAACATAATGTATGGACCAACATGTATATGCACATCTATGCATCAAATCTATCACATATATCCTCTTACATGCCTCTTTTTGAAATATTATACTATTCCTTCAGTTCTATATGTCCCAAAGACAACAGTATCTAATAATGTTAAAAACCAAATTATCAACCCCATTAGCTCAGACAATCTACCCAACACCCAGTCTCCCCAATACCCTTGCAGCCCTATGCTACTAGAGACCCATTTTCCAATCTTGCCCCAAGCCCCTCTAAATGGTTGGACAATCCCAAAACGTATGTCTCCCATCCTCCAATGCTAATCTACATCTATGGAAAATCCAAGAGGTGAAGTTCCTCTATAAAAGTTTATACCCAATAGGAAGAGCCACACACTCTCTCCACAAGAAAATCTGAGCCTTCACAGGGATACCCACTTTCCATATCATATTCCATCTCTTCATCCAGATGCTGGAATTCCACCTCACCCTCCGAATTTTATTACAATACCACACATTCACTTCACTCCTACTCATCTCTTCATATAGACTCTTGGTTACCTCTTTATCTAGCTTGAATCCATTAAACCAAGCCCAATCTTTTAAACAACAAGTCTCATCAAATGCACGAGACACCCATCCCCTCTGCACTTCCACCAATACCTGTCTCACCAGCTGGAATTCCCTTAGTTGGAGCCTAAACTCTTCCTTCAACTATCCCAACTCCTTCCATCCCACCTGAGGCCAATCCCAACATTTAGCTAACCTCCTCATTCCTTTATATTATTCAGCTTCCTGGCTAGCCTGATGTCTAGATAGGCCGAAGGGGGAGTGAACTTATGAGTCCACCATAGCCTAAGACTAAACAGAGTTTCATGTGGCTCTGCGACAACCATCCCATTTCACTAGCCCCAACAGTTCCTTCCTGTTAGCACATAAGAACTTGCAAAAGGGAGAACCTATAATTTTTAGGGGAGCATAGGATAAAAGCTTATCTTTCCAACTTAATCCTATCCACCTGCCTTTGAGTATCACATTAGAATTCTTAACCAGCTCCCTTAACAACCTAGTCCAAGTCTCCTATTGATGTAAGCATTTAGGTAGACTCATAAGCTATCCTTGCTTTATCATGAGTGGGTAAGTGCAAAATCCCAATGCCTCCTTCCCTCTTAGGAAAACTCAACTTGTTCCAGGCTAACCAGGTTGCAAATTTCCTATTATTCCTTCCATTTCTCCATAAAAAGTCCCTAACAGAACCTATAATCTTCTTACATGACTTAAAAACATGATGTAAGCATTTAGCACCACATTGCAGATGACCACCCTATCATGAAATGGAACCCTGATCCCCTCCCACTTCTTGAGCTTATTTTGGAATCTCTCGATAGCCCAGTTAGTCAGCTATTTATTTGACACCTCCATTCAAAAGGAACACCAAAATGTATTATTATATGTCCCCTCATTACATCACACCCCCATCTTTCCAAGTCAAAATCATTATCTTTAGTCAAACTAATGATCCTAGATTTATGAATATTGCACCTAGAGCCAGAGGCCTCTGCAAACTCCTGCACAATCCATAAAGCATGTCTTAAGTTGTCATTATCTGTCTTGAAAAAGAGTAATGAATCATTCACAAAACATTGTATAACCAGCTGTTCCCCACCCCTCAATTTTAACCCAGTCGCCTTTTCTTTGTCACATGCATCTTCCAAAGCCACAATCAAGTGACCCTGGCCACAAAGGACCAATGAATCGTGTCACACGATTTCTCTAAGTTAAGCTGCAGCATAATGCATTTTTTATCGATTTTCTGGGCCGCTTCTCTATCCAACATGGCAGCAAAGATGTTATCATAGATAGATTTCCATTTAATGAAGCCATAATGTTTTCTGGATATTAGCTCCTTCAATATTGAAGTGATACTCAAAGCAATAACCTTGGCCAGTAATTTGTATACCACAATGAGCAGTGTAATGGATCTCTCCAATGGTTAAGCCTGTTACAAGCTGCTTGCTTAGGGATGAGTTTCACTACACACTCTTTCAAATCCTTATCCATTCTCCTAGTATCAAGGGAAACCTTATATATATCCCACTCCAGATCCTTGATAGAGGACCAAAATGCAATAAAAAACTTTATCAATAACCCATCCCCGCCAGGAGATTTCTCTTTTCCAAGCTTTTGAAGGGCAAACTAGCATTCATCCATTTCCACATCTTTCTCAACCATCTGTCCTTGTCAGCTTCCACTGTCATGATAACGGAATTAGTGGGAGCCTAGAGAGCTGGACCATCCGGGCAAGGCATGGACAGGGTTCAAGGGAGCCAAGAGACCAAATATCGACCCTAGTGTGATCGGGCACTAATAAGAGTATCTGGGCATGTGTGAAAGGACACTATGCTATTAAAAGAGATGGGGGTCCAATCTTGGAGGTGTCTCTTCTTTGGCTGTGGTTGGGTGGAGTAGAGAGGTCTTAACAATTTAAAAACTTCTTGAATATGCAAAATTGCCCATCATGCTATATGTCATTGGAAAGTACTCAAAGAGTAGATTCGTACATGCCACATCATCACCAATTTGGAAACTTCGTGAATATGCAAAATTTTCCATCATGCTATATATCATTGAAACGATCTCGAAAAGTAGATTCTCAATCTACAATCTCCGAAAATTTTTGGTTGGATTTACAAAAATTTAATCATCATACCATTTTTAAGACAAAGCTGACATGGCAGTTGTTAGAGGGTCCCTTTTTTAGTTCGAATTTTGCCTAATGGTCCCTTCAAGGATGATCTTACATCCTTGTTATTGTTGCAGTAGCCAATTGGGTGGACATTTATTAATGTTCTGATACCAGTTTTATCATGATTAATCTGTGAATTAAAAGCTAAGTAGAAAATATGCAAACACTCCCAAAATGATTTAATTGGACTACATATCATTATGAACCATGTTATTGGTGTCATTAGCAAACTGTTGAGGACACATTTGTTCTTGGCTGGGAAGTGAGATGCCTTTCAATTTCTTGGAGTTCATAGCTTCTTCAACCAAGCACCCAAGAGAATCTACAACAATAGCAAAGAGTAGTGGAGCAAGGGGAAACCCTTGTCTAATGGATATTCTGAGAGAAAATGGTTCACAAAGGTTCCCATTAACCACTTTTGTTGTAGCATTACTAAAGAGGGTGTGAGAAACTTTGATGAATTTAGAGCCCATGCCCATATTCTGAAGGGACTAGATGACAAAATCCCATTCCAACCTATCATAACCTTTGTCAAAGTCTATTTTAAAGAAAATGAAGTCCTGGTTGGTATCTTGAGCACATTCAAAACCCTCTCACAGTGCTATGATGGTGAAACATTTTTATTCCCTCCTTATCTAGGAGTTCAAGTGTGATCAGAAAGTCTAAGGTCGCCTTAGAAAACACTTTGTATGCTGAGAACAACATCGTTATTGGTCTCTAATTCCCCAAAATATATTTGTCTCGTCTTTTAGGAATGTTGATGACCCCCTCATTAATGGAGAGGGGGAGAGCAAAAAATCAGAAGGATTCCTTCCAAACCTTCAGAAGGGGGGCTATAAGATACTCCTTGAAACTTTTAAAGAATTCAGTAGAGGCAACCCATCAAGTTCAGGGCTTTGTTAAGATCCATTTCTAACGCTTGGGGGTGCCATCTCAAGTTAAGGTTCAGATGTGGACATTGTCCAAGAAATTTACCTAAAGGATCTATATTAAGCTTCAACAAGGGGTAGAGATGTAGAGGAAAATCCAGAAGCTCCACCCAGATCGAGTAGCAGGTAGGTTTAGGATCATTGGGAGAAAACTTGGGCGACCATCTAAATAGAGATAAGGGGGTATTCCTTATCATCCAACCCCTAAAATGCTCACAACCATGGCTTCATCTCTAAACAGGAAACTAGAATAGCATAACATAAGCCAATCGGGGGTTTAGCTTGCTAATTCTTCAAGCTCTCTTTAACCAAAAGGTACAATAAAGAGAGAGAGATTTTACCCACTGCTGTAGACCAATTTTTTCTCGTGCTCAGCATGACCATTGCTTCTTCCTTCTTCATCATCAGAGAGGTAAGGCGAGAAGAGTTTAGATTTGTGTGTTTGTGAACCGCCGGAAGCAATAAAGCAATCTACTTCTCATCCAACTCTTTGGGAATCATATTCTTGCGCCCCCTCCTCCTGACCGTTGTGGGGACCTCCGCTTGTTGGGCCTCCTGGAGACTGTCTGGCTCTTGTGACCTTTCTGCCTATAGAGAGACGTCCTCCCCTTCACCGTCGAGGAACAGTGGGTTCGGCCTTTTGAACCGCTGGCGCTACGCCTTGCATGACGGGGAGATACTTGTTGTGATCCTTGCATGGTTGCCAAGTGGCATGTTCGATTGGGCTTGCGCAAGAAAAGTAGCTATGTGCTGCATGGTGACCGGGTTAAGAGGGGCTAATTATTGTCAGGTGCCACTTACCACACATGCCCTGACTTATCCCATGAATGATGGGGGTCACAATCATAGATTGGTGCTCTTGTATCATGGTGGAGAATCTAGTAGGCATACGATTGCCATGACTCACAGATTCTAGCATGCATAAAGGATGTTGTGATCTTGATCATGGCACTGGGGGTGAGCTCAACTAGTTTCTCTCCATGGTTCCTTGCGATCTCCCCCTAGAAAATGATTGAAGCAAAATAAAGGAAGTGTAAGATGAAGGGACTTTGAGGATTTTGGCAAACCTAGACCTAGTTTGTCAGGTCGTACATACAGCAACTTCTATCCTACATTGAAACTCATAGCCTTCTCTTTATGTTATTTTCTACTCCTTTTTTCCCCCTCTTTTAATACTCCTCACATTAAACATGCTTGCAAAGAAATATCATTGTTTATTCATGCCAAGGGTATGTTTACACATGGTTGTGGAGTCATTCTACGGCTTGTTCACATGTGGCCAGGGTTTTCAAAACCAGAGAAAAACAAGGCGTGATTTAGTCCATAAGTTAGCAAGATAAATATTCAAGCTCTCCAAAAAGGCTAGTGGTTTTTGAAAGATTGGGCAAACGCTTGGGATTTTTGCCATTCGGTTGGTTGGCATCTAAATGCTAAATAGCAAATGTGCGCACGAACAAAGCCCTATGTTAAAGCCAGTTCCAAATTGTCATTAATTTTACAAATGACATCCTATCAAAACATTTAAAGGATAATATTATTAAAAAGAAAAACCTTCACACTTTCACATAAGGACAAGGATCCAAGGCCTACCTAAGCCCTCTACCTACTTAAATTTTCTTTTAAAAATAAAAAGCTTCCCTCCTCCTTTCATTCCATTTACACATTTTCGTGAGTTCTGCTTCCACATTTCAATGCTTTTAGTTTTACAAATTTACAAAGTTTCTTTCCCCCCTTCAATAAGACAATTTAATGTGACCACCTAAGATAACGCACAATTTTAGTTTAAATATCCTTCTCGAAAATAAGTAGATATGTTTTGATGTGTCCACATGACATAATGCACTTTTTTGTTTATTTTATGGCATATAGTGAGGGTAAAGACAACCTATCATCAATAATATGAACAAAACACTATCAATAAAATATAGAAATGCAAATATTCAAACAAATGTAAACCTTCTTTAAAAATTGGCTGAGCTTGAAAGTCATCCTTTTTTTCACCAGTTAGAAAAAATGTTTATTTATGACTCTGATTGCTTACATCATATTATAACATTTATTTTTGGTTATTTTATGGCATATATTGAGGGTAAGATAGCCTATCTAATTAACAATACTAGTCGGCTAACCCGGGCTTCGCAGGTCTCCTCAAACCTGCAAATTCAAATTCTACCCCAACCTCCTTGAACACCCTACTCCTTTTCTCGAACCTCCAAATTCATGCCACATGGTAGCTTTGTGAAACTCTTCCTTTATAATATATATATATATATATGAACAAAACACTTTCAATAAAATATAGAAATGTAAATATTCGAACAAATGTAAATCTTCTTTAAAAATCAGTTAAACTTGAAAGTTGTCCTTTTTTTCATTGGTTAGAAAAAATGTTTATTTATGACTCTGATTGCTTATGTACATCAAAATTATAACAATTTTTTAAAATATTTAGAGATAAAAAATGTATTATTACTTGATGTAATATTTAAGATTGGATATACAAGTGTGAGTTTTTATAAATCTCTCTCTCTCTCTCTCTCTCTCTCTCTCTCTCTCTCTCTCTCTCTCTCTCTCTCACACACACACACACACACACACACAAAAATAACGAAGCCATGCTCCTAATGGACGAATTCTTCTTCTTTTTTGGTTTACAGGTGGTCAGTTTCCATTCACAGATTCTTCATATCTAGGAAACGTTCATCTATGTGGGTTATCGTTGACTAGGCAGTGTAATGGTTCTGAGGCAAATTCATGTGATACAGTTACAGATTCCCGGAAGATTACATACATTATTGCATGTTGTATTGGTTCAATTGTTGTGGTCATATGTGTAAGTGGAGCTATATGGTTGTGTGGTTACATCAAAATTCTCTACATCATAAGGGAACCACAGGGCTCTCCCACATGTGCAAGCAAGTGCAAGACACCTTGCAAGTAGCATTGATTTGCATGCTTCAACAGCCAAGAAGTTGCCCTAGCATCAAACAAGCTCTAGAAATGCTATTGGATTGATCCAAATTAAGAACACACAAAAACAATATTGACACAATTTCTCGTAGACTAAGTTATCAATCCCTCGACCACCACATGTCTCCCTACTCCCTCATGAATTCAGTCGCTTTTCCTAAATCCCCATTGAGTTTCTTCACAAGCACAAGTGGTAGCCAATTCACAAGAACAAGTGGTAGCCAATTCACTTATAGTAGCAAGGAACTTTGATCTTCCACTAGCTCCTTTATTAGCACTAGTAAGGAGCTTCTCTTGGCTCCTGTTTTGATAATACAACTAACCCATGACATGTATGTATATCATGTCTTTTGTACATTATTAGAACACGTATAATGTTTCAGAAGTTGCTATACTTTATAATATTGAAACCATTTACTAAGTTTTTAGTTTTAAAATTGTTAGTTTTGTATGTCATGTTGGCTTAATTGTGGCATAATTAGTTGTCTTGACATTTTTTTTAGACCACCTACTTGTGTGTACCATCACTAAGAAAGTTTCAAGACTTCGATTGCAATGTATTTACATATCTCTCATGCATGAAATACAATGCTTTATGTTGAGAAAAAAGAACAATGTATTTACATATATCATGCACGAAAGAGAATGCTTTGTGTTGAGAAAAAAGAACAATGTGTTTACATATCATGCATGAAAGATAATGCTTCATGTTGAAGAAAAAGAATAATATCCTATGTAGTTCTTAGAAAAGGCAAGCCTTCCTAATGATCACATTTGCATGCCTCACCTTCAAGAAATATTATATACAACTAATGAATGTTGAAAGTGTTTGCCTTTAAGGAAAAATCAGGATGTTCATATACTATGTAGTTCTTAGAAAAGGCAAGCCTTCCTAATGATCACATTTGCATGCCTCACCTTCAAGAAATATTATATACACCTAATGAATGTTGAAAGTGTTTGCCTTTATGGAAAAACCAGGATGTTACTTATAACAATTTTGATGAGAGTTTTGAAAAAAGAGCTTCATTGCTACCATGTAGTGTGTGTAGCATCATGAAACCATTCTTGACCAAGAAACCCATCATATTAAATGGTTTTAAGCAACAAATTTTATTAAAATTCAAGGATATATTGTTCAATCTTAAACTCTGTCAAACATCAAGTCCAAATTTTCACTTTGATATATATTTCCAAGTCCCCTATGTTTATGAGAAGTTTAAGGCCCCTTGAACATGTAATTCTTGAGATATCACAACCAGATCTAGTCTCATCATTGTGGCTTGCAAAAAAATCAAGATTTTATATATCAAATTTGATATCTCTCCAACTTACTCCACTATTCAAAGCTTGTCATCACACCAACATTATTGATGGTGGTTTGTTGTCTACGTGCTTGGTGTGAAAGTATACTTTATGAATCCACGATGTAGTACTATGCTATGAAAAAGTATCTTTTATGCATCTACAAGCACTGTACTTTTTATATTACCAAGATGAAAAATAAGAGATAAAAATATTTAAATTTTAAAATAATTATGTTGATGCAATCATACACACATTAGAATGTAATCATACACACATTAGAATGTAGCATGCAATAATTATGTTGATGCAATCATACACACATTAGAATGTAGCATGCAATAACTAGTTTCAAGGGCGGGCTTATTTATATATACATCACACACCCTTAAATATTATACTCTTACCATGGGACATGCTCTCCATCCGTCTATGCTTGTGTGAGAGCCTCAAAAAACCGGATGATGTTTTCACCTTTTGGAAGAACCTCAAGGTCCCATGGATATTTTAATCACACAATGCCTACCTATATAACCCATAATGCCTTTTCTATTGAGATATCAAGCTCAACTAGTGAAAATATGGAAGACACTCCAAGATGACACCTCTTTGTTCATTCGTAGGATCCACCCTTACCTGAAGTGCCACCGAACCTCATGGACCTCCACTTACCTCTTAACGAACTCTAGCATTGCCACTCTTGTAGCCACATGGCTGACCCCATAACACCACTGCTAGCAGTTGTTGCCCATGTACCCACTATGTTGTACAATACTTTGTAATTATCAGACCATTAAGATCTTGATGTAGTTGACATGCACAAATCTTGTGCGAACTTAGACGTTTCATTAAGTAGGTAGCTATACAATGAGTTTCTCAATTAGAGAGAGAAGTAGATTCTCACTCACACTATAGTGCCTTCTGATATAGTAATGTATTGTAGCTCTCTTGTAGTCTCTTATAGTCTTGGCTTACACATAATAGTATAGTCCTATTGCATCTTCTTTAGCTATGTAATCTTCTTTCACTACATTTTTTAGTAATTATACTTCTCTACATGTGTGAGTGCATGCCGGACTACAGTATCCAATTGGTATCCTTGCATATTGGGATCTAAGGAATAATTAAGAATAAGGTCAAGAACAAGAGGCAAATCATCAACAATTGGGATTGTAAGAACTATTCCAAGAAACTAAACTAGAGCATTAAATCAATATGGCAAATCACTTTAGCCATAAACAATTTTCAGCATATAAAGGTAAGAAAACAGAGGATCCATACATCCATGTTACAAAGTTTGAGCAAGCATGGAAAGTCTATAGGAGGTCCACTAGGTCCAAGGGTTCTGGAAGAACTGAAAAGAGACCATTTACAGCCACCTTTGGTGACATGCCAATGGAGTTGTTTACATAGTTTAATGAAAACCACTTTAACATGTATAAGAAGCTAAGGGATGCATTCTTGAAGAGGTTCCCAAAAGGTCAAGAGTTCAGGTCAACTTATAGACATCATAAGAGAACTAAATTAAGAAGACATGGATGTCAAGGCTTATGTAACAAAGTTTAAATTATCCCTCAGGAAGCTGTCGGATGAAGCCAACATGCCATATAAAGAACTACTAGGGAAATGGTTCATAAAAGGGCTGAACTTGAAGCTCAAACAATTAGTTGCCATTGTGGATGTGGAAGACTTAGGATTTAATGACCTGGCAAAGGTATCCAAGAGGGCCAAGAAGAACCTGTACAAGAAAACCAAGTCTAAGAAAATGGAAAAAGCAATGGAGTGGAGGATTCATCTAATAGTGAGACATAGGATTGGATGCAGAAAACTCAAGAAAGGAGTCAGACTCAAACATCTAGGAAAAAAACAAAGGTAAGAAGGGTGTCATGCATGCAAAGAGCAAGGTGCTACTCCAAGAGATAAGAGACTTTACAACAGCCCATGAACATGGCTTGAGAGAGTCTCTCAAGTAAGACCTTGCCCAAATCCTCACAATTAGAGATATTTACTATGGGAAGTTTTCACACATGGTAGAATAGACACAAATTTATCCTTCAAAATAAAGATTTGTGGAAAGTAATTGCTACACTAGAAAGTGATAAACCCATCGCAAGGGAGGGAAAAGCATAATGGGAAATCTGTGACACTAAGGCACTAGCTATTTTAGCACTTAGACTTAGTGATCAATATCTGCACCATATTTCAAATATAAAGTAAGCTAATGTAACATGGGAAAATCTAGATATACTCTTAAGCTATAAATCTTTAGGCTCACTATGGAGACTGGAGACTCATTCATCAAGCATCTTAATAAGATGACAAGTCTCTATGCACAACTAGTAGACACATCAACGCACTTATCAAAATGATGAGGATACAATAGCTTTATTACTAAATAGCATGCCTAAAGAATATGATAATATTGTAACTACACTTCTTAATGTTTCTGATCAAAAATTCAAGATGTAGAGTCTTCTCTTATGGAAGAATATAAGAAGAAACAACTAAGGCCTGAATCTTGTGAGAAGAGAATCTAGATACCAGCTATCTCTCTAAACGAAGGTTTCAGCGAAAGCAAGGGATTTCAAGGATAAGAAGAAAGGTTGCATATTTTGTGGAGAAATATTGCATGTCTCTCCAAAGTAAGGTTTCAACAAAAGAAGCATCCAAGGGCTATCAAGGATAAGAAGAAAGGGTTTAGGGTTTAACAAAAGTCTTATTTTGTTGACCCACCACATGAAGACAATGAATGACTTGTTGAATTAGGAGGAGCCTCTCAAGAGGCAAACCTTGTTTGTGAAGATGACTGGACATTTTAAATGCTCATAGTTTTAATATCCTGACTTTCCTGAGCATAAATTGTGAACCCTCAAGCTTGTAACTTTTTAGAACTTACCTAGGTTAGCTAGCATTGTTCGTAAACCTATAAGACCTATCATCATGGCCATGTAAACATAATTAGTCAAGCCTTTTTTAGGAAGTACACTAAGATTCATCAAAACCAGGGGGGATCAATCATTGTCATGGATATGATTGAAGGGGGATCAATCATTGTCATGGATATGATTGAAGGGGGATCAATCATTGTCATGGATATGATTGAAGGGGGAATTGTTGGAAAATATTATGCATATCCAAATATTTCCTATCTTCTAAAAGGATTTTAAGCCTTAGATTAAGGTTACCTTGAGTAAACCTTAGATTAATATCTCTTAGTAGGGCTATCAACATAGTGGAATAATCAAAGGAATTGATGGAGCAATAAAAGGAGATAATTTATGGATACCAAGAATGTAGGGAAGGTACAGAGAATCATGGGTAATTATAGCTTAATTCGATTGGTTTAGAAACTAATCAAAACTGTAGTAGTCAAAGCCTATTTAAATGGATTTCAAATGAAAATTAGCCATTCTTTTTTAGTGCATCGTTTGCTCGGTGTCGTGTGTATTTCTCTATGATTATTCATCTCAAATACATTCTGGTGTTTAATATTGCTAGGACAATGAATATGTATGATCCTCCATAATCTATTGTAATATCTCATTAATTTCAACAACAAAGTCTACATGTATGATCCCCCATAATCTGTTGTAATATCTCATTAATCTGAACAACAAAGTAGATTTTGTTGTTGAAATTAATGAGATATTACAATAGATTATGGGGGGTCGTACATATTTATCATCCTAGAATTATTGAATTATTGAATTATTGAATGACCATAATCCAAAATTTTCAAAAAATCTTGGCCCTTAGGCTAAGGTCTTTTAAATCATTTTTAATTGATTCCTAATGCACCTTGGAAAATTTATTTTGATTTTCTATTTTAGGGAAACATATTTTTGATATTTGAAGAATCTATATATATATAAATATTGAATTACCACTCTCTAGAATTTTTCATCTCTCTAGGCAAAAACAAGGAAAATAATATTTTCTTGTATTCAGAAACAGGGAATGATTACAGGGGATTGAAGTAAAGGCTTATTCTCTATATAATTATTTGAATGTTATATACCTTGTTTAATGCACTATACTAAATATCATTCTTTTGTTTAATGTTAGTACAAACTATATAATACGATATGGTCAGAGGGAAGGCATTCTCGCATGGACCGTGTGGAGTCTAAAAGAAACACATGTGATTGGGCAACTTTTGAACAAGAAAGTTAAGCTACTAGACATGATACAATTGTCATAGAGGATAATCTTGAGTATTGTGAAACTATTCAAGATATTCTTGAGGTTGGGTTTAGAGATTTAGTCTATTCATATTTGATGTCAAATGGTTCAAGGTGGTATATAGAGGTGCTCAAGTAACTATGAAGAAACTTTCCGAATGGGTTTTTTCAATTTGACTCCACCAAGTTTTGGAATGAGGAGAAAGATACTTTCATACTACCTCAACACTGTCAATAGGTTAGTAACTCAAACAATCTCGTCAGTAAATCATGATGTAATATAATGAAAGTGTAACTCCTTTGCTTTTTGATTTTATATTATGATTCACAATGATCGAATTGATCCAAAGTGGTGGTATGTAATACAAGTTTCCCCTCGTTCAAAACATATATTTCAAGATCAAGATGTTGAGGCCGAATCTCTAGATGAGGTGCAAGTACTACCTCAAATCGGCTCATTGGAAGAAGATGATGATGAAAATGAAGAAAAGAATTTAGAGGAGGCCTAGCTAGAGCATGGAGAACATCAATCCAAAGAAGACGATGAGACACATATCAATCATGACAATGCTTTATTGGATAATGATAATGATATTGATATGGAACCCCATCTTTTCATTGAGCTTCCATCAGATATAGAGATTGATGAAGCAACATAAATGGATCTATTACAGGATGGGATAGATTCATGATCTTGGCATTGTTTATGTAATTATTTCCCTTCAAAAGTTTTCAACTATCTTTTTTTTTCAAACATGGATTTAAGGGTTCCAAAGGATTTTTTTTTTTTTAACTATCATCATTTTTTGTATGTATGCAACATGTATAACCTAATATCAATCTTCTTTAACTCTCTGAATTTTTTTAAACAGTGTAGTAGCGTTATTTTGCTACTATTTTTTATGCCCAGTGAAATTTCGCTGCTGAGTAGCGACAAATTAATCCTCGACATCCCAAAGGCCTCAACGCTGCTTGAATGCCCCCGATGTGTTATAGTGTGACCACACGACATGTACATACATCTACCAACACTTGTAACACTTAGAAAATGTGCATAAACTATCTGTGCAACAAATTCCACTACTCTGCAAAAACCATAGTTTGAGTAAAACTAATCTTGAATAGTGTCTTTGCTCAGAAACCTTGTAGTGTCCAAATGGGGCCTAAAATGCATCTCGATTGCCTCAAAATGCATGTAATTATAGTCAACAAAGTTAATTCTATATAACAGGGTCTTTTTCCTTCACCCAAGAGGATACCTTAATCTAATATATTAACTTTTTTGTCTACTTATAGCTCTCACAGCTACAAAAGATGGCACTCCAAAATCAAAGAGCGAAAGAGATGGAATTACCCTTACCCATGTACTACTTCCTTTGGTTATCTCTTGCTTATGTCTTGAGATACTCACCACATGAATTGGCACTTTGATAACATGAGAAATTGCGACGAGGAAGAGGATGAGCTTGGGATGACCTTGTGCTCTTTGCAAGAAAAAACACACACACAAGAGAGTAGAATAAAATTACACAAGAGAGATGGATGGATGAATTTTCTTATATTATCTTAAAGAGATAATAGTACATACTATAAGGGAAAGTACTCTCCTACTATAACATATAAAGGTCGGTTCATAGTGTGAACTAGACTGCATGAGTTGGTGCTATTACTATGCTAGCATATTGCCCATAATCTCCCAACCCAACTAGTGGGGTAAGTGTAGAAGCTATCACTAGGTCAGTCAAAGCACTAGTTGAGCTTGATATCCAAACAGAAAAGGAAAGTAAATTTTTGCCTCTACCCCAAAATCTAGAAAAGGTAAATTGTAGTGTGAACAAAAAATGAAAGTAAATTTTTACCTCTACCCCAAAATCTAGAAGTAAATTATATTGTGAACAATTGGAGAGATGTGATGCATGGAACAAATTACACATGGCCATTTCTTGATTAGATTAATGTAGAAAGGATGTAGATAGCAATGAAAAATTGGTGGATTACACTTGATAATTGGCACCATTTCTATAAAAGATGACATTCACACCTGATGATATCAAATAATTTAAGGATGTACTGAATAATTTTACAAGTCAATGTTAGAAGCATGAACTTCAAATAGCATGAGACATTATATGGTAGGATTGGTCCTCAATTTCTCACAATAAAAGTGTGCATAAAATTTTGAGTTTAATTGTGGAAACTTTATTTGTGAATGAAGCACATACTGGAAGCTCATGGTCCTTACCTTGTTGAGATCGAGGTTATTTTGAGCTTAATTGTGGATACATTGTTTGTGAATACAACACATACTAGAGGATCATGGTACTTTGCTAACTGAGGAAGTTTGGAAATTTGGTCAACAAAAGGCATGGAGTGATCTCACCAGCAAGCTCCATATAGTTTCTAGAAAGCAACATCTCATGTGTGTGTGTGTGTGTGTGAGAGAGAGAGAGAGAGAGAGAGAGAGGTGGAATCCATGATGCCAATCCCATGAGACAAATTTACTCTAATGGTGGTATAGGATGGAGATAAGATACAAGAAGAAGATGCTGAAGTCCATGTCCAATGAGACACAATATCTATAAGTTTTCATATATAGATGGAGAGTGCTGTGCAGTGTGAGTGACTGCTATATAAGACGTAGTCAATGTTGTATAGTGCTATCTCATTGCTATATAGCCTTCCTTGTCACTAATAGCTTCAAGAACTCATAGATTGCTACAAAGTTCTATACAACACTCTCTCATTTCTTACAATACTATATACTACTATATAGAAGGATATAGTGTTATATGTAGTTTCGGGGAGGGGTCACTCATAAATATGTAAGTGTAGCACGTGGGTTCAGCAAAAGGGGTTTTTTAATCCCTATTTTATACATTTTTTACATACAGAAGGCTGCCATTTAAAAGGGGTATTTACAGATTCAATACAAAGAGGGTGTGTTTTATTCATGAAAAAATTACAGATAAATTCCTTTTTTGAACACCTCTTTGCCCTCTAAATCTAATAAAACAATACCTCCACTTGCCACTCTTGAGCTTCTCTTGAAATCCCCATCAAAGAACAAGGTAAAACTAAGCCTTGTTTTTGGGTCCTTCCATCTCGGCACTTTCTTCTCTACTACTATCTTCTCCTTTAACACCACAGGGTTCTGCCTATATGTCAGAATGTCAGCAGCAGCCAATGTAGCTCTGGTGCTATCCTCCACCATGCAAGTAAATTTAAATTCTTGAAATTCCACCAACTACTTGGATAATCTCCTAGAAGGAATGTTAGATTGGATCATATGAGGTAGAAGACAATAATGGGTCATAATGGTGAATGGCTTAAGGAGCAGATATGACCTAAAATATTTTAAGAGAAAAGATGACAGCCACCATGACCTGCTTTGCCTCTGTATATGTCCTCTCCCCTTGTGTTTTAGTTCTACTGATAAAGTATGTAGGCCTCATGTATGAATACTCCTTCCCTTCCCTACAACAGCATTGCACCCACATGTCCTCTCCCCTTGTGTTTTAGTTCTACTGATAAAGTATGTAGGCCTCATGTATGAATACTCCTTCCCTTCCCTACAACAGCATTGCACCCACACTTAGGTTCACAAAAAACTCTCTACTCTAGTGAGTAGGCATGATTACTAGTAGAGTACTTAGAATTTTTTCACTTGCATCATGAAAGAATCTTCCTCTTTATTATTCCAACTAAAAGGATCCATTTGGGATGCCTGTTATAATGGATATAAAGCTTGGGACAAAAGAAAAATGAACCTGGCAAGATGTCTTACCTTATGAGTGAAAGTCAGCAAACTGCTTTACATCTTGAGGAGCCTCCAATAGCAACATTAAAGCTTTCACTTTTTTTGGATCATCTTTAAGCGCATTCTTAGAAACCACATGGCCAAGAAGAGTCACCTTGGCTTTTGACCCAAATGACACTTACCTAGATTCAATTGAACACCCAAATCAAGTCTCTTTAGAGCCAACTCTAGCTCCCCACAATTGATCCAGCTACCACTATAGATACAAGTCATCAATCCCAAGTAGGGCTCAAACACTAGATTCATAAACCTCTGAAAGGTTGTTGGAGAAAAGGGCATAACCTTGTAAGCAAAACATCCCCATGGGGTAATGAAGGTGGTTTTTCTTTGTTCCTCTAGAGAAATTGAAATCTGAAAATACCATGAATACCCATATGTTGTGCCCAGTAGCTCAGTGGTGGTAGAAGGTGCAGTCAACCCACTCCACACATCATGAGCACCATCTCAGTATCACACGTGTTGAGGTGGTAAACTGTAACCGCTAGAGAGCTGTTGCCAAGAACAAGAAGTCTCAGCTTAAAAGGGCAACTGATCAGTACTGAGAGAGAGAGAGAGAGAGAGAGAGACTCAGATAGAATGAGTGTTGAAGGGTTTAGTTATTGTATGCTCTCAATTGGTAGTTGATAGTTTGTGTTATGAAGCTTGTTATAGAGATAGCACTCATGAAGTGATAGCTTGTGTCGAGCAATTTCTCTGTGATAGTCTGTAGTAATTTTAGAAAGTAATCAAGAGAAATGTTGCCATTCCATCATATCTCTGTGTTATTCTCTATAATGTGTGGATTAAGTATACCGTGTCTATGTTTTAATAAACATATTGTGTATCTATGAGAGAGTGAGTGAGATATGCAATGGAGAGTTGCGGAGTGAGAACTGTGAGAGTGTGAGTGCAGGTTTGCACAGAGGAGTGATGTTTTGTGTGTCCCCATGACCACTTAAGAGTTGGTGTTCGTATCCAGAAACTTTGGTGGGTGACTACACATCTCCCATTGCATTACCTGACTGGTCTGTCACACTAGACTGCTATCATTCCATTCCACTGAGAGGAAAATCAATGAGAACACTTGGTGATCCTACTGATGAATACTATTTGTAGTATTTTAGGGTAACCAAATAGGGTCAATCATGACCAACTTAACCAAATCAAGACTAGATCTCACATTTGTCCACACTAGACTACCCATCATCTTACCAATGTCTCCTAAGACTAGCTCCACACATATAATACAAGTGTGCATCCACATCCCACTTGTGTCCAACAATAGACCACCTATTATGGGTAAAATTAGGGTAAGGTGGACCACAAAGAAATTTCCTAGATAGCCTTGCTATATATCACTTTTTAAACATGTAACTAAGGTAAAGAGGTAATCCTCATTAGTTTTTATTAAAATTAATTTGAATGGGACCCAACAACTTTCAGTTATCTCACTCATGGTTAGCACAATCATTAGCATTTGGTGAAATGTAATGTCTTCTACCTAGTGTAGGCTTTCCCTCCTATGTTTTCATCATTTTAACCTCTTTCCCTTTCTATAAATGTTTGCACTCATTTTTCCTTAGTGTTGAGGCATCCTTTTCGTCCTTTCCCTCCCTTTCAACATATTTCCCTTAGTGTTCAGGCATCCTTTTCTTCCTTTTTCCCTCCCTTTCCTCAAATTTTTTCTCCCTTTTAACATCTAAACACTTTTTCATCTTTCCCATAGTTCCCTCCCTTTTAATCTGTGTTGTTTTCCTCTTTCCCTCCCTTCCAATATCTTTGATCCCCAAGTCTGCAGTAAAGGCTTCTAAGTTACTAAAAGGACAGAAAGAAGCAGCTCATTTATGTTGTCAAAATGAATCCAGTAGACTCAAAGTTAAAAGCTAAAGAACCTGAATAGTTAAGTGATTATGATGATTTATTCCCATCAAAATTAACAAAGATGCCTCCAATTCGGGAAGTAGATCATGTGATAGAATTGACCCCCTGGAGCTCAGCCACACTAGTCCTGCGCATGTATAAAATGCCAGTTCCTGACGCCATCGAACTCAAGGAACAGCTTAGACAGCTGCTGTTAGAACAAGGGTTTGTAAGACCCAGTGTTTCACCTTGGGGTGCGCCAATTCTCTTTCAGAAAAAGAAAGATGGAATGCTAAGACTCTGTGTGGACTACAAAGGTCTCAATCAGCTTGACAATTAAGAATAAGTATCCTATCCCCAGAATTGATGAGCTTTTGGACAGGCTAAGTGGAGCCCAGATCTTCACAAAGATAGATCTCAAATCAGGGTATTATCAGATCAGGATTAATGAGCAAGATATCCCGAAGACAGCCATCAATACTCGGTATGGGCATTATGAATTCACTGTCATGCCGTTTGGATTGACAAATGCCCCAGTTACATTCAATCAATTAATGCAGGACATTCTCAGAGAATACTTGGATGATTTTGTTCTTGTTTTCTTTGATGATATTCTGATTTACTCAAAGAATGCAGCTGACCATGAATCTCATGTCAGAAGAGTTCTTGAGATCCTAAGGAAGCACCAACTCTTTGCAAAAAAGAGCAAATGCACTTTCTCTACTGACCATGTTGAATACTTGGGCTTTCTGGTTATCCAAAGATGGAATTTCTCCAGATTCCGCTAAAGTCCAAGCAATCATAGATTGGCTTGAACCAAAGACAGTGAAAGAAGTCAGAGGATTCTTGGGATTGACTGGTTGGTATAGAATTTTTATACCAAAGTATGCTCTCATAGCTTCCCCCCTGACTAATCTTCTAAACAGAAGAATATCCTAATTCAATGGTCTGCCAGGTGCTAGAGTGCTTTTGATAAGCTGAAGACTGCCTTGTAACCAATCCCGTTCTAAAGCTGCCAGATTTCTCTCTACCCTTTGAGGTAGTAACTGATGCCAGTGGTTTTACCCTGGGAGGTGCACTCATGCAGGAAGGTCATGCAGTGGCCTATGAATCCCAAAAACTCAGAACGCATGAGAGGAATTATGATGTCCACGACCTGGAACTACTTTCAGTAGTATATGCCCTGAAGTTGTGGAGACATTACCTACTGGGTCAAAGATTCACTTTGATGAGTGACAGATCATCAGAGCTTAAAGTGGATCTTCACTACTCAGAAAGATCTCAACATGCGCCAAAGACGGTGGATGCAGACCCTGCAAGAATTTGATTTTGAAATCAAGTACTGCCCAGGCAAAGAAAATGTGGTAGCAGATGCCCTCAGCAGAAAAGCCTCCTTGCTTGCAATTACTGTAGTGTCAAATCCTTTGATTATTGAAGCAAGTGAGAAGATCATGTAGGATAGATTCTTTGGCCCTATTGCTACCCTACTTATGCAAGAAAGCAAAACTCCATAGGAGTTGAACCGAGTTCAAGGGTACAGCCTAGATGATGGAATTATGTATTATAATCGCAGACTATGCATTCCCAATGATGAGGGAACTAAGGGTCGAATTCTGAATGAAGCCCATGACAGCCTTATTGCAGGACATCCAGGTTTCATCAAAACCTACATGTCTATGAAGAAAAGCTTCTTTTGGCCTGGTCTAAAAAAGGATGTGCTTAATCATGTATGTCAATGACTGACCTGTCAGAAAGTCAAGGCCGAGAGAGTAAAAATGCCTGGGAAGTTACATCCATTAGACATCCCCCAGATGAAGTGAGAATGCATCAATATGGATTTCATTACTGGATTACCCTCAGTTCAATCAGGTTACAACTCCATCTTCGTGGTAGTTGATAGACTAACCAAAGTTGCCCATCTGATTCCAGTAAAAGAAACCTACACTGCAGTGGATGTGGACAGAGTGTTCCTCAAAGAAATCTTTAGATTGCATGGCCTACCCAGAAGAATAGTAAGTGATCGAGATCCCAAATTCACGTTTGAGCGCACGTGATACATAGGGTTTCTTATTAGTAGTGCACCCCCCGAGCAGAGAGGATTCATAACCACTAGGATCGAATCCATAGTGTATGAGTTTTCCTTTCCAAGGTCATAAGTGACTATGAGAGTCCCACTCTCAAACAATTCCAAAGTCCTAGAGGATAATTTGAGATTTCCACACTCACTAGGGTATGTACACATCTCGCACGCTATTGCAAGCCTTGATATCTACCAAGGCAAGAACATTCACGCTCTAAAAGAGGTCAATTTCCTTTTCTTACTTCTCAAGTTCTAATACCTATTGGATCCTTGCTTCAAGGTAGCCCAAGCTTATAGAATGACATGAAAGACTAGATGGATGGGACACTATGAGTAGGCATGAAGGAACAATGGCCACTAGACTCCTCAAAAAAGTGAAGCCAATGAATGCGCTCGAGAGGTTAAGAAACCAAAGACCATCATGAAAGTCATAGTAATCAAATTAGGTTCGCTACTTTGAGAGTGACAACATGAACATGGCACTGCCTATGAAGTACAAAGTGAAGCACAAAAAGGACTTCAAATAAAAAAAATCTTAGATGTGGCAGTGCTGGAGTCAAGTAAGAAAAATGGGGCCAACCAAAAACTCGATAGCATGAGCTTGATAGTTAAGCTCAATGATGGTGTCTCGATGATGGTGTGAGTTCAAACCTTGAAGGTAAATCTGCGAACAAGGAAAAACACATCCCATTAGCAAGGGTTCCTTTGTCAAAGATTCCATGACAATTCCAAGACCCATAATAGTAAATATGTGTTACACATGTAACAAAACACTAGAAGACAACTGTGAAAGCCAAGAATTTTCCCCATACCCACATGCTAAGTGCTACTACATTCATGCTAGAGGAGGAACCATCGGGATGTTGGAAGAGGATTTGCCCATGATGCTCCACTCTTGTGTTGTCACTGTGCAAGTGATAGATGTGCCTCTATTTTATATGGCGCCCTATATGAGAAGTAGCCATTTGTGATGAGAACACCTGGTAGTTCCTAGTTTAGACACTAGATGGTGGCCAACTGTGATGATTAGAAAATAACTTATGTAGAGTTAGCACTCTATCACGTAGGATGCATGCGTGTGCTAGCAATGTGATCGCATTTGTGAGCACTATGGACCAGATATTGAGGACACACTGTTCTTGGATTGCGAGGCCCATTTGAGGATTACAATAGTCTAGCCCTTCAATAACCCAACCTTCATATGATGTAATCAAACATAGTCCACAAATGGACATACCTTGCCACAATGACACAAAGCCCCTTGACAACCCAACATTCACATGATGTACTCAAACAAAGTCCATCGTCATGGACTATCTTCATGTTTGGAAGCCTCCTATTTCTATAGCCCTTGGAAAATTCCTCGAGGTATAGAGTACCAAAAATCCTTGCATTCGACATTACCCAAAACTCAAGTAATACTTGAATTAAGTACCATGGTTGCATGGCTAGATCTCATCGTCTTTGACATCATGTTTGAGATAGCCTTCTGGACTTCTTCAAGTCTTCCATCGAACAACACAGTTACTAAAGTCATGATATACCTTTTTTGCCACTTCTCCAACTACTTTGTTAAAACCTAAGATCTCTCTAGATAATTGTTATGCATAAATCGGGCATAAACTCAACCACCCAACCACCCCCGAGCCCAAGGGATGAACACATGAATTATAAATGAAATACATCATACCTCTACCTTGATGTCCCATACCATCAAGAGGTATAACTCCAATCCAATAGCATGTAGCTATAGTGTGAAATGGTAAGTGAGTAGATATGATCCTCTACACAAGAGAGCATAACATAGCCTTGGCCTCACAAGCCCAAGCCTCCCAGCCTCCCTTGAGTGTGCCCCATGCCCCTATTATATATAGGAGGGCCCTCAAGTGACTCTTGACTTTCCATTTCCCATGTGTGACCCTTGGATACCTGACCCTAACCTTAACCCTTAAGGTTAGTCCTAACCCATGCTCCACTAGAGCTTGTTCCCATGCTCACAAGCCTAATGTGGGTTAGCCTCCTAGTATATGCACACATAATGTGCATATAACATACTCCTAACCCTACCTTACCAAATCTGAGAATCTCAATTAGGGAGGGGGATATGTTAACCAATCCGAGGACATAATTTGAATTAGATAGGGGGGTATGTTAACCACATTAATACTACTTCTAATGCCACCGCACTATTTAGTAATTGTGCCATGTGCTTAATGAGTATTGTTGTTGTTCGGATCTAGTTGAGTCTATGATATGTGTATTGCTGGCTAAGATGGAATTTGTATACACATAGCCTAGGTATAAGTTTAACTAGCTAGCTTAATGATTATTGTTGTTGTTTGGATCTAGTTGAGTCTATGATATGTGTATTACTGGCTAAGATGGAATTTGTATATACATAGCCTAGGTATAAGTTTAACTAGCTAGCTTTTGGACCCTCAAACATACCATGGGCAGACAGGGCACTTGTAAATATAGGGCCATGTATATAAGACATTTTTAATAATAAGAAGGGAAAATCTCGTTAATTACAATTGAGCCTTCTCAAGCTCTTAGATAGTGGCTCATGCTTGCTTGCCTCTCCTTGTGTTGATGCTTCTTAATTGCTTGGATTTTGGTGTATGCATGGTGTGTGATTTCTCGCTTGCTTCTCTCCCTTTCTCTCTTCTCCATCTCCATCTCTCACACACTCATTACATGCACATAGGCATTGGATTTGAGATTGAGCTTTCCATTGTTCTTTCCCCTTTGCTTACTATCCATTTACATAGCTGAGATTAACATACCTAGCTTCTCCACAAGAGAGGGTTATTCACATCTTAAACGGCTAAGCGTGTGCACACTAGTTAAGGCCCTTACATTCATTCCCTTCTTCCCTTCGTGCAAGGCTGATTAAGGGAACACTCCATGTAGTATTGGCTCTTAACTCTAAGTCCTCTAGTTGTCCCTCCTCGTAGATAAGGAAATTTACATCTCCTTGTTGCACCTCTATGCTTTCATCCTTATGATCCATAGATCCCTCACTTATTGATGAATCTTTGGATTTTAGTTGTCTCTTGCCAATGAAACTCCGTTGTGTCTCAATTTTGTAGCATCATACATTATTCTTAGTCTAAGAGTTGTTGTACATGGCTTGGAACTATCTCTAAATGATAAAGCTCAAAATTAAACTTGTGATAGTATTTCATAAAAAAACTCATATAAAATGTACAAGTATAAACCTCGTTGTTGACTATAGTAAGTTTGAACTAGTGTTCACAAAAAACCCACAAACCCTTACAATGCACCTGCAAAATTCATGATCTTACTTGTATTTTTTTTTGCAATTTTAAAAATCTTTAAAATTGGTAAAATTTTAAGCATTTTAGTTATATTTTAGTACAAAAAAATAAAAATAGGAAATACATGAAAAAATGATAAGATGTGTACAAGAAAATTGATGTCATCCACCACGAAAAAATTATTAATATCCGTGGGAACGCCTATTTTTTAAAATGTTTGACTAAAATCAAAATTGATGATATCTATCTAGGGCAAAATTTTCAATCAAATTGTATGACATACAAAATGAAATATACATCGAATGAATTAATAAGTATGCATACATATTGAATAGTCCATGTATAAGTTGAGAAATACGTACCTATGTTAGTTTCAATTCTCGACATATGATTTGATTTATATGGGTACACATTTAATGTACCAATAGAATTGTTTTAAATGCTTGCAAAAAATATATGCCATACAAGATGAAATTTTCTAACAAATAATATTGAAAAAATGTGTATATAGTAATATAATTTATCCAGTGAAAATTTGAAATAGTTTACATCAGTGCTGCTCACGTAACCCGATTTGTAGTGTAATTTTCCCAACTAAAATTCAGAAATCCTCGTCAAAATTCCATGTTGCCTTCAATTTTAAGGGATGAAATTTGTACATTTTAGTTACAAATCTTGATATTTGTATGATTTCTAGTAATTTGTAAGTCTAAATCCCAATTAAGATTAAGCATTACCTTTAATTTTAAGGGTTGAAAAAAAAAACATTTTTTTCGAGCAGTGGTTTACATACAAAATTGCATGGGTAGCATACAAATGAGGTACCTATGGAACTCACAATCATCATATGATTTACCACGTACAGTTGGAGTTTCTAGTGAAATTTGTATATTTTAGTTACAAATCTCGGCATTTGTATGATTTCTAGTGATTTTCAGGTCTAAATCCTGGTTAAGATTAAGCATTGCAAAAAATATAAAAATTAATAAGGAATTAAACAAACAAACTTGACAAAAAAAAAATTGTTTACTCAAGGCTCACACTTTTCAGACAAATAAACAACACCGAAATCACACAAAAAGAAAAAATCAACTTTTCTTCTTACTGCAAACAAAAAACCCCAAAAAAAAGCTTCTTTTTTGTTACTACAAACAAAAAACAAACCCTTTCTTTCTTCAACCACACACACACACAACTAGAAATTTCACAAAAGTCATGGGCAAGAAATGAGATAAGCTAGCAATGCCTTATAGTTGATTAGCCTTGAGTTCCAAAGTATTACATAACGCATATACAATGTGTTAACCAATATTTGGTTAACATCCACATGATTATAGATTATTTCCAAATCCCTTGATCTTGTGGCTACCCTCTACATCTATTTTTCTTTGGGGTGTATTCAAGGACAACAATGAAAAGTAAAATTTGTCACATGTCCTTGGTCATGGTGGATAGAGCAGTTATGCATACCTATAAACACTATCATCATAGAGAGGAGAGTGGAAATTAGCAAATGTGATTGCAACAAATGTGATAAGCAAGGTGAAGGCCTCTCTGAGTCGTCCTACATGGCATTCTCTCCCCCCCCTCAAAATAAATAAATAAAAACTCCCTAACATAGGGCCACATTATGGATGCTTCCATAATGAAAATTGCTTGTTATTTTCTTTCAATTTTGTCTTTTTATATTTGATCCATTCCATTGATTGGCATAATAGATCATGTGTGCATGGTGTGCCGATTGAAACATGCTTCTGGCTCTCAGACAAATTGAACAATGTTTAACTTGGAATGGTCGCCCATAGTTTGGGAGAACTATGGAATGGGGCTAGAAAATTGGAATGGTCGCCCATAGTTTGGGAGAACTAGCTATGGGGCTAGAAAATTGGTTCCCAAGATGGCTCCATTAAAAAAACCAGGTTAGCTAGCTATAGAAAACCAACCACTAGGATGCTTAAGAGAAACAACCAGCTAGTAAGGTGGAAAAATCTACTAGCTAAGAAGTTAGCTGGTTGGGCTAGAGAGCTATGCCAATTAGCTCATTGTCTACAAGTAGCTAGTTGTTTAGCTTCATAGAACCAACTTCCTAGTTGGTTTATTAATTATGTGACATAAAGATCGGTACAAAGCAGAGACCCATGCTCCTACTTAGCTAAAAGAGTATAATTAAACATGAAGAATGCTTGAAAGATAGTCATATACTTGAAGCTTATCTAGAAAAGTATAATTAAACATGAAGAATGTTGAGGTTTATCTAGAAAATGCACAATGTGTTCTAAAAGTAATGTTTCCTTTCATTTCTTTGAAGATACATATCCTTCTTGACATATTCTTCTTGTTAGGAAACACATGAGTTTTCTTTGTCCAAAATGTGAGGACAAGTTCTTTGAATTTAGTACTCACAACGCATCATTGTGTAGTTCCTTTTACACAAATCCAGAGGTAGTATACTTCTATCCCCATAAATTTTACCTAATCTGTCTCTGGCTGCAAAAACATTCCTTGTGTATCTTTAAAAAATTAGGATCTTTGGGGGTACCTAAGCTTTCTTCATCATGGAATCCATTCACCAACATCAATAAGTTACTTTGTTTAAGGAAGAGTTCATCCCATAATATTGGGTTTTAGCAATATCGACGAGTTCTTGAGAGCAAAAATGATAGAATCACTCTAATTCTATCATTTTACCAATATTGGGTTTTACCAATATCAATGAGTTCTTGAGAGAAAAAATGATAGAATCACTCTGATTCTGCTCAACGCTAGCCACATTACAAGGATCATTTAGCACATCATTTATTATGTTGTTCTTGCACTCCTTGTTATTCTTAGAAAATATTTCACAATCTGTCATCCAATTTTCTTCCTCTTGACATCATCTTGATGGTCTTGTTGACATTTCTTGTTTCTACATTATTCTACAAATTACCTCTCCTCTGCGCCATTGATCTTGATTCTTAAAAATTTTATAATTTCTCATTGTCTATAATTCCAAATCCATCACAAAATTTCTTCTTGAGGTATTGTTAGACCCTTGATGGCATGGTTATCCCCACTAACATGCTTATAATTTCTCATTGTCTATAATTCCAAATCTATCACAACATTTCTTCTTGAGGTATTGTTAGGCCCTTGTTTGATGGCATGGTTATCCCCACTAAAATGCCTAGGTTCTTCCATTGTTACCATAGAAAAATGGGCCATTGGACAGTGATAGAAATAAAACAAGATAATACAAGTCGCTACTAGAAGAAAACCAACAATGGTTACTAAGCACAAAAGGAAGCCCAAGAACAATAAATTACTAATCAAAGAGGGGAGAGAGGCTAAAAATAAAGACAATGCAGGGGAGAGAGAGAGACAGAGAGAGCTTGAGATCCTTACAATCAAATACACATACACAAGAGAGTGCAAGACACAAGAAAGAGATGGATGGCTGAATTTTCTTCTTTCTTCTTCTCTTCTCTACAACCATATAACTAAAAGATAAGAGTACATACATAAAGAAAAAGTCCTCTCCTACAATAACATACAAATGGCCGAATTTTCTTCTTGTCTTCTCTATATAACTAAAAGATAAGAGTACATACATAAAGGGAAAGTACTCTCTTACAATAACATACAAATTGTCGGTCCATAGATGGTGAACTCGACTACATGAGCTCGTGCTATGACTATGCCATAACTCTAGTACTCCAGAGTGGCTATCACACAGCCTGCCATCCACTAGCAGCATATCAATTATAATCTCACCAACCATGCCAATAGAATAAGTGTGGAAACTATCACCTAAGTGGGTTAGCAATGTTCACCGTAGCACTAGTTGAGCTTGATATCTCAACACTCCCCCTTGAGCTCAACTCCACACATTGCACTCCAAGTAAGATCCTAAACCTGTGGAGCTTCTATGTTCCCAATGCCTTCGTGAAGATGTCCACCACCTGATCCCATGTGCTGACATATATCAAATCTACATCACCTGAACTTTCTCCCTCACAAAGTGATAATGCACCTCAATGTGCTTCGTTCTAGCATGGTATACTAGATTGCTGGCCAAGTGTATGCTACTCATATTGTCACAATAAATGACAATTGGCCTATCCATGGCTCACCCATATCACCAAGTAGCTTCTGAAACCAAGCTACCTCACAAGCTGCCATAGCTGCACCCCTGTACTCTGTCTCTGAACTCGGCAAGGCAATTGTTGGCTCCTTCTTACTATTGCAACTCACAAAAGCACTTTCAAATAAAAACATAAAACCACTAGTAGATCTCCTATCTACAACACTACCAGCCCAATCAACATCTGTGTACCCATGTAGTTGTATCTCTATACTAGCCTTATAGAAAACTCCATAATCAATTGTGGACTTTATGTACTTGAGAATCCGTCTAGCCACATCTAAGTGGCTTCCTAGGGGATTACATAAACTGACTCACAAGTCCAACATCATAGCTCAAGTCTTGCCTAGTAATGTTTATGTAGATCAACCTACCCACTATGTGCCTATACGTCGTGAGGTGCTCACATGTATCTTTGAAAAGCTCTGTGTTCTACTCCAATGGCATTGAAATAGGCTTACAACCTGTCATACCATACTTGGACAACATGTCCAAGCCATAATGCCTATGCAATAACAAAATTACATGAGGTGATCTCACCACCTCTATACCATATTTGGACAACATGTCCAAGCCATAATGCCTGTGCAATAACAAAATTACATGAGGTGATCTCACCACCTCTATACCCAAGAAATACTACAGTTCACCCAAATCATTCATCTCAAACTTCTACTTCAAAAGCCTCCTTACGTATTACTATCACCACCAGTGATAATCAAGTCATCCACATAGATGACATAGCATGATCCCTTTATCTGTCTTTTTCACATAAAGTGAAAAATCCACATTGGATATCTGAAATCCAATGGTAACAAGATACTCCGCGATCTTGTTTGACCATGCTCTGGGTGCCTACTTTAAGCCTTACAAGGCTTTGTGTAACCTGCACACAAAATCTAGGTGTACATCACTCTCATAACCTGGTGGTTGCACCATGTATATTTCTTCTTTCAAATCACCATGCAAGAAGGCATTCTTTACATCCATATGATGTAAGTAGCAACCATAGCAATGACACCTCTCACGGTTTCCATTCTTGCAACTGGGCTAAATGTCTCCTCATAGCCAATGCCATAACTCTACGCATAGCCCTTGGCAACCAATCTTGCCTTATACCTACTCTCTGAAGCATCAGTGTTATGCTTGACTTTATATACCCACTTACATCCAATTGCTTTCTTTTCCTTAAGCAAAGGAACTAACTCCCATGTTGCATTTGCATCCAATGCTGCCATCTCCTCATTCATGGCATCTTTCCATTTCTTATTTCCAAGTGCCTGATCAAAACAAGTGGGCTCCAACTCCTATATTACTTTAACCATGTAAGCATAATGATAGAATGTATATCCATCATATCTCAACCTATCAATAGGGTGCCTAACCCCCCTCATAGACTTGCGTACACCTGGATCACTTCCAGGTGTCCTCAAAACAATCTTGGTTCTCCTTACACTAAAAGTAACCACTGACGGAATGCCAAGCTCCTCATCAAGGCTCTGCTTAGAGGCGCTAGAATCACCATCCACATACGAGTGACATGCTGACAGATCAAGCACAAAAGGTTGATCTATCTTTTCCTCCCCTTTGTGTGATACATGTGTACCTACATCTATCCTCAACCTGCCTGACCATGGACTAACATTGAATCGACTACTAAAGAACTCTCCATGTCCAATAAACACCTGTGATTGTTTCTCTACATATGGTGCAACATCAACACTTCTTACATCTGCATCTTTTGTTGCCTTCACCATTGGTGCATACCAGCTACTCATCTCGTCAAATACATCTCTGGTTACTCACATCTCACGAGTGATAGGGTTATAACATCTATAACCTTTCTGCTCCATTGCATAACCAAATAAAGATGCATTTCTTTGCCTTTGGATCCAACTTTGTTCTTACTTCATCATGAACATGCACATATGCAATACACCCAAACACTTTCAAGTGAGACACGTCGAGTCTTATGCCTGTAAACTTATCTTCAAGCATCATACCACAGTGGGTGTCCTATTCATAATGTACACAGCAATTGCTACTACTGCTTCTGCCCAAAAATAATATTCTTTTCAACCACCATCAAGGCAAGTGTCACTTTTACAATGTGCCTATTTTTCCTTTTTGCAACACCATTCTATTGCAGAGTGTATCTACATGTAAACTATCTCTTGATTCTCTGCTTTCTCAAGAAATCGTTGCTCATTGGAGAAATATTCTTCCCCACCATTTGATCTCAGCCATTTTATTTGCATGCCTTTTTCCTTCTCGGTCAAGGCTTTAAATCTCTGAAAGTGAGTAAACACCTCCCTTTTCTCCTTCATGAAGTAAACCCACACTTTCACAGTGTGGTCATCAATGAATGTAACATAATACCTACAACCTGTAATTTGTTGCAGTCTTAGTTGGTCCCCATACATTTGAATGTATAACATCTAATGGCCTTGCACTAACATGCTTTTCATGTGGGAAAGCATGTTTAGCCTGCTTACCAAGGGGACATGCTTCACATAATTTATGCATACCATCAACCTTAACCTTTGGTAAACTTGCAACAATATTTTGGACCTGCATAGACGTCAGCCCGTTGTATATTCACATGACCAATGTGAGTGTGCCATATGTCAATATCTGCAATAACACATATTCCATGCGCAAACATGGCTGCCTTTTTGAAGTCCTCCACAAAATATCCTTGATTAAACCTCACTTGTAGACCCTACTCAACCATCTGTCCAACAAAACCAGGTTCTTAGTAATATTTGGAACATGAAGTATATCCACCAAGTACTTCATTTTGCCATCTTGCATAGACAATGGCACTTTACCAACATGCGCAATGGGATGCACACTATCATCGCATGGTTTCCACATAACCTAGTTTTTTCATTTTTTGCATGTTTCTAAACCAATCACCATGAGTGGTCATGTGGTTAGAGGCGCCAGAATCCACATACCATAGATCTTGAGATCTTGACACATCTCCTATTGGTGGAACTCTCCCTTTCTCAGACCTTGTGTGAACACAAAAAAAAATGCTCGACAGACCCCATCCTTGGTTTCTCCTTTATGTATGCACCCATCTTGCGCCATTTTTATCAAGACCAAGTATGACATTATGAGGAACTTAACAGAAAAACATTCATGTCAAAACATCACTTCCATGATTAGAAAAAGCATTGTTTCTTATTTACTATATATTGTAAGTGTGACCATGAACTCGATTTACATCAAAAAGTGATTGAAAGTGGTTGGTGATTATGGAAAAGCTTTCTGGTCTTGACTTCTCTTTTGTGTTGAAGTAACAATCCACTTTTATTATTTAAAAAAAATACAGAGACACAGGCATCTCTCTCTCTCTCTCTCTCTCTCTCTCACGCATGCAGGGAGACATGAGCCACCACAATTATGGTGGATCGTAATCTAACCACGAGCTGACAACATTACAATCCATGTTTCCATCGTTCACACTTCACAAAATCCGTGAAATAGGGAATTTGAAAATGCCTTTGTGGTTTAAAAGATTTCATGCCTTGACGGTGGTTTTACCTTGGGCACCCTGTTGTATTGTTGATTTAAAAGATTTCATGCCTTAACAGTGGTTTTACCTTGGGCAGCACTCTTTTAGTCTTAGCTATCAACTTCAGAATCTTTTTAAAGGAGCACAAATGTTGCAAATTTTATTTGAGGTGCCTACACTCAAAACTACAACCCCAATGTTGTGGTATTCCCTGAATCTCATCATAATTATCTGAAACTTCCCTATGAGAATGAAATAGAGATCTTTGATATGCGGACTGACAGAAACTGTTGCTTACTCTGCATCACTACACTGGAGCTCCTTGGAATTGGCCATTTCTCTTCAATGGTATCCACACTGTTGGGAGTGTTGCTAATAGTCCCTGACATACTCATATACTTGAGAATTAAGGCTTGCTTGCAGCATCCCATAACCAGCTGCTTGTACTAAGTGAACTTTGTGGTTCTACTGTGCACCAAGCACCTTCTGCAACTTTGTATCACCTCCCAGCTACTCCTGGAAGTGTCTCCCCGAGTACTCTCATGCTGGCTCAGAATTAACACAGCACTGCCTGCCTTCCAGAATGCATTGGCTAAGATTCGACACAGCACCGCCAGCTTGCTAGAATGCGATTACTCAACGTGATGGCTTGAAGAAGCTACCATGAAATCTGAACTGTTTGTTTACAGAGTTCTTTCAGCCCTTGTTATAGTTTTCAATGCCCGTTCTATTGCTATGGAAATACGTTAACCTTGGGAAGGAAGTGCCAGACCAAAAAGGGGCATTCCGAGACCCCTAAGGCTCTGATTCCACAAGACATACTACATCTCACTTTTTCTATTGCATTGAAAATGGGTTAGTTTTAGAGAGAGAGCACAAGACTAAGAAGAGGACCTTTGAGGCACCAAAACCGAAGAAGCAGGATAAAAAGAAAAAGTTGACATTGAACTCGCTTATTATAGAGGAAAGCTCCATCTTTACATCCAAGCCTAATTCCCTCCAGCAACCATACTTAAGACAGAAGATGTTAAACCACAACACGTCAAGAGTTGCTTACTCATGCATGGCGTACCAATAACCCTTACAAGAGCCACGAAGTAGACTTTTAAGTATCTGTTGACTTGGCCAATTTTGCCTTGCCACTGTGAATCTCCTCAACATTCAATGAGCCTCCCTCAACTTGAATGCCACACTGCTAGACTATTCAGAGGGTTTGTAGCATTACATAGCTTTTCTTGGGCAATTCAGCCTTAGCCACTGTGAATCTCTCTCAACATTCAATGAGTCTACCTCAACTTGAATGCCGCACTGCAAAGCTATTTACAGAGTTAGAATCCAGACTGAATGCTTGTACAGCTAAGGCATAGGCCCAATCCCTTAAGCAACTCCAGCTGACTCCAAGCATCACACCTCATTGTTTGCATTTGAAACTTACAGCTTTTTTTCCATGGAGGAGAAATTTGAAAAAAAAAATGACTCAACAAATACATTTAGTCAATAATCCAACCATTCGAAAATGGAAAGTACTATATATTATTATCCATATCTATGCACATAGAATAGTACTAAAATAATCCATAGCAAGCGTCCATATAACCATATAAGGCCAAGGAAACTACCCAATGCTCTTGCCCAACATCCGGTAGTCATTTTGTTTTGACCCAGCAAAGCACAAAGCACTAGCATCCTTAGCCTTGCACATAGGCCATGCCCATACATCCAAAGAAAATGTTGCTTTTCAATCTCGAAGTTCACCAATATGCAGTGTGGCATGAATAAACAAACTGTGGCATAACATCGACAAACCAACCTCTCTCACCAAAACACAAGATCTTGGCCCCCATGAGGGTGAGAGGTAGTGAGAATATCAACATGGATAGAAAAGTTGGCGTGGCAAGACACGTATTCTTGCATAAGCTCATGTCTCCGTTGAAAAATGTCTATGCTTAAGCTAAGCGTAGAGCGATGTGGACAGAAAATTGAGGAAAACCTTGGCATATATCCTTAACCAATCTGGCTCAAGGATGCATCCGAAGCAGTAGGAAGGGGCCTCCCCTGAGAATCCAAAGTACTATGACAGGGTCTCCTTTCAGAAACCGAAGCACAAGGACAGAGTCGCCTTTGAGAAGCTGGGAAACCAGCCTGCACAACTAGGCCCCAATGCCCTGAGCCAACAGATAAAAGTGCCAACAAACATTTTTTTCCCAGAACCAAATAGGTAAGACGAAATTCAACGGGAGGCACTAGCCACCTAATGAGTGTCAAGGTCCTGAAAATTATCATATAGCATTCAAATCCGTGTGCATGCCAGGAAAAAACTGCAATATAGATAGGTATTACTACAGGGTAATGATGTGGACAGGTAAAGGGACTCCACAAATCTGTTTTAGACCCGAGTGCTTTAGCACATCCTTCTAGTATAACCTGGAGGCATTGAAGCTATCTGCCTTCAAGCAGCTAATGCATATTGATGCCCATTCACAAGCCCCCATAACGTAGGCCGTCATCAAGGAGCTCTTTGCACTTGCTATCAAGAAAACCATGTGCCCATTGAACCTGTTTGATCATATCTAAGCACGACTGCATCAAGTCATCAACTACTCGCGTTGATCATCACCACTGGAGCCACCAAGCTCATGCTTGCATAGAGGACAAGTTGCATTTATTTTTAGCCATTTGTCTACACATTCCACATGGAAAAAGTGTGCACATTGCAATTCCTTCAAGTCCACACCATCTTTGTACTTTCCAAGGCAGATGCAACAAACCTGAAATGAATGCATACACAACTGGTTCAAAAAGGCACATGCACACACATGGAAATAGCAACAATATTTCAGCCTGCTTTTAAACACATACCGCATCTTCACCAGAGACAATTCGTTCCTTGTCTGTACCAAGTGCAAAGATTCCCCCTTCTCTGGGGCTCTCACAATCAGAATCATTTCCATCTTTGCATCCTTTACTGCTCGAATCTTTTGTCTTGAATTTGTAGATGGGAAGCGCTGCAATAACCTCCGGGGCAGCGCCTTTCGCTTGTGCATGGTCTTCCCGATAGCTTAGGAGCGTGATGATACATGGGAGACAACAACATATAGTTGCACAGATAACAAAGGGCATGGCATAGCTTATGCAGCTAAATGTGAGGAAAACAATGCACAACCTGAATGGTCCATAGGGAAATTCATTAGACACACTGTCACCGAAGACAAGTAACATCAACTTGAAACAAGAGGCTTATTTACCTGTATAAATTGGGAGCCTCATGAGAAGAAGAGTGCCCTCCAAATATCCAGACATTGCCGACAACAAACCAAACAGCAAAGAAACAATCCAAAGCAATCTTGAACCTTTCCATGTGTACCGCAATCCTATAGACATAAAACTTGAGTTTTATTCAGCTGGCCACTTCTAGATTACCATGCCAACATATCAGATATATAGTCACAAGAACCATTTCCAGGTTTTTTTTGTTTCAACATTTTCCTGTGAAACATTTTATCTTTCAGCATTGTTTTAGAAGACAATTTTCTTTTAAAAAAAATAGAGTTGCTAGAAATTGAAGATTTGAGAATTTTGTATCATCACATCAAGTTTATTAAAGTTGCTGCACAAAATCCCCAAATCCAATTTGGCGGTTTTTGCAATTTCACTTCGATTGATGTGAAAATGCAAATCCTACCAAATTGGATTTAAAAAATTTTTGAAATGTCACTTTAATTTGGTCCATGTAGTGAAACTGAAGTGGCATTTCAAAAATCCCCATGACCAACTTGGGGATTTTTGCAATTTTGCTTCGATCATCCCAAAATTGAATTGACGAGAAGAGGCAGCAAGAGAAAGGGACCGTGGGAAGAGGAGAGGAGGAAGGAGGAGATCCACTTACTCGTATGCAGGCTCTTCTCCATGCACAAGAAGAAGAATTGAAGCTCTACCGCTGTAAGGATCCACTGGTACATGACCGTTTGAAAGCGAAGAGAACTGAATCATATATGGATCATGCAATGGCAATGATTGCTCAAGAGTTGCACATGCCACCGAGGGATGCAGCACGTGTATACTTGGCTTGTACCGACGATGCCTATGTAGAATAGGCAACCATCCCACATGTCTTGGAATCCCCAAAAGTGCCCGAACAAGAACTTATGTCTAAGAGGATGAATCTCCATGCTATGGGAGGGGAACCATCAGCGACTTCATGCCATGCAAGAGTACCTTATGTAGCCCGTGAAGGATGCAATGTTTATGGCAGTGGTCAAAATGTATGTCAAATGCCATTGCCGGTTGAAATGTGCATACACAACACATGCAACATGGGCTGCAATTTTCTGTTGGTGCAGGTATTCCGTGCATCTCTCATGTCACTCATGCCTTCAAGTGTGCTCGTGGGGGAGAAGCTATGGCTGAAAATGCACCAATGCATGTGAGGGGCCAGGCATGCCTCATGCTTACAGGGCACGTGCATCTATGCCTTATGCATCACCTTTTGCTCCTAAAATGATGCCAGTAATAGGGGCTGTCCCAATGGACAAACATGCGGGAAAACATGTTGAGATGCAGGTACATGCATCAAAGTCTCGTGACTTCAAAGCCAGAGACAAATCTATGAAGTTTGACACATATCATGGGGAATATGACTTCAAAGCCAGAGACAAATCTGTGAAGTTTGACACATATCATGGGGAATATGATGCATCAAAGGCACTTGCTTTTATTGCCCAATTTGATATTGCCTTCAGTGATGAGGATTTCACTCAGAAATCCATGATCCGGCATGTAAGCTGTAAGAAAACAATATTTTTCCCAGCCCTAAAAAGGGATTTTTCTAGGTATTTTTATGTTTTATTTGGGGTTTTTTTGTCTTGGCTGCTGGCCTACACCTTTTAGGCTGACCGACCAGCACCCTCCCCTCAGTATATATAGCTTAGCCTCATCATACACTATTGTGTACCACTCCATTGCATACATCCGGTACCATCTGCTGCTTCTGCCGGGCTCTACACCACCATCTCGACCTGACAGGACAGCACCTCAACGTTTGTCATCTGGCCACTACCCGGGACAGCAGCCCTCTCTGCTATCATGAGCGTTTTACATCTGCTGTCATCAGCATTTTTCTTCTGCTATCATCAACATTTACATCTGCTGGTATAGGCCGCCTTACATCAGCCTTACATCAGGCTTACATCAGCACTTTCATCTGTGTTTTACATCAGCATATATTAGCACTTCATCTACGTTTTACATCAGCAGACATCAGCGCTTACATCAGCGTTTACATCAGCTTCAAGGCTCACATCAGTGCTTACATCAGCATATCATCTACATTTTACCACAGCCCATGGGACAACAGCCCCCTCTGCTATACATAGAGCATATCAGCGTTTTGCCTCAGCTCTCACCATCGGGACAGCAGCCCACTCTCTACTGCATCACACCATCGGGACGGCAGCCCACTCTCTACTTATCTTCATCATCAACATCATATCAGGTACAAAGCACCCATGTCACCAGAGCTTGCACCACTCAGGACGGCAGCCCTCTCTGCTCCTTTCCACTTCAGGTATGCAACACCCGTGTCACCAGAGCTTGCACCACTCGGGACGGTAGCCCTCTCTGCTCCTTATCACCCTTCAGGTACGCAGCACCCTTGTCACCAGAGCTTACACCCTTCACGTAAACAGCGCCCTTGTCACCAAAACCTGCAACCTTCAAGTACGCAGCACCCTTGTCACCAGAGCTTGCACCACCACCACCACTCAGGATGGCAACCCTCTCTACTCTTCATCTACCATCTCAGGTACCTTGTCATCAGAGCCTGCATCACCTCATCTTCCGCTACCACAACCACCTCGGAGTACCTCTGCATCCACCGACACGAGCCTTCGACACCGACCACCACTCGGAGTGCTTTGCCTCACATTGACGCGAGCCTTCATCATCGACCGTGCTTCAGCTCCAACATCATCTCTGCTTATGCACTGGTCTTTCTACTCAGGGTCACCTCACATCAGAGGGATCTTGTACAAATTTGCACTCACCATTATATATAGACTCACTCACATATTTCATGATGTGTTGTTGTCTTGCTCTAATCTCTTGTACATTTGGTTCTTTCGTCCTTTTTCCCTCACATAAGCATGTTCATGAAAGACAGTGCTGCCCATTGGTGGCTCACAGAGAAGCTCTCACCGAATCTCGTTAGATCATGGGAAGAGTTCAAGGAGAGGTTCTATGCCGAATTCTTGCGTCCCAATGCATTGAATGAGATAACAATGAAGTGGGATTGGGTGAAGCAGAATGAGGTGTCATGTGCATGAAAGATGCCATGGACATTCTCAGATACTGGTCCAGAAGAGGCAGCCAGATAAAGAGTATGAGAACCAAGTAGAACCAGGAAGATGAAGCACAGAGCACTTATGGTAGTATGGACTTGGAGATAGATGCAAGGGAGGGTAGTTGGCTGCAGATGATCTGTTGGCTGCAACTGATTGGCGGCAGTTGTACTACAGGAGGCTGTTGGCTACAGGCGCTACAAGGAGTATGGGTAGTCCAATCGGGCAGGTGTTACATGATTTTATGAGCTATGGACTGGCCGACCAGCAGTCAGCCAGTTTGCCAAGTCTTGATACAAGAAGGCAAACAAGGGCTGTAGAAGAGTACCTTTTTGTACCATATTAATATACTAAATTTCCAGCATATCTCTCTCTCTACTCTCCCTTCATACTTGCGTTTTGCATCAACATGTTTCCAGGAGTGTTTAGGGCTGAAAGAAGACCCCCAGAGCTTCCACGTGTTACATGAGGGGGAAACAATGAATGCATATGTGCAAAAGTTTTGGAAAGTGCTTTTGGAGGTCTCTCCATTTAATGTATGTCATCGAGGCGGAAAGGAAGAGAAGGTTTCAATCGGAATTACAACCCGTGTACAAAGTGGGACTACAAATGTATCTTGGTCACACCTTACACCAACTAATCACAACCGCCACTGCCACACCGAGCAATTGGAACTCAAATTGAGTCGATCTAACAAGGCTAAACGCTCATTTCAAGGCAAAGAGAGGACTGTCCAAAACTTGCAAAATAATGGACAACCACCTAAAAAGGACCAAAACCAAGATAAAAATGATCCAAAGGCTAAAAATAACTCTACCAAGAAGTGTCCCTTCAAGTGAGAAACTATGGTCTCACTCCGGAGCGAAAAAAGTAATATATGAGCAAGGGAAAATGCTTCACTTGTGGTAGCACCGAGCATATTGCAAATGCATGCCCAAACAAGCAGCAATGTGATAATGCAAATGCATCAAAGCCCAATGTACATATGGTTCCGGATGTGCAAGGCAACACTTCACATGATAGCAAAGACAGGGTTGTATGTAAAGCTTGGGGATAGCTTAAAGATCAGCCCGCTTTGTTCATGTTTGATGATTGTGCAACTAAGAACTTCATAGCTACAACAGATGGCAGTTGCTTTGGGTATTGAAGTGGAGGACATGGATCCTCAAATTGAAGCAAGGGCTACCTTTGTTGGTAGAGAAGTGCAGATTATGCCTATTATTGGCAAGTTGCGCATACACATTCAAGGCTATGTGGATCATGAGGATTTTCTTGTGGCGCCTTTGAATACCTGGGATGTATTGCTTGGAAAGCCTTGGCATATACACATTGATCCGTGCAAGGCTTACAAGACCAACAGGATCACCTTCATGCATAAAGGCCAAGAGGATGTAATTGATGCTAGTGAAGAGAGTGATACCATTCCTTTTGTATATCATGTACAAATTAAGATAGTAAAGAAAAAGAGCGTTTTTGCATACTTGATTTTTGTACGGAATCGTGTTGAGAAAAATAATGTCCATGTAAACACTCTTAGTAATGATAGGCTGAAATTCTTGCAAGAGTACAATGATTGTTTTGCTAATGAGTTGCCACCCGTACGACCGGAAGATCATCGCATTGATCTTGTGCCAGGTAACTCACCACCTAATAGGCCAGCCTATCGTGTAAGTGCATCCCAAAAAGAGGAGCTCATGAAGCAGGTCAATGAGCTTCTTGAGAAGAGTTTGGTTCAGCCAAGCTCTTCCCCATATTGTTCACCCGTCCTCTTGGTTCAAAAGAGGGATGGATCCTTTCATATGTGTGTGGATTATAGAGCTTTGAATAAGCTCACCATCAAGCATCAGTTTCCGATTCCACGCATAGACGACATCCTTGACAAGTTGGATGGATCGGCATGCTTTAGTCAAATTGATCTCAAGAGTGGGTATCATCAAGTGCGTGTAGTGCCTGAGAATGTACATAAAACTACTTTCAGGACAGCATTTGGGCTTTATGAGTATTTTGTTATGCCTTTTGGTCTTACAAATGCCCCAGCTACATTCAATAGAATGATGGATCGCATATTCCGTGGGTATAGGAAATTTACATGTGTCTTCTTTGATGACATCCTAGTCTTCTCGAAGACCGAAGAAGAGCATAGAGCTCATTTGGCTATTGTTTTTTAAGAACTTCGTAAGCATAAACTCTTCATAAATGCAAAGAAGAGTGAGTTCTTCTTATCAGAGATACTATCACAACCCTGTGTTTTTCTCTGGACAGTATGCAGGTGTGTACGGGGACACGGTGGACAGTGTGAATGGCATCAGATTGGAGTCAAAAAGTAAACCCATGTGTGGACAACCCCAAGTGTGAAGGGAGCCAAGTGATTAAAGTCTTTTCTCATAACCCATGGGGACAAAGGGGTTTGGAGGGGACAAAGGTTTAAAAGCCTTTAAAAATAAAAGAACCCCTTTTAGGGATAATCGTGGCCTTTATGCTATTATGGGAGCATATGCCATATGCGTCTTTTAGAGGGAGTCGAGCTGCAGCTTCAGTCGCATGTGCTTTTTGGCTCGTGGAAAAAGGTCTGGCAAGCTGGTCGGCCCAACAGACTGATGCGCTTCATCCTTTGGGGAAAAAGTCGGGCAGCTGCAGAGGGGCTCCTTGAAAGGCTGGTGGTTTGGGCTGCAGGAAACGCAGGGCTGTCCACGCCTTTGGGGAAGAGGTCAGGCTGCAGCACGTGTACTTTCCGCTTTGGCTACTGGCGGGCTGTTTGCAGGTGGCACACGGGGGCTGAACAGCACGTGGAGGCTCTCCCTCTCTAGCTACAAGTCGGGCCAGCAGACTGGGGTGTTTTCTCTTTGACAGCTGGTCACCAAGGAGCGCAGGTGGGCAGACTGCAGGGCAGCGTACAGCTCAGCAAGCTCACCCACTCTCTATCTCCCCTTTTGGAAAGCAGCCAGACTGCAGCGCTCTCTCTCTCTCTCTCTCTCTCTCCCATGGAAGGCGGCGCAGGACTGCTGGCCATTGCAGGAGGGGAGGTGCAGGGCTGAACAGGTCTTTCTCTCTCTCTCTCTCTTTCTTTTGGAAGGAGGCGGGCAGAAGGAGGCGCACAGACGGGACTGTTTTGAGACTGTTTATGGGCTGTTTTTGTTTGGCTGCAAATTCAACTATGTACTTGGGTTTCCGGCTGCAAGTACAGGTCACTTGAATGTGTTTCTTGGCATGGGAGTGAAGCAAGCTCGCATGGCTGCGTGCTCATTGAGCAGATTGTTTTCTTCTTGCTAGAAAGGAACAGAGGGACATGCAGTTATGGGCATCTCTATGTTTCCAGATGTTTCATGAGGGAACAGGTAAGTAGATGAATGCCGTTGTTGGCACTGTTGTTGAATGGTGCCATGAATGGTTCTGTATGGAAACATGACAGAAATTTCAAAGGGAAACAGGCCCTAAGGGTTTCATGTGGAAACAGGTTGTAGGTTTCTCGAGGAAACATATTTATGGTTCTCCAGGAGATAGGTCACATGCAGGCATAAGGTACAGGAATGGACACATGTATGGTACAGCCTTACTATTGATTGGACAGGGGACAGGGGATCCATGACAGAGATGGATAGCACCCTTGGAAGGTAGAGAAGGTTGGTACAGGTGTGTCGACTGTATGGAATGATGTGCTGTGTTACGAGTTCTCTTTTGAGAGACAGTTTGGGAGTCTTTGTTATGATGCAAGAGCACTGGATGTGTCAGGGTGTGATGTTGTTCATAGGGTGAGAGGCTATGGATGGTTGTGGCTGTTGGGGTAAAGGCATTATGCCCACCCTTATAGTGTGTACAAGCCCATAAGTTATAGTACATAGTACACTTAGTACTTTTAATGTACTAAGTGCACTATGTGTACTAGTGCAATATACATGTGTGATAGGGGAGTCACACACTCATATCATGAGTTGACTTATCCCCACAACTCTCTCTCTCTCTCTCTCCCTTCTCTCTGTGTGTATGTCTCCCACATGAAACTCTAACCCTAATTCAATTCTCCCATTCAACTGGTATCAGAGCCCTGGTTTTAGGGTTTTGTTCTCAAGTGCTGCATCACTGGCTTCTTCGTGGAGCTTTGCCATTAGCCCACTCGCTCATGAATCACTGGCTCGTAGGGGTTTCCTCTTCTATCAGCATCTGTAATCGATTCAGTGTGTAAGTCGACTCTCCAGCAGCTGCTTTGCTGCACGACTCTCTGCGCTGGTGATGATGACGCTGGTGTCAGCACGTCGACTGTAGAAGGTCGCAGGCAGGTGGGCGGAAAGAGCAGAAAGTCGACGGCAGCCTTAGCGCACAACAGCACACGGCAGGTGGACATCGTGGGGAAGCGTGTAGCACTGGCCAAGGCGTAATAAAGGTTACGTCTCCCCGTGAAGCGTGTCCCCGTGAAGGCGAGCTCGAGCGACTGGGTGGCGTTGAGGCGTTGGTCGCTAGTCGGTTGGCTACTAGGCGGAGGCGGCGAAGGCAGCAACGCGTTGGGTGGATAAGCGCATGCAGGCAAGCTTGCTCGTAGGCGTGGTGGTGGTCCGCGTGAGTAGGCGAGGTGAAGAAAGGCAACACCAGCAACGCAGAGGGCTGCCCAGCCATCCATACCTGCACAGCAGCAGGGGCATCAGCATCAACACACGCAGCACCCTTTTCAGCAGCAGCAGCATCCGATTCAGCAACATCAGCAAGAAGCACCCCCCCCCCCTTTCTGCAACAGCATCAACACAAAGAAATTCAGCTTGCAAATTGTAGAAAATCAGAAAATTAAGAGGTATTTGCCTTCAATTTTGGGATTTTCCTTGTCAATTATCATCAATTGAGGAGGTACAGGTTGCAATGGCTCAAATTTGAGCACAATTGGCAAAATTGGTGACATTGGTCACGTTCTGGGTCAATTGGCAGGACATTGGCCGTTAAAATTTGGGGCTTTTGATGTAATTGTGCAATTGGGCATTCATACATGCTGTATGATGTGAGCAATCTCACATTCGGGCCAAAATTGCAGGAAATTGCAGTGCAAATCAAAGGGCTTTTGTGCCGATTGGGTTGATTTGCATGCAGGCACTCGCATTTGATTTGCATGCAGGCACTCGCATTTGATGCTTTGGGCAATGTGTTGATGCCTGTCAAGCACTCAATGTGCCTGTAAATCAAGGGGCTTTTATGTATTGGATGTATATGTGGCCAGGGGGAAGCATTGTGAAGACTCTGGATGCCTTCATGTGCGTTAATGTACCATGTATGATTAGAAATTGATCTTAAATCAAGGGGCTTTTCAAGATTTTATGCTTGTTGAGCTTGGCAAAGCAGCAGGCAACACTTTTATGCCTTGAATCCTCAGAAATCAGCTTGCAGTCAAGGGGCTTTTGCCCAATTTCTGTTCGGGACTGTTGTATGCAGTGGTCAGGACTGTAAAAGTCTGATTTTCACTCATTTGGACAGCCAGGAGAGCATTTATTGCTGCTGTACTTGCTGGTACAGATTTGGTACAACTTTGTGCAAGTTTTGGCATGGCTGCACATTGATTTGAGTGAGGAAAAGGCTCAATTTCAGCTACTGTACTTGCCGGTACAGATTTGGTACATCATTGGTGAGCACTTGGTACTGTTGTACAGTACTTTGGAAGGGCAACAGAGCACATTTAAGGTGCTGTCCTAAATCTGCAGCAACCAGATTTTGGTGATTTCATCACATACAGTGGGAGTTGAGTTGCATTTGTGCTTCCGCAGTGGGAGATAAACTTTGGGAGAACAACTGTGAGCACTTTGTGTGCTTCTGGTGCAATGTTTGCACATCTTGCAGGGAGTCAGGCATTGACTGTGACAGGTTGCATATTGCTATGGCAACCCACAGGTGAGAGCTCTTCATTGCTTCACATCAAGAAGCTTGAAGGCTCACATAACTATGACATTTGGCAACCCAGTGCTATAATGTGTTGCTCCAGAAGAAGCAGCACAAGCCTATCAAAGAAAGGGGTGTAATGCCCGCTTCTCTTACTGCTGAAGAGTGGGAAGATATGGATGAGCTAGCAAGATCCACCATCATGTTGTCTGTGTCAGACACTTTACTTTTCAGCATTCGTGAAGAGAAGACAGCTTGGCAAAGATTGCAGGACTTGTATGCCCAGCAAAGTGCCTCAAGCAAAGTGTTTTGGTTGAAGAAACTGTCAAATCCCCACGGATCTTCCCTCGTGATCGATCTTGGTTCGAAACTCGAATCCTGCAAACAGACGAACAACAAACAAGCAAGGGGGTGCAGGCCTGACTCACCTCCCAACCATGACAGCCGTGGGCAAGCCCACAGTCTTGGTTGTCCCCACCGAGCCACGAGCTGAGCTAACTAGGTTGACGTACCGACCAATCTCCTCCTCGCGACGTCCCATACCGCCACGAAGCTGCCCTCGCGGGCCTCGAGATTGCTGCCGGCCTCGGCTGCATAAAGCAGGTGCACGTCTGCACTAGATCCAGGCTCCAAGACCATAGAGCTCTCACAAACTCGCGAGACTCTCTATAATACAATAACTAACCTTGGCCACCCTTTTATAGGCTCTTGGCCGGTCATCGGGCGTCCACACTTGGCCGCCCGCCCGTCCATACTTGGGTGCCCGCCCGTTAGTATATCCCTAACTCAGCTCGTCAATCAGCCTGCCTAGTTCCAAGCTTCCCCAAGCCTCGAAACTAGTCTTGCATGCGTATAGCACACGGTAGATACCCACTGTGCACATGACATACTCCCCTTCCTCTAAGAGCTCACTCCTGAGCTCACTAAAAAGCCAGGGTAATCTCTCTGAAGAGAAGTCAATGTCTCCCATGTAGCGTCCTCCTCAACACGATCCTTCCACTTGATCTTGTATTCCGTGATAAGCGTATGACGCAATCTTCGTTCACGAAAGCCAAGAATCTTTTCAGGTTCGTGCGGAACAAATGTCATGTCCTAGACATCTATAATTTCTTGAGGAGTAACTAACTGATCTGCTCCACCCAATACTTCCTTAAGTCTACTGACATGAAATACAGGATGAACTTTCACATGAGAAGGCAAATCCAATTCATATGCAACTGAACCAATCCGTCGTGTAACACGAAATGGTCCACAGTATCTAGGGGATAATTTCGGAGATCTACCTGTCCGTAAAGTCTCGGAATCTTTCGGAACTCGCAAATACACCATCGTTCCTTCAGAGAACTCTCTAGGTGAACGATGTCTATTAGAATAAAACCTGTCTCGGTCTTGAGCACTTCTAATAGATTCCTTCGCAACTTGTAACATTTCCTGCATATCTTGCAAAAAATTACGTGCTGCATCATGCTGAAGTCCTGAGAATCCTACTGTAACAAGTGATCTTGGTTGAAAACCATACATAAGCATGAAAGGACTAAACCCTGTACTCGTATGCTTAGTACTGTTATAAGCAAATTCTAACATAGGAAGATAATCCTCCCATGAACTTTGTCTTTTGGATACATATGCTCGAAGCATATCCTCCAAAATCTAATTCACTCTTTCAGTCTGGCCATCAGATTGAGGATGATCTGAGGAACTCAAATTCAAAGTTGTTTCCAACTTCTCGAAAACAAGTTTCCAAAAGTCACTCGTAAACTTAGAGTCCCTATCACTGACTATGTCCTGCGGTAACCCGTACAGTCTAAACAATTGCTCGATAAACTGCCGAGCTAATTGCGTAGCTGTAATAGTCTTCCGGGTCGGTAAAAATCTAGCCATCTTTGTCAAGCGATCTACCACAACCCAAATAGAATCGTGGCCTTGATGTGTTCTTGGCAATCCGGTAATAAAATCCATGGAAATACTTTCCCACTTATTACCTGGGATTTGCAAAGGATGCAACAACCCAGCCTGTCTAAAGCGTTCAGCTTTATTTGCCTGACAAATCTAACACTTGAGAACATAATCTTCTACATACCCTTTCATCTTCGGCCAATAAAAAGTGTGTTTCACTAATGATAGTGTCCTGTGTACCCCAGGGTGTCCAGCAGAAGGGGCGTCGTGACACTCCTTCAGAATCTTGGACCTAATGTCCGGGATCTGTGGTACACAAATTTTGTCATTACGGAATAGCAAACCATTCCGAATCATCCACTGACCTCCTGCAGCCTGAATGGTAGACTGCGCAGTCATCGAGTCTTGGTCAATCAATGAGCTCCCGTCCTGGATCTTCTGCCAAAACGGACCAAAATAACTATCAGTCCTGCAAAGCCCTCTCAATGACTAAAATAAGTCAGTAGAAATCTCGGTGAACGACAAAGTATTCACCTCTCTAATCCGACTAAGCGCATCTGCAATATTATTCATGGACCCTTTCCGATAACGGATCTCAAAATCAAAATCTTGCATTAACTCTGCCCAACGAGCTTTCCTGCCTCTCAAATCATCCGCATCACACACATACTTGATTGACTGATAATCAGTCAATACCACAAACTTGGAGCCATATAAATAATGTCTCCAAACCTTGAGAGCATGAATCACAGCATAAAGCTCCTTCTCAAGGGTTGGCCAACGAGATTGAGTGTCGTCTAGCTTTTTACTTTCAAAAGCAACTGGTCTACCATCTTGAAATAAAGTAGCCCCGATAGCATAGTCACTGGCATCAGTTTCAAGAACATAAGGCCGAGGGCGCCACTGCGTTTTGGGGCCAATCGGTGTCCGTGTACTGTTTGCAGGAGCACTCTAGCTCCCCCTGTTTGTTTTCCTTTTCTAGGTCCTCAATGGCGTTGAAGTGTTTTATGTGCGAGTGTTTGTTTCACGTCACGCTTTTGACAATGCCTCCATAACTTCCTATTGGCTTTCTTCTTGATGTGATTTCTCTCCCAATATGGTGGGGGCTTGGGTGTTTTTTACCGCAGTATTACCATGCACTAGATGCTCTCGCTCCTTTAGGTAGCCGAGTCGGGTCACCAACTAGATGCTCTGATACCAATGTTACATGCACTAAGGTTGATCGTGGTAACACACAACAAGGCCTTCTTTATACCTTTATGTGGTGAGATCTTTAGCATCCAATTCACAGAGTAGAGAGAGAAGAGAATAGAAGTGAAGTAGACAACACGGTATTGGGTCCCAATTACCAACTAAAGAGCCCCCCTGCAAGCACGAGTATTTGCTTATATTATTTCTTTGGAGAATGCTGTACAATGCTTGAGAACAAGTGATATGACTGCCCAACGCAAGGACAAGGAAGACCATATGTCGGCTGAGAATCCACCAATCTGAGGCACTGCGGAAGACTCTTCAAGCCACTTATGCAAGTCCAGATAGCTGTAGGACTGAACATATGCTATCAAAGGACATGTCTATTCATTAGAAGACACACCCCTAAGTCCAAAGGACATAACCGTTGATTCAAGAGCCACACCCTTCCCAAGGATGTGTCTCTTCGCTTGTGCTGTTTCGGCCTCTATTTAAGAAAGGCCCCTGTCTCAATGCAAACAACTCAATCTTTCCTGCAGTATTTGTCTTATGTTTATTAATTAAGTCTTAATCATGTTAATAAAGCTATAAAAGCTTTACATCCTCGGGAATTGTCGAGCTGATCTCATCCTCCTCCAAACGAGATTCGAAGAGATCCACTTGCTCACTATGTTGTTTGGGTTTGGGTTCTGTTTTAGGCACATGCACGTACCATCTCGGGTAAGGGCACCTCTGTTGAAGTCTCCCCTTATGTGATAGCGTTGGATATTCGAAAGCTCCTCTTGTCTTGGAAGCTCTTCCTCACTTGAATCCACGCTCTCGGTCTCTAGCTGCTCCACAACCCTAGGGGGTTCCATCTTGACCTTTGTCCATGCTGCCATGAACTCTGTCATCACATTTTCTGTCACCTCTTTGACAGCTCTCCTTTTGATCTTCCCGAAGCCTTGCTTCACGTGCTTCTCATATCCTTTTGCCAAGGGCTACATTCTTCTTCTCCAACTAACGGATCTCCCCTTGGAGGTTCTCTAGCCTTTGCCGAAACTCACCGATGCCTCTCCATGTTTTCAAGGCTCTCCATTGGTGCATGATGTGGTCCAGAGTATGCCGAAAAACATTCTTCCTAACTACGCTTGACCTAGGCTAAGACTTTTGCAAGTCCTAAACTACATGCAACCTATGCTACATGCAAAAATGGGCTAACCCCTCAAAGCGCGCACACTAATTTATTATGTAAACTAAAATGAAGCTAGAAGGGCTAAACTAATGCAAAATAGGGGAACCCTAATTTTGCCACGCAAACCCTATTTCACAATGCAACAACTCTAGCTAAGGACTACCCTAGGCTAACTCTGCTCTAATACCACTATTACATGTGTTTCGAAAGAGTGATCCAGATTAATGCTAAGCAAATTAGATTAACGCTAATCCCACTATTTACACACAAAAGACGAGATGTATCCCTAATCTACTGTATATTCCAAAACATGAATATGTACAACTGTTCTGGGATCTAGACTTAGATCCGATTCATGCATGCTAACTTGTTGTACATATAAAAGATCTTTGTTGATTCCACAGCTTGGTTGTGCTCTCCAGAAGCTTGCGCTCATGCCTAGAGCTACCTCGACCTACCACTATGTGGAGGTTCTAACTTCTTGACAACACCTAGGACATGGCCCAATGGTTGGGACACAAGTTGGGCACAATATGAACCTGTTTTACAGTATTTTTGTTGATGTTTTATGACTTGAAAATGGATGGCTGACTTAAAAACAGCTTGCTATCCCTATGTAAAGGAGGTCAAAGGTCATTGTAAGACAAATCTTTACGGCATCTCTAGGCACCTATTGGGCTGTCCTAACTACCCAAATTGGACCATAGTCTACCCCTCATCTTGCCTAAGAGGCAATTGCAAGTAAGATCCATGTCCATGTGGCACTAATATATGTGATACACATGACATCTGGATGATTTCAAACAGAAGTTTGTGAAAATTCAACAATTATTATCCTAAAGTCACAAGGCTTAGTGATCTTTCTATGAAAGAAAGGTCATTTGAGAGCTACGTGAATGATTTAAGAGACTTGTTTCTCGCTTTCCCCGACATATCCCAAAGGATACGCTGCCTCGACTTTGACCATGGTCTTGATAAGCACTATCAACATGAGGTTTAAAAGATTAAACCGAAGGATCTAAATAGCGCTTTACACTTTGCCAAAACTTATAGTTCTCATGAATTGAGGCTTATTCATGGATCACTTATGGGTAGACTCGTGCATGTACTGTTTACTGATGGAAGAACTTGCGACTCTATCCTTCGTTTTGGTGCCACGATTTAGTCTACCCATAAGCAAGACTAGCCACAATTATGCGGTGAACTTTGCTAAAGAGACTTCCACGATATGGGATTATCGAGTGTTGGAAATCTCTCTTTACATTTAGCAGTACAAGAAGAGATTGAACTTCAAAATTATGGATATCTTACTTGGCAAAGAATGGTTCTATTTTAAGAACCCCAATGTTGATTATGTGAATCATAGAAATTTTGTTGTACATGGATGAAAGCATGTTGAGTTGCAATCCGATGTTTTAGGTCCTTAGTGTAAGTCTAATGTGCTCTTTGGCACGAAGTACGAATCCACATGGGTTTGGACTTCTACATGCTCAAGCTGTTTGTTGTTCATGCACATTGTCCTCCATCAAAGCTTACCAATAAAAAAAAGTACCTCCGAAGCTTGCACACAAAGGCCCACACATTTTTCCCTCTAGCGCTTATGTGTGGGAGAGGGTGAGCTCAAGCTCCTTGCAAGCTTTCTTCTTCACACACTACCACAAAAGTTTTTTAGCTTGCTTTTCTCCCCACAAAACAAAGCTAGAAGGCCACATTTTTTAGCTGATCGCTGCTTGCTTTTTCTTTTTTTCTTTGCATATTCACTCTCGGGGGACAACCGACCATGGGCAGACTAGGCTTGAATGGTCACCATATGGACAGCCGCTGATTGGTTGGACAGGACGTAGACAAGCAGGAAAATGTGGGCATCCTTCACATGAGGGGTCAAAAAACTAGTTGGAGTAAGCTTGTAGAAGGTTCCTACAATCTCAATTAACTTAACCGTCACAAAGCCCAATCTTCAGCATACTAGCATATGCTCAACACAAACTTCATATATATAAACAACAAGAGGATAACTGAGATATATACATACCTTGAATCTCCACCATTCGGCCCTTGACGTCCCCCATCCGCCGGCAAAACACCCTCCAATTCCTCACCCTGCTCAGAAGAATGCTGCGGCAATGGATGGGTTGTGTGCGGAGAACTTGGAGCGCTTGATGAAGAGGCTGCAGATGATGCTAGAGGATCACGATCATGTTGCCGTGCATGACGATGTGTATATCTCCAATACAGAAGCGGAAGCATTGCAAGGCAACCTATTGCATAGCCCATGATCCACAACGCTAGTGGAGCCCTTGGTTTTTCATCCTTGGACAAGGAAAGCACAACGATGGAAGCGATGATTTGGCTGACTGTGATTGCCAGCTCAATTGATATCCACAATCCGGAATTTAAAGGATTAGTCCGTTGCCGGGCACTGTATCCACTAGTGTCCCTGTGCTGTCCTGAAGGTCTGGACCTCCTTGAAGAGCTGGCCACCGGGATCAGCTGTGAATGACTTGATGTTGACATTGACCTCCCCAAAGAGCTGGAAGTGGGGAGGATAGAATGTGCTTGACTTGGTGTTGAAGCTGGTGAAATGCTGGGTGGATCGATGGCAACAACAATATTTCCTCGAGGTGAGGATGGCATATTGACCGGATGAGAGCCATTGTACTCATCTAAACTTCCTGATGTGTCCGGCATGATAGACACGACATGTTCGTGCTCCGAGCCTAGCATATTGTGATCCATGAGCAAAGGGTATGTGTCAGTGTGCTGAAGCTCCAAATTCACATCACTGAAGCCAGCAGCCATGGAACTACGGAGACCTTGCTTGCTAAACCCGTGCGCCCACAGATTTCAGATGCCCAAATCAAACTAATCCACATTTAATTTGACTTAATCAATTACTTTTTCCCACCCACTGCACTGTACCCCCTTGGAAAACAGACTTCTGTAGCAAATAAACCTCATTCCCTGCGAAGGCTGGTGGATTTTGCTGCCCCAATGATCCCCTGGATTTAGGGGGAAGGTTAAAGCACTGCCAAAAAAAAAACATGTAAAACCCACATCTCAACTGTAATCATTCACAAACTGTTGAAAATTGATGTGAATTGATGCTGTGAACATTGCTGTATACATGCATAAGAAGGAGTATTACGGCAAAAAGAAGATCAATGGCTATGGCAAAAAAATTATCAAAAAAAAAGGCAAAAAGCTGCATAGATACACATAAAAGTGTGCAAAAAGAAATCATCTAACTCAAAAGATTTGTGTGAATTAAAGGTAAGAAATGGAAGATTAGCAGCAGAAAAGGTCCATGTCTATGACGACAAACCCTAGCGGAAGCCGTTCCAAAATCCTAATGTGTGGATATCACAGGACACTTGTACAAACCAACGGGATGTACGCATAACGCTCTACTGCAAGCGATGGAATGAAACGTGAAACAGAAAGCAAAGGATGCCTACCTGCAGAGTTCAGAGGATGGAATCCGAAATAGCCAGGAGCTCTGTTAAGGCTCTCTCTGCTAATCTTCCATCATAGCCATGGGGAGAATCGACCTGAGCTCAGCAACAAGGTAGGCAAATCCCCAGTTGCCACGCCCTAATTTTCCTTGTTTTCTGTCTGTGCTTGTCCACCTCAGGCGTGCAAAAGTCCCAACCCCACCATGACTTCTTTGCAAGGTAACCCATGGTGGCCAAAGCCCAACTTGCATTTGCCCCGCCCGCCCGCGTGTGTAAGCGGTGTAAGTAGTACAAGTTTGGTCTTGGGTAGTCTTACATTGTAGTTTGTAAGGCAAAGTATTAATTTTAAAAAGGAAAAGATGTGTAGTAAGCTCATAAGTCCAATTGTACACTACGTAGATGAGGTTTTTCTCAATAATGATTATCGCTCTCATACTTGATGCTAGGTTTGCATAACCCTTAGTAATGGTTCCCTTACAAGTGAGATCGCACGTGTTTAGCTTCTCATCTCACTGGTACTAAAACCTTCTTAGAATTTGAACGCATTACTCTTAGGAGTAGTAGCTCATGCTGAACTCTCATCCACAAGGGCCCACCTCAGAATCCTCTACATGATACAAGTCCTGGTGGGAAAAAGTATTTGTTAGCAAATGAGAAATATGTATGTATTAAAAGATTAAAGATAATATACATTTTTGGAATCTTTAAGAGGATGAGAGTGTGGGAAACTTCTAAACATCACCTTTTACAAAGACCTTGAAGCATTAAAGAACATAACACATGTGGTTACTCCCTTGCTTGTATTGTTGGGTCACTTTATCTTTGCAACCACTTTTCTCACACCATTGCCTTTGTTGTGAATTCATTAAGAACAAGGTAAAAAACTTACAAAGAATCCTAGATCATGACTCTCTCTCTCTCTCTCTCTCTCTCTCTCTCTCTCTCTCTCTCTCTCTCTCTCTCTATCTGGGTGTGTGCATCCATACACATGTGGATGCACTTGCACACGTGTATGCATGTGCACGTGTGCATACATGTGCATGTGCATGTGTGTGCGTGTGTGTGAGTGTATATGTGTGTGAAGTATGGTCCAAATTAACAGTTTCTCCACTCTTCCTTTGTTACTTGTAGAAGCTAGGTTTAGAAATGAGTTCTTTTTTTATTTTTCTTTCTTTCCTTTTTAAATTATACTTGTTAACTTGGTCAATGCTTTGATCCAGTCAAGAAAGTCAACGTAACTTGGTCAATGCTTTGATCCAGTCAAGAAAGTCAACGTAAGTCACAAATCAACTAAGGAAGCACTTGCCATAAGGGTCCTTTGGAGTAAAGGAGCAAGCTTGGGGTTGAAATCTCATACTAGGGCCATACTAGGGTGACGCTTGAGCATGTAAAGGGAATGAAGTTAGGAAGAGGAGAGAGATGGAGGGAAAGAGTTGATAGTAAGAGGAAGTTTAGGTCTAAAGAGTGGTATTATGGAAAGGGTTTTGAGAGTCCAACGGTAGAGAGATCTCCGTGAGTTTCTTTCCTTGTGCATCTTGGAGAAGGAGTAGACATAAGTGGGAGAAGAAGAGAGGAGAGTAGAGTGGCTTGCCTTGCATCTTCACAAACTTGGGTGAATTCACCATTCTCACATTACATATAGCATGCTAATTTCATCAAACTTACACATCGCACACGCCACCTCATAAACCCCCCCATGCACATCACGCGTCACGTTGTACATCGCATTCCACACGTTACATGTTGCACACCTATATCCTACATATTCTTAATTCACCTTGGTTGAAGCAAGAGGCTAGCAAAAGACTACGGAATTTGGATCTCGGATTTCCCTTAGCATTGAACACTTGTAATGAAAGACTCTAGGAAGACAAATCAGCTCACAATAAATGTTTTAGTGGTTTTTGTACTTTATAATTTTACTAAGTTTTTACCACACAAAAAAAAGACACATTTTGTTAGTTTTGTATGTCATGTTGACTTAAATGTGCCATAAGTTTTCACTTTTTTTTTTTGAGATCACCTACTTATGTGCACCATCCCTCACCTTCAAGAAATGTTTATATCTACATCAATTTCCCAAGTTGCCAAGCTGTGACATAGATGTTGTAAACCCAATTTGACTTCACAATTCTTGAGCAAGAACTCCACTCCTCCTTTTATCAGCAAATTATAAGTTAGATTGGGTAAAGTTGTAATTTCCAATGGTGGTCTCTTTAAAAAAATTGCAAGCACTTATGAATGCACAATCCATGACATCCTCACGAGCTTTGGTTCCCATTGGAGAGTTAAACCATAGGAGTGGAGTAGGGGAAGATCATGGTGTTAATATCCCCTCGGTGCTAGCTCTTCTAGGTGACAACTAGAAGAGGGAGAAATAGATAGATCCAACGAGTTGTCATAGGCCTTATCTAGCCCACCTCAGTAGAGTAGTCCCTCATGCGGTTTGTGGTCACAAGCCCCAGGAATGTAGCTAAGTCCACTAGTGTGTACCAGATTCTTCACACAACAAGGAGGGATTCAATCTATCAAGAGGTTAGAAAGCTCAACTAGAAATCGAGTGCTGCATGAAGCTGAGGTCCAAAGTGATACTGTTATAAGAATGCATTGTTATGAGAATGCATTTTAAGCCCTCTTAAAAATATTATTCTACCCTCTTAGATAATTCGGGAACACCTAATTTGTATTTGCATCATGCCAAATTATGTTAGTATCATGGGTGATGCCATTACAAATATTAATACATTTGGTGCACACTGACGCGTATGCTTGTGCCTTCCTATGTTTATTGCAGTTGGTTTGTATGGCAAGGTGATTCCTCGAGTACTTGAACATATATGTGGTGATGGTTTGTATGTCTATGGAATATGTGTTGATTTCATTGAATTATTTGTTGGATATTTTACATGGTGATCCTTGGAGTACTACATATGTGTGGTGATGGTTTGTATCCCTGTAGAATATGTGTGGATTTCATTGAATTGTTTGTTGGATATTTTATAGATGAGGAGGACTTGGAAGATTAAGGTGGATGCGCACAAATTATTATTTTCAAAGGAATTCATAATTTGAAACAAGCTTTGTACATATGTGACATGGGATCTTGAAATACTTATTGAAGAATAATATGAAACTCACAAATAACAAAAAGACTAAACCATAGAATTGGAGTTAAATTGACAAGATGAGCATAAATTGAAACAAAAACAAGAAAATAGAGTAGACATCATCTTGTACATAGTGTTGGGTCCAATCTCCCCCCCCCCCCCCCCCGCGGACGTGTGTGGCTCCACTCCCATACACGGTATTTAAATCATATTTCATAAATTTAGCCCTTGGAGCCATAAATAGCATAGCTTTTCTAAAATTGAGCTTTTACAAAATTGAACCATAGTCCAATGCTTTTAAAGTATCTCATCAAAAATAAATCTTGCCCAACGTATGTACAATGGGACAAAACATACAAAATTAATTATTTTGCACACATGTGCATAACTAGGTAGTTCCGTCCAATGTCCACCTTTGTTGTCCTGAACTTATGATCTATACTCAAAAATATTCCACAATGCTAGATCACAATTACTTTGGAATCACTCACAAAAATAATACTAACAAATGGAAATCATTCACTACCACATGCTTCACACATAAACCATGTATCATGTATAATTAATTCTTTTCACTCCCATGATGGCCCTCCCAGTTGAGAAGACAACCGTCCTCAATTGTAAATATCAGTGCACACGGGTGATAAACACATTAATCGTTCCCACATTGGATTCACTCACAATGTCTTTACACATGTCGCATGTGTCTTAGAGTTGATCGGATTCACTCACAATCAAACTCACACAACCTTTACATGCATCACACGTGTCTTACATAGTTGATCGGATTCAGTCACACAATCAAACTCACACAACCTTTACATGCATCACACGTGTCTTAGAGTTGATCAGATTCACTCACAATCGAACCGCCACATTGGATTCACTCATCACAATCGAACCGCCACATTGGATTCACTCACAATGTCTTTATATGCATCACGCGTTCACAGAGGTTATCAAACTCACACCACACGTCTCACACGTGTCACTGCTAGTTGGATTCACTCACAATCACCTTGGGTCACCCTTTAAAGAATTAATCAGATTCACTCTTAATTATTATACCACATTTGAGTCACCCTCTCAAGAATTAATCAGAGTCACTCTTATAATTAATTCTTTAATCACACTTGGGTCACCCAAGATAGCCTGTAACAAAGTGTTCTTAGGATGCACATGCACATGCGATGGATCTAGACACATGGGCTTAGGGTCATTTACTTGTGGGATTCACACTTGGGTCACCCAAGATAGCCTGTTAACAAAGTGTTCTTAGGATGCACATGCACATGGGATGGGTCTAGGCACATGGGCTTAGGGTCATTTACTTGTGGGATTAGGGCACATGGGCTTAGGGTCATTTACTTGTGGGATTAGGGCACATGGGCCTTGGGACTATAAAAGGCATGTGCTCTAGGACTATTGAACCTTTTGATACATTTGACCTTTGGATACATACCTTTTCAGCCATTCTTTAGTATTAATCTCTCAAGCTTTCCCTAATCCTAGATAATTAAGCTAATCCAAGGCTAATCTAAATGTTGCTTTCTTTCATTGGTATCAGAGCTCTAGGCTTAGATCTTAATACTTTGATTAGGAGATTAATCATTTTAGATTATTGTTAACTCAGCTTTCAGAAATGCATTTTCTTAATCATGATTAGTGTTAATCATTTTTGGAATTGATTTTTACACTGTTTTCAAATTTGCTAATTTCTTGATTTGAGAATATTAGAAATGAAACTTGCGTTAATCATTTTTTAATTTATATTAATCACTATTTTTAAAACCCTAATCCACTTCACAGTTTGATTTCTTGAAGTTATGATCTTGATTTCTTGATTTTTTTTTTGAAATTAGGGTTTGCGGAAATTTTAGTAACCAATACTGAGTGATTTTCTTCCATTATCTTGCTTACAGAGCCTACAGTTTCAAATATCAATTCTTAAAGCCCTTATTTCTTCAAGATCAAACCCTAGATTACCAAATCTTTGAGTTCTTGGAGAAGCATTGCAAGAAGAAGATTGTTGTGCAGAAAATCAAGGTTGTTGTGCAGAGTTTTCAGATTACTATGTAGAATATTCAGATTGTTGTGAAGAATTCTCAAATTACTATTATAGAGTGTTGTGCTGAGTGTAAATTCATTGCAATTTTGAATAGATTTCAGTGCAGACTTTAGTACAGTTCAAGATTAATGAAGTTTTCAATAAATCTTGGAGTAAGTGCACAAACTTTAACTCTATTTCATGTTTCTTGAATATTGTGTAACTAAGTCTTGCTCAACAAGCAAGACAACAAATTGAAAGACAATGATGCTTGGTGAAAGATTAACTTAATCTTCTGTTATGGCTCACCCTAACCCCCCTTGAAACACATCTAACAAGGGATTACTTGGTGAACCGCAACTATCATGAGGATCTTTCCAATGGCCGAGCTCGTAACCCTTGAGGTCTCCAAGCTATACAAATCCTCGAGAAGAAATTCCACCGCACCTCCCGCGCGTTTTCACACCGCCGCGTTGCATTACGTGTACTCATCCCTCCTCTTACCTCACATCACTCACACACACTCATTAGCATGCATTAGAAAGAGAGATTAGCAAGAGGATTAGTAAGAGCAAGACTCTATTGTGCAATGGGAGACTATGTTGTATTATGAGAGAAATTCACTTATATACATGGCCATAAGTGTTCACACTCACTTAAATTGTGGTCGGTTGGGCACTTTAGGCTCACAAGAGGCTTAATACTATTACAATGACTACTCTCATAATATATCCATGAAGTACATCACTTGTTGGGACTTCATCCTATATGCTACCACACGCTGTTGAAGCGGGAATCGCCATAAATACTCCGTCACACCATTATGGGTGCCCGTCTAAGTTCTAGATCTGGATACCATTGCTTCATATCTTGAATGTATGACCCTTTGGTGTATCTACCTTGACTCCTTGATGGAATATAATGGTGGTAGCTCTTGTTAACCCTAGGAATGGATTAACATTCCCCCTTTCTGATGATGCTGATTGCATCCTTATGATCGCGTTGAAGACCTTTGTGTGGGGAGAATTGATAATCTTGTAGATGGTTTTTTATGTAGATTGATGTTCAGTGGTCTTTGTTCTTCCGAAAGGAATAATAAAAGCTAGTTAGTGAATGAAAAGGTTAGTGTTTTATTGGGAATTCCTAACGGGATGGATGGGTGGGGTTTTTTGTGAATGATTGCATTTTATATTTTTGTGAACATGTTTTTTTTGGGATTTTTTGCTCACTTGTTTTTGGCAATCATAAGCAAGGTTACAATTGATTTGTGTTAGTGGGAACGCTAAGAGATGTTGATAATGGGAGAGAAGAGAGGGAAGGATCCAGAGGAACGTAGACATAATCATCAGAACGAGATGGTGATTCTCAGTTCGTCATTTGATTCATTGAAGCAACATTCATCATTTGAAGAAATTGGCCTTTGACGATGTCCCTTTATGTGGCAGGATTCTTGTCAAATGTTGTTGAGTAGGACATGTTCCTGCATGCTTCTTTCCATGTGCTTTTTAAGCTTTTATGTATATTTAAGTGCTCTAATGAAGTAGATATATATGAAGTACAAGCATTGAGTCAAATAGACTCTTATTAAGTTGATGCTTTTTGTTGAAGTAGCCACTCATTGGCGAAACTTGAAAGCATTACGTCGACTTGCGAGACTAAGATATCTTCACTAAGGATTTGAGACCCATGCGTTGTGAAGACTTGTGTCTGGAGAGGTTCGCAATTTGAAGGAAAGTTCCAGGAAATGGGTTGTACCATTAACCAGGCTTTCACCCACCATGGCCCCCCCATCTAGAGATGTACCTGGAAAGTTGTCAATGATGAGGCCTTGGTGCAAATGTCCTCCAGTGCATGAGTATGGATATGTACTCATGGAGCAATTGTTACATTAACTTAGCCAAAAGAATAGTAAGCTATAAGCTTAACAAAATTGTATTGGCTATTAAAGATTGTTGGGAGTTACTTCTGATATTCTACCTTTTTGAGGTAGGCCATATGTGTGACTCCCTTTTTTTCTTTGCTACCACCTTGCGAATAGATGGTTCTTGTGTCTATTCCCTATTTTAGAGAATAGTTGCTTATGTCTACTGCATAGCTTTTGCACTTATACTTCACATCTAGAGGGGTGAAAAGAGTATTGTGAGTCTGTCTTTGATGCGCTCATAAGTCTCCGTTGATTCTTGAATTTTTGGCTCAAATGTTATCGAGGCAATAGTAGGTAAGACTACTGGTTGGTTACCATTGGGGTTGCTTGAACACACAAGCTCTTGTGTAGGTGCTAAATGCACGAGAGTGGTTGAGTGACTTGCTTGGTGTTGCTTGGCCCTCCATTCATGTCGAAGTTTAGGTGAAACTGTTGGGGTTAAAGTTGATAGCAAGGTTGTCTTCATTTTGTTCTATTTTGGCAACCATATGATGGGATTACCATCATAGTATCCTTGTTGTTGAAGCACGTGCACAGGCACCCACCTTTGATGAACATTATAATGTGGTGGTGGCTGATGTTTTTGGTGTTGAGGTTTCTTTCTTTGTACAAACTCAGGTGACTTTTTGATGCGCTTGGGAATCCAAGCTTTGGTATTACTTTGGTAGTACCCTTGTGCTTGCAGTAATTTTTTTGGTACCCACACTTGTTGACTTGGTGGAGTACTTTGAGGAACTCGCATTCTTTGAGGAACTCGCATAGGCTTTTGTGGACGGTGTTGTGGAGTACTTTTATGTTTCCTTGGCCTCTAAGTGCTGCGTTGAGGAAGAGGCTTTGATGATCCAGGCACCCAAATTGGATTGGTGTGTTTGTAGTAGCCTTGGGCTACAAGTAGCTACTTCTCCATCCACCTTTTGATACCATTAAGATACCTTGATTTGTGTTGTCTTGGTGGATTTTTCTTTTTGGTGGAAGTGGAAGGTGTTGGGCCCTACTTCACATTGGTTAGCGCTGAGGCTACACGTTTGAGACTCATGGACATTGTTGACGATGAGGTTCGAGTCTCTTTTGCAGAGTGGTGGTTAGCGATGTGGAGGCTTTTGAGCGTGCAGCCCCCTCTTTTGGCGAGGTTAGTTGATGAAGAGGCGTCTTCTTCGGGGCTTTTCCCTTGAGTTCCTTGTTAGATTGCTGTGCTTGGGGAACTTCTTCAGGAATAGAAGTGGATTGTGAGGTTGTGGCATTGGACTTTGTTGGTGAGGATGGAGTAGATGCTTTATTAAAGTCGGTCATCAGTGAGGCAAATGGTAGGCCACTGTGTAGAGGGGCTTGTGTGGAAGAGGTTTGTAACTTTTTGCATTCAGCATAATAGAAATCCATTAGGGTTGGATCCTCTTTCGTGCAGTATGGTATTATCAAGTCTGTGTCATTGACCGTCATGATGACCCTATCGCTAGCAAAGCACAGTGGTGCTTAGGCAGCAATAGTCCATTTATGCCTCAAGATCAAATCTACTTCCAACACATACTCAACCACAAAAAAATTGCAAGTAAGGGAGTTAGTTTCAATATACATCGTATGTTTAAAGTACCCCAGACATGGCATGTTCAAGTCTTATGTAAATGGAATTCTTTCAAGATGAGTCAAGATGAGCCATAAGTGTTGGTTGACCTAACACTTCCTATAACTCGAGGGTCATGAGATTGTGTTCTCGAGTTGGATAAAGCTGTGCTTGGATTGTGGTGATTTTATTAGAAATTTCCAATCCAACCATAATTGTTGGAATACTCTCAGTAAGGAATGATGGAAGTTCCAACTCCTCCAAGGCCTCATCCTCCCGTAAGAGTAATTGCACAATGCTTGCAGGAGTGTTCAAGGTGACTATTTGCATGGATTGATCAAGTGAATACAATGAGTCACATATCCAAGTTCCACCAAGGATGACATCATACTCAAGGGGATCTGTGGTAACATGGAATCTAAATTCTACATCTCCACCAATTATTTGAGTAGCATAGCTAAAGTAACCTGAAACTTCAATGTTTTATCCATTGGCTTCTTTTAGGGATGAGTTCAGGTTGTCCCAATGACACCCAAGTGTCTATTGTCATAATGTTATGACTAGCTCCAACGTGCGTTTGCACTTAACATCATTTCCTAGAGGGAAATCTAACCATACCATGATAGAATCTTCAAGAGGAATCATGGATGTTTCAGTTTGTGTTTTAGCTTCAGATCTCGTTTTGGTTTTATATTCCCATTCACTCTCATCCTCTTTTTGGCTCTTAACTTTCTCAAGAGTACCGAATGTGTAAAATGGCACACTTGGTCCTCTGACAAATCGAACTGAGTTCTGTTTGGAAACTTGTGAATCCTCATAGTCTTGTTCTATGGAGCTCTTTATGTCTTGGTATAACTCAAGTTTAGTCTTTAAAGGTGCAAGTGTTGATGCTATGCTGGATTCACCACATAAGAGAAGAGCATTCCTCCAAATGAGGTTTTGAGAGACTGCTTTAATTTCGTAAGGGATTCATCGAATTCCTTACGTGCTTTCTCAAGCGTATAATTTGTGCAATCTGTCTCTAATGACTCTTCTATAGAGAGTATGTCTTTCTCTTGAAGGGGAAAGCAGTACTCCTCTGGGTTTTGTATTTTGGTTACTTTTTTAGGATTGGCCTTATGAGGTTCAATCACTACCGGTGATCCTATAAGACACTCAACCATTCTAAGCATGCTCTCCTGAGCTTGCTTTTTGCATTCCGCATATGTCATGTGATCATGATTTTCAATTTAAGATGGTTGCGTGGGTTCTAGTTTCTTGATTGGTCTATGAGGTGCACTTAGTGCCATATCAGAACTTGTTTCATCCTAACTTAGAGACGTACTAGAACTTGTTTTATCTTTGACTTTCTTTGGATTATCAGGGTTTCATTATGTTTGCCCATGTGACGAGATCGAATTCGGGTTTTTGTATCCTGTGTCGCACATGTGGGTGTTGTGGTTTGAGTGGTGGCCTTTGAGGTGGATGCTTTTGCATCGTGTAGCTTCTAGCTCTTTTGGGTTTATGTTTTCCAAAGGTTCCTTTTCCTTGTCCTCTTTTTCAACCTTGGTTTCAATAGTTTTTTGTCCCTTGTTTTTCTTGGGTTTAGAAGGTTTTGTTTTCTCTTTTGGTTTCTGCTTTAAGGCATGTTCTTCTACCCATTTTGAATTGTTATCTTTTGCATTCTTTTTTATTGTTTCTCGTGCCTTGGCTTGCAATTGTGTAAGCACATTCAAGGGTACCGTGGACAATTGCCTGTTTTGTACACTTAAGATGTTTAGAGTTGTATTATGTGAGACAGGTTGCAGTGAAGTAACTTGCCTTGGGCAATCTTGGAACATGTGGTCGATACCACAAAGTTTCACACATATGTTACAAAGTGTCAGTGAGACTATAGACATGGAAGTATTCCAAACTGTGCAGTCTGCCACTTTGTGAGGTCCATGATGACAATAGAAACATTGAAGTGTTCGATTAACTACTTTCTAAACAGTTTCTACCCTTTGGATTGTTTCTATTTGGTGCACGAAAGATGGAGGTTTTGAGTCGATTGTTGATGAATTAGGACACTTTGTAGTATCATGACCAAAGGATTTACAATATATGTAGTACAAAAAAATAGGTGCCTTGTATGCATAATGAGAATTGGGATGGTCGTAGTGATTGCACTGAACACAAGGCATTTCGCTCCTCACTTGTAGAGGCATTAAGGATGTTTGGTTTTGAAGGATTTCATCCTCTCTTGGAGATGTTGATTGAAAGCTTTTAAGCAAGGCTGCATAGAATTCAGGGAATGATAATTCCGAGATCAATCTTTCTTTTGCCATTGCTTCACTTGGTTTAGATGAGGAACATTGTTGCATGACGAATGCAAGGATGCAACAAAAAAGACACTTAGGGCTCTTGAAAAGAGTTCCACTTTGTAGATGAATGTGGGAGTGGGTTTGACAATAATCCCACATGGGAACTTTTGGGAGTTCTAGAATTTTTGTATAAAAGGTGGCTCATTTGAGAGCATGGACACATTGGGCAAACTCATGTTTGAGCTCTCTTGAGACTAGCTCTCCCTCTTCTTCCATAGAGGTGCAAGCTCTTCTCTCTCCCCATCAACATTGTTGTAAGTTCTATTCTTTTGTTAATTCAATGCAATGAGTTGATATTTGTCTCTCTTCTCATGTCAATTCTCTAGTGTGCATGTTTCTTATTGATAGCTTAAAGGATTGTGTGCATGCTAGGGAAATGAGTATTGAGAATGAAGAATGCTTTGATCTTGTGTAAGCAATAGCTAAGCTTTCTTCTTGTTTGGATGTATGGATGAGTGGAATGTGGAGTTGAGTGAGCAATAGCAAGATTGAGCTTGAGTGTGTGTTGAGTCTATGTCATTAGTAGTAATTTTCTTAGCATTCTCTCCATCAAATGGATAAGCTTTTGTGCACCGGTACGGGTTGAATCCCTAGCTCCGAAAGGGATGCAAATCCCATTGGATTGAGCTAAGTGTGGATCATACTACTCTTGCTACAAGTGAGAGAGTTATTCCGTCTCTCCATTGGCGCCGTTGCCGGGGAGAAGACTCAAATCCGGTTGAGAGTGTGTGGAAACCACCACTATTTCCTCTTTTGGTTGCAAAACCATTGAGTGATTAGGTTAAGTTCGGGTGTGCGATCCCGGTGTGAGAGGATAAGTTTAGGATAAGAAAAAAACCATTGAGCGGTTGAGGTTTCTCCCGCATTGTTTTTTATGTTTCATTGCTTTTATGCTTTTTCAAGTACCGTTCATTATGCTTACCTTCATTGTTTTTTGTCATTTCATTCTTTCATGCTTTTCGTTAACATGTAATTAGTATAAATAAATAAAAAGAAAAGAGGTGCGTTGCTAAGCTCTTCCATAGCTTATGCAAGCTCCATGGACTCCCAAGCGTGAAGCCCGCTTAAGAAAGAGAGGAGAGAGGGAAAGAGAAGGGAGAAAGGAAGAGAGGAGAGGTTGAAAATTTGTTTTTTATTTTTTATTTTTTTGAGAATTTTGCATTGATCTTCACTCTGGCCGCACGTCACTCAAGGCGCAGCAAAAAGAATTAAAAAAGTGAACTAGCCGGCAGAGAAGGCGGCCTTAAAAAATATATATATATACATCTATATATATATAGATTTATATTTTTATTTTTTTACAGTGGCGTTGAAGCGCTGCATCGTGGAGGCGGCTGGAGTTGAGGAGGCGCAGCTGCAGTTGCAGGAGTCGAGGCGGCCGAGTGGAAAAAGCCGTAGTAAGTTGACTGGCAGCGGCTGGCGACTCAGAGGAAGGCGGGTTCAAGCATAGCTGACGTTTCCTGTGGGAGGTAGAAGGTGGAGGCACAGTGGCAGTAGAAGGTCCGCGTGCAGGCAGCGTGGAGTCTAGGTGGCCGAGCGAAGAAGATAAGGAGCCGCTGCTGGGCGGCCGGCTGGAAGTGAAGGCGTTGAGGCGTCGAGGCGGCTGAAAACCAGACGTGAACTAGCCGGCAGAAAGCACAGTGGGGAGCCGTAGGAGGCGAGCTACAGCTAGGGAAGGCAAGGAGTGGAGGTGGTGGTCGCGAGGCCAACAAGCGAAGGCAGTGGCCGGCAGCAGCAGCGCAGAGGTCGACGGCAGCGAGAAGGAGAAAAAGGTGGCGAAGGAGTCGACGGCAGCGAGAAGGAGAAAAAGGTGGCGGAGGAGTCGACGGCAGCAGAAAGCGCAGTGGGGGGCAGGCAGACGAGAAGAGGAAGTGGAGGTGAAAGCAAGCGAGGAAACCTGTGGGCGGCCGTAGAAGAAGCTGAGTGAAGACGGGCAGCGGAGTGAAGGCCGGTGCATTGAAGAGGGCCAGTGGGTGCGCCAGCGCGAAGTCCGGCGAGCGGCGAGCGGTGGAGATAAGGTTAGTGGATTTTTTATTTTTTTTATTTTTTATTTAATTTTCATGATTTTGTTTTTTTTAAATAAAAAAATAAATAAAAACAACAAAACAATAAATATATATATATATATATTTTTTAAAAAGAATTTAAAAAAAAAGAGAAAAAGAGATTTTAAGGAAAAAAAATAGAGAGAAAAGAAAGGGAAGAAATAAAAATAAAAATAAAAAATAAAAAATAAAAAAAATTTAAATTATTTGTTTTTTTTAGGAGTCTATATTGTTTGCATATTTTTTATTTTTGCATTTCTATAATTTTTAGCATAATTAGAGTAATTTGCATTGTTTTAAATTTTTGTAATTAAAAAAAAACCAACAAAAGGAGAAAAAACAAAAGAAAATTAAAAAAAATCTATAAATTAAGTGTTTTTAGGAGTCTATTTTTTGCATATTTTGTAACTCTTCATTTTTTTTATTTTTTTGCATGACTAGTGTAACGTGCATTTTTAATTTTTGTACCTTTGTACATAATTAGTATTTTTTTAATGTGATTCATAATTTTTGTGTAAAATTTTAAAAAAAACAAAAAAAAACAAAAATCATAAAATCATTATTAATTTTTTTTTAAAAAAAAAGAGAAAAAGAAAATACAAATAATTAAAAAAAAGGATAGATAGTACACCACACATACCCATTTTTAGTTGCCTTTAGTGGTTAGGTAGGGTAAAAAAATATATATATATATACATACATATATATATATATATTTTTCAAAAAAAAACACACACACACACACACAAAAACGCAAACAAAACAAAACAAAACAAACACACATAAAAAACCAAAAAAATTTGACCTTATGCACTTGCGGTCGGGACGTCTGATAGATTCTGCCATAGGGCCTAGGGCACCTTCTAGAGTGCCTACGTAGGAAAGTGGGACCCAATCGGTAGGAAACTTGGCAGATATTGCTGAAACCCTTTCTGAATCTCAATCCGATACCCTTTCCTCTAGAACAACTAGTTCAGTGTCCATGGACAATCTAGGGCCGACAAATAGTCATCCCGTAGCCCCAAATAGGACACCCTCAAGATCCTTTAATCCATTTGAAGCCGACACCATGGGGTTAACACTCAATGTGAGACTCCAATATGTCTACACAAATGCTCAAGGAGCTGAGATCTTTAAGGATCCACAACAACGGTATCTTGTTAAGATCGCCGACATTTTCTCAGAACTTGATAGAGCACCTCTCGTCAATGACCAGGGTAACATGTACATGGGTGGAGATGGGGTTCGCTACGAAGTCACCTACCATCCAGAAAAGGTAGACAAATTAGGGGAGCTCTCTAAAACCGAGTTCTTAGACATATCAGAACTTTCCAGAGCAAGGGAGTCTAGAGATGACTGGCTCATCGAGCCGGACATGCCTGGACCATCCAATGCCCAATCCTCAAAGCCATCCACCATAGATGATTTACTTCTTGTAGATCTAAATTTGGAAAGGGATAGGAAAGGCAAGAGTAAAATGGATCAGGGGGCTGAAAGCCAATGGGAGTTTGTACGACAAATTCCTGTGACAAAGGTCTTACAGGATGACCCACTTCAAGAGGTCTATAAGGACTCGTTAGAGGGATATTATGCCACAACTAAATTGCCACAGCTAGATCTTCCTCTAGCTCATGTGGTGGTAGTTGAGAAGCTTGCAGGACACATGAACAGAATAATTGATAAATGGGCCAATGAATACCGAACCTTAGATTGGAAAGAGATTCGGGAACTCACGTGGAAAGGACAACCATTATTCATGGAAGTGTTCTCAACAAATACAGCCAAACCAGGAGAGACAGCCTTTCTTGGAGAAACTGTTGCTCCTCCCCTACGAGAGTTCACTAGAGAGGGACCTTCAACATCTAAGTGGACCACTGCTAGTAGCCCAACTCTAGCACCAAGATATCGTCCTACACCAAATGTGCGACCACCGGTCACACCACAACAACATCTTTCTCATTATAACAATAGGAGGAGAGAGGAGCCAACTAGGCCTCCTATAAATGCACCTCCTGAAATGCGGGTGACAAGATCCTTGGAGGGGTTTGGTGAGGCTGGTAATAGGGTAACCACACCAATTTTGGAAACATGTGGACCATCTTTCCAAAGAGAGGAACAATTCCCACTGAGAGTAAGAGGCCGTAGGCCTTATGACGAGTATTCAAGACAAGTAAGGCCATCAACTCTTCAGAAACTGGTAAAGAAGTATGAAGGGTTGGGAGATCCATACGACCATGTAGCAGCATTTAGGCAAGTAGTTCGAGCTGAGCAAGTGGCTGATAAGCATACTCAAATTGAAGGATTTGGACTCACTCTTGAAGGAAAAGCCCTGGCTTGGTTTCAGGCATTAGAGGCTTCAGACAAATCTTCTTTACGAGTTCTGGAAGAGAGATTCATTGCAGCTTTTTCCTTGATGGGAATACAACATGACACGGTAGCACACATCTACTCTTTCAAGCAAGGTGAGAATGAGAGTGTCAGAGACTGTGTAAATAGAATGAAGCAGTACATTAATCGTTGCCCAGAAGATGAGAAGCCCGCCCAAAGTCGATTAATTTCTCTCTTCTTAAAAGGCCTCAAAAATTCGACACTGCATACACATCTCTATGCGAAGAAGCATACAAGTTTCAATGAGTGTTGCCATGATGCTATGGATTTCACCGATAACTTCAAGTTCCAAGATGGTTCTGGCCCAGAGGTGAAACCTAGAGATCAGTGGGGAGACGACCAAAGTTCAGGGTCTAGCGCGCTAGTAAATCCAGACCAGATAGCTAACCTAGTGCTAAGGAGATTAGGACAAACCTATCGTCCACCCATGCAGCCACAACAACAGCAGCAGAGAATCAGGAGTGTACTTCCTACAGGTCCTCATCTTTGTGGAGCATGTGGCGGTAACCATAAAACAGAGGATTGTAACACCTTTTCTCCTCTAGTCACAAACCAACCCACAAAGAAGTGGTGCCAAGCCTGTGCTTGGAACTTTACCCACACCACACAGGAATGTACTCGCATTGCGAGAATGAGACAGGAACGTGAGCAGCCGAGGGGTGGAGTGGCTCCACAAATGTATCAACAGTATACTAATTTTGAACGTAAGCCACCGATGGCACAAGAGCAAGCACGACCTGTTCTTGGTGCTCAACCTCCTACTCCTGGGACGGCTCCTGTGAGGGTTGTTGACTATGACAATTCAAATATGTGTAGAGACTTGGTAAACCCAGGTTATGTGGAGGAAGAATATGTATCATATTCATCCAAAGAAAATATCTTTGAAAGTCCCGCATACCCAAGCCCAGCACTAGACGTTCAACCAGGGGAACAAAACTCTTTAATGTTGCTAGGCGGCTACCAACCTAGGACTCCAGGCCCCTTAGGTCAATGGCAGCCAAGGAAAGTAGAGGCCAAACCAATGGGCCCCTGTTATGAGTGCGGAGAACCCCATTAGGCTCGTGATTGTCCACATCGCTCTAGGCAAGCTTCTCGATCCAATACAACAGTACAACAGTTTCTACCAATTGAAAGATATTGTCTAGGGTGCTGTGTAGAACACTTCCCAAAAGATTGTCTGCTGAAACCACATGAGGAAGGCACCTCTCAACCAAAGGTCTCGCTCAACCTTGTAGGGGCAGTTCCATCGCCACCTTCATCTGAGAATGAGGATGTCGTGCCATTTAGAGTCATGACTAGATCACAGACACGAAATGCAGAAATACAAACTGATGAGACAAATCGAACTAGGGATGCAAAGACAAATCTAGTGGACAAAACCCTACAGTCCAATAGAAAAAAAACCACTAGGAGGAAGAAGAACCGAAACAAACAAACTAAAAGTGCATCCACTAGTTCTCAAGAAGCCTCAAAACAAAACATGAGGGATAAAACTTTTACTTCCCAAGAAGTGCATGAGGAACATCAACCTCAACCTGGGCCTAGTGTTAAACAAAATGAGGCTAGTACGACTGGGGGTTCTGTTTTTGTGGATAAAGTGAATGAGACTCTAGAGGCCATCATTGATGCTCATAGAAGTCGCATTGCAGCTTTATCTGAGCTACCCAAGAAGCTTAGTGAATACCCAAACCCTCGTGAGGAGAAGATCAATCTAGCTGTACATCAGCAACTCATTAGGGAAGCTCAGTCAATACTTGAGGGACCACCACCACCTATTCCTCGAGGCCCAACCTCTCTTAAGCCAACATTAGAAACCATACCAGAAGTGTCATCAAGTCGGGAAATGAAGAGTGAACTCATTTCACAAGCTCATAGCGAAAGGTCTGCACCAATTGACACTCCATTGAAAGATGAAATTCTGCCACCACCTAGCCTTGTCTTCCCATGCAATGATGAAGTTATTGATGCTAATGAGGACATGGCAAATGAGATATGGGCCACAGTAAATGAGAAAATTAATGAGAACATGTCTTCTGTTAGTTCGCCTCCATTCTCTGAGGTGGATTTTACCAGGGGCACAGAAAACAACTTTGGACGCCCAAACATTCAGGAGGAAGTTCAAACAATTGTTTCTCCTAGAAGTAAGCATACAAAAAAAACCTTACCATCATATCTGGGAGAATATGAGAACTGTTCTCAAACCTTGAGGATACCCTCCATGCATAAAAGGTTGACAAAGGAGAAAGATATGAGTATGGTGCAGGCTATTTTGTCAGCACCAGTGGCTTGTACCTTACCTTTGCTCGATTTGATTAAAATTCGACCTGAGTTGTGGAATGATATTGCCACATGTTTGTCAGAGCAGGTATTGCTACAAAAGGGTCACCATGAGTGTACTATACACTCCGAGACAAAGCATGTAATGCCAGTTCCTATCAACAAAGTAGGAAAATTTTGTGAGGACGACTAGGGAAATGCTACCCTCCCATTAGAAGTGCGAAAAGTATCTTCAACTGCAATACTTGATAGTGGCGCAGGAGTGGGCATTGTGACAAGGTCCATTTGGGAAAAATGGGGCAAACCAGCTATTAGGAGTACCAGGATGCGCTTGCAGCTAGCAGATGGAAGCTTAGAACATCCCCTTGGGCTGCTTGAGAACATATTGGTCACCACGTGTGGGATTGAATATGAGCACACCTTTGCAGTAGTGGATTTTGGAAAACATCCAAACTATGAAGTGATATTGGGTAGACCATTCATGCGACAATTTAAAATGATTCAAGATTGGGGATACAATTATTTGTACCTCCGACATGATTCTGTCATCACAAGGGTCAACCTAAGGAATCACTCATATCGTGATGTAACAAGGTCTCCAATAGATGAGTTTGATTCTGCTTCATCTGAGGGCTCAAGAGTTACATTGTCCGATGGGCGAGAAGATCTATGGATGTGCGGAGCCTCATGTAGGGATTTCAACACTGACAGACTTAAGGGTAATCGAAGTGTATCAGACGAGGCATACATTCCACAACCCTTCCCTGAGCATTTAATTGATCCATTAGAATGGAGTCATGTCCTTGCAACATTATCGACATGTGCTTTACCGAAGCCAATTCAATTTTGTGACTCAGATGGATATGATATTATTCCTATACGAATGGTACAACCACGTGATCTTCTAGATGATTTGTACTATAGGAATGCATCCATAACAGCACTGCATGTAGAGAAAGTCTCTGCTACTCAACAAGCTTTATCGTGTCAAAGGGGTAATGTTTCTACCTTACCCAACCCACAATCCAAATCTGCTCTTGAAGCTCCAAAACAAATGATGTGGATTATTGATGAGTACTCAAGTGAGGGCCATGGCTGGCATGTTCCAACTACTCTAGTTGCTGCTCAAAGAAGGCCGGGCAAGAAGGAATTATCAATGTGGCTACCCAAAGATGTGTACAAACTTGTACCATCTAGTCCAGTTGCTAAGCCTCTTAAGAAGCACATCATTTCCAAGCCTAAACCTCGGATTGTTAATCGATGGGTCCCAAAACATGTTCTTAAAGCACAAGGCTATTATGAGGGTGCAACAGCAATTTGGCTTCCAAAATGCCATGCTTTGGCAGGGGTAAAAGAGTGTTTCAAAAAGATGCCAAAAGCCACCCTTGATTTTCCATATCAGTGGGTGCAAAAGAAATCAACACAAACTCTTCAAGAAAGGAAAGGTGGCTGTGATAGCACCTACAAATCTACTTGTGTTGATCTTCCTAAAACATGTAATGAGTCACCAGTTGACCCAAATTCTCCTTGTTACACAATTCCACCATCAACTGGTGTACCTAAGACACATCCAAGTCCAAATGAGTCTCATTTGAGCATAGATTCTAGCATTTCAAAGCCTAAATCCTCTTATCTTGCTCAAATTCCAAGTCAATTGATAAAACTTCCACTCAAGAAGGACATATCTAAAACCAAAGATAAGGCATTAACACTACAATTGAAGCTCTTTGGTAGATCAATGTTTAAATAGTGTGGTTCCTTATGCCTTTAGAGAATTATGTTCTTTTTGAGATGATCTCCACTATCAGGGCAAAGGTAAGTTCAGTGACTTCATAATAAGATCAACAAGCCAGGGCACTTTTATCCCACTGGGTTTTTCCCCTCGGCTATATTCGGTGTTTGGCACCAATGGCAAATTTTATTTTTTTTCTTTTCTTTTCGTGTTTGTTAATAAAAATTTTGCAGAAATCTCCGTAAAAAACAAGAGCATCAAACACACCCCAATAGTCCACCTATCGTGCAAACAAATTAGGAAGGGGGGAGACATGCTACGCTTACAAAGATCAAGGAGGAGCAATTGGCACAAAATCAACAATTCATCAATGCAAACGAACAACATCAACAGGGCACTACAACAGGTGTATTCAAATCTTAATCTTTATTTCTTTATGTGCTCTTATCTTTTGAATATATAGTTTGCATGTACACACAATGTTGGCTGGTTTAAGTTTTTGATTAGTTGTTAAAATATGGTGAGTGAATTCTAGAGTCTTAGAAGACTTAGGAAAAGATATTTCTATCTAAAGACAGTGTAGGATATATACCAAGGGAGTATGCCAAGTTCTTATGCTTTCAAGGTATATTAGTTATCCCTAGTGGTGGCTACCTCTTAGATAGGAGCTAGGTGCTAGGAGTAATAAAAATTTACGAAAATGTACCCTAAAAAAATATATATATCCAAAATAAATTGAGACATGACGTGTCTACAGCCATGAGAAATGCTTGGTAGGACCTGGGGTTGTCTTAGCACCTTGGGGCCGATGCCTTGGTTTCCATGGCGTGAACACTGATGTCTAAAAGCCTCTGAAGAAGACCTTTGAGGAACCTATCGCCTTGATGGATGTTGGTAGGACTCGGGGGTACACTATGGGCCCTCGAGACCGATGCCCTCATCTTCATGGGGTACTCCTTAGGTCATAAAAGAAAGAAAAAGGGTCTGTCGCCCTTGAGATACTTAGCGGTCTTTAGATTCTCTTGGCGGAGGTCTCTTGGCCATTGCTTGGGTCTCTTTGGGATAGAACCTTAATCTTTATCACCTTCTACACACATATCAAAAAAAGAAGAAGAAAAAAAAAGAAGAAAAGAAAAAAAAATTCCAATCACCTTTGCTCATATTTAGGAGTAGGTTTGCCACTTAGGAATAACTTACATACTTGTAGGACATTGAGACTGCGGTCATAACTGGCGGTGTACAAAGCACACTTGCCTTTGCATAGAACTATCTACCACTTAAGTCTCACTTTGACTAGTCTTTACTCACCTATTTTAGTACTCGTTAAAACTTTAATCAGCCTTGCACTTGTATGCTCACGTGTGAAATTATCATTGCTGGTTTTTCTTTTCTTTTCTTTTTTTTAAATAAGAGACTTTACTTGTATCCATTGTCTTTTTTGTTGCAGCTCTTGCTACTACCGCGCTCGAGGACGTGCGCAAAATAGGAAGGGGGGAGTGTTGCATGACAAATGAAGATCAATACAAGGATGCAACAAAAAAGATACTTAGGGCTCTTGTAAAGAGTTCCACTTTGTAGATGAATGTGGGAGAGGGCTTGACAATAATCCCACATGGGAACTTTTGGGAGTTCTAGAATTTTTGTATAAAAGGTGGCTCATTTGAGAGCATGGACACATTGGGCAAACTCATGTTTGAGCTCTCTTGAGACTAGCTCTCCCTCTTCTTCCATAGAGGTGCAAGCTCTTCTCACTCCCCATCTACATTGTTGTAAGTTCTATTCTTTTGTTAATTCAATGCAATGAGTTGATATTTGTCTCTCTTCTCTTGTCAATTCTCTAGTATGCATGTTTCTTATTGATAGCTTCAAGAGTTGTGTGCATGCTAGGGAAATGAGTATTTGAGAATGAAGAATGCTTTGATCTTGTGTAAGCAATAGCTAGGCTTTGTTCTTGTTTGGATGTATGGATGAGTGGAATGTGGAGTTGAGTGAGCAATAGCAAGATTGAGCTTGAGTGTGTGTTGAGTCTATGTCAATAGTAGTAGTTTTCTTAGCAATCTCTCCATCAAATGGATAAGCTTTTGTGCACTGGTATGGGTTGAATCCCTAGCTCCGAAAGGGATGCAAATCCCTCTCGTAGCATGATTATCTTCCATCATGTTGTCATCTAAACGTATTGTTTCTTTACAACATTGATCAAATGTTTCTGGATTGGATACAATGATCAAGTTGTGTAAGTTGTGTAAGTTGTGTAAGTTGGTTTTCTTTAAGCCCATCATGAAACATCTATTCAACTGAGAATCGTTTAGTTTCTTCCATGACTCACATCATGAGTCTAAGAGTTTTATCTGAAGGATAAATTCTCTAATGGTTTTGTTTGGTTTACACTCAATTGAATAGAGTTCACTTGCTACACTCCACCAATCACCTTGTCTTGAAAAGCCATGGATAAAAGCTGACTTCAAGGTCCTGAAGTTTGTCTTGATCGCCAGCATCAATGTGATGAACCATCGACTAGCCTTTCCCACTCAATGCATGTACCTTGGTGGGGCAATTGGGATTTCCAAAAGCTTCACATCTATGTTCAAACATTTAAATGAATTGAACAGGATCAGTTGTTTCGTTGTATAATTTTTGAAATTTGTATGGTCGTGTTTTTGTATGAGTCACTGAGGCCGTATGTGAGTGCTCTTGTGGGTAGGGACTCATTTAGTCGTTGGGCAACTCCCCTTCCTAGACTAGTCAATATGTCCAAGTTGTGGGAATCCAGGGGTTGGAAAGGGTTGGTACCTAAAGGATTTGTGGAAATGTTAGGTAAAGGACCAAAGCCTGGTGGGATTGAGACGACATGGGGTGTAAAACTCGATGACATGCTTTTTGTTGGCATGGAAAATGGTATTGGAAGTTGCACCTAGGTCATAGGTCTCAATGCTCGAAGACGTCAGCCATTGGGTTCAGTGAGAGTGTCGGCCCACGTAGTCCCTCTATTGTTGCCGTGTCTGACGTTGTCAATTGCTCCTTAATGAGCAAGCACACGTATTGTTGTTGTGTTTTTTTTTTGCTTTTTAGATTCTCACAGGCCATTGTACCCTCAAGAGGTCGGGCGTACCCTTCATTAGGTCAAACAAGTGTCCATTTGTCCTAATTAGCTTAGGCGCTACACGCATGTGAACGACCTTTGAGAGATTTTTTTCTGGAAAAGGTGCATGCTAGTAGCTTCCCAGATGGAAGAGGAGGTACTAAAACCTATTTTCCATCATTGTCTCAAGATGAAAATTTTTTACGGAATTCCGTATTTCGCAGTCTAATTTTGAAGATGTTCCAAAAGGAATTTGAAAAAACTATGTATGAGAGAGTTGTAGTATTTTTGGAGTACTAAAACTTTATCTCTCTGAGTCTTTCGTGATTTTGTCATTTAGACCCTCAAAAAGTAACCCGAATGTGGTTCGCAATTGTTTTTGGGCGATCTTTAGTGCTTTAAGGACCGATTTTGCCTCGATTTTCAGGTCAAATTTTGAGGCTACTGGTCAGAGGCCAAAACGATTGATTTTGCCTTCGGACGGTCGAGACCAAATTTGAAGAGCTCGATGTTGGCTTTCCGATGAGTACTAGAGCGCCTTCATCGGATTCACGGTTTAGGAGATACAAGCCTCCAAACAGGACTGTTTTCTAGAGTCTTTTTTTTTTGACCGACGACCCCCCTTTCACGCCATGAATTGCACCCTCCTTTCACGTCATGAACTAGCAAGGTGCAATTCACGACGTGAAGCAGCAGACTTCACGGATTTTATCATTTTTTTTTTGCGCAGACTGTTTCACGCCGTGAGATACATAGTGTTTCACGCTGTGAACTAGACTTCACAGAAAAATTAAATTTGATTTTTTTTTTTGTGCGTGAACTATTTTTTACGACATGAAACACTTAAGGTTTCACGCCATGAAACGCTTAGGATGTGAATTGATTTTCGCTTTTTTTTTGTACGGACCCCTAAGACGTGAACCCTTAAGGAGTACAGAAATGGTTCATGTGTGAACTGATTTTTGATTTTTGATTTTATTTGGACGTGAACCCTTAAGGCATGAGAGTGCAAAAATGATTTTTGATTTTTGATTTTATTTGGACGTGAACCCTTAAGGCATGAGAGTGCAGAAATGCTTCACGCGTGAACCGATTTTTGATTTTTTTTAAAAGTTTAGTGGGAAATTCAAATTTTCTTATTTCAGGAAATATTTTTGGATTTTAAATTAAAGAGATATAAGCATTATCCCAAAAAGACAAGTGGGAATAAAAAAAGTCACACGTTTTTATGACACTCCCTTACACCCTTCATAAATGACCCCCAAAATGGACAATTTGACAACTCATGAGTATCCACTCATTCAATGCTCATTAGTCTTAATGAGTTATGTAAAAAAGTGATTAGAAATTAATCAAAGATTAATTCTTTCACTAATCTTTCTCTCTTTTAGACTAATCAAAGGATCTAATTAACCCCTAATCAATAATTAATTCACACAATTGAGCACATCATTGGATAGAGCAAGGAATTGCTAAGCTATGTGCATCCACTAATGTGTAAATTAATGTATAATTAGAGATTAATTAGATTCTTAATTTTGGTCTCTTCTTTTAAGGAAAAATTAAGTAAAGGAGAGTCAAATTCCTCCAATTGATGAAGAAATTGATGTAATTAGGTGTTTTGATGCATCTAGATGCTCTCAAAACACTAATTTTGACTACTTACATGATTAAATTAGACCCTAAAGAACACATTTTCTAATCTTTTTACCTCTTGAAGTGGATTAATTACTCTTAATGATAAAAACCAGTTAATTAAGAGAAATTAGTCGATTTTAAGGATTTTTTGATAGTTTTGAGATTTTTTTGAAGGATTAAGCTACTTCCTAATGCTTGCTAACACTCTAATGCATACAACTCCAACAAAAAACAGACAATTTAAGCTCAAATTAATGATCCTAGTTCTATGTTTACTCTAAAGAGAGCTAACATTCATTAAAAATTGCATTCTATTGCATTGTTTGATGCAATGGATGCAAACTAAACCTAATACACTGTATGTACAAGCCCTAAGAACATTATAAAGCACATTAACAAAACAAAAACAACAAATTAAGCTAAAAATTAAGCAAAAAAAATTCTTTCCAAAACAAAAAAGAGAGCTATTTCTCACAAAATCACACACAAATACACATCTTTTTCATGGAAAACCATTAATCAAGACAATAGGCAATGGGTAATGTGTAGATTAGAGAAAAAAGATGGAAAAAGCGAGGGGATAGTTCCCTGGTAGCAGCGCCAAAAATGTTATGGCTCACCCTAACCCCCCTTGAAACACATCCAATAAAAGATTACCTGGTGCACCGCAACTGTTGTTCGTGGTGAGGATCTTTCCAATGGACAAGCTTGTAACCCTTGGGGTCTCCAAGCTCTACAACTCCTTAAGAATCAATTCAACCGCACCTCCTGTGAGTGTTATCACACCGCCGCGTTGCACTACGTGTACTCGTCCCTCCTCTCACCTCACATCTCTCTCACACACTCACTAGCATGCATTAGAGAGAGAGATTAGCAAGAGCAAGACTCTATTGCACAATGGGAGACTATGTTGTATTATGAGAGAAATTCACTTACATACATGGCCATAAGTGTTCACACTCACATAAACTGTGGTTGGCTGGGCACTTTAGGCTCATAATGAAAAGATGCAAGGGAGAAGAGAGCTTAAGCTCTTGCAAGCACACACACTCACACAAACCCTAGAAGAGAACACACAAGGAGAGGCTAAAAATTCTACTTCTTCTTCACACAACAAAAGAGGTCTACAAAGAAGATAAAGTGACTAACACACATAATAGAGTATATACAAGCGGTCCATAATGTGAACACGCTAAGAGGAGTGGGTAGATGTGTACTAGTCGGTGTAGTCCAGCTGTAGAATCTCTGGCAAAAATATGTCAGTGCTAGAGCTACCAAACCCGCCCAACGATATAAATGTCGAATGATCATGTAAGCGCCTCGTGAGTGTTAGCTCATGTTGAGCTTGACATCTCAACACTCCCCCTCAAGCTTAACTCTAGCTCATCAACTCCAAGCATATCTCGAAATCTGCGGAGCTTCTCAGCTCCTAAGGCCTTCGTGAAGATGTCAACAACCTGATCTTGTGCGTGCTGACGTAGGCGAAGCTGCGGAGCTTCTCAGCTCCTAAGGCCTTCGTGAAGATGTCAACAACGTGATCCTGTGTGTGCCTGCCAAGACTCTCTCTCTGATGAAGTGGTAATACACCTCAATGTATTTCGTCCGCGCATGAAAAACTGGTTTCTTGGCCAACTGTATAGTGCTAAGATTGTCACAATATATGACAACCTTTCTCTCCACATGCAACCCCAAATCAACAAGTAGCTTGCATAACCAAGCTACCTCACATGCTGTCACAATATATGACAACCTTTCTCTCCACATGCAATCCCAAATCAACAAGTAGCTTGCATAACCAAGCTACCTCACATGCTGCCACACTGAAGCTCCTCTGCACTCTGCCTTTGTGCTCAATAAGGCAACTGTGGGATGCTTCTTGCTACTCCATGTCACAACAGCACTCCCCAATGAAAACATAAATCCACTGGTAGATCTCCTGTCTGAGATGCTACTTGCCCAATCTGCATCTGTGTACCCATATAGCTCTAATGGTACAACCTGTTGCATAAAACAATGCATAATCAACAGTGGCCCTCAAATACCGAAGTGTGAATTGCACACTGTCAAGATGTGGTTTGCATGGAACCTGCATAAACTAACTCTCTAAGCCAACAGTGTAGCTCAAATCTAGCCTACTGATCGTGACATAGATCAAACTCCTCACAATCTTCCTGTACATAGTGGGATCCTCCAACACATAACCTGCATCTGTACTAAGCTTGCCATTTTGATCTAATGGCACTGAGATTGGCTTACAATTATCCATCCCATACTTGGACAACATGTCCAATGCATACTGTCTTTGTGACATCCAAAAATACCCTTAGGTGTGCGAATGACCTAAATTCCCAAAAAATAGCGCAGATCTCCCAAATCCTTCATCTCAAACTTCCTCTTGAGAAGACTTTTCACATGCTCAATCTCTTCCAAGTTGTCACCCCAAACAATAAGATCATCTACATAAATGGTGATGATCACAATACCCTCATCACTCTTGTGCACATATAAAGAGTGATCTGCATTTGCTATATAAAAACCAATAGTGACAAGATACTCAGCAATCTTGTTGTGCCATGCTCATGGAGCTTGCCTCAGCCCATACAAGGCCTTACGAAGCTTACACATATACTCTGGGTGACCTATATCCTCAAAACTTGGTGGCTAATCCATATACACCTCTTCTTGCAAGTCACCATGTAAGAACACATTTTTGACATCCATCTGATGTAAAAACCAGCCTTTAGCTCTACAGCCACCACAATCACACCTCTCACAGTTGCCATCTTTGCAACTGGGACAAATGTCTCCTCATAATCAATCCCATGTCTCTGCGCATATCATTTGGCTACCAACCTAGCCTTGTACCTGCTTATGCTACCATCACTGTTATGTTTTACCTTATACACCCACTTATAGCCTTGTACTTGCTTATGCTACCATCATTGTTATGTTTTAGCTTATACACCCACTTACAATAGCCAATAGCTTTCTTGCCTTCATCTCCTCATCCATAGCTTTCTCCCAACACACATTTCCAATAGCCTCATCAAAGCATGTGGGTTCTATAACCTACACAACTTTTGCCATATATGCATAGTGATGTGCCGCATAACCATTATAAGTCAACCTTTGCTTTGACTCTTCCAGATCTTCGCAACTTTGAATTCATGGCTTCCATAGCCTTCTTGACACTAGGTGTCCTCATTGCTGGAATCCCAAGCTCCTCATCAAGTCTCATCTTCGAGCCACTAGAATCTCCATCAACAAGAGAATGCCCTGTAAAAATATCAAGCACACCAAGGGGCTCAACCACTTTCTCTTTATCTTTATGTGATGTATCAACTACATTTTCAGGACTGGTATTATGACGTAGCCTGCCACTCCATGGTTTATCAACAAAACCTTTGGATGAGGACTCTCCTGGTCTACTCAATGACTGTGATTGCTGACTTGCATTCTGTGCAACCACTACTCGTCTCATCAAATACAACATCATCCCTGCTTACTCTCAATTCACGTGTAGCAGGATTATAACATCTATATCCCTTTTGCTCAAGGGAATACCTAATAAACACACTTTTTTTGCTTTTGGATCCAGCTTGGTACGTAACTTATCTAGCACATGCACATGCACATGCACATATGTAATATATCCAAAAACTTTCAAGTGAGGTAAATCAGGTTTCTTGCCAGTAAACTGCTCCTCTAGTGTTACATCATGTATGGTTACAATAGGAGTCATGTTCATAATATAAACTACTGTAGACACAGCCTCATCCCAATAGCTATGTGGCATATTCTTCTCAGCCATAAATGCTCGTGCTATCTCTGCAATGTGCCTGTTTTTTCACTTAGCGAGTGTATTTACATGTAAATTGTCTCTGAATGCCATTCTTTCGCAAGAATTCAGAGAACTCATTGGAGAAGTATTCTCCTCCTCCATTTGACCTTAGGCACTTCACATGCTTTCATGTCTGTTTTTCAGTCATAACTCTGAAATTCTAAAAATGAGTGAACACTTCACTCTTCTCCTTCATAAAGTAAACCCACACTTTCCTCGTGTGGTTATCAATGAATGTTACATAGTACAAGCAGCCACCCATAGACATAGTCTTCGGCAAGACCCCATACATATCTGAATGCACAACGTCTAGTACATTCCTGCTCACATTTCTGTCATGTGGAAATACAAATTTTGTTTGCTTTCCAAATTGACATGCTTCATAAACTTTCTGCATACGTTCAACTTTAAACTTAGGCAGCCCTGTCACAATTTGTTTAGTTTGCATAGACTTCATTTTTTGCACATTGACATGCCCAATTCTCTTATGCCAAATGTCTATATCTGCAACAACTCTTGAACCATTTGCAAACATTACAGCACTCACTTCAGGTATATTCACATTCAATGTAAACATTCTGCTCACTCTATTGCCTTTTGCAACCAACTTGCACTTATCTTTGAAGTCTTCTACATAACAACCATCAGGGTTAAACCGAACCTGCAAACCCTACTCAATCATCTGGCTAATAGAAACCAGATTCTTTGTAATGTTCGGAACATGAAGTACATCTATAAGGTACTTCACTTTAGCATCCCCTGCATAGACAATGGCACATCTCTAACATGGGCAATCGGATGAGCAATGTCATCCCCTGTTTCAACAAAACCTGGTCTTTCGAGACTCTTCATTTCTTTTTGAACCAGTCACCACCATGACTTGTCATGTGATTCGAAGCACTTGAAGAATCAACATACCATACATCATCCTTACATGCTACTACATCATTTCCAGACACAACATTAACCACATGTTGCATAACAAACAACCTCTCATTATCCTCATTATTTCTACTAGAGGATGCATAGTTGTTTTGCTGCACTTTTCCATTTCGCATGTCACTCTGCTTCTTATAGCAATCTGCTTGCACATGCCCAGGCTTACCACAGTAAAAACAACCTCCTGTATCAATTGCTGCCTTTGCTAATTACCCGACCTTGTTAACTCCCCCTGCCTTTAAACTTGCCTCTTCCACCTATATGTTGTTGTTGTGAATCCTAGGACTGTTGCTGCTTTGCTGACCATAATTCTGATTACTTGTTTGGCCACCACCTTGGCCACATCCACGACCTCTACCTCGTCCTCTACCTACACTTGTGTAGAAGGCATGCTGCTCTGAACTATTTCTGTTTTGTGAAGACTGTTGATCTTCACCCAAGTTCTTCTCTTCAATGATCAACATTGACACCAAATTTGTGAAGTTGGGAATGTTCTCCCGAGTCTGAATAGACGTCTTGAACGCCTTGTATTGTGGCCGGAGACCACACAGACACACTTCCACCTTATCATCATCCATCAATAGGAAACACCAATTGATGCAAGGGATTTCACAATGCCCTTGATCTTCAACGCATAATCATTCATATACATATTCTTCTTTTCCACAGTATGAAGCTCATTCTTTAATTGAATCTTTGGTGCCTTGGTGTTGGTTTCATATAGCTTCACCAAGGTGTTCCATGCCTCCTTAGGTGACTTGGCATCCTGTATATGCCCAATCATAGTGTCCTGTATATGCCCAATCATAGTGTCCTGTATGCTGATAGAAAGCCAATACATGACTTTCCTTGCTCCTTGATTCCAATCTTTGAACTCTTTTATATCTGCAGCAGTAGTTGGATTAATCTCCAGTGCCTCCTCATGTTCACCTTCAATGTAGTCCCAGTAACCTTTTCCCATCAAGAAATTTGTTAATCTAAACCTCCAAGCATGGAAGTTGTTCTTGTCAAGCTTCTCTACAGCAATCTGGTTTATTTCATCATTCGACGTCTTTTCTACAACACAAATTTACCAACAACAACACTCTTGCTTGATCTGCACGCTTGATCTGCACAAACTGTTGTATTCTTTGCAGTGGTACTATACTGCACCCAAACTGTCACAACCAGTGACCTTACTTTGTATACATACACCCAATGGCAACTTTGAGACCTCTTTTCAGCACACACAGTGTCTACACAACCAAATGCCCTTCTTGCAATTCCAAAAACAGAGTTCTACAGAGAATCGAAACTTACCCACATTGCTGGTGAACGCCTTCGAACTGTAAAACGGAGGTCCAGATGCGCCTGAAATGCGTTTTTAGCCCAAAAAATTTATCGAATAAGACAGTAAAGTTGCCTTGTAGCTTTCCTCCCACGAAGAAAGCTCCTCAATTGGATTTCATTTTTCGGTGCCTTCCGAAGAGCTCCCAAGACAAGGGTGTAGTAGCCAACACAAAGGGGGAAGAGTAGATGAAGCTCTTACCCTTGTACCGCTTCATGTGCTTCTTTTGCTTAATGCTTAGCCCTTAGCATGAACCAGGCTCTGATACCATGAAAAGATACAGGGGAGAAGAGAGCTTGATCTCTTGCAAGCACACACACACTCACACAAACCCTAGAAGAGAACACACAAGGTGAGAGGCTGAAAGTTCTTCTTCTTCTTCACACAACAAAAGAGGTCTCCAAAGAAGATAAAGTGAATAACACACATAATAGAGTATATACAAGTGGTCCATAATGTGAACATGCTAAGAGGAGTGGGTAGATGTGGACTAGTCAATGTAGTCTAGCTGTAGAATCTCTAGAGATATGTCGGTGCTAGCTACCAAACCCGCCAATGATATAAATGTCAAACGGTCATGCAAGCGCCTCGTGAGTGTTAGTTCATGCTGAGCTTGATATCTCAACACATAAGAGACGTAATGCTATTACAATGACTACTCTCATAATATATCCATGAAGTACATCACTTGGGACTTCATCCTATGTGCTACCACATGCTCTTGAAGTAGAAATCGCCATAAATACTCTGTCACACCATTACATGTGCATGTCCAAGTTATAGATTTGGACACCATTGCTTCATATCTTGAATGTATGACCCTTTGGTGTATCTACGTTGACCCTTTGGTGTATCTACGTTGACTCCTTGATGTAAGATAATGGTGGTAGCTCTTATTAACCCTAGGAATAGGTTAACATCTTGACAACTTTTGACAAAGATTGCTTAACAATTGTAAAGAAATTGTGAAACCTTCAAGAGCAGTGAATTACAAAGAACATCAATGAAATGATGTAGTTCTTGAGCAAGAAAGTGTGTAGAAAATGTTAAATCTTTTTAGATTTGTGTAAAAGCAAGGTCTTATCATAGATTAATCTTAATCTTTCAAAGATTAATGTTAAACACACTTCTACAACAAAGATTGATCAAGCTATACTAATTTTGATGCAAAGAGGACAAGATTATCAAGCAAAAAAATTTCATGGTTTGTTGGAATGCAAGTAAGATTGACAGTTTGATGCAAAAGTTGATGTATACATGACATATTGACTTAAGTCCATGTCAAAAATGATGCATACTAGGCAAGCAATGATGAATGTATACCCTATGAGGTGGATTCTTGCTGCAACTGTTTGTTGTTAATTAAGAAAGCCTTACTAGGAGTTGAGTCCAAACCATTGGCTTCGTACACCATAAGGCTTGAGTTGTGTTGGCTTTTAGGAGAGACTCTGCCATTAATTGGTTGGCAACCTTCAAGGATTTATAGCAAGCTGGGCAACATAGGAGGGGTCTTCTAACCTAGCTGGCAAAGGGAGCATCAAAGGGTCCTAACAACAGTAGGCAAATCCTAACATCATCACAAATAACCAAGCAGCGCTTGACAACAGCAACAACCTCACACAGTTTCTTCATTGAGCTATAGCAACCCTCAGATAGTGGTTTGAAAGACAACTTCCAAGTATGCTTGCAAAAGATTGATGATCAAAAGGCAAGTAGATTTGTAAAGACATATGCATATATGAGAGTTGAAGGAAATAGTCAAGGATGTAGTGATGATGACCAAAGGCAAGCCACCTAAGATGTGTATGAGAACATACAAAGTCTGAATCCATCCTAGGAAGCAGAATTGTGCATCATTTTTCATTCTTACTAGGAATCCACCACTAGTGGAGTTACCTTGGCCACAAGACATTCTGCTTGTTGAACCAGGCTTATCTACATTGTTATCATCTTGTGGAGTACTAAAACCTAATAAAGCATCAATTGGCAAACAGATTGGGCAAGAGCTGGGCAAGGCTAGCCATGGCAAGATGCAATCCAAATGGTAGAAATGCTTACAAGGCATCTCTCTCATTTCTCCCCTCCATAACTTATGTTGAATGGCTGATGAGACTTAGAAATAGAATGCTGCAAGATGGAGGAGGAGAGGGTAAGCACCTACTAATCCACCTTGACAAAGTAAGCCAATTGGGGGTGCTTCCTAAGTGAAAAGTGTTGGGAAAAGTTAAGTTGTGGCGTCAACAAACTGGGAGCATGAGCATTTATACGCCTATAAGCTATACACCTCTCAGCTGTCACCTATGACATGAGATATACTCTTCTCAGTTATACGCCTCGCAACTGTCACCTACAGGACATGGGCTATATGCCTCTCAGCTATCACCTTTGCAGGACATGGGTTGTGTAGGCAAACATACAGGCTCTACGCGCAATTGGGGGTTCTGTCCGCAGCCTCTCTTGGTCAGCTTCGCTTATGGAGCTGCAAGCGCACAATGACTAACAACAGCAATTACAGGCCAGCTCGCAGCATCATCGCCTAATCAAGGCTCAGCAAAAAGGCTTAGAGAAACACTACATCACCTAGCAACAACCAGAGTGCCAGTGCGAGCCATTGACTAGCTGTCGTGGTGGGTAGCAACAATTTTATTTAAAAAAAACTACCACAAAAGGAGCCTCATCGCCTTTTAGTCTCAACACACAAAGTCAAAAAAATAAAATAAAAGAGAAGGTGCCACCATCATTGAGCCTTCCATGCTCTTAGCTTATGAAGAAAGGAGAAGAGAAGTTTTCCCTTTTGAGCTTTAACCTTTAGGGTTTCTTTTTTCCTTTGGTCTTTTAGCACTCCCTTTGGTCCACTCTCCATTCACCCTTTTGATCTCTTTATTCACATACCCTACCTAGCCCATTAATCTTTCTTTCCACACTAGTTATTCATCTACCACATGGATTTAGGCTGTTCATATGTGATGATTGCGTTCGTTCATATGTCTTGAGCCTCGAGGAGATTGTTTGTGCACAACGTGGTAGTTTTGAGGCTTGTTCATGTGCGATGAGCCTCGAGGAGGGTATTTGCACACATTGAGCCGATTTGGTGTATTTGGGGATTGTTCATATGCGCTCTACCCTGTGGTTTGGATTTGCATGATTTTGGGCACTTGTGTGGTGATTCCTATATGGTTTTGAATCTTGTTCACCTTTGTGTGAGGTGTTCGCTCACTTCGAGCTTGCATTGGGTATTGTTCACATGCTTAGGGATTTTGAGGCGTGTTCACATGTATTAGCACATTGTGTGCTTTATTTGCACATTTGAGTGCATAGTGTTCTTTTCATGTACATTGGCACTTAGTTTTGGCACATTCACACATGGTGTGAGTTCATTGTGCACTGTAGCCCTTGTTCACACGTGTTGAGAATCGGGTAGTGTTTGCACATAGCCATGGTTTATTACTATTACCCCTCTGCTACTTGCCATGGTCCTTTCTTCCTTCGGTGAGACGACATCATCTTGTGACTTGATGATTGGGGATGCATGTGTGATGCTAGATTCTTAGTTGGGATTCTTCATACGTAGTACCATGGGTTACCCGATATGATCAGATTATACATCACTTTTGCCGACTTTGTGCATACATTTGGGACATCTAGACTTCGACCATTGGATCTTTCATCATTTATTTCACGTAATGAGGAGATAGTCCATTCAAGCCCTTATAGCACATCTCAGCTGTGGCATACACAATGGTTCTTCTGTGCCATGACCATTCCAACATTTCTGAGAGCCACTATGAGTGTTGATTCTGCTTGGTGGATACCTCAAGAATCAGATTCACACAGTGGTTGTGCGGACTGGCTTACGAGTTTTCCCTTCGACCTTGGTGCTACCACGACATCAATATCAAGGATCCTTGATGTGTACCTTACCTATCCGTTTGATCCTAGAGGATATACGACTAGCTTTTTCATCAATGGTGGTTCCTTAGCCTCTCCATTCACACCAGATTATCACAGGACCACCGTGGACTCCTTAGCCTCTCCATTTGCACCAGATCATCACAGGACTACTATTTTTGATTCAGAGTGCCTTGGATTTCCCTTTGATCTAGGTAGGAGCTTATCTAGCCTCATTATCAATGGGAGTCCACTGACCTTTCCATTCGATCCAGGCATCGTCGGAGATCACCTTTTGATGGTGGAGTGGCATTACCTCATGTTTGACCCAGGTGGCTGCACACTCGTGGGTGAGGGGAGATACGACCTACCTTGTCGACCCAAGTGGCATGAGATCTATGTCCTTGATCGTGTGATTTTTTGGGCTTTGTATACACTTTGGCATCTTCGACCGCTCCAACCGCTTTGACCGTCGGTGTGCTCCGACTGCTCCAAGCATCGGTGCCCTCCGACAGCTCCGATCGATGTCACTACCGGTTCCCTTCGACCGCTCTGACCGTTAGTGTCCTTTGATCGCTTTGACCGCTGTCACCGCTGGTGTCCTTTGATATTTTCGACCGCCATCACCGCCGGTGCCCTACGACACATTCGACTGCACCTCCGACTGCCATCATCGCCAGTGCACCTCCGACTGCCGTCACTGCTGGTGCCCTTCAACATCTCCGATGTGCATGGCCAACTCCGATGGCACTCATGGAGGCAACACCCCTCTCCCTTTCCCAAGGGATGGCGAGATCCTCTTCGAGATCCTCTTGAGCACCATCACTTCCCTCTACACTACATGATGTGGGTTGGGACTTCGAGGAGGAGGACACTCAAGGAGAAGATAGGGGGAGCACTCTCTCGGTAGTGGAGACACACAGACAGACACTCTCTCGGATAGACACTCTGATAGACATACACTCTCTCGGACAGACACTCTCACAGACAGACACTCTCACAGATAGACACTCTCTCACATTCTCTGTTGAGCATAGTCTCTCTTGTATCATTCCTTTCGGTATCTTGATATACCATGTTACTCTCTTACGGTGTTTGGTCTATCTCTATGTGTGAGCAAGGTGTGTGAGTGGTCAGTGGTATGTGTGGTGGTGTGAGTGAGAGGCCGGTAGGGATACTGCGGTGCTAGGTGGTGGTCGAAGAGCACAGTAGATAGTGTAGAGCATAGGTCTTGCATGTCTAGCCAGTGAGGTCAACTCATCCTTGGGGCGAGTATACTTTCCTGAGAGGGTCCACGCTCCCTTTTTCCCCAACCCTAGTGTTTGTGTCAGTAGTCCTCGAGTTCTCTAGTGAGGACTAGTGGAGTTATCCACAGCTAAGACAAAATTTGGCGATCAAAATGGGACTCTCCTAGAGGTTAAGGATAGCCTCAAAAAAAATTCTTTTTCTTTTTGGTGATTTTTATTCGTGGTGGTGGGTGAGAGGAGTGTTGTGTATGCCCCTGAAGACTAGAGCTTTTAGAGGTGATTCACCCTTCATTCTCCTCTTTGAGCTAGTCGTTTGTAGGGTTCTTCCTCGTTCCCTTACTCTTCCCTCAGCATCTTCCTCTTCTACAAATGTGCAAGTTAAACTACCAACCTTCAAAGGTACCATCATTGAAGATGCAGAGGCGGTTCCTCACTATGTGACTCAAGAGGTGTCAACCAAGATGATGCATGCTTCGACAACACTGGAAGAAAGTGCCGCGACTGATGGTACAATCAATTTCCCGTCAACCATTTCCCGGATTGGGCCACCCTCAGGCTATAGTTCTTGGCTACCTTTCGACCGGGGAACTACTTTGACCTTATTACTCAAGAGCTCAACCAACTCTCCATGAAGGAGGGGTAGCCAATTTGTCCCACAAGAGCTAAAGTTTTGGTCGCTTAGCTACCCCAAGATCCTGGAAATTACATGCTGCAATAGTGGGTGCTTTGAGCACTCCCTACTCAAATAGCCATGAAGATGAGAGAGACCTTTCCACCCTAAGGCACCCTTCAAGACTTCCAAGACAGAGCTACACAACTGGAGAATTCTCGCCTCATGGTGGTGGAGCGCAGTACCTCTTGGTCCGTACTTATCCCTGGCATGTCTTCGGCTCCTCCAATTGTTCCTCTATCCCCGACGGTAGCTTCTACATCTACTTCCATGGATGAGCTAGCCAAGCTCAAGAAGGAGCTTGAAGATTTCAAAAGGTCACAATAAGAGGACACAGCCGTGGCAGTGCTTAGAAAGGAGATCGAGCAGCTCAAGGTCAAAGATCCCAAGACGAGTCCATGGTGCCTGGTATGTAGCTCGCAAGGCTATCTTCGAAATGATTGTCCCACCAAGAAATATTGTTCATTTTGCTCAAAGGCGGGCCATGAGGACAAGGAGTGTTACTACCTCAAGGGACTTTGCCTTATGCAACAACAACTTAAGCAAGGTGCCACCCTGCTTAATCCCTTCACCGAAGACTACATGGTGACCCCAACTAGTAGTGCTTCAACTTTTGCCCAGGCCCCTAACCACCAACCAAACCCAACACCCTTCTTGAACGCTCAATCAGCTAGAGTAGCTAACCCCCAATCCCAAGCTTATATTAACCCTTGTCACCGCTGGTCCCTCCTACTTAGCTGCCCCACATACCCTTCCCTCCCCCATGGCTACTTTTGTACAAACCCCTCCACCACTCCAGGCCACATCATCTTAGCAGGGAGCTTAAATAGCCATGGTAGCATCTGGTTAACATGATGGAAGCTGTGGTGCCACCTCTCCCACTACTGGCACTCCAATAGTGGCAGCCGTCACTCGATCCCTATGAAGAATGAAGCGGCGCCTACCTTGGTCGTTATCCCAACCACCACACCTTCAAAGGCGGATGATGGGTCTACCTAACCCAAGGTTAGTAATTTAAGTTGGGAGAAAGTGTTGGCAGGAGAAAAGGTGAAAATCACCCTTCCTCAATTATGTGGTTTGAGATAGGAAATAGGAGAGCAATGGCTAGGTTTGGTCCAGCATTGGATGGATTCGAAGGCAACTAGGGGTGAAGCTACATCTAGTAGTACTGGGCGATGGCCCACGCAACAAGCAAGGGTATGCCTCACTGCCCCAGGTGTGGCCGATCACCGAAGCCCAAGGGTGGCAGTCTGTGTGGGTGGAACTCAAATTGAAGGGGCCATTATGGGTGGTGGTTCTGGTGTTAACATCATACCTAAAGCTACTAGGCAATTCTTGGGTCTCCGAATTATCGAGCCAGCTCCCTTCGCCATCCGAGTGGCTGACTAGAGAGAAGTGATGCCCTTGGGACTAGTCAGGCAAGTTTCGATCACTTTTGGGGGATTAGTATTTGAAATGAGTTTTGTGGTGTTAGACCTCCCACTAGCTAGAGGGGCTTATAGCTTGCTCATCGGAAGGCCTTGGTTGAGGATAGCTCAGGTGATCCGTGATTGGGGCCGAGACAACTTGCATATCCTTAACCCGGGGTGGGGGTGGTGACCTTGCCCTTGGAAAAAGGTCCTGATGAGAGTGCAAGAGGCACTACCCTACACGACATGATTCCCATTTGGGAGGAAGGACCCAGTGACAAGGAAGAGCAGGAGGAATGGCAAGGATTACTAGCAGTGGATGAGGCTTGGGATCCATTCAGCTCAAAGGAGAGGCGACATAACCTCTATGGAATTGGTAAATTCTTATGAAGGGTTCCAATTGAATATGGTGGACATAGTGGAGTTGGACCCCAGACCCCATTCAAGAGGTGTCCCAACAAGAAGAAGAGCTCTCTAAAGAAATTGTATGGGATTGGACAGAATCTTTGTTCACTCTGGACTCCTCGTCTGCACCAGTGTCTCAATAGGAAGAGATAGAGGTCATAGGTCTAGGGGAACCAGAGTTTTCTCGACAAACTCAAAAGAAGGCCTTTCAAGAGGAGTCATCAAAGGTGCCTATAAGCCCTCCTAGACGCACTTGCAAGGAGCGGCGGGCAGCGCATCTCAAGACTAGGGAGGAGGAAGCCTTACTAGTAAAAGAGATACCTGTTGGTTAGACGGAGGAATGTATTGGTGACTTCCCTCTGGATGTCACCCTAGCCCATGACCCCTTATCTCTCCATCAAGCTCTATTCGGCCACCACCTTGGCCACGTCCACGACCTCTACCTAAACTTGTGTAGAAAGCCTACTGCTCTGAACTGTTTTTGTTTTGTGAAGACTATTGATCTTCACCCAAGTTCTTCTCTTCAATGATCAGCATTGCACCAAATCTGTGAAGTTGGGAATGTTCTCCCGATTCTAAATAAACGTCTTGAACACCTTGTATTGTGGCCCGAGACCACGCATACACACTTCCATCTTATCATCATCATCAACAAAAACACCAATTGATGCAACGTATTCCACAATGCCCTTGATCTTCAAAGCATAATCATTCACAGATATATTCTTCTTCTCCATAATATGAAGCTTATTCTTCAACTGGATCTTTCATTCCTTGGTGTTGGTTTCATACAGCTTCACCGAGATGTCCCATGCCTCCTTAGGTGACTTGGCATCCTGTATATGCCCAATCATAGTGTCCGATATGCTGATAGAAAGCCAATACATGACTTTCCTTGCTCCTTGATTCCAAATCCTTGAACTCTTTTATATCTGCAAAGCAGTTGGATTAATCTCCGATATCTTCGGTGCCTCCTCATGTTCACCTTCAATGTCCCAGTAACCTTTTCCCATCAAGAAATTTGTCAATCTAAACCTCCAAGCATGGAAGTTGTTCTTGTCAAGCTTCTCTAGAACAATCTCATTTATTCCATCATTCGATGTCTTTTCTACAACACAAATTTACCAACAACAACATTCTTGCTTGACCTACACAACCTGTTGTATTCTCTAGCGGTACTATACTGCACCCAAACTGTCACAACCAGTGACCTCAATTTGCATACATACACCCAATGGCAACTTTGAGACCTCTTTGCAATACACACAGTGTCTATACAAACATATGCCCAATCATAGTGTCTGATATGCTGATAGAAAGCCAATACATGACTTTCCTTGCTCCTTGATTCCAAATGCTTGAACTCTTTTATATCTGTAAAGCAGTTGGATTAATCTCCGATATCTCCGGTGCCTCCTCATGTTCACCTTCAATGTCCCTGTAACTTTTTCCCATAAAGAAATTTGTCAATCTAAACCTCCAAGCATGGAAGTTGTTCTTGTCAAGCTTCTCTACAACAATCTCATTTATTCCATCATTCGACATCTTTTCTACAACACAAATTTAGCAACAACAACACTCTTACTTGACCTACACAACCTATTATTGTATTCTCTAGCGGTACTATACTGCACCCAAACTGTCACAACCAGTGACCTTAATTTGCATACATACATCCAATGGAAACTTTGAGACCTCTTTGCAGTACACACAGTGTCTGTACAACCAATCGCCCTTCCTGCAATTCCAAAAACAAAGTTCTACAGAGAATCAAAACATACCTGCAGTGCTCGTGAACGCCTACGAACTGAAAAACAGAGGTCCAGACGCACCCCAAACATGATTTTGGCCTAAAATGTTTTTTTCCAATGAACAATATAGTTGCCCTGTAGTAGTAGCTCTCTCCTCCCATGAAGAAAGCTCCTCAATCAGAGTTTGTTTGCCGCCGGTGCCTCCCGAGGAGCTTCTGACAAGGGTGTAGTAGCCAACACAAAGGGGGAAGAGTAGATGAAGCTCTTATCCTTGTACCGCTTCTTGTGCTTCTCTTGCTTGCCGCTCAACCCTTAACATGAACCAGGCTCTGATACCATGAAAAGATGTAGGGGACAAGAGATCTTGAGCTCTTACAAGCACACACACTTACACAAACCCTAGAGGAGAACACACTTACACAAACCCTAGAGGAGAACACACAAGGTGAGAGGTTGAAAGTTCTTCTTCTTCACACAACAAAAGAGGTCTACAAAGAAGATAAAGTGACTAACACACATACTAGAATATATATAGGCGGTCCATAATGTGAACACTCTAAAAGGAGTGGGTAGATGTGGACTAGTCAGTGTAGTCTAGCTGTCGAATCTCTGGTGAAGATATGTTGGTGCCAGCAGCTACCAAACCCGTGATATAAATGTCGAACGGCCACACAGGAGCCTCGTGAGTGTCAGCTCATGTTGAGCTTGACATCTCAACATGAGCTTGACATATCACGTGCACACCATCTTCATATAGCCACTCTGTCCCCGTTTCTTCTAGATGGTTACTCCATACATACACATATCCCAATTCGAACCAAAACTGAAGCTTTTCCTGGGCTTCTTTCTGCAGCTACATGTAGCAAATCATCACAAAATTTGGTAAGTAATAAAGCTTTAATAAAGTTTTTATGTGTATTTCCTGCTCACTACGTGCAACAATCCATCGTAAATATGAGCTGATCATAGCCCTTTGTGGCTTTCTCTTGCCCAAATCACATCTACAGTGATGCTTTGGTGCAGCTTCCCTAAGATTTTTCTCTTATCCAGCATAGAATATGGCCTAATCAAGGCTCTCACTATATTTCAAGGCCTAAATTGCATCAAATAGATAGATTACTAAGCGTTTACACTGTTTGTTGGGCTTTTCTTTGCAGCAACCCATCATCGTGTAGATTAGCCTATGATCATGGATGATCATGGCCCAATCCTTTTGCCATGGAGCTTGAGCGAGTGCATCAAGCCATGGAGCTTGAGGGTGGGGGGGGGGGGAAGAGTAGATAAGGGGGAGGGGTGGCATAAGTGACAAAGAGGGAGGAGGTGAGCGAGGAAGTGGGGGACGATGGGGGGCTAGTCGGCTGCGCACAGGGGAAACCCGAGAGAGGGGTCGGGTGAGCAAGGAGGTAGGGATGGGGCAATGTGAGTGAGGGAGAGAGGGGTGGGGTGAGGGAGCCTATTGTTTGATCAATGAAGTTGCATAGCTCTCTGGCGTCCACTTTGCTAAAGTGCCTAGGAAGAACAAGGGGTAGTAAGCTCTCTAACTCTTTCTCGTAAGTCTGCCAATAGATCTGTTGAGGGATGGACTACACCATCCCCCTACTCTCCGGAAACCAATTGACAACACCTACGACACCGACGGCGGCCGCCTCAGAAGGTTCAGCTCTATGGGAGAATGTGAAGGGGGGGGCATGATGGTGAGTGAGAGGGGGTGTGCGAGTGAGAGAGAGTGGACGGGTGTGCGAGCAAGGGGGGTTGAGTGGGTGGGACGTGGGGCCAGGTGAGCACCGTGAGGGAGAGAGTGGGAGTGAGTTGGGTTTGTGTAGGAGTGACGGGGGGCGGTTGGGTCGATGGGGGGGTGAGAGAAGCCGAGAGAGGGGGAAAGCAAGAGAAAAGGGGGGTGCTTTTGACAGTGGGCATGAGGGGGGGTTGATGGTGAGGTGGCAAAGAGGGAGAGAAGAGAGGGGCAGTGGGGTGTGAGGCAAGGGGGGGGGGGGGGGCGCAGTGAGAGACGAGGGGGGGTGAGAGGGTGGGGGAGATGCGGGTGAGAGAGTGGGATTGGGTTCGAGTTTGCACAGGAGTGAGGGCAGGTAATGTTATGGCTCACCCTAACCCTCCTTGAAACACATCCAAAAAGCGATTACCTGGTGAACTGCCAACTATCGTGAGGATCTTTCCAATGGCTGAGCTCGTAACCCTTGAGGTCTCCAAGCTCTACAACTCCTTGAGAAGCAATTCCACCGCGTCTCCACGAGCGTAGTCATATCGCCGCGTTGCACCTATGGGTCCTCATCCCTCCTCTTGCCCCACTTCACTCACACACACTCACTAGCATGCATTAGGGAGAGAGATTAGCAAGAGGATTAGCAAGAGAAAGACTCAATTGCACAATGGGAGAGTATGTTGTATTATGAGAGAAATTCACTTATATATATGGCCATAAGTGTTCACACTCACTTAAACTGTGGCCGGCTGGGCACTTCATAAGAGGCCAAATGCTAATACAATGACTACTCTCATAATATATCCATGAAGTACATCACTTAGGACTTCATCCTAACTTGATACCACACACTCTTGAAGCGGTAATCGCCATAAATACTCCATCACACCACTACGAGCGTCCGTCCAAGTTGTAGCTTTGGACACTATTGCTTCATATCATGAATGTATGACCCTTTGGTGTATCTACCGTGACTCCTTGATGTAAGATAATGGTGGTAGCTCTTGTTAATCCTAGAATTGGATTAACATTCCCCCCTTCCTGAGTGATGACTATCGCCGCGTCCTCATGATCGCATTGAAGACCTTTGTGTGGGGAAAACTAACAAGCTTTGTCAATGGCTTTGATGTTGAATGACGTTCAATGGTCTTTGTTCCTCCGGAAGGAATAAGAAAAGCTAGTTAATGAATGAAGAGGTTAGTGGTGTATTGGGAATTCCTAACGGGGTGGGGGGTTGCGAATGATTGCATTTTTATATTTGTGTGAGCTTTTTTTTTGGCAATCATCGGCAAGGTTACATGAGATTTTGTTTAGTGGATACACTAAGAGATGTTAATAATGGGAGAGAAGAGAGAGAAGGATCTGGAGGAATGTAGACTTAATCATCAGAATGAGATGGTGATTCTCAATTCCTCATTTGATTCATTGAAGCGACATTCATCATTTGAAGTAATTGGCTTGAGCCTTGTGATGATGTCCTTTTGTGTGGCAGGATTCTTGTCAAGTTTTATTGAGTAGGACCGGATCCTATCTTCTTCTGCCCATGTGCTTTTTTATGTTTTTATGCATATTTAAGTGCTTTTATAAAGCAGATTTACATGAAGTACAAGAATTGAGTCATATAGACTCTTATTGAACTGTTCTGGTGTTGAAGTAACCACTTGTTGGTGAGGATTAAAAGAATTACGTCGACTTGTGAAGCTAATATAGAGATCTTCACTAGGGTTTGAAAATCATTGAATTATGAAGATTGTAGCGTCGTTTGGAGAGGTTTGTAATTTGAAGGAAAATTCCAAGCGATGGGTTGTACCATTGACCAAGCTTTTGCCCACCATGGCCCCCCATCCAGAGATGTACCTGGAAGTTGTTGATGGTGAGGCATTGGTGCAAATGTTCTCCAGTGCATGAGTATGGATTCGTACTCACATAGAGCAGTTGCTACATTAATTTAGCCAAAAGAATAGTAAGTAATAAGCTTAACAAATATATAGTGGCTATTGTGTGATATGCCTTAATCCATGATGAGACTTAAATCGTGAAAGTGCAGGTTGGACTTCCGTGAATTTATAAATTTTGACCTCGATTTTTTATTTTTCCACGTGAACTGCTAAGATGTGAAACACTGAGGCGTGAAAGACCAGACGTGAATGGTTAGGACGTGAGCCATCATGATGGAATGAGCAAACGTGCCAAGACGTGAAAGACCATGATGTGAAACATATGACATGAATGAGCAGACGTGAATTATCTGACATGAAGGACTAAGACGTGAAGGACCAAGACATGAAACATATGACGTGAATTGTCAAACATGAAAAATGCAAACGTGAAAGAGATGTAAAAGTCCAAGACGTGAATGATCAAGATGTGAATTGTCAGATGTGAAGGACTGAGAAGTGAATGATCAAGACGTGAATTGTCAGACGTGAAGGACCAAGACGTGAATATCCACCAAGATGTGAGTGAGCAGACATGAAAGAGTAGACGTGAAAGAGCAGACGTGAAAGTCCAAGATGTGAATGATCAAGACGTGAAAGTCCAAGATGTGAATGATCAAGACGTGAATTGTCAGATGTGAATGATCAAGACGTGAAAGAGTAGACATGAAGGACCAAGACGTGAATCTGCAGACATAAAACTGCAGGGACTGACATGGGCCGTGAATTTACAACTGTGTTTGCACATGCTTAGGATGGATCATTTATCATTTCTAGAGGGGTGACAAGAGCATTGTTATTTTGTTCTTGATGCACTCTTAAGTCTCCGTATTTGATCTTAAACTTTTTTCTGAAATGATGTCAAGGCAGTAGGGAAGACTGCTGATTATTTGCTTGAACAAACAAGCTCTTGCGTTGGTGCTGAATGCACGAGAGTGGTTTTGTTTGCTTTTGCTGTTGCTTGGGCCTCCATTCTTATCGACTTTAGGTGAAGTTGTTACGCCGGTTGAAGTCGATGATGAGGTTTTCTTCACGTTGTTCGATTTTGGCAACCATATGATGATATTACCATCATAGTATCCTTGTTGTTGAAGCACATGCACAAGTACCCATCTTTGATGAACACTGTAATTTGGTGGCCGATGTGCTTGGTGTTGAGGTTTCCTTCCTGGGGGACTTTGTGATATGCTTGGGGACCCAAGCTTTGGTATTTCTTTGGTAGTACCCTTGTGCTTGCAGCAATGTTTTTGGTACCCACACTTGTTGCATTGGTGGAGGTCTTTAAGGAACTCGCATAGGCTTTTATGGTGGACGGTGTTGTGGAGTACTCTTTTTCTTCCTTGGATTTCGAGTGCTATGTTGAGGAAGAGCTTTTGACTATCGAGGCACCCAAATTTGATTAGAACCTTCATAGTAGCCTTGAGCTACAAGTAGCTACTTCTCCACCCACATTGTGATACTATTAAGATATCGTGATTGTGGGAGTCTTGGTGGAGTTTTCTTTAGGGTTGATGTTGTAGGTTTGGAGCCTTCCTTGACTTTGGTTGTTGCTGAGGCTGCAGGTATGAGAATCATTGGCATTGTTGATGATGAGGTTAGAGTCTCTTGTGGAGTGGTTGTCGATGACGAGGCCTTTGAGCATGTGGTTGTCTCCTTTGGTGAAGTTTGTCGCTGAGAAGATGCATAGGATCCAGGGTCTTTCCTTTGAGTTCCCTGTTTAGAGATAGATGGTTGGCATCGAACTTCGTAGTAGGTGAGGATGGGGTTGAAGGAGTAGAGGCTTTATCGGAGTTGGTTGTTGACACAGATGGTAGGTCATTGTGTAGAGGGGCTTTTGTGGAAGAGGCTTGTATCCTTTTGCATTCAGCATCATAGATATCCATTAAAGTTGGATCCTCTTTCTCGCAGTATGGTTTTGTCAACTTTTTGTCGTTGACTCTATCACAAAGCACAATGGTGCTTGGGCAACAACAGTCCATTTATGCCCCAAGATCAAATCTGCTTCCAACACATACTCAACCATAAAAAACTTGCAAGTGAGGGGGTTAGTTTCAATATAGATTGTATGTTCAAAGTATCTAAACATGGCATGTTCAAGTCTTGTGTAAAGGTAATCCTTTCAGGATGTGCCGTGAGTGTTGGTTGACCTAACAACTCCCATAGCTCAAGGGTCATGAGATTGTGTTCTCGTGTTGGATAAAGCTGTGCTTGAGCTGTGGTGATTTTATTTGCAATCTCCAATCCAGCCAAAATCCTAGGGGTCTTTTTAGTAAGATATGTTGGAAGTTCCAGCTCCTGCAAGGCTTCTTCCTCCATTGCATATACAGGAGTGTTCAAGGTGATTGTTTGCATGGATTCATCTAGTGAATACAATGATTCACTTATCCAAGGTCCACCAAGGATGACATCATACTCAAGGGAATCTAGGGTGACATGAAATGTAAATTCCATATCGCCATCGATTGGTCGAGTAGTGTATCTAAAGTAACTTGGAACTTCAATGTTTTGTTCATTGGTTCCTTTTGCAAGACTATTGCTTGTCGGGGTGAGTTCAAGTTGTCCCAATGACACCCAAGTGTCTATTGTTATGATGTTATGACGTGCTCGAGGGCTAATCAATGAGCGTTTGCGTTGAACATCATTGCCTGTAGGGAAATCCAACCTTACCATGATAGAATCTTCCAAAGGAACCATGGGTGTTTCAGTTATTGATTCAGCTTCAAATCCTCTGTATGTTTCATATTCCCATTCACTTTCATCCTATGTTTGGGTCTCAGCTTTTTCAAGAGTACGCAATGCATACAATGGCACACTTGGCCCTCTGACAACTCTTAATAAGGGTTGTTTGGAAGCTTGCGAATCCTAACAGTCCTGGTTTATGTAGTTCGTTGTCCTTGTATAACTCAGGTTGAGCCATTAAAGGTGCAAGTGTTGAAGTGATGCTGTCTTTATTATCAGAGAAGAGCATTCCTTTTAATGAGGTTTTGAGAGACTGTTTTAATATTGTAAGGGAATTATCGAATTCCTTACATGCTTTCTCAAGCCTATAGTTCGTACAGTCTCTTTCAAATGACTCTTCTGTAGAGAGTATGTCTTCCTCTTGAAAGGAAAAGTGGTACTCCTCTAGGCTTTGTATCTTAGTTGCTCTTTTAGGATTGGCATTATGAGGCTCAATCACAACCAATGACCCTGTAAGATATTCAACCATGCTGAGCATGCTCTCTTGAGCTTGCTTTTTACCTTCCGCATATCATGTGATCATTATTTATTATCCATTTGGGGTGGTTGGGTGGGTTCTAGTTTCTTGATTGGTCTATGTGGTGCACTGAGCGAAGAGTTACAACTTGTTTCATCCTCACTTAGTGATGTACTAGAGCTTGTTTCATTCTTTGACTTTCTTTGGTTTGTCAGTTTTTCATTATGTTTACCCATACAACGAGAACGAATTTTCTTTTGGGTTTTTGTATCCTATGTCGCACATATGGGTGCTGAGGTTTGTGTGGTGGTCTTTGAGGTGGATGCTTTTGCATCATGTATAGCTTTTGGCTCTTTTGTGTTTATGTCCCCTTTTGAGTTTATGTCCTCTACATGCTCCTTTTCCCTGTCTTTTAACTCGACCTTGGTTTTGACAATTTTCTTTTGGGTTTTTGTATCCTATGTCGCACATATGGGTGCTGAGGTTTGTGTGGTGGTCTTTGAGGTGGATGCTTCTGCATCATGTATAGCTTTTGGATCTTTTGGTGGTCTTTGAGGTGGATGCTTCTGCATCATGTATAGCTTTTGGCTCTTTTGTGTTTATGTCCCCTTTTGGGTTTATGTCCTCTACATGCTCCTTTTCCCTGTCTTTTAACTCAACCTTGGTTTTGACAATTTGTTGTCTTTTGTTTTTCGAATTTAGAAGGTTTTGTTTTCTCTTTTGGGTTCTGTTTTAAAGCATGTTCTTCTACCCATGTTGAGGTATTGTCTTTTGCTTTCCTTTTGACTGTTTCTTGTGCCTTAGCTTGTAAACGTGTAAGCACATTCAATGGCAATGTGGACAATTGCCTTGGCTTGTAAACGTGTAAGCACATTCAATGGCACTGTGGACAATTGCCCATTTTGTACACTTAAGATGTTAAGAGTTGTATTTTGTGAGACAAGTTGTATTGAAGCAAGTCATCTTGGGCAATCTTGGAACATGTGATCTATGCCACATCATTCACACATTGGTGGCAAGGTGTCAATGACTATGGGCATGGAAGTATTCCAAACTGTGCAGTCTGCCACCTTGTGAGGTCCACGACAATAGAAACACTGAAGTGTCTGATTAATTACTTGCTGAGCAGTTTCTACCCTTTGGACTATTTCTGTTTTGTGCACGGGAGATGGAGGTTTTAAGTCCACTGTAGATGAAGTGGGACACTTTTTAGTATCATGGTCAAAGGTTTTACAATATATGAAGTATAGAAAAACAGGTGCCTTGTATGCACAATGAGGATTGGGATGGTCGTAGTGATTACATTCAACACAAGGCATTTCGTTCGTTACTTTGATAGGCATTAAGGATGTCTGGTTTTGAAGGTTTTCATCCTCTCTTACAGATGATGGCTGTAAGGTTTTAAGCAAGGCTGCATAAAATTTTAGAAATGTCAATTCTGAGATCGATCTTTCTTTTGCCATTGCTTCATTTATTTTAGATGAGGAACATCTCGTAGCATGATCATCTTCTAGCATGTTGTCATCTAAACGTATTGCTTCTTTGCAACATTGATCGAATGTTTCCGGATTGGATACAATGATCAAGTTGTGTAAGTTGTTATTCTTCAAGCCCACCATGAAACATCTCCTTAATTGAACATCGTTTAATTTTTTCCATGACTCACAATGTGAGTCCAAGAGCTTTATCCGAAGGATAAAATCTCTAATGGATTCATTGGGTTGATGCTCAATTGAATAGAGTTCTGTTACTGCACTCCACCGATCACCTTGTCTAGAAAAGCCATGTATAAAGGTTTATTTCAAGGTTTTGAAGTTAGTCTTGATCGCCGGCATTAATGCGATGTACCATCGACTAGCTTTTCCCTCTAAGCATAAGTTCAGCGCATGTACCTTAGTGGGGCAGTTGGGATTTCCAAAGGCTTCATATCTCTGTTTAAACATTTGAATGAATTAAATAGGGTCTGTTGTTCTGTCGTATTTGCCCATAATTTTGAAAACTTGAACGGTCGTATTTCTGTATGATTCATTGAGGCCGTATTTCTGTATGATCCATTGAGGCCGTATGTAAGTGCTCTTGTTGGAAGAGACTCACTAAGTCCTTGGGCCACCCCCCTTCCTAGACTAGTTAGTATGTCCAAGGTGTGGGCATCCAGGAAATGGTTGGTACTTATAGGACTTGCGGGAATGTTAGGCAAGGGACCAAAGCCCGGTGGGATGGAAGTCACAGGGGGTGTAAAACTCGATGACACGCTTGTTATAGGCATGGCCAATGTCATTAGGAGGTGAATTTGTGGCATAGATCTCAATGGCTCGAAGATGTCAGCCATTGGGTTCAGTAGTTATGTAATCCATGGCAATCCCTCTATTGTGGCCATGTCAGAGTGCCTAAATGCTCCTTAATGAGCAATCACAGTTTTTTTTTTGGCTCTTTATACTTTCCCAGAGCCCGTTTTACAGCCTCAAGAGTCTTGGCGTACTCTTCATTGGATCAAACGGGTGTCTATTTGCCCTAATTAGCTTAGGCGATATAAGCACGTGAACGACCTTAGAGATATTTTTTCAAAAAAAACGTATGCTAGGAACTTCCGAGATGGAAGAGGAGGTCCTAAAACCTATTCTCCATCATTGTCTAAAGACTAAAAAAAAAACGAAGAATTTTTCCCTTGTTTTGCAGTATGCTTTTTAGGGTGTTCCAAAAGGAATTTTGAAAAACTCTGTATGAGAAAGTTGTAGTATTTTTGAAGTACTAAAACTTTGTTTCCTTGAGTTGCCCGTTATTTTGTCGTTTAGACTCTCAAAAAATAGCCCGAATATGGCTCGTCGTCATTTTCGCGCTATTTTTTACGATTTTTCGTGGTTTTTGGACTGTTTTTTTCTTGATTTTTGGATCAAATTTTGAGGATGCTAGTCGGAGGCCATAATGATCGATTTTGACTTCGGACGCAAGGTCAAAAGTCAAAGAGCTCGATGTCAGCTTTCCGATGAGCCCTACAGCGTCTTCATCGGATATACGGTTTAGGAGATACGGGCCTCCAAACAGGGGTGGTTTTCAGAGTCTTTTTTTTTGCGTGAACTGTTGTTTCACACCGTGCACTTTCACACGTGAACCGGTCTTCAAGTGGATATTAAATTTTGATTTTATTTTTTTCCACGTAAACTGCTATTTCACGTCGTGAAATACTTTTCACGTGCGTGAACCAAACTTCACGTGGATATTAAATTTTGAAAAAAAAAATTCGTGAACTAGTCTTTCACGCCGTGAACCGCTTTTCACGCGTGAACCGGACTTCACGTGGATATTAAATTTTGTTTTTTTTCCCATGTGAACTGCTATTTCACACCATGAAACACTTTTCACGTGTGAACTGGACTTCACGTGGATATTAAATTTTGATTTTTTTTAAATTTATTTTTTTATTTCGCGTGAACTAGTTTTTCACGACATGAAAAGTGTTTTATGCCATAAACCGGACTTCACGTGGGAATTAAAATTCGAATTTTTTTTTTCACGTGAACTGGTTTTTCATGACATAAAAGGTGTTTCACGTCGTCGTGAACCGGACTTCACATGGGAGTTAAATTTGGTTTTTTTTTCTTTTTTTGGAGTCTGGTGGGAAATACGAATTTTTCTTTTTTGGGGGGAATATTTTTTGAATTTAAAATGAAAGGCATATGGGAATTTTTCCAAAAAAGGTAAGTAGAATCAAGAAAGTCAACCTTTTACCTGACACACCTTACACCCTTCATAAATGACCCCCAAAATGGACAAATTGACAACTCATGACCATCTTCTCATTGAATGCTCATTAGCCTTAATGAGTTATGTAAAAAAATGATTAAGAATTAAGCCAAGATTAATCTTTTCACTAATCTTTCCCTCTTTTACACTAATCAAGGACTCTATTTAACCACTAATCCTTAATTAATTCACACAATTGAGCACACCATTGGATAGAGCAAGGAAAAACTAATCTATGTGCATCAACAATTGTATAAATTAATCTTAATTAGGGAATTAATTACACTCTTAATTATAGTCTCCTTTTCAAGATAAAATTAAGCAAAGAGAGTCAAATTTCTCCAATTGATCAAAAATTGATGTGATTAGGTGTTTTGATGCATCTAGATGCTCTCAAAAGACTCAAAAACCCCAATTTCAACTACTCATATGATCAATTTAGAACCCAATTAACACATTTTCTAATTTTTTAGCCTCTTGAACAAGATGACTAAAACCAGTCCATTAAGAGAAATTAGTCAAAATCAAGGTTTTTTTATGGTTTTAAGAAATTTTTTGAAAGATTAAGCTACTCCTAATGCTTGCTAACACTCTAATGTAAACAATTTCAACAAAAAACACACAATTAAACTAAAATTAATGATCTTAGATCTATGTATAAACTAAAGAGACCTAATTGAGATTAACAAAGATTAGTGGATGATGTTGAGGGTTGTTAAGGTAGAGAATTATGGTGAGTGAGAGAAATACAATAGGAGAGAGAGAGGGAGGCAATGAGATTTGGGATAAGACCTAATTAGAAGAAGACCTAATTGAGATTAACAAAGATTAGTGGATGATGTTGAGGGTTGTTAAGGTAGAGAATTATGGTGAGTGAGAGAAATACAATAGGAGAGAGAGAGGGAGGCAATGAGATTTGGAAGTGAAGATTAGAGTATAAAAGCTAGGGGTCATATTTATAGATACATCATGCTAAAAGCAAAAAGGGATTTTGCATGGATGTTTCCTAAATTTAGAAAAGTAGATGCATGGATAAGTGCTATGTGTAAAAAAAGGAATTGAATAAGTAATATATTCAAGAAAATCTATGTGGACATCAACATTGAGAAGACCTTGAAATAATAAATGAACATATTCCAGCCATTGACATACAACCATATTAATTGTCTTGTTAAAACATTTAAAAAATGAAAAGTAAATAGACTTTACTAGAGAGTTGATCGAACGATGATACAAAGAACATTTTATTATTGCAAAATGAAGGACCTACAGTACAATGTCATCAATAGTACAAGGTCATTTTCAAATTGTTCTCCTACTGAACATTCTCATTAGGTCCTCCTTTTTTAGAGTGGGTTGATGTATAAACATATTATGGTTCACATCTAACCCAAAGATGTGCAAATATACAAAATAAAGGTGCTTGTGAAAAATCCCTACCCCCTCCGTGCAACGAATTCGGGGGTGCTAGCAGCGGAAGTAGCACTTCTTGCGCAGGACAGAGCCTCTCACCACTCGGGGCCTCACCCACACGGATATCCGGACAAGAGACTAATCCCTCGGTTCTTCCAAAACCAAACCCAGAAAAACTTCCCTCGCCCACAAAGTACAGGCGATTCCTCCATGGGATATTTTTATTCTAACGTAGTCAAGGTCATCACTAACCGAACTGATCCGATCGAACCCGTAAGTCACATGGTTAGATCAAGGAAAAGACTTGCACTTGGATCATAGAGACCAACACTTTTTTCCTCATCAAGGACTGTCCGAGATTTACTTTTATGTTAAAGGTGTCAATACAAGCACAACGTGTGATTATATTATAGTGAGGTTGCCCACAAGAGATTCCATTTATGGCTACCCCAATAATATTGTCCCACCATGGAATCTCTGTACATGTGAGTAATGAGATGATTTTTCCTTCATTAAGACCTTAAGTGTTGTTGTGTATATGTTGTGTATGTGTATGTCATTCTTACGTTTCATGTCTATGCCACAGATGGAGAGGAGTCTATATTAATTCAAATTTGGGAGACCATCTTAGAAGACAATGGCTCTATTATTATCATCGGTACTATGTATCAAGTGGCAGCCATTATAGCGCAGGCCAAACAATCTAGCTTCTCCTTAGACACCTTGGTGAATGTGCGGTGTACAACGCAAATTGGAAAGGCATTTAGACAAGAGGAAAGCATCACTAACCCTAGAGGTTTCCATTGAACATCACTTTTTGCTACAAAAAATCATCTCATACTCTTGTGCAGACACATACCCTCATCGCATGCTACCTTCACGAGCATAGTTGGAGTAAACCATACACAACTTTTCTCACCTGATTATATCATTGATCCTTGCACCGTGATGCGCTAGGCCAGACACCCAGATGAGATAGCATGGGGCAAGGTATGGAATAAACATATAAGTGCTCCAAAATAAGGGTATTACATTTTTGTGGAATTATGTAAGGTTCCCCCCTTCCAAAATAGGTGAAACACTTTAGATAGTCTACTAAGTCTTAACTTAGAGAAAATTTCCTACTTGTCGACACCTTGACCATGCAAAGATTCAAGGATACGATTTGTAGGTAAGACCTAGTCCTATCCTACAAGGGGAGCGTGGTCTTCTAAAAATCAAATCATCGTCGCGATAGGGTAATTGAGCATAATTTGGGCAACTACTAATCTTGATTCCCAGAGATAACGCTTTTTTCCTCATCCGTGCAAGGCACAACCGCTAGCCTAGTCTTCTAGAATAGAGTTGCTCGAGAACCTATTTATCTAGCATAGGGCTTTCATTTAATCTATTAGAAAGCTACCCGACTAATCGGGTCCACCCGTCCATAGGATGGTGCCGTCGGGGCATTCCATCCTCCCACTTTCCACCCTACTCACACATCAATTTGTTTTCTAATTAATCCTACCACACTGTTTGACATAAATAAACATGTTCCTTAATTAGGACCCTTTCGCAAGGTTCGTTAAAACAGCCTCTTTCCATAGTATAATAATGCTAAAGATAATATATATATATATATATAAAGTTTATACAAGAATCAATTCCATACAAGCCAAATCGGCTCTCTTATTCTTTTCCTTTATACTGCCGATAATCTAGAATTCGGCCTTCCAGCCTCAAGAGACTGGGCAAACCCTATGGGACCATACACCTCGTCGTGTCGATAGTAGCTGGCGAGGACTCAAGCCGGCCTGTCGCCCCCTCAGGCTCTGTCGCTCAATCTTCTCGCCCCTCTTAGAAGGATGTCTACGCACTAGGGTGGGCTTATTCACCACACTAGCATGGGCCCTCAGAACTAGGCAGCATCACAATTACTCGCCTCAATCGGCGAACCTCATTCTTCCAATGGTATGAGGGATACCATGGGCCGACTCCAGGCCTTACTAAACGACGCCGCGCGCCTCACTACACAAGCACAAAAATGAAGTTAGCGTCGAAAGCAAGGAGAAAATACATGTACTCTTTTTCTTAAAAATAGCAATTTCAATACTAACTACTATCGATTACCAAATACAACATCATTTTCAAATAATAGCTTCATAGAATTTCTAACATTTTTCAATGAAAAAAATCGCATCTTCTTTCTTGATTTATTGATATTAATATTAAATAATAATTTTAAAACTCCTTTTAAATGATGACCGAGCTAACTTGGCCACCGTTCCCTTGTGGAGCTTGCAAACAGGAGGGTTGGAGCTGCATTAGGAGCATTTTCTCTAGTCTCATTGTTGTGTGCGTTTCTCGAGGTGAATTTTGGTGTTTTTGAGATGGGGCCATCTTGATCACCACCTCGTAGTGATCGACACTGCGATCGCAGTGCTTCAGTCAGATTTCGATTCCAAGATCGTTTGCTCACTCTATGAGCAAACGATCGCAACATCTCCTCTAAGCTCAAAAACCTCTTATTAAAGTCTATGCAAATGGGGGGGAGGATTGTGAGATCTCCTAAAGGGAAAAAATGTTTTGCCTTCAAGGAGGTGAGGGCTGTAAGTCCCTTCACATGGGGGGAAGAGTTAAGGACACCCTCTCCTCCCTCACAAGGGTGGGGTGACTGAGAAAAGGGCTTGTCCGAGAGATGGCTGATTAGGGGGTGCTATGAGGAAGGCAGTGAGGGCTACAAGGCACAGCTGAGGTACAGTTTGTACAGTCAGGCACGGTTGTAGGTATAGCAAGTAGTACAGTCAGGCAATAGCTTCTACACAGTATGTAGTCTAATGCTAGGGTTGTAGCTATTGCATAGTCTCGCACACAGAGTGGCGGTATGGCCTCGTGCTGAGTGTCAGGTGCAGCCTAGGGGTGTACTCTACGCAATGTGCTGCTGTGGCCATGGAGTACACGGGAGTTTATATAGGTGCAAGGTACAGTTGCGGCAGGTACATAGCAAAGTACGAATGAAGGGACGGTGTACCATCAAAGTGCACCGATCACACTGGTCTAGGGAAAGGTATGGTGGCGGTGCACCGGCAAAGGTGTGGTACGCATGTATCCTTTTGGCCAGAGGCAACATGGGCATCCACATGGCAGTACGTGTGGACTATATAATGGGTGGTCGACCTTTGGTCCTTACGTGGCCATTGTACGGGCGCCTTGGTGAGTGTGTATGGTCTTTTTGGGCAGATTCCCCAAATTTGGGACAAGGGCCTCGATTTGCATGTCGGAGCACCCGGAAGGAGGCAAACTTTTTTTCAGTGCAAATGTCCAGGATGTTCCCCTAGTCGTTGGGGTGCAAAAACCGTTCGTCAATCGGACGCCCGGTCGTGCATTTATTAAGGTTTAAAGATCGTCATTTTAGTTATTTTAAACTAAAAATAACTAAAATTCACGTATAAGCTTGATCCAGTGTCCGTTTTGGATGCTATAAAATCCTACATTAGGGTAACATCACACGTAGATTCCAAATTTGGACTTGAAATTTGAAGATTATAAGTGAAAATGGATTGTTTAATAAAATCACTAATTTTTACATCATAAAAACTCGTAAATTCATCTATTTTATAGGGACATTTTTTAATTAATGAAGATGGGTATATTAAAAGTGTGATTTTCATCATAAATGATTTTTATGCATAAATGGATGCATAAAAGAAACTCTTTTATATTATGTAAAAAAAGGGCAAGTGATAGTAAAGCTTTATGCAAGATGTGGAGATTGTGCTATGGTAGCACACAAATTAGGCATGAACATTGTTTGTATTGATCCCAAAGAGGACGTTGTGGAGGGTGTCTTGATGAAGATTTCATTGTAGTGCAATAAACATATTTGTTTATGAATAGTCAAGTGATGATTGGGTTTAGCAATTGTTTATGATTATGACATGATCTTATTTTTAATACGAAAAAAGAGAGAAAGAGGGCGAGAGCAATGCATGTTGGGGTTTTGCAATGTTTCAACGATGTTTATGTGCAACATGTCATATACAAAGCATATAAAGAATTGACATTTTCTATATTGTGTAGATGAATAAGGTAGGGTTAAGTTTGTAGACTCGAGGACCTGTACGCAAAACATGAGTTAAGTGTATTGTGTGTTGAGAAATGAGAAGGAAATTGATAGAGAGAGAGGGAGGATAGAGAGAGTGAGAAAAGAGAAGGAGAGAGAGAGAGAGAGAGAGAGAGAGAGAGAGAGAGAGAGAGAGAGAGAGAGAGAGAGAGAGAGAGAGATAAAAGAGAAGGATAGAGAGAGTGAGTAAAGAAAAGGATAGAGAGAGTTAGCAAAGAGAGAGAAGGATAGAGAGAGTGAGATAGGGGAAGGATAGAGAGAGTGAGTGAAGAGAAGGATAGAGAGAGTGGGATAGGGAGGACAGAGAGAGTTAGCAAAGAGAAGGATATAGTGAGCAAAGAGAAGGACAGAAAGAGAGAGAGGAGGCTATAGAGAATGAGCGAGAAGATGGTTAGAGAGAGAGAGAGTTAGAAAAGAGAAAGATAGAGTGAGCAAAGAGAAGGATAGAAAGAGAGAGAGGAGGCTATAGAGAGTTAGCAAAGAAAAGGATAGAGTGAGCGAGAAGATGGATAGAGAGAGAGAGAGAGAGAGAGAGAGAGAGAGAGAGAGAGAGAGAGAAGGGGGGGAGGGGGGATAGAGAGTGAGCAAAGAAAAGGAGAGAGAGAGAGAGAGAGAGAGAGAGAGAGAAAAGGAGGAAATAAACAGGAGAGAGAGAAGATGGATAGAGAGAGAGAGAGAGAGAGAGAGAGAGAGAGAGAGAGAGAGAGAGAGAGTTAGCAAAGAGAAGGACATAAAGAGAGAGAGAAGGATATAGAGAGTTACCAAAGAGACGGATAGAGTGAGCGAGAAGATGGATAGAGAGAGAGAGAGTTAGCAAAGAGAAGGATAAAGTGAGCGAGAAGATGGATAGAGAGAGCGAGAAGATGGATAGAGAGAGAGAGACTTAGCAAAGAGAAGGATAAAGTGAGCGAGAAGATGGATAGAGAGAGAGAGAGAGGAGGAGGAATAAAAGAGTGAGAAAAGAGAGAGAGAGAGAGAGAGAGAGAGAGAGAGAGAGAGAGAGAGAGGATAAGAGGTAAGAGAAGGAGAGAGAGAGAGAGAGAGAGAGAGAGAGAGAGAGAAAGGATATAGAGAGGGATGGTAGATAGAGAGAGTGAGCAAAGAGACAGATATAGAGAGAGAAGAGTAACAAAAAGATGTGAGATGGCTGAAGAGAGGAGAGGAGAGGAAGGGAAGATTGTAATAGATAGAGAGAGAAAGGAAGGAGCAAGGTTGGTGGTGGAGGGGGCTCGGCTCGGCGGAAGGTGGTGGGCAGAGATGGTGGTGGCAATAGTTAGATAGAGATTGTTCAAGTAGAGAGAGAGGGGAGCCAAGAAAAGCTCCCTCCACCGAGCTCGCTCGTTGACCATCCCCCTTATATAAAAGACAGGATGCACACATACACCATCCGAGAGATGCAACCTATAAGAAACCTCATTAATCTTTTTTAAGATCATAAAAGGTCCAACAAATCTTGGACTTTTCTAGTCCTCATTACCTGAGAGTCTTTTGGGATTCTCAAGTAAACACATTGACCTTCTTCCAAGACTCTAGATGATCACTTTGGGTGGTATATTCTATCTTATCGACAAGCCACCACGTTCAAGCACCCATTTTTATTGACTTGGAACTATTGAAAATTTTGAACATATCAATCAACATTAATCTTTAACTTTGGCCAAAAAAAATCTCTTCTTACCAAATCCTCAATCCTCAGCACACCGAGATGCCTAGTAGAAGGTGTGTCATGACACTTAAACATGATTCAGTCTCTCACACCACCAACATCAGGTACATAGACCTTTCTCTTTTGGGAAGAGAAAACCATTCCAAATAGAATACTAATAGAAATAGGGGTCATTCCTAGCTTGAACAATATTTGAGATCCTACCAAAGAATCCACCACAAAGAAACACGCCCTTCAGAGAGCGAAATAGGTCAGGCCAAGTATCAACAAATAAAAGTTGATTCACATGACCAATTCCACTCAAATCATCTAACACTTTATTGGTAGATCCTTTCTGTCAATAATGAATCTTGAAATCAAACTCTTGCATGAGCTCAGACCAATGAGCCTTTTCCCCCTCAACTCTGGAAAATTGCAAAAGTATTTTAGAGGGGTGTATGCATAGTAAGGTGGACTAAAAAGCATTGTCCTGGACATTGGTTTTTGGCATGGTTGAATAGAACAATAAAAGTGCATTTTGAACTAAAAAGCATTGTCCTGGACATGGTTTTTGGCATGGTTGAATAGAACAATAAAAGTGCATTTTGAATTTTTCAAGAAAGTGGGTAGTTTAGGAAGTCCCCCCACTACCTTGCCATAGCAATGGTTAGTTTCACCACTCTCTCCCATGGTGTAGCATCTGTTGTGCAAGCTCTCAATCTACAAAGCTACACTGACTATAGTGTATAGAGTCTCTCTCTCTCTCTCTCTCTCTCTCTCTCTCTCTCTCTCTCTCTCTCTCTCTCTCTCTTATATATATATATATATATATATATATATATATATATATATATATATATATATATATATATCTATATCTATCTATCTATCTATCTATCTATCTATCTAATGTTGTAGCATCTGGTGCAGGCACTTTGCCATAGAGTCCATAGAGCTACTTGTCATAGTCCATAGATCTATGCTCTCTCTTACAACAAACACATATGAGTGTGTTGGAAAATCTCATAGAGGAATAGTCTGCCTCTGTGTGTGTGTGTGTGTGTGTGTGTGGTCGTTGTTGTGTGGTGAAAGTGTACGAGATCATTAGCTTACAAGTGTACTTATTGATTGACAATTTCTAAAGAGTGCTTGTTAGAACCCCTCCATGATTTACTTTTTTACAAGCCTTGTCATTGTATTTTAGGAATTTCTCATTTCCATTTCAATGAGTAGAATGCATTCTCGACAAATAGTATTAACTGCATATTCTCAAAATTTCTCATTTCCCTTCAACTAACTTCCATGCTTTTTTTAGAGGTGGATCTATGGAGGACGCATAGATGATCCTTGTACGTGAGAACTCATTTGAAGTGATGGCAATGTAGTTCGAACAAGAAGATGCATGCACTCCTCCTGTAGAGGAAGCTACATAATGCACCTCATGCATAAGTTGTTCACAGTTCCTCATCAAGAAATACGAGGCTTTAAATAAAAGGGAGCAACATCAAAAAGAAAGGATTAGGGAATCACTCGTGCAAAAGGAGAATGCTATCGTGGATGAGCAGAAAAGAGGCACAATTTGCAACAAAATGGCACACTTTGTTGCAAACTACATAATGCACCTCATGTACACGTTGTTCAAAGGTCCTCATCAAGAAATACGAGGCTTCAAAAAAAAGGGAGCAACATCAAAAACCAAGGATTAGGGAATCACTCATGCAAGAGGAGAATGTTGTAGTGGATAAGCAAAAAAGAGGCATGATTTTCAACAAAGTGGTACACTGTTTTGCTCAACAAACAAGGAGAATGCACTCAATCAAGAACTCTTTCAATAGTTCCTACTTCATCCCTATTTCAAGGATGTGCAAACATCAAGACAAGAGCAACATGTTCAAGCAGCACTTGTGACCAATATCTGTAACACCTTAATGCGAGTTAAGAAACCAAGATCTTCAAATGAGCTCTTCTTGAAAAGATCTACTGGGATGATGTTGATGAACTCAAGTGGAACATTTGAATCCAAGGATGTGAATATTACAAAGGCCTCAAAGGTTTTGGGTATCCATAGGAGGAATTTCTACTCAGGTAAATCTCGCCTCTCACTTGGTGAGGTGATGGATTGTTGCCATTGTCAACATGTGGAAGACATCACCGCACACAACCACCCTTACACAAGAGGTGAGGGACCTTGTGTTTGAATTTTGAACTATTGAGACACGAATGTCTCCCAAACAAGAAAGATGTATGTAATCAAAGGATTGGGAGAAACACCTTTGTCCATCATCTGGTTCATCTTCTTGATGAACCACAGTCTCCTAAATAGTTGTTATTCAAGTTATTCTCAACATTCCATCTATACATGTAGACCTATTCTTCTTTTATGTGTTATACTATTTTAGAGGTTTCTACCGCACATACCTTCCAAGGTGCTTTCTTGCACTATTCCGATTCTCTCTAGCACTTGGTGGACCTCAAGCTATCATTGTGCCAAACTTTAGAGTGCTTTGTATCATTATTTCAAAGCTTTCTAACATTATCTGGTGCTTTCTAACACAATGAAAATGCTATGTAGCACTTTTTCACCTCTTTCTCTCTCTCTTACACACACAAGCACTATGTCTAGTGCTTTGTAGCATAGTTGTAGTGCTTTCTATCGTTATTACATGGACTTGAAGTTGCTTTCTAACATTCCTTCAGTGCTTCTAGCATTGTGCATTGCTCACTAGCATTGTGCACTGATTTCTAGCATTGTTAAAATGCTATCTAGCATGTTCTAAATTTGCATTATAGTTCAGTGAGGCACTTTCTAGCTTTGTGCAATATTTTTTGCTGCTTTCTTGCACTCTACAAGTATTTTTACACGTGTTCAAAGCTTTCTAGCACTATAGCATTGCATGAAATAGACTTCATGAAATTTATTTAATTTGATTTTTTTTTTTGCAAGAATGGTTCACAACGTGAACTAGACATGTTTCATGACATGAAACAATAGGGTGTGGTTCACGGCGTACACATGGCTCATGGATTTTTTTTGGGCAGGGCTATTTCACGACATGAAATAGTAGGTATGGTTCACGGCATGAACTGGGTGGTTCACGATTTTTTTTTGGCATAGGGCTATTTCACGACGTGAAATAGCATGTACAGTTCATGACGTGAACTAGGTGGTTCACAAAAAAAAAAATTTGGGACAGGATTGTTTCACAATGTGAAACATTAGGTACGGTTCATGGCGTAAATTGGGTGGTTCTTTTTTTTAGCACAAGGTTGTTTCACAATGTGAAACAGCAAGTACGAGTCACAACGTGAATCAACTAGGTTTTTTTTTTACGTAAAACACTTAAGGCGTGAGACACATGTCTCACGGATTTTATTATTATTATTTTTTGGGCATAAAACGCTTAAGACGTGAAATGTTTAAGGTGTGAGACACGTGTCTCATGGATTTTTTTAATAAAAGGATTTAGAGGGAAATTCAAATTTCCTTGTTTAGGGGGAATGTTTTTTGAATTTTAAATTGGGGAGATATGGACATTTTCCCAAAAAGGCAAGTGGGAATCAAAAAAATCAATGCTTTTATGACACCTTCTTACACCTTTCATAAATGAGACCCAAAATGGACAAATTGACAACTCATTGGCATCTTTTCATTCAATGCTCATTAGCCTTAATGAGTTATGTAAAAAAATACTTAAAAATTAATCAAAGATTAATCCTTCCCCTTTTAGACTAAACAAGAGCTCTAATTAACTACTAATCACTAATTAATTCACACCATTGAGCACATCATTGGATAGAGCATGAAATTGCTAAGCTATGTGCATCAACTCATGTGTAAATTAATATATAATTGGAGATTAATTAAACTCTTAATTTTAAGCTCTTCTCTTTATGCAAAATTAAGCAAAAATGACAGAAATTCCTCCAATTGAAGTAATTAAGTGTCTTTATGCATCTAGATGCTCTCAAAACACTCAAAACCACTAATTTTGACTTCTTACATGATCAATTTCAAACGCAACAAACACAATTTCTAATTTTTTTGCCTCTTGAACTGGATTAATCATGCTTAATGACAAAAATCAATCAATTAAGAAAGATTAGTCGATTTCAAGGGTTTTTTGATGGTTTGAGAAAATGTTTTAAAGGGTTAAGATACTCCTAATGCTTGCTATCTTCTTCTTGAACACTACACTTATGTACTTCATGGAATCCCATCCAATTGTGTCCACCCTCTCCACATGGTGCCACCTATTGTAAATTCTACTCTTTACCAAGGAAGATCACTTCCTCAAACTCATAGCACCATGTGTCCTCAATTACCCCATTAGTGAAGAGCTACAACACTTGGACATGCTAGCCATGAAGACCCTCATTTTATTGAGAAGTAAAGTCCACCTAGCTTTGTCACATGACCCTCATTTGCTGAGGAGTGAAGTATACTAGCTTTTTTACATGCCCAACAACCAATACAACTCGCAAGGCATCGTCCATGACTATTTCAAATAGTCTACACTTACGTAGAGCAAGCCCTTGCCACCATTCATCACACCATCCATGTGTCTTACCATCAAGAAATCTCCCTCAACCTGGCACAAGAGGCCTATACCTTTTTCCAAAGCCACAAGCCTACAAATGAAGAGGATGACCTTAAAGAATCCTGAGAACACAAATAGGGTAGGACCCAGTCTTCTAGAGAAGAAGATCCACAAGCCGATGAGGCATACTCTCTTGGTAGTTTGAGTAATAACAAATGCCGAGGAGCCAAACCCAACCAAAGCTCCACCCAATCCAGCTGCTCCAGGCCACCCAACTGCTCCGCCCAATCCAACTCTACACCCCACCCATAATCTTCCTGTCAATCCATCCATATCATCCTCCATAGGATTACCTGCTTTGTCCACAATTCAACCCCCGAGCCTAGAGCTTCTTCCCCAATTCAACTACCTCATCAACCGCATCCATGAGCCCCCCATCATCGCATCATGCCATATCTCAATGAGGCACAACAATGATGCACCATTGCCAACTACTCACAATGAAGGCAATGGGAAGGATCTAGAGGTGTCCTTGCCTATCCTTAAAATAGTAACTCATATACCTGTCTAATGTGTGGGATCTCACATTCTAAGGCAACTTCTATACCACCCTTTGTACACCCTTCGACATGACCAAAGTCCATGGAAGGCAACTTCCCATACATAGATGACCCCACACCACTCACCACCATGGAGATGCGGTTTGTCACCAAGGCTGGTCATCACCAAGGATGGATCCATGGAAATATGTATGATGGACCATAATCCAAAAATTTCTGAAAATCTAGACCCTTAGGCTAAGGTCCTTTATATCCATTTCCAATTAATTCCAATTGCACATTGGAAAGTTCTTTTTGAATTTCTATTTCAGGGGAACTTATTTTAATAAGATGAGATAATTTTCTATCCAAAAATATTAAAAATCTAAATATTCTCTCTCTAGAATATTTTCTCTCTCTAGGTTAAGACAGTTAGAAACAAGTCTTTTATATTTCTGAAGAGGTATTGATTACAGGGGAAGATGCTGGACATTTTGAGAGGCTCGGGAGGAATCTTACAAACATCCCACTGCCCACCCGCGAATGCACATTTAGCTAGATTCAGGCACAATCGATCTTCTCGGCACTTTGTTAGGCACAACAATAAATGGTGCAGATGCAAACCCTTCTGTCTGAATACACTGAAGTCATCCAAAAAGTCCCTCATGAACGAAGTAAGGTACTCTTCAAAAATCTTCTGCACCATTCTCTAAAAAGCGGCCGAGGCATTCTTCAATCCAAATGTCATTACATTAGAAGCAAAAGCCTCCCTCTGTGATAAAATCCATCTTTTCTCGATCTTTTGGTGCCATGTGGACCTGGTTATATCCATTGAATCCATCTTGGAAAGGAATACATCTCATGTCCCGCCACACTGCATGCAATACTGCATCTATAAAGGGCAAAGGAAAGGGATCGGTGAGATGGTCACTGCATTCACATCTCATCACATCCACTCACATCTCATCATATCCATTCATATCTCATCACTCCCATTCACATCCATTTACATCCAATCACATCCATTCACATCCATTTACATCCAATCACATTCATTCCATCCACATCACATCACATTCATTCCATCCACATTACATCACATCCACATCACATCACATTAATTCCATCCACATTACATCACATACACATCTATCCATATCACATCACATTCATTTCATCCACATTACATCACATCCACATCTATCCATATCACATCACATCCATTCACATCTCATCACATTCATCCACATCCATCCATTCATTCACATTCACATATATCACATCACATCTCATCCATTCATTCACATTCACATATATCACATCACATCTCATCCATTCACATCTCATCACATTCATTCACATCCATCCATTCATTCACATTCACATCTCATCACATTCACTTTTAGTACAGTTTCTCTACTTTCGATTCTAATAGGACTTTTCTAAGTTTTTGCCAATTGCTTGACCTAGTTAAAGGTACTTTTTCTTGATCCCATTAAATTTAAGTATCAGAGTGTTGTTGATATGTAGAATGTGCCCATGTATTCCAGACAAGGAATCAAAGATGAACCCATTCCGTGTAGTCCAAATATGCCAAAGTCCTGTCCATCTAAGGAAATGGAATATCACAAGGTGACTGTCCGAAGTAATGACTTGAGGACAAATCCCAAATATCCACTGATGAGCCGAAACAGTAGACCTCTCTACTGCCTCCCAAACGCGAGACAAAAGACATAGTGCCCAATCAAGCTCTCTCTCTCTCTCTCTCTCTCTCTCTCTCTCTCTCTCTCTCTCTCTCCACGCATGGGAGACCCTGTGGATGTTGTCACATCATATGTATACAAGGGAGCCACCTTCTCTGGCCCCATTTTCACCATGCACCAGCAAAGGCCAGATTGAAAGGGATTGGTCTGTGCACTCTGGGTCCTTGACTTCCCTATCCCTTTGACATGGCAGGAGTCGGGCAATCTTTCAGCTGGTGACCAAAAACCTTGCATCCAAAACACCGGTTCTCAATTATGAGCTCGTCCCTTTGAATCCTTGAAAGAGGTGGGGCTCCTGTGAGAAAGTGTTCTAGGGGTGGAAGGGTCTTCCTTCACTTCTGAATCTTCCCGCGTCCTGATTCTGAATTGGGCCTTGCTGCCTCTTTGGGGGTGGAAAGTTTGAAGTACTTCCTGGGGTTTGGAATCTTTTAAAATTAGAGGGTGTAGGCTTCGGCGGGACCTTAACTACAAAGGCTTTGGCAAAGTCCTTTGCCATTCTTACTACTTCGGCCATTGAGATAGGTTTTGCATTCTTTACTAAGGTGTCCAATGGCTCGTTCATTCCTTGAATGAACCTGGCCACCATCAGTTGCTCTTCATCCAAATGTGGAGAATATTTGAGGAGAAGGGCAAAAGCTTGATGGTACTCTTCAATTGTCCGACTATCCTGCTTTAGTTCCAAGAACTCATTTATTTTAGTTTCAAGGAAGCCCGGAGGACAAAACCTCTTTTTGAGGTAATCTTTAAGATCGGTCCAGTTCTGGGTATTCCGGTCAAGAGACAGTTAGTCTCGCAGTGATTCCTCTAAGCGACCTTGGCCATTTCCACAATCTTTAACCTAGCGAGAGCCATCTTGCTTCTCTCATTGTAGATAGTTATATCAAAGTATTCTTCCATAGCCTCAATCCACTTTTCCACTACTTCACCTAACTGCTCCCCTTCACCCTTGAAGGGATCAGGTTGGGATCTGCTTGGTCTTCATTCTTGAGAAATGAGTCTAGCACTCACATCACCCTTGGAGGATAAACCTCCCTTGGGACGTTTGCCCGAGAACCTATCTAGCTCACAGGACTGCCATCCCTTTGGCACTGTGGAACACCACCAACCAACCTCCTGGGAGTTCTTCCCGATTCTGTGTTCCTTGCCTTGGGCTTCCCATCCGTGTACTTTCCTGCACCTTGGACCTGTACACCATCATATGGGACTGAATTAGTGTTTAGCTTTGCTGAGGCTGATGCTCTGATACCAGTGTAACACGCGAAAGCTCTGGGGGTCTTCTTTCAGCCCTAAACACTCTTGGAAAACGTCTGATGCAAAACCATTTTTTTTTCAGAATAGATGTGGGTATCTAGCTTGAGGTACTGGCCAGGGCTTTCTCTCTCTCTCTCTCTCTCTCTCTCTCTCTCTCTCTCTCTCTCTCTCTCTCTCTCTCTCTCTCTCTCTCTCTCTTTTCTCTCTCTCTGTCTTTGTCTATCTCTCTCTCTTTCTCTTTCTCTCTCTCTTTTATCTCTCAGTCTCTCTCTTTCTCTTTCTGCCTCTCTCTCTCTATTTTTGTCAATAGCAAAATAAATTTACTCCAATAAAATGATACATCCTGATAAAATGAGAGAAACTCAAATAAGCATTACTCCATTAAAATTCTTCCAATAAAATGAAACCCCAAAACATTTTTGCACATCCCATACATCTTTGAAGTTAAATTAGGAACATGAGTTGTCCACTAAACCAATTTAAGGTAGGTTCGTTCTCTGCATAGACATTCAGATACCTCCCTTTCTGTCAAAATTGGTTGGTGAATAAACATATTTTCATTTTAGCTCAATCCCATGACTCTCATGTACACAAAGTACAAGTGCTTGCATGCCAAGTAGGGTTTTTGTTGGTTGACCCTTCCCAAAAAATCTGGACATGAGCATGATGGATGCATTTTGATATGCACATCATAACTTAAAGACACTGGTTTTAAAGACAATGGTTCTTATACATACCGAAATCATTACATTGCCCCAATATGTAATGCACACTTCCCACCAGCTCAGCCAAAGATCAATGGCAGGTATATCTGAATCTTTTACATTTCCACTATGCCACCATTGTCAGATTAATCGTCCTTGAGCTAGTGCAACCTTTTTTGTGGACTCGGTCCGCCACTTCTCGCACATGCTCTTATGCACGCCTTGGAAGGCCTTTATAACATCTTTGTGGTTTGTATATTTAGGCTTTGTGCCCCATGAAATAAACATGAGCATTCTCGACCTTTCATTTCTTGTCCTTCATTGTAGACTTCTCTAATCGCATTCCAATTTCCTTGGGCTTCATCTGCCATGAAACCAAAGAAGTCTGCCTTTTCAAATCTGTGTGCCACCATGACATTATTTATGCACTCCCAAAACAATACTTGGGAAGTCTTGTCCTCCTCTTTCATCTCGTAAGTTGCAATAGTTAGAAGCTCCTGTAGGCTGTAACTAAAAGTCAATATGCTACAAGAGGTAATAACAAAAAACTATTTTTTTCAAAATAGCAAACAAGCCATTGTTACTACCTTGGATCATAAACGTGACAAGCCATTGTTACCCAATAATCCATGATGCGTCTAGTGTGGTCAAATTGTATCCAAGCTCTTCTTAGATCACCATTCCCTGAACGCCTCGTTCAGTTTCATTCCCTTGACCTAGAAATCGGCTCCCATGGAAGAAGTCATAATTTCAATCCCTCTTCAAACGTAGCAAGTCATCATAGCCAAATGATGACTTAGGTGGTCCTTGGCGTGCATGAGCTACTGACCTTCAAACCTAAAAGAAAGCAAATTTTAATCATTTTGTATATATGGCCTTAACAAATGCTTCTCTAATTTAACTCACCACTTGTTCTCAACTAGCTGGCCGAGTTCTTCTAGCACATTATTTAATTCTTTATCGCCAAGCTCATGAACTTGATCTCCTTCTTAGACTAATGAAGTTAACACCAACTCCTTGGCAACACACATCTGCACCTTCCTTGGACTAGCACCTGCATCATCTACTGTAATTACTCTTTGAACCATTGCTTTAGTCTTATCAAGCAATGCCTTTGATGTTCTGGCCTAGACACCATGTGAATGAGTTTCAATGTGTATTAGAAGCCGTGTTAGGAAATCATCAGTAGGCATGACATAATACACATAGCACGCACAATATTCCTTGCAAGTTGCTGGCTTTTTGTAATAGTGACACTTGAGCTTTCCATCATTAATAGCTAGGACACCGACTGCACAAGTTTTATTTATGCACCCTTTGAAACTAATGTCATCAGGGAAGCCATTGTTTAAATACCAAGGGCATGTGGTGTGAAATCAATGCATTTCACCAATGCAATGGCTTATCCTACACACCCATGGAAAGTTGACATTCGATGTAGCTGCCTTTGTCCACATGTGGCCATCGTACTTATGATCCATACCATCCATGCCTGCTGCAAAACCCATGGTGGCAGGAAACTCAAATATTACATCCCCATCATAAAACTCAGGAAGCTCATTCACCTTAAACACCCGCGGTATATGCCTCACTAACTTTTTCAAAGTGTTCTCTTTGCTCATGTTCAATAAGAACTCTACAGTGCTTTTGGATTTCAAGGGTGAAATTACTTCATGGTTGGGTAACTGGGTGTATAGAGGCACTGCATCTAATACAGTTGTCTTTTGTAGTAGCACATTGACATCAGAATTTGTTGAACTTTCAATATTCACATAATTAAAGGTACCAATTGATGTATTGGATTTTGAGCTTACACATACCTCATATGTAAGAGATATCAAGTCATCAAGGAGGTAGAGCTCCTTGCCTTCTATATCTTGAAGTGGAACAAGGGCAGCACGTGTCTCTTTACCTCTTCTGTGATTGTGATTGCCTCTAAACCCTTGAACTGTGAAGGTAAACATTTTCAAATAAGAAATTCTTTGTTCACAAAGCCTTTGCCATTGCTCAAAGGCACCCTCATCTCAAATGTACCATTGTTGGGGAAAATAAGCAGAGCCTCCATAATAGAGAGAGAGAGAGAGATGTGTGTGTGAGAGAGAGATAGTAAGGGGTGTGTGCATGTGTGGAAGACAGAGAGAGAGAGAGAGAGAGAAGCACTAGTTAGGAGGTCCTAAATAAATAATTACCAAATAAGCAGAGCCTCCATAATAGAGATAGAGAGAGAGATGTGTGTGTGAGAGAGATAGTGAGGGGTGTGTGCATGTGAGAGAGAGAAAGAGAGAAGCACTAGTTAGGAGGTCCAAAATAAATAATTACCAAATATCATATATGTTATCATTTTTATTAGGGTTAGGGTTAGGGTTAGTGTGCGCTTTTGCAGCACAGGTCGTAGCTGGGGACTTGCCAGACACCGTATGCGAGCCACGAATGGCTGCAAGCATACAACCAAGGAAGGAAGCTCAAACAGAATGCCAAAGGGTGTGTCACTCACCGCTCAACCGCCGCCTTGAAGGATTCCCGCGTCGCAGCTGTGAAGGAGGAGCCGCCGTCGCCGCTCTACCGTCTCTCCGTCGCCGTGCCGCTATACAGTGCTCGATCGCTCTCTCACTCTCTCTCTCTCTCTCACACACGCCGGAGAAGGAAACCAAAGAGATAAGGCAAGAGCACTCTTGTATTCACAACACATGAGAATGAGGATTTTAGGGTTACATTTGACTCTTATAGGTGACTTGGCCATTCACACTTGGGCGCCCATACATGGCCGACCGATCCTAACCCTTATCCTACTAATATTCAAGGTGCGCCTCTCATCGACGATCACCCAATCCCTTCATCCTTAACATATGGTGCCGACAAGCCCGGCCATGACTCAGCATAGTTAAACTAATTACATGATGTAAAACGTAGTACGTCTGATTGTCCGTCATAGGTTAACATGCCCCCCTTCCTGATGTAGATTCCGTCCTCGGAAGCTATGGTACGGTAAGCTCGAGAGGGTTGTTGTGGTAGACCGTCTGCAAAACAGGGAAGTAGAGTGAAAGTATGCTGGAATTCAAAAGATATAAAGTTTATAAATTCAAGCATGTTAGACCACAATGGAAGCTGCAATGAGAACTTAGTTTAAAGGTCACATGAATGAGCTAGTGTAGCAAATTAACAGTAGTTTAAAATTATTGAAAGTAAATCAAGAGTTAGCAAGGTGTCAAAGGTTAATCAAGGTTTATAACTGGCCTAAGTCAAGGAAAATAACCAAGCTTAATAAATAAACAGATGACCACACTGTGTCTACTCTAAGAACAAGGTAATACCACGAGCCTAGGGACACAAGAAACATCAGAGTTACAGGAGCCTTTTGCCTTTATTTTTTTTTATGCACGTGACAATTTTTATACACAATGGCGACCTTCCTAAAGCAAAACTAACATCGATAAGGCATTATCCAGGAATCTATTAGCTCACTTTAGGCAAGGCTACCCCCTACCAACCAAGGCATCGGTTTAGAGTAGAATACTCCTCGCCTACCAAGTATCAATAAGGCGATAGGCCAACATTAAAGCACATCATAGACTTGTATTGCCATTTATTGTAGGCTTTTTTTTTTAAATCTATTTCTTTTGATCTTCGCTCCTGAACTATAATTTGTCTTGCATCCTTTCGACAAAGGGGTAATAGCTATGTCCTAGAGGTCAACACGCACATGGCTAGGTGTCAAACATTAAGATGGTTTGACCCTAGACCTAAGACAATCGTATTCCAAGGTTAACTAAAGACGTCATGTTGCCTAGGAATATTTCCAATAAAGTTAAGCTCATTAATGATTTACACTAGCATGCAAGCAACTTCAAAAACTAAGTAGTACATTGACAATTTCCATGTGGTCATGCATTATAGTTTATGAAATTAATTGAACAGTAAAAACGAAAGAGAGTGGGTATGGAAGAATTACACCTGTAATTGGAGATCTCCTTGATTTGACGAGACAGCTTGCAATTTGATGTAGATATATTTTGATGAACATTGCGGCAGTCTCAGGACTTGAAAGCGAACCCACCTCAAACTTTTTAACCTGTACAATCAACTAACAAGCACTATACCTCGAGAGGCACATCAGTGTGAAAAATTAAAGACTCGTTTTTAAGGAATCCAAACTAGAAAAAACTTGAAAACACTAACCTACCTACCAATCACCACACTACTACTGAGGATACGGTAAGAGGATGTTGTAGAGTCCTGGCTCTAGCCCTAAGGCTAAGCCTCTATCCGCATCATCCAAACAAATAAAGTCAATCTCAGTAGTGCCATGAGTTTCATCCGTCCATTCATCATTGTCAGATATTTCCTTTTCATTTTCCCATCCACATAAACTCATCAAAAATGTAACCATGTGAGGATAGTCATCTTGTGGAAAAGGAAAGTATTGGGCTATCGGGGATATTTCCTCTACGGAGTAAGGGTCAGTCATGGTCAATAGGCGAATTAGCCATTCTAATTCCTCAACATTTTCCTCTCTGGCTAGTACGTCTATATGATCCCATTCAGTTTCAATAACAGGATAGCACATGTGAAATATCTGAGAAAGGTATAGATGATACCTCTCACCAAAGGTAGGAGTGGATGAAGTGTATGATGATCGTGCATCTGCCATATCTGCAAACACAGATATAGCATCAGTAGGTTTATGATAGGTCAATCTAGTTCTTGATTGTATACGGATATTTGTCCTCTTTTTGTGCTCTTGCTCTTTTTACTATTTTTTGTTTTTCTTTTCTTTGTTTTTTTTTTAAATGTATGAAGCTATATATATACATCCCCTTGAATTTGGCAATTACATGGTCAGGGGAGAAGGTTAAGGAGGAAGCCTTAGAATGTCGAGCGTGAGTACATGCTCCCCCTTTCCTTGGGTAGATCATATTATTTGCAATGATGTTGCAGCCTCTTGGAACCAATTTGTCCAGCGGGTCATAGGTTGTGATGTGGGCAGATAGCTTTTTATGACCCTTGTGGCCACATCCAATTGTAGAGATGGTAGTGTACGCTCCCATTGACGAATGGAGGAAATGGTTTCCGACGATACTATTACAAGGGGAGACGTAGAGTCATCGGTTTTTTGTTGGGTGTTGACAAGAGTAGGTGTAGAGCATGTAGAAACTTCTATATGAGTGTGTGCCTGGCATGAGGAGCTAGAAGCTTCATGTGGCTCCCCCCTTCCTGAGCTAGGTGGTAATGATCGATATCGTTTGGGAATCCAAACTAACTCTGGAAGAAGTGCGGAGCACTCTATTACCTTTCCCTTACCACGATCTTGAATTGTCGTTGGGGTGGCAACAATTGGTTTGCAAGGTTTCACAGGTGATGTAGAGGGATTTAGCTTATGTTTAGGGACCCAAATCTGGTCATTCCCCTCGTAGTACCCTTGGGCTACTAATAATTTTTTAGGGATCCATCGCGATGTTACATTGCCCTTTCTCGGGTGGGTAGCTGCTTTCCTTTTACGAGGCTTCTTGGTGGTGGCTGAACGAGATTGAGCAGGGGAAGTAGCTGTTAACAAAGCTTTGGGGACCCATTTGTATGTACTCTTTGGCATAGTAAGCGAAGCTTTAGGGACCACCTTGCCTGTTTCCACTCTTGGCGTTGAAGCGTTAGAGGGGTGGCCAACAATCGAAGATGGTTTTGCCATTGGGTTTTGTGATTTTTCATTATCTAATATTTGAGTGGGCGACTTAGGTGCGGGATTTTGAGCGGTCAGACCTAGTGTTGGTTCTTGCGTTGTGACTCGTCTAGTTGCCCAATCGATATTGCACTTGGTGGCCATCATCCATTTGCGCCCTAAGTTTACAGTCCCTTCCATGGTACCCGCAGGCATAACCAAAAAGCTTTGAATTACGGTCCCCTTATCATAGGCAACCGGAGTGTGCAGAATTCCTGAGACAGGGGTTTTCTTCTTGTTGATACCTTGAACTTGGATAGCACTCTTGGATAAAGGTGGTTTTCCAAGTTGACACCACACGCCATATGATAACAAATTGTGTTGAGCTCCTGTATCCAATAATGCATTATACAGCACCTCCCCGTAAGGACTCTGTAACTCAATTGGGTATCTTAGAGGTGGGTCAGATTCCAGTGCATCCTCCTCTGCTTCCTCGAAAAATGCTTGTGTAATCCCCAAGTTGGCTTCTCGTTGTCGCCTAGCACGCTGTTGACGTTCTTTGGCTTCGACTCTCGCTTGTATCTTTTTAAGCTCAGCTTGTTCTTTAGCCGCCTTTTTTTGATGGATTGCATGTAACTCCTCCTGGCTCAGGGGATCATAGTATCTTTTGAATTTACTCCCATTAAGGAATCCAATGGTTTCAACTCCGTCAAGAGTCTCCACTCTGATGGTACCTTGTGGGGTAATTTCACATACTCTATACGGTCCCTTACCAGCATATTTGAGCTTCTTCTTTTCGTTTCGCACTCCATACATCAGGACTTTATCCCCAACCTTGATGTCCTTGTCCTTTAGATGGCGATCAAACCATTTTTTCCTTCTATCCTTCTCCACAAGGGCATTGTATACAGCCAATTGTCTTTCTTCATTTAGTCGCTCAAGGATATACAGACACTCTGCTAAGGGATTACCATCCCAACCCTCTTGAGTAGCCACACGAAGACTAGGAATGACAAATTCCCACGGCATGACTGCTTCTTGGCCATATACCATTTTGAATGGTGTGCAATTAATAGCCACTTTGTACGCAGTACGATATGCCCATAAAGCTGTCGTAAGCTTTAAATCCCAATCCGTGCGATGAGCTTCAACTGTCTTTGTCCAAACAGAGATTAAAGTCTTGTTGGTACTCTCGGCTTGGCCATTCGCTTGCGGATAGTAAGGAGTAGATTTGTGATGGGATATCATGAAATTTGTTGTGAGCTCCTTAATCACTTCATTTATAAAATGTGTACCATTGTCGCTCACAAGTTCAAAAGGACAACCGAAGCGTGTGATTATATTTTCAAAGAGGAACTTGGCTGTTGTCCTTGCATCTGCCTTACGTGTTGCTTTTGCTTCAGCCCATTTGGTCATATAGTCAGTGGCCACGATAATATAGCGAGATTGTGTGTTTCGGGCCGTTGGGCTAATTGGACCTACAAAGTCTAAACCCCACTTTTCAAATGGTTGGTTTACTTTGATTGGATGTAGGGGCATCTGATCTTTCCTCTGGGGTTTCTTGTATCGTTGGCATTCATCGCAACCCTTCACAAAGAGTGATGCATCTTGGAACATAGTGGGCCACCAATACCCTGATTGTAAGATCTTTCGTGCAGTTAAGTCTCCTGAAAAGTGACCACCGGCTACGCCCATATGTGCCTCTTGCAAAATGTATAGATACTCATCCTCTCAGGCACAACGCCTAAGAACGTCATCCTTTCCTCTTTTATAAAGAGTCCCGGCTATCAGGTAATAGGGTTCGCATTCTTTGATCAGCTTTCGAGCTAGATCTTTACGAAGCTCCTTGGGTGGAAAGCCATTAACCAAAAAGTTAACAATCTTCTCACTCCATTCAGGCATTGTCTCCACCATGAACAGGGAAGTGTCAGGTAAGTCATCATCAACCCCCGTAGGAGCCTCACCATTAGGTATGCGAGACAAATGATCAACCATAACATGTTTTTTGCCAGGTCTCACAACAACAGTGAAATCAAACTCAAGAAGAATCAATAGCCATCGTGTGATTCTTCCTGTGGAGCATGGTTTGTTTACCAGATACAACAATGCTTGATGATCCACATAGAAAACAAACTTGGTGGCAAGGAGGTAATAACGAAATTTCCTTACTGCATATATCATTGCCAACCCTTCTCGCTCCGTAGTGGTGTAGTTCATCTCAGCATCGTTCAACTGGCGACTGGCAAAGCTAATGGGGTAGTCTAGCTTGTGTTCTCCAGGTTGAGTTAACACACACCCAATAGCAAAGTTTGATGCATCAATATGCACATGGAAGAGTAAATCCCAGTTAGGCATTCTCAAGATTGGAGCACTCGCCAAGGCCTTCTTTAATAGCTCATAGGCACGGTCACATTCTTCGGTCCAAATAAACTCGATGAGAAGCTTATACAATGGTCGAGCTATCTCGGCGAAGAATAGAATAAACCTTCGATAATAACCAACGTGGCCCATAAAGCGTTGGACTCCCTTGTAGTTGGTGGGTGGTGGCAATTCCAGAATGACCTTGATTTTACTCTCGTCCGTGGAAATCCCATTTTTGGACACTATATGCCCTAAGATAACTCCGTGTTTAACCCAGAATTGGCATTTGAAAGGATTCAAGGAGATGCGATATAATCTACACCTTTCAAATATTTTTCGTAAACACATCAAGTGCTCGTCCCAAGAGAAATGAACACAAAGATCATCTAAGAAAGCTTCACAGAAGTCCCTTAGATATTCCTTAAAGGCCGTGTTTATCAATCGTTGGAATGTTGCAGGTGCATTGGTCAAGCCAAAAGCCATGACGCGAAAGGCAAACACTCCAAACTCCGTGATAAATGCTGTTTTAGCTTGGTCCTCGACTGCAATTGTGATCTGATTGTAACCCGAGTACCCATCTAAAAAGCTATATGCCTCCTTGCCTGCCACTCTTTCAAGCACATGTTCAGAATATGGCAAGGGGTAATGATCCCTTCTGGTGGCTGCATTAACCTTTTTGAGATCAACGCACACTCTGAGTTTCCCATTCTTCTTTGGTACGATGACTATCGGAGAAACCCATTCTGAGTGCTCAATAGGGTATACGAATCCACATTTTACAAGCTTTTCAATTTCCTCTTGTACAATCTTTGCGTACTTAGGATTCATTGGGTAGGGACGTTGCTGGACTGGTTTAGCAGTGCTAATCATTGGAATCGTGTGTTGCACCACCGAGGGTGAAACACCCTTCATATCATGATATGTCCAGGAAAATATGTCCTTGAATTCCTTAAGGAGCTTTGTAAGAGCAGCTTCTTCCGCCTTGGTGAGGTCTTGAGCAATAAAAACTGGTTTAGACTCCTCACCCGGATCTGCTAAGTCTTTCTCCTTGACTACCGCCGGGCCATCGTAGACCCCGCTACTCCCATTGGTAGGCGTTCGTTGGGCTTTTGTATAGACCACTTTACGTTCCCCTGTGGTGAATGATTTGAAATGCTCGGGTGCGGGTTGTAAGTCTACTGGTTCTTGTTGTGCCAGGCTTTTTTCTTTCAATTCCGCTTCCTTTTGTTGTTGAGCCAACTCTTGGTTTTGCCGCCTTCTTGCACTACGACTTAGTTTCGGCTTCTCTTCGATTTCTAATTGGGCGACGTCATGAGGTTGCGGAATACACCACATGACACTTTGGAGGTATTGTCCCCAACTATCCGCTATCTTCCGATGAGCATCAATGGCTCCTACATAACTAAGCCATTCTGTAGTGGATCTTTCCTTGTTTATTATAGTGCGTACATTAGCTCGATAGCGTTGGCGCTTATGTCTCGTTTTCTTCTTACCAAGTTTTTGATTTTTGTTTTTGTCAGATTCGAACTCACTTGGTCGATCTTCACTTGTGTCCCCCTCACTTTCGGATGAACTGCAGGAGGTCACTGTCCTAGGCCTTGAGCACCTTGCTTCCACATTTGGGTGAATATTTGATTCATTTTCCCCATCAGGCTCAGGGTCAGTTTCTTCTTGAGATTCATACTCAGAGTTGCATTGGTCAGAGTCTTCGCTACTTTCAGTGTCGGTGGAGTTTGCCACGTTCTCGCCATCAGGAGTTAAGTGCATAACACCTATCATGTTTATTGGCACTAACGGTGGCATATCTTGCCCGTCAGGTGTTACCCAACTTGTGCCTCTATTTCCCCATGTGTCTATGGTTGCAGCTAGGTGTACCCAATCCACGTTATCCGACTCAGTCATACCCGGTAGGACATCCATATAAGGAGAATCTTTCCCATCATCAGTCTCTTTTTTGCATGTATAGCAATACCTTAATGGGGCGGAGTGAATAGTGGTATCCGATCGATTATCAATGATAACCTTGCTTCCTAAAGGATGTGCATGACCATTCTCAAGATCAACTCGAATGACAGAGTCCTGGAATTGTAGGTAGACATGGTTTTTCGACCAATCATGCACCATTTGTGCTTCCCTCATGAAGGGACGTCCTAAGATCATTTGATATGACATAGGATGCTTGGAGAAATCCATTACAATGAAGGTATGTCGTACCTTGTATCCTAGAACCTTGATCTTAAGGTCCCTTAACATTCCAATAGGTTTAGCAATAGTTCCGTTTGCCATCTTGACCACTATGTTTGTGACCTCGAGGTGAGGTCTCCCCATGGATTCCCAACAGTTTTTAGTCACAATGCTCACTCCAGCACCACCATCAAGGATTCCCTTTAGAGTTAATCCCTTGGTAGTAATGGGGAGGGTTGCATTAGATTCGTCACCTTCAAAGTACTGTCCCAACTTGTTCACAGGTATTTCAACGACCGAATCTTCATCTAGGTTGGGTTGTAGATCCCAATGTCCCCCTTCATCTTGAAGCGTGTTGGGTCTATCCATATTTGCAAATTGTGGTAGCCCCGCCTTTAGTTCTCCATTGAGAAATGCCCGAAGAGCTAAGAATAGCTCAGGATCTCCGTATAATTTGGATATGATCGTGGTTCTGATTTCAGAGGACATGAAATCCATTAGCTTAGACACATTCAACGGTACTTTTCGAGACATCGCCCCTTGACTAGGGACTGGTGAAGATGGAATCACTTCCTCTTCGATGGGGTCAGGCATTCCCTCACTAAACATTCTTTCCAGCAAAAAGGGTGGTTGCCCACTTCCTGATGTCCTATCCTCACTTTCTTCCCGAATGATACTAGGTATAGCTAACGGTTTATGGTTCCTATGAGGCTGAACTTGCGTAGGAAACACTGTGTCTGGAATTTTGATTTTTCTCGGGTTTGGTTCTAGTTCTCTTTGTGTTTTTTCCACCAAACCCCTTAAGTGTTGCACTTGTTCAATCTCCTCAACTGGGTTTGGGTAAGTTCCAATCTTTTTCTTGAGGGTTTTTGGCCCACGTGGCTTGTCTTGGGGAATCTCAGTCAATTTGGGTGGTCGAGAGGGCATTAACTGACTTGGTTGTGGGGTCGAGGAAGTCTCCTTCTGTTTCTCCTTATTTTTGTACTCATTTGATTCTCCTTCGTTGAGCTCCCGAGCGGGTTCCTCCCTTAAGGTAGTGGCTTTGGTCCCCATGGTTTCTACTGAATCAGAATCATCTTCAGGATCATTCATATACACGGGGTCGTCTCCTGTCCCTATGTTAGTCTTCGAACTGGGCTTGGAGCTCGTGGCATTAAGCGATCTCTTCCGCCGTGTTTTCTTTTTCTTTGCCTGAGCGATTGATGCAGTATCCCTCTCTTCAAGAATGTAGTTTTGATTTTGAAGCATTGACCGTGTAACTACATTCGCGGGTACAACAGGTGTGGTTCCTCGTGCTTGGTTGGCAACCTCAACCAAATTCAATGGCGTAATCTTGGGTGCATTAGGATTATGTGGACATTGAGCAATCAAATGATCTATGCCACAACGATTACATGTAAGTACCGGCATTCCCGATGTGCTCCCTTGATTTGGTTGCATCTGAGTAGCGATCTTCTGAGGCTATTAGGGCACTCTGCTACACGATGCGGTCCACCACACTCGTAGCATTGAAGAGGTGGTCTCCTCGCCAAAGTATTAAGGTTTTGCCCTCTTGTGGCGAGAGCAGCCGCTTGATATACAGGCTTGACTTGGCCAAAATGATCCTCCATGTAGTACTGGGGAATCATTTCAAACGTATCAATCCCGTATGGAGCAGTGGGGTCTATCTCCTCTTCATAATCCCCACACGCACTATGTGACTCACAACCCATCTGGTTTATTGGGGTAATCCTTGGATGTGGAGGTTGTGGTCCTAGCACTGGCGGTGGTAACGGCATAGACTGGACTACATTCGGATTCCTTGGAACTACGTGCTGTGACGGTTGCTCGATAGGTTGTGCAGGCATTAGCGCGGGTACTTGAGGTGTGTTTGACCAAGCTAGTGGTGCCTGGTTTGCCAACATTCGCTTAAGTGTTAGGCAATCTTTAGATTGATGGCCATACTTACCACATGCATTGCAATTCCCATTGAATTTGACTCTGAATGTGGGACATTCACTCGTGCTATGTGGTCCTAAGCACACCGAACACCATTGTTGCTCTCTTCTTGGGTACATATGGCTATTCTGAGGAGCTCGATTACCCCTAAAGTATTCTTGGAGAGCCTTAGTAAGGTCGGTCACAGACATTTCAGATATCTTGGGCTCCTTGGCAATTGGTTTTACCGTCATTGGCTCGTGCCCAGATACTTGCGAACTAACGGATTTTGTTTCTAAAGACACCTTTTTACCTGCAATCATCAAGTTGTCTTCTAACTGGATTGCATTGGCAGTGACTGCTTCCCACGTTGTAAGACCTCTAATGACTAGGCCATTGTAAATGTCCTCGTGGCGCAATCCTCGGATGAATCTATCGAGCAGTTGGTTATTATTGAAGCGCTCGTCGGGAGTGCAGCGAGAATTTAGATGCTTCAATCGACTTATAAAGTCTCTCACTGACTCCCCTTCCTCACGTTCAGCTTTTTGGAGTTGAGATGCTACTCCCCAAAGCACACCCTCACGTATGTATTCTTTCAAGAACAATCTCTTGAGAGTGGGGTAGTGAGTGCGCTCTTCAACCCTTAAGGTTCGATACCAATCTCCGACCTTCCCACTCAAGGTTAAGCCTAAAGCTTTACACTTATGCAGCTCATTGTGCTCTTCCAAGGAATCACACACGTGTTCAAAGACTTCAATGTGCTTCCTAACATCCTCGTTACCACTGAAGTTTTGAGTGAGCTTAGCCACTTGTACTGCCTTGCTTCTAGGTTCTCTCTCAGGCATACCCCGCATGTTTTCCGCAATAGATCATCCAATCGTCTGAGCAAACGCTGCGAGATCACCTAGGTGAGCAGGCATAGCTTGTGGAGGCACTTCCGGGATAGCCTGGCTGATAGGAGTTGGCGTTGGTCTGAGTAGGTTGGCAAATGACGTAGGATATGATATGTGGCTAGGCCTAGCTCCTCTTGGATAAGGGTTGTGATAAGGCAGTCTTGGAGCATACGCCATTGGCATACTAGGAGGCGTAGGAGCTACATGAGCATGAGTAGCAATAGGTACATAAGGCCGATAGGCACTACCACGCACTGTTGTAGGTACTGTTCCACTAGGTAGTGGTGTCGTACTAACTACAGTGGTAACAGGTGCGCTTTCTGTCATGCTCATCATTGGGGTAGGCATTGTGGATTCCCTAATGGAAAGTTGAGCCAAGGTTGGGAAGCTAAAGTTACTGCTCGTGGGCTCAACCTGCATTGAGACTCCAGGCGAAACAACATACGAAGGGTCTATGGGACTCACCGAGGGAGTCTCCAATTGTGATAGGGTTGGTTGTTTGGCCTTGCCCGTATCCAAAAATCTCATAGGGCCAGTGGACACTAGGTTCACTCCCCTATTTTGCCTCTCAAATTGGATAATTCTATGAATCACCTCACATATCATGTATTGTTGCTCCTCTAGATTAGTGGCACTAGATGTGGATCGTAGGACTTCTAACCAACCTACATGGTATGTGTAACCCGTGTATAGGTCAGTTAGTGTCTCTGTGTGTAGATCATATTCCCAATTTTCATTGAGAAATATCCCATCTAGACTTGGTATGCCAAACGGTTCTCTTGAAGTGGACGCAATGTCACTTCTTATGGATTGGCTTCTAGGAACCTCTACTTTAGGAAGAGCATCAGAATGTGGTAGCTCAGTAGGGCCCTCATTAAACGAAGTGGGTAGAATATCCACATGGACACTCTTTGGGAGGGTAGGGTCCACATGAGATGTGAATGGCGAATCCACTACCCCTCCTTCTTCATTTACTTCGCTTGTCGCATGCTCAGAGCGTGTAGCTCTACTAAGGGTCTCTATTAGACGACTAAACATGCTAGATCCGGGTTGTGGGGCCCACACTGGCATGTTTTGGCTTGTCTCCTCAGGGTTCTTGGTAGGGTGTCCTTCCATGGCTTCTGAGTCAGAGGATGAGTCACTATGCACTATTCGTGGATCTTGGGTTGCACTCCCTTGGGTTCTAGCCGAAGGCCAAGATGCTAACGTGGAGGGATGGTGTGAGCCTGCGTAAACTGAAACGCTTTCTAGTGGCTCAGGCTCTAGTACCCGACCAGAACGTAGATGCATGTGACGTGGGTACCCTACGTGCGTTGGTAACTACCCTTAAAGCCCACACAAGTGGTTTCTTGGGTATTTCGCACCCCGTTTTTACTTGTTTTTAGATTGTTTTTAACTCGTTTTTGACCCCCTTACTTACGGTCGAACTTGGACTAGGGCATGTGATAGCTCGAAACGAGCGTATCGTTCAAAGGGTCCTAGTGTGCTTTACAGCACCGTGTTCGCCTACTAGAGCTCCTGTGGTCCTCAAAACAGTCCGTTTCCCTTGGGGGGAAGGGGCAAAAGCCTATTTGCTTGTGGAGGAAAGGGTGAGGGCTTTATCCCACATGCTCACTTTACTCCTTGGGGAGTGGGCTACATATAGGGCACGACTTCCCATAAGCTCTCACTTGAAAGAAAGCTATGGAGGCTCACTCTCCTATATATATATATCAAAAGACCGAGGCCGAGGCCGAGGCCGTGGCCGTGGCCGTGGGCCAATTGGGGTTCTTTCTTTTCAAATTTTTTTTCTCCAATTAGAAAATCTTTCCTCTCTTCCTCTCCACACGTTTGGTTCTTTCTTTAAAAATAAATTTTAATTTTTTTGATTTTAATTTTTTGTATTTTTTTTAAATTTTTATTTTCTGTTTTTTTTAGATAAGTTCTCTAGGGTTTCTAGCCTTGGCCGCGGCACAGTTCGCGCACACAGCACAGATCTGGGGATTCAGAAACCCCCCTCACACGCAAAAAACCAGATAACCGATCGTGCGCCCACATGCGAAGCGGAAAAATAACAAAAGAAACAGAAATGCAGAAGCCAAATTGCAGAAACAGATTGCAAAACACAGAAACACCTCAACAACAAACACACAGTCGCTTTCCTACAGTGTATATTAAACTTCACGCAGCAGCCGAGCTGCAAACTGGAGCTTGGTGCAGGGCAATTCCCCGACAGCGGCGCCAAAAATGTGCGCTTTTGCAGCACAGGTCGTAGCTGGGGACTTGCCAGACACCGTATGCGAGCCACGAATGGCTGCAAGCATACAACCAAGGAAGGAAGCTCAAACAGAATGCCAAAGGGTGTGTCACTCACCGCTCAACCGTCGCCTTGAAGGATTCCCGCGTCGCAGCCATGAAGGAGGAGCCGCCGTCTCGCCGCTCTATCGCCTCTCCGCCGTCGTGCCGCTACACAGTGCTCGATCGCTCTCTCACTCTCTCTCTCTCTCTCTCTCTCTCTCACACACGCCAGAGAAGGAAACCAAAGAGATAAGGCAAGAGCACTCTTGTATTCACAACACATGAGAATGAGGATTTTAGGGTTACATTTGACTCTTATAGGTGACTTGGCCATTCACACTTGGGCGCCCATACATGGCCGACCGATCCTAACCCTTATCCTACTAATATTCAAGGTGCGCCTCTCATCGACGATCACCCAATCCCTTCATCCTTAACATATGGTGCCGACAAGCCCGGCCCATGACTCAGCATAGTTAAACTAATTACATGACGTAAAACGTAGTACGTCTGATTGTCCGTCATAGGTTAACAGTTAGTGTTAATGTTAACCATTTTAACTTCAGAGTTAAAAAAAGTAAAAATTTAAACATTTAAATTTTCACCAAAAAATGGTTTTACATTTTTTATTATTCTCTATCACCATGGACATTATAGTCTATTTCATAGCGATCAATCAAGCCCAGGTTTTCTTGAATAATCATGACGTAGTATTTTCATCTAATTTATCTGAATCTAATCGTATAGTAATTTGGAAAACATCGTTTTAATTATCAGCATAAACAAGCCATGGCCCAAACCAACTTGGAACATGGAAATAACGACGCTCAAACTTGGCAACCAAATTCACCCTTTCCTCAAAGGAAAGAGTGCTTCTCATGTGCTAAAAAAAATGCTAGTCAACTCTTCCATCTGTCAATCATACATACAATTATATAAGTAAGTAGAAGCATGAATACTATATACGTCGAGGTGTGTCAAATATACTAATGCGAATACATTGTGTGTGTACATGGATGTTTGGACCTATACATTTGGGTGCTTAACCTTTATGTGTGTACATGTGTGTTTTACTCACGCACACACACACAATTCTGTATATGGCACATCTTGCTGCATATGAGATGTGCGAAGCCAATGCTATGACTGAAGACCGCATTGCTTTTTGCCGCGATACAAATGCGCCGTCAAAATATTTTACTTTGCAATCAGCCAAATAATCTTTCGAGGGCATTATTTCCTTTGATTCTCCTTTTGCATGAACATCCCGCAAGATTGGCTTCTCTTCCTCTATTTTGAACTTCATGTCAAGTGATGTGGTTATTAAGTGAGGCCAATACACGTACTTATTGAAGAATGTGCGGAATGCAAGTTCTCCGCATGGTACCCGTGCAAACTTCATAGCATTCTCTCCTTTAGCAATGGTTTGAACCAACTTGCCCTTTCTACAAAAACAGAGTAGCCATGCATTACAATCTAAAACTTTACTAAAACCAACTTGCACTTTTTGCATAGTGGATGAAACTTACTCATTTGGAGGCAAGCTGGAGCGGGGAATGAGTTGCAGCTTCTCGATTGTGAGTTGTTACTGCTTTTCATGCCAATCCTGGTACTTAAATACCACATCAAAGAAATCCTTTCCATTTGCAAGATTTGCAAGGGTGCGAATGTGTACCCCTTTTCGTGAAAATCATCTCTGTTTCCTTCAAGTAATTCTGGTACACCTCATCCTCATCTTCCGTGCGTTCCCCTTCCTTAGGCAATCCTCTCGTTTTTGTTTAAATCATCTTCTTGAAGTCATCCTGTTCTTACAAATCAAGATGGAAAACTTTAAGAAAACTTGAGCTAAAGAAGTCACGTCTTTTAATTAAATATTAGAGGCATGCACAAATATTACCTAAAAGACAAATTGGGACAACAATGCCATTGGGACACTGTACCAACTTGGTTTGCCCACTTTTTTATTATTGCGAGCAACTATTGTGGTTGCCCACTTCCGTTCATCGTCTGTTAGCTTCTATAGCAGAGTATTCGCGTTTGATAGACCGAAACGTTGCATCACAAAAATATCATGGCCCGGTGTGTGTGGTACATGCACACGAGTCACCCTGATGATCAAAACAACAATTAATAGCTTCAGAGAGAATACTTGCATACAAGACGTTGAACACCCATATTGCGAAATATTTATATACCTATTGAGGTTTGCAAGGTTCATTAGTAACTCTGTCTCTTCTTCCTTTGTGAAGGAAATGACGCGACACCAAACTTGAGGATACATATCCTTCAAATGTATCCATTCTATGTATCCGACAAAATTTTATTGGAGCTTTCAAGAAATATAGAAAACATTCCAAAGAAAGAAGTGTGAATTTAACTTACTTGTTTCAATGGTATGAAGCCATGACACAAGTCTATGGTTTCTGTCCCAAACATCTAAATTTTTATTGGTAAGGTGAGCCCACTTCTGTGTTTCTTTGATATTTTCATCAAATGTATTTGATTGTTGCCACCAAAACTCATTCCTCCATCTTGGGTCCTTTTAGGGTTATGTCTTGTGGGGGCTTCCCCGGGAAAAGACTCAGAAACAATGAACTCTCCCATTGATGGCACATAACCATGCCTATTGAAACTCTCTTCAAGTTCCAACAGATGGTCATCTGTAGTTCGAATGGCTAGATTCACACAAAGCTTGTTCAATGGTACAGGTGGTAGTCTCACATCATCGACAAAGTGTGAAGACAACTAGTCTTGCAACATCTTGGTTTGCACTAGCCTCCCAAAATTTTCTGGTAGAGAGGGCAAGTTCTCATCCTCCTCTTTCACCAATTGCCTGACAACCCTTTTTCGAGAGATCTATGGGGTAGAGGAGCTTGCTACATTTGTTTCTTGGACCACATTTGACACAATTTCACTTGGCCCTACATTTTTAGTGCTCTTGGAAAATGTTGGTTGAGAAATGTTAATGATGTCTAGTTGCTGAAGAGCTTTCGAGATCGGGTTGATGAAGCCATTCTGCAACATACAACATTGCAAAGTGAGTGTATTTGTATATGACTGTGTTTTAGTATGTGTGCATATACCAAAGTGTATGGGGGAGAGAGAGAGAGAGAGAGAGAGAGAGAGAGAGAGAGAGAGAGAGAGAGAGAGAGAGAGACAAATATATATATATATATATATATATATATATATATATATATATATATAGAGAGAGAGAGAGAGAGAGAGAGAGAGAGAGAGAGAGAGAGAGAGAGAGAGAGAGAGATGCATAGAGAGAGAACGTCACCTCCTTGCTCCTTCTGGTGGGCGCAATACAATAAAAAAACATCAAGAAGCCTATTGTACAAAAACATACACTAACCATGGTTAAATCTAACCCAACCCAAAACCTAACCTAACCCCTCCAGTTATTCATCTACACCATAGTTAGCTAAGATAATTGGTGGGGTGTTGCATACTTATCATGGACCCAAATTCCTGGCATAGACTTGATCCAACATCATCAACAGAGTAACATGGGCATTTTAATCTCTCCCTGGAGTCTTTATAAGCTAATTTTCACGAGGCAATGTGCAACATGTTTGAGTGCTATCTCTATGATATAAGCTTCTACACACACACACACACACACACACACAAAATGATTCCTCCTTGAAAAAAATCAAGGCATATTAGAGCATAGAATGAAATTGTTTCGTTGATCCTTTTAGTGGAAGTCATGTTTATAGAGTGAATCAGGTGAGGTGTCCACTTTCCCTTCTACCCCCATATACCTACTATTCCCTGAAAACACAAAAGGATAGGGAGAGATATAGCTAGTAGTAGGTGCCTTCTTCTAGGTACTTTTGGGAGCTCTATTGCCCTCTTCTCTACCCTAGAAAGTTGTCAAAATCTCCAGGTAAACCTAGTCTATGCTTTGGACTTCCGCTTTGTGCATTAATTAGTGATAAACAGGGCTAATTTGTGTGTTGATTAGTGCCCCAAATCCATGCATTATTATAATCAAGGATGGTATGGAGAGTAGCAGGATAAGGTGAAGGAGGCATTATTATCAATGGCCTGGCTTACAATTTGATGGTGTACTATAGGACGTATGGAAGTGGTATGATAAGTGGCTTGGCTTAAAATTTGAAGGTGTACTATAGTACGTATGGGAGTGGTATGATAAGTTGCTTTAAATGGATGTAAGAGGATAGGAAAACTCCGTAAATGATAACACATTCAATTGTAAGCCAAGCGAAGAATATGATGCTTGGCCAACCCAACCATTGATAACTCATTCAAATCTAAGCCAAGGGATTCAAAAAAGGAGAAACGAACACGAATTTGAACAAAATGGAGAAACATACGCCGGATAAATGAACACTGATTCAAACGCTTGAAATACATCGAAAAAATGAATCACACCGGATAAACGAATGCTTGAATCACACCTGATAAACAAATGAACACCGTTGCTTGAAACACGAACGCTTGAATGTTGGAATGCTAGAAACGGATACACAAACGCTGGAAAAGCTTGCTACTTAATGATGACGTGGCATCTGCCTGCCATGTCATATTACCGAAGTTCGACAATATGACATGCAATTTTCACCATGTCATCTGCCACATCATATTGTCGAGGCTCGACATTATGATGTGGCAGTCAGATGCCATGTCATATTTCTCTCATTGGCACTATCCAAAAGCCAAAACGCGAGAGCACAATCGGCCGGTAAGCTGGATTAAAAAAACGGACGCTATTATCACATCACGCTGTAGCCAGACACCACCACATCACGTCACGCCACTTGTTGAAGAACGTGTCACTCCGGGTTTGTGTGTTGTGTTGACGTGGCCCTGTGTGTGTTGATGTGGCCCTGTGTGCCATGTCACACAAGGCATTCATGCTCCAGCTCTTGACTAGCACTTCATGGATGTTCATATGAGTAAGTAGCTACTTAGCAACACAAAGCTGGGCATGGGTTCTACTATTGCGATCATCATCTCATGACGACGACGCCGTCGCACCGCCCATATTGCGGGACCAGGTGTGGAGGTGGCTTGCACAACTGCGAGAGGAACTTCAAAAGCACCGATTGTTTACACCAGCACCAGTGGGACTCGGCTGAGCACACGCGTGTATCAAGGAGACGTATGGCTAATTACGACTCCGAGGTGAGGGAAGGCTCACAGTGCCCTGCAAAATTCAGCACGGCCAACGATCTGGAGCAACACTTCATGGATTTCCACCCATGTGAGAGGCATTACTGCTACGTATTTCTGGCCATTAATATAATTATGCCTTTCCTAAGTTGTAATGGATCGTTAATGTGAGCAGTGCGCGAGGTGCTAGAATCTGACGAGCAGTGAGTGAGCAGCATGTGGCTGAGCGCTTCCCTCCATGGCATCCACAAAATAAGAAAATCCATTTCTAGAGTTTTCTGATAGGGTGTGTTTATATTTATGTTTTAGGCCATCTGTACAAGAAAATCCATTTCCTTGGTCAAAATCAAATCAATGCTCTCATGCTAATTGTAAGACCCCTACCCCATCAATATCCTCGTCTATTCGATTGGGGTAAGAAAACTTACTCAAGGCCTCCCCTATGTTTTCTCGATGTTTAGCTATATCCTACACTGCTTCCCAAGGCTTAACTAGGAAAGTCCCCTCTTCGTTAAAAAATGTAAGCAGTTCCATGGCATCCACAGAATCTTCAGGTAATATTGCAAGCCATATTTCCTCACTAAGTACACTTGTTATCAAGAAACAAAAACATATTCTTGACTTAAAGAATTTCTTTTACATAGGACTACACTACAACAGGATGACTTAGGGGTAGTTATTTCCAATGTTTTAGCAATGGCTTATGTTTCCTCGCTATAAGCACCACTGAGGTGACATTTATAAGACATAATAAGCATTGCTTAGTAAGCACTGCAGGGAGGAAAATAGAATACTCCAAATGAAGTCCACAAAGACATCTAGTAAGAATTTATCACATAAATCTGGCAAATTCTTACTCCACCATAGGTAAAGGATCTAAGGAAAGAAGTAATGCAAGTTCTTACTCCACCATAGGGAAAGGATCTAAGGAAAGAAGTAATGCAAGTTCTTACTCCACCATAGGTATAGAAAGCACAACAAGTATTTGATGAGGTCATCAATGTGTCCCAAAGCATAAGCTTCTTCGAAAATAAACATGGTTGTGTTATTATTTCATAACCATTGGTGGTAGATTGTATAAGTATTTATTATTGTTTCTTATTATCTCTAAGTATAAAAAAATGTTATTATCTCTATGATTGTTATCAATATATAGCTTGATTATGTTTCATGTAGAGAAATGTCATTAAATATCTTGAAGTTGACCTATGACAATAACAAATTGTTGGATACGATCTTCTTTGAGGAGATGCCACAATTGGGCTTTTTTGGATATCATTGTAGCCCAAAATGGGAAGTTCTTGGCTTTGATGGGTGGGATGATATTAATCCTCGATACATTTATATAGTCTTAGATCCTCATAGGCTAGATGACAATCTTAATCTTCTTTTAATCAAAGAGGCATTGGGATTATTAGATGGCTTTTACATTGTGGGTAGTAGATGTAGGAGCTCCGAGGAAAAGTGTTTCATTTTTAGGGAAAGATTGAAATGCATTCCATTGAAAAAGTTGGTAAAGATAATGTAATAAGATTTAAGATTATTGATGGATGGGCCTTCTCTCTCTCTCTCTCTCTCTCTCTCTCTCTCTCTCTCTCTCTCTCTCTCTCTCTCTCTCTTCTGTATGTTTGATCGTTTGTTTATCTCTGTCTCTCTCTAAACCAATGCTTATTATTCGCTTTACTTTTATTTGGTGTGAAATATAGTTAGGAGAGGGTGAAAAAAATAGAGAGATCATAAATTTGTTATTTTATGTATCTTTGTATGTGTATGTGTAGAAGCAAGCACAAGGGCGATTGAATCAAAGTTGGTAACTAGGCATGATTTCTTTCATGGAGAACATGCAATCTGAAATTGGGGAATGTCTACGTGGATGTAATGGGCAATGTAAAGAACACGTAGACTCTCTAAAAGATCAAGTGCGTGCATTAGGCATGGAGGTATTGAGTCTAAAGATATATGTTAATCGACTCAATGCAATTATGAAAAAGATGTGCCGTGTTTTAGAAGCCAGGGTAGTTGCTTAGAGATTTTGTGAGAGGGATGATGTTTTTTTATCAAGGGTCAAATTGTGTTCCGACTTTAGAAATTTTGGCGATATATATGAAATTTCTATTTTTTCAAATTTAATACTTCTCTCTTCTATCTCTCATCATGTTTCAACTCTACCTTCCTTTATCTCTCTCTCTCTCTCTCTCTCTCTCTCTCTCTCTCTCTCTCTCTATATATATATATATATATATATATATATATATATATATATATATATATATATGTATGTATGTATATCTATGTCATTGTCTCTCTCTTTGTCTATCTCAAGTATTATGTTGTTTGAAGTTAAGAAAAATAGTATTCGTAATTTTGTGTTTCAAAGGAGATTAAAGATGGCTAGGAGCTGTACATACTTGAGCTCGAACCAAGTTCGTCGGCTTTGAATTTTGGATGCAACACGCATGACTCACCATAAACGGTCACAGACAAGGACTTGCATTCGAAAACAAAATGGTGCTAATTTTACGAATTACTTTGCCATAGCTGGAATTGAAACATTTGGAAGGGTTGAAAATGAGGAGCATAGTGAACCCCACGGTGGAATCCACTTGGATTCAAGAAACAAAACTATTCTCAATGCCACGGTGGAATCCACTTGGATTCAAGAAACAAAACTATTCTCAATGCTACGGTTCTTCAAGAACCTATCAATGAACATCACAATGCTCAGACACATAGAGATTTGGCACGGGGCCCTTTCTCATTTGATTTAAATGAGCTACCTATGGATAATAATTTACATTTTATAACATTTGATTTAAATGAGCTACCTTTCTCATTTGATTTAAATGAGCTACCTATGGATGATAATTTACATTCTATAACATTTGTCATTGGTGATGTTGTGAAAGATATTAAATCTCAATGTCACTCTATAAGGGGGGTGTTTTCTTTGCCTCGGAATGTCAAGCACCCAGCAACTATGGTGGTATATTCTGGAGATTGTACTCTTCACTAATTTTTAGGAGCCCTTTCTTGCAAGTGTCATTTTTGTGGTGCAATGATTTGGAAGTGTGAGGCGACAAGAAAGCTTGGAGAATATGTGGGCAAACACTGTTGTGGAAGTGGGAAGGTCTCTTTATTGCCATTGGAAAATCCACCTCTTGCATTGGTCAAGTTGTTGCTTGGTGATGATATTGCAAGTAAGGAATATAGAAAGAATATACGCTTTTATAATAATGCCTTAGCATTTGTTTCACTGGTTGGATAGTCAGCTCACTAGGGGAGGAGGAGTATTCAATTTTTGAATCCATGGTACCACCTATCATCGTGTTGGTTTTGTCATACCTGATGGAACCCGAGATGCGGCTCCTCGATTTGCTCATCTTTATGTGTATGATACAGAGCATGAATTAGAGAATAGACTTCATGGGATGCTCTCTTTAATCACAACATTGTTGAAAGGTTGCAAACAATGATGTATGTACATAATCCATATGCCCGTGCACTTCGTTCAATGAGAGAAATGTTGTTGTCAAGTCCACATGCAGATTTGAGAATGGTCATCACTGAAGCTCGATCAACCTCACGGCAATACTTGGTCCCTATAGGAAGTGAGGTAGCAGCTATCATGCCGGGTCAAGGAGATGATTTTCATGTGGGGCATAGAGACATTCAAATAATGTCACGCACAGGTGCTATAAAAAAAATATCTAACTTGCATCGTTCATATATGCCTCTATTATATGTTCTTCTATTTCCTCAAGAAGAGGATGGTTGGTATGTTGGAATTCCACTCAATAGAGAAGGCTCAAATGAGGATACAAAGACCGTAACTCAATGACAATATTATGCTTATAGACTACAGAGATTAGGGAAGATACAAACGCATGCCTTCTACGCGGTGGTCGCTTTTGCAACAGTACATTGTTGATGCATTTAGTAGCATGGAAGAATCTAGATTAGTATGGATACGCAATAACCAGAAAGCATTGCGTGCAAAAATATACCAGGGTCTTGCAGATATGGTTAATTTAAGTGATGGAGTTAATAGAGTCTCTGCAGGGCATTGCTGGACGCAAGGTGGTACTACCAAATCTACATATACTGGGGGGCCTAGATATATGCATCAATTGTACCAAGATTCAATGGCTATTGTTAAAAAGATGTGTAAACATGACCTATTTATCACCTTTACTTGCAATCCTAAGTGGGATGAAATAACCAATGCTTTATTGCCGGGTCAGGTGGCCCAAGATTGACCCGACTTGACTTCATGGGTCTTTTATGAGAAGCATAAGGACATGATGCACTTATTGGTGGAAAAATCAATATTTGGAACGGTATTGGGATTTGTTTTTGTTATTAAATTTCAAAAAAGAGTCTTGCCACATGCACATATATTATTGATTTTGGAAAGTGGATGTAAACCGATTGAGATCCCTCACTATGATATGTTGGTGTGTGTTGAACTTCCTAACAAAGGGAATGTTTCCAAAGTTGCACATCATAATTAGTCATTGCAATGTCCATGGACCATCTGGTGAACTGAATATGCGCTCTCCTTGCATGGTTAATGGGAGTTGCAAACATTGGCATCCTCGGAATTTTTGTGAGAGTACTAGCGTTGATGACAATGGGTATCCAACTTACATGCGACGAGATGATGGTAGTTTCATCCAGGTAAAGGATTATAGGGTGGATAGTTGATGGGTTGTTCCATGTAACCCTTTTATCTCTTTGAGGTACAAAGCCCATATTAACATAGAAGTATGCTCTACCATTACAACTGTAAAATATTTGTATAAGTATGTATACAAAGGACATGATAGAGCTACTATAGAGTTGCAAGACAGAAATGGGGTTATTGATGAGGTTAGTCAATATCTCGATGCACAATACGTTTCTGCTTCTTCAGAGGCATGTTGGCGCATATATCAATATGATTTGTATGATGAAAAGCTCGATATACAAAGGTTACATGTTCATCTCCCAATGCACAATAATGTGCTTTTCAATGACTAGGATGACTTGCATGATGTGATTAGTTGTGACAGAAACCAAAGAACATCTCTCACTTAATGGTTCAAAGCCAATCGATTGTATGCAGATATGCAAATAGCATACTATGTGTTGATTTCTCTTGCAAGTGGGTGTGGAATTCGGCTCTTCGCTCATGGACTAAAAGGAAAAGGGAAAATATGATTAGACGTATGTATAATGTTAGTCCAAGTGCAGGTGAGCAATATTACTTATTATTACAGATGCTACTCACAGTGTGCAAAGGGTGCAAATCTTTTGAGGATTTGCGAATAGTGAATGGACATTTGTATCCATGTTTTAAAGTTGCATGTGAAGCTGCTAGAGGGATGCTGGAGAGTGATGAGGAGTGGTGCATGTGTCTCTATGAAGCTGCAATTCAGAATACAGGATTTCAGTTGCATCAATTGTTTGTCATTATAATAATTTTTTATGAGCTTATATACCCTGGGCAGCTTTGGGACAAATTCTCCGCCGAACTTTAAAAGATTTTTTGCATTCATTGTGCTGCAAAGAGGGTGTGTCGATGTTGGTGTTTGTCATTCTATAGCAAAGAATCAGGCTTTGTTGCACATGCAAGATCTCTTACACTAGTATGGAATGCGGTTAGCCGATTTTGAAGGGTTGCCTACTCTAGATAGATCAAGTGTTGCCACTGTCAACAATGGTTTGCTAATGTTTGATTCTGTTCAGCAAGCTGATTTGTCTGTTTCCATGGAAAGGAGTCTTAATAGTTGTCAATCAAGAGCATTTGATACTATCCTTAGAGCCGTTTCTTTGAACCAGGGTGGTGTTTTTTTTCTTGATGGACCAGGTGGATTAGGCAAAACTTATCTTTACAATGCTTTGCTATCTCGATTGCATGGAGAGAAACACGTTGCCTTGGCATGTGCATCGTCTGGAATAGCAGCATTATTACTCTCGAATGGTCATACAGCTCACTCACGTTTCAAAATTCCATTGGTACTCAATGCTTCTAGCACATATGGAATTAAAGCTAATAGCCCATTGGCTGAGGTGTTGAAGCTTGCAAGGTTAATCATTTGGGGCAAGGCTCCAATGATGTATAGGTATGCATATGAAGCACTGGACAGGACATTGAGGGACATTATGCAAAGTGATACAATGTTTGGTGGAAAAGTTATGCTTTTTAGTGGTGACTTCAGGCAAATCTTACCAGTTGTGCCAAAGGGATCACACGAAGACATTGTTAACGCAATGTTATGCCGGTCACATATTTGGAGGTATGTGAGTGTTTTAAAGCTCACCCAAAACATGCGAGTTAGGCAGAGTGCTTACTGTGGTATAGAACATGAATTTGTCAAATGGACATTACAAATTGGGGATGGCACTATAGGTCAGCCAAACAATGAAGGCAGAGTAGTATTTCCATCGCAAATGTTGATCCATGACAACTCTGTTTTGAGTTTGGTAGAATGGGTATACAAAGATCTTCATAGTGTTGAGGATTATGCATGCTTCTTCAAAGATCGTGCTATTCTTGCACCACGAAATTTAGAGGTTGATGAGATCAATGAACTAGCCTTGAGTTCGTTGCCTGGTCTTGAAAGAGAATACCTTAGTGCAGATTCTGTTGTTTCTTGTGAGAATGATACAATACTGTATCCAATTGAGTACTTGAATAGTTTGAACTTAGGTGGTGGTTACCCTCCTCACCGCTTACTTCTAAAGATTAATGCGCCTATCATTTTGCTTTGCAATTTGGACCCTCGACGAGGACTTTGTAATGGTACCAGATTGATATGCAAGCAATTTAACTCAAAGGTGATAGAAGCAGAAATCATTATAGGTACAAAAATTGGAGATAGAGTCTTTATTCCCAGGATAACATTTGTGCCTACTGTGCTTCAATTTCCGTTTGACATGAGAAGGAGGCAATTTCCTGTCAGGTTAGCTTTTGGTATGCCAATAAATAAGTCCCAAGGACAAACATTGAGTGTATTGGGACTTTATCTGGCCACGCAAGTATTCACACATGGACAACTGTACGTCGCTATGTCGCATGATGTTAGATCATCCAATGCAGTGAAAGTGTGTGTAAAGCATATTGTGGAATATGAAAGTGGCACAACATGTTCAAATGAACTCACAACCAATGTTGTCTACAAGGAGGTTTTGCAAATGGCATGTCGAAGATTTTAAATGTAAATGGCAATTTGCAAATGTAAGAGACCAAATTTATACGTATCTTTGTGCAATGAAGGAAGCATTTGATTGGAGAATGTTTTTGAAGATGTGCAAGTGCAGTCTTTGTTTGCTTTTGGATTGCTTTTATATACAGTGCCCTTATATTGTGTGTGTGTGTGTGTGTGTGTGTGTGTATAGAGAGAGAGAGTGTTATATTTGATATCAGGGATATATTGCTTAGGATGGATGTGGCAAGGAGATCATTTTCATTCGTTTATGGTGATGGACAAGATATTGAAGGTAAATGTTTTAGACGTTTGCTATAATTTAGGTATTATTATTTTTATGTAGCTTTTGTGTTTTGTTTGATTAATTTATATTTTTATTGAAACATTCATTTGCAACAGGGAATATCTTCACTTTTTTAGAACCCAGATTATTGTTGGGTTTGTATGGTTGAGACAGTTATGAGACGAGAGCTTTGGGCTCCTTGGAATTTACAATCTACGATTGTGGAAGGTTGGAGATCAGCTTCATGTACGTGTAATGTTTGTGGATTATGAAAAGCTTGATAAGTTGGATTTTCGGTGCATAGGCACTGGATAATACATAATTTCTCGATTTGCTGTTTACAAGTTTGTTCAAACGCTGTTCGCCTCAAATATTGATCCACCAAATGAGTTTTGTAAGCTTTTATCTTTATCCAACTTTTTTCTACGAGAGTTATATTTTCAACGCTAATATTTTTTATGGCATACATTTTGCCAAATGGAGTGCGGGATATAGGCTACCAAGGAGAGATAATCCAGTTGTCCAAAGATTGTTTTGAGGTTGTGTTCAGGTGTGTTAAGATACTCAACATTTTATGGGTTTGTAATGCTAGAAGCTTCTATATGGATGTATATGGCAATCACGATGTTTTTATATATTAGTTTGGCAAGTTGAGGGCGATGTATACATATATGTATGAGTGTGACCAGTATCTATGGATATTATGGGTGCGTGCGCATACACAGACACATATATGTATGAGTGTGACCAGTATCTATGGATATTATGGATATAGGCTACCAAGGAGAGATAATCCAGTTGTCCGAAGATTGTTTTGAGGTTGTGTTCATGTGTGTTAAGATACTCATCATTTTATGGGTTTGTAATGCTAGAAGCTTCTATATGGATATATATGGTAATCGCGATGTTTTTATATATTAGTTTGGCAAGTTGAGGGCAATGTATACATATATGTATGAGTGTGACCAGTATCTATGGATATTATGGGTGCGTGCGCATACACAGACACATATTTACATGTGTGTATGTGACATGCACACATGCATTCATAGGCGCACACACACTTACACATATCTTCCAGTTGTGGCATGTATGGTTTCAATGGATTTCACGTACACGTACTCATACGTACATGTCCATACATATATACATCTTTATAAGTGTTTGTGTGTAACTCGATGTGCCTAGCTTCTAAAAGGAAAGGAAGGGTGATTTTACACATATTTCTTTTGCATGTACCTAAATGCAAAATGCTTCTTGCTCGTCGTAGACCGGTCGCAACACTAGTAGTAACGGTCGCGACACTAGTAGTAAGAAGACTAAAGAATCTCTCCCCTTCATGCACACGGTACGTGGCAGGGAAAGAAAAAGGAAAGGAGATACCATACTCAATTATTTTTTGGAATTTAAAAGATCTAAAGAAGTGCTAAATACGCAACATTATACTTATAGTTTGCTCATATATGCTGTCGACAATTAAATTAAAGTATTTAAGGCAAGATTGAAGGTTTGCAGAGACGGGAGGTATGTGCTTTCCACCATATTGTTGTCTCTGTTGATTCATGCGCGGATCGACCTATGATTTCCAGCAACTAGGTAGGGCAATTGAATTGATTCCAATTAACTTTGTATGTGTGTGTGTGTGTGTGTGTGTGTGGAGAGAGAGAGAGAGAGAGAGAGAGAGAGATTTGCCCTGTGTGCTCTCACTGCTATGGTCTTATTGTCTCCTCTGCCTAGAATGCCCAAGAAAATGAATCTACTCTATGTAGGTGTCTTACTGCCATGGGTCTCTGAAATGCTTATTGTTTGAGCTCTCTAAGATTGCCAAGGAAATGATTTTACTCTTGCTGTGGTCTTTGGTTCAAACCATTGGATGGGCATTCCTCCCAATGCCTACTTATCATTTACTGAACAGCTCTTTCTCTTGGTGTAACTGTAAAGCCTTTCCAAGGTTCCATTGGCACACACCACTCCATTTGTAGAGTTAGAAAATTCTCAGAGGGTACACATGCAGGTTAAAATGTGAGGTGGCTTGGTCTTCAATCCCCCCCCCCCCCCCCCCCCCGCCCCCGCCCCCCCCTTGCGCGGCAAAACCTCTCTTTCTCCTGGGTGCCATAAGAACGCACATGCATACATGCATGCACACAGCTACACACGTCGCAGGCATTATACTCAACTAGAGGACCTGAAAAGCTGCTGAAGCATTGCTGAAGCTAGGGGTGGCAATGGCTAGCCCGTTAAGATCCTGAACTGGATGTGCAAGGTTTGATTCTAGCTGTGTGCACTTGTGGGTCTGCACATGTGCACCTAGCTTTCTACATTGTGAGAAAATCTTTTTTGCCTTCCTCAATTGAGACATGAAAACCTTTTGGGGTGGTGGTCTTGCCTCTCCAAAAAGTGGTCCATGCTCCCTCTTACTAAAACAAGGGGAAGCTCTGGAAAAACATCTGGAAGTTTCCATCCCTCCCCTTCCCCTTCCCCTCCCTTCCCCTCTCTCTTCTCTAGTTTTTATCCTGTGGGTGGAACCAGCTTCTTGTTTTGGTACCACAGACACTCGTAGCTATACATGATTGATCTGATGTTTTTTGCATCATAAAGTGCATAAATCTGTACTTACTGTTATGGTTGGTTTAATTCAGTCAAAATTAGCAAAATAACAGTTGGAATCCGTGCAAATGGTGGCAGGGAGAGTCAGCATTTGCTGCAAATGGCAGGGAGAGGCCGCAACTATGCTGGTAATGATAGCTCACGGGGACCACGTCGGGGGGGACCACCAGGCTCAGGTCCGATGTATCCGCGTCCCTTTCCACGTGACATGCTACCTCCTCATCAGGGCCTGCATCCCGGATTGTCTCCGATGCCTAAAGAAGAGGAGCTGGCAAATCAACAAGACAACATGCACAGGAGAAATTTACCTCCTCTTTTAGGACCTCATTCAGGCTTGCCACCGCCAGCACTTATCGAGCAGCTCGATTTGCAGCATTCTGAAATTCAGAGGTTGTCGAGGGACAACCAGCAGCTTGCGGCCATACATGTCACTTTACGGCAGGAGCTCTCTGCAGCACAACAGGAACTGCAACGCCGGCAAGATAACTCCCAAACCCAGACTGAGAAGGATGGGCAAATCAGAGGACTTCTGGAGAGAGTGTCACAGATGGAAGTGGATTTACGCACAATGGATTCTTTGAAAGAAGACCTGGAGAAGCTTCTTTCGCAGAGGCAGGAGCTCTCAGCAAGGTTGCAAAAGGAAACTCAGAGGGCTCAAGTGGATGCTCATCAGATTGCTACTTTGAAAGCTCAGATTGATGGTTTGCAGCAGGAGCTTCAGCATGCCAGGTATTGCAATGATTGTGAATAGTTCTTGATTTTCAGCTTTGTATGCTTACTGTAGGCCTTTTACTTCGACAAAGCTCATTTTCGTCATGCTTGTGGATGATCAGGGTTTCAGTATTACGCCCTTTCATCTTCCATTAGGTAAATGCATACATGTGGGATGCATGAATATTAAATAAATGTATCCAGCATCAAATGTCCTAGGGGCCATTGATAACCTTTATGTCTAGGTATAGCATGTCTATGGTCATCAAAAATCACATTCAAAGATGATAAGTCCCATACAATGGTGGACTTCGAAACATGCTTAGTTGTTGATGTTATTGGCTTGTATGATGGGAACACCATATGGTTTTAATGTATATGATAAGAACTTTCATTTCATGTATCCTTGGGGAGTATTATGTAACTATTGCAGATACGAAGAAACTACTAAAAATGGCAAGACCAACAGCAACTTTTGAGGACATTGGGAGGCTGCTAGAATGGGCAAGAACAGCTGCAGGTTTCTCACATGCCATCAATAGGATGTCTTATACCAGATAAAGATAGGAGCCTTGAAGATTCAACAGATTGAGCTGGAGCATCAGGGATGACTCTCCTCCCCCATGTTCTGAGATAAGTAAGAGGGGATATCGAATGATGAGAGATAAGGAGAGTACCATTTGTGAGCCCTGATGATAAAGGAATGGAGGCGAGAGTGACTGCAAAGTCTAGGATTGCACACAGGTAGTCTAAGAGCATGGATGCGATGGGAGAACACAGGGCCTGCAGGCAATGGCCTATGAGAATGGCGCTTTGGGAACAACAAAAGCAATGTATGGCAGATGAAGCAAGTTGCAGGACTGTTGCATGCGTGGAAGCCGCCTTGCTTACTTGATCCTCAGCCCTAAGCCTCATAAAGAACAGTGATGCAAACTTTAACGATGATTAGACAGAGAGAGAAGAGAAGAAGAAGAAGATATATTAACGTCTTGCAAAAGACCCAACAGGTCTATGAGACAAAAGGTGTACAATTTGTCCATGGAAAAAAAAGACAACATAACAAAAAGAACTAACACTAATCCCTACATAAATGTAGATATGTATGCTCATCATGGAGGATCACCATCCTCATCATCGTGGATACAAAGTGGGTGTAGGATACAGGGGTGAGTGTGGAGAGGATGTGACAATTTGTGAATATGAAGTGGAAGCAAGTAGAGATCAAACAAGAGAGAGTAGACAGCCAAGAGAGATCCAATACTTGAGCCAGAAACTGAAAAGTATTGATTGAATTATGAATGAACAATGTCCATTGTTATATACATATCTGTAGAGCCAGTCGGCCTGTAGGACTGGAGGACAAATGCCCATGATTGATAAAAATGCCTAAAATAGCCTAAAACTAAGCTATAAAATAGCTGAAAAATATGGGCTTAAAATGAGCTGGAGATGACATGTCCAACACCTCCTCTCAGCTCCGGCATGGGGGTTTGACTCCCATATAGGTAAGGAGCTGATCAATAGTATCTCGAGGAAGAGGTTTGGTGAAGAGATCAGCAAGGTTTTCCTGAGAAGGACAATATTTCAATGTAATGATGCCGTTGGTGACTAGCTCACGAATGAAGTGAACGTGGACCTCAGTATGTTTGGTCCTGCCATGGAAGGATGAAGTTCGAGCCAACGCCAAGGCACTCTGGCTGTTCGTAAGAATATGGATCGGAGAATCCAAGAGTACATCAAGATTGCTCAACATCTAGAACAACCATAGCAACTCACAGTAGGTATCCAAATAAGCACGGCATTGAGCCTGAGTAGAAGATAATGAAACTGTATTCTTCTTCTTGGATCTCCAAGAAATAAGATAGGAACCAAGAGTGAAGCAATAACCAGAAGTGGATCGTCGAGTATCTTGATCATCTGCCCAGCCAGCCAGCATCACAGTATCAAATAAGCTTAGTGCCTCCTTTGAAAGAGAGACCATAGTCCAAGGTATTGGATAAGTATTGGAGAACCCTTAGTTGCCAATGAGAATGTTGAGGAGCGGGCGAAAATTGACTGAGAACACTAACATTCTAAGAAATGTCGGGCTTGGTGTAAGTCAAATAAATAAGAGAACCAACAAGCTTCTGGTACTATGTATTGTCCTTGAAGAGAGGAGAGGGACCATCACAAGAGAGCTTGGAGTTAGGATCCATTGGACAATAAATTGGACGGCACTTGGTTATCCCATCCAGGAGCTACTGCAAATATCTGTACTGGCTAAGAAATACTCCATCCGAAGACTGATAGACCTCCATTCCAAGGAAGTAGTGGAGAAGTCATCTCAAAGGTGAGAGCTAAATTTCACCGGAGTTGTTTAATCTTGGCAAGATGCGAGCCAGTGTAATCAATAAATCATCAACATATAAGACAATCAAATAGAGCAAAGCATCCTGAGCAAAGACATAGAGATTGCTGTTTGCAAAGCATCTCTCGAATCCAAGGGAAAGAAAGAATGCATTAATCTTATCATACCACGCGGCACGCCTTGGGTTCTTGTTTCAAACCATTAAGGGCTTACACCTTACCCTCATGTCCGGGAAACTTGAAAACCTTGAGGTTGTTCAACATACACCTCCTCGTGTAAGTCATCATTAAGAAAGGAAGACTTGACATCCATTTGGTAAATCGGTCAGTGCTTATGAGCTAAAAAAGCAAGAACTGTCCGGATGGTGGTGGATCTAGTTGTAGGAGCAAAAGTTTCCTCATAATCCACCCCCTCAATTTGAGAGTACCCCTTCGCAACCAATATGGCTTTGTGTTTGTCTAGAGATCCATCAGCATGAAACTTGGTCTTAAAGACTCACTTGACCCCAATGACCCGTTGATGCAGAGTCTGGTCCACCAGCTCCCATGTACGATTTTTCTCAATGGAATCAATCTCGGCCTCGCCCGCCACTCAAGAAGAGCAAGAGCCTCTTTAGTTGTAGTAGGATCATATGACTATTATCATTGTACTCATCAGGGCGAGGTTACAAGAATGATGAAGCTGCTATAATCTCCGTGCCCGTGTCAAAGATTGTGATGAAAAATTAGCAAGCTGATGAAGTTCCATAGCAGAGATGAGAATCACGAACAATGGTTTCTAGCCATTGTGGAATCTTGGGGGCAATCCTCCGTTGCACAAGAGTAGGAGGAGGAGGAGAAGCTGGGGTAGGAGGAAGTGGGGGTGGAGAGGCAGGGGGTAAAGAAGTTGACGGTGGAGAAGTTGGTGGTGGAGTTGGGGTGGTCGGGGAAGGAGGAGGGACCTTGATGGTAAGCTTGAGATGAAAGCGAGAATCATGTGAGGGCTCAACAAAGTGAACATTGCGAGAAATCACCAAGGTCCGGGTCCCATAATCTGTAAGCTTTGGAATGAGAGCTATATCCAAGAAATTTGCACTTCCTGGACTTGGGATCAAATTTGGATCTGTTAGAATTAGGGATATGAACATAGGCATCACAACCGAAAACCCTGAAATGAGAGACGGAAGGTTTTTGACCAGTAAAAGCCTCCTCTGGAGTCATATGAGAAACTGCCTTTGTAGGAGAATGGTTGATGATGTAAGTAGCAGTGCTCACAGCTTCTCTTGAGAAAGAGGGAGGAAGATTAGAAGAAGAAAGCATGGTACAAGCCATCTCTTGAACAGTCCTCTTCTTGCATTCAACCACACCATTCTGTTGAGGAGTGTGAGGTGTGGAAAATTGACGGCTTATACCTTTCTGTGAGCAAAAATTATGGAAGGCTTGGAGATGAATTCTCCTCCATTGTCGGAGTGGACTTGTCGAACCTTCTGTGTGGTCACATTCTCAACCAAAGTCACCCACTCTTGGAAGCAGGAGAAAGCTTGAGATTTTTCTGCCAAGAGATAAACCCGTGGCTCCTCCTAGGGTAGTAATCTGCATTGGGCCGCATAGGTCCATATGAATGAGCTGTAGAATATGAGAAGCCCGATGAGTACCCTTGTGAGGAAAGGCATCTCGGTGTTGTGTGCCGTGAAGACAAGCCACACAAGTGGAGTGGGAGGATTTCAGTGGTGGAAGACTCTCGACCACCTGTTGAGAAGACAACAGTTGTAGAGAAGTATAATTCAGATTCCTGAAGCGAGCATGCCACAAATCGGTATCCACATGAGCTACCAAGGCATGATAGCTGTGAAGAAGTTGCAGCAGATGAGATTGGGACTCAGTCAAAGAGCCACATACCATTGTTGGCATGCTTCAGGAGAGGGCCATGAGAGAAAACCAGCCACGGTGCTTCCGAGACCTACTAAGGACAAAAGCAAATGGCAATCCAAGGTTTCCATGAGCAACAAAGGTGCTTCCGAGACCTACTAAGGACAAAAGCAAATGGCAGTCCAAGGTTTCCACGAGCAGCAAAGGTGCCCACAAACCTGCCAACAATAGTGCTCATAAGTAGCTTACTTGTCATTATTGTGGTCTCAAAGGTCACATTCACCCTGATTGTTGCAAGAAGAGAGAAGGTGGTTCTACTAAGAAAACCCCCAATCAAACCTCTTCATCCACCAACCAAACTCAGAAATCCTCTTCCACCAAGAAGATTGTCTTCATCGGTATTGAGAAGCTTCCCTCTGACTCTCCCGTTCTTTCCACCTCACGTCTTATGGATCGGGTGGTTGATAGTGGGTGTACTACTCACATGACTCCTAACAGGACCATTCTTCATGACATTCGTCCCATCTCTTTGATGATGTCCACTGGTGACGCTTCCAACTTGGAGGCCTCTTCGATTGGTAATGTGCGGCTTAACTCTTCCCCGGGCTAGCCTTCTACCATTCGAGATGTGCTTCATGTTCCCAAGCTCTCCAACAATCTCCTCTCAGTTTTTCGGATTGTGAAGAAGGGATGTGGTATCTACTATGATAGTTTCATCCTTGAGATCATCAACACCAGCACCTTGCAGATTGTTGCCACAGGTATCCAAGAAGGTGGTCTTTATCAATTGAAGGACAGATCAGGAGTAGAAGGAAGGAGTGATATAGTATCACAAAAAGCAGAGAAAGTCTTGGGCAATTTGGCGAGGAGCCGATTGACAAAGTCCTCGTCGGTAGCTTTGCTCCCCAAAGAGACCAGCTTCTTCTGAATGGTTATTAACTTTGTAATAGAATCCATGATGTTAGTAGTATCAGAGAGTTGATTCTCCAAGGCTACCTTTTGAGTAGAGTTCTCACGCTGATACCTCCTCTGGCTATTATCCCACAATTCTTTTGCAGTTTCCTCATCATTGTCATCAAATTGACGAGCAATAGAGGGTTTCATGTTGAAGAAGAGGGTTTCATGAGCCCTTGTATCTTTGTCAGCCTAGGCATCAATCTCAGCCTGAGGAGAAGTTGCATTGGGAGACGCATCAGTACCAGAAACAATATCCCATAGCCGATGATACCGAAGGAGAATCTTCATTTGTAGTGCTCAATCAAGATAATTGGTTCCATCTAAGATGGATTCCTTGGGAAGTTGAGGAATGGATGAAGAGATGACAGTCGGTGTAGAAGCCATGGAATAATCCTCTTGAATTTATAGCAAAAAGGCTGCAAGTAGTCACCATGGGGGAAAAAGACCAGAACCAGACGGGGTCTCCCCCAGGACAAAGCACGGGAGCCTCTGGCTCCAAGAACTCGACCAATGCGCACAAGCTTACTCCAGACCAGAAAGCGGAGGCAGGCAAGACTGGTGGGGCAAGTTGAGTGCTGAGGAGATTACTCAGTACAAGGAGGGTAGGTGTTTCTTTTGTCATACGAAAGGACACACTTCTTGGGAGTGTCATAAGAAGACTACCGCCTCCACGGCTTCCGTGGTGAGCCCAGCTCCCACACAGACCCTAGTGGCTGCCCCTAGTTCTTCAAATCCCAAGGCTTCAGTTGGAGCAATCATTAGCCAGGAGCTCAAAGATAAGCAGAAGGGCGCCCATGACTAGGAGTATGAGCGCAACGAATTGCTCAAGACCTTTGGCTACATAGGTGGCCAGAGTCGTCGTCTTGTTTGACAGCGGCAGCACAGAGGACGTGGTCATGGAACAGGCCGCTCGGCGTGCCCGTTTCGTCCTGACTTTGGTGGACAAGCAATTTGAGGGTTTTAGCACAGGCATGACAACGAGCGTCACGTATGAAGCTCTAGGTGCTAAATTAGTTATTCAGGGCATAGAGTTTGTGCATGATTTTATGGTTATCCCTCTTGTAGGAGGAGACATAATATTGGGCATTTAGTGGTTTCACAAGTTCGTTCCTGATGTCAAGTGGGACAAGTACACTTTCCAGATTAGTCGGAATGTGTCAAACGCCCCAGTGACCAGTAAGTGTGAGCCAGGAATTCCGAACTTTCCGCTCATAAGCCACTTGCAAGCTAAACGAGCAATTAGGAAAGGCGCACATTGTGCGATGATATACATCCAGACTGCCCAGAAGGTAGCTAGTGCTTCCGAGAAGTATTTGGCTCTCCATGAAAAGTTCCAGAAGATTTTTCTTCGGGACAATCTTCCTTTCCAGCTCCTTGTTGGAAGGTTGGCGATTTCGAGCGTGTGATCTATGGCTAGAGGGTGCCTTGGATTATCCCATAAGTGGAAGCATGGGAAGTTGAAGAGCCATATATAGGCTAGAGTGGCACCTTGTCATAAACATCTCCTCCGGTCGGTGTTTTGGGAGGCAGCTCACCGGGAGATGGGAGCCCGGTGGAGGGATGCGGCAGTGTCCGTTGGGGGTGTTCGTGGAGCTCGATGGTGATGCGTCTCCTACGTGCGGTAGTCTTCCGTTGCGCATTTTGACATGGTATCAGAGCCCGGGCGCGTGTGGTCCTGGGCGACCCCCTTGCGCCTCGGTGGCTTGCGGAGCTCGAATCGAGGGAGGGTGTTGGAAGATTGGCGATTTCGAGCGTGTGATCTATGGCTAGAAGGTGCCTTGGATTATCCCATAAGTGGAAGCATGGGAAGTTGAAGAGCCATATATAGGCTAGAGTGGCACCTTGCCTCCGGGAGAGGCAGCTCACCGGGAGGTGGGAGTCCGGATGTTGCAGTGCCCGTTGGGGGTGTTCGTGGAGCTCGATGGTGATGCGTCTCCTAGTGCGTTAGTCTTCCGCTGCGCATTTTGACACCCCGTCCAGACCAGAGGACCACAAGATCAATCTCCTCCCAGGCTCGGAACCCCCGAGCAAATTTCCATATCGCCTTTCCAAGGCAATGGAATCGGAGTTGGACCGTCAACTCCAAGAATTGTTGCAATTTGGCTTCATCCGTCCCAGCATGTCGCCATTTGCAGCACCGATCCTGTTTGTCAAGAAAAAAGATGGGTCTTCTCGTTTGTGTGTCGATTATCATGCACTCAATAAGCTGACTATCAAGAGTAGATTCCCGATGCCTCGAATAGATTATATTCTCGAGAGGCTGAATGGGGCTAAGGTGTTCTCGAAACTCGATTTGAAGAGTGGGTACCACCGGGTGAGGATTGTTGAGGGGGACATCCCCAAGACAGCCTTTCGTATGGAACGGGCCCATTATGAATTTGTGGTCATGTCTTTTGGCTTGACAAACCCCCCAGCCACATTCAACCGCATGATGATGCGTGTGTTCCGGGAATTGATTAGAAAGTGTGTTTATATTTCTGGATGACATACTAGTATTTTCAGCTACGGTTGTGCAGCATGACATTGATGTGGAGAAAGTCATGAAGTTGTTGGAAAAAGCAACGAGCTCTACGTCAATGAGAAGAAGTTGGAATTTTATTTGTTCGAGGTTCATTACCTTGGATATATAATTAGTGCAGAAGGCATTCAACTTGATCCGGCTAAGGTGGCCGAGATTGTCAATTGGAAAGTACCTCAGACTGCTTATGACATCAGATCCTTTGTGGGTATATGCCAGGCATACTCCACCCACATAGATAAGTTTTCTGACCTCTCGGTGAATCTCACCGATCTGCTAAAGGGTGTCAAGACAAGAAGGCAACGGATTCAAATGACTCCATGAGCGTTGGAGGCATTCAAGAATCTCAAGGTGGCTTTATCAGAAGCGCCTTGTCTAGCACTTGCCTCATGGGACAAGCCATTCCAGGTGATCACCGATGCGAGTAACATCGCAATTGGAGGTGTATTACAATAGAATGGTCATCTAGTAGCTTACATGTCTCGTAAGTTACTGCCCGCAGAAAAGAATTACTTAGTTTACGATCGGGAACTCCTTGGAGTTATACAGGCCTTGAAACATTGGAAACATTTTCTTTATGGCCGTGACTTCAAGGTTCGCACTGACCATCAGGCATTACGCTGGATTCAGACAATGCCAAGTGCACAATGGAGTGACCGACAACACCACATATTCCAGCAATTTGGTGGTATGATTGAGTACCTTCTAGGAAAGGCCAACCCAATGGCTGATGCTTTGAGCAAGAAGGGACAAGTGACTTTGATTCAGACCACTAGACTCGACCTTGTTGGTACGGGACTAGACGACATGAAGCACATGTATGTGGATTCTGAGGAATTCGGTACACAATGGGAATAGGCATTGGATGTCACAGGACCATGCCACTTTTTGATACGCGCTGGTTGGCTTTTCTACAAAGGCCGACTATGTGTCATGAAGTCGTTCAGGGCAGCTCTTCTCCATGACGCCCATGACGCCATTACTGGTGGTCATAGGGGCATGAATTCGACTTTGGAGAAGTTGGAACGACAATATTATTGGCCAAAGATGAGGCGAGATGTGTTTTTATATGTACATCACTGTGATATTTGTCAAAAGGTGAAAGCTTCTCGTGGGAAGAAGATAGGGTTGTTATAGCTCTTGCTAATTCCTAAGGGTCCTTTCCAAGATATTTTGATAGATTTTGTAATAAATCTGCCTCCCAGTCCGGGTAAGCGTAATACTCAGTGCTTAACTATAGTTGATAGATTTAGCAAATTTGTTATGCTTATTCCATGTAGGGCTAATGTGACCGCCGAAGATGTTGCCCATTTGTTCATTCGGCATTGGTACCCGATTGGCAGGATTCCTAAGACCATAGTGTTAGACCGAGATACCAAGTTTACCAGTCATTTTTGGAGGGCATTGTTTGATAACTTTGGTACTAAATTGAATTTTTCCAGTGCATTTCACCCACAGACGGACGGTCAGACAGAAATCTACAACTAGTTGGCCTTTGATGTGCTGAAGTGTTATGTGTCAGAATGCACAGCGGAAATGAAGACAACTGTTGGAGAGAGCAATACACAAATGCAAGAGAGAGAAGATAGTGTAACTCTGCTATATATACACCAAGAAATCCCGGAGTGCTCAATGACAAGTGTGGGGGGCAAGGGGCCATTTTATATGGCCCCAGGGTGCTGGTTGGCTAGCAGTAAAACAGCCGAGAGCAGCCCATGACCTGATCAAGCTCAGTCGGCCAGAATATGGGCAAGGGGCCATTTTATATGGCCCCAGGCTGCTGGTCGGCCAGCAGTAAAATAGCCGACAGCAGCCCATGACCTGATCAAGCTCAGTCGGCCAAAATATGGGCAGTCGGCCAAGGCGGAGCAACAGGTCGGGTATGCAACCATCAGTCGGCCAGCAAATGGAACAGCCGACAGGTAGCAGACAACCTCCCACACGTAGCAAAAAATGGAAAAAATACATGGAAGTGAGGAAAAATAGGAAAACACCAAAACTGGGTGGGCACACCCACAACAGAGACCCTGACATAGTGTACAGACAGGAGATGATTGCTAACACCCCCTCTCAGCTCCTGGATGTGGAACCAACCCCAGTGAGCTGGAGTGCCGCCGGAGCATAGCCTGAGGTAGATACTTCGTGAAGAGGTCCGCCGCATTGTCCTCCGTTGAACAATAAAGAAGCAAGATGTCACCAGCCAAGATCTTCTCACGAACAAAGTGATATTGTATCTCTATATGCTTGGTCCGGGCATGGAAGACCGGGTTCCGAGCAATAGCGACACAGCTCTGGTTATCGCACTGGATGACCGTGGGCTCCTTTTGTGGAAACCCAATCTCGCTGAAACCGATCCCGTCAAGTAGGAGTAGACTCCGTTGGACACCCACACGCGTAACAGCACAACTTAAATATCACAATATGAATGGACAACTCAATAACAAGTGAAAAACTGAAATGAAATGATGATCAATGGACACCCGCACTGGGGCCGGAACGGGCCGCCCCCCCCCCCCCTCCCCCCTCAATATATAATATATTATTGGGAGTATTTAAGTGATACAATGCTCCATGGGTTCAATGAACCAGATGATGTCCATGTACAATTGAAATGAATACAGTTACCAAACAAGAGACTTGAAGTAGACGTTCGAAGTAGAGCGATCCACTTGAAGAAGTCTAGTCTCTACGGTCCCGTGCCTTCACTGGAATCCGCAAAGAGCGCCCCACTGGTGTTCCAAGACCACGCACAAACAGGCGCTCCCGTACTAACGCCTAGCTCTCCCGATCTCGGCACCCATGGACCGTGGTTCTCCAAAAGCTTGGACTACACGGCACCGAACGGGTGTTAGCAGCAGTGAGTATCCCTCGAATGTTTTATACCAAGGACCTTTGCTTGAATCCCTTTCAATAAGCTTTGCAAAAACCTTTGGTATCAACAGAGTATAAGCTGGACAATATGTGTGAGTTCGTGGTACTATACCCGGGCTGCAGCATCAAGTATTGAGAGACCTGAATATGGGACTGTTTTGGATCTGAATCGGGCTGCCACACACACATGACTAGAGCTTACGTTTGATGGAGAGATGGGCTGCTGCAGACTGTTGTTGATCGGCTGTGCTTTCACGGAAGAAAGCCCTGAACAGCAGACAGAGCAAACTTCACGACTCACTGGCAGGCGTCCCCGCCCAGTAAAAGTGGCACGTCAAACAGACAAACACAAGAATACAAGTCACGCGAACACAGTTTCAGGCATGCAAACATGAATGCATGTGCAAACAGTATCATGGACATATCTCCCGTTCATGGAACAAGTACTAGACATTCCTGTCGGGCACAATGATGGCACGACAGAAATTATAAATCCCGGTCTTCAGGAGTGACAGTCCCATAGGTAAGACAGAACCAGGCACGAGCCTCCCTATGGAGTGACAGTCCCATAGGCAAGACACGGCACAAATACTGGCTCTTCCATGGCGTGACAATCCCATGGATAGAACACAGTCCAGGTCATACACGGGTGGCACCAGTCTGGCTCCCGTCCATACGACACCATCCTGCTAACACACGGGTGGCACCAGTCTGGCTCCCGTCCATGTTATGCAAAATAATGGCCCCTTCACATGAGACACTGGCCTGGCCTCAAGTGAACAAGACACAGATCTGGAGATGGACCAAATGGTCGGCCAATTGGTGACATTCCCCCCCAGGCTTCTAAAGAGTCTTGTAGTTGTCCATCCCAAAGGCCTCAAGCAACTCATGAACATACTACTGCTGAGAGACAAAAAACCCCCTCTGGGTCTTCCAGATCTCCAATCCCAAGAAGAAGTGGAGTAAGCCTAAATCGGTCATCTCAAACTCCTTTGACAAGGCAGCCTTCGTCACTGCAATGTGCTCCATATGACTGCCGGTGAAAATGAGGTCATCCATGATCAACGTGACCATGCCGCGTTCCCGAAAGAGATATAGGCTGGGATCTGCAACCGATCTCTGAAATCCAGTCCGTAGAAAGAAGGAATCAATCTTCTGATTCCAAGCGCTGGGAGCTTGCTGAAGACCATACAAGGCCTTCCGCAACTTGTAAACCATCCCCTTTGATCCTGGAACCTCAAAGCCTGGAGGCTGCTCAACATACACCTTCTCCTGTAGGTCACCATTAAGGAACACATATTTAACATCCATCTGATATACGGGCCACCGCTGAGAAGAAGCAAGGGCAAGAACGGTCCGAATTGTGGTCATCCTTGCTGTCGGTGCAAAGGTATCCTCATAGTCGATGCCAGGCCACTGAGCATAATCCTTAGCCAGAAGTCTGGCTTTGTGTTTGTCCACCGACCCATCGGACGTATACTTGGTCTTAAAGACCCACTTGACACGAATGACAGACCGTTTCGATGGCCTCGGTACCAACTCCCAAGTGTTATTCTTCTCAATGGCATCCAGTTCCACTTGTATGGCTTTTCTCCAAGTATCTTGTGCAAGGGCTTCCTTGACGGAAGTGGGCTCTTTGTCTCGCACGATACGAGACATCAAAGCATAGTTTACCTGTAAAAACTCCGCTGAATGACTTTTATCACGAACTCTGTGCGATCTTTGAGGTCCATCCTCTGTGGTCCATTCGGAGGGAAGCTCCGTGACACCTGACTCCACAGGGTGTCCACCAACCACCTGGGTACTCGAACAGAACGCGGAGCCTCCTGCTACTGCGGGAGCTCATCTCCAACTGCGGGCTCAACCTCCTCGATGAACTGAGGCTATCCAGCTGGAACAATCGACCGGGAATCATCGTCAGAATCTTCTGGGTCTCCAAGGAGTGGCGGCTCATCAAACCAGAACACGCTCATCAAAGACCACATCCCTGCCTGACAACAACCTCGTTCCTCTCTGGATCATATAACCTGTATCCCTTGGAAAGAGAGTTATATCCCACAAAGACAAGCTTTTGGGACTCTGAGTTGAGCTTCCCCCTCTGCTTGTTCGGAATGTGAACATATGCATCGCTCCCAAACACATGGAAATGGGAGACATCAGGTTTCCCTCCAAAATATGCCTCAAAGGGAGTCATGTTCGGTACTGAAGTCGTCGTCGAACGGTTGAGGATATGGACAGCTGTAGCCATAGCCTCTCCCCAAAGTAGATGAGGAAGATCACGATGCTCCAGCATTGTCCTCGCCATCTCCAGCACAGTCCTGTTCTTACGTTCAACTACTCCATTCTCTGACAACGAACCTGTATTGACCAGCTCCCGCTTGATGCCATGTTCCGCACAAAATCGCACGAAAGCATTGGAAGGAAATTCACCTCCTTTGTCAGCTCGAAGAGTCTTAATCTGCAAGCCAGACTCTTTCTCCACCATCACATGCCACTCCTTGAACCGAGCAAAAGCTTGGTCCTTCTGTGAAAGGAAATAAACCCATGTGAATCTGGAACAATCATCAACAAGCAGCATAAAGTACAAAGAACCTCCCAAGGATGCTGTCTGCATAGGTCCACACAAGCCAATGTGTACCAACTCCAAAGGTTTCGAAGCCTGCCTGGAAGCTTGCTTCAGAAAAGATTCCTTGTGCTGCTTACCACGAATGCAAGAACTACAGCGTCCTTGCCTACTGCCAACATCTGGCAAGCCAACCACCATTTGGTCCCGTAAAGCTCCACAACGCATCCACATTTAAGTGGCCAAACCGAAATTGCCACAAATCACCAATCTGAGAACCTGTCAAAGAGGAGAGTTTGGAGAGTTTGTATATACCATTCTCCACGCCGCCTTCCCAAACAACCTGACTAGTCTCGCGGTCCTGTAGAGCAACAGAATGGCTCCTCAAACTCCACCCGGAAGCCAGTCTTGCACACCTCATGCACTGACAACAGATGAAAATCAAGTGCAGGGACATAAAGAATACGAGAGGAATGCTTCCTCCCTCTGCCACCATCGGGAATGATCTCCATCCGGCCCTCACTGCGTATCGGTATGGTGCAATTGTCGCCAATGAAAATGCGACCTGACTGCCGTTTCAGATCTTGAAAGAAGTCATGGGAAGGAGTCATGTGCCTAGAAGCAGCACTATCAAGAATCCATTCCTGAGTATCCTTTGCAGTGAAGCCAACTGCCTCCTTGCTCGAAGAAGATGAAGCATCCATGTCCAACATCTCCAAGTGCACAAAGGCTGGAGACTTTGCAGCTGAAGCTGAAGAATCAGTACTCTTCCCAGTCCGCTTGGGACACTTCCTCCAATAGTGGCCTTTCTCGCCACAATCATTATAGGTCCTCTCGGCCTTCAGTTTCTCTCGGTCTGAATCAGGCTTCTTCTCAGAAGACTTCTCCGATGAAGCCTTCCCTTGGCCCTTGTTGTTATTACGGCCTTTCGATCGTTGGCCAGTTAAGGCCTCAGAACCTCCGCCCTGTGGAGGGTTCGTGAATCGCTTTTCCTGGTCCAAGACCACGGGCACAAGCTCCTCCAATGTGATGGTGCTGAGCCTACCATTGGTGAGGTTCACAAGGTCTTGTGAAGGGAGGGTGGGTGGGAAAAAAAGAAGAAGAAGAGGCTGCAAATAGAATGCAAGGTGGCTGTCCAACGGTGATGGCCGCCTTCTACCCTATCTCCAAGTCCCGTTCAGCCCAAAACAGTCTCCAATCAGCACCTAAATCAGCAAACCCTCGACGTCCCACTGTCTCCAAGCTTCAAGCCACCTAGGGCTCTGATATCATGTTAGAATGCACAGCGGAAATGAAGACAACTGCTGTAGAGAGCAATACACAGATGCAAGAGAGAGAAGATAGTGTAACTCTGCTATATATACACCAAGAAATCCCGGAGTGCTCAATGACAAGTGTGGGGGGCAAGGGGCCATTTTATATGGCCCCAGGCTGCTGGTCGGCCAGCACTAAAACAGCCAACAGCAGCCCACGACCTGATCAAGCTCAGTCGGCCAGAATATGGGCAGTTGGCCATCATATCAGCAGTCGGCCAAGGCAGAGCAACAGGTCGGGTATGCAACCATCAGTCGGCTAGCAAATGGAACAGCTGACAGGTAGCAGACAACCTCCCACATGTAGCAAAAAATGGGAAAAATACATGGAAGTGAGGAAAAATGGGAAAACACCAAAACTAGGCGGGCACACCCACAACAGAGGCTCTGACATAGAGTACAGATAGTGGGCATGGGAGAGGTATAGAACCACCCCCAAAGGGCCAGGAGGGCCTTGGCTGCCCACCAGCCATGGGATGGGCTGTAGGCCAGCCCTAGGGCCTCTGGACAGGTAGCCCACAGGGCATCCAGCCCTTAAAGGTCGGCCAGGTGTGGGGCAGCCCACACAGGCTGCCCAGCAGCCAATGTCAGATGTGCATGCTGGCCAGCCAGCCAGATCTGAATGCACATGGTTTTCAGCATGAAATGCTATATTATGCAGTCGTGAGGCTTTTATTAGTCAGCTGCCTGGATTAAAACCAGCCGACCAGCATCCAGTAAGGGTATAAAAACCCATTACATAAATCAGTTCCATTGATCTCATATTTCATCAAGGTGCTGAAGCTAACTCAAGGGGCCAGGACAATGAAGGAGAAGCTAACACAAGGGTGAAGGATTGAAGGTCAAGGGCAGAGGATTCTCCTCAGCCAAGAAGGTTCCAGTTCAGTCTTTTATTTTCAGTTTTGCATCATTCTAATAAAAGTAAATACACCATTCGTGGTGGAGGCTCTACAGAGGGTATTCGGGACCCAATACTGTGTCCTCTTCTCCCCCTCTCTCTCTCTCTCTCTCTCTCTCTCTCTCTCTCTCTCTCTCTATTTTTCTGCACAGTTACATTCAGTTTTACGTGTTAATTTCGTCGCGACAAGTGTGCTGATTACTGAGCATTGAAGTTACCGATCTCCCTCGAAGCTTCTGCATGTTACACCCACTCCTCCCTAGACACTAGGTGAGGTGAAAGAAAGATGTAGAACTGTACTCCTATTGGAGATCAAGGCACACGGGTGAAGACGGGAGCCGACCCGATGCACGATGAAGTAAGGGAGGGAGAGGCTAATGCAGCAAGTGCATGGTGCTACCACTAGTCCGGGGTAGCGACAAAATACAAAGCACAAGAAAAAAAAATTGCGACTTTCGTTAAGTTGCAGGCAGGGAGTGAGGGTTGGGAAAAAAAAAAAAAGCAGAAAAAGGCTGATATAGAGGAAAACACAGCAAGGTAATGATGTAAGAGAAAAAACGCAGGAAAGAAGTGCTGTCGAGAGGCCAAAAACAGCACCGAATTAGTGCTAGAAAAATGTTGATTTCTACTCAAAGTAGATCTCCAAAACACAGCCACCAAGGGAGCAGAGGAAAAAAAAACCAGGCTGAAAACTCTTCTTGCTGATCTGTGGAAGCAAAAGATCTCTGATATCATGTGAGAATATGTGGATATGAAGCGAAAGCAAGTAGAGTTGGCGATTTTGAGCGTGTGATCTATGGCTAGAAGGTGCCTTGGATTATCCCATAAGTGGAAGCATGGGAAGTTGAAGAGCCATATATAGGCTAGAGTGGCACCTTGTCATAGTCATCTCCTCCGGCCGGTGTTTTGGGGGAGAGCTCACTGGGAGATGGGAACCCGGTGGAGGGATGCTACAGTGCCCGTTGAGGGGTGTTCGTGGTGCTCGATGGTGATGCATCTCTTATGTGTGTTAGTCTTCCGCTGCACATTCTGACATGGTATCAGAGCCCGGGCGTGTGTGGTCCTGGGCGACCCCCTCGCGCCTTGGTGGCTTGCAGAGCTCGAATCGAGGGAGGGTGTTGCAAGGTTGGCGATTTCGAGCGTGTGATCTATGGCTAGAAGGTGCCTTGGATTATGCCATAAGTGGAAGCATGGGAAGCTGAAGAGCCATATATAGGCTAGAGTGGCACCTTGTCATAGTCATCTCCTCCGGCCGGTGTTTTGGGGGGCAGCTCACCGGGAGATGGGAGCCCGGTGGAGGGATGCTGCAGTGCCCGTTGGGGGGTGTTCGTGGTGCTCGATGGTGATGCGTCTCCTACGTGCGTTAGTCTTTTGCTGCGCATTCTGACAGAATCTCCCCTTGATCTCATAATACACTAGACACTGACAAATATAATGCTCCTTAGACTCTACTCCTCCATGGCACAATCTACATAGTCTGCTCTCTATGTCATGACTCATGTGCATGCACATCCCTGATTTGCAGCAGATATGGAGCTTCAGCAACAACTGTTATAGGCATGGAAGGCATTGTGGAGGACGAGGACTCTGTTGGCCAGCAGATGGAGCACTTCCATGATATTGTCAGCAGCAAGGGAATTTTCAAGTCCAAGGAACTAGGCGACATTACAGCTAGCTGCCTGTAAGCTCTCGACCAGCGCAGGGACCACAGGGAATCATGACAACCTGGAGACAGCTAGCTGTCTCTAAGCACTCTTGACCAGTGTAGGGCCCACAGGGAACCATCATGACCTGGAGACAGCTAGCTCCCTCTAAGCACCACTGAATCGAAGTTCACAAACTGAGTATCTGCAAGACAGCATCTACTCAGGGGGTAGCACAGTGGACCCATAGAGGAGATAAGAGACATGTTTCAAGGATGCATGGAGGAACTATCTTACAAGTTACTGCCCCTCTAGTTCTTTAAGGCTGTTATTTCTTACAGCGAGTTTCTTTCATTTGATTTTGAAGCACATGAATCTAGCAAGAGTTTTCAGAAATTTAACAAGTCATCTGAGGTCCATTTCTTATGATGCTGTTCAATGGACACCTGTTTTGTTTAAACAGAATAGCATATGAGCAAGAAAGAAAGGCCAGTGCTGATCATCTCGAACACAGGCAGGCCACAGAAAAGAGTTATCATTCAGTGATAAAAGAAGTAGAGAGGTTACAGTCAGAGTTCGCTAATGCAGAGATTAGAGGGCTTGGAGGTACTCCTCATGAATTTGTGATTTTAAAAGTAAATGTTTACTGGTCTTGAACCAACCTCAACACACACATACACAACCCCCCCTCCCTCCCTCCCTCTCCACCCCGCCCCTCCCCTCTTCCTTTCCCTCGCTCCTCTCTCCCTTACTGCCTTCCCCCCTTTCCCTTTTTATGGTAACTGGGATATAGGATGGAGTTTAACCTGCAGTGTCTTCTGGTGGGACTGGTATTACAACTGCTGCTTATGGTGCTCTACCTGTGAAATCTTATGACAATGGAAACTTTGTTCAACAGGTATGTGCATTCAGATTACCTGTTCATCAACTCAGTGTGAATAGAGTCTTAACTTCTTTCCATTGTTTTTTTTCTGAGTTAGAAACCTTGGGGAGGAGCATATGAAGTTCAACAGGGCATGGCAGCTCAGGTATACCTGACTTGAAATCTACCTCTTATGTCGCAACTTGCTGGTTGTATACGGCTGCCCATGCATATGCCCACACACAGTAGCATAATTTTCTCCTTGGGTGCACTATAAGCTTTGGCCTCCATGAAACCTTAGTATATATTGCTTGTCGTACTGGATGGTCTTAACTTGTCTGCCTTTGACTTCTTTCTTCATTCAATGTCTGTGAGAATATGTGAATATGAAGTGGAAGCAAATAGAGATCACACAAGAGAGAGTAGACAACCAAGAGAGATCCAACACTTGAGCTAGAAACTGAAATGTATTGAATTATGAATGAACAATGTCCATGCTTATATACATATCTGTAGAGCCAGTTGGCCTTTAGGACTGGAGGACAAATGTCCACGATTGATAAAAGTGCTAAAATAGCTTTAAAAATATGGGAAAAATCCCTAATTACATCAGATAAATATCTGGATAAAAGGAGAAATAAAATGGAGATTAAATGCTGGAGATGACATGTCCAACACCTCCTCCCAGCTCTAGCACGGGGGTCTGACTCCCATATGGGTAAGGAGCTTATCAATAGTATCTTGAGGAAGTGGTTTGGTGAAGAGATGGGCAAGGTTGTCTTGAAGAGGACAATACTCCAGTGTAATGATGCCATCTTGGATACTCTGATGCCGATTCGGCAGGTGATCAGGATACTCGATGATCCACTTTTGGTTATTGCTTTACTCTTGGTTCCAGTCTTATTTCCTGGAGATCCAGGGAGCAAAATATAGTTATATTATCGTACTCTCGGATTCTCGAATGCGTGTTCTAACAAACAGCCAGAGTGCCTTGGCGTTGGCTTGAGCTTCATCCTTCCATGGCAGGACCAAACTATATAGGTCCACTTTCACTTTGTTCGTGAACTAGTCACAAGCTCAGTGCCTCCTCTAAAAAAGAGACCATAGTCCAAGGTACTGGATAAGTATCGGAGAACCCTCAGAGCGGCCTGCCATTGAAAATGTCGAGGGGCGGAAGAAAACCGATTGAAAACACTGACTTTGTAAGAAATGTTGGGCCTGGTGTAAGTCAAATAAATAAGAGAACCAACAAGCCTCCCGTATTGTTACTGTCTTGAGATTCATCAGCATGAAACTTGGTCTTAAAGACCCACTTGACCCCAAGAATGTGTCGATGCAGAGTCCGGTCGACAAGCTCCCATGTATGATTCCTCTCAAGGGAATCAATCTCGGCCTCCATGGTTGCCCGCCACTTAGGAAGACCAAGAGCCTCTTTAGCTGTAGTAGGCTCATATGTCTGTATCACTGTACTCATCAGGGCGAGGTTATAGAATGACGAAGCAGCTGGAATCTCTATGCCCATGTCAAAGATTGTGTTGAAGAATTCTGTCTAGTAAAAGCCTCCTCTGGAGACAACCTTTGTAGGAGAACGGTTGATGATGTAAACAATAGTGCTTAGAGCTTCTCCCTAGAGAGACAAAGGAAGATCAAGAAGAAAGTATGGTATGGGCCATCTCCTAAACAGTCCTGTTCTTGCGTTCAACTACACCATTTTGCTGAGGAGTGTGAGGTGTGGAAAATTGTCAGCTTATACCTTTCTATGAGCAAAAATTATGGAAGGCTTTGGAGATGAATTCTCCTCCATTGTCGGAGCGGACTTGTCGAACCTTCTGTGTGGTCGTAGTCTCAACCAAAGTCACCCACTCTGGTTTGGTTTCATCAGAAACCGTGCTGAGCTATCTGGCTCCCGAGGAAAACCGCTCAGATTATCGCCCAAGGCCATCTGGTCACTAGGACCGCCCGAGAGTTCATCAATAGTCATCTGGGCCATCTAGTCGCATTGACCACCTGACTTTGAAATCCAATATAGTCATCTAGCCCATTTGGTTGCAATGACCATCCGATTGCGAAATCCAATACAGTCATTTGGGCCATCCGGTCACTAGGACCGCCTGACTGTGAAGTCCAAGATATTTGGCATTGTTGCCATCCTGTGGGTCATCTGGCATCGTTGCCGTCAATGGGTCATCTAGCATTGTTGCCACCCAAATACAAAGCTTGCTCCTTGGGCTATCGGGCATTGTTGCCACCCAAACTAGAGCATGTCCAAGTAACCATTACATAAGCAGAATAATGATCAATTCCAGTCCAATATATATATATATATATATATATATATATATATATATATATATATATATATAGGGAAGAGGGCTAGAGGCACAATCCCTCCTTCTTGAATTTGTCTTGATCGCAAGACGTCCAATATATATATATATATATATATGTATATATACATGTATATATATGTATATATACATTTACATATATGTATATATATATTTCGCAAGACGTCCATATCTGTACTTCAAATACATCAGACCAACCACTTCCTCATAAGCTCTTTGTATATCTGGATAGTCCATACTTCCCTAGCATCCATTTCGCATTCAATAGCGAAGAATTCTCGTATTCCAAGAGGAACTTTCTGACCATTGTCTTTCCTCTTTTTCTCACAGAATAAAACTCAATCAGTTCTGGCTCTTCCACCCTTGGTGGATCCTTCAATACAGGCTCCTGTGGGGGTAACCCTGTACATGGTTTCAATAAACTGTCATGGAAGGCATTATATGTCCTCCAAGGTCCAACCGAAGACATAGATGGTTGATCTTCTTGGTATCCTGAAGAGGTCCAAGTACCATCATTCCCTGGCTTTGGCAATCCAAAGATAAAATCCATAGCAATACTCTCCCATAGAACATTCAATGGGTGCAATATTCCTGCTAGTTTTTGTTGGTTAAACTTGACATCCAAACCATCTTGAACAGAAAACTTAATGTTATTTCTGCTAGGCCAATAGTGGTAGCTTTTCCCAAGCTTGAGTTGTTGTCACTTTTGGCTTCAAGTCCTGTGTTACACATAAACGGGTTTACTTCCTAAAAGAATCTTCTTGGATGACAAGAAAGGTCACAAAATTTCCATTAAATAATTTGTTCCAATACAATCCTTAAAATCTTCATCTAAGACTTTCATAGGCCACAACATGGCCCTCATAGTACAAGATTGCTCCAATGCAATCTCCTCTTGACAAACTTCTGGCAAGATGTCAATCTGATGATGTTCCGATCTGTTTGGCTTCTTGCTTTGGCTTGTTAGGACAATTTGCAGCCATATGTCCCTTGTTTCCACATTGGAAACACTTCCCTTCTTTGGCGTATTCCTCACGTTGCTTGAGGGACAATCTTCTTCGAAAGAGTGGAGGTTTGTCTCCACTCCCATCCTTCTCCTGTTGAGACTTGGCTCTTGATGGGGATCGGTCTTTAGGCTTCTTCCTTTGAGATGGATCCCGATTGTCGTTCTTTGTCTTTCCATCCGTCCAAGGCATTCACAAGGCCTCGGCTTGCAAAGCTTTGTCTTGAGCTTCTTCCAATGTTTTTGGTCCGGCCATATAACATAAGCTTTGTCTTGAGCTTCTTCCAATGTTTTTGGTCTGGCCATATAAACTGCTTGCATAAGCTTTAGGTTGCAATCCATTCACAAACTTACACATTTCCATTGGTGGTGGAATAGGAGTATAAGAAGTAAACTTCAATGAATCTGTTGAAAAGTTGTTAAGGTATGATACCACATTCTCACAAACTTCTTGCTTTAACATCGAAATCCCAATTCTCAAAGATGTCCAAGAAAACTCAATACACAATCTGTTGGAAGGTCCTCAAGAAGCCTCTCGAAAAAACAAACACCAAAGTGGCGGATATGAGGGCCCAACTTGCTGTGGATTGGGAGGAAAATGTTGGCAGCACTGGTGGCTATGGGCGGCGGCGATGGCGGAGATGGGTGGAGGCGGATCTGGCAGCGTAGAGGCGGCGCTTGAGTTTGTGAAGTTGATGATGGTCTTCTCGCAGTCTCTCACAAACTCGATGATGATGAAGGTGAGGATAATCTCTAAGCTTCCATGGATGAGGAGAAGAGAGAGATTCATGCTTCTTTTATACCTTGGAGAAGCCTTGCTTTTTGCCAAAAGCTATACTTTATGCTTTGCTTTTCTCTTTTTGCTTTAATAATTTAATAATAATAAAATATTGCTCCTCTTTTGCCAAAGTTCTTGATTTATTGCCTTACAAGCTTCAGGGCCTTGCCTTTGGGCCTTGGAGCTGCTTTTTGAAAAAGCGGCTTTTAGCTTTTCGATCCAGCTCAGTCTCCTCTTTCCAATGGTGCCCTTGGCTTGCGGTCAACTAAGTTTGACTTTTTGCTTTTTCTTGTTTTTTGAGCAAAACTGGTGCTTTTCAGTGCCGACTTTATGAACCATGTTTCCATGTTTTTATCAACGTGGCCATGTGTCTGGGCATGTGTTATATCATGTGAAAAGAGCTAGGAGCCAAAGAGACCAAGTGCTTCTGAATGGTTATGAACTCCGCAACAGAATCCATGATGTTAGCAGTATCGGCAATCTTCAGGTTGGAGAGCTGATTCTCCAAGGCCACCTTCTGAGCAGAGTTCTCACGGTGATACCTCCTCTGGATGGTATCCCACAATTCTTGTGTAGTTTCCTCATCATTGTCATTAAATTGATGAGCAATAGAGGGTTTTATGTTGAAGAAGGTTAAGGCACGAATCGCAGCCTGAGGAGAAGTAGCATCGGGAGAGGCATCGGTACCAGAAACAATACCCTATAGCCGATGATACCCAGGGAGCGTCTTCATCTGTAGTGCCCAATCAAGATAATTGGTTTCATCTAAGATGGATTCCTTGGGAAGTTGAGGGATGGATGAAGAGATAACATAAGCCATGGAATCCTCCTCTTGAACTTACAGCAGAAAGGCTGTAAGTAGGTACCTGGAGGTTGCCCACTTCTCCCTAGACGCTAGATGAGGTGAAAGAAAGATGTAGAACTGTACTCCTACTGGAGATCAAGGCACACGGGTGAAGATGGGAGCCGACCCGATGCGGGATGAGGAGGGAGTGGTGGCTAATGGAGCAAGTGCACAATGCTACCACTAGTCTGGGGTACGGAGGGAGTACAAAACTAGGAGATGAGAGGGAGGGAGGGCTGGGAAAGAAAAATGCAGCAAGGTACTGCTGTAGGAGAAACACACCAAAGAAGTGTTGTCCAGGCTCAAAAAACAGCCCGAATCAGTGCCAGATAAACGCTGATTTGTGCTCGAAGTAGATCTTCAAAATGCAACCACCAAGGGGTAGAGGCGAAAAAAACGCAGGCTGAAAACTCCTCTTGCTGATATGTGGAAGCACAAGATCTCTGATACCATGTGAGAATACGTGAATATTTCCCAGAAGCAAATAGAGATCACACAAGAGAGAGTAGACAGCCAAGAGAGATCCAGCACTTGAGCTAGAAACTGAAATGTATTGAATTATGAATGAACAATGTCCATGCTTATATACATATCCGTAGAGCCAGTCGGCTTGTAGGACTGGATGACAAATGTCCATGATTGATAAAAATGTCTCAAATAGCCTAAAAAATATGGGAAAAATCCCTAATTACATCAAATAAGTATCTGGATAAGAGCAGAAATAAAATGGAGATTAAATGCTCCAACAATGTCTTGCAGGAACCAATATCTTCAATAAGCAGGCAGTCTTCCCACACTATTAATGCCATCATATCAGCAGGATCAAGCAATAGCAAACAGGTGCTACAAGATCAACTAGTTATGCTGACAAATAACATGGCATCAGCGAAAGCATGGAGTATGCATCTGGCTCCAAACGGAAAGTATTTCTATTATAACTCAGTAACTAGCGTTACACAATGGGAGAAGCCAGATGCTGTGGCAGCTGCTGAAGGCCAATATCACCCTCAGGTCCAAATGTCACCATTGCAGGAAGAAAATTGGCAGCAGGCAGAGTCTCTACTGTCACAGTATTCTACCTCACAACAGCAACCTTTAGTGGCTGGAATGAACCAAGGTGTGCAACTGCAAGTGCAGCAGCCTGCTGCCAACTTTGAACAGCATTCTGTGGGTCAGACACAAGCTCTGCAGTCTGGTTCTGCGCAGACTCAGAACTCAAGCATACTAGCTCAGAACCCTGCACATCCTCAGTCCTCACTGTTGATGCAGTTTCAGGTGAATCAACAGGCCATGTCAGCACCTAATCAATCTGCATGGTTGGCTCAAAAAACTACTGGTGCTGCACATACACAGTATGCCCAGGTGACACAGCAGTTGGGTCAGACTCCATATGCTGGTTTGCCTGGGCAAGCAGTTGCTCAAGTTTCCACCAAGTCTTCTGCACATGCTCTGCAGAATGTTCATGTTTCACATGGTAGGCTATCTTGTATGATACACATTTTTTTTTTCTAAGTTTCAAATATTTATGCTATCTTGCAAGATGAATTTTGTCCTTACAACAGAGTGCTTGTGCTGACATGGCAGCTTCAGCACCTCCTGCCATCCTTCCACGACCAGAAGCTTCTGACACCTCAGTTAGTGGAATGCCTGAATCTTTGTCAGCTAGAAATCCAGTGTCTACCACAAGAAATGGGCCACAAGGTAGAGGTTTCTAAGCACTAAACTTATGAATATGTTTTTGAGAGAGAGAGAGAGAGAAAGAAAGAAAGAAAGAAAGATTTTATTAACGTCTTCCAAAAGACCGAACTCGGCCTATGAGACAAATCGGAGTACCTGTATGGGGTATCCTATGAGAGAGATGGGGAAGCCTTTCTACCTTAATGAGTTAAATGTGCAAAAACTGTAGTACACTAGCTTAAGAGAGGAGAGGATAGAGAGATACATAGACATCCCATTGAGTCCCAAACAGACCTTTGACTTTTCCTTCTGATGTCTACTTGTTGACTTTGGCTTGTGGTACCCAAAATGTCCATTTGTCAGTCTTGCTGCTTCATCTGTATTTCCTAAGAACAATCTGGCATCTGGTATTCTCTAGAATTTCCCTTTTCCTTCGTCTTTTGTGATGTGGAGTGTTATTGTCTTGGTCCTGGATCCTATTGGATGCTCCTGATGCAGCATGCCTGGCATTTAATCCCCAAACTTGGAGATGAGATGCCTGAGTGAGGGAGCAGAGGGCTGCTTTTGTAGGCTGATTTGCCCTCCTTTCTGCAGGTTGGGCATGGGGAGTGGTGGGCATTAATTGAATTGTGGAACTGTTTCCTGCATTTATTGAGTCATGGGTTTGTGAACTCACCCTAAAAGAAATCTTTTAATTTAGGTCTTCTTTACATGTGTGGGCGCTCCCGGTTTGGTTGGCCCAAAACAGGTTGCCCTTTCATGTAATTGGTCTGCTCCTTTTTCTTGATGCTGTCCACTGTTCTGTGTGCTACCCAATTGTCCTGTGGGCTGTCCATGCCGCTGCCTGACCTGCACCCGACCAGAGTGCTTCTGCACAGCCCTGCTCTGTTTGGCCTGCCCAAACAGGGCAAAAACTGCCCGGAACAGCTGCATCTTACCTGTTACATTATTTGACCTGATCTTGCTGGTGTCTAGTGCCTGGTACATGGGTTAACAAGCCGCCAGACGTGTACATACATCAATCCCAAGTGAGTTACAAGTCTGTGTGGGGTCACACACTAAAAAGTGTTTGGACCTATCCAAGCCTATCCTGATGGCGAGTGGCCAGACATGTCCCTGGACTAGGGCTCACAATGGGGCACAATGCTCATCATGTACCCAAAACTGGCACATAAAGGTGATTGTATGCCACGTGGCCGTGGCACCCAACTGCAGGGTGCACGTGACAGAGACAAGGTTGGGGGGCGTTATTTGATTTGCATCTAGTTGAAGAGAATGTTCAATTCGAGATTCTCATGTTTTGTAAGTCTGATGGCACAGGGGCAAATCTGTTTGTGTTTGGAGTACCAGATGATTTCAATGATTCCAAGTTGGTGGAGCTATTTCGTCCCCACGGTGTTGTGCTGCATGCAAATATTAGTATGGACAGGGACACTGGTCGAGGGAAAGGTTATGGTAAGGGACACTACAACATACTCTCAATGTTACAATTCTTATCATGAGAGCATAGTGTGATCTTTTTTGATTGTTTACAGATCTCTAGTTTCCCTGTATTTTGAGAGAGAGAAAGAAAGAAAGTCATATTAACGTCCACGGAATGCCTTGAAGGCATGTGGGACCAAAAACCGGTACCTCACAGTCATTACAATCCACTTCGGGGTGCACTTAGGCACAAGCAAAAGATTAATGAAAACCCTAGGATGATAAACAACTATCTGGAGAGAGAGAGAGAGAGAGAGAGAGAGAGAGAGAGATTCATCCTCATGCACTTCAAAGCTGTGTCGATACTAACTTTACAAAAATAAGGTTGATCTCCATCTTTGTTTTTTCAGGATTTGTCTCTATGGATAGTCCACAGGCTGCTGAGGCAGCTATTGGAGCAATCAATGGTAGATTTGTTTCAGGAAAGCGCATTATAGTAGAACTAAAGCGTGGAGAAAACGATCCTCACCATCAGCAACAGGCGCAAGCAACTCTTTCAAGTGGATTTGGTCCCACTAGATCGCACGGCAGGAGTGACACCTCATCAAGACACTGGCCATACTAGAAGGTTGGCATGTTACTGGGGGCATGCCCAGTGCTCCCTATCATGAAGGCTTGAAGTAAAGACATTACTAGGACAAGTATTTGACCTTCATAAATGGTCATTCAATTTTCAGCACTGCTTGTATTCTAGTCATGACTAGCAAATGTTTTAGTTCACAAGGCTATAAAGAAATTATTTTTTCTGGGCAAGAGTTAATGAAATTGTTGAATGGTGCAGTGTTGTGCTGTCATTTTTTCTGGACAAGATTGTACAAAATTGTTGAATGGTGCAGTGTTGTAGTCTAAGGTTTGACACGTATCGGCAATACACAATGTGTTCTCCATTGTTGCTTCTAAAGCCCTTCTGAACATGCTTATGTCAACACAACAATGCCTTAGTTTGTATTACTGAGTTTGGTAATCAAGCGATTTTTGTTTTTAGGCAGTTATGGGGAAGAATTATATTGAAGCATGCACACCTTCATTGCACATGCATGGCGTTATACATGGGGTTTCCCGTTTATCATTAAATGAATTGCTTATTCCAATTGGCTTTTGGTTGTGTCACAGCACACCCGGTACTCCATCAAAAATGCATGGGCCTGTGCCACAACATATTCAATACTTTGATAAAAAATGCATGGACATCTCTTTGTCTTGAGGTGTGGTGGGGTTGAGAAAGATTGACGACTCCGAGAGAGATCATTCATCACTTACACTCTCTTCTTTCAACTGTAGAGGACAAGAGGGAGGAGGGTGGGGAGGATTACACTTTCTTCTTTGAACTGTAGAGGATGAGAGGGAGGAGGGTGGGGAGGATTGTAGTCTTGGGTAACAAAACAGACCCAAGATTGAAATGTGTTTGCATGGAGCTACAAGGATGTGAAGGGGGTGAACCCGGAAGTATACCAACACAGGATCCTACTAGAGGACAATGTTTGATGAATCCCAATTATGTCAAAAGGTGAGGGAGAAATTGATAAATTGCTTGAGCTAGGGTTTATATGAAGTGTGGAAGATGCCAAATGGCTGTTGGCTATTGTGATTGTGCCAAAGGAAAATGAAAAGCTCCAAGTTTGTATAGATCACAGAAAGTTGAACACTAAAACCATGGTAGGTCCCTTCTTGTTGCCTTATGCAGTTGTGGTGGCATGCCATAAAAGGTGTACTTATTCAAGGACATGTATATCGGCTATATATAGGTTTTGGCGGTTCAACAAGTGAAGAATGCATTTATTACAGAATAGGGGCTTATGCATGCAAAGTGATGTCTTTTTGGTTGTGTAATACCTTGCCACATTCCAAAAGCTCTTAGAAGATCCCAACAATGAGAGCATTGAACATAATGTGAGCTACATTTTACATTTTATCCCATTGGTTTTTTTTTAATACAATAGGCTATGCAGCAATTTATTGTGTAAAACCAAAGAGCAAGTATGATAAACTTGATACAATAATTGCTATCAACTGAACCATTATTTTTGTCATGTATCATATTGAGATGCATGTCAACATATGAAATTAGATGTCCCAAAATATAATTTAAAGATCATGGTTATAGATCATCCATATTCCATCCATCAAGTGAGCCTAATAAAGTAGATGAAGATTGTGGAGGCATAGTGATGTTGAGAATGTTGGTATCTTCGATTTGTAACACTTCCCCTCAATATCAACATTCAACTCCCATTGAACAAGTATCAATTTTTCATATAAGATGAGGAAGAAGAGGCCACACTTCTCCATCACTCCCTCGTAAGTGCAATTTGTTTTCAAGCACTCTTCCAAGATGCTCTCTTAAGAACACAAATTTGCATGATCCGAGGGGGTTTGTAAAAGTACCAGCAAGTTGCTGATTTGTGGGGCACAACAAGGCAAAATTTCTATCTTGTATATATCTCTTTTACATGTAGTGGTAGTGTATTTTTTTCTTGCATAAAAAATATATTCTTCTCCATATTGGATTGATTATTAGTGTGAATGTTAGGCTTCCCATACAAATGATTGTTGAGATCAAAAAATAATTTATTGTACCAAACAACCTCACAAGATACATACTTCAATGCTCTATATTCAAATTTTGTAAAAAATAATGGCACTATCAAGATGTAATATCACATCCAAGAGAATGCATAACTTGAAGAGAATCTCATGTCATCTACTGAACTATCCCAATTGGCATCTGTATAACTAAAAAATGTGACAGAATTATAAGGGAAATGATGTAGCCTCAATAAAGAGTACCGTTAATGTCTCTCAATATTCATTTAGTTGCATTACAATACATTTGCCTTGATTCTTACATGTGTTGACTTAACACACCAACTAAATAACATTCATCAAGTCTTATCAAAGTGTGATAAACAAACTTCCCAACAAGTTACATATACAAAGTAGCATTCACATGTGAGCTTTCAACATGGAGTGAAGGCTTGTTATTTGATTTCAATGTTGTGCTAATAGATTTAGCATTATGGATGCTGAATTGTTTAAGTATTTATGATATATGATGATTGATGATTGTGTGAGACATACTTTAGCCTAATCCCTCCATCGTTCCATTACAAGGAAGTGATGGAGGTGTGAAGTATTCATATTATGATCATTTGTGATAAGTAGATCAGCAACATAATGAACAATGAGTGCTAGTAGGTCTCATGAAAACAAGTTGAGGGTGTGACTATTAGAGAAGATCTTAATGCTGGCCCAAAAATGAGAAAGGAAAGTTTCTTTTTCTTGAATTTAAAGATTTAAAAAGAAGAAGAGGATTTGATGCCAAGGGCACTATGTGTAGACCCAATGATAAGGGGGGAGAGCCTATGTTTGAGCTCAAGGCCACGGATTTTCAACACTAATAATATTACAAAAAGTGTTGTCTTCATGGAGCCTTAGAGTTATTAAAGTCCTTAAACCCTTTGGCATATAGGGTGATGAGTCATGATGTTCAATTTGACACTTTCTTTGATTCCTACTAGTTTTTCTTCTTTTGAGGTTCAAGGATAATAACAATTTGGAAGGATTTGCTAATAGACTAGGTTTTAGGTCCTTTTTTTTTCCTCCCCCCCTCTTAGCTAACGATTTTACTTTGATAAGGGAAAAGGAAGGAATTGGCTTCCTAGTGAACTCAATCTCTTCTAAGCCCAGTATCCCCCCTCCCTCCCTCCACCCCCCCCAAAAAAAATAAAAAATAAAAAATAAAAAATAAAAATAAAAATCTTCTAAGCCCTCCATACTATCATCCTCCTGTATATGTTAAATTTGTATCTTATGAGAATCCAACCTTCTCTTATTTTAGTAGCTATATGAGTACAAAGGGATTGGAATTTACTCCCATTGATGGTGATGTCTTTGTCATTCAACATCTTAGGGGGAATCTTGGCTGATTTAGGGGAAGCAAAATCATCATTATTAGATATATCCACATTGTTGAATAAATAATTATCTATCATATGTTTATCTTGAGAGGGTTAGTCTTCGTATGCTATGAATGTTGGTCTTAGGGGAGGGACTAAAGTTGGAGGCTTGATTTTTCTTCGATAGGAAGTTTCTTGGCATTTATTTGAAAGGTGCATGGCCTTTTGTAGGTGCTATAAGAAAAATATTAATAGGGCTATAGTCCCTAGCAAAATGGCTTGTTATGCCACATTTATAGCATGTAAGATTTAACTTTAGATGGATTCTCTTCATTAGGTTTAAGAAGAAGATAACTTTGGAGATGTGGTTTGGATTAACAAAATCCTTAGCCATAGAACGCCAAATCCCTCAAAATGATAAAAGCTATATACCCAAAAAGAGACATAGGGTAAAATTAAAATAAGGGAATTTGACCCCAATGGAAATTTTGGGATGGTTTTCTTGATCAAGTTTGTATTATGGAAACTAAGGAAAGAGACAACTAAGAGAGTAAGAGTTCCCCCCCCTCCCCCTCCCCCCCTCTCTCTCTCTCTCTCTCTCTCCACCTCCCAATCTTATCTTTTCTTTCTCACTCCATCTACTTCTAGGACCCAGAATATGTTCCCTCCAAACCCACCCCCCCCCCTCTCTCTCTCTCTCTCTCTCTCTCTCTCTCTCTCTCTCTCTCTCTCTCTCTCTCTACTAACCTTTTCAAATCACTTTCCTTGTGGAATCCCCAACAACAATCTGCACCCCCACCCTAACCTACTCCCCTAATACACACACACACCCCCCCCCTAATAAACCTACAATCAAAAGAATATTTTTTGGTCTTCATAACCATACATTAAGCCCTATAATCTCTTACCAATCTCTCATCTCTATGTTTTTAGCCTCATTCAAACATATTTCTTCCTTTCATCCTCCTCCTAGTTTTTCCTTCTTGATTCCTTCTCCCATCACTGTATCTTTGGAAAACTTGCTTCGTCATTCAAAGTATATCGAGACACAATTTTCTAAACATCAATTTCAAAAAAAGATATTAAATTTAGATTTTTATTTTATTTTTTTAAAATGTTCATCTAAATCAGTTCCTTCCAATCGATTTAGCTCTTCTACACACACTAGCTAAAGTACTTCTAGATATGTAATTGTGATCATGACCTTCTGTTTGTATTCTCAATGGTGATTTGGGCCAATTATATTTAATTATATTTAATCTTGGCTTGTCGCACAATGGTCTCCCACAAAAGCATAAGGTAAGACCACGATATGATAGGCTTGGACGAAAGGAGGATGAAACCATTAGGGTTGAGCCAAGGAGTGGATATCTAGATTATTGGATATGTTTTTCCAACAATGTTCATTTAAGTGCACCACATAGCTAGACAAAATAACGTAGCTTGGAAATCGTAGCCAAAAACCTATCATGCATTTTCTTTTTTTAAGACTCCATGCCAATTTTTTTAAATTCGCTCTAACTTATCCTTATTAATCGTAATGTGATTTTCTCTACAAGTTGTTTCAAAAGAAGCATGTGTATTTCCTTTTTCCCTTAAAACAAGGCAGATTAATATTGAGCGAAACTTGATAATGAGATGTCAATTAAGCCATGAAACTAGTTGGTAAGATGATAAGTACTAGAACCTTTTCTGATTAACTTGGGGGTGGAGAAGGTGAGCAAAGACCACAAGAGAAGTCAAAGGGACTTCTACCATGCCACTAGTATGTCATGGTTTGTCCGTCCATCCTTCTGTGGTTAATTGGGGACGCCTAATTACCACTATGTTCAAAGCATGGCACTTGGGTGATTCCAAATATTCCATGTATAGGACATATGAAATTAGGGATAGTTGGAACTAAGTGTGGATTTATTACTTATGTGTTGTCGTCGTGGACTTGTAGCATGTGTTGCTAACTCGTAGTGTGTTTGAATGGACAACCTTGTAGGTTGGTGAGATTGACGTGATGACGGCGATATGGTGCGAGCTATTACTGGGATGATTCTCATTTAGCTATTTTTGCCATAGTATCTACTACGAGATTTTGTATTTGGCCGCCCCATTTTGATGTATTCGAGCGTGGACCTATTGAGCCGCCCACTTTTGTTATATTGGGCGTGGATTTATTTATTTGCACGTGAATTAGCCCTTGGGGTTATTTTTTGTAAACATCCTCTAGTGTTTAGATAGGAACACTTTACCTAAGCTTGTGTTAAAAGCAACCCCCATTTTTGTAAAGGGCAAGCCCATGCATAAGCGTGCATCTATTTTTGGCTTATGGGCTATTTTTTATTAATAAAGCATAAATACTCAAGAAGTGGGTGGAAGCCGACATTTCTTGAGGGGGGATAGATTACACCCAATGATTCTCTCTTGTGTTGTTTATGCTATGTTATGCTTTATGATTATTTATTAATTTTTCGGTTATGGTAATTTGATTGAAGTGATGAACCTGGTATTTGGTTGGACGGTGTGTCTCCCCATGATCCTAGTGGTTTCAGTGGTATCAGAGCAAAGGGGGGAGAGAAGGTGAAAAATATTGAGAAAAATCAAAGGGAGGAAGGCTTGCAAAAGAAAGAGAGAAGGTACGTGCCGCATTTTCTGGTTTTTGTGAAAGAAGAAAAATTCAAGGGAATGCGAGGCTTGGTTGAAGGTTCTTTCTCTAAGTTACATCAAGGAAATATCCAATGGACAAAAGTTTTACCCAAAGCTTTAAGTGAGTTATAATACAAACTTAAGCAATCTTAACTAAAGCTTAAGCTTAGCTTTAACCTAAAGCTTCTACACGGCTACGAATTCCTGCCCGTCTCAAGACAGCACGTGCATCTACGATGCTTGGGAAACTTAGCTCACAATTCTACAACTTGTGCAAACATCTGTTCCATCAGATGCCTTCAGCATGTTCTCTTGCACAAATCTCGTACCCTATCTGAGAGGTTTCGTGGAAGATCCAGGCATTTGAATTTGCAACGGTGGAGAAAGCTCTATAGAAATCAAGGGTGGAGAAAACTTACATATTTGCCTTACTCAAAAGGTCTAAAAAGATAAGAGGAGATTCATACGCAAAGCTTCTTCAAGCCAAAACTTCATCAAAATGAGCCCGAATTCGTCCGAATTTGACCCGGCTTCGAACTGAAAATATTTTCAGTTTCTTATTCTGGTTTGGCTCAAAAAATTACAGTAATTCAAAGTAGTAGGATTTTCAAATTTGGTTATTTTACGCCTTCTCGAAGCTTAAATTCACTCTCGATTCTCAATATTTTTTTCTATTGGACGACCTTCCGACGCTTCGAAACTACTTCAAGTACTTTGGTGATTGCGTTGGATGGCCACACCACTCTTCTAATCGCCATGGGATTCAAGATCTTCAAAAATCATTACCACGAGCAAAAAATCATGTAAGTTTCTAACTTTTTTCTATCTTTATTTCTTTTTAACATTCATGGCTGATCTACCTGTACTTCCGTCTATTCAAGCTCAACACATAGCTTTACAAGCACAATTGGTCAATGAACGAACTCATAGACTTGCATTAGAAGACCAATTGAAATCACATAAGAGGTATAAGCATGACATTGAAGGCGATAGTGATGAAGATTCTATTCTCGAACTCAAACGGCTTGAAAAGAATCTCGCATTAGTCGCAAAGCTTTTTATTTTCAGAATTTTGATGGAAAGAAGGATGCACGCACTCTTTTGACTTGGCTTAGCCAATTTGATGACTATTTTTCGGGAGAGAAATTTTCCGAGAAAGACAAGGTCAAATGTGTTGCCAATCACTTGATTTAGAATGCAGCTTTATGGTGGAATGCTATCAAGAATGGGCAACATAAACCTTGTACTTGGGAGAATTTTCAACATGAATTTAAGAAAAATTTTCTACCTCCTTAGTACAAGGCTAAAGCCCGATAGCATTGGGATACTCTTAGGCAATTGAAAGGGGAGGATGTCCAAACCTATATTGAAAATTTTTGGAATGCTCTCATTCAAATGTAATCTATAGAAAAAGTGCATGAAAAGCATCTTAAAAGGAAGTTCATCTCATTATTGGATCCAAAGATTAGAGCGGAGTTAATATGTTTTGTTCTCACACTCTTTCCTCTGCTAAATCTCTTGCTCTACTAATTGTGAAAAGAAATTGGTGTGCCTAGGTTCCAACAGGAGAATCGTACTTCTAAATTCTCCAAAGATTCGACATCTTCTAGTGGTTTTGACAGCATTCAAGCGACCTTTTAACGTCAAGATCAAAGAAGTCAGCAATTCAACAACAACAACAAAGCAAAGATTGGCAACAATAGCAATGGAGCGAGTGGAGAACAAAGAAGATAGATGTTCTAGATTCATTCACTCGAGATGAAAAAGCAAGCAATGTTCGATGTTATACTTGCCATCAGAGGGGACACTATGCTAATAAGTGTCCAAATGACACCAAAAAATGACACCACCAACAACAACAACAATAAGAAGAAGCCAATGGCATGGCTTAACATGGCTTCTTCTTATTGTTGTTGTTGTTGGTGTCCAAATGACACCAACAACACCAACAACAATAAGAAGAAGCCAATGGCATGGCTTAACATGGTGGATGGAGATGAAGACACTGGCAATGGAGACGACGATGATGCTTACAACGAGACAACTACGACCTAGAGTTTGATGGTAACGAAGTTCAATGGAGACGACGATGATGCTTACTCGACGAGACGACTATGACCCAAAGTCTGATGGTAACGAAGTTCAATGGTAAATCTGATCAAGAAGGTAATTCTAACCTTGATCCTCATTCTTTTTCACCACATACTTTACTTAAAATAAAGGAAAAAATTCAAGATAAGGAAATCACAATCTTGCATGATGATGGTAGCACACATGATTTTATTTTTGAACGTCTTGCCCATGCTCTTCATCTTGACATGATTCCTTCTTATTTTAAAGTAAAGGCTACTTTTCAAAATCAAAAGTATAATTGCACTAAGAAAGTAAAGAATCTTGCTTTTGCTATTGCACAATTTTCGGATCAACGTATTGTCTTAGTAGAACCTTTGCATATGGTATTGACATGATTTTGGGAATGCCTTTTCGACATGAGTACACACCACAAATTGATTATGCAAGCACATAATGTCTTTTATACATCATCGAAAAAATGTTTGTTTGTGCAAGGAATTTTTGAGTGTAAGGATTGACCACTTTTGAGTCATACTCACGCAAAAAGGGCTTTGAGGAAGAGGAAGAAAACCTTTTTAATTTTGGTTAACCAACTTAGTGCTCAAGAACCACTTCCTAGGGATACATCCCATGACTCTTTCATTTCCAAATTCTCTGACTGTTTTCTCAATGAGTTACCTCTTGGACTCCCTAGATCACGTCCTGAAGATCATCACATAGACATTATTCCTGGTAGTGCACCGTCTTCTTGTAGAGCACCTTATAGAGTTAACCCTCTTGAGCAAAGAGAAATTCGAACTCAAATTGAGGAATTACTTTCTCAGGAACTTATTAGACTAAGTAGTTCACCATCTACTTGATAAATTAAGAGGAGCCATCGTCTTTAGTAAAATTGACCTAAAATCTGGATATCGTTAAGTAAGAATGGTCGAGCAAGATATCTATAAAACTGCTTTTAGAACTCAGGCTGGTCATTTTGAGTTTTTAGTGATGCCATTCGGTCTTACTAATGCTCATGCGACTTTTAGTCGTATGATGAATAGAATCTTTCTTGAACATCAAAACTTTGTGGTTGTATTTTTCGATGATAGCTTAGTTTTTAGTAAATCTGAAGAAGAGCACGAAAAACACTTGGAAATTGTATTTAATTTGCTCAAAGAAAATAAACTTTACATTAATCCCAAAAAGAGTAGTTTCTTCGAGTGAGATTGAGTATTTGGGGCATATAGTTTTTGCTAAAGGCATACATGTTGATCCCAAGAAAATAGAAACTATTGCGACATGGCCACGTCCCTCAAGAACCTTCATGAATTATGATCTTTTCTAGGGTTGTGTAGCTATTATCGCAAATTTGTCCGTAATTTTGCATATAAGGCACACTATCTCACTGAACTTCTCAAGAAAACCAAACCTTATGAATGGACCGAACTTCAAGAGAAATCTTTTCTTGCATTAAAATATGCACTTACTCATGCACCTGTGTTACAATTATCTAACTTTTCACATCCTTTCTTTGTGGTTGTAACCGATACTAGTGGTAAGGGCATTGGTGCTGTATTAATGCAAGATGGTCATCCTATTGCTTTTGAGAGTAGGAAATTTCATCTTGCTGAAAGTAAGTATAGCACCTATGACAAGGAGTTGTCGCTGAAAGTAAGTATAGCACCTATGACAAGGAGTTGTCTGCTGTAGTCCATGCAGTGAAAATTTGGAAACATTATTTGATGGGCTCAGAATTTCTTATAAAGATTAATCTCAACAGAGTATCAAACATTTGCTTTCTCAACCACTTATTTCGGATAGACATATTAAATGGGCAGCTTTTATTCAAAGTTTTCAGCCTATTATTCAATACCAACCTGGTAAAGAAAATGTAGTTGTTGCTGATGCTTTGAGTAGAAGACCTTCCATTCAAAATATTTGTGTGATTGAGAATACATCTTTTGACTCTATGCGTGAGACTTATGACCAAGACCCTGACTTTAGTGATATTTGGTCTAGATTGAGAGACAATCATTGGACTCCTTTTGTTGAGTATTCCTATGATGATGGGTATCTTTTCTTCCAGAAAAGATTATGCATTACTCGACCTTTTAGACATTCTATTTTAGAGGAATTACATTAGCCACTTATGCGGGGCATCGAGGTGTTTCATCTGCATTTCCAGACTATTTCTAATGACTTTTATTAGCCTAAAATGAAAAATGATGTAGCTAAATTTGTGTCTGAATGTGATGTCTGTCAAAAAGTGAAAAGCTATAAGGGTAAGAAACTTGGTTTACTCATGCCATTTCCTATTCCTAACACTCATTGGGAACAGATTTCTATGGATTTTATCACTGGTTTTCCATTGACTATGAACCATAATGATATGATTTGGACCATTGTTGATAAGTTTAGCAAACAAGCATATTTTCTTCCTTGTAATAAAAAGACTCTTACTGCACATTTTTTTGTTAAACATATTTCCACACATCATGGTTTACCACAAGTGATTGTTTCTGATAGAGATTCTAAGTTTTGCAGTGATTTTTGGACTACATTGTTCGATAATCTAGGCACTAAATTGGATTTTTCCATTGCATTTCATCCTGAATCTAATGGTCAAACAGAAGTGACAAATAACACAATATTGGATTTACTTCGTGCATACATTTCATCACACAACCTAAACAATGGGATAAGTATATCCATATTTTGCAATTTGCATATAACAACACACCGTATTCATCCACTGGAAAGGCACCTTTTGCAATTATGTATGGAAAAGCTTTACCTACTCCTATCACTTGTTTGTCACACACTATTAAAGCTACAGATCAATTCACCATTGATTTCACTTCCATTCATGATCATGTTCATAAAGCTATTTCTAATGCACAAGAGAAATATGCTACACAAGCTAATAATAAGAAAAGAAAGCACATGGTTTTTCAAGAAGGTCAATATGTTTTGCTTCGTATTGAAAAAAGAGACGTCTTAAAAGTGTTGAGACTAACCCTGTTGTTAAGTTAGCTTCTCGTTTTTATGGTCCTTTTAAAATTACTCATAAGATTAATGACCTAGTATATATAGGCTTTCACTTCCTTCTCATTGGAGAATTCATAATTCTTTTCATATTAGTCTTTTGAGGCCTTATACGAGACCAATTCCTACACATCCTGTATATGAGTTATGGAGCTTGGAGACCTCCTCAAGGGTTACGAGCTTGGCCATCGGAAGATCCCCACAATAGTCATGGTTTGCATGGGAAATAATGCTAATGCATTTATGATCCATAGGTGTGAGAATGAGTGCGATGTTACATTATAAATACCATATGTATGGATGAGAAATGTATTGATATGGGAAATAAAGCTAATGCATTTATCATCCATACCATATGTATAGATGATAAAATGCATTGGTATGTGAAATAGTGCTAATTCTTTATGGAATCAGTGTGAGGTCATAAAATAGTGGTGGGACTTATGTCTACAAGGTTTGGTAATTATTGGTAGCTCTATGAAAGTAAGATAACAAACACATGCTAAGCTTATGGAGACTTGTGAATGACATGTGGAGAGAGCACATGGAGGAGTGTGGAAGGATGTATAATAGAGAAGAATCCTTTTAGAATTCCTATGTGGACTAAGGAGACTTTTAACATGTGTACATAAGGGGACTTTATGTGGGCTGAAGGTGAAGGTGGGGTTAGATCTTATCCCCAAGTCAAGGATTTCTTGACTAAACAAATCAAAGGGACACATGTCAAAAGTAGCCAAGAAGGACATGTACAGTGACATTCGAGCTTATGTTGTCTCAAGTTAACTGCTTCTACTATTGTCGGATGTAACTTATGAGAGCATGGTGAGAGAGATTCTATAAAAGGAGTCCTCTTGCTCTCTCTTGAATAATAGTTGTTCATAGTTTTATGTAGATAATAAAGCTTTCATAGCTTATGTATCTTGTTGCACTCACACATGGTGTAGATTCCCTCATTCTTAACCACTTCATTAATAAACATGGTCTCACCCTTGCATTCTACCATACCATAAGGTGATTTGCTATCATTAGCTGCTTCAACGGGCACCTATCTTTTGTAAGATGGTGATAGAACATGTAAAGAGGTCTTACCAATGAGCTTAATGTCAAATAGGGAAAGTCTAAGAACTTTTTGTACATACTTGCTTCAGACTAGTACCATTTTTAAGCTTTGGCCAACCATTTTTAAGCTTTGGTCAATCATTTTTAAGCCTTGGTCGACCTAGTGTAAAAATTGGTCACTTATATATAAGTCAATTTTGATGATAAGTAATACTCATTTATTTTCTTACAATAGAATACACATTTATCCCCTTGTAAGAGAATACTTGTGAGCTCTCCTTCTTCTACTCTCGCTTGCTTGTATGCTATTGAACCTTGTGCTTGGTTGATGGATGCATGCTATATAGGTTTAATTGTTAGTTTCTCTCTTCCACTAGCTTCTATCCTATCCACCTTTTTCAAGAGAATACACAATAGAATACACATTTATTCCCTTGTAAGAGAATACTTGTGAGCTCTCCTTCTTCTACTCTCGCTTGCTTGTATGCTATTGAACCTTGTGCTTGGTTGATGGATGCATGCTATATAGGTTTAATTGTTAGTTTCTCTCTTCCACTAGCTTCTTCCCTATCCACCTTTTTCAAGAGAACCATTGTGGACAAATTCTATTTTGAGAGAGAACCACTATCAAACCCTTGCAAGTTTTCGATTTACCATGAACCTCTCTTTACACACATTATAACACCATAGATACTTATACCCATAGAACCCAGTAGTCTATCTAACCATGTGGTGGATGTAGTGCCAAATTCATGCACCCATGCCTTTCCTTAGTGCATGCTAGCTCATGCATTCTCACTCCATTGTCACACTAGAATTCTCCTTTATTGCTAAGGGGGGGTGAAGATAGTGCTTCCTTCTCACTCCATTCTCACACTAGAATGCTCCTTTATTGCTAAGGGAGTGAAGCTAGAGCTTCCTTTTACCTTGATGGAGACAAGAAGAAGATATTCGTCGGTGGTTCTCTCTCTTAAAAGGGGTGGAGAAGAAGAAGTTTACAAACAAACCTATCTAGCATCCATCCATCAAGCAAGCAAGATTCAATAGAGGTAGGAAGGAGAATAGAGCTCTTGCAAGTATTCTATTTTAAGGAAATGAATGTTCATTGCTTAATGTAAGAAATGATTTATATACAAGTGACTAGATTTCACACTATGTCGAACAAAACTTAAAAATAGTCTCGTGCCATTACCTCCAATAAAAAGCAAGCAAGTCAGAGACTTAAGGCCACTTATGAATTCCCCTGATGTCTCACAAAAGACAAGTACCCATTCGAGCATGTAAAATAGCAAAACGCCTTATTGGTAGGCCAGAGGGTGAACTTATGAAGTGGTTAGACCTACCCATGGTGCATATGTTTGAGATAATTAGACATGGTGTGCTGACATGTCATTGAGTAACCAACATCAATGAAGAGAAGTCAAGTATAAATGATTAACTAAAAGTACAAAAAAAGTAAATTCTACTTAAAATATTTCATAAAATCAACAACAATGAAGGAAAGTCAAGTATAAACATGAATGAAGGGAAGCTTAAAAAAATGATTTACTAAGAGTACGAAAAAACTACAGCGTACTTAAAAGATTTCATAAAGCCAAAATGTACATATGATTGTGATAAGAGGATTGAAGTAAGTTCAAAATGATATATACAATTATACAAAAAAGGTTATAAATATGCTAAAAACAATAGCACTGCCCATGGAAAGAGGAATGTATTTCATCAATCAACTTAAGATGAAAATATCCTAGACTTCTTGATGCCTACTTTTGAGACATTTAACCATTTTGCTCTATAACCCTTAAAGCTTGTGAGGTAACCATGTTGCTCTATAACGCTTAAACCTTGTGAGGTAAACACATGATACTCATACTAAGGCTACCTAGTGTAGGGGTCCAACCTAGTGAAACCCTTGGACCTACTCACAAACAAAATTTCCCGTTTTTTGCTACTAGTGTTCTCATAAAATTGCTATTTGAAGAGTCTAAATGAAAAAAAGAAAGATGAAAACTAAAAAAATCTTAGTGACTCGATACAGTTGAATTCTTGGGGTAATTTAGTGACAAAAGCTTCAATAATAACACTACATAGTTAAACTTTGAAGCTTTTAAAATTTTGGAACTTTGAGGCTTTTGGAGTGTGGGTGACATATTGTGAGGGGGAGCTTGTCAAATAATTCAATGAATGTTTTCTTTTAGGCCCCTATTATAAATATGGGCCACCCATGCTTGAAAGTCCCTAAAAAACCTATTTGGAAACAAAGCATTCCCACATAACTTATGTGTGAGTATGATTATGTTGTACAACCATATCACAATTATGGCGTCCATTTTTTACAAGCAATTGATTGATAATGTGCTCCAATTCTTGTGTTTGGTTTTTTAATCTCACGAGTTCAGTTTTTGCACACGTAATGGGCTCTGCCCTTGCTCTTTTGGAGTGGATTTCATAGGATGTGGGTGTTAAGCACATTTATGGAAGCAATTGCTTTGGATTTTTACATGGCAATACCACCTGTGGGTGTTAAGCAATTGCTTTGGATTTTTACATGGCAGTGCTGCCTGCTCACCCTTTTACAAATCGACCCTGCAATCAACAAAGTCTCAATGGAATGAGTTTTTGTGTATCCAATTTTTTAACAAAACGAAAGTAGAGAGAAGCTTTTAACGTCGAAGGGAACAATCCCAAGAGACCGAAATGATCTATCCGACGGAAGTGAGAACTAAATGACACAAACCTTAAGTTCATTTGATAAAGAGTTATGGTATTTACATCCTTGAAAATGAGATAAAATCTAAACGAGTTTCTGGGGGCACATTTTGTGCCATATAAACCTTGACTGGTAAAACAAAACAAAACACATCTAAAATCTACAAAAAATAACATTCTCTAATTAAATCAGTGATCTCATCATAGATAAGTTATACCAATGGATTGACATTCTTGCCTTGCATAAGATGCGAATGCACTTTGTTATGTGATGAATGGGAATAATCATCACTGTATTATACATTAGTATGTATTTTTATGTCTAAATTTTAGGCAATTAAACTAAAATATCATACTCTCTCCATGAGTATAGCCTTTGGTGGTGTTTAATATCCATTTATATGTATACATACATTATTACATGTCACAAATAATACGTACATAATACATATAGACACATTTATAATGGATACATACATTATAAATGTATGCAACCATTTATAATATATACATACATTGTCACATATAACAAATAATACATACATAATATATATAGACACATCCACAAACCTAGAGCAAAAAAAATGCTAACCCAATGTAGGGTAGAGGGGCTACTAAAAGGCCAACTGCCAAGTAGTCACTACCCCCATATTAATGCATAAAAAAGCCAACTGCATGTTGAGTATTCCCCCCCCTCCCCAACCCCACCTCAAATTTTCATTGTGAGTTGGCACATATTCATTGCCTTTATATGTGCCTTCATTCTCCCACTTTTGTGCCCTTACTAAACTACCCCCCTAATACTAGTAAATGCAACCAAAGAGTGATGTACTTTTATGATAAATTTAGATTACACCACCGCTGTGACTCCAAATATATCAAATCAAATTTGAAATTGGTAAAAAATTACTTCTTCATTGAAGCTCTTACAAACACACACACACACACACACACAAACACACACACACACACACATGTATATGTATATATACATATGCATGTACATATACATACATTATACATCCTATATACATTTATGTATATGTATTATATATATATATATACATATTATATATATATACAATATGTATATATGTATATACATACATTCTCACATATAACAAATAATACATACATAATATATATAGACACGTCCACAAACCTAGAACAAAAAAATGCTAACCCAATGTAGGGTAGAGGGGCTACTAAAAGGCCAACTGCCAAGTAGTCACTACCCCCCATATTAATGCATAAAAAAGTGAACTGCATGTTGAGTGTCCCCCCCACCCCCCCCCCCACCCCAAATTTTCATTGTGAGTTGGCACATATTCATTGCCTTTATATGTGCCTTCATTCTCCCACTTTTGTGCCCTTATATGTGCCTTCATTCTCCCACTTTTGTGCCCTTAAACTACCCCCCCTAATACAAGTAAATGTAGCCAAAGAGTGATGTAGTTTTATGATAAATTTTAGATTACACCACCGCTGTGACTCCAAATATATCGAATCAAATTTGAAATTAGTAAAAAATTACTTCTTCATCGAAGCTCTCTCTCTCTCTCTCTCACACACACACACGCATGTATATGTATATATACATATGCATGTACATATACATACATTATACATTTATGTATATGTATAATATATATATATATACATATTATATATATATACAATATATATATATGTGTATGTGTGTATATGTATATATGTATATACACATACACATACATTATATATATAATATATATTCATGTATATGTATAATATATGTACACAATATGTATATATACATACATATACACATACGTAAACACACACACACACACACACACATATAATGCACACGTTATACATATAATATATATTTATGTATATGTATAATATATATACACAATATGTATATATATATACATACACATATGCATATACATAAAAACACACACACACATATATACATGCATACTAAGGAAAATGCAATAAGTTCATACATACATATTAAGAAAAGTTAAGTAAGAAAACGTGGCAAACTAAGCTGTACGTGAGCTGCTTGCTGCTAACCTTCATGCGAGGGCGTCTTTCTGCGTTGAGCTTGCGGACTTCGTAGCGTATTTTTTTGGAGAAGAGCCGGGTGCGGCGCTTCTCTCTGTATCGCAGCACGCGGGCCGCCCGCCCACTGCCGCCCAGCACGGCCGGTACCTGCCCAGCTGCTGCGCATGAGCTAGTGCTGTTGCAGCAGCTGGACTCCCCTGCAACCATCATCGTCATCCCACGTCCCATATTGCCCTGGCAAAAAAAAAAACCCATCAATGCCTTCCTTCCTTCACATTTTTGGAAGCCTTGGTGCAATAAAACCTAGCAATTATCCAGTTAAACCACATATTCTTGCCTCTATTTGCCACAACTATATACACAGTACAAGCACCCTCTAATACTAGTAACGCAGCTAGCAAAAGTTCCAGTACCACCTACCTTCATGTACACCTTCATATACATACAAATTTTGTACCCTAATTATGTTAACATAATAGCCATGAAATGAATATTATTTCTCTGCCAGAAAAGTGCAGCTTAAGCAACTTCCAACATAAATATGTCCTATACTACACTAAAAAGGAGTCCAGGTAACTCTTTTGCTGTACATATTATAAAAAACATGTTCATTAATACCCCCCAACCCCTAGCATATTCATTAATGCCCCCTAAACCCTAGCATGTTCATTAATACCCCCTAAACCCTTGATGCAACACAGACACACACGCGCGCGCATGCACACAGAAGCAGAGACTTGTGGCACTTACATGGTCCACAAAGCAGACATCAGGGACAATTTGCGGCCTTTGCCCGTTCATCCACAGGGGCCCTCTGTCAGACCATGCATTCAGGACCTCCTCATAGTCTAATCTTAATGACAAAACTTTCTTGAAAACTGGTTGTTGTTGCTGTTGATGGTGTGGTATGGCCTCTCCATCTAGTAAACCCTCTACTTTCACACAACCCATGTCTGAATCATTGCCTCCTTTACCTTTAAAAGGGTTTCCCCCAAATATGCTGTTGCAAGCCCCTTGATCTGACCCATAGGCAGCTTTCCACATTTCCATGTCTGGAAACCCCTCTCTGGGCTCATTGCCCATTGTCTCATCATCCAAATTAGCATTGGAGCAGAAATCCATGACATCAAACGTATCAATATGAGAGTCTTCATTGATTGAATTGCTCCTATCTTCTACTGCACTTCCCTCCATCAAGTCACAGGATTGCAGGGAGTTTGGGCTTGTTTCAATCTTGGATGGTGCACTTCCATCTTCTATTACACTGGATTCGGTATAATCATGTGTTTGCAGGGGGTTTGATTCAAGTTTAACTCTGCTAGTGCCATTGGCACCGCCAAAAGATGGAGAAGAAGGCAGTATTTTGTCCATGACTTCTCCATGGCTTGCTGCAATTAGCTCTTGCAAGATAGGCTCATATGTGGGCACTTCTAATTCACTCTCTTCTGACTTCAAATCAATCAAGCCTCTGGATGTTAATGTTGAAGAAGGGCTGAAAGGCTCTGCCTTTACACCAAAAGTGGCTTTTGTTGAAAGCTCACCAAACTGATCATCAGCTGTCAAAAGATCATTAAACAAAATGGCATCTTCTTTCTCCTCCTTGTCGATGGTGCAGGCAGCATTAATCATGTCTGGGTTAAGGGTGGGATTAACAGTAATGGAAGGTTGACCTGTTGGGTTCAAGGATTTGCGAGTAGTTCGAGACCGTTTCTTCAAGCCATGCCACTGCTCAATGTGGCTATCCAAATGATCTTCTTTTTGGGGCTGCAGAAAGGAATTACACTGTAAAGAAGACAGGTTGATGGTTTTGTGCTTTCGGCGGTGACGATGCTGAGATGGAGCAATCTTCAAGGGTGCCCCATTAGGCCCAAGCTTGACTCTCTCATGCCTTCTTGCCACAGCATTTGCAGAGTGCACAGATCCATCACATCTCTCACATAGATAGGCTTCATCTGCAGCACAATACCACCTTGCCCTCTCTTTACCACACATGTCACATGCCCTTGCACCCCTTGCAGCTATTATGATGCCGGCCTTTGATTCACAGGACACCATCTTCGCAATGTTTTCTTGGTGAATTACTGCTTAGATCTCTGCTGCTTCTATGGGTATTTGGCTATACTTTCACTAATAACAATTATAGGTCTGAAAATCTCCTGTTAAGGAGAGCCATTCCCATGTTCAGCTTGCTGTTACTAGAAGCCTATGTATGGCTGCTTCCTTACGTATTGGGTTGAACTGGCTAGTATGACAACACCACAACAAAAATAAGTGAGATTTGGGCATTAAAAATCTTCTAAACGACAGAAACATCATGTAAAGCTTGGCACAAAACCGTTGAAATTTCATGGCTAGAAAGCATAGGATCTTGGAAAACCCAATAATTGTATAACCGAGGCAATTTTGGTGAAAATTAGCACAAAAGGCTTCATAAAATTAAAATTATCTTTGTTAATAAATGAAATATCTGGCCAGATCAGCTCTAGAAAGATAAAAGGATGCAGAGCTTAGCAAGATTAAGAGGAAAATGGACAAACACACACACACACACACACACACACACACACACACACTAACCATCACCCCTGCAGTAGCAGCTTCAGATCATCCCAAATTGCAGCAAAATCAAGAGATCACATTACCTTAATGGAAAATTCAGATAGTAATCAGAGCCTTACTAATTGCTGCGGTCGCAATGGCAAGTAGTCTGGTGGGAAACTCATCAAGACCGAAATTAATTTTTGCAAACATTCCACGGAAAAGTTGAGCTTCGTAAGTCAATATTAGGTCGCAAGATCGAGCTCTCAAAGCTGCCACAGGTGCGCTTTCATGATCAAGGTAAAAAAAAAAAAAAACACGTAGGAAAAGCCCAATCCAGCTCAAAGGTAGGAAAAGCCCAATCCAGCTCAAAGGTCCATTCTAGAGCGACGGAAAACTTCACGAGCAAAATTCGAAGTCTCTTGAGTGAATTGCTCGTGATCAAGGATTTGGGCGGCTGACTGTACAACGATCGAATTGTCCGGGCAAGAAAGATAGGCTGGGCGGACCTAAAAATTACTCGTGAAGCTCACGGATGCGCTGCGACGTGTGTGCGCGTCAGAGAGAGAGAGACAGAGAGAGAGAGGGGCAGCCATGGCCAAGGATGGGCTGGGCGGACCTAAAAATTCATGAAGCTCACGGATGCTCTGCTGTGTGTGTGTTAGAGAGAGGGAGAGAGAGAGAGTGTGTGTGTGAGAGAGAGAGAGAGAGAGAGTGAGATCGAGAGAGAGCGGCAGCCATGGCCATAGATAGGCTGGGCGGACCAAAAGATTCATGAAGCTCACGGATGCTCTGCTATGTGGGTGTGAGAGAGAGAGAGAGAGTGTGTGTGTGTGTGTGAGAGAGAGAGAGAGAGAGAGAGAGAGAGAAAGACTAAGAGAGAGATTGAGAGAGAGAAAAAGAGAGTGAGAGTGTCCTGAGTCCTGACTGGCCACGTTGACCGGCGGGCCCCGCCCCTTATCCCCTGCCACCGTACCTGCCTGTAAATTCCGCGTGTCGCCCTCTTATTCGTCGTTTGTACATTTTATCTAGTTATCTCTTCTCTCATTGGCTTCTCAGTGACTCCGGAGGTTTTACGGCACACTGTACCCTCACTCGGTCATTTTTGGAACACAAACGAGAAATACGTGGTGGTGGTGGTGGTGATGGTGGGTCACGGACTCTTCAACATTAGAACATTCCAACGTAACACCCTTGTCCATGACACATTTCCATACGACTCTCTGCAGCCCATGACGTCATCATCCTACCTTTTTTTTAAAACCCCAAAATGTGAGAATTTAGAAACCGTTGCAGTCTAGTGGTTAAAGAGGTCGACCCGGAGGTATTGGGTTCGAGCCTCGCCAGCTGCACGTCCTTGACCCTTGAGCCCGTGGTGGTGTGTGTGTTATACTCAAACCGGACCACCAAAAAAAAAAAAAAAGAGAGAATTCAGAAACCCTTGGTCCCTTGCTTGGGAAATATGGAAGTATTTTGTTTAGAGCTTGCTTATTGGATAAAAAGCATACTTTGTAAATGCACTCGTTTCACTTTTTAATATAATTTCGCACTTTTTTTCTTAAAAAAGAGTTTGCTTATTATTATTATATTATTCCACATCTCAAGGAGATTCCCACATTAGGACCACTTCCCCATGCCCCCACACCCACCCGCCCCAAATATGGAAGAACTAAGGCCTCATCAAATCTATAATTTTAGAAACCTTCACTAGGTATTTTTTCAAATTTAAGAGTTGCAAATACACTAAACCTCGGATTTCAATCAAATTTTTCAGTTGGTTACTTTTGTGAACTTACATGCTACACATCACCTCATTGTGTTTTAGAGGCTATTCATATTAATACAATCTAATATTATAAAGTAGTAGTACCCTTGAGTATGTTTGTCATACCTACATGTTGCACGACGAAGCATAGGGTAGAAATGATATGAGTCACTAGTCTAGTTGGAGCTATTAAGTAAAATATGTATTGAGGGTAAGCTCATAAATATAATGGTTGAGGTAGCTTGGCAAAGTCCTAGAAGCTTGACATCTTGGATGCTCATGTTGCCACATAATTGTCATGAATAATGATATATTATAAGCTATAAAAAGTGTCTAATGTATGGATGTCCGCACAACCCTACTATGGTCACCTTTATTAATTTTGTTGGGAAGCCATCTTGGCACAAGACTCTCCAAGTCAAATATAAAGTCTAGTCTACACGAGACACATAACTACTTGCAAAGTATGAAACAAAATGACTTGCAAAGTCATCAAAAAGTCATAAAGTCACATTAAAAAGAAGGGGTTTCCCCTTGTTTTTTTGGAACTTAGCCTATGTGGCAGTTGTCTTTACCTCTTCTTCAACACTTGAGTTTTTTTTTCCCTTCATGGGATGGAGCTCTAAGGTAAGAACCAATCAACAAAAAACACTATAGAGAAAAAATCTCCTCAGAATGAGGAGGTAACACTAACTCTCGGCAAGAAGACTCGTTAATGATCAATGGGTACTAGATATGAAGTACTTTGGGTACACTTGAGAACTTGTTAAAAGGTAGGCTTATATTAAAATAGAATATCGCTCTTTTTCTTCTTGTTGAGCATGGATCTTCTTTAACTCACCTTTTTCCTTGGCAATTCATGAGGCTTCTTTGGTGAGAGGACCATAGTACTTTTTTAATTTACTCCCATTATTGTTTTAACTCCATTTAGAGTTTCAACATGCACGGTACCTTCGGGCATTATTTCACAAAATCTAAATGGTCCTTTCTCTGTATGTTTACGTTTCTTTTTCTTGTGGACCTTGCACATAAGTACAATATCTCCAATTTTAATTTCTTTATTCTTGAGATTATTATCGAACCATTTTTTTCGGCGGTCCACTTCTCCACGGCCCTACGTGCCGACCCGCCCCAAATATGGAAGAACTAATGCCTCATCAAATCTATAATTTTAGAAACCTTCATTAGGTATTTTTTCAATTTTAAGAGTTGCAAATACACTAAACCTTGGATTTCAATCAAAATTTTCAATTGGTTACTTTTGTGAACTTATATGCTACACATCACCTTATTGTGTTTTAGAGGCTATTCATATTAATACAATCTAATATTATAAAGTAGTAGTACCATTCAGTATGCTTGTCACACCAAAGGATGTATACATGTTGCACAACGGAGCATAGGGTAGAAATGATATGAGTCACTAGTCTAGTTGGAGCTATTAAAAGTAAAATATGTATTGAGGGTAAGCTGATAAATATAATGTTTGAGGTAGCTTGGCAAAGTCCTCAAAGCTTGACAACTTGGATGCTCATGCTACTACATAATTGTCATAAATAATGATATATTATAAACTATCAAAAGTGTCTAATATATGGATATAGGCACAACCACTATGCTCACCTATATTAATTTTGTTGGGAAGCCATCTTGGCACAAGACTCTCCTAGTCAAATATAAAGTTAAGTTAGTCTACATGAGACACAAAGCTACTTCCAAAGTCATCGAAAAGTCACAAAGTCACATTGAAAAGAAAGGGTTTCCCCTAGTTTTTTGGAACTTAGCCTTTGTGGCAGTTGTCTTTACCTCTTCTTCAACACTTGAGTTTTTTTCCCTTTTCATGGGATGGAGCTCTAAGGTAAGAACCAATCAACAAAAAACTTACTCCAACTTGTGCTTCACCATTAGGTATGTGAGATAAATGATCAGCCCCATCACATATTTTTTTCCAGGTCTCACAAAACCACTCTAAAAATAAATTTAAGAAGGATCAACAACCACATGGTGATTCTTTGTATGGGGCATGGTTTATTAACAAGGTATAATTAGTAAATATGTAATGCCAAAATTTCTTCATCGCATATACCATAGCTAATCCTTTATGTTCTGTGGTGGTATACTTTATCTGAGCCTCACACAATTATTTCTAGTTAGCAAAACTTATAGGGTAGTCTAGTTTGTGTTCACTGGTGAACTGGGATGAATCCAATAGCATACACCATAGCTAATCCTTCATGTTCTGTGTGGTGGTATACTTTATTTGAGCCTCACACAATTATTTCTAGCTAGCAAAACTTATAGGGCAGTCTAGTTTGTGTTCACCTGGCTGAGCTAGGACCAATCTAATAGCAAAGTTAGAAGCATTAATATGGAATATAATATCCTAGTTTGGCACCCGTCTCGCAAGACGGGAGAGCTAGCTAGAGCTTGCTTTAACATATCATAGGCATGTTTGCACTCTTCCGTTCACTCAAATACAATGAGAAGCTTATACAACGGATGAGAAATCTTGGCATAGAAGAGTACAAACCATCTGTTAACCTACATAGAAGAGTACAAACCATCTGTTAATCTACATACCCCATAAACCTTTGGACTCCCTTGTAGTTCATAGATGGGGGTAATTCTAAAATAACTTTTATCTTGCTTTCATCCATGGAGATCCCATTTTTGGACCCTATATGCCCTGAGATGACTCCATGTTTTGTCCAAATTGGCACTTGAAAAGGTTTAAGGTTATGTGATAAAGTCTGCATCGTTTAAATACCTTACATAAACAAGATAAATGCTCCTTCCATGATGAACAAATACAAAAATAATCTAAGAAACCTTCAAGAAACTTCCTTAGAAAAACCTTAAATGTAGTATTCATAAGTCATTACAATGTGGCTAGTGTATTTGTGAGACCAAATGGCATAACTCTATAAGTGAATACACCATGTTCTATAATAAAAGCAGTCTTAGCTTGATCCTCATGAAGAGCAATGGAAATTTGATTATATCTCGAGTATCCATTTAGGAAGTTGTATGCTTCCTTGTCGAACATGTTATAAATATGGTGAGTAATAGTATCTTCTTGTAGCCATATTTACCTTCTTGAGATTAACACATACTCTCAATTTTCCATTCTTTTTGGGTACAACCATAATTGGTGAAACCTAACATGAGTGTTTAATCTCATAGATGAATCCATTATTCAATAAGCTTGTCGGTCTCTTCCTTAAAAAAATTAGTATCCTTGGCATTCATAGGATAGGGTCATTCACACTAGACAGGTCTAGCATTTGATACCATGGGGATTGCACAACCTCGATTTGTACTCCCTTAATATCATGGTAAGTCCATGTAAAGTAATACTTATATTCCTTGAGGAGATCAATGAGTTTCCCTTTTGACTTTGGGTGAGGTATTTTTCTATAAAGACAAGTTCATGGTCTTCCTAAGATTCAGCCAAGTCTACTTCTTTTACCTTAGCCGCGGGCCATCGTAGAATCCTCGTACACCTCACTTGTTGGTTTTCGTGTGGCATTATTAAACACTAACTTACGGCCTCCCAAATTATAAAAGATTTATATTACTTAGGTGTGCAAGGTGTAAGGTGGCTCATGATCTTCTTTGGCTGCTTTATATTCCATATTTTTCTTCCTTCTCCTTTCGGACAAGCTCTCTATTTTTCTTTTGCCTAGCTGAATGACATCTTTAGTTCATCAGTGATATTTATTTTAGCTATTAACTTAGTGGGAGGAGGGTGGCAATAGATAACGTTTTGTAACTCCTCTCCCCTATTATTAATAAACTCCTCTCCCCTATTATTAATAAACTTACAATGTGTATCAAATGCACCAACATACTACAATCATTAGGAAATAGTCATCCTTTCTTATAGACTTTCATGATGATTGGTTGTATAAAGCTTACATTTTCACCATTTTTTGAGATATTCCCTGGTATTTTGAGAATGCTTATTCCTTTCTTTAGATTGGGACTCAGTGTCGATATCAGAGATGCTAGTCTCCTTTTTAATTTCACTGCTAAGGTTTCTTTCAATATTGTCAGTTTTGTTTTGTTCATGGTGGTCCCATTTATTGTTGGGATAGTCTTTAATCCAATGATCCATGCCAAAAAAATTATAAGTGGTAGATTGCATGTTTGAGGATGCAGAGCCTAGTTAAGTTGAGGAATCTTTACAGGGCACTCCGAGACTCGATGGGGACCTTGGCATCATTTTTCTAGTAGCATTTATGTCCTGACGCCTTCCTATAGTGGCAAGCTGTTAAACTGGAATAACTCATCGCTAGGCTGTTGACCCTAATATAAAAGAATCATCGTGTAGATCAAGACCAAGACCAATACGTGCACCTAGATGGTATGCCACATACTCATTTATCATACATATCATACATATTAAGCGGAATACGATGTGCCCAAAGATGAATTTCTCAGTTCCAAAAAAAGGATCATGTCAACAATCATGGAAGCCAAAGGAGCATGTCTCATGGTGGTCGGTAACATGTAAAAGTAGCAGTTGGATTAATCTCTTGTATCTCTGGTGCCTCCTCATGTTCACCTTCAATGTAGTCCCAATAGCCTTTTCCCATCAAGAAATTTGTTAATCTAAACCTCTAAGTATGGAAGTTGTTCTTGTCAACCTTTGCTACAACAATCTAGTAATTCCATCATTCGACATCTTGTCTACAACATAAACTCACCAAAACCAGCACTTTGCACCCAAACTACACAACCAGTGATCTTAATTTGCATACATACACCCAATGGCAACTGTTATACCTCTTTGTAGCACACACAGTGTTTGTACAACCAATTTCCATTCCTGCAGTTCCAAAAATAGAAATCTGTAGAGAATCGAAACTTACGCACCACAATGCACGAACGCCTGCGAACTGAAAAACGGAGGTCAAGATGCACTCGAAATGCATTTTTGGCCCAAAACATGGAGTTTAAAGGTTAAATAGTTTCCCTACAACTCTGCTCCCGTGAAAATAGCGCCTCAATCAGAGTTCATTTGCCGGTGCCTCCGAAGGGTGTAGTAGCCAACACAAAGGGGGAAGAGTAGATGAAGCTCTTACCCTCACACCGCTTCCCGTGCTTCTCTTGCTTGCTGCTTAGATTCTTAGCATGAACCACGCTATGATACCATGAAAAGATGTAGGGAGGAAGAGAGCTTGAGCTCACAAACCCTAGAAGAGAACACACAAGATGAGAGGCTGAAAATTTTTCTTCTTCTTCTTTAACAAAAGAGGTCTACTAAAGAGATAAAGTGACTATTACACATAATAGAGTATATACAAGAGGTCTATAATGTGAACATGCTAAAGTGGAGTGGGTAGGTGTGGACTAGTCGGTAGAGTATATAATACAGTATATACAAGAGGTCTATAATGTGAACACGCTAAAGTGGAGTGGGTAGGTGTGGACTAGTAGGTGTAGTCCAACTATAGAATGTTTGGCGAAGATATGTCGATGCTAGCTACCAAACCCACCAGTGATGTAAATGTCGAACGGTCACGCAGACGGCTCGTGAGTGTTAGCTCACGTTGAGCTTGACATCTCAACACCAAAACCTTGTCAAACAAAGACAAACACCATAATAGAGATGATGGCTTCCCACAAAAACCTCAACATGAATAACCCTAAAGTTATAGAGCGATCACTAAGTAGGAGTGGGTACCCAAGAGTACCTTGGCTAGCCAAGGTAGATTTGACACCCAAGTAAAGACATGGTAGTCACCATTTGGCCTTAGTACCCAAAACTAGTACCACCCTAGAAGTCTATGCTTTATTAGATCCTAATACAATTTCTAGAAGCACAAGGACTCTACGAAGGAAACCCCCAAAACTAGTACCACCCTAGAAGTCTATGCTTTATTGGATCCTAATACAATTTCTAGAATCACAAGGATTCTACGAAGGAAACCCCCACATCTAGGTACCAAAATCAAAGAAACCCATAAATCCACGTAGGTGCAGAGGCCCAAGGCCTTACCTTTGATGCCACCCCCAAAGTCGAAGAAAGAATGGAAAGCAATTTGTAGCACCCCCGAAATGCATGCAAGACTTGCCAATGGAGTAGATAAAGAAAACCTACAGAGTAAACCTTGGTCGTGCAATAAAGTGATGTTACATAGTGGTTATATCCCATAAAATTTTGAATGTTGATGAGACACCTCGGGTGTCAACTATTCTGTTGTGCCTCATAGGGGCTAGTTAGACCTTTTATGATATTGAAAAAGATTAATGAGGTTTCTTATAGGTTGCATCTCATGGATGGAGTATGTGTGCATCCTTCCTTTTATGTAAGTAGACTAAAAGAGGTGCTAGAGGTGTAGGAGATAATTTCCTTTATGTGACTAAGAGCTCGTAAGATGATGTTATGTAGCTTATAATTGGCTACGTAGAGCTCGACTGGACATGGAGCTTGATCACGAGAGAGTGATCGATAAGAGTGTCTGAGGTTCAAGAGTGAGGCATTCAGGTCGAAGGACTGCCAGGCAATTGGGAAAGTGTGGGCAGGCATGCCACTACATAAGCCCAACAATGTCGATTCTTATCCACATTTCTCTATGGTTGGGTGTTGAACAAGAGCTCTATCTCATCTCTGGCTATGGTGGATGCGTGACATTGGTATCAGAGCTAGGATGACAAGCCTTTCTCTCACTCTCCACACGTTAACCCCTTTGGGAAGAAGATAAGGTTTCTCTTGTTTTTGAATGGTGGAAAAAATATTATCTCTTCTCTTCACTCTTTATAGTTTATTTTTTTGGGGGAATCGAGAATGTGTGAAGAGAAGGAAGAGGAAGACATTTTTCTTTGCACCTCTGAGAGTGTGTGTATAAGCATGTGCACACATGGGGGTGGATGCCAGCTCTTTTACTTGGCTTTCTCATCCCTTGAGTACATCAATAAGTGCATCATGTGGGAGTTACAATGATTCGAATGAGTTATTAATTCCTACTTGAGCGAACAACACATTCTTAAGGGCAGACAAAGATCTTTTAGGCGGTGCTCATTGTGTGTATATATCCTTTGGTGACTCTCAAGTGCTTCTACATGCTCTTATCTTGTTTAGATATCTCATCTTCACTAATAGATGATGAACACATCCATTGTGATGGTTTAAACCCATTTTTGTGATGTATGTAGGTGATGTATGTAGGTGGTCCTCACGTTAACCTTCTTGGGTTAACAGAATTGTTTTCCCATCCATAAGGAAAGCTTGGATGTTGCCGCCACCAGCTTTGTTGGTGTGTGCTTATCTGAATTTTGCCTTAGACTTTTCTAGTCCTCATTACCTCAGAGTATTTTGGGATTCTCAATTAAACACATTGACCTTCTTCTAGGACTCTAGATGATCGCTTTGGGTGGTATATTCTATCATGTGCACTTTTTATGCTCTCTGTTACAAACTGCAACAAAAAAATCTACCACAACACCAGCATAGCTTGGACTTTCTCTAAGCTAATCATCCATGGGGATCCAGGATGAAAGCCATATATGAGAATAAAAGGGTTCATCTTATTAGTGAAATTCTTAGCACTATTGTAAGCAAACTCTACTAATCTTCCCATCATATTGCCTCAAAGAGACATATGCACATATCATATCTTCCATGGCCTAATTTTCACATTATGTCTGGCCATTAGAGACTCATGATGGTTATATGAACTCATACTTAACTTAGCATCGGATTTCTTGAATCCTTCATGCCAAAAATGTTCAGTAAACACAAAATGCATAGAAATACTCTTCCATTTCTTTTTAGGTATTTCCACAACGGCATCAAAGCCACCATGTTCAAGCACGCAACTTTATTGACTTGGCTCTATTGGCAAATTTGAACATATTAATCTAAATCTTTAACTTTGGTTGAAAGAAATCTCTTCTTACCAAATGCTCAGTCCTCAGCAAACCCAGATGCCCAGTAGAAGGTGTCATGACACTTGAACAAGATTCAATATCTCACACCATCAACATTAGGTACATAGACATTTCCCTTAAAACCATCCCAAATAGAGTACTGCCTCATGTTAACAGAAATAGGGATCATTCCAAGCCTGAACAATATTTGAGATCCTACCAAAGAATCCATCAGCGAGATACAAGCCCTTGAGAAAGTGAAATAGGTTAGACCAAATCTCAACAAATAAAAGTTGATTCACATGGCCAATTCCACTCAAAGCATCTACCACTTTATTTTTAGATCCTTTTTGTTGATTATAAATCTCGAAATCAAACTCTTGCATAAGCTCAAACCACCCCCTGAACTCTAGAGGATTGTGTGGTTAAAGTGTAGGAGATCATTAGGTTACAAGTGTAATTATTGATTCACAATTTCTAAAGAGTGCTTCTTAGAAACCCTCCATAATTTAGTTTGTTACAAGCCTTGTCATTGTGTTTTAGGAATTCCTCATTTCCATTTCAATGAGAAAAATGCATTCTTGACAAATAGTATTAATTGCATATTCTCAAAATTTCTCATTGCCCTTCAACTAACTTCCATCCTTTTTTCAGAGGTGGATCTATATAGAGGACACAAAGATGATCCTTGCATGTGACAGCTCATTTGAAGTGATGAAATACAGTTTGACCATTCACTTCTCTTGTAGAGGAAGCTACATAAAGCACCCCATGCACCTCATGTGCACAAGTCATTCAAAGGTCCTTATTAGGTAATACAAGGTTTCACAAAAAAGGGAGAAACATCAAAAAGCAGGGATTAGGGAGGAATCACTTGTGGAAGAGGAGAATCTTGTAGTGAATGAGCAAAAAAGACACATGTAACGAAGTGGCACATTGTTTCAACCAACAGACAAGGGGAATGCACTCAGTCAAAAGAAAAGAACTCTTTTAGTAGACCCTACTCCATCCCTCTTTCAAGGATGTGCAAACATCAAGATAAGAGCAACATGATCTAGGTAGCACTTCTGACCAATATCCACAACACCTTAATGCGAGTTAAGTAACCACGATCTTCAGATGAGCTCTTCTTGAAAAGATCTACTAGGATGATGATGAACTCAAGTGTAACATCTGATTCCAAGGATGTGAATATCTCAAAGTCCTCAAAGGTTTTGGGTAGCCATAGGAGGAGTTTCTACTCAACTAAATCTCGCCTCTGAAAGATCCCTGTCCCCACCGCGCAAGAAATTCAGGGGTGCTAGAAGTGGAAGTAGCACTTCTTACGCGGGGGCAGGGTCCCTCACTCGGGGCCTCGCCCAAGGATATCTGGACAAGAGACTAATCCCTCGGTTCTTCCAAAACCGAACCCAGAAAAACAGCCCTCGCCCGGAAAGCACGGGCGATTTCTCGAGGATAATTTTACTCTAACGTAGTCAAAAGCCTTAACTAATTGAATTGATCTGACCGAACGCGTAAGTCCCATAGTCAGATCAAGGAAAAGATTGCACTTGGATAATAGAGACCAACGCTTTTTTCCTCATTGAGAGGCACAACCGTTGATTCTTTTCCATAGAACAATTTTTATCCGAGATTTACTTCATCTATCGTACCATAACAGAATTGAGTCTCATTTTAGGGATCTATTAGTCCAGCCTAACCCCATCCAATCTCGTGGGTTAGCCAATTGCCCAGCCAACTGCCCAACCACTATAGTGATGGGATCCAATTAGGAATTTGGTTAGGTTTTGTCTCGGGCACCAGGGAAAAGAGTTCCCAGGCCCCCTAGCCGGATATTACTGCAAACTTAAAACTAGTCACACCACTTACACACCCAATATGAAATTGCCTTTTTCACAGATTTGGCTATCTTTAAAACAATCATTTAATGAAATCATAGTGTCAGTGATCACAATCCTCAAAATCTCTGGTTGAATCCTAATTTCTAATCATCGGTGTACCTATGGCATCATTGGCAACCAGAACGCTCACCACCTGTCCACTCAGGGGCCTTTTTGATCCATATAAAAGAGCCATGGACTCATCCATTGAGAAGCAGCAAGGTCAATCAACCAGATCCATGCCCAAATTCAGAAAACAACTCTTACTCCTTGTTTCAATATCTTCCATGGCGCATGTGTGGGTATCTTTGGTGACCCAAAGCCCGAGCACTGTATGGTCAGCACCCTCTAGGATCCTTTACAGGTCACCTAGCGCTTCACTCACATAGGCCGCTTCCTTGGTCCCTCATCCACCGTACCGGAAGCTCACTATTTAATCGAACCGAGGCTGGTCAAGACCTCGGCCGACTTTGCTATGCGAGATGTCCTCCGTTGACTCTCCGTCAGCTGTTGCAACTTTATCAGTTAGGTCTCCATGACCTCATTCACAAGACGGTCAAAATGCTTCCCCAGCATTCTTGACATAAAATAATCATTTAAAAACAGGTCATAAATATAGTTTCTATAACAAACTCTCATCTTTCCACATTGTTCCACATCAATCCACATTATTTAATTCCACATCCATTTCATATGTATTCCTATTCTCATCTAGTCACATCATTTTCATCTCATCACATCTTTCCTCAATTTATCCTCACCAGATCTCATCCACTCGCATCTACCCATATCCACATCTCATCACATCACATTCATTCACATCTCATCCATTCAGACCACATCACATTCACTCACATCACATCTCATTTGTAAGATTCCTCCTCAGACTGAATATTGATTAAGCCTCTACTTCAATCTCTTGTAATCACTCTATGTTTCTGAATACAAGAAAATATTATTTTTCCTTGTTTTGCCTAGTGAGATAAAAATTTCTAGAGAGTGGTAAATCAATATTGGGACATTTTTGGATAAATAAATTCTACAAATATCAAAAAATAAATTCTACAAATATCAAAAAATTATTTTCCTCAAACAAAAAATCAAAATAGATTTTCCAAGGTGCAATTGGAATTAATAAAATTTGATTTAGAAGATAGCCTAAGGGTCAAGATTTTCCAAGGTGCAATTGGAATTAATAAAATTTGATTTAGAAGACCTTAGCGTAAGGGTCAAGATTTTTGAATTTTTTTTTATTATGGTCCAATTCAGGTTCCTATGGACCAATAAGATTAATCCAAGTGTTGGGACAAGATAAATCCAAAGAATAAAAGAAAATGCCCAAAAATGAGTAAATGTCCACATAAGATGAAGAGTTGACTAAGTACTAGGTTTATTAGTTAAAAATTATGAAGTATTAATAAAAAAAAAGAGATATTTTGGAGTAATCATTCATTTTTGACACATGGGTAAGGAAAAGGGGGCCCTTCAAGGAGGCACCTATTTCACATATGTGGATGAGTTTTAAACTAAAAAATAATAGGATATTTTTATCTCTCCTCTCTCCTACATCAAACCAAATCAAAAAGGGAGCCAAACTGGTCCAAAACTTGTCCAAAGTCAACCAAACTGAAGCTAGAAAATTTTAGAACTCAATTGGACTTAGTTAGTGGCCTCCCTCACTTATAAATAGATCCTCATTTCTTTGTATTCTCATCTGTGAACTAAACTATGCTGGTATTACTCTAAGTTAAGCTTATTTTCTATTATCCTCTAAAAACCCTCTACAAATTGAAGAGATTGGAGCTTCTCTCTCTCTTCAATCTTCCTTGGAGACTCCAACAACATACCAAACCAATTGATTGGTTGGGGGCCTCTACTATGATCAAAGAATCAAGTAATTTAGGAGGTAAAGTGTGTATTATTATCTTTTTTTTCTTAAATCTCGAAATGTTTCTCTTCTCAACCCCTCTCTATCTTGAGAAGCATTAATTTGAATGGCTTTTGAATACTATTGAAGTTCTTTAATGTATTGTAATGAAGAAATACATAAATTTCTATTTATGCTTAATTTATAATGGTTTTTAAGCATTTCTCTCTCTCCCCCAAAGAATAGTCATTCCTATGACCTATTTCTCAATTCGAATGAAGCTTCTCATCATGAAGCATTTCTCTAATCTAAAAGTAATTTCTATGCTTGTCTAATTGGAAGCCAAAATAATGGCTTTTTAATACTTTTATGCTATTAAATTTATGGTAAAATTAAGAATCAATACATAATTGGATAATGATCCAATTAGTGGTTATTCTAATCACATGAATAATACTAAACTTTATTCTTTCAAATTTATTGAGAATTACCAGTAATAGCAGCGGAGCTATGGTAAAATTTTTATAAAATTAACACATAAATCATTTTCATTGATAATATGAAAAGAGGACTTCCTACCATATTCTAGGATTAATCATCCTAGATTGATTGAATGATTCTAATTAAAATCATGGAAAATTAATTTTTATGTTTATGCATAAATAGTTAATTACAAAAAAGAGAAATTTCTAGTAATCCATTTTTATGTTAAAAGAGTAATCCCCATGATAATGGAAATCCATGTACTCCAATGAAATAAGAGAAAAATTGTGATGCTAAAATAATGCATATTTTATTCAAAAATTAAAGAAGGATTTTATTTAAATTTATCTTTTTGCATAGATAAATTTTAAATAATAAAAGAGGAATTCCCACTATATTGGAATCTAAATATTTAAATGAGGAAAGTGTAATTCCTAGTATAAAAGAATTAATGAAGATTTTTATTTAAATTTTTAAGAGAAAATTTAGTTAAATTTATCTTTTTATATAGATAAATTTTAAATGATGAAAGAGGAATTCCCACTATATTGGAATCCAAATATTTAAATGAGAAAAGTGTAATTCCTAGTGTAAAGGAATTAATGAAGATTTTTATTTAAATTTTAATAGAAAATTTAGTTAAATTTATCTTTTTGTATAAATAAGATTAAATGATGAAAGATGAATTCCCACCATATTGGAATTCAAATGTTTAAATGAGAAAAGTGAAATTTTTGGCTTAATGAAATTAATGGATATTTTTATGTAATTTTTAAGAAGAATTTTAAGTAGATTTAATTTATGGTAAAAGAGGAATTCCCATGATAATCATTGAAATGAGAAAAAGAAGGATTTCAAGTTTATTCAAAAAAATAGGTATTGATATTTTAGTTAAAACAAGAATTTTTATGATATTTAAGAAAAGATGGATTTGAATTAAATTTTAGTATCAAAAGATGAATTTCCATCATAATTCTACCTAATGAATTAAGGCTGAGAAATTATGTGGCATAAAGAATATCTTTGGATATTTTAATTGGTAAAATCACTAAATTGATATTGACCCAAATCTAGATGTTTAGTTGAAGGGAATCCTTGTAGAACTAAACCGAATGAATTTGGTTAGACTACGTGAGGGACGGACAGTAAACCTAATTGTCGTTCTCTCGAGTAAACCTAATTGTCGTTCTCTCGATCTGAATCAGACAAAAACTTCGCGGATCAATTCCAGTTACTAAATCCAAAGAATAGACTACCGAAACTAATCTAGTTTTTCCTTGACCAAACTCACCAAGAATCTAGTTGCACAAATGGACAAAATGATGGGTAGATTACCCTCATGATGAGAGATCAAGGATCCTCATTATGAAACTGGGAATTATGGAAAAAGGGTTGTCGGAACTGATCTCAAAATGAAATTTTACTTACATTGGAACCTATGTTTTTCTCATTCAAAGGACTGTTTTTACGCTAGAATGCTGGAGGAAGCATTTGGCTTATGTTTTTCTAAGATACGATTAGTTACGTTATTTAGTTTTAAATCCTGAGAAGACCTTGTTCTGTGGGAGGAAGGGGATCATCGACTGTGCCTCATAAATGAGGAAAAAAGCGGTGATTCCATGGACCAAGTGCAAGTCTCTTCTTGATCTGACCATGTGACTTCAGGTTTGGTTAGATCAATTTATCTAATTAAGACTTGACTCGTTAGAGTAATTTCCTTGCTAGAAGATTTTTCCCAATTGGCGGAATCGCCCGTGCCTTCTTTCGGGGGTGAGGGGAGTCTTCCGGGCCCGGTCTCGGAGGGGCCGCCCGGGCTAGCCTCTCGCCCTGGACATCCGCGCGGGCGAGGCCCCGAGTGTGTGGACCCCGCCCCCCCGCGCGCGGGAGGTCAACGTTGCTTCCGCCACCGGTAGGAGCCCTGGGGCGGGGGACCTCACAGTTGGTATCAGAGCTTTGTTGAAAACTAATAAGGATAAACGAATTCTTATCAAAAATTGATAACAAAAACTCAGAAAAGGCATTTTTCATAATCTATTTTCATTCCGTAAGCTTCTTTAATGAAGAACTTTTAATCAAAGAAATTATTTTTATAGATGGAAGTTCCGTACTTATCTGATATTCCCGACCTCACCCAGACATGACTGCGTTCACCTTTGAGCATCTCATCTCTTCCACTGCAACTCGAACAAGCCGAGTCAGACTCGCATGCCATTTCGAGGATTTATATTTTCCTGACCCAGCGGAGAGACGTCAGCATAAGTGGTTTGCAGGGCACTATGTCCATGCCTCTTGCGACCGGCATGCAATGCTGAGGCAAAACCTCTCATTGGCCATGATTTTGATAAAGTTGAAAGTGGTACATGGTGTCATTCTATATCATTCAACGCCTCAGAATTTCAGACTCTCATGCCAAATCTACAGACTCCTTAGTCGCTTTATTCCTAAGGAGAAGATAATAGCTCCCTTGGCAGTAAGTGAACATTTGTATCAGGGCATGGCTATGGCCCAGTACCGTCGTCTTATGCGTCTCCCGAGGAGATTTTGATTTCTAGAACCGAGCTGCTCTATGTACATATTGAAACTTTTATATAAATAAAGAAATGTTTTCTGGAGAAAAATTCCCTGCTGTATAAGTGATTATTTATGGACGAACTGATAAAGAAAAATCTGTTATTGGACATATGTCATAGATCTCCAATAAGATCATTTGTCTTGTTTAAGGAAATTGTTTTCCGAACCTCTTAAGTCTTAGGATCTCGTGGAAATTGTTTTCCGAACCTCTTAAGTCTTAGGATCTCGTGGAAATTGTTTTCCGAACCTCTTAAGTCTTAGGATCTCGTGGAAATTGTTTTTCGAACCTCTTAAGTCTTAGGATCTCGTGGAAATTGTTTTCCGAACCTCTTAAGTCTTAGGATCTCGTGGACGATATCAAAAATAGAAATTTAATAATATATCATTTTTGGCAGAATCATGAGACGAGGAAATCATGGCCGTCAGCTAGACCCTCTCTCTGAAGATGATGAGCTTGACCCTGATGTTCGCAAGGCTCTTCATAGAACTCAACCACCAGGACCCTTCAAAGGAGAAGGGGAGAACCTAGGCGAGGCTGTGGAGAAATGGGTGGAAGCCATGGAAGAATATTTTGACGTCACCGGCTACAATGAGCGAAGTAAAATGGCTCTTGCCAGGCTGAAGATAGTGGAAACAGCCAAGGTGGCATGGAGGAACCATTGTAACACCAACCGTTTGGACATAAATACTCAGTCCTGGAACGACCTTAAAACCTATTTGAGGAAGATATTTTGTCCCCTTGGATTTTTGGAAACCAAAATGAACGAATTCTTAGAGCTGAAGCAGGGGAGCAAAACCATCTAGGAATATCATCAGGTCTTCGCTCTTTTACTCAAATATTCACCACCTCTAGATGAAGAGCAACTCATGGCCATATTCATTTGGGGAATGAACGAACCCTTGGACACACTGGTCAAAAATGCCAAGCCAGTGTCCATGGGGGCTGAAGCTGTCAGAATGGTGAAGGCTTTGCCAAAGCCTTCATCGTAAAAGTCCCACCAAAGCCAGCTCCCTCATCCTTTAAAAGATTTCAGACACCGGGAAGTTCTTCCAACTTTCCACCTCCAAAGAGACACCAAGGTCCTAACCAGAATGTGGAGATGGGAAGCTTCAGAAATGAAGGAAGACCTTTCCCCCGCCGAAGTACATTCTCAGGAACTCCGGCTCTCTCCAGAATGCAAAGGGAAGAACTTTGAAGCGAGAACAAATGCTTCGGATGTCAAGGATTTGGGCACCAGCTTAAGGATTGCCCATCTTTTTCGGTGGGCCAAGGAAGCCAGGGTCCCAGAGTTCAGAGACTGACTCCTTCGTTTCAGTCCAATCAAGGTCCCCCGCGCCAGAATCAGGGTAACCCAAGAAGAGTGCCAACTCAGCCTGCAACCTCCATGCAAAGCACTTTCCGAACTCCCTCCCAAAATTGGAATAACCAAAAGAGAGAGAGTTCCACCTTAGACTGCAGTAGTAGCCAGAGCAGTCACCATAGCTGAGGAAGTGGAGGAAGAGAAAGGACAGATCTATGCAACAATTGAGCATCAGGGGAATAACCATCAATTCTCAGCCCTCTTGACTCCAGCAGAGTACCAGGGTAAGAAATTCAAGCTTTTGATTGATTCAGGTAGTACTCATTCTTTTATTTGCCCAGGATGTCTGCGTAAATTAGTCCTAAATCAAAAATCAGGGAAACCTATGCCAGTGGAATTAGCCAGTGGGAAGATTCTTTTCACTCACCTTGAGACTGACCTTATTCAGTTTAGCCTAGATGGGAATGTAACAGAGTGCCAGTTTAGAGTCCTACCCCTGGGAATATATGATGGAATCCTTGGAATGGATTGGCTCCAAAAGAATCAGGCTGACATTCATTGTCACAATGGAACCATCTCTTTCCTTGACCTTCACAGGAGTAAAGTTCAAGAAATTGGAATTTTCGGATCCCCAGTTCTACATTTAGTCAAGGATTCCAAATTATTAAAAGGGCTTAGAAAGAAGCAAGCTGTGTATGTCATTAAAATGAATCCAGTAGACATAAAATACAAGGCTAAAGAACTAGAGTGGTTAAGTGAGTATGCAGATGTGTTTCCTGAAGAGCTGACTGAGATGCCTCCATCTCGTGAAGTAGATCATGAGATCGAATTAACCCTCGGAGCTCAGCCACCAGTAGCCCAGCGTACATACAAAATGCCAGTCCCTGAAGCCATAGAACTTAAGGAACAGTTAAGACAACTATTAGAGCAGGGATTCGTCATACCTAGTGTCTCACCTTGGGGTGCGCCTGTTCTCTTTCAAAAGAAGAAAGATGGAACGTTAAGACTCTGTATATTGACTATAGAGAATTGAATCAATTAACAATTAAGAATAAGTATCCTATTCCTAGGATTGATGAACTTCTGGATCGGTTAAGTGGGACCCAAATGTTCATAAAGATAGATCTCAAATCTGGTTACTACCAGATCAGAATCAAGAAGCAAGACATCCCAAAGACAGCATTCAATACTCGCTATGGGCATTATGAGTTTACAGTCATGCTGTTTGGATTGACTAATGCCCCCACGACATTCAATCGTCTTATGCAAGATATTCTCAGAGAATACTTTGATGATTTTGTTCTTGTCTTCTTTGACGATATCTTAGTATGCTCAAAGAATTGTTACCATATTATAGTAGTGATGTGTGTGAACACACTTAGGACCGCCGGGGCACTTTTTCCCTCACTAGGAGGTTTTTTCCCCCGTGCATTGTATATACGCCCATTATCTTCTAGGGCTTGTGATCTTTCATTTTTGGCACTCATAATACACTACTGTGTTGTGCTCAAGCTTCCTCATCTTCTTGAAGTTGTGTGTGCATTCCTGCAACCCTAATTCCAACAATTGGTATCAGAGCAGGCTTCCTCCTCCCGGGCAGCATCACCGGCACCTGCCGCTTCATCTCCTCCGATTGCGACGAGGTTTCACGAGCGTCTGCAGGTCGTTTCAGAATTTTGATCTGAAGTCATTTCGCCCTCCGTTTTTGCATTCCAAGTACTGCGCAGGCAAAATCGTCCTACTGTGCAGATTTTCTGTCAAGATTAAAATCTGCAGGACAGGTGCCCATTCGTCTGTTTTGGGCTGTGCTACATAGCACAGGTCGATTTTATACAGGTTTACCTCTTACAGACAGCATTTACATCTAGTAGTACAGTCATTGGCCATGGCTGACAACAATGATGTATTCCGCATGTTGGCTGCTGAGGATAAGTTGGATGGCACCAACTATCCATTGTGGGCATATATGATGCGACATGTATTGGTAGCAAAGGGGTTATGGAACATTGTGCAGGGTATTGATGCACGTCCTATTGTGGCCGGGAATGCTGCAAACACATCAGAAACAGGTACTGTTGATGATGGTGCAGGCACAAGTGCTGTAGCAGCTGTTCGAGAACCACCACTTTCAGCAGAGCAAATTCGTTGGGATGGTAGAGATGCGCAGGCTCATGCCTTGATTGCGCTGTCTGTCAAACGTACCATTATCCCACATATTCGCTCCTGCAGGACTTCTAAGGATGCTTGGGATGTACTTGCCACATTGTATCAGGCAAGAAATGAGGCTCGTGTTGCTTATCTCCGAAAACAGTTGGAGAGTGAGCATATGAACGAAGGTGATTCTATGGATAGCTTTTTGACAAAGATCAAGGATTTCAAAGAGCAGCTCATTTCTGCAGATGAAATCCTGTCAGACAGTTCACTTGTGCAGACTGTTTTGAATGGTCTACCAGATTCTTATCAGGGTTTTGCTTCCACTCTTCGCTTGATGATGAAAGGCAATCCCAATGCCTTATCATTTGAGGAGTTAGTTTCTGTTTTGCTGCAAGAAGACCAGTCAAGGCAAAACAGGAATATTATGCGTGTCGCAGATCAAGCTTTCGTTGCTAGTCAGAGAAGCGGGAAAGGTAAAGCTGGCTTTTCTTCTAGTAAGCAGAAATCTGCAAATGCTGCGCAACCAAAGAAGGAAGACAAAGATGAGAAGAAGGGTGACAAACAGAAGACATTTTGCAAGTACTGTAAGGGAAATGATCATGTCATCAAAGCTTGTCCTAAGCTGGCTGCGAAAGAGGCTAAGAAGAAAGAGGCTGGTATGGCTGTTGCAGATGCCTCTCCTTCTAACAATGAATCTGCTAATGTTGTGCTAGATACAGAATGGGCATTCAATGCGCAGTGCAGTTATGACCCATCTTTGCATGACACATGTATGTCTGCAGTAGATTCAGATGTATGGTACTTTGACAGTGGTGCCACTAAGCATATCACCTCGCAGCGCAGTTTATTCACTTTCCTTGAGTCTGCTCCCACAGGGAATACTGTCACTTGTGCCAATAACTCCTCTTATCCCGTTGAAGGAGTTGGACAGATTGTGCTGAATGTTGCAAATGGCAACACCTTTACACTTTTTGATGCATTGTATGTGCCAGGGATCAAAAAGAATCTGCTGTCAGTCTCCGCATTTGCCAAAACAGGTTTGGTTGTAAAATTTGTGGATGACAGATGTACTGTTCATGATCTCTCTTGTGGTGACATCATTGTAGCATCTGGTTCACTATGTCGAGGGCTGTATAAGCTCAATATGGATGGCAAATGTGTAGAGGATTCAGCATGTGCTATTATGGATACGCAGGCTATTTCAGATGCAAAACTGTGGCATGCACGTTTTGGTCATCTGAATTTTGCAAGTTTGCTGCGCCTGCAGAAATCTGAAATGGTGTCTTCTTTGCCTAAGCTTGAGGCACCTGTCAAGCATGTTTGTGAGGGCTGCATATTGGGTAAAATGCAGCGTGCTTCCTTTCCCAAAGATGGATCAGTGAGAGCTGAACGCAGATTGCAGCTTGTTCACAGTGATGTTTGTGGTCCCATGCAAACTCCATCATTTGGAAACTACCTTTACTTCGTGACTTTCATTGATGATTTTACCAGGCATGCATGGGTATATCCTTTGAAGGCAAAGTCCGAAGTGTTTTTGTGCTTCAAACAGTTTTTGGTTATGGCTGAAAATGTGTCAGAAAGAAAGATGGGCACCCTCCGTTCAGATCGAGGGGGGGAGTATATGTCTTCAGAATTTAATGCATTTCTGGCTGAGCGTGGGATAAAACACCAATGTACAGTGCCGTATACACCACAGCAAAATGGTGTGGCTGAGAGAAAAAACAGGTCTCTCATGGAAATGGCAAGATGTATGGTTAAGAGTCAAAGTCTACCACATGGTTTTTGGCTTGAGGCTGTCATGTGTGCCACTTATGTACTAAACAGGTGTCCCACCAAAGCATTACAGGTTGTCACTCCATATGAGGCTTGGCATAGCCGCAAGCCATCTGTTGGCCATTTACGTGTTTTTGGTTGCCTGGCATATGCATTAGTGCCTGTGCAACATCGCAGAAAATTGGATGACAAAGCTGTCAAATGTATTTTTGTTGGATATAGTGCTGAGAGCAAAGGCTATCGTTTGTATCATCCACAGACAAAGCGCATTTTGGTTAGCCGTGATGTTGTATTTGTGGAAGATGCAGTTCAGCCCTTGGTTTCATGTACTAAGGAGACAAATATCAGCTCACGTGATGTCTATGATACATTGTTGCCTCTTTTCAGTGGTGCACAGTCAAGTGCAATACCTCATGAGGCAGTTTTTCAGCCTATGCAGGTTTTAAATGATGGCACAGATCAGCCTATATCTGATGCAGATGTGCATGATGCACTTGAGGATGAGAGACAAGAGATTGAGGGCTCTAGGAATATGCCTAGATGGCTGGTGCAGACTTTGCGTGACAGCAAGTTGGATGCCCCTTTGTCTAGTCGCACTCGTTCTGGCTCTCATGGTGCCTCTTATGCGTCAGATTGTTATGCATTGGCTGTTTCTAGTATGTGCGATGAAAGTGAGCCTGTTTCATTTGATGAGGCACAAAGTTCAGAAAATTGGATGGCTGCTATGCAAGCAGAATACGATGCTATTATGAAGAATGGTACATGGTCTTTATGTGACTTGCCCCCTGGCAAGAAGGCCATTGGCACTAAGTGGGTATACAAATTGAAGCGTAAGCCTGATGGCACAGTGGATCGCCATAAGGCTAGGCTTGTTGCAAAAGGTTATGCTCAAGAGAAGGGCATTGATTTTGATGAGACTTTTGCTCCCACATGTCGTATGACCACTGTTCGTAGCATCTGTGCATTAGCAGCTCATAATGGTTGGAATGTACATCAGCTGGACATAAAAACTGCGTTCTTAAATGGAAATTTGCATGAGGAGGTGTATGTATCGCAGCCTCGTGGTTTTGTTCAAAGAGGGCAGGAAAACAAAGTGTGCAGGTTAAAAAAGGCTTTATATGGTTTAAAGCAAGCTCCACGAGCTTGGTATGAAAAAATACATGCATATTTGACTGCACATGGGTTTCAGAATAGTCCAACAGAAAGCACTTTGTATGTTAAACGTGTGGATGGTGTACATCTAATCATTGCTCTCTATGTCGATGACATGCTGCTCACAGGACCAAATGAGAGTCATATTGCTGATTTTAAGGCTGATTTGAATGCCTCTTTTGAGATGTCAGATTTGGGACATTTTTGTGGAGATTTGGCCTTGAAGACTGCAAGCCTATTGCTACTCCAATGGAGACAGGTTTGAAGTTGAGTCTTCATGATGCTGGAGATCACTTTGATGTCACACTCTATCAGACAGCTGTTGGTTGCCTCATTTATGTATGCATTACGAGGCCAGACATTCAGTTTGCAGTCTCACAGGTGAGCAGATTTATGCATAGCCCAGGCATTAAGCATTGGCAGGCAGTGAAGCGTATCTTTCGCTATTTGAGTGGTACTCGGCATCTTGGGTTGTTTTATCCCAAGGGGGGATCATTGCCGCCAGATTTACATGCTTTTTCAGATTCTGACTGGGCTGGTTGTTATGACACACGCGTGTCCACGAGTGGTTTTTGCTTCATGCTTGGAAGCTCATGCATATCATGGTTGAGCAAGAAGCAGCCTACTGTGGCCACTTCTAGTTGTGAAGCTGAGTACAGGGCAGCTTTCACAGCTACGGTTGAGTGTGTGTGGCTCAGACGCCTTATGGCTGATTTGGGTGTTGGGCAGCCATCTGCCACCACCATCTTCACTGACAGTCAGAGCGCATTGGCAGTTGCGCGGAACCCAGTGTTCCATGCTCGTACGAAGCACATTGAGGTGCACTACCATTATGTCAGGGAGAGACTCTCTGCAGGAGAGATCAGTTTGGCTTATGTGCCAACACAGGATAACCTTGCAGACCTTTTCACAAAGGCTCTGCCTCGTGAGAAGTTCGAAGCTTTTCGCAAAGCTTTGGGCTTACTCCCTTTTGTGGATTCGTCCACATAGCTAGACACTTCCCTATACATGAGTGCTAGCTCTTGTTCACCGCATCACTCCAGGGGGGATTTGTTACCATATTATAGTAGTGATGTGTGTGAACACACTTAGGACCGCCGGGGCACTTTTTCCCTCACTAGGAGGTTTTTTCCCCCGTGCATTGTATATACGCCCATTATCTTCTAGGGCTTGTGATCTTTCATTTTTGGCACTCATAATACACTACTGTGTTGTGCTCAAGCTTCCTCATCTTCTTGAAGTTGTGTGTGCATTCCTGCAACCCTAATTCCAACAAGAATGCTGCGGACCATGAAGATCCTGTGAGCAAAGTCTTGGAAATCCTAAGGAAACACCAACTCTTTGTAAAGAAGAGCAAGTGTTCCTTCTCTGTTGACCAGGTTGAATACTTGGGATTCATAGTGTCAAAGGATGGGATTTCTCCTAACCCCGCAAAGATCCAAGCAGTAGTTGAATGGCTAGAACCCAAGTTAGTAACAGAAGTCAGAGGATTCCTAGGGTTAACCGGATGGTATAGGATCTTTATACCTAGGTATGCTCAGATAGCTTCCCCTTTGACTAACCTTCTCATGGAAGAGTACACTTTTTTAGTGGACTGCAATGTGTCAGAGTGCCTTTGACAAGCTAAAGGCAGCCTTAGTAACCAACCCTGTTCTTAAATTGTGAGATTTTACCAAACCCTTTGAGGTAGTTACTGATGCCAGTGGATTTGCCTTAGGTGGTGCTCTAATGCAGGTGCCTATGAATCCAGAAAACTCAGAACACATGAGAGGAATTATGCCGTCCATGACTTGGAGTTGTGTATGCTCTGAATGGAGACATTATCTTTTGGGACAAAGGTTCACCTTGATGACAGATCAAGGTGAACCTTTTGGGACAAAGGTTCACCTTGATGTGACAGACTTGGAGTTGTGTATGCTCTGAATGGAGACATTATCTTTTGGGACAAAGGTTCACTTTGATGATAGATCATCAAAGTTTGAAGTGGATCTTCACCCAAAGGGATCTCAACATGCATCAACGGAGATGGATGCAGACCCTGTAAGAATTTGATTTTGAGATAAAGTATCGGCCGAGGAAAGAAAATGTGGTTGCAGATGCGCTCAGCAGAAAAGCCTCCTTGCTTGCAATTACAGTGGTATCAAATCCATTGATCAATGAAGCAAAGGAGAAAATTATGCAGGATAAATTCTTTGCCCCTATTGCTAGACATCCAGGGTTTATAAAAACCTATATGTCTGTGAAGAAAAGCTTCCGGCCAGGACTCAAAAAGGATGTACTTGATCATGTGCGGAAATGCTTTTGATGTGCCAAAGAGTCAAGGCAGAGAGAGTCAAGATGCCAAGGAAACTGCAGCCTCTAGACATTCCACAGATGAAGTGGGAATGCATCAGTATGAACTTTGTCACTGGATTATCTTCAGTGCAATTAGGTTACAACTCCATTTTTGTGGTGGTTGACAAGCTGACCAAAGTTGCCCATCTAATTCCAGTGAAAGAAACATACTCTGCAGGTGGATGTTGCCCATCTAATTCCAGTGAAAGAAACATACTCTGCAGTGGGCTGACCAAAGTTGCCCATCTAATTCCAGTGAAAGAAACATACTCTGCAGTGGATGTTGCCAGAGTTTTCCTTAAGGAGATCTTCAGATTGCATGGTTTACCCAGGAGGATAGTAAGTGACCGAGATCCCAAATTCACATCGAAATTCTGGACTGCGTTCTTTGAAGCAGTAGTAGGAACTTTCTTGGATCTTAGCACAGCCTATCACCCCGAAATGGCCAAACGAAAAGGGTGAATCAAGTAATTGAAGATATCCTTTGGTCATGCCGCAGCAGGGAACCCAAGAAGTGGTTAAGTCATCTGCATTTGGTCGAATTCGCTTACAATGCTTCTTATCATCGGAGCATTGGGATGAGTCCTTTCAAAGCTTTGTATGGATAGGATTGCCTTACACTGTTGACTTGATTTGACCCATTAATCAGAGTCGAAATGTCCAGATAAATGCTTGACGACATGGACCAACAGATGCAATCAATCCGTAAAGATATAAAGATAGCCCAAGTCAGGCAAAAGCAGTATGCAGATAAAAAGAGATTTGAGAGAGAGTTCGAAGAATTAGATATGGTCTTCATTCGAGTACGACCAAAAAGAAGTTCCTTATCCTTAGGGAAGTACAAGAAGCTCTCTCCCAGATATTGTGGGCCGTATGCTGTCATAAAGAAAGTGGGCGATCTAGCCTACAAACTTCTTCTATCTCCCCATCTCAAGGTACATGATGTATTCCATGTTAGTTTGCTTAACAAGTATGTACCTAGCCTAAGTCACGTGCTGTGGATGATGTGAACAATTGATCTCTCCGACTCAAGGCCAGATGGTACTCCAACCTGAGGAAATCCTTGACGTTCGGGAGAAGATTCTCAGGAGCAGAGTTCTCAGAGAATTCTTAGTAAAGTGAAAGTTCTTCCCTCTAGAAGACGCCACCTGGGAGAAAGAAGAAGAGTTGGTGAAGGATTTCCCCCACTTTGCGAGATGAGGACATCTCGCATTTTTCAAGTGGGAGAGGATGTAAGATTCCTCCTCAGGCTGAAAATTGATTAAGTCTCTACTTCAATCCCTTGTAATCATTCTATGTTTCTGAATACAAGAAAATATTATTTTTCCTTGTTTTGCTAGTAAGATAAAAATTTCTAGAGAGTGGTAAATCAATATTGGGATATTTTTGGATAAATAAATTCTACAAATATCAAAAAAATGTTTCCCTGAAATAAAAAATCAAAATAGATTTTTCAAGGTGCAATTGGAATTAATAAAAATTGATTTAGAAGACCTTAGCCTAAGGGTCAAGATTTTCGAAATTTTTTTGATTATGGTCTAATTAAGGTTTCTATGGACTAATAAGATTAATCCAAGTGTTGGGACAAGATAAATCCAAAGAATAAAAGAAAATACCCAAAAATGAGTAAATGCCCACATAAGATGAAGAGTTGACTAAGTACTAGGTTTATTAGTTAAAAATTATGAAGTATTAATAAAAAAATGAGATATTTTGGAGTAATCATTCATTTTTGGCACATGGGTAAGGATGTGAGATCCCACTGCCCCCTCTGCGCACCGGATTCCCGGATGGTAGCAGCGGAAGTAGCTTCCTCTTGCGCAGGGCAGGGTTTCTCACTCGGGGCCTCGCCCTCGAATGTCCGGGCACGAGACTAAGCTGGTGGTCATTTCGAAAACCGAAACTGGGAAAATTTTCCCTGCTCGAAAAATGGGGACGATTCCACCATTTTTATTTTCTTAACGAATTTCTCTAACGAGGTCAAGATACTGAACTAACCTTCATCTGATTAGATCAGATAAAAGGAAAACTATTACAGACTTAACTTGAAGGAATCAACGCTTTTTTCCTAATTGAATCAGGCACAGCCGTTGATCTATTCATCAGAGAAGTCTTCAGGCTTTTAGTAAACTACTCGAGATCTAAGTGTAATCATATTGATCAATTTTATTATTAAAACTCTACTGATTTCAGCCTACCCCATCCGGCCCATGGGTTAGCCATCGCCCAACCACTGGAATTGGTAGAACTAGACAAGTACTCACCCACCCATAATTGAATGTCTTTCTTAACTTTTGCTTTTAGAATAAAGATACGCACACACTCCTCTTTAAACTTTTACTTTTAAAACAATCCATTGACAAACAATTATTGGTTACAGATGTCATAACTCAAAATTTCCATTCAATCCTTGTTTCTCACAAAATAGTGACACTCTGGACTCTCCGTTGAGATCAGCAGGTCAGCAACGAGATCCAACAATAGATTACAACAATTTTCTCGTCATCATACATATATATATCTTCCATGACATATGCATGGGTGTCCTAAGCACTGCGAGTGCGTGCATCGCCTGGTCAGAACCCTCCAGGATCCTCCTTAGGTGTCCTGGCACTTCACTCATGGACCGCTTCGTCGGCCCTCGCCCATCGTACACCAGAAGCACACTATTTTTCGCCATACCCAGGCTAGTCAAGACTTGGGTAGGTTTTTGCCGCGTGAGCCGTCCTTTGAACACTCCCCGCTAGCTGTTGCAACCGAACTTCCCTTAGAAAAACACATATACCAAGTGCTCCCTCTAGCATTCTGGCGTAAGACAGTCCTTTAAGAAAACAGGGTTTCTATGCAAGTTTTCAGTTTTGATTTTCTTCTGAATACAATGAGTATATCTTAATTCCGTATCCCAAGACTTTTAGATCACAGGTCTGGACTCCCAAGCAGAATTCCTCGAATTCTATAATCTTGATCCTCAGATCAAAATCAAAGGTCTCAATTTAATTTCAGATTCGGTGGGTGATTTGATTGAATTTTCCTGAATTGGTCACATCGTCTTTTCTTGACTGACGAAGGAGATTAAGTCGTAGTCATAGTCTGATTCAGGGTTCGAGTCTGGAAAGGTTCTCCCTGAACTATCTTTCTCGAAGGGTAATATTTCAATTACTACTTTATTGAATTTCATTCATTGAGTATTTTGCTTAACTGAATTCAAAACTAAACACGTATTCCTATGAGAAATAAATTAATCATTTATCTAAAATTTCAACTTCAATAGATCTTCTGAATTTTCTCATTACCATCCTAGAGAATATGAAACAGTAGAGTTTTCCTTCACAGAGTATTTACTTATTCATTTACCACCAATATTCATGGGATTTAAACAATGATCAAAGAGAACTCTCATTTTGATTTAAAAAAAATTCTATATGCATCTATTTATGCATAAAATCCAACTTCTATGGAAATAACACTTTTATATAAAAGAAAATCCTTTTATGCATCTATTTATGCATAAAAATCAATTTTGATGAAACTAACACTTTTATAATAAAAAATTCTTTTATGTATCTATTTATGCATAAAAATCCATTTTGATGAAAGTAACACTTTTATAATAAAAAAATTCTTTTATGCATCTATTTATGCATAAAAATCAATATTTAAGAAAGTAACACTTTTATAATAAAAAAAATCTTTTATGCATCTATTTATGCATAAAAATCAATATTGATGAAAGTAACACTTTTATATTTTTTAAAAAAAATCTTTTATGCATCTATTTATGCATAAAAATCAATATTGATGAAAGTAACACTTTTATAATAAAAAAATTTCTTTTATGCATCTATTTATGCATAAAAATTAAAAAAAAACCAATATGCATCTTTCTATGCATAGAATTTAATTTTAAAAGAAATAACACTTTTATAATAAAAATATTTCTACTATGCATTTTTCTATGCCTAGAATGAAAATAACACTTTTAGAATACACAAATGGTGGGGATTACTCTTTTTGAATAATAAAAGATAAAACTTATTTCACAAAATTTAAGAAAATTTTGCCATAACCTCCTTTGTATGGCTGACCTTTTTTTAATTTTTCCTATCCTTAAGTCACTTAAAAGTTATTCCCAAATGGTTTAAAGCATTCTAAACTAATCAAATTCCACTTTTAAAAGAGAAATAATATGAAAAGTTTAATTCCAACAATTAGATTACTTATCTAGGATAAAGAAAGGCTGAATTATTTAAGAACGATAGAGGGGAAAGCCTTTCCAACAAGGCATAGCATCATTTTACATTTCAAGAAAACAAAAATTAGAAAACCATTAAAAAAGAATAAAGAAAAAGTAGGATTTCTAGCTTACATGAATTTCTGAGAGCTTTCCTTTGGCTTGATGGTTTGAGGGATCTACTCTTGTTTGCAACAAGAGTGGCCACCAATTCTTTAGAAGAGGAAATGGTCAAAAACTAATGAATTATTTTATCTTCTCCCTACATTTGGATGAATCTAATTGGCCCCTTAGAACCTTAATTTAAAATTTTTCGAAAATCTAGACCCCTAGGATAAAGCCTTAATTGATTTCTAATGCACCTTCTGAAAATCTTTTTGAACTTCTGTTTCGGGGGATTTTATTTTAATAAGAAGAGATATTTTTCCATCCAAAAATATCTAAAATCTGAAAAAACTCTCTCTAGAATATTTTCTCTCTCTAGGCAAAAGTAGGTAGAAACAAGATTTTTTATATTTCTGAAGAGGGATTTGATTACAGGGGAAGATACTGGACATCTTGAGGAGCTGGGGAGGAATCTTACATTCTCTCCCACTTGAAAAATGCGAGATGTCCTGATCTCACAAACTAGGGGTAATCCCGCAACAGTTCGGCTTCTTTCTCCCAAGGTGGCATCTTCAAAAGGATAGGACTTCCATTTGACCAACAATTTTCTCAGAATTCTGTTCTTGAGAACCTTTTCTCGAACATCAAGGATTTCTTCAGGTTGGAGTTCCATCTACCCTTGGGTTGAAGACGTTAAGATTTCATCATGCACATGATTTGGGCTTGGTATATACTTTTTAAGAAGGCTGACATGAAATACATTATGTACATTGAGATGAGGAGGAAGAAGAAGCTCGTAGGCTAAGTCACCTACTTTCTTTGTGATCAGATATGGTCCACAATATCTGGGGGAGGGATAACTTCTTGTACTTCCCAAGAGATAGAGAACTTCTTTTGGGGAATACTCGAATGAACCATTGTTTGGGACATCATAGCATAGCGGAGGCTACACTCCAACCCACACACTTGTCAATCCGTGAATGCAACCCGGTTAGCGCATAGAGGCTATCCCGAATGGGAAAAGATGAGTTAACCACACACTAATGACTTCTAGGCCTACTCAATCCTTCTTCAACACTCAAGCAATCAATCTTACATAATCAAAGCATTAAGATTAGGCTACACTTAAGCATAAAAATGCAACTTATGCAAAGAATCTAACATGCAAAGAGCTATCACACAAGCCTCAACTACACATCATTTCATGCACAAGCTTCATCACATGCACTCTACAACTCACAAATCAAAACATCATTAAGAAATCTAGATTAGCAAGTGTGTAGACCAAAACCTCATATCACTGAAAATGTAGAGAATAGAGAGTACAAGATTGAAGCAAGAATGGAGATGGAGAGCCTTGGGAGAGCACTTGAGAAGGAGCTATGGAGCAAGCTCTCTCTATGAGCCTCTCAACCAAATGACCAAAAAGTCCCCTTAGCTCTCAAATGGGCCACCTTTTATACAAAAATTCTAGAACTCCCAAAAGTTCCCATGTGGGATTATTGTCAAGCCCTCTCCCACATTCATCTACAACTTGGAACTCTTTTCAAGAGTCCTAAGTGTCTTTTTTGTTGCATCCTTGTATTGATCTGCATGCAACACTCCCCCCTTCCTATTTTGCGCACATCCTCGAGCGCGGTAGTAGCAAGAGCTGCAACAAAAAAAACAATGGATACATTAAAGTCTTTTATTGAAAAAAAAAGAAAAGAAAAGAAAAACCAGCAATGATAATTTCACATGTGAGCATACAAGTGCAAGGCTGATTAAAGTTTTAATGAGTACTAAAATAGGTGAGTAAAGACTAGTCAAAGTGAGACTTAAGTGGTAGATAGTGCTATGCAAAGGCAAGTGTGCTTTGTACACCACCGGTTATGACCGCAGTCTCAATGTCCTACAAGTATGTAAGTTATTCCTAAGTGGCAAACCTACTCCTAAATATGAGCAAAGGTGATTGGAACTCTGTTTTTTTTTCTTTTTCTTTTTCTCTTTGATGTGTGTGTAGAAGGTGATAAAGATTAAGGTTCCATCCCAGAGAGACCCAAGCAATGGCCAAGAGACCTCCGCCAAGAGAATCTAAAGACCGCTAAGTATCTCAAGGGCGACAGACCCTTTTTCTTTCTTTTATGACATAAGGAGTACCCCTTGAAGATGAGGGCATCGGTCTCGAGGGCCCATAGTGTATCTCAGAGTCCTACCAACATCCATCAAGGCGATAGATTCCTCAAAGGTCTTTTTCTGAAGCTTTTAGACATCAGTGTTCACCCCATAGAAACCAAGGCATCGGCCCCAAGGTGCTAAGACAACCCCAGGTCCTACCAAGCATTTCTCATGGCTGTAGACACGTCATGTCTCAATTTACTTTGTACATATTTTTTTAAGGGCATAATTTTTTTATAAATTTTTATTACTCCTAGCACCTAGCTCATACTAAGAGGTAGCTACCACTAGGGATAACTAATATACCTTGAAAGCATAAGAACTTAGCATATTCCCTTGGTATATATCCTACACTGTCTTTAGATAGAAATATCTTTTACTAAGTCTTCTAAGAGTCTAGAATTCACTCACCATATTTTAACAACTAATCAAAAACTTAAACCAGCCAACATTGTGTGAACATGCAAACCATATATACGAAAGATAAGAGCACATAAAGAAATAAAGATTAAGATTTGAATACACCTGTTGTAGTGCCCTGTTGATGTTGTTCGTTTGCATTGATGCATTGCTGATTTTGTGCAGATTGCTCCTCCTTGATCTTTGTAGGCGTAGCATGTCTCCCCCCTTCCTAATTTGTGTGCACGATAGGTGGACTATTGGGGCGTGTTTGATGCTCTTATTTTAGCGAAGATCTCTGTAAAATTTTTATTAATAAACAAGAAAAGAAAAGAAAAGAATAAAATTTGCCATTGGTGCCAAACACCGAATATAGCCGAGGGGAAAAACCCAGTGGGAGAAAAGTGCCCTGGCTTGTCGATCTTATTGTGGAGTCGTTGAACTTACCCTTGCGCTGGTGGTGGATCCGTGTCCTCGTCTGCTGGAAAGATGGTATCAATTTCCTCAGGACGCAGAGACAACCCCTCACAAAAACCGGCCGCTGGAGAAGGTGGTAGAGGAAGGAGTGCTTCCTCACTAAAATATGGCATTGGTTCTATGGGAAGGTTAATCAGACAGTTTCGATTTTGGAACTGCGCAATATAGGTACTCATATTTATCCAATATTGACATGTTGAGGCTTGGGGAAGGAGGGCTTGCAAGATCGGTGGTTGCAAGTCATTTAG